>NW_026138142.1:0-1361858 GCF_025592945.1 Manacus candei | reverse complement strand
CTTTTCAGCAGCATCCTGTAAGGATCAAAAGTCTTTTTGGAATCAAGAAAGAATCAAAATCCTGTCGTTTTCAGGTGGAAAAATCAAGGCAGAGAAGCTAAATAGCCTATCCAGTTTGGTTTAAACCCTGCTTGAAATTGTCAGGGAGTTCCTATATACTTATCACATCTACTGGGAGAAGGAATAACCATAGGTTGCTGTCACCATCCAGAGCTGTAGCCTTCATAACTCTATGGATAGGAAACAGTTGGAGATAATTGGCATAGGAAAGATGTGTAGGTAGCAGTACCAGAAATATGAAGTTCATTTATCAGTAACTGGAATTTAAGGCATCTGTTGGGTCCAGGAACCCTCATGCATTTCCAGAATCCTCTGAAGAGATTTACTGAAGGACATTCAGTTCCCTCTCACCCTCTCCTCATGGACAGTTTTATGACATCAAAATGCAGTAAATCTAACCATCTTGTTTGTCACACTAATTTAAGAAATCTGAGAACTAAGAAAGAAGTCAGGGAAACTGTAAGGGAAGATGTTAGAATTCATTTGTTTAAAATCTCTAACTGATAAATACCTTCATTTTCTTCTTAGACTTGCCTCTGCACATTGTCACTTCCAATAGAGAATCTCAGAAGTTCTTGGTGGGCAAGAACAACAGAACTCCAAAATGAACAACTCCTGACACTAAATTTTGGAGGCTGATTTTTTGGTGTGTTTGATTTAAGCCTTTGGAGACACCCAGGCAGAGTGTAGGATCAGAGATATTTGATATATACCTACATACACACACACTACCTAATTATATTTGCATAAAGACACGAGAAATAAAAAGGGAAATTAGAATCCTTATCAAAGAAACGTGAAGGTGGACTACGTATGACCCACGCTCAAAAAACCTTCAGGGGGGCTTGAAGGAGAGCTGGGCCACCCTCCTTCCTTTTGACACACTTGAACTCTTTAAGTCTGAAAGCACATGAAAGATCAGATGAGAGAAAACACCTTGAGATCATCCTGAAAACTTCTGTCATAGACTTCTTCATCCCATTAGTGTGGACATGCAGAGAGCACCATCAGAAAGTCCTGTGCTCTACTCACAGCACTCTGTAACTGGGGCATGCCTTAAGGTTGTGCTTTCAAACAATAGAAACACACGTGCTCTTATCAAAAATCTCATTAAAAAGTAAACAATTATTGTTGATTTTACTAATAATGTCTGAAGCCCAAATAATAGCAGCCATCTTGTTTCTACCTTTCTTTTTGTTGTTACATTTTCTAAGAATGAAATGGTCACTTTCTAATGCTGCAAGACTGCATTTAAATAAAAATTTAAAAAGCACTAACAGAAAGCTAGAAAAAGGGGATTATCACAGTAACTTTTATCTTTCTTCTCAGTGCCAGTTAAAATCTGCAGATATTTGTATTGTATCTTTTTAACCTCCATGAACAGTGTTGGACATGTCTAAACTCAGCACATGAATATCATGAATAATATACCTTTGGTCTCAGGTGTGCAGTAAAACCCAGTGTTACAGGAAATGCATTCAGTCAGTTAACCATTATGAGCATTTTTAATTATCTTTAAATCAACAATTATTCCTATAAGGTCCTCCAAACACTTTTTAATAAAAAACTAATTTACTACTCACAAATTAATTAGTATAAGATAAAATTAGTTGCATCTTTTTAAATGAGATTTTGCAGCCAAGGTCAAGAGCAGTAAACATCTACTTCAAGTTCTAAAAGCCACTGCTTTTGGACTATGAAATATTCTCAAATTTATTTTGCCTCAAGGAAATGAAGAATTGGTTCCATTGTGATGGAAGAACAGACTTAAGGGAAATAGGGCACTTCAGACTCCAGTGGATAATCAAACAAAAACCATTCAGACGATGTTTTGATCAGGAGTTTGTTCAATTAAGGAAAGGCAAGTTTTGACACAAACCCAATCACGGCAATAAATTTTCAGAACCTGTAGTGCTGTTAGGAGATACGTGTGCCAGTGCTGGGACATGGTTTGTCTGCTTATATTCCTCAGGAATCTACAACCCAAATGGAAGCCTCTAACATTTCAGGCTCAGGCAAATACACATTCACGCCACTCCAATAGTGCCACCTGCTGTGCACTGTAAAAGTGTACAGGGGTCTGTAGATCCAAGCAACTCGGTTTAAAGACTGATTTAAAGAGAAATCGTAATTTGGTGTGCAGATATGACAATACAAATTTATTTTTATTTATTAGCAATACCTAAAAGGGCTAGGGGCACAAAGGAAGTTGTCCCACTATGGTGTAAGAACATAACCCATGGACAATGCATTTTCAAGTTTATGTCAGTGGCATAACAAGGCTTAGCTACATCAGCTCACTATACATCAAAACCACGATTAACCTCATGCTCTTTGCAATGTCACATACGTTAGACCCGCAATTCATTTCATTAATTATATTGTGGTTGCAAATTATTCATGAAACACACACAAGTATACATCTGTGTGTGTGTATACATATATATATGCACTCATGCCTTGATAAAAAGTGTACACACACGAACACACATGCTGACAAACCCATATACACACCTACAGAGACTCAGTCAACTGCACCTCAAGTCCTGTGTTCAGTTTTGGGTCCCTCACTACAAGAAAGACATTGAGGCGCTGGAGTGTGTCCAGAGAAGGATAACAGAGCTGGGGAAGAGTCTGGAGCACAAGTCTAATGAGGGGCAGCTGCAGCAGCTGGGGGTGTTTAGCCTGGAGAAAAGGAGGTTCAGGAGGGACCTTATTGCTCTCTACGACTCCCTGAAAAGAGGTCACGGCAAGGTGGGGGTCGGTCTCTTCTCCCAGTGACATGATGGGAGGAAATGGCCTTGAGTTGCACCAGGGCAGGTTTAGATTAAATATTAGGAAAAAAATTTTCACTTAAATGGTTGTAAAGCATTGGAACAGACTTCACAGGGAAGTGATCCCTGGAAGTGTTAAAAAAATGTGTGGATATGGCACTTGAGGATGTGATTTAATGGTGAACATGGTAGTGCTGGGTTGACAGTTGGACTTAGTGATTTTAAAGGTATTTGCCAACCCTAACAATTCTGTGAAGATGCTTTGTTCACAAGCTTTCAGTGAAAAGGAAGCAAACTGCCATGTATACAGGATTGGCTCAGCAAAATAAAAACTAATTCTGTTCCCCATTCCAGCTCTGCTGTACCACCTGGACTCATTCCCTCCATTTCACTGGGCATTTGGTTCCTTTAGCCCATTTTTGGTTGTGTTGCCTACCCATGCAACTGCTTGGGAAGGGGCTGCCTTGTATAAACCATTTGTGTAACTACGTGTGATGGTACTGTACAAATCCCGAGGGAATTGTACAGTACAAATAATTAACAATAATTTCTGATCAAATACAAACTCATTATACATTAAATGCTCTTCCAATGAGAAGTGAAGTGCACATATTTGAAGAACAGAGCCTACATTTCAGGGTCAAGGGTGCTATGCTGGTAGTTCCTTCTGCCACACATAGTCAGGTTGCACAAGTCTCTTTCACAGGAGGTCAGCGAGTCAAAAAGTGTGACTGGAATTTTAAAAAGGTTGGGTAACTTTTAAGACCATTAATAATGTTTGTATTGAATGTCAGCTCAAACTGTAATGAAGTTAATTAAATCTCCTGTCCCAACATATAAATCGGCTGCCTGAAGGTCCAAAGGCAGATTCCATGTGACAGCAACTCAGAACACTGGACAAACAAGGCAATTCCTGAGGTACTGCTTGCTACAGAGCACCAGATGTTTGTCTCAGCTGAAGGCAGAGTATCAAAGTAGATCTACTAAAGCCATGATACATCAGTAACACTCAAACATGCTTTTTCTATGGTAGAGAGAAGGCAACTTGAAAAGTATCTACAGTGTCTGACAAAGTATTTTGTTTACTGTTCTTTCCCTGGCTGAGGCAGGAAAAGACTGCAGTTGAGGTAGGCAACACAATTTGCATGACACAAGCATAGTGGGAAGGCAAGAGTAATTATTAAAAAGTCAGTTACTGCAGATTTACACATTGAGAGCCTGCTGAGCCTCACCAGAACGCTATGCACAGAGTGTTGTCAACCCCTGATTCCATCAATCATTCATGATGCAACCTGAGGAATAAGAAGGAACAAGTGAACTATCTATGCTCAGTCACCTGGGAAGCTCAAGTGTGTTGAATAGGTTCAGTGAGGAGAACGGCTGCAACATTTCAAGCTCCTGCCAAAAGCCTCCTCTGAAATCAGCCATTTCAGCAGTTTGGACACATCAGCATATTTATTTCTTTTACAAAAAGCATGCCAGACTGCAGCAAACCGAACTTTTACTTTTTCTCTAGTAAGAAAGGGCCCAGAATTTCTGAAGCAGCAAGAAGGTTTGGATTATGTCTCACCATGAAGACATTCAGTCATATCTAAAACTTAGCCAAAAACCTGACTAAAACAAAATAGCAAAGTAGTCTTTCTAGTTACACAGATCAACCCGCTGTGGGTCTACTACTCTTATTACACAAGGAAGATTCTTACTATATAATCTTTAATATCTTTATAATTTTTAAAATCAATGAATAAAACCTCTGCTCATTTCTGTTGTTGTTGTAATGGATTTTAGTGCATGCTATATTCTACTTATGTATAAATTTTATAATAACGTATTGTTGGTTCCCATCTATCCTCAGTATTTCATTAAAAAAACAAAAGTTTGAATTAATTACTCAGCTCCCTGATACCATCTAACAACACACCATCCTTACCAGCAGCGTTACACATCTTTCTGCTATTACAACAGTGTGTGCACAAAGGGGACATAATCATTTCAACTACACAGATATAACTGTAGTAGTACAACTGTTTTTTTCTAGAGGGTTTAACATTTTGCTCAGAGGAGAGAACATTGCATAGAGACCTCATAGAAACCTTCCAGTATCTGAAGGGGGCCTACAGGGAAGCCAGAGAGGGACTCTTTGCCAGGAACTGTAGTGTCAGGACAAAGAGTAATGGGTACAAATTGAAAGAGGGGAAGTCTAGGCTGGATATTAGGAAGAAATTCTTTACTGTGAGAGTGGTTAGGCACTGGAACAGGATGCCCAGGGAGGCTGTGGATGCCCCAAACCTGGCAATGTTCAAGGCCAGGTTGGATAAGGCCTTGAGCAACCTGGTCTCATGGGAAGTGTCCCTGCCCATGGCAGGAGGGGTTGGCACTAGATGATCCTTCCAAACCCTTAATATTCCATGATTCTATGATCTTCTCTTGTGCCACAACTGCACCACAAACCTGTGCAGGTTCTCACAGGTGAGTGGTTATTTCCAGTCTCACACCTGTGGTTTATATCCATCTAAACAAAAACCCTTCTCAGACAGAAAAATAAACCATGCTCTCACAAGATATCTTGGAAACAGACCAATGTATGAATAAATAACCAATGGATAAATAAAAGCCTACTGTCAAAGTGGTAGGAATGTCATCCATTTCTAAGAGAAATTACCATTTTCTTTGCACCCAAGGCAACTTCAAACCATTAATCTTTCCTACAGTTCCACTGAATTTTGTTGTGCTTGATGGAGGATGCTACATATCCTCCAGATGCTCACATAGAGCCATCCACAAAAAACAAAAACAAAACCAAAACCAAAAACAACGACAAAAAAATAATTAAAAAAAAAAAAAAAACCACCACCAGAAAAAATACCATGGAATACAATGTTATTTCACTTCCTCTGAGCACACATCACATTGTCTATTGTGATGAGCCCCGCCTGGCTCCCGTGTCCCCCCCGCCCGCCACATTCCATCGGAACCCGCCGCTGCTGTGATGCCACCGCCCGGCTGTTCCCGGATCCTTCCCTCAGGGACAGCGGACCTCGCCTTCCTCCCGGGAAGGAGCTCAGGGATCAGCTGCGTGAGTGCCAAAGTTCACCTGGAGGCTGCTGTCCCTGGTGTGTCAGAGCTGTGCCAGGTGGCATTCCTACTTTTCTTTAGGAAAAATTAACGCGTCCTGCCTTATTAGCCGACCCTTCTGACAATACCGTCACTTCCATCAACACATCAGCTTTTGAGACTTATTTCTCTGCTTGTTTTATGTCACATATAAGGCAAACGGGCATTTTAGTCACAAAAGCTCGGTCTTGCATTCAAAGTGGCTCGTGGGACATACCCCTGACTGTTTACTCAAATTAGTTCTGAGAAAGTCCCTTTAAACGCTGACCAAAAGTGTGTCAGTGCATGAAACTGAGCAGATGACAATTGTGTTAAAACTACAGTTTAACTGCATCATTTTTTCACATAGGCCCTTGATGAACCTATTTCAGGGACAAAAACTTGCAGTACCTAGTCCAGGCATAGTTTCATACTTTATCCAATATAAACAAAAGCCATGTACTTTTTAAATTTTTGCCTCACTTTAGATAATACTGTTACATGTACAGTAAGTCTTAAAATGTGGCTTACCGTGTATTTGAAGGGTTTGCTCAGCTCTCAGTAATAAAATTATTATTTCTGTAATTTATTTCATCTTATAGAACAGCGGAAATCCTGAATGAGTCAGAGTAAGGTGTTCCTGTCTCCAGCCTCCCAGTCCCAACTGTCATTGGCACATACTCTTCTGACTCTGCACTGAGGCCTGAACACTTTTAACACATTCTTTAAAAGAAAGCAATAAGCACAAAAGTATTAAGGCATAACAAATTGTCTCCTCCCACCCCATTGCCCCAAGAAGTGTCAGCAAGAATGAAACTGGGTGAAAGTTAAGGAAGGGACAGTGGAGGGAAAAAGACACAAAACACATGGAAAGAAACATGGAAAAATATTTCCCAGGTGGAACTGCTATCCTGGGGATGCATCCTCAATATCATCTTTTTAAGAATTAACATTGCTACATAAACCAGTATTAGCCAGCCCTTTCTGCACTTGACTGTGTTCAAGGAGGTTTCGTATTTCACTGTTTTTCTTGGCAAAGGTTCACATGCTTACAACCTTAGGTAAACATTAAATCCATCTATCCAGTCCTGATCATGAACTCTGTGTGCAGGAGCTCCAGACACGCCGCATGAAAACAAGCTGACTGACAGCCACGACTTCAGCACAGACCAGGCAACTTCTGACACGAGTCTCCCTGCTTGGAAGAAAGTCACTCGTTCACTTAGGAAGATTTCAGATGCTTCAAACTTGATCTGCTTTCTTGCCAACGCAATGAAGGAAGTGTCCTGCTTCTGCACAACTTTTTCTTCCTTGTTGGAACAGATGGTGAAGGTTTACAAATACATGACTGGTATTTTTTCAGTGACTCACACCTCAGAGCCACAGGTTTCAGACCGTGGCAAGCAGCTCACCGAGATGGATGTAGGCAAACTTGAGGAGCAGTATGACCATATAAAACAGAAGCAAAAACTGCAGCCAGACATTATTGTATATAAAACAGGTATGCTTATACTGATAGGAAAAAATGCATATGTAATGTAAAGACTACTTCTTTAAAGATTTAATAACTTCTGGCTTTGTTCTTTTGATGTTCAGCTTCAAGAGAGGTAAAAGTGAATTCTTTTTCTGTCATTTTGGGGTTTTATTCATTTCTCTCAAGGTTTTCTTATGTTTATGTCAATTTATATCTATTATCTTCATGTCAGTGAAACATTAACTTGCATTTGAAACAGATGAACATATTTGAGGTAAGGTGTTACAGGTTTTATATCAGTAAAGTAAAATTCTAAACATAGATGGTAGCTCTTACAGAAGCCACGTACTTCATGTCTGTACTCAGTGTATTTATGCAATGTATTCTGTAACATTTCTGCTCTCTTGAATGTTTCCATCAGAACCTGCAATTCTGTGTCATCTGTCCCTTTTTTCCCTTCTCTATCTGTGTAAAGAAAGACTACAGGAAGCAACAGCAAATACCAAGTAACGAGCACAAGTTGTGTTTTTGTTAAAAAAAGTTATACTAAAGGTTATAGTGGGTAACTAAAATACAAGCTTTGAACAAAAGGTCCTGTTTTGAAAGTATCTTCAGTGCATATTACTTGGAAAGTGCATAAATAGAAAAACAAGTAACTACATGTATCACTCATCTACCTGCTATGTTAGACAGATTTTATGTAAGAAACTTTCAAATGTTTTAACGTTTAGTTAAACTACTGCTTACAATACTACATTGATATATTTTCATTAGGTTTCAAAGTTAAATTGATATTCAGAATACTAAGCCAATTAATGAAGTTATGTTCTGAATTTAATTGCAATATGAAAAACATGCTTCATTCACCTCTCACATTAGTATTTATCTTAACAAGTACAAAACTTAGGTTATTTCATTCTTTAATTTTCTTCTCGATTTTTCAGTTCTAGAATTTGGCTGTGTCAGACTTTGTGATCAAAACAATTGAAAAAAACACATAATTATGAACTATACAACAAATTCACTTCTTAAATATTCTTTCATCCATATGTTTTGAAATTCTCATGTTAAAAGAATTGAAATCTCTGTGAGGAAGAAAAAAATATACACAAGCTTATTTTATCAGATATGAAAACACAGTTAACTTGAAGACAAAACAGCCCAACTAATCAGCTGTAGCAAAAATATAAGTTAGTTAAAGAAAGGAAGCAGAAGCTTTATTCAGATTAATTCAAATGAAGCTTCAAATATAATGAATGTAATCAGAGCAGATTTTTTTCAAGGCCATTTGAAGATTAAAAGATGCAGAAAAGTAGGACTGCACAGTTTCTGGGAACTTTAAAATTTAATAGTGTTGAAAATCCACATACAAGTATTTTTAAACACAAACCCCAAAACATTCACAAAACCACATAACCCACAGCACTGAACTTCTATCTTTAAACACCCTGTGTGGAAAGAATTCATGTCACTGTTAGAAGCAGTTGAAGTCTGGGGGGAGGGGGTTGTTATGCTCAGTTCCTATGGTTTGGAAGCACTTGGAACCTGTTACATGCATCAGTTTTCAAGAATATGTCAAGCAGAGATGAACACTGCCACATCAGGAGAGCCTAATGCCCTACACTACCCTAAAATTCCAGCTAGTACCAAAAGGCAGTCCATGTGTGTATCAGTGTTTTGTACTGACAATAAATTGTTTCCCTGCCTAGAGGGTAAGATTGTGGCTAGGCTGGGAAAGGCACGACAACAGTAGCACCACCACAACCCCACACATACACACAAACCTCAAAGGCCTGACAAAAAACCCTCATGGAACAAGCACCTTCAGTCACTCGTGGTCTTAAAAATCCTTGCCAAAGGTCTTTGTTCTAACTAAGGTGCCCTGCACCTTTCCAGCCTCACGGGCCAGATTTCTTTTTATGATACCACAGGGATTTTGAGTACTGCAGGTTTATTGCACGACAGCTGGAATGGTAACTCCAAGTTTCCTTGAGGAGTTTTAGCTCTGTAAGTCACTATCTGTTTGCCAGAAGTCATGGACCTTTAAACAGAACTTAAAACCCTCTAACTTCCCCAGGTTTTTGATGCAGGTGTCAGTAACCAAGAAGTCACCTGAAAATGACTTTGTTCTGTTTCCTCCCCAGTAAACACAGCCACGTTCACGTTTCTGCCCATTCCTGATTATTTGAGAACAAAGAGCACGATAAGATTTGAAAGTCACCAGCTAGGAGATAATACAGCAGTGTATTCATTATTTATTGGCTAAGAAGCTGAAAAACAGTATTTACTTTAGGAATTAAATGGGAGCATTCAGCACATGCAGTCACAACAGAATAAACACTGGGGCACTGACTGCAGAAATCTCTTCCAAGTATTTCCCAAGCTAATTCAAAATAAGATTAACTTCTGCCACTCCGGAACCTTAAAAGTATCTATTGATGATGGGAGCATATGAAAAAGTCCAGAGGGTAAACAACTCTGCAACAAGGCTGTAATACACAATTTAATTAAAAAAAAAAAAAAAAAAAAAAAAAGACAGAAAGGTCTGTCTAATTGCAGCTTTTTAAGAAGTTTGGAGAGAGCTGAATGTGTGCCAATTAAATACACAGTAGCTCAGGACTCTTGCATTTCTACCCAAGGTCAGTGCTCAATTTTGTGTGCTGCACCTGTAGCCAAGCAAGGAATCAAATCAAACTTGAACTCAAAACCAGTGCAGACTATTGAAATTTGACTAGACTCATTACTTTGAACTCTTTGATCAGCTCAAGCCAGATCATAATTCTTCTGATGACCAGTTCATAAGCTTCTAGATAATACATGATATTTATTGCCTATCAATGCCAGTTCAGCCAAGAGCACAGTTAACATTCACAAGGACATGATAAGGTGTTTCACCTCAGTCTCTCGGTTCCCTTCTCTCACTTTTTTCTCTCACACACGGAGAACAATTACTGGTTTTCATAGCTTGGTGCTCTACTGTGCTGTTCTGCAGAACACACAGGGCTCTGTTTTGCAAGTGGACCTTTGTGTAGCCACTCGAAGTCAGCATTATTTCTTGGATAAAGTCCAGTCATAACTTTGATTCTCACTGTCTCGTGATGCAGAAGTGTGTGTTCTTATCTCTCTGAGTGGTGTCACCCTAAAAAGTCTGTTAGCACACTTCATTGTACAGACAGATGCACAAACACACCTGCATCTCAAAGCTCTGCCAGTGTTTTAGTCTCCTTTCTCCCAGTAACACAGCAGGAGAGCAGAAGGTGTGGGCTCACACAGTTCTCCCTCCCAGCCATGCTGCAAAGCAGCTCTTATCAGATCAATCCTACGTGGCCAACCCACAGAGCATAAAAAGTTCTGTGATGTTATGCTGGGGTTGTTGCTTCAGCAATAACCAAAGGCAGCAGTGAAAGCCTCTCCTTAGCCAAAGCACTGTTGTACAGGTTCATTTACTGCCAGTAAATCAGCTGGGTCTGACATCTTCAAATACCTCTTTGTAAAGATGGCACGAAAGGCAGCTGTAAAGGAGAGGTTGTGCTGTTGGGTTTTTGTAAAGGCAGCATCCTATTCAAACTAGCTTCATTTCAAATTCAGGGTTACAAGCCTTTTAAAACAGCTGTTCAGAGATATGCTTTCAGAATATAATCAGCACTCCTCTATGTCTACTTTTTTTCCTTTACTATGCTTCATAACTGATACTGCAACAGACACAGCACCTATAACTCAGCCCTGTAAATAAGGCCAGCATTCTGCACAGTTCCTACTTTAAACTATATTTATCCCAACTAAGGTATATTTCATTAGTAGTTGCAGCATCAACTGATTATCTTTAGTGCAATGGTTCAGCTTCTATTCATTTACAAGACACAAAAAACAAGTCCTGTCCAGTAATTTGATGACTGCTACATGTAATTAAAGTAGCATTAGCAATTCTATTCCTAATATCTTATACATTTGTTTCATACCACTTTAAAAATTAAGCTACAGGGATACAAGAATAAAAAGGAGACCAGATTCTCTCCCACTGTTACAGCTACTCTCTACTATTCATGGACTAAGATTTCTCTAAGCAATCATTCAGGCAACACTAGTGTGATAAGCTATTCACACCCTTTACACTGACTGTAATAGTAAAATTGCAGTAAAATATTAAAATGCAAGCCTATATGTTAATGATTCCTTATTATGAAAAAGCAGACATTCACAACTTATTTCATCTACAAATGGGCACAATGTTATTAAGTTGTGAATACAAACTTGAAACAGTATCAAACAAACTTTTTGCTTCTCAAATTACAGCATCTACCACACTGAGCAAGTCTCTACTCACCTTCAAGAAGTTTTGCTTGCAAACAATTAATTACTGAAAGTCAATTCTCAATCTGTGCTGTTAATGAGTCTTAGAGTACTGGTTAGATCAATATTGACTTGATAAATTTCCATTTTCATTTGACTAAAGCTAGGATACCTTTTGTGTCCTCAGGACTGTAAAACCAAGCATGAAATAGTTGTACTCTTTAACCTAGCCTCAAAAGAATTTGCACTACCCTCAGCCACAGACAGAAAGAGCACAGATAAACTCATGTGTTAAAGCTCTTCAGATGAGTCTCTGCCACAGAAATCATACCCTTGGTGTTTTTTTTCCACCATGGTAACGTGCACAAATGTATTTCTCTTGTAGGTGAACGGGAATCTGTTCTCCCAGAATCGATGGTGAATGCCGTCCTAATTAATAAAAAAGTTAGAAGACCAAAGTCATGCACAGGAGACATTCCTGTCAGAAAGGTCACAATGGAGACAACCAGCGGTGGCAACTTAGAAGGCGACCTGCTGTGGCACATCCACCTGGGAACTCACCGCCTGGGACAAACCCCGGGACGAGGAGTCTCCTGGGACCTTTCCCACCGCAGGAACAGACCGTGGAGTTTTGACAACCAGAGACTGATTTCAAAGGGAAGCGGCACATCCCAACCCAAGGAATTAGGAGGAGAAAGTGAATTATCTGCACTCAGTCAACTGGGAAGTTCAAGCCTGTTGAGCAGTTTCAGTGAGGAGAACGGCTGCAGCATTTCAAGCTCCTGCCAAAAGCCTCCTCTGAAATCAGCCACTTCAGCAGTTTGGACACATCAGCATATTTCTTCTACAAAATGCATGCCAGCCTGCAACAAACTGAACTTTTACCCTTTCCCTAATAAGAAAGGGCCCAGAATTTCTGAAGCAGCAAGGAAGCTTGGATTATATGTCTCACCATGAAGACACTCAGTCATACCTAAAACTCAGTCAAAAACTTGACTAAAACTTAAAATAGCAAAGTAGTCTTTTTAGTTACATAGATTAACCTGCTGCAGGTCTACTACTTTTATTAGCCAAGGAAGATTCTTACTATATAATCTTTAATATCTTTATAATTTTTAACATATGATTTCGTCATTCACTTTCAAGACATTCAAGATGCTTTCTGATGTATTTTTAAAATTAATTAATAAAACCTCTGCTCACTTCTACTGTTGCAATGGGACTTAGTAAGCAAAATTTTTTTTCTTACATATAAATTTCATAATAACATATTGTTGGTTCCCATCTATACCCAGTATTTCACTAGGAAACTAATGAGGTCTCCCCTCCTGCAAAATCTTTTAGAGGAAGAAGACCCTCTCTTGCAGGTGCTTTTCAATGACAAAAACAAGAGCTACATATCACCCACTTCTGGCAGCAAGTGTTCACACAACTCTCTTTCTCAAACATAGGCTTCAGAGAAACTGGATAAGTGAAATGTCTCCCCATTTCATAATGGGAGGCATGAAACATAATAGCTACTATTTTTTTTCCTTCACAGTAGTTCAGTATTTAAAGAATTATTAGAAACAACAGCAAAAAAAGATAAAACACAGATATGCATAATAGGTATGGGTATAACAGGGAAAAAATACTAGATAACAATTAGTCCACATGAAACAAGAAATTACCTGGAAGGAAATACTTCAATAACTTCATTGTCCTTTGATTGAGTTAGTTATCTTAATTAAACACGGACCTTGAAAACCTTGTTTTTAAACTCCATGCAGTTTTATGTGTGGACTAAGTAACTAACTCCTTTGTAAACCCTTCCATAAAACCACTTTGTCCTTTCTTCAGGTTTCTCTAGCATATTACTGTGCTTTGTACTGACTGGAACTTATTTAGAAAAGGCATTTTGCCTTTGGATAAGTCTTTCAATTTAATTTCCAAGGACATTATGGAAGAGTAATTTCAGTAAATCTTCATTTATACATGGAGTAGTTTTAGTTATGAGAAAAGTTGCTATACTCACATTTCAAGAGACTGGAATATTACACACGCACAATCGCCTAATGAGAAAATTATGGGCTTTTTCCTAAAGCAGCTGTGGTGAAAATGAAATGGGACAGGAACTTCCATCACTATTACCATAGCTTTAGCTGAGTTTCAAGCACTGAACTCAAGACTGCCATAAAAGCAAGTTTACCCTGAGTTTATGAGTAGGCAAAATTGACTGATTTATGCACATGGGGGAGCCTGGAACCCTGAAGTTCTAGTTCAGTGTCTTCTTCACAACCCTATAATCCCTGCAAGGTTCCCATTTCCAAAGCTGGAAATGGGACCCTCACATAGTCTGTATGACTTCCCAAGGAAAATGTTGGGACTCCTGCAGGTCCATCCATTATAGAATGAATAACACTGCTGTGCAATGATTTCAGTCACACATTGGGGCAGTTAGAATAAAATCCCTTTGCTGCTGGGACAGCTGGTCACATGAAAGAATTAGCCTACATGAGTTAATCATAACAGGCGCCAAAAACATTCCCGGAACAAGCCCCAGGCCTTTGAGGGCCTCCGATGCAAACATAACATTGAGCAGCCCACATTGTACAGCCAAATGCTTGTAGTCATACCCTGCTCCCACTCCAGGACATTATGGGGACTAGAAGTGACACAAGAGCACGGCCTCAGCATGAGGTGGTGTTCAGCACCAGGTTTTCCACGCACCCCATGTGTTCTTCCAGCCCTCTCTCTGAACCCAGGTCAACTTTTGACAGCTCCATGAGCAGGCAAGACCATGCCAATCCTCAACGAAGGGGAAATAAAAGCTCCCACACTAAATCTCACCTCAGTACTGCTGATTTCAAAGAATACAGAGAAAAAAAAAAACAAAACAAAACAAAACAACAAACTCACATTGATCCTTCCTGGCACACTTCACAGAACCTTTGGCCTTTTGGGGAAGTGCTCCCTCTCAGCCCCCTCTGCCCCACACACAGAGAGGTGGCAGCTGAGGGGTGGCTGCAGAGAGAGAACTCCCCTGGAAGGGACAGTGCCTCAGGGCAGCCTTGGAGACCCCTCATCACATCCCAGGGATGAGCCATCAGACACCCCGGGGCCAGCAGCTCCCACTGTTGTCCACGAAATCGGATTCATCACCTGGTGTGCAACAAGCCAATAATTACACCTTCAAGAGAGACATTCATTATTTATTTCAGATTGTGCAAGCCTGGCTGCTTACTGATATTCCACAAATCAAGCACACCAAGTATCAAAACTTTTTACCATTAATGCATTTTAGCGAACAAAGACATTAATGTTTGTTGGCCACAAGTTAGATAGTTCTCTTATTAATTAGTATTCTATTGTTTAACGATTCTCTTGCTTTTTATGGTAACTAGTCCAAATGCTCAGTCTTTCTCTTCTTTTGACTCGGTGGGTTTCTTGAGTTGGTGTTTGTGATGTGCCCCTGCCAGAATTACCTTTTACCCAGCTGGAGCTGATTCAGCACGGTTGCCAAGGTGGCTTTATCAGCTTCCTCCTTACCTTGGGAATTCTGCCAAATGTCCTTGTGGCTCATAAATTTGGCATTCTTTGTGCCCACTATCAGTAGTATGTCCTTCTTCCCAAGCTTTGTTAACCTCCCCCAGGTCCACCATCCCTCTAGGTCTGAGATCACTGACATGTCGAGACCTAAACCTTAACAAGGCGATTCTACTTTCAAGTAATTTATCTTTCTAACAATGGGACATCACTTAGAGCTTGTAAACTGCTACCTGTTTCACAGATTATGTCTCACAGAACCACAAAATCACAGAATGGGTCAGGTAGGAAGGGTAGGTCATCTGGTCCCAGAGCACATGGCACAGGATTGCATGCAGGCAGCTCTGGAATATCTCCAGTGAGGGAGACTCCACACTCTCTCTGGTCAATCTGTTCCAGTGCACAATCACTCACACAGTAAAAAAGTTCTTCCCCATGTTTAGGTGGGACTTCTTGTGCCTCACTTTCTGCCCGTTGCCTCTTTCCCTCTTGCTTGGCACCACTAAGAAGAGTTTGGCTCCATTGTCTTGGCACTCCCCTTTAGGTACTTATATAGTTGGTGAGGTGAGTCTCCTCAGTGACAGGACGAGAGAACGGCCTTAAGCTGCGCCCGGGAGGGTTTAGGTTGGACATTAGGAAGAATTTCTTCATAGAAGAGGTGATTAGACATTTGAACAGGCTGCCCAGGGAGGTGGCGGAGTCACCACCCTGCCCGGGGAGGCGGTGAGGTCGCCATCCCGGAGGTGTTTAGGGACAGACTGGACGTGGCACCGAGCGCCATGGCCTGGCTGACACGGTACTGTTCGGCCAGAGGTCGGACTCGCCGATCTCCGAGCTCTTTTCCAAACCAACCGACTCTGCGATTCTGTGATTGCTTTCTTTTTAATTAGGCTCGAAAGCGTACAAGCACCGAACATCAAAGAACATCCCGACTTAGTGAAAATCCTGCCATGCTCCGCACCCCACACCCTCGGCCGCCCCGTGCTGAGGGCCGGGCGCCGCCATGGTGGGCGGGGCGCGGCTTCACCACGTCATGGTGCCCGTTTTCCCCGGGCCTTCCCGGCCGCCGTAGGAACCGTTCCCGGTCCCTTCCCCTCAGGGACAGCGGCCCCCGCCGTCCTCCCGGGAAGGAGCCCCGGGAGCAGCTGCGGGAGCGCCCGAGCTCCCCCCCACCCGGGGGCGGCAGGTGGGTGCCCGGGGGCCGGGGCGGCGGGGCTGGGGCCGCCGCGGTGACAGCGGTGACTTGGCGGTGGCGGCGCTGCCCTGGCAGGGAGGGGAGGGTTGGGATGTGTTCCAGGGCAGGGATGAGGATGCTCCAGCACCCCGGGCCGGCGGGGCTGGGGGAATCCGCCCTGGCGGGTTTGCTCGTTGCGCTGCTTCAGTCCCTCCCCGCCTTTAGCCGCGTCAGAGCTGTGCCAGGCGGCTTTCCTCCTTTTCTTTGGGAAAATTAACGCGTTCTGCTTTATTACTCAGCTGTTTTGACAGTCTCCTGTTCCTTCCGTCAACAATTTGTCTCCTGAACCTTGTTTCTGCATCTTTTGTTACCCGTCGTATTTCTGTACTTGTTTCATGTCACCTATAAGGCAAACTGGCTTTGGAGGATGACATTTTACTTTCAAAAGCTCAGTCTTGCATTCAGAGTGCCTCTGGGAGATTCCCCTGATTGCTTACTCAAACGAGTTTTGAGAAAGTCCCCTTTAAACTCATACTGAAAGTGAAATTGTGCCAGGAGTGCTTGTGGTGTTTGTTGGCTGATGGAAAAGTGAGTCACAAGAGTTTTTGTGCAGGATTCTTGTGCAATGTAGTGATGATGTGGTAGGAATTTATGATAAATATTAGAAATGTCGCATATAAAATGATAGGGTTTGTGTTTGCGAAAGCAGAATTTTAATTTTTGTAGCAGAGGTTTTGCAGGGATGAGTTTAATTTTTTTTGTTAATTGTATAGCTGTAGAATTATAGCTATAAAATGGTCTTTTCCTGAGCCTGGAGCAGTCTTTAAAACTGGGGAAACTGGTAGAAATGTTTGATTCTGCTTTTCTGTCCCGTTTTCTCCTGAGAGCTGTGTGCTAATAAACGAGAATGAGAGATGGAAACCCCTCTGAAAGAAAAGTGAAACTGAGGAATCAAATTTCATGCCAAGCTTACTGCATATATGCACATTTTAAATGCTTTTAAAAGGACATTTTCCATATGATTCCCAGTGTCCAAGAAGCAAAAGTTTCCCCTGCTTTAACGTGCACCTAGATTTTTTTTTTCCCCTTCTGTTGAGGTCACTGCACCCACCTTTCTTTGCCCTCTGTGTGCCTTCCCTGTTTCTTGGGGTGTTTTTTTTTTTTCCCAGGGACATGCTGATTAACTCAGAGGTTGCTGCTTTCCCTGAGCTGAATGAGAATAACTTGTAGTGATGAATTCAGGCTGAACTCTTACCTGTGAGCTGCTCTGTTCAGCTCACCATCATCTTCTCCCCACTGATGAGTGCTTTAGTGCCTGGTGCAGGTTTACAGCACACTTCATCTCTCATCTCAGCCTCTGCTCTTTGGTGCTTCTGCCCCTCGGGTTCCCCTCCCCACCAAAATGCATGAAATGCCTTTAGTGCTCATCTTCTATTGCAGGATTCCAAAATGTCACTTAGACCTCATGAAAAATAGAATATCTTGCTACGAGAAAACTATATTAAAGGATGGTTCATTTTTCTTTCTTTTCTCTTCCAATTGTGTTTTCATTTTAAAAGGATGGCACAAAAGAAATATTTGATAGCAAAACTGACAAGCTACCTAAGAGAGGACAAAATTCAGCTATGGAAGCCACCATATACAAATGACAAAAAAGAAGCTGGTAAAGAGATGAAGGTAAATATTTTGAGTTGTTGTCATACATCTTCTATGTCATACTGCTGGTGCATTTTCCCAGCTTTTTTCTTGCTGTTTTCTTAGGAGCTTGTACAAAAATATTCAGCCAAGCTGAATATCAATGAGAATGACACAGAGAATATGCTTGAAGAAATACGGTGTAAAGCAATTGAGCGTGGAACTGGAAATGAGAATTTTAAAGTGACTGGGATTGCAAGACTTGATATCTATCTGCCTCGTAGAAAAGTAAGTAACACTGCAGAAAAGTCAGGATAAGTAGCTTTGCTTTGTCCTTTTGAGTTCTAGATATGTGTCTGATGCAGATATTTTCAATTCTTTGACTTTTTCAGGTCTTTTGTGTGAAAGATCTGTGTTAGGTATAAAAAACAGGGAGAGGGGGAATTATACAGATATACTTTAGTTTCCCAGGTATGTGGGAGTATCATGGCAAGGGACTATAATATTGGGAGATCAGTAATTGCCTTCCCTTTAAGATTTAATGACAAGTTGTCTTTCAGTTAAGAAAAATAAATTAGATTTACGTGTCTATTTCAGTTTGATTCCTTCTGACATAACTCTTCATATTAGCAGCAAGGAACAGATGCATTTTTTTCAGCTGTAGAATACCTAAAATCAGCATATTGATATCACTGTATTACCACAGCTTTTGTTTAAATGGCAGCTTTAAAAAAAAAAACAATCCCTTGTAAGTGCAATAAGCAGCTTGAACTTGGTGTCATCTTAGGCCATACTTTAAAATGGGTGTGTCCAGTGTTTGAACTTGGAAGTGGGAAGCAGGATTTTCTGTTGTGATCATGCTCATCTGTTCCCTTCATAGGATCACACAGCTGTAGAATCACAGAATCAATTAGGTTGGAAAAGACCTCCCAGATGATCAAGTCCAACCTTTGATCACCACCTTGTCAACCAGACCATGGCACTCAGTGCCACATCCAGTCACTCCTTAAACACTTCCAGGGATGGTTACTCCACCATCTCCCTGGGCAGCCCATTCCAATGCTCAACCTTCCATGGCAGGCTCCTAAAAGCTTCACTAAGACAGAAATGAATTAAGTTTTGCTTTTTTAAAGTCAGGCTTCAACCTCTAGTTTAACACATAAAATACCCCTGTAGTGAAAAGTAATTACCTGGACTTAAAGGGTAGAGGGTTTTAAATGATTGCCATGCAGTTAAAACAATCAAATAGTTTCATAATTTTACTTTATCATGCTGCTGGGCATATAGGGGAATTAATTAATGTAAAATTCCAGTTTATCTAATCTGGGACCAGAGACACTAGTAGGAATTAATCATAACTTAGCCAGTCACAGGTGAGTGGTATATAATTAAAAGCAGAGTTAAGATTGGAAGTGCATAATTAAATTAGTTAAAATTGTTTCGTTCTGAATTTAGATTTATCTAATTCTAATTTATCTAAATATTTTCCTTTGATAATGCTTATTTTTGGCACTATAAAGCAAGTATAGGACTCTCTGCCTGGAAAGTAGAAATGTGTATATCCAGGCAAAACCCTCTTAACATGGTTATTATGTGAAAAAGAAATTTTACTTGTAAAACAATTAATTAAGAAAATGTCTGAAGTATCTTGATACCATGCTTTTTTCTCTTCTCTCTTTTTCCCTCACCCAATTCAATTACTACAGAGCAGAAAAATCCCACTGGAAACCAGCCTGTTCATCACAGGCAAGGAGCTCAGATCACAGTGAGTGTAATCACCCTTGGCTCTTCTCTAATGGGGTAGTGCCCTGTCATACAATATTGAAGAAAAAAATGCAAACAAAGGACTTGTTGTTTGATTTAGGCTTTTTCTTAGCATGTATGTCTGAACAGGATGTCCAGTATCCCTGTAAGGCACTTCTTCCTGTAAGCAGCTGTGGTTTAACAGCTTTAATGGGAAAGTTGCAGCTGTGTAAATCCCCAGCAAGTACCTGAGAAGGCACCAGTGATCTCTGTTCCACATCTGCAACTAGGCAGGTCTTCTGAACAGTGAACATTAGCTTCTCTTTCTGTTGTGTTTTTAAACCTAAAAAGAAATCAGATTCTTTTTTGTCTGTTTTGGTTTTTCCCCTCTCTTTATCTCAGATTTTCCCTGTGTGGTACATAAAGCTTTTTCATGTTGATATTTTACTTCTAGCAGCTGCCTTTTATGGCAAAAGTTTTAAGCAACTTATGAACATACTAGTTTTTAAGTTTTATTGCTATTGTAACAGTAATATTGTGTAGCCTTATAAATTTATATTCATGGATGAAATTATTTATTCCACAGGATAGCACAGGAATATGCATTACAAGAAAATGCTGTCAAAATAATCATAAATAAGAAGCAACTTGACTTGGGTATGTATCTCTAGTTCAGGATGCTTTTATGATCATTTTCTAGTTTACTGATTCTCAGGAGAAAAGTTTCTTGCAACTCTGTTAATGTCAGAAATTCCCAAGGAACAGCAGTTAAATTTGTCAGGTCCTGCTCTACAGGAAATGTAGTGAATTATAATGAACAAAGTTCTTAGATACAATTAGACCAATTATAGGAATCCTGTAGTAAATGTTGAAAATCCACTTTTTCAGTATTGAAATACTGAAAATGCACCCTTAAGAGAAATCCTTTTTTTTTTTTAAAAAAGCATATTGTATAACAGCACTTTCAAAAACTTTCTGCAGTGCTTTGCACATGTTCAGCCTGTCTGATGTGTTGTGAGAAGTGATGACAACAGCTTTCTTTTCATTGATGGCCCAAGCATCTGAAAAATTTTTTTCTTTAGATGATCACGCTCTATTTTGCAGGCAAAACCCTTGAAGACCAGGGTGTAACACACAATGCAAAAGTGATGGTTCTTCAACTGGAACAGAGTGATGAGGAAACCAAAAGAAAAGTTCAGGAGGAAGAACTTCAGTGCAAGAAAGAAAAAGAAATAAATGACAAGATGCAAAGAACTAAGAAGGGTTTGGAAATTCTAGCACAGAGAGGTAAGTGGGCTTGTTGGGGCCTGTGGGGTCAGGGGGAGATGGGTGTTTATTAATTCTTGTGTGTATCAAAAGTTATCTTCTCAGTGGCCTTTCAACATGGGAGAGTGCCTGTACTGTGACTGGACTTCAGTCTGTAGTTTTCTAGGTTTCTGCCCACTTGAAAACTGGATTTTAAGTTGACTAAAACTTCCTTTTCTAGTCTAATCCTTCTTATCACAAATAGAATACTACAAAACTTTTGTCACTTTGGAATGGATATGGCATGAATCAGTTAACTGGCACTTGACAGTTAAGGGACTGGTGACTCGTGAGAACAGGCTTTAAATTTATTGTAGACATAAGCACAGTGTAATAATGTATTACAAGTAATTAAAAACTTTTATTTTTTGGTGGTTTGCCTCGGCTATGGCTGTGTGCAACCCTGCTTTCATTGTGCAGAGCAGCTCCTTTGTCACTGTCATCTGCAGCGTGGCTCTTCTGTTCTCATTGCCCTGGAGGTTGATTGCTGGCAACTGTGGGTTCAGTTAAAGGGACACAGTTAATTTAACAGCAGTACTTTCTCAAAATGAGGTGGTGTTTGTGAGTTGCATGGCTACACAGTGGGTTTAAATCACTTCTCTATTTTATATTGTTTCAAAAATCCACAAACAAGGAACTGTGGAGCTGAGCAAGCAATGCTCAGCCAAATGCAGAAACACTTGAGCAAAGCTGCTTTTAGCAGTCAGTGACAGACAGTTTTTTACTGTAATACCAGATTTTAAACAAATGAAAGAATTCATTCGTTTTATGGACTTAAGGGGTGGTTTAGACCCTAAACTTTGAATAGTCTTTCAGCTTTTTGCCAATAACTGTCAGGTATGTCAGGTATGTCAGCCAATGCCTGAGAACGGAGTGGAGTCTGTAACAGGCTCACAGGCTCAAGGTTCTGTGTGAAGTGTAGGAGGGGCTTTAACAACCCTTTTGTTTCACCTGAGAAAAATTCCAGGGCAGAAGCTTTTAACCTCAACAAGCTCATCCTTACTTTTATTGGAAACAAAAGACAGTTATCTTTTCGTTGAAAATCAGATGGAAGTGAAAACAAGACTGATAATTTGGTTATAAGCACTAAGGATGTGGGGAAGGAAAATACTGAGCTATATTTTTATTCATCTCTATCAACTGTGCTCAGTTGTATTTTTTGTTTTTAATAGTCTATGCATTAGTTGATAAATCTTTTCAAGTGCTGTGTTGTATAAAATGTGGGTGTTTTGTCTTTCTTGAAAAAATCCTTCACAATTCATGTAACTTTTGATGCTGTGTCTAAATTTCTGGATGCACAAGGCCTTTTCCTTAGTGACCTTTCTAGAAGTTCTTCATGTTTATCTGATCAGGGTCGCTGTTTGTTGGTTTGTCCAGAAAAACATGCATGCAAGCTTTTATATGTAGTTCTGATATTTTTGGCTTTGTTTGCTGTTCTGTTTAGTGATGTATGTACTGGCATAATAATATGGCAGCAGCGTTGCTCTGTTGCAGGTGGTACTTAAAGTTTAAACTGCTTTTTTGTTTCTTTCAGAGGAGTACTTGGATCCAGATTCTGCTCCATACCTAGATATAGCTAATCAAACTGGAAGGTCAATCAAGATTCCTCCTCAAGCTAAAAAAGTAGGTTGAAAGTATCTTATAAAGTCACTAAGATGGCTCTTTAAAGCTTGGTTGGTGAAGCATTTAAAATATGGGCTTGAAATACAGTCAGACTTTCTGGGGATGTAACCCTGGGCCCACTAGATGTCTGGTTAATACAAATAACTTGGAATAAAATTCAAGTAGAACTCCGTAATTGGTAGTACTTCAGTCATCTGGAGGCAACCTCTGATTTCTGAGGTCTCATTGCAGGTCTAGTCTTGCACTGGCCCCTGTGTGGTCCATATCTTACTTCTGTGGTTTAAGATGGACTTTAATTGTTTTATATCTTAGCACCTACTTTAATTTTGGGGTGCCCTAGAATGGCATGAAAATAACTTGTTTGTTAGGCCTTAGTTCCAGTTGGAAAATTGATAAGTCTCTCTAAAGTAGGCTATTTGAAAATAGTTTTGAGATCTTTTGCACTGTGTCCCCTTTCAAACTTAAATTTGTTCACCATTCAAGGAAGTTCCCCATTCTCAGTTGAAAATATCTTTGGTTGGGTGCATGCACTGAGTTACAGAAGGACTGACATACCTGATGTTGGCTGCTGAAGCAGGAGAATAGTGATAGGTGCTGTCTTTCAAGATTAGTTCTAGATTTTCTGAAGATAAATAAAATCTCTACAAATACTTGGAATTACACCAAGTAATAAAAATGTGCAGAAATGAGCAGGCCTAATGTGTTCCAGCTGCTGCTTTAGCCTTTTCTGAGGCTGTTTTCTGCATCACCTGGATGACTGGAGTTTCGACTGTCTCCCAGTGCATGCTGTTCTGATGAAGTGCTGAAAGTAGTAATTCACCTCAAGAGTTAAAGCATCAAATGTTCAAGTGCATGAGATTTCATCAGCCTTGATCAAGGATGAGAGGAAATATTGCGGGTTGTTCCTATCCGGAATTATTATTTACATTTCCATTTGTCAAACCTCAGGAACGGGAGTGTTCTCCTGACACATTCAAAATTTGATTTTTCAGTTGTGAGGTTTTTCAGGAGGTGAATTTTTTTTAGGTTTTACAAAGATAGTTGTAATAGGGAAGTGAAACAAATTTGGTGCTGTTAAAAAGTGTAGCACCCAGAAAAATGCTGAGCTTTGTATCACTCACCATTGAAAATCTCTCTAGGGTTGCATTCTTAAAATCAGCTTGATGCAGCATTTCATGTGTCAGTAACATTCATTGCTTTTAATTAGACAATGTCTGGCATTAACAGATGGGAGAAAAGTATGAAGCAGTAGTGGTCTTGCAGAACTGATACAGTGGTGTTTTTTCTAGGAGGAACAAGGGCTCTGGTATTTTCTTTTAGTTCTTTGAGTTGGGGAGGTGCCACAAAAAGTCTCAATGTTTTTTTTTTCTAGGCGCTTGTGCTGGCAATGGGTTATCATGAGAAGGGCAGAGCATTAATGAAGAAGAAAGAATATGAAATAGCACTGCCATATTTGCTGGATGCTGATAAACACTTCTGGTAAGAACATTCCTGAGTCCTTGTGTCTCTGCTTTCCTGTCAGTCAAATACAGGAACAGCACTAGCTCTACCTGTGCGTATAAATCAGGGCCAATTTTCTCTGGGGTTGCTTCACACCCCCTCTGCAGATGGGAGACAACAGATAAAGGCTCTGACTTGTAGTGACAGGTGGCTTCATGTAGAACAGCTGAAACAGATACTGCCACTGGGCAAGTTAATCTTTCATAACAACATAAACAGAAACTGTCAATATTCATGTACCAGGTTATAAATTGCATTAGCTTGAGAGACAGTTATGGATACTCATTTGCAATTGCTCCTGTGAAGTAATCATTTCTTGTAAAAGGTGAAGCAGATAGCTCAGGTCAGTAACCATACCAGGGTTTCTGCAAGTAAATTAGTTTCCTGTCAGCAGTCAGAGCCCTAAATTGCTCTTTTGAGATCCCAAAATAATAGTGTCCCTGTCTGTTTCTCATCTGGGTATATGTGCAAGGAGGCTGGCACAGAACTCGGCATGTTTGTGTGCACTAAGACAGTTTTTCTGTCCTCCCAAAGAATGCACAGGGTTTAATTCTGTTCTGCTTTTAGAGATGTCAGCTTACATAGTAGTCACAGCTCATTTTGTTGCTCTAGTGCTTTGAGATGTAGTGTTAGCATTGGTGTCCTGCATGTTAGTGAGTGGGATGGCAGATCAGTGCTTAGTCAAGTTCCCCTGACATCAGTTATGATGCCATAACTCAAAATATAACTCCCAGCTATGAAGAGTGTGCTTTCTCAAACGTGTGAGTGTGCACACTTCTAGCACATTGTTTTATGAGTGTTAAAAAGTGCGTGGGGGGAAAAAAACAATCCCCTCCCAGAAAAAAAACAAACAGAGTAATTGTTTTATTTTCCAGTGAGTGCAGCACAGAACTGCTGAACACTGTTGATAATTATGCAGTGCTGCAGCTGGATATAGTGTGGTGCTACTTCCGCCTGGAGCAGCTGGACTGCCTGGATGATGCAGAGAAAAAGCTGTCCACAGCACACAGATGCTTCCAGAGGTGCTATGGGGAGAACCACGAAAGGCTTATTGACATCAAAGTATGCTGGGTTTGATTTAATTTTGGTGGATTTTTTTCCTGCGTGTGCTCGGTTACTGTTCAAATACTACAAGACTGAGTTTAGAAGTGTAAAGTTTTCTTGTGTGTCATTAGCCTGTCATCTAGTTGTGTGATTGTCAGCACAGGGAAAACATTGGACCTGACAAAAAGGTTGTGGCAAACGTATTTATAGGCACAGACATCATCAGGGTTTTAGGTGTGGTACTTCATCTGCACACCAAGTGTCTCATAGCACTGACTTGTGTCTTCTTTAAGTGTGTAAAGTGTTCTGTTGATGAAGAACTCATGTTCCCCCTCCTTCTTTAAACAATTCCTTAGGGAAGCTATGGTCGTGAGAAGGTTTTATTTCTGCGGCTTTACCTCCTTCAAGGGATCGGGCACTATCACAGTGGCAGGGAGAAGGAGGCTGCAGAGTACATCCAGAAGGTAAGACACCATTAGGGAAAACTTTGGAGTTATTCACTCCAGCCCCTGTGATTTGGCTTCATCTTGCATCTGTTCTTTGCTTACTCAGAGAAATGGGGAGGCTGTGATGGTGTACGTAGTGTCATTGTGTTCTTTCTATATCCAGGCATCTTCTTTATATGAAGAGCTGTCCATAGATCCTGATAAAGTCGATCGCCTGTCCCTCCTGGGATTCTCTGAACAGGAAGCTCGCCTTGCCCTGCGAGCGTGCCACGGGAATGTGGAGCATGCTGCCAATCTGATCACCAACAGGAGAGAGGTATGGGCAGGGAAGTATTAAATCACAGATCGCCCTGGTTGGGCTGTCCGTGAGGTTGTGTGTTGTGTGACTGGTGCAGAGTGGTGCTAAATTAAGGACTTGGATTATCCTGCTTTGGCACTGTTGGTGTAACTGACAGTTTGACATGTTGCCACAAGTTTGAAACCAAAACTTAATGCATTAGCAAGGGAAGCTCTGTCCCAAAACAGATGGGATGAGAGCGCCAAAGACCTGTGGTTGTACCACAGAGGCACTTGCAAAGACTTTGCACCAGCGTTTGCTGCTCAGCAGTGCTCCATATGGGAATAAAACCAGGATCAAGCTGTCACTCCCGGGCTTGGCTACCCCGTACTGTGGCTTTGCACTTGGAAGATGCAGGAGGGGAGAGGGATTTTTTTGTGCTAAAGTGAAGACAGTGCTGTCCAGATCTGAAGTGATGCTTGGTAAGCTGAGGGGGTGCTTCTAGACTTCAGATAGTGAAACATGGACAGAAAAGCCAAAGGGAAGGCTGAACAGAACTCCTTGGCTCCCTGCCCAGTTCTGACTGTATGTCCTTGGCAAGTCTTGTCTGTGGGCCCATCTGCCAAACTGGTTTGTCACTTACCACACAGGGCTCAGAATAGCTGGGATGGCACCAGATCCGATCTGCAGAGCGGAAGTATGGAGACAGTGCTACCTCATGGAAATGCAGCTTTATTTAGTAACGGGTGTCTGGCAGCACAGTCTGTATTTACAAAAAAAAAAAAAAAGGCCTTTTCCTCAAGAGATTCAAATTTGAAGTAAAAGATCCGAGAAACCCTACGTGCACAGGCAGTGTGCTAAAGCTTTCCCATGTACAGTGAGCTTTGCAATGTCTGTTCTTGCAGGAAAAGGCACAGATAAGGAGGGAGGAGAGAGCTAAAAGGCGGCAGCGACTGGAAGACATAAATACCCTGAAAAGTATGGGCTATTCAGAGCGAGCTGCTCAAATAGCTCTTCAAAATACACAGGGAAACCTGGACCAAGCCTTTAAGGTAAGTGATTTTTCAGGAGTAGTAGTGCTGGGGAGGGGGGTTGTTATTGTTTAGTAGATTCTTATTTTCTGTAGACTATATTTGTTAGTTCATACCTTTTCTGGGTATCGAATTGCAGTGACTTAACTTGCACTTCCTGACCCCATGAGTCAGATATCACTTAAGTTGGCTGAGGTTTACTTCTATCAACTCTGGGGCTACATACACATCCATGTCGAGGACTGTTGTGTCTCTGCTGCTCTATTCTGGTCCCTCTCTGTTTTATTGTAGTTTCTTCTTGACAATCCAGAGTTACTGTTGGAATATGATGACGATGATTCTGTGGCCACGGACCAGTTCCAGGTTTCTCCAGAAAGTATTGAGCAAGTAAGTTAGACCACTTGCTTTCTTGGGAGTTGGTTGTCCTGTTTCTGAATTATGCCTTCAAACATAAGGCAGATCTTCCTTAAGCAAAGCTCTACAAATATTCCTTGACCCATGTCACTCAGGCTGTCACAATTCCACTCTCTGGCTCTCTCCTCACAGTGAAGTCATGCTCAAGTTAAAATGTAATTTGTATGTACTTCCTGCCCATTGCACCAACCTACCATGCACAGGTGCAGAGAAGTATGTGCACTGCAATGCTCTCTCCCAAAAAAGACAGCAAATGAGAAATTTATTCAAGTCTTTAGTGCTCAAGGGAAAGAGTTGGAATGTCTTTCTCATGACAGGCTCGGCAGTTGTTAGTGTGGCTGAGTAATTAATGTCAGATAGGCAAGAAAACTGTATTGCCTAGAGAAAGTAAATAGCACGTGCAACCTCCTGACACACTGGAGTGCTTTGAAGTTTGCTTTTGAAAACAGAAAAAAAATTGGTCTGATACTAGACAAGAGGCTTTTTGATCCTGCTCAACATCCCCATGCCTTTAATAGGTCACTGCCCTGTTGTTAACTGTTCACTAAGCCAGAGTCAGTGTCCTGGAATTCCTGGCATGCAGCGCTTTCCTCTGTGTGTGAAAGGAATGGCTGTGGGATGCAGTCATATTCCTGTCAGACCCTGATGCCGGATGAGCTTGGATTTCTCCAGATTTTCTTTATTTTGGTTTTTCCCCCCTCCTGCAGCTGATGTATATGGGTTTCAGCCGTGAGTCGGCAGAACAGGCTTTAAAGGTCTTTAAAGGCAACATCCACCTGGCTTCTCAAACCCTTGCTCATTATGGGGGAGTTCTTCCTGCTTCACTGCTGCTGTCCTCAGAAGGGTCCAGCCCATCTGAGGAATCAGCTTCATCAAAGGACTTGCTTACAGAGTCTGCAGGTAAGAATGTTGCATGCAGTAGGTGGGGAAGGGGAGGGCTCTTCTTCTGGCTTTCCTATGGAATAATTAAGTGATTTCTGCTTAAATAGTGATAGAGGGGCTTGAGTAATGCCCCAGGCTGCTTTTCTTGGAAACACTGTTACAGGCAAGGCAGCCTTTGATAATCGATACTTGCACATGTATTTTTTTTCTCAAATTATTTGTCAGAGCTGTAGTGATCCCTGTTGTATAACTAAAGGCTTTCCTACACCTTTAAATAATAGGAAATAGTAGGAAAAACTGGCCATCCTGCCCTATCCTTTGCAGAGTAATTGCAAGAGATAGTTGTGCAGGAGCAGACTGGCAGAGCAGCCATGCTCGTGAAAGAGGGAAAGCACCAACTTCTTTCAGAGGTGAATTCACTGCTGCTGCTTTTTATTGAAAGGTTCTTCTAGTTCACCAACAGATGATGACATGGAGATTGATGTGGTCAATGAAATTCTAGAGGATATTCCTGAACATGAAGAGGATTATCTGGATTTAACACTGGAGGAAGAAGAACAGATCATTCATGAATACTTATCCTATATACAAGTACCACAGCACTAAATCCCATTAAATCTACTTCAGTTATGTGTATTTACCTTGTCAAATTGAGTTTGGATTATAAATGCACCTTCAGCTTATCTCTTATTAAAGGCCTTGAATTCAGTTAAACTATAGATGGAATATTAAATTCCTGCTTATTTGTAACTCTGCTTAAAGCCTACATTTGTGATACATTGTAATTTATTGTCATAGCAGAAAAATAGAAACATTTATTTTCAGAAGGAAATTTAATAGAACTAAACTATATTTTTATTGTGAAACAAGTTAATTCACTTAGCAAAGAAGCATTTCTATACCATTTTAAAATACCAGCTTTAAAAGAAAAACATGACTTTGTAAATCAGAAACCTTAGCTCATGAGGCTGTAGAGGTATCAGCTTTCCAGCTGCTTTCCTTTTCTTCTGAAAGATTTCTAAGAGACATTTATGTATCTGTTGTGCATGGGTTTTTTACCGTGTTCCTCTTGTCCCTTCCTGCAGGTGTTACACAGGCAATAAAGGTAACTCAGTGCTGTTTCTGCTTTCAGTGAGAGACCTCTGTGCTTTGTTAAAACTAGTGTTAAAACAGCAGGGCCCTGTCCTGGGGCTGGTGTAGTGATGTACTGGTATTTCCTTTTATAACTAAATAACCAGCGTCCCCAAGCAGCTCCTCTTAACCTCTGCAGGTGTGTGGCTGATGGATTTCCTGGAGATTACAAGACTTTCTGGAATCAGCTGCTGAACAGAACGTGGTCCAGGCGCTGTCTCGGTAGTTGTCTCCAGCTTCAGCATTCTGAAGAAGTGTTTGGGGGTTTCTGTGGTTTTACCACATCCCGTTTTCTGCCCTGTAAACGCTCCTCTCTGCCGGGAACAGGAGTTCCCCTGCCTGGCAGCTTTTCTTGGATGTGGTTTATTTGCTTTCCATGACTCGACGCTCTCGGTAGAGGGAGCCCAGGCCCCGTCTGGAGCCGGTGGGAACAAGGAACCTGCCGTGGTGAACCTTCAGTCTGGTGACAGTGTATCCTTACACGGCACTTATCGGTGGGGAGATGGGAGCTTGAACGGTTGGGATACTTGGAGGGAGCAGAGCTTTGGCCTGTGGAATAACCACTCAATGCCAGCGGAGGGACCAGAACAGGCTGCAGTAGTGCATTGTTTTATTTTCTGACTCCTTCAGCCAAGCTCAGCAAAAGGCAGGCAGTGATTGCACTGTTAAGGAATTATTTGTATTTCATGCTTCTTTATCAAGGCAGGTGTTATAAAAATGGAGTAGTTTTCTATCTCCTCCAAGAAGGCTGAAGCATTTCTAAAGCCAGCAATACAAGCTTCTGAGGGGAAACCAGCCCCAGCACCCATTCTATCCTGCTTCTCTGCCAGCCAGCCCTGAGGAACCACTGGACAAAATGCAGAGCAAAACCAGAATGTAGAAAATAATTTAAAACTGAAAACATAAAAGGTCATGGATGTAGTTTTAACAAGAAGCAGGTGAAAACACACAAATTGGCTCTTTCCTTCCTGAACCTACTGCCTGCAGCCCCTGGGCATGCACCATATTGGGCTGAAGAGGCAGTACTTCTCCTCTCTGAAGTGGCTTGCACAGCAAACTGGCAGGGACAACTTCAGAAGGGAAGGTTTGTCCTTGGGGAATTTAAAATTAGCATCATAACATGCAGTGCTTGTCAGAGAAGGCATTCATCAATGATGTAACTCTGCCAGCGCTGCTGCCCCCCGGTAACTGCATATGCAGTTGTAAGTGATCAGCAGGGCAGGAGGCACTGGCTGAAAGTTATAAGTTCATTTGACCATGCATTTGGAGGCACTGTGATATGTTTAGCAACAGGCAGAAGTGGTAATGACTCATTAACTCCACTCTGTGAGATCTGTGCTGATTGCCTGTGCAGCTGCTGTGTGCCCAGATAGGCTCTCGCGTCTAACGTACTGCGTGTGAAGTTTTAAAGAGAAAGTCCAGCCCAGGGGATCTGGGGAACTCTGTCCATCTCATAAAGGCCACCTACTTAGTGTTGCCCTCAGAAATAAAATACAAAGTCAGCTGCATGGCAAACATCACCCACCAGCCACCAGCTCATAAACATCTCTCACAGGGCCAGTACTGAGCCACAGCCACTGGACTGAGAGCTTTACAGTGGAATTAGGTCTGCACGATGCAGATGACCTCCCATATTAGTCTCTTGGTAGGCATTTCACATATTTTAAATGCTGATTCCTACTAGATGCAGGAACCTGCCACTGAAGAACCACCAAAGCTGCTTAGCAGGAGAGGTGAGCAGGTAGGTGACCAGCCCGACCCACTGACATAGTGTGACCATGTCAGAGTGGGGGGCTTTGGTGCCACCAGGGCAAGAGCTGAGTCACGGCATGTGCCCCTGTCATACCTGCTTTCCCTTAAGTGTCTGCTTTGTTTTATGGCTGGTCACTCCTTCCCCTGATAGGGGATCTGAGCTCTGGCACTCTGGTGACTGGAAGGAGGCAGGACAGCTCCACACACACCTGATTCCAGCCCCAGCAGTGAGGGGAAGGCAAGAAATGTTTCCAAAAGTATATTTGGGGTTTTTTTTCCCCATATTCCATATTCCATCCATCCTTAACTGCTGAGCATCTGCAGCCAGCCAACCCCCCTCTAAATGAGACAAAAATAAAAACTAGACAATCGCTTGTTCTGTAGATGCCACATGTTTATTAATCCATTCTAAAAAAAGAATACAGCATTTTTATCTTGCTGTAGTACAGAATAAATAAAGCCATAAAAATAAAAACATGTGGTTAGGTATTTTTGGACTGGTTCTACAAAGAGCTATATCTGCAAATAGAAAAATATAAGAACCCTTGTTAATTCATGGCTCAGTGGTTATCAGAGAGGGATGAACCTGAAAAAAGACTGGGAGACTTTCTCTTGAGTTTGACAGCTTATCCAATGCTACTACCAACCCAGCAAGACACAGCCTCGAGAGGAGGAAAGACAGTACATACAGAGCACCCAATAAATCCTGGTTTGCTCTCCTCTTCCATGAAAATTACAATTTGGCATTCCTAGTGGATGTAAGGAAAACCTTCCCCCCTGTAAAGCCAGCCAAGCAGAGGGCCAGGCTACCCACAGAGGTGGTGTAGTCACCACCTTCCAACTCCTGCCATGCCAAGAGGAGGCCCTTCAGAGGAGCTCATCAGGAACTGTGCCCAAGGTACATGGGTGGCTGGAAGCTCACAACCCTGGCAGCTCACAGAAGACACATGTGAAGTCATTGGTGCTTCCTCTGCTGAAGTGTGAGATTTTAAAAGGTAAAAAAAAGACCCCAGTGGATTGTTGGGAGGAGGGGAACTGCTGTGTCTTGCCAAACAGCTGACCTTGGTACAAAAGGGCTGAGGTTTAGCTTGTTCTCTGGCTTATGTTTTGTAAAAAAAAAAAAGCAATTAAATTAATTTCTGTCCTACTACTCCCAACTTCCCAGAGAGGTGTCCAGTCTGCTTTAAAGTCCTGCTGCTGAGCCAAAACAACCTGCATTGGTCTCATCAGCCAACGACTGACACAAAGGTCAGCTGTGAAGGTGGAATTTGTAGCTGTACTTGCAGGGCACCTTCCACTGCCACACTGGGCTGAACAGGGGCCATGTGAGTGGGCAACAGGAACAGGGGAAAACATCTCTCATTAGACACTGGGCAGGCAGAGCTGTGCAGCACTTCTGTGCCCGAGGGAACTGAAACAAGGGAAGTTCCTAATTGCACACACAGAGGTACCACACCTGAGCCACACTGCCGTCCCTCCTGGCCCCACACCTGCTCAGCTGAGTCATCTGCAGTGACAGGATCTGACTGGAGTCCATCTGGCAGTCACAGAGAACCCTGGCTCATGACGCTGAGGTTCAAGCAAAGCCATTTCCCGTCTCTTTCCAAGTTCTGGTTTACATGGACACAGTGGTGCAGAAAACAAAAGGTTCAGCTTTGGTCACTGACAGAAAGGCCGTTCTGGGCAGTCACATCAGTTCAACAGCCTCGTGTTCCCCGTTCTCCTGCTGTACCATACAGCCCACTTTGTTGTTGAAGAGGCGAGACAGGCTCCCCTTCTGTGAGCTCCTGCCCTGGACAGACCTCTCCTTCTTCAAACGCCGCTTATTTCTCTTGCAGATTCCCCGGATGTCCCAAATCCTTAGTGTGCCGTCATGGGAAGCTGTGTAGAGCAACTCATTGTGGATCTGGAACAACAGGGTCACACTTAATGCCAAACTGTACAGCTCAGAATCAGCACCATCAAACCATGAGAAATCAGTGCAAACACAGCTTGATCCCAACACTTAAGGCCTGAGCTCCTGGCAAGAGCCAGTATAAATTATCACAAAGCTGTTGAAGTGGGCTGGGACGTTACCAAGTCAGGGCTCATTTCTCAGCTACTTCCCAGAGCCATAAAATATAAACAGCAAGAGTTATTTATGACCCAGCCCCACTAGAAAAGCAATGGGGAGCTAAACTCGATGTCAGAGTGGGATGTAGCTGGGGATTTCTGTCCTGGGTTTGATGTTGAGCTTAAGGAGGCACCAAAATCAGCATCAGTGGGCAGTGGGGTGATCAGGAATGCTTTCCTTTTCACTTCCCTTCTTCCTTTGCAGTAAGTTACAGTTACAAGTCCTCCTTCAAACTCTGTTGTTCTTCCAAACTTGCAGTAATTTGACCTTCACTCCCTCCTGTGGTTTAATTTCATTAATGAACCATCAGTCTGTCCACCACAGGTGCTCTCAGTCACCAGAGGTGGGTCATGACAGCGAGCACCCAACCACAGCCTCCTCACCCCTCATTAATACACTTAAGATCATATTGAGGCTACCACTTCTCACTCCTCTCTCTTACCAGGATTTTTTGCCTTGTACAGTTGGAAATTAAGTTACAAAATAAAATACAAAGCCAAGCTCTGTCAATACTTAGGGCTGCCCAGAGGGATTCTATCAGTTACCACCCAAATGCACCCCCAGGTGACCATCTGCTACACAACCAGTTGCTCAGTACCCAGGAGTTTGCAATTTAAGACCTACCAGCCACTTGCTAATTCAGAAGAATATAAAAAGACAACCGTAGTTACAACTTTGTGTGCTTGAGATCAGCACCAAAAGGAATTTTGTCTCCTCTCTTTTTACTTTGGACTGTCAGCCTACCAGAAATACTGACGATGTCTCACATTGTTAATCAAAATCCTCAACCTGCAGGCAGCTTTCACTGAGATGCTGATGCAGAGAGATGCAGATTCTTAGAGTGGACACCCCATCCCTGGAAGTGTTCAAGACCAGGTTGGATGGGGCTTGGAGCAACCTGGTCTAGTGGAAGGCATCCCTAGGTGTTCCCTCTTGGAACAAGATGATCTTTAAGGTCCCTTTCAACCCAAACCATTCTGTGATTCTGTGATCTTTGCGTGGCCACCAAGGATAACTAATTCCTCCCCTTTTAAATGCCTAGACAATATGAAAGCAAGTTTTTCAGGCACCTAATGAGCTTTTAAAAAAATTTTAAGCCAGTGGCAGAGACTCCTCCATTTGTCTAGCAGGGTGTGGGTCAGATATCACCACAGAGCTACCTCAGTCTTTTTAGGGATGCCATGTCCCAGGATGGTTTTGGGGATGATGGTATATATTATCCTGCCTGGATAAGGCAGAAACTTCTTTTCCTCTTAGAGCACTGCAAACACTTACCATTAGTGTTTTGTAATGGAAAGGGTCTCAGGAGGCTGGAGTCCATTCCATGCCCCCCACAGCATCAGTTACATCTGTCTCATTTTTTGTGGCTCCTTGTTTAACCTGACCTGAAAAAACCCCAATCACAGATACAGGGCTGTCCCTGGGGACTCGTTCCGTGGTTTCACTTATCCTTATTATTAACAAGCTTTTCTAAAATTACATACAGAATATTCAAGTCTTATCCTGGAACAATGTCCAGTCCAAGACACACAGAACAGCCAGCCACACACCAATTCCCACAAAACAAACGAGGAGGCAACGAGAAGGGAGAAATCGCACAAAGAAACCCCTTCCTGACCTGGATACAGTTGATGATGAACTTGTGTCCTCGGAATATCTTCTGCAGGACTCCACTCTTGGAATTGAAAGCTCTTGCACAGGCATCACCACTTCCTGTGAACACTGCAACACAACCACACAGCCCAGCACGGCCAGGCGTGAGCAGCAACGCCAGGTCAGTTCATGCAAGTTCAAAAATGCACCTGAAACATGGCTCACAAAGGAGCGTGACATTCCATTTCTGGGGGCTGATTCTCTCCTCAGATAAAGCAGTTCAGATAATTTTCATTTTGTGTTTGTTTTCAGTTGTATTTCTCAAAACACTGAACTGTCTTAAGCCTGAAGTTCCTACACACACCAGCATTTCACTCCACACACGCTTCATGTATCTATTTCTGCTCCTCTCTGCCATGTTTATTTCCCTGCCTAAACATGCCTCAGTAATCCTAAGCAGGCAATTTATTTCAACTTTGGCTTTAAGGATTTCCACTAAGCCTTCCATTTGTTTTACCACAGTTATTTACGAGTTTACGTTCAGTAGTACAGTATCTCCATCACCTCTGCTGCTCCAAGAGGGGCAGGGCACGGGTGAATAAATTAGGCATGACCATGAATTTTGTCTGTTTATCAGGTTTCCTTAGAGGATCTTAACTAGATGTACAAAGAATGACTTCTCAGCACTTCAGGATCTTCACATCAGATCCCCAGAATTGCTGCATTCAGCAACTGTAAGGCAGTGCTGAATATTTAAATTTTGTATTTAACAATATGCCCAAAAAGGAGCCCATTTCTGTGCTTTAAAGGTCACAAAGTCCCTTTACAAACACTCACTTTCCCTCAGTTAACCCAAACCCCTCAAGTTTATCTAGATATAAATATTTCAGAGCAGCAAAAAGCAATATATTCACTGCTCCCTGCCTTTCATGTCTTTGCAAAGGCCACTAGCATGGAAAGATTTTCACAAAACCAAAGTGCCCGAAGACCAAGATTCCTTATCTTTTGGGGGATGTCAGGACCGAATCTACAAAGAGAGGTGAAAAAACTATCACAGCAGTAAATTCAGGACTCCAAGGAGACTGGAGGACAGGCTACAAACTGCCATCAGCTTTCCCACTTCGACTGAAACAGCAGGAAGCTGGGAACCTCCCGGGTACACCTCCGAGAAACATCTGGATGTGGAAAACCGATGTCATTTTATATGGGCCACTATGAATTCAACTGCCAACACAATCCCAAAAAACCACTGTGTCCCACTCTGCAAACGAGTAACAACGAAGTAAAGCAGGGTACAGGTACACTTTTTTTTCCCAGTGAAAGGAAATCACTTAGTTCTGTCACACACATGCAGAGAGTAGGAACCAATTAAGAGCTGTTTTCACTATGCAGCTGTCAGTTTACCTCAGCTGTTGCTATCAGGATTTTTTGCTTTTGACAGGCACCCTTGATGCCTTTTGAACTGTCACTCTAGATTTAGGAAGTCTCTTTGCACTTCTGACTTTCCAAGAAGACCTGTTGATCTACCCCAGATTTAGCATTTAAAGATATATTTATATATACCACCTGTGAAATTAAACAACAACAAAAAAATTAACAATTAATTTTAGTTTTTTACTTGAATTTCATAGACCATTGGGAGGGAGAACAGTTTTTAAACGTTCCCTTGGAGTTTTTGCAACATGAAAAGATATAAACCCCATTAAATTTTAAAGGCCTGTGCACACACTGTAAGGGAGAAATAATCAACATATCATTAAGTAAATTAGATTGAAAACCAGCTGCAATGTTCACCATGCTATTAATTATACAAGTAGGCTGAGGAAAGCCACTGGAAACACATTCTGAGGATTTAAATCTTAGTTCTCAGATCTGTCTGGACTCCCTGTACACTATAAAGCCTTCTTGGAAACACACAATAATGCAAGCAAGCATAGTATATAAATTAATTTTTAAGGGGAAATTTCCTCTTTTAAGAATTAAAATGCATCTAATGCATTCAAACAAGTTCCTAATATTTTTCCAGGGCATTTTTTCTACCCTTCAAGTGGAACAATTCAATTCTCCCTGTTTGACACTTTTAGTATTTTTGCATTTGATTTAAAATGAGATCTTAAATAACTCTGTGAACACTTCTATCACACTACCGGGATGTTCTTCGCAGGTCTGACTAAATGCAGCAATATTGCCTGTATTTTAAGGGGGGGGGGAAAAAAGAGTGTTATGAAAAAAATAATGTGTGTGTGGCAGGGGCAGGGTGGTAGGATGAGGGGGAAGAGAGAAAGCTGCAGAGCTGATGGGGGTGGTATCAGATAACAAAACTTTTGTTTGAGCCTAAACTTTCTTTATTCTTTAGGGTGTGGTCAAGTCTATACTGGTTGTGTGAAAAGTAGGATCAAAACTGAAAAAAATGCAGCTCTGGAGGTCTTATTAATGAAGGAGACAGTGTCTCCATCTCCCACCCAGAGATGTGGATACTCCTCACTGGATCAGGCCAACATCAGCTCAGCACCTTTGGCTAGTCTTGATTAATTCAATGTTTTGGTTTGTGTCTTTATAATTAAAAGGGAGAAAATACACACACACACACTCTCTCACAAAATCATTAATATTTTGTCTGCCAGTGTTCATCCTGGATTACAATTTTACAATTTCTGGTTCATTTCCTTTGCTTCCTGCCTGGTTCTTGGACCAGTAATAACTTCAGGGTGCAGTTTAGGCTTAGACCCTTTCCCCTTGGCATTTTAGCCAACAGCATAAGCTGAAACCAACAGAAATTACAATCTGCAGGTAGGGGAGGATGGGGTAGTTCTGCAATGTAGGTGAGGAGAGCAGAAATAACCATAAATCACAATTAACTATTTTAATGGAGAAAAGTAGTGCTGTGGGTCTCATGCTGAAAGGAAGATTAAAAAAAGGTTTCCTGACAGAAATAAAATTCTACCTCTGGGCTTGGTTACTTGTTAAGTTTCCAAACACAATTTAGAAATCAATTCAGTCACTGGGTTATAAATGTAGTCAGCCAGCCATGGCAAGTGTGGTGCTAGACAAGTGCAGGTACAATTCTCTGCTAACATGCACCATCTTGCATCTGTCAGCCAGTTATCACCATCACACTGACGTTCTGCCAAAAGACAGATCAAGGCCCAGACAGCAACCACTCCTTCAGTGTTGTATGTTCACTTCATAGCTGAAGTACAGAAACCAAAACCAGCAAAGTGTTTTGAAGGTCTAGATTAGCTTAAGACAGCCATGGCCACCCCTAAAGGAGAGAAGTTCTTGGTTTTGGGAAGCAAATGAAGGCACCTCAGGTCTAAAAACAGTGGCATGGTAAGACCAGGATGACACAGAGAGAGCTTCACTGATAAGAACAGAGGTGCTGTCGTGCAACCCAAAACCAGAAATGGAGAGGTGACATGCAGAAGGAAAGCCAGCAGAGAGGATTTAAAGAGGGAAATCTGATGGTCAGAATAAAGTGTTAAGTCAGCAATAGGCACTTATGTACAGAAACCACTATTAACAGGAGGACTGAAAGCAGTGGACCTGAGAACATTGGTAAGGCAAGCACTGCTTGGCTACTGCAGAAAGGTGGTTTGGGGAACAAATACACAAACCATGACAGGTAAGAGGAAAAGACCTTGTGGAAAAGGAGATAGTCAGAGTCTGAACAGGAAGCCCAACCGTTAGAAAGAAGCAGTGAGCATCTGAGATTCTGGTTTAGGACAGTCCCTTGCACAGTACCTACAAGGCAGCAGAGGCAGGCACAGGGCTGTGTATCCAGCAGCAGCACTTGCTGTCCCCGAGCACACAGAAGAAGCAGGTGACAGACCTGTGAGGTTAAACCATGGCTACACAAACAACCCCCAGACAGCTCAGGATTTAAGCCACTTCTCTTTAAGAAACTGCCTCTTCACTTTCGAGAAGAGAGAGGTGGAAAATGGAGGGAAGATCTAAGCTTCCCACATGGAGTGGTGCAGCAAAGTTCGATACTGAACATAAACATGCTGGAGTTGAAAAAAAAGTGACAACTTCACAAGGCTTCAGAATCACTCTCCATTAACAACCTTTGATCAAAGAGAAACACCGAAAAGGAGACGGGGGGGTTGCTGAACAGAGGGAAGGCAACTTACAGATCCCAGCGTGGTATTTCAAAGTGCTAACGCTGTGTTTGTGGGCCTTGTACGTTTGGATTCGCTCCCCAGTGTCAACTAACCAGCACTTCACTGTCCTGTCCGCGCTCCCCGAGTACAAGTGCCGGTTCACCAGCTGAAGGGAAGAGAAGAAGACATCAGCAATGGTCCCTCAGGCAGGTTCCCGAGAGAACTGCACTGAAGTGACTCATCCAAAGTCAGCTTCCAACTCGACTGCAACGGCTGCACCTTGAAACAGAGGGATGGTGAGCAAACCAACCTTGTGTTCTTCACAACTGCATCTCCCATTCACTTCTGGGCCTTAGAAACAGCTCACAGCTTTCAGAACATAAAAACTTAGCCCATCTGCTGGCGCAAGCAGGCAGGATTCCAGTGAGCTTAACTATGCTAACCTCGCTTCCATAATTAGCTACATTATTACAGCCTCAAAAAAAACACCCAGCAGTGTAGCTTCTGCAAAGCATATTTGACAGGAACTCTTATCAGATTGTAAGTTTTAATTACAACAGAAATTTCAGAACAATTCTGAGTAACAGAATAATGGTACATTAAAATTAAAATCCTACACACCATAAACCAGGGTTTATATTTAGTAGGATCATACTGCACAAGGTTAGCATTTGGAAACCCTAACTCTTCCTTGAAGCTGTTCTGTATGTTCATTTACACAAGTCTTTTTAGACTGTGTTATTTAATGATGAAATAATTAACCACCCTTTACACAGACTTTTAAACATCTTCAATCAGATTTCTTCTGCTGTGTATTTAAAGTAATTCTGACTGTAAATCCCAAAGAAGATTGGTGCCTCATTCCACCAGTCATCCTGTACCCTGTGAGAACTCACTGGTGGAGAGGGTGGGTTTTATTCCATGACAGAGAATGACAAAAGGAAGGACTGTGGTTGGGAAACTGAGACAGAGAGAAAATAACTAACCTGTGCAAGACTATAAAACCAACCAGTACACAGTAAACAAACTGTATAAAGCCTGGAAGCTCACCAAGGAAAAACTCCACAGTTGCAGAGAAAAATCTGGCATCCTCTGTCTGCCTAATGAAATCAAACTAAGGGTTTTCACAGCCATTGTTATGTAGAGCTCTGACTGCACACCCCTCCAAGTTTCATGGACTTGCAGCAACCTCTGTATCAAAGAGATGGAGAGACTGCAGGGAGAACCCTCACCCACCCCCCCTCCAAGAGATGGAATTTGCATAAGGAGTAATGATACCTCGTTTGTCCCCCAGACTCATAGATCAGAAGGTTCAAATGACCAGCAGTGCACTAACCCCTGACACTTCTCAGGTATCTCCAGGAAACCAAGTGCACAACAAATGACAAACCCACTTGTCCTGGGTCTTGCTTTTAGGGCACTTCTGAGGGTCTGGTTATTCTGCCACCTCAGAAAATTATAAACCTTCAGTCCCCACTCTTTGCATGTTCTGTATCTGTAAGGCTGGAATGTTTTTCATGCTCTTCCATCTCCACTCCCAATCCAAAAAGGAATGACCCTATTCCCAAAAGGCATCATAAGTGAGCTTTGTACAGAACAACTCTGTGCTGTGTTACAACATGAAACAAAAGGTATTTTAAGATACAAAGCACTACAGTGATGGGACTGGGCTAACTAGCACAAGAAACATATGCAGGCAGAGCAAGAGCTGGTCACAGCTCCCACCAGTCCATTCCCCGAGCAGGGAATGCCACACTTCCTACCAGCAGAACCTGACCCACAGAACAGAATTCATAGCTAAATGCCAGGAGCTTGTGAAACACAACCCACTGTTAAAGGCCAGCAGTACTTTGAAATGTCACTTCCAATTACTTTCAAGCTGTTTTAACAACAGCATTAATGTTGTATCTCAGTGAGGAAAGAGAACGAATGGCCAGCAGCACTAACAAAAACCAAGAGCCACTCAGCCTGAGGAAGGTAACCTGATTTTTAAATTCTAAGCTTGTCCCGAATGGGCATAAAGAGATTTTCACGCTGCACCTGCTAAATGGAAGAGGATTCTTTGTGTTGAGATCCTGCTGTGTGGTTCTTGACCAAGTCTTTGCACTTTTATTTTTTTTTTAACATCTTACTAGCAGCATCAACCCACTCACTGAACAAGGGAAAACACTAAATTACTAAATTATAACTTCCTGCAGGTAAATGCCACTCTGCATTAACAGTACATTAGGTTATGCTGCTTTGTTTCTACATTTCAGTGGGTGTATGAATGCCAAAGTGAAACAAAAGAGCTGCAACTTGCCTAGATTTGCTAATTTGCTAGATATAAAACGTATCAAATGATGTGGGCTTACTTAGATAATTTATAGCACCAGAATTGTAAGAGCCTTAGAATCATAGAATGGTTTGGGTTGGAAGGGACCTAAAAGATCACCTAGTTCCAATCCTCCTTCCATGGGCAGGAACACCTCCCACTAGACCAGGTTGCTCAGAGAGCCATCCAACCTGGTCTTGAACACTTCCAGGGATGGAAGTGGACAACCTGTGCCAGTGCCTCACCACTCTCACTGGAAAGAATTTCTTCCTAATATCTAAACTAAACCTATTTTCTTTTAGTTTAAAGCCACTGCCCCTTGTCCCACCACTCCATGCCCTTGTAAGAAGCCCCTCTCCAGCTCTCTTGGAGCCCCTTTAGGCACTGGAAGGTGCTATAAGGTCTCCTCAAAGCCCCCCCCTTCTCCAGGCTGAACAACCCCAATTCTCTCTGCTTGTCTTCATAGCAGAGATGCTCCAGCCCTCTGAGCATCTTCATGGCCTCCTCCGGAACCCCTCCAACAGGTCCACATCCTTCCTATGTTGGAGACCCCAGAGCTGGATGCAGCACTCCAGGTGGGCTCTCATGAGAGCAGAGCAGAGGGGGAGAATCCCCTCCTCGACCTGCTGCCCACACTGCTGTTGATGCAACCCAAGACATGGTTGGCTTTCTGATGCCCAGCCAGGGATCTGGTGAGATGGCAGCACACCAACCATCTTCATTCAAAGCCTCTGTGCTACCCAGGCTGCCCCATTATACACATCTATGCACCTTCCTCCCCCTCACCAGTTCAAGCAGGTGAGCACAGCAGCAAGAGATTCTCAGCCTTGCATGGAAAGAGAAACATGAACAGGTTAAACAATCTACCACATGCCACAGACTGAGCCTGCAGCACAGCCAACAGCAAAACCCAGCACAGGCTCTGACTGTCACATAGCCTCTCATTTCCAGGGTATTTTTATAAAACAGAGCACGAAATGGCTATTAGTGGAGAAAGCCATCAAGAGCTATCAGCTCAGGCTGAAGCTGCAAATCAGATCTGCCTAAAGTGATGTGAAAGGCATAATCTCATCTAAATTGGTGCAGATCTGCGCAGCTAAGATAGACCTTTACAGTCACTGCAGTCTGGGGCACAATTCGTGTCACCCTGAAGCACATCTGAAACAGACCACACCTTAAAACTCACTATTTCTTCCCTCAACAAGGACAACCTCCTCAGCTGTAGCCAAATCAATTTAGGTAAGATCACTCCTCCTTCACTTGACTAAAGGTGTGCCTAGCTTACAACTCCAGCCTAAGCTACAACGCTTCAGATATCTGTATTTAATCACATTAATAATCGTCTGTTTCCTTAGCCAAAATACTTACAAGCTGGCAATACTTACAACCACACTCTGTGGTTTAAATGTGATCAGTAGAAATGGTTACAGTATTCCAACCTGCGACTGCCTGGAGAAGCAGTGATGTTTCCAAAGCTGTATTTTCCTTGGCTGGCTTTCGAGCACTTTGTTCACTTTGACTAACTGCCCAACAAAGCTCCTGACATGGAAAAGCACGGCCAGGCAAGGGCACCTGCGGCAGAGTGGACAGCACAGAACAGATTTGCAGGTCAGATACTAATGGGCTGAGTGGACATTTCAAACCCAAGTAGCTTCCAAAAATTTTAAAACCCGGTGACAGTCAGATGCCCAGTTCTAAAGCAGAAAAAAAAAATCACTGCATTGATATTTGTAATTCTGGACTGCTAATTTTTCTCTTCGCTCTGAGACATTTTGCTTTGAACCTGATGAAACACTGAGACACGTTAATGGAGCAAATTTGTCTTAATCCTCAGACCAAAGTATTGGAGATGTTCAGTCAGACTGCTTGTGAGTGGTAAAGTAATAGCAGTAGCAAAATACTAGCTGTAAATGGTGAAGTAGTTACAGATTTCATTAAGAAGAAATGGTTGTATCCCCCAAACACACCAGAATTTTAATTAAAAAAAAAGATTATCATATCCAGGGTTGGTCTCCCAAGGCAATCACAACCCTACTGCTCCACAAGCTCAGAAGAACTGAATATATGCAACAGCTTAAGACAATTTTTACCAGTAAGAATGCCAAAAATATCTGCAAAGAGCTGTTTAACAGGTATTTCAACCTTATAGGAATGGACTTCGCCATCTCAATTAATCTTTGCTGTAAGAAACAATTTAATCCTCAGCCAAGGAGAGGCAATTGGCTCTCTGGAGAGATTTGGGCACATCCTCTTTCTGAAGGTCACTACACTCAGACTTGACCCCAGGAACTTCAGGATAAGTTCACATCAGCAACCACGTGTCCCACCACCAGCTTGTTCTCCTCATGGAGGTCAGTGTTCCTACAATCTGCCAGCTGGGTCTCCTATTCACAGCCACTTCTAAGCTAAAAATCACCAACTTGGACCAATCTCCAGTTACAACTATGTAAGCTTCGGCCGAGTTAAGACTTTCAGGATCCCATTCAAACCACATTCATTTTAACGAGCAAACAAACTCCCTGTGGGCAAGAAATTGGTTTTTTTCCTGAGAATCCATCTAGAACGAGCTCTCTGGTCTGGCTGCTAGAGAACATTTTTCATCCTTTTTTACTGCAGTGCAAAGCAATGGCCCTAGAAGCATGTTTAGTTTCTACAGGTGTTGTACACATTCACATTCCTCTAACTCACATCTTCATCCTCTGATGCAACAAATGCAACCACAGATTACAAAAAATGTGTGCACTTAATTTAACTGATGTGGCAAGAAAACATTTCTGTCCCCGTGATCACAACATAAACAGAGTCCAGGCAGTGGCTTTGTTCAAAGCATTCTTTTCTTCTAGTCAGCTTTAAAAGGCAACTGAAGGGAATGGTCCAAACAAAGGATCTTTTGCGGGAAAACCAGAAGCAAGTCCTTGCCCACTCATGTTCATGTTCTTCAAAAAGAAGTTTCCCTGTAAGAATGTTTGCTGTAGGATCCAAGCTAAATTCCAAGCTGGAACATTTCTCTCTGCCAGCTTTTGGCAGCAAAATTTTGATAAATACTCAGAGGCAGAACAATCAGCGAAGGACAAAGCAATCCTCGTAAACAGTTTGCAAAGCTACTTCCGAGGCATTTAGGAAAACATACACAAGTAAATATTTAAATCAGGGTTATTCAGCCTTTTGCAGGCAGTCACATTAATGAAAATGGGCGTTTGATTATTAATTGCAAATATTGGTCTTTAGCCAGGCCTGAAATTTTTAAGTGGAAGGACGAGCATGAGCTGTGACTACACTCAGCCCACCCTTGCTTTTTCCCCATCACTTCCTATAAAATTTCATTATTGGCTCTTACATGAAGAGGGAGCACTCAGAACAGCTGCTGTACTTCATCTGCCAAGTGATCAACACACTGCAGGAGGAAGAGAGTGAAGAGTTCTGGCTGCTCCACCGTGAGTTACCTTGCCTGACTGTGAAAATCAAGTAATCAATGCTGCCAAAGCACCTACCATGGACACAGTTCCCACTGCAGATAGGTTTTGCCAGGAGACTTTCCACTCTCAGTCCAATTTAAATAGTGGAAGGAAGACAAAAGCAGCATTAGAACAAGCTGGTACCTGCAGCAGAGCTCCTTTGGCAGCAGAACACCCACAGTCAGTTTGGTTGGTAACTCATCTTCAACAGACTGACCCCAGCTGGGACAGCAGGACCAGCCCTGGGGAATGTGAACAACTCCTCTCTTCACTCTCCTGTCCAGAACCACCAAGGACAGGGGAAAAGGGAAAGCCTAAAGCTCACCAATGCTTTTCTTTTCTGCCATGCTAGATTAGAGTTGTTCCCAGGCTCCCCTAACTTACACTAGCCAGCAACAACACCTAAAGGATCTCAGAGCAACTGGGGAACGTTCAAAATCCAAACATGCCTGTGGCATCAGCCCCCTGCTTTCCACAATCCAGCCCTGCAGGAAACAAGGTGGATAACATGGGTGTGCTTTATGGCTATCCACCCAGAAAACTCCTTCAAGAAGCTCCAGGAGTTTCCATTCACAGCTACAGCAACACTATTGGTATTTACTGGAAAGTAATGGGAGAGGACTGGAACAGGCTGGACCTAATTTGCAGCAGTTCAGAACATCCCAGGGCATTCCCATTAATAACAGCTTTCTAAAGTTGGGGAAAATATGGTCTCAGTATCCAAATTTTTCCTGATCTGTGTCCAGGATGAAAGATCATACTGAGCATTTCTCAAACTTTTTGAAAGGTCATCCTCCCTTAGGGATCTTTATTTGAATAAATAAAATGAAAATAAGTCTTTATTTTTCCTTTTCCTTTATTTTCCCCACACAAGCATTATACCACCCAGAGAACAGGTAAATGCCTTTAATTCCTGGTACCAGTTCAGCTCCTCCAGGACAGGGGAGTGAAAATGTGCTGTAATTAGTAGCTCACTTCTGCCCTGAAGAAAATTAATTGCTGTCAACAATTAAAACTGTCTGCTGGCTACTGTGAGCAACTCACAACTACCTCCAAGTCCTTCCTGACTTGGAGTTTGAAAAATACCATCCCAACTCACTGCCACAGATTACAACACTGCCACTAAGATGCCCATGGCAAAAAAGACTCCAAGAGCTTTTTGAGAAGAAATCAAAAATAATAAAAAAAATAAACACCTCTTTTCAGGAAGTTTCCTTTCTGTTGTAACATCTTTGTATGGATTCTGGTGATTGACCCCTTCCTAAAAGAATGAAAATACCATGTGGGCTGTGCTGAGAGGCTGCCAAGTGGAACAGAAGGGACAGTGTTGAACCCAGTTAGGCAGAGGGAGGAATTAGGAAAGATCAACAGCCTAAAGCTATTCAACAGCAGTGCAGTGACTGCTTAAGCTGGGATAAGTTTGAGAGGCCTAGACACTAAATGCTCTCTGTGGGGGCCTATATGTACCTCAGCTGGACTCTCCCAGCCTCAAACACCAGCTGGTGATGAGAGAAGTGAGGGGCTACCAGTTACTCACAGCTAGAAGAGGATTTGGCCACGACTGTTGCCAACACGGTCTTGGCAGCAGCAGTCTTGTGTACTCTGAATTGTTCAGGTTTTCCAAATAGATGTATTGGTTTTGCTTTTCTTCTCCCCTGCAAGAAGTTCTGTTTGTTTAAAACCATTGTTTAATTCTGTGCTCACAAGCAGAGAAGCATTGCTCGTTCCTGAGCACTCAAAGAGTGTAATTGAATTTCCCAGGCTTCTGGGAGAGGGTCAAGCCAGTTTTGTGTAACAATTTTAGCAAGAACCCAATTAAATTAAAGCAAGCTCTGTTGTTGCCAATCTGTGCCTTGGAGAAGGGCTACAATTAAACAACAAAACATAGTGTGACACTAAGAACAGCCATGGATTTACTTCAGCATCCTTCAGATATGTTACCACAATATCATAAAAACAAGCTTTAACACCAAGAATTTACCCAAGCGAGACAAACATTACTCCAGGGCAACATGATTTTGTGTGGGGGTTTTTTCCCTTTCTAAAGCTGAAGAAAACCAGTATTCCTTTGGTACTCTCAGGTTTTTACTCTGCTAGTGTCAGCTGTGACTACCTTCTCTAGAAACAAAGGCAACATTTATTAAACAGCTATAAAAAATACATCCTGTAGCCTCTGTAAAGGAAAAACACTTAAGGACAACAAACACAAACAAGGAGAGCAGCAAGAAAAACTGCTGTCATTAACTTCAGTCAGACACACACGTTTATGAACATTTATGCTGACCTGAAACTAAGTTACAGACCATCCTATACTCTCTTTAAATACACTATGAGCATTTTCTGGTGGATAATGAGTGCACAGGGTAAGTGCTTGTGCGATAGTTCCCATTTTGCTTCATCTGCCTAACCTCCTCCTCTTCCCTGCATCATTAACAAACCTGGCAGCATTCACCTGAAAAATACTGCAAACGGGAAAACAGAGTATGGTTTTTCAGATCACATTGCATTTTTTCCCCCTCTTTCCTTCATCATTTCCTGATTTGTCTTCCCCATGCTCTACTTCTCTTTTCCGTTTTCCTTGCCCATTTTCTTGTCTTGGCCATCTCTTTCTCCCTTTCTTTTCTCAAATTATGTCTGTGTGGCTTTTAATGTAGGATTTCTTTCACCTTTATGCTTTCCTATTATCTTTTGCCCACAATTTTATGTTGGGTTTTGGATTGCTTTTTTTTTTTTAAGTTATCAAGTTTACTCTGAATTTTTTCCCCCTCCTCTTTTAAGTTATCAGACCCCATGACTGTTTACTTGCTCAGGTTATTTTCTTCAGAGTGTGGTGATCCTGCCTACACAATCCTACTCAGATGAACACTGCACCCAGAAAACCTACTCATGAGTTCCAAGACCTAGGAGGATTTAAACAGATACTGAGCTAGAAGTTAGACCAGGACAGCCATTAGAAGCCAAGAGATCAGAAAGTCTTTTAGGAAAGAGGATTTGTCTCAAGATCAGAGAGCACTATTATTTTGCTATTACATGAATATTTAATCTTACCATTTATAACCTGTCTTGGAAGAGCTTCTTTACGAATGAAAAGACAACGGAGACCCACATGAGTTAAGACATGGGCAACCCTTTCCAAAGGCTCTTGCAGAGAGCTCTTACCTCCAGGCAGATTACTGATCCTTGGTGCTCTTTGAACACTTTGAGCTGCTCACCAGTGACAATATTCCAGGTCCGAATGGTGTAATCCGTGCTGCCAGAGAACAGCTCCCTGTTTGGTGCGTCAAGTATAAGGCACAGGACGGCCCCGGTGTGTCCCAGCAGGGTCTGGTAGCAGCGCCCGCTGGACACCCACCAGACCTTCACAGTGCAGTCGGTGCTCCCTGTCACCAGCAGGTCTCTGCTCACCCTCTCCTCCTCCTCTTCCTCCTCCTCTTCCTCGAGAACATCCCTGGAGGAATAGTGAGCTAGAGTCAGGACACAGTTCCGATGGCCCCGGAATTCCTGGATTTGTTTCTCCTTGTCCACGCTCCAGCAGCGGGCCGTCCTGTCGTAGGAGCCGCTGAAGAGATAGTCTTTGGCAACCAGGATCCTGCAAAAACATAAAAGGTTTTGTGCATGAACAGCATCGTTCTTTTTATATAACCATCTTTTGTCACAATTTCAATGCCAAGCACCCTGAAGCATGAGAGAGTAGCATGAACACCACATATATAACCCCAATTCAGTGGTTTTAGAAACTGAACACTTCTCTGTTTCTCATTTTAAAACTGAGACCCCTTATTCAGGTACATACATTGCTACTTATATTTTTACACTATAGCATTATAACTTTGGGCATTTGTGTTTTGGTAAAATTCCTTCCAGCAGGGATTATGAACTTTCAGAAGTTACACATACTAGCTACAAGTTTGATGTGTTGTTTGGTTTCGTTATTTTTTTTTTAATAACTCATTCTTGGCAATTACTCTTTAGTCTTCCTTTATAAAAAAATTATTTATGAACTAACCTATGACAATAGCTTGGAAGTAAAACCAGAAAAAAATCCAAAACACCGAAAAAAACATTCCAGGAACCTGAATTGCAACTGACCATGTGCAAAGATAACCACCTTTCCACCATCAAATAAAGAGAGCACAAGAAAAAAAATATACCCCTAATTTCACTTAGCTCAGGATCTCAAAAAAGGTAAAGAAAGAGTATCCCATTTATTACATAATCGAAGAGCAAATCAGAGATTACAGCTCAGGAATTCAACTTGCTGGGCCTCCAAAACACTGAGTTGTAGCAGTACAAACATATAATAACAGAAAAATCTCTAGAGTTCATATTTCCAAACCAGAGACAGGGAACATCCATAACCTGCCTTCTTTGTCAGCTGAGTTTGGTCCTCTGGAACCTTTCAAACAGGCAACAAAGTCATATGAATAGGGAACACATTTCCCATTTGCTGATTCAAGCAAAAACCAGGCCAGTGCCAAAACACAGAGCCAGCCTTCCTAACTATTTACAGAATCTTGCTACACATCATATGTGTTTTGAGTTTAGCAAGGAACAAAAAAACCCACTCACCCACCAGAAAAGAAATGTTAAAAAATACCAATCTTTTACTGCTCTATTTGCCATTAATTAAATCCAGTCCAACTATTAAGAGGCACTTTAAATAGACAGGTCGATCAGCCACCCACAATTAATTTAATAGTTTCATATTAAACTTAATTTGCACAAACAGTAATAAAAGAAAAAGCCCTGACTTTATCCCTCTCGCCAACACAAAGACTTGACACAATGTTTTTAAAATCTATTTATCAGAAGCATCTGTTATCAATTGGATAATTTCTTCTGGAATTTCATTCCTAGCCCTGGATCCAATCCCCCTGCTGTTTGCCTTTCATTTCTCTCCTATCTGCTGTGTATGTCTGTGTCAGCACTGCTGTTAGGAAAACTAATCACTGCGGCACAGAACACACGTAGCACGAACTCAAAGGTTCACACATTTTATTAGTGAAGTAAATGGAGAACGGCAGCAAAACGACAATATAGGTGTGATAACAGATTACAGGGACACAAGGGGAGAGCTCCAGGGAACCGACCTGTTCACAATTGACGTGTGGCCTCGGTAAATGGCCAGGCACTGGCCTGTCAGCACATCCCACTTCCGAATGGTGTGATCTGCACTGCACGTGAAGGCAGCCTCGTTCTCCAGGTGGCAAAAGGTGATGTAACTTTCGTGTCCTGGGAATAACAAAGGACATAAATCTGAGCACTCTGCACGCGAGCAGGGCTGACTAGTAGAGCCCTCCACCTCGACTAAAAGAAAAATAAAACAAACAAAGGAATGAAACTCCGGTTTTGGATGCAGCACCGTGTTCTTCACACTTGAGGATTTCTGTAAAACAAAACAATTTCAAGCAACAGCAGAAAAATGCACTGAAATCAGGATTAAGTGAAAGAGTAAAACAGTACAGTTCCACCAATCAGGTAAACCAAGCAGCATTATAGAAACGTAATGAGCTAAATTAATATCAATAATAAAACTCAGACTAATGAAGTTTAAAACCAATAAAAAATTGGCTTATTTTTTTAATAAAGAAATGCTTTTCCTTTCTTCTTCTGAAATAAGGGGTAAAAAACCCAGCCCATTGATTTTCAGGATACAAACAGCCAAAAATTAAAGCATGAAACTCTGAAAAAAGGAAGCAACATGAGACTTACCAGCAAGTTTAGTTTCATTGTCCAGGCAGAATGAAATGCTAGCAAAAAAATATGTCTGCTAAATAGTTAGCCAATACTTTCCCCATCATGACTAATAACATGAATAAACCCCAAACTTTTCAAAGTATCAGTATACCTTTAAGGAAATGACAGAGAAAGACAGAAAAAGAGCACAATTGTTTATAAAATATTCTGAGTACACTGGGATTCTGCAGTTACAATAAAAACAGACATAAGCACTTCTGTAAAGATGTCATGCTGACAAACAGGGTAATGCCAGCAAAGAGGAATCAATATTACAGCCTCAAGCTTTTGTTGTTGCTTAGCAAGACGTGTCATTTTTCTATTGTAACATTAAATGCACTTCATTTGAAAATCACCTTAGCATTCAAGTCCCAGCTTTGCTCAAGATCTCTTGTGTGGAATTGCTGTCACCTATCTAATCACTCTACTGGTATTACTTTGCATTCTTCTGTTCTAACATTTAGACTGTAAGCTTTTAGGACCAAAACTGCTTCCTCCTAAGTCACTATCACAAAAGTGATAGTTATGGTTGAAGCTGGTGGGCCCTACTGTCATTTAAATACTATTCTTTGAGGAAAAAAAGAAAAAACAATCTAAGAAGGACAAATGTGCTTAAAGAGAGACAGATGGACAAAGGTATTAGAAAAACAGAATCATGTTGTAAAATAAAGAGATGGTAAAAAAAAAAAAAAAAGGGAAAGCAGACTGCCCAGTGAAACAGTTTCACTGACTGTGAAAAGCAGATTTCACTACAACTGCTGTAGTTGAAAAGCCTTGTTGTAGTTCAAAAGCAGACCAGAATCCACGTTAGAAACATGTGGCTGGTTTCCGCTACAGCAAATTCATCAGATGCCAAAAATTAAACAGATCACCAGGGCTATAAGCAAAACTATACTCATAGTTGTGAAACTTTTTGCAAAGTAGCCTAAATGGGACAGGTTTCAACCACTGGATTTTTTTTCTCACAGCGTCATGCAATCCTGCTCTGAGATCAAAAAAGTATCTTGGTTACTGCACTAAAGTCTGCCAGTCAGATTTCAACTCAGTAATACTCGACCCACACAGAGGATGCCAAAACCCCCTGTGGCAGACAAGGTCTGGTGCTGGTCTGGCCAAGAGCAGCCACCACACACGTCTGTTGGTTGTGCTGTGGTGGAGCTTGAAATTGTGTGATAGACACAGGTTTATCAGTAATTATAGCTTGTAAAATGCAAATTTACACATCAACTGTGTGTGTGCACAAATATAAAATACATACAATTATCTGATTCAAACGACAGTTCACAAACCACCCAGCCAACCTTCTTTAGAGTTTACCCCAAACACTGGCAGCACATAGGCCAGATTCCATAATAATGAACATTATCCAATACATTTCTCTTTCTAGTTAAAAGCTAATTAGTGGTTAAAAAGGATTTCTAAGCCTAAATCAAATGCAGCGAGTTTTCCAGAAGTTAGAACCATGGCAGGATGTGGGGAAAAAGACAATACTCCATAGTGAAAAACAAGGAACCAAGCAAACAAACAACAAGAAAATCACAGCAAAAACAATCAGAAATTCCAAACTTAACAGCTTTATTTTTTTCTGTACTAAAAGAACACGAGTGAGAAAACAAACATCTTCAGTGCACATCTGACTCCTACATGACTGTACTTTCCACAGAGTTTTTCTTTTCTTTTTAATTGTTGATATGCTAGTCTAAGGGTAATAAATTTTGTTGAAGATGCAAAAAAATTTCAATTAAAAAGAAACCCAGCAATTAACATTTCTGTGTGTCAACTGGGGGGCAGGGGAATAATCTATTTAGTAAGGTTTCTTTCCAGATTTCTGGATCAAGAGGTTCTAAATAAAGACTGTCTGGAAAACGAGATGATTAAAAGGACAAAAAAAGAAAAAAAAAAAAAAAAGAGAGAGAGTGAACAACAAAAAGTCCATATTTCTTCAGGGTGTAAAACAGAGAGCTCCCAGAAAGAGACAAAACTTAAATGACTGCTACATTCCACACCCTGAGATAAAAGGATCCGTGCCTTCAGTAGCGCCGGAAACCTGCCTGGGGTTGAAACAGCTTCTGCTTAAACGTTACTGTAACAAATACCCCCCAAAAAAACCCACAAAACAAAACAAGCATGATTTTGGTGAAAGCGACCGGGACGTGCTGTGTGGCCTGTGACACGCTTTGGGCTCAGATCCCAGGGTTACGAAGAGAAGCTCCCGTACCTTGGAAGTGTCCGTGGCACTGGCTGTCGGCGGTGCTCCAGAGCCGAGCGGTGCCGTCCTCGCTGCCCGTGAGCAGCCGCTGCCCGTCGGGGCTCAGGCTCAGCCAGTTGATGCCCCCTTGGTGATCCGTGCAGACCTTCACGGCCGAGCCGCTGTTCCCCATCCCGGCGCTCCCGGCGCTGGCCGAGCCCGCGGGGTCGGATCACGGGCGCTCCGCAGCCCCGGGACCTCCAGCCGTGTCCCACCGACCGACTTCTGCCATCACCTCAGCTCCCAAACATCAGCAGGGTAGTCCGGACTCCTGCACAGGGACACAAAGGGGGAATGGGAGGGTGAGTTAAATCATTTCATCCCCCCGTGGATGCATCGCTTCCTCGGGGTGTGTTGAAGCCACTGAGAGCCTGTTTCCCCGCAGGATCCGAAGCCCCGAGGCGGCAGACGGGCCGGGGTATCCTCTCCATGGGCACCCAGGCACGTCCAGCCCCTCGGGGGGGATCGATCCCGGGCAGTACCGCTACCTGGTGCCCTCGCCGAGGCTGCTGCTTCTCCAGCGACCTCAGGGATGACTCGGGGCACGCTCAGGCGGCCCCTCAGCGCCCCATCCCTCCCGCACGGCCCCCCGGCACCCCCGCCCCGGCACTCACCGCCCCGGACGCGGCGATCCCGCGCTCGCCCTGCGGGGAGGGGGAACCTCCTCTGGCCGGGGCGCCGGAGCCGCCGCCGGGCCGAGCGCGGGGTCCCCCCTCCGCCGCCGCCTCCGCCCCGCGGGGAGGCGGGCAGGGCTCCCGCCGTGCCCCCTCAGCCCACCCCGGGGCGGGCCCTCACCCCCCGCCCCGGCCCTGCCTCCATTACCTCCCGCTCCATGTTCCAGCCGACTCCCCCCCGCCCGCGCTGCCTCCTCGGTGCTGCCGCGTCCCCCTCATCCGGAGGTGCCCCGCAGCGCTGCCCCTCCGGGACGGCCTCCCCCCGCACCGACCCCCCTTCCCGGGGGAAGCGGCATCACCGCTCCTGCCGCGGTTCGGTCACGGGGGAGCGGAGGGGCGGGAGGGTCTGTCCCGGCTGGAGTCCCCCTGACAACCACGCCACGGCCGGAGGGGTCCCGCAGCACCTCCCCATCCCCGGCGGAGCCCCCGGGCTCGTCCCGAGGGAGGCATCGCTTCCTGCCGCACGTTCGCTCCCCCGGGCTCCGGCCCCGCTGCCTCGGGGGGCACCGGGGGCGTCGCGTTTTCCTCCATGGCCGGTGACTCCCAGGGAGAGACTGAGTCTTGTGCTGGGGGCTATGGTGAGGGAAACCATCGCCTTTTGTTTCTCCTCTCTCTCCCCTCCCTGGACGAGCTCCCGCCCAGTTTCTCCACGGGAGCCCCGAGCCCCCTCTCTCGCTCTGCCCCTACCTCGAAGCTTTCGCGGCTGTTTCTTGTTAATGCGGCCCCTCACCCATCCATCCCACGGGCAGGGCTGCTGGGGGGCCTTTGTGCTGCCTCAAACTGCCTGTACGAGGGTTCCGACAGCTGCTCCAAAGTGGGGCTCCGCTGCCTTGGGACTGATCCGAAACACGGGCTGAAGGGTCCTGTCCACCGTGTAACTAAAGGAACGACGGAGAAATCCACCGGGCAAACTAATGTGGAGGGGACAAGATCCCCCAGCAAGGCAGCAGCAGGGTCTGATGTGGTTTCCTCCCCTAAGAAAAGAGGGAGCTGCAGCTCATTTGCTGCTAAAAACATGCCAGCAGTCGTAGGATCAATCGCAAAACCCCGTTCTCCTGGCTCATACCCCGTTGGATCAGAAAAGCACCTTTTTGTGTCAAGTCACCAGCCTCCAAAGGAGCCCACTGGCTCCATAATCGGGGTCCACCAGGCACTGGCAGCGATTTAACAAGACACCAGCCCTGCTCTGGCACGATGCCCCTCAGCGCGTGGGCCGTGCAGAAACACACGCGTTAAACGGGCGCTGCACGGGATGTGTTATTTTGCACAGCACGTTCTGGCAGAGGCCAAACAGGACTAATATGTCACACCCAGTGCAAACACGAGGTGATCCCGACTCAGCTGCCCGGTGGAGGAGCTTGCAAGACGGAGCTGCAGATTCGGGTTTTGCAAGGGTCAGGTCGAGCCCCGTGGCTTATCGTCCCCAGCCTGCTCTTTTCTGAAGGCAGGCACTTCCACACAGCCCCCGTGCATTCGAGAAATTGCCGAGAAGTTTTGGTGTGAGATGTGAGTACTGTGTTTCTTCCCTCTGAAAATCACATTATCCGTGAAAAGATTTTTTTTTTTTTGGACATGGAGGCCTGGGAATCGGCTGCTCTCAGGGAGTGTCCCTCACCATCTGCTCGTACATCTGTCAAATCCACTCACAAAACCCCTGCCCAGAGTCCTTGCTCGGGAAACTGTAGGATAGATTAGCACTCCTTTTTATTTTCCTGTGCTGCTATGATGTGAATGCAAGGAAAAAATCAGATGGAAGGGATATTTTGTTAGTTTCGAGGCAGGTCTGCACATTTTAAACACGCACAGTTTAAATCTCAAGGGGAGGCAGAGCTAGAGGGGAAACCCTTGGCCACAGCTCAGCCATGCATCAGCTGTGGGAGCAGAGGGTGTGCTGGTCCTCCCCCCACACACCCCCTTCTTAAAGCCTTTTCAAGGTTTTTTTATTATTATTTCTATTTAATATTTCCCTCCTGTGGTGACTAATGAAAACATCTAAGTTTTTGAATGTTTTCATGAATATTTATTAATTTTCTTGAGGGTTTTTTTAATTCCTTTTTCCTGTCGGTTTTATCTGCCTGAATTTTAGATAAGTTTTCTTTATTACATTTGTGTTCTTGTGGTTTTTTTTTTTTTTTACTTGTGGGACAATGAGGAAAGTAAAAGAAAATTATCTGCTATTTGATTTTGCTCCTCAGGGCCCAAATCCTGTAATGAATCCTCCTTCATCCAGACACCCAAGGATGTGCAAGTATGAAGCTCAGGGTTGCTGATATACATTTCACTTGTCATTCTACAACAGTTTTCTATTAGCTGTGTAGATAACTACAGATATGTACATACACAGATGCATGAGCTGCTCCTGTAACATCTAGATAATTATAAATCCTTAAGAAGGCTTCTAGATATCTAGGGCCGGATTCACAGTACACAGTGGCTATTGCTGAGTTTGGAGTCAAGTTTAAACTCTTCTGGCAGGCAGCAGAAGTAAATGAAGGATGTAGAGTTTAGATGAGCTACATTGTCCTTTGGAAGGGGAGAGGGGTGCCTCTGTCCTTCGCCACAGACTATGCCAGGAGTCCAACATCAGGAGGCTCCTAATTCTCTTCAATTAAGTAGAACAAATTGAGACCTTATCTTTAAAACCTACCTTCATTCCAGCAGAGGTTCAACCTGCTCTCACATCTCTGATCCAGAGACAACATAGTGCAGGGAGATTCTTTAAGTCTTCCCCACAAGACAATAGTGGTCAGGTGCAAAAGCCCCTACGAGCAACTTCATCCCAAATTATCTGTTTGTCGACTCACCTGACAGACCTTCAGACACACAGCATAGGCTCCCAGGCCTGAGAAAATACTAAGTCAGCCTTTACGTCACCATCTGCACTGATACAAATGCTGAAGAACACTTTCCTTGAAAATATTTCAGTAATGATGCAAATGCTTCCAATAATTTTACTGATGTTGTTTGTGGAGGAAGGAACCCAGGCAGCTCCTCCGTGTTCACCTCCCCCTCCTGGGGCCTTGGGTATCTGGATGGATTGCAATGGTCTTTGATGGACAACAAAGGCTCTTTGTTCTGTCAAAGAAGCAGAGAGCCAGAGAGCTGGACCAAAAACAAAAGAATAAAGTGTGCAGCAATGCAAATGATCTTTCCTAGAGAATTAACCCCTTCCACCATCCCAGCCCCTCCACATTCCCTACAGAAGGGCCTTTCCAGCTGCCAGCGTCTGTTCACTTTCATCCTATAGCTCTGCTTCGGGCTGTCAAGCTCAATCACTGTCAAAATTGCTGATAATTAAGTATTACCTCCTTCTTCACCTCAGAAAATTGTAAAAGCCAACTAACTCTCTTTAAACTACTGTAAAGGGCCTGGAAGATCAGTAGTGGCGTGGACATCCAGCCTTGGCTGGGGTTTTTTGATTTAACCACATCATTATAGCCAATGAGAACTCAAAAACATGTTACAGTGGTGTCTCCAGAGCCAAGATCCTTCACTGAGCAAACCCAAGAAAATTTTCCTGGTAAGCTTAAATTTGATTTTAAAATCAATCCAGTCACACTGGTACCACATAAATAAAATTTAACCTTAAATAGATTTAAATGTATCTTCCACTGGTTTGATTTAATTCAAAAAATGGTCAGCATCTAAGTGGCTTCACTTGCATTGAGAGTTGGCATTGTTGAAGGCAAATTAAGTTCACATGGGTTTAATTATCAAAACTCAACCACATGCAGCCTTACTTTGAAGTGAAAATGGAGGGGCAGAAGTGTTTGAAAGTAAGGGTTTGTTTGATCCACCACTGGAAGCAGAACTGGACAAGCACATGTGCAGGTACACAGTCAACTGTAGTATTGGCAATGGTACTAGAAAAAAACAAAATCTGTTTTGGGTGGTGTGTAGACCCTCCCCATCCGCCTACCTTGGAGTGTTATGCGTTGTCCCAGGGTCATCCAAAAGCTCTGGACAGCACTGCACACCATCTGAAGCTATCCTTTCAGACTGCAGACCCAAGCTGCACGACTGAACTCAGCATTGCAGCTGTTTCTGACCCCTCTGCAACTGGTCTCTTTTACAGGCAACAGAGTTCTTCCTTCCCTCATTTGCATGTGAATCCTTTGCAGCTTAAAAAGCCCTGGAGTGATCAGAAGTCTAGTTTGGGCACAAACATTTAACAAATTCCCCTTAAGGATGAAAGATGGTCAGAAGCTGTCACTCACACTAGAGTTTCCTGTAATTATACGTAACATTCTTTTTGGTTTTAATCAGTTCTGAAGCAGTATTTCCAAAACAGCTATTTCTGAAAATATTTGGTTTCCTGAGTTTCCTACACTGCTGTAACAAGAATACCCATCTGCAAAACCCATCCACATCTCTGCTGTCCACTGCTGCTTCACCCAGGTGGATGGACTGCTCCCAGTCAATATCAGGAGACTGAAAGCCTGGGATCTGGAAAATCAGCTAGTTTCCAATGACCTAATGAATGGATAGGTCTTAGTAGCTAACCCCAATGTCAGTCCCTGGTAGCAATGGGAATTTAGCTGAGAACTTGGAGTAGGAGGGGAGAGGATTGCATTAAACTTTTTGCTCTGATGAAATGATGGCTTAAAAGCACTGCTAGGAAGGCATCTTATCTCTCTGGCTAAGAAAGCAGATGCAATTTCCTAGAAATTTTTAAGCTTTGACATGCCAGGAAGTGTAAGATCTCACTGCAGCTGTTCCAAAGATCACTGTAAATAGGTTTCCTCCCCCCTAGTCTGCAGATGACAAGGCAGTTCCATCATGTCACGGCATAGTGGGAACTTTACTGCGTAATTCAAAATCACAAATATTTACAAAATTACAAAATAATAGCCAAAAGCTCATTTTACCCTGTTCCCTGTTTCGATGGGAGCCCTGCTGTTTCTTCCAGACGGTAAGTTGGCCTCTTGCCCAGACCATATATCTCTTATGACAGGCTCCTTAAGGACCAAATCTAAATGGAAGCCAAAAGAAATATGTCTTACTAAGTGACACAAGGGTAACTTTCTGAGTCTGATTCTGAGCCTGTTTTAACTGCTTTTCACGGACACAACTCCGCTGGCTTTAACTGCATTAATCCAGATTTGTACTGATGCAAGCAGAGAGCCCCAGTGCCTTTGACACTGGTACAAAAACAAATTTCTAAAAATGCTGAAGTTGCAGCCAGTGACCCAGGCAGTATTTTAACAATTGCATTCACATCTGGCCTCTGGAAGATTTCTCAGTTGTTTTTCTGCCTCGTTGTTAGCAGAGCCAAATCACTGTATTACCTTGGGTGAGGGTGAAGCATTCACGGTCTCTTACACCTCACTGCTGCTAAGAGAGCTGGGCAACAACTGGTACCCACTGACCAAAACAGAATAATCTCTTGACTGAGCCTTGTCCTAGGCTTTCAGGGCCACACTGGCCCTGCTCCTGACACAGCTACCACCATTTTCAGGAGTCTGAGAAAGGCAGGTGTAGGTGGTGGTAGAAGTAAACAGTCCCATCCCAAGGGACGTCAAAGCTTTTGCCCTCCTCTGTGCCTCTGCCAGAGCTGTTCTTCATCATTTTCTCCAGCAAATACTGCAGCAATCCTTGGTGAAGCGGACACCAGGGTGAACATTCAGCCCACCACGAGGGTTACAAGCACCTCTGAAGCTTGAGCTGCTCAAATGTAGTATCTCAAGTTGGATTCATGGAGAAAATATTCCCATGATGCACCTATTCTTTTCTTCTTTTTGGCACTTCATGTTATTCATAAGGTGCATTTCTCACGCACCTCACTAGATATGTGGCTCTGCCTTCTCAAATACTCTCATCCGGGACTGGATTTTACTTCTACCTGATCTAACACAAATTTGCTCAGGAAAACTGTAACAACCTCCACCTCTGTTTGTGTGTATTTGGGCTCACTGCTGGGTGTGGTCTGTCCGTGGTGTTGCTTTTGGGCGGAACAGAACTGGGACAGGAGCAGAACCACTGGGCCCACAGTGCCAGTGCCTGGCAAAATGCTACTGAAATCAATGGCACAATCAAAGTGCAAAGGACAGGTGGTGACTGATGTTCTGTGGGGGAGGGACAAAAAAGAAGTGTGAGGAAGCCTGATGCTGTGCACTGATACCAGCACTACAGGTAAGGTGACAGGATGAGGATACCCCGTAGTTTGTCTGCGGAATAAGTCTGTCCTTGTTTCTGTTCTTCTTTTTACTTCCCCCACAAGTTCCCAGCAGTGTTCATCCCACTCTTGTTTTGGGAAGGCACCCTGACTCAAATCCTTTTCTGTTGAGAGGAGAGATTGCAATTTAGCTGGTCTGTAACCGTCTGTTTCCATTCATTCCTGAGGTTTTCCAGCTGCCCACGAAAACAATGCACCGATACACTCTGTGCAGACTTGAACCACATCCAGAACAAAGGGTTAGGTGGGGCTGGGAGATTCAGGGAGTTTTCTTTGTCCTGGAAAATTGAGTGGATACTGGCATGATGTGGTCAGAAAAAAGATGGTAAGGAGCAGTCTGCTGATATCCCAACCCACACATGGTCCACTCACCAGACTTCAGGGTCAAGCATCCAGATCCTTACTGGGCAAGTGTCACAAATACCAAATTCAAGCATCTAAGAGCTGGGAGGAAAAACAAACTGAATTCCAAGCAGGGCTGATGCACTTTCACTGATGTAGAGTAGACATATTTAATCAGAAAGGTTGTAATATTTATTTAATTTTTTTGTTAAGCTCTCTCCCTTCCTTTTATCTTTTTTTCCTTTTCATGGAGAGGCATAAAGTGAGTAATAAAAATTGCTAACAGTAAAACTTCTTGATTTATACCACCAGCAGCTCTTAGGCAGAACTCCCTGTTGAGTTTGAGGGAACAGCCTGATTAAACATTGATGCCACAATATGGTCTGTCTTAGCAACAACACTCACAAGTGAAATTCATCTAGGATATAAACCGTGACATTTAAAATGCCTGTTGGGTGAAACTTGACCAAAAGAAAAAAAAATAATTGGTGTGCGTGACTCTGGGGTATAAAGGCAATTGCTGTGCCACTTCATGGAATGTTGTGTGTGAATCACTGAAGCTATTAAGTCTTCTGCTGCCTTTTTCCTGGCCTCAAGAGGTTAACTCCTTCCCAGAGCCGTTCACTGGGGTGGGAAATAAGAACCGTGTGCCACAGAGCTGTGTCTGGTGTGGGTATGTGGTGATCCAGATTTCGGGTTGTTTGCCTGAGGGACCCACTAGAGAGAATAATAAGGGGGTTCAAAACAGGAATATTCTTCCTGCCAGAAGTGGTCGTTTAACCAGGCCTCTGCTTATTTGTTGGGGGAGATTACTCACAGGGTCACCTGGCAAAAATGACTGGAAGTTATGAAAGAAAGGGCCTCCTGCCAACTATTTAAGAGAAAGAGGGAGAGAAATGGGGAAGAAAAAGGAGAAAGAGCAGTGAGTTGGCTGCAGGGAAAGGGACGTTTTGTGATTCAGAGGAGAAGCCAAGAACCAAGGCTGTAAAGGGAGAGAGAGGACCCTGGGCTCCTTAGAAGGCTCGGTGCTATATTCTGGTGGCATTCAAGCATAATTTGAAAGCTGAGGTACAGAGAAAAGGCACAGACACTTACATGTGGCTTGTGGAGCCCTTACTGCAGAGGTGGAGCTCTAGAAGGGGTGAGCAAAAAGCACCAGAGTGACCTGGGGTTTGACTCTGGTTCTGGAGGTGTAGGGCAGCTGAGCTTCCCCATCCCAACTCCAAAGAGGGGCAAAGAGAGCCTGTGCTACAAAACCAAGACCAGGAGGCTCAGCCAAGTCACTCATGGGTTGTTTGTTGTTCACTGTGCCCAAAGAGCTGCTCTGGGAGGTCTCTTCTGAGAAACCCCCATAAATCTCAGCCTGGACTGTTGTCACACCAGCAGGGACCTTCTGGGGCCAAGGCAGGGCGGACTCACACAGAGTTTGGCCTTGATCACGCCAACAAGGGAAGCTGTGACAAGGCAGCAGCGATGCACCCACTGAGATCCAAGGACAAAGAAAATATACAGACCCAGCACAGTTCCCTGCAGCTTACACCACTTCGACAAAACATCTGGTCACCCGGAATAAAATCCCTCCCCTGTTCTAAGCAGATCAGTTCCCCCCTGAAACAGCAATAGGAGCTGCTGCATCTGCTCACACCATGGCCAGGCTTCAGCCCCAGGAGAATGAGGCCTTCACTAAATCAGGCCGAGCTGCCTGCTTTATCTTACACTCTCCTGTGAGTAACTTTTCTTATTACACCTCTTTACACAAGCGCCAAACCCCAAGCAGGCAGGAAAGCCATCCAAAATGCAGAAGAATTATGACAGAAGCTCCAGCATCACGGGGTTTTGGAAAGGTTATTCATTTAGTGAAGAAGTAACTGTGCAAATCGAACTCTCTGGCAGCATTTGTGTGATGATAATCATGCTGATTAAGTGTTTGAGCCTTGGGATACTCTGGGAACGGCACTAGGACCTAGAAAATAACCACCCCATGCTTTTGGAAGACAGCTGAAGGCTCTTCCTGTTCTGCTCTGTAAGTGATCCATCTCCTCTCACAGAGCTGTTCATTTTGGATGCAATTGCTCAAAATATGCATTACTTATGGTCATACAGATATATACAAAGGGGGGACTAGCAGTTGTGCTGTTAACCCTTGAGATTCCCATTAGGCTGAGCCATGCAGTGAACAAAAGATTCAGAGCCTGGTTTTACTACAAATGACTTTGATAAAGACATTGCATTAGCTAAGGTTATTAAGTTAGGGAATATACTTTTCCTCTCTCCTCTCTAAATTTGGCTTCGATCTCCATTACCATTTATTATGAGGAAGATGCTCATTCTCCTGATTTCTGTGTTGGTGAAGGAAAGGAGAAGCTGATCAAACCAATGGCCTTGATTCACTTCCAGCCTTAAATCTGATATAACAGTTTCCTCTAATCAGCAGTCTACAAGGGTGTCAGCGAATATCTAATGTTTAATTCTCAGGGAGTTACAATGGCACAGAAGTGACAGGAGAAAAGAATTAGGACAGAAGAAATGCTATTTACCTTAGTCGGCTGCTTTGGGGCTTCCCACCCATCCCACCCACCCCCCCTCCAAGCCTGAATTTCACAATTAAAGCACTGAAATGATAAAAAGAATAGCTACTTTGCAGAGGCACTACTGAAACATGCAGGCTTGGAGCTCCTCAACAGGAATGGAAATGTGAAGAGTGACTTTTAACCATCTAGGAGCACGCACATGCTGTGGGCCAGCTATTCAGCTGTGCTAAATTGGTGCAGTCAGGCTAAATAAACTTGATTGAACTATCTGGCTTGCTTGATGAGCCAGCTCTGCACCAGGCTCCTGATCCAGCGGGTGTCCCTCTGGGATGGGCCGCAGTAGCCAAGGCACAGCTCTGGGCCTGCCCTAATTCACACTAATTTCACCAACTGGCTCCAACTCTGGGTAATCACCCTGTGCATCTGGGAAATGAGAGTGTCCCTGTCAGTGCTGCACCCAGCAGAAGTCAAGAGCAGCAAAGGACTGACTGACATCTCCTGACACAGTGTTGGTTCTTTTCCATACGAGCTGAAATGTTCTGCTGCGTTTTTCAAGAGGTGATTTGGACACAAATGGAAAACACACTGATTTGAATGGGTTTTATTATTATTATTGTTTTTACTATTATTCATACTATTGTTCTTCTGTCTTGCTGGGGAGGTGTTGGGGAAGGAGAACCTTCTGAAATAAATCGGTTCAAGCTTTAAAAAGCTGGTAACCTGTGTCCTCCCCTGGAGCTTCCATCATCTTGACAGTAAGTTAATGCTGAGGAGTCAAATACCAAATTAAAAGAAAAAAAAATAAACAAAGAACTAGAACAAGGGAAACTCTGTCTGGTACTTCTTTCCAGCCAAAGAACTCTTTAATAGCAAACTATTAGACAAATCCCAGGCCTAGGGGGTGTTACAGAGGTTTTGGATTCCTACCAGAATTATTTTTTTTTTGTGTATGCAAACCTGTATTGTCTGAATGCAGCTGAAAAGAAGAATCATTCTGTATAATCAGAAGTTTTTCCAGTGTCATGGAAGTCCCTGGTTCTGATGAGATGTGCAGTCCTTAATTATCAAGGGACCTGGCTATTACATATCATTTATTTATAAGTTTAAAGAAGAGAAATCTGAAATATTTGAAATGCTGAGTGTCAGCTCTGCAGTTGGACCTGTACAGAAATGATAAATTCCAGAAGTCAAAATGGTGTTCGCCTGCACTTTTTTCTCTCTTTTTAGAAGGCAAATGGCGAATGAATCTGGCCCCAACCCCCAGTGAAAAAAGAAGCTCTATCATTTTCAGAAAAATCATTTCAGAGGGCAAGTCAATAATAGCAGGACACATACAAAATAAAACCTTTGAAACTGTATTTGTATTATTATTATTATTATTACTACTATTATTATTGTTTCAGATGACTCAAATGCTATTGTTTTCTTCTTCCATTACCAGCCAAGAAAACCAAAGACAACCACATAAAGTTTTGCAAATCTCAGCAGTTTTGATTCCCACTCACATTACTGGAGCAGCTGTTGCACTCGCAGAGTTTAGCAGGTCGGCCCACACTGCGCTTTGTCTTCTTGAAAACTTGATTTAAGAGCAGGATTTATGTACAGCCTACCCTGCAGAACTAAAGAGAGCTTATAGTATTAGGCACGTTGTGGTGTCGGAGCGGGCTCAGTTATGTGCTGGTACGTTGTGGCTTTTATAGCACTGGCTCCTGTACAGGAAAGAGACTGATTTTAGTGTTGGCCACCTCCAGTAAAGTATGCAAGGAAGACATCCATCCTATGGACACTCTTTACTGTTTCTCCTCCAACAGCACAAAAAATGGGGAAGGTCAGCTGAAACCACAGAGTCTTACCTGTCCGTGAGTCAGGATCATTCACCATCATCACGGGGCAGCAACGTCAAACCTTGAAAGCACCTCTTCCAAAACATGAATAAACCTGTGCTGACCATGAGCAGGTTGCCTTGCCTGGTGTGGTGTCTTGCAGGGAAGGAGCTGCCCTGCTCTCTTACCCCGTTGCAGATGATGAGCAATGCTGGTAACCACCACGAAATACTCACATGAGAAAAGGTCTGTCTTAGTTTATATCAGGCTAAACAAACTGAGTGGTGACCTACCAGAACTGCTGCAATGAACTAAACAAATATTTTTTTAAAATTGCATTTTTTCCCATGAAATAGCAGGGACTGATCCTTCACTGTCCCAGACGCTGGAGTATCCTTGCAGGAGCACACGAAAGTGTTCTGACTGAGAGGGAGCACTCAGTGCTTTTTGGACTGTGTGAGTGCAGGTGTGAATGCCTAGAGGACATGTGGATTTACCATAATCCACTAGAGATCATCATACTCAAAGAAGGAATTTGCATTAACAATTTCAATATGATTTCATGTTTACTTCACGCACAATTTGACTGAATACACTGGTACATTCCTCCATATGTTCATACGCTTAAAGCAGGACAGCTTGACTTGATTACAAACTGTCTTATCCTGAACCACGTAAAGATGGTCAGCAGTCCATGAAAAACGTGGTGCAGCCACTTGCTCTTTCTTCAGTGCTTCTGTTGCTCCATGGAAAATTAATATACATTTTATTTCTGTCCTTTTCCACTCTTTTCCAATGTGTGTTTGCTTTCCATCACCAGTAAATATGGGAACAGCTCATACTGTGTGGGATGTTATTGCACCTCCTCTGCTACTGAAAGGTGACTCTTGGAACAAGAGGACACTTAGCTATGAGTCCCAACCACTGCAAGTTCATTTAACTGAATTTCACCTCGCCAATAAACCAGATTATTTAAAATGACAAACCAAAACAAAACACCATTTGCAATGTTGTTGGTGCTGACTACATTATGCAGATATTATCTGACTGGGGACTTGTTAGCTATATCAGATTTACTCCTGGACAAGAGTTTGAGGCCATGGATAATAAAAATTTCGAGGGCAAACCTGTTTTCACCCAATTTTCCTTTGACTTCAATACAGCAGGGAAAAGAAAGTGACAAGTGAACTAGGCAAAGCATGGGAGCCAGGTTATCTGTCAACGCTCCCAGAGTGTCACAGAATCACAGAATGGGTAAGGTTGGAAGGAATCACTGGAAGTTGTCTGGTCCAACCTCCCAGCTCAAGCAGGGTCCCCTTGAGAACATTACTCAGGGCTGTGTCTAAACAGCTTCTGAATATCTCCAGGGAAGGAGGCTCCACGACCTCTCTGGGCAACCTGTTCCAGTGCTCATTCACTGAGATGTGTCCTCTCAACACTTTTACCCTGTCATTGCTTATGCTTTAAGAGTGACCAGGGCTCTCCTTCTGGTGCCAGAGTTCAGAGAGACCTTTTCAGGCTCTTCATTTCCTTTCTGCAGTCAGTCAAAGAGGTCACTGTTGAGCCAGACTTTCTACTTAAGGAAGTAATAAAACAGCTCTAGCAGACACTGAGGAGTGGATTCATTTTCACCAGGTCCAGAGAGGTGTCTCTGGAGGAGGAGAGAAGAAATCACAGGAAGGTGTGAGCGTGGGGCAGCCTCAATAGCAGGATAACACCTCTTGAATTCCCCAGGGAAGGGAGGTGGCTGTGCAGCCCTTTCGCCTGCGAAAGCAGTTAATAGAGATACATCTGAGCTATGACAATATCACACATGCCAGCAGAGGATCAGTAGGCAGTTTCCTCCTTACCTTCACTATATGTACATGTACCAGGTAATATAGCCATGCAAAAGCACTGCAGTTGCTCAAAAGCACTGCAGTCGCTCAAAAATCTTCCAAGGATTCATTTGAAAGAGATATTCCATCAAATTTGCGCATTATCCAGCTACAAAGAAAGGACATTCGTGTATGCAGGCATTCTGGCAGGAGCTATTTGCTTTGGGGCCAGATGTAATTCAAAGTTATTCTGAATATTACACTGCAGCAGCCTGGCCAAGCACAGTAATGCTGATTATTAGGGTTTTCCTGGTTTTCCAGATGGATCTGATTTCATTTAGTTCTCTCTCTGGTAATTAATAACTTGTTACTTTTGTTCATCTTGAATCTTAGTTTTATCTTTGGCATTTTGTGGAATAGTTTCCAATTTACTTAATCCATTTCTTGCCTCCTCGGTGCACGTAGCTGAACTCATTCAGCCATACGCAGTTTAGTGATGTGAAGCTCAAATCTCTGCTGCACAGTCTCACATCCACTTCACATCGAGCTGGCACTTTTGTCATTTATATTTCATACACTATAAACTCACAAATCATACCATTTCATACTAGAGCAATGTCAATAATCTTTTTTTTTTTTAAAGAGAAACACCCTAACCACTAGCAAACATATGGGATCTGTACATTCTGTCCTTTAAACAAGTGCAGATTTAGCAAGGAGGGGGAGGGAAAAGGAAGAGAACGAGAGCCACGTCCCCCCACTGCCAACGCAATGCATGTTCCTGCAGCATCAGTGTTTGGATTAGGCCCATGGCCACCCTACTTAGGTTTCAAATCAGGAAAAAAATAGACGGAATTCAATTCCTCGCTGCCAATTTTTAGTAAGATTAGACTTCAGCATACAGAGGATTTTTTTAAATAGCCTTCACATGAGACCAGCTCTTTGCATTGAGAGTGTGTTCATAAACGGGATATCAGATGTTAATAAATGACGAGTATTTACTCTGTAGGCATATTACAGACATGTGTAAAATGTGCTATAGGAGGCTAAACACTCGCTGGTTACAAACAGGCTCAGACACAACAGCACAGATTAACCAGACTGCCTTTTTTGTGCTTTAACTCCCAGTACACAGCACAGCTCACTCCAGGACTGGGGTCCTAAGCACTTCCACAATTTAAATGGCAAATATTAATCTAACAGAGCATATAAACAAACAATTAGTTTGAAGTGTGCAGCTGAAGTGGGCTTGCACCCAGTAGCTGGATGTCGGAGCCAGCCTGTACGTCTGTGTGTACGTGCACAGTCCCACGCATCCCATCAAGGACAGGAAGGGATGTCAGTGGGTCCCTCCAATGCTGGTCTGCATGGAGGGAAGTTGAGTCACTGAACACTGGAAACCAAAGAGCAGGATATCTGTGGTATCTGATCCCAGCAGTAGTGGGACAGTCACTCCTCAGGCTGGATGCACCAAGTGTCGAGAAAGCCAGGTGTGGGGGTTTCTGGGCTTATGCTGCTGTTCCCAGGGGAATGTGGGCTCATGGCTGTTCTCTGTTTTCTTTTCTTTTGTCCTCCAAATACTTGGAGCACATGGGACTCCAGTTACTGTATATTTTAAAGCCTTTGTTCCTTTATCCTTCATGCTGAACCGTGACAGTGAACATGCTTCAAATGAACGAAAAGCCCCCTCTAAATCTCGTCACGATTCAGTGCCTGTCCTTCTGTGGGACCACATTTGGGGTTTTTTAACAGATTAATGGCCAGAAGACCACAACAAAGAGCACTGCATATGACTGAATATTAACTTTTAATAGAGTGCATTGAGCTCAGGAGCCGATTAGAGCCTTCATGAGGCAAGAGCAACGCTAATCCTGGAAGGACTCCTAAAATCTTTCGTAAGCTGCATTTAATTAAAAGAAAATGAAATACGCGAGAGTTGATGCACAAGTTGTGCATTTGTGCATCCCACTCAATGAATGAATCATTTCCCTGCCTTCTCTGACACAGAAATACCTTGCAACCCATTAAAGATATTAAATATTCTTACAGCTCCAGTGGACCACGTCACCACAAGCCACCCAGGCCAAGGCCATTGAAGTTCAGAGCTGAGCTGGTGTGACTATAGTGCTTCTGCAATGGTTTGTGTAGAGGATAACATCCAGACAACAGCCTGTCTACAAGAGGACATGATTGCTAAGGCAAACTTATCACTGCTAAGGCAAACATCACCCAAACTGTTGTTACGTTCACAAGATAGAAATTTGTTTGTATTTTCAGACCCTCCATAATACATATACATACATACAGCATATATGCATATGGGACAAATCTCAATCAACGGAGCTCTAGCAATGGTACCACTTCATCATGGGAAAAGCACATCTTTCTCACACAGGCCCTGTTCTTACCAGTTGCCCCAGTCCTGCTACTGGTAGAGAGCAACAGGGAGCCAAGAACCTCTAACTGGAAAGATGAACGACGAGGTGGATGATTGTGAATTGATCAAATGGCAGTCAGATCCTACTGGGATGCAGTATGGGACCAACCAGCCACCTGCCCTGGCACAGAGCACAGACCCTGCTCCTCCCCATTGCTCAGCCAAGGGCAGATTCCCACTGCACACCCACAGAGCAGAGCAGCCCTGAAGGCACAGGCGCCTCACGCTCCTCCAGTGTGCTGGGGACCTGTCAGCCTCACTCACATCCCTCCAAGGGCTGGGCTGGGGTTAGATCAGCAGCCTTCCCACTGGATTAACACAGAGCTTTGCAGCTCTGCCGGCACCATGCCCATGCCTGTCAGGATCCATCAGACAGCCAAGCCTTAACAACTAATAGAGTAACGGAGTGAAAGGAATAAAATTACCCCTTTCTGAAATAGCCAGAAAAACTCTTAGCTAAGGCTGAACGCAGCTTATGATTTTACAGAAAGGAGGATACTGCACTTCTGGGGGCTGCACTGCAAGGGGAAGCAACCAGGCTTGGATGGTCCATAGCTGAAGGGGCAGAGCAGTTCCCACCCGTTGCCAACCACTGAATGGGGTTCAGGGCCACTGAAATAACCGGGATGAACCGGGAGCACTGAAGGGGCAGAAAGATGAGAAGAGGGTTGTGCAATAAGCAGCAGTGCTGCTTTTCTTTGCTGCTGATAGCTCAAAATGTCATTATCATGTGAAAGGCTTATGAATCAGGGAGCAAAAAAGGTTGCTCAGGTTTTGTGCCTTCAGGGTTGGGGTTTTTTTAATATATTTTTTAATGTGTGCTGATCTAAGGTCAAAGTAACTCAGGATGAATGATTTCTGTCACCTTTGCATCGAGACCAGCATGTCACGCTCAGACAGACCCCAGGAGTCTCTTGGATCCTGCCATGATCCTCACGTGTCCTCACATGGCCTCCGACGGCTGCGCGCCCGCGCTCCCAACACTTGTGTGCACCAACGTGACCCCCTCCAGGCACCAGGAGTCAGTTGGGTCCATCACGTGGTGGTCAGGGCAGAGGGAACATGTGTCAGACCACAAAACTGCAGAGGGAGACAAGATCCCGGATCTGCTTGTCACCACCAGTTCTGGCCCACCACTCTCAAGTCCTCCCCATACCACTCCCAAGTCCTTTTATTTACTGCAGAGTAAAACAAAAAAGCAAATCCGTAGCGTGTAAATCAAGGTTAGAAAGGTTGCAAGTCTGTTCTCTCTTGAACTCATGTTCGTTACGGGCAAAAAAAAAAAGGCACTTAGAGCCGAAAGCTGGTGTTTGACAATTTATTCCACAGGCCAGTGAGAGGGGAGGAGGGCGATGCTGGTGGGGTGGAAGCTCAGCTAGAAGTAGTTGACGACCCTTCTGATGGACTGGACGCTGGCACTGCGCGCCTGCCACGCGTTGAAGTTGCTGAACTCGCCGCGCTCCACCACGTACATGCGGCCTCGGTAGTTGGGCTCCTCGTACAGCACCCACCTGAGCAGAGAGGGAGGGTCACTTGGGTCCCAACACTGTGGTCATGCCAAGTGCCCACGTGGAGTGGCTGCATTTAGGCACTGCAGCATCACAAACTACAAGGGTTTCCCTTAGTGTAGCCTGGCAACCATCCCCAGCCAGACTGGACCTTGTACTGGGTTACACCAGTGATGAAGCCTGGGAGCAGATGCTCCCCTCTTCACATTACTCTAGGAATGGATCTCTTTGAGCTTCACCATGTGCAACAGAAACAATTTAATAGGCTTTGATAGTGCTAAAGAAGGACATGAGTCCCCTCAGCCCCTGGATAACCCTCTTTTGGACAGTAAGGAGAAATGTGCAACCCTTGATGGATGTTCTGCCTCTTTGAACTGACTCATTAGCTATGATGGGAACCATATTTAGTAATTTCTCTCTTTGTTAGTAATTCTTAATGGCCTCTTTGATGCTTTCCAACAGAGAGCAGGACTTGGCTTGGTTATCTTCACTTCATCTCTGCATCCAGAGTTAACCACAGCTTTACTTTGGAATGCAGTCAAATAGATGAAACACTCAATAACCTTGGTGACTTTGGCTTGCCTGACTTCTTCACCTGGCTTGGCTACATCATTCCCTGTGGGGATGGCTCATGGCATGTCTTTCACCGTTTCAAGGTCTTCAAGCCAGGAGCAATTCTAGTGGCCAAGAGGGATAATTTTGCTGTTTTCCTCTCCCTTCACCCCCCTTTAGTCACATTTGTCATGGTATTAAAGTGGCCACAAGCGTCAGCTCTGTCCTCTATTGAAATCTCCCAAGCTGTTTAAACCAAGTTTTGCCATTGCTCTGACAGTTTTACAGTCATGTTTCCACTGTGTCATTGCTGAGCTGCTCATCTCTGCCTCTTTCCTCTCTTACCAATGTTTTTTAGGATTTTATAAAGATCTGTGCTGCTTGTCCCATCTATTGGCTCAGCAATGACAGCAGAGCAGAAATGCAATCCTCCAAGTCATTTGGTTTCTGTGGTCTGTCTTGCCAGGAACTCAGCGGGGACATTGTGGCTGAGACCTCCTGTATGTGGGATTTCCAGGGAGAAATCCTTCAAGTACTGGATGGGTCAAAGACTGCTGGCCTCCAGAGTCAGACAACAGCTGGAGAACTCAGATCAGTCTGAGCCAGAGCAAAAAAGCTGAAGGCTTGAGGGGAAAAGTTGTTTATAAAACCAGCCACCCATGGGCATTATTTAAAAATAAAAAAAAAAAAAAAAAAAAAAAAGAAAAGTTTAGGGTATTTAATCAAGCCATCTTACAGATTCCCTGACATATTTGGATTTGTCTTGTGTTTCTGAGAGGACACAAGGTGGGACTGTGCTGGTCCCTTTTCCCAGCTGCCTGTGCACCACTATGACCTGCCTGGTACCCTTCTCCTGCCCCGGCCTGTGCCTGCACCATCGCTGCAACAGGCTTCCCACAAACAAGGAAGCATTCTTCAGCACTTTTTGCAGCCAGTTTGTATCTGAACTGGAATTACAAAGCCATCCTCAGACTTTTCCTCTGAAGTTCACTTTGCAGCACATGGAGAAGGCTGCCTGGTGCTCACGTGAGTTTGCAGCAGTTTGAGGTTGCCCTGAAGCCATGTACCCCCATCACATATCCTGATGTGCACTGGCAGAGAGTGTCCTCAGCTTAATTAAGAACAATTCATAAAATTATCCTCCTCCTCTAGATACACCCCAGCATTGTTCCTAAGGCACACATGGCTTTCTTCGTTTCCTCCCCCGTACCTTCATCTTACACGCACTTCTCCATATCTTCAGACGATTTGGACCTCTGTGGCCATCAGCTCACTGTCCCTCCCTCATGCACTCCTGGAAAGAGCTCCCAATCCTGTTTTCTGCACGTTTCAATCACTGCTAATGCTATTAGAGGTACTGCAAGGTGGTAGAACAGGGATGTCCACGGAGCACTGCTGGCCCACTGGGACATGGTGGTTCTTCCAGCTGTTCTCTGCTCTAGGACAACTTTCAACAGCACATGGACCCTGGGGAATAGAGCAGGGGGAAAAGCAACCTCTCATAGGCAGTGTCTTGCCCAAGATTTATGTGTTTCTCTCCAGACACATGGTTGATGTGTCTGCACAATCACATGGAGGGAATGGGACAGGCCTTGGGGTAGATGGAAGCACACTGAGTGACCTGGTGTGGTGACAAGAACCCACTGGTTTGTCCCTTTGGTTAGGGAAAGGTTGCAAAAAAAAAAAAAAAAAGAGGAATAAAAGGAATAGCAAAAAGATGGGGATGAAGTGTATTGGCAGTGCAAGGTGATGAGTGAAGGATTGTATGGTTTACTTAGCTATTCCCTTATTGCCAAAAATTTACGTTCTCTGAGACCGTCAGCAAGAGAGGAAATCAAGTCAGTCAGGAGCCCAGAAAAGAAACAAAAAAAAGGATGATCCTGTTCTCAAGCCCAGCATGGGAGAGCTGATGCAGGTATATAGCACACAGCCCTTAAACATCTTGGTGCTGTGTTTCATTGGCACATAAACCCAGAGGACATGGGAATAAAACATGCATGGAACCAGCTCAAACCCTATAAGCCAAAACTGGCTGCTCACACTGAAAAATGAGGAGGGGAATGCTGCAGCATCAACCTGAACCAACCAGGAGGCTTTCAGTGGGGCTGGAAGTCCCTCATTCTCCATGTAGGATTCAAGCAGTGCCACAGGCAGGTATCGCCTCTGCTGAGAAATATGTGATGTTCACTGGGCAGCAGCATTTGGGTACCTGTTCTGGTTGACATTTCACAACCTGCAGAACAACTACCAAACACTCCTAAATGCTTCAGCAGAATTAATGGTTGGTCTGCTTCCTGCAAGTTGTGTCACTGTGGTGTAGAAAAGCCCTTTTTGGGGTATTCTCTCCTGGGCCGCAAAACAAATTTAGCTTTTTTAAGCCGTTGTTTCTAAGCAGTCCTCTGTGGAGTGGCTGAGGCACAAAAGAGGACGAGATGAGCACGTCTTCATCTAAAATCAGATGATACCATATGTGATACTGGAGCTGGCTCTGCCCGTGGGAAGGGCAAAGCCACTCTCCACTCAACCTGCAACAGCTTCCGAGGAGGCGGCAACACCTCGAAACTGCTCCAAAATAGCAATCTCATTTCCAGCATGGTTTTAACAGCTTTATCACCACCCTTTCTGGCTGTGTGGGGTAACAGTTGCCAGCCCCAGAAGGGCAGCAGGGAAGGTGCTGGACACCCTCGGCCCCACCATGCACCATGCCAAAGGCAGACGTTTGTCTCCATTCCCATGTTTCCAGATGATCCATCATCACTTCCCTCAGGCACGGCCGCCTCCACAAGCGCAGGCAGCAACTTTTTATCAGCACGTGACACCATCCATAGATTTTGAAAAGGAAGCAAATATTTCTGTATCCAACAGATGTCACGCTGTGGGAATTGAGGGTGAAAATCACGGATGGAGGCCGTGGCTGAAACTCCCTTCGTCTCCACTGACCCCCTGTCCTCTGCTCCACAAATGGCAGAGGATGGGTCCTGGGAGAGCTTTGCCAGGCTGTGCCCAGCATCACCTACACCTGCAGCACCTCTGGAGTCACCTGGGCTTATTTGGTCCATCCAAAGGAGAAAAGTGGTGCTGTGGGGTCCCTTTCTCCTCCCTGGTCTCACCTCTCTACTGTGGTATCTTATCCATCCCTCCTGTAGCCTGGGGACAGCAGGTCCCTCTGCACTGTCCTACCTTTTAATTGACTTTACAGGCATTTCCAAGCATTTCCAACAACTGTCTTCCTGGGATCTGAATGTAATACTACAAACCTCAGCGAGTTTCCTCACCATGCTCCTTTCGGTGCTTGTTTTTTTTTTTTTTTCAATTTTTTATCACTACTCAAGGACCTTGAGAAGTCATGTAACATATTAACACAAACAGCCCAGGATCCCACGCGAGGGAGAGCAAGCTTCGTGCTCCCGATATATTTTGTAGGGGAAGGGAAAAATCAATCTGAAAAATTTAAGTGCTTGAAAGTTTCTGGGCAGCTTCCCAATTTCTCAAGCTCCAGGCTCTGCCACAAGGACCTGAGCAGTAAATTGGCCCTAAAGCTCTTGCCAGAGTACTCATGGGCTCCCTCTTGGCTTTACAGTGTTGGTACTCAAATGCTCAGCTCTAACAGGGTCCCCAGTGGGCTCCAGCCATTTCTTCCCATTGGGAGTGGGTAGCTCTGCTCCTTAGTTTTAATGAACTGCCACTGCCTAATCATAAGCCTGGATTTTTGGAAGAGCAGAGGTCTTGGTTGAATCAGAAAAAGGGGCCTGCAGGACACTCGCTGTCAGGGTGTCACAAGATCGGATGGTAACAACTGAAGGAAAAATGAACAGAAAGAGTCCAGCATTCCAGGCTGGAGGCTGGTGAGCTGCACAATATCCAGTCCAGGACAGGTGAAGAACAATGTATCCGTGTTCCTTCCTCTGCAGAGGCTTCCCTCTGCCCTGTGCTTCCCTCCAGCCACCCTCTGCCCGGCTCTGGGAGGATGTTGTGGCATTCCCCAGCTCCCTTGCAGTAAAAACGCAATTGTGAGATAGAGGAAAAGGGAGACAGACAACCCATTGGACAACAAGAGAAAAAAGACATTTAAAAAGACAAACACCAGAGAGAAAACACAAATTTCCACCAAAACAACAAGGAAAAGGCAAATCTTACATACTTCTGAGGCTTTTAGGGGCATCTGTAGAGGTAGGAGGATGAGGCTGAGCATCAGTAACTCATCTGCAAAGTGAGTTCATGAGGCACCAAGGGTGACCAAGACCCCCACGGGGTGTCTGGGCATCATCACTGCAGTTGCCTCTGTCTTTCAGAAGCAGGATTTAATTTGAAGCCTCACTTGTGCCACCCAGGTTTCTAGTGTTGAAGCCACTTGCAAGACAAAAGCCTTGATGCACCAACCGAGCCATGCACCCACCCTCCCCAAAAGCCTCTGCGCAGCTTTCAAAGTGGTATTTAGAAACATGATCAAAAATGTTAGGAAGGCATGAGGGAAGAAGGGGAAAAGGGAGAGAGGAAGGAAAGGAAAAGGAAAAATGATCAAGCTGCTTTTAAACATCTTGTTCCATACACTGTAAAAAGACGTCTTGAAATGCCTGTAGCTTGTGTTTAGCTGCCACTCTTTGAAGCAGCTCTCAGTGGTCGGGCACCAAAATTCACCTTAATGCCCACTTTTAGGCTTTCTCCAATCCCCCTCACTCCCTGGAGTGCTGGGCACAGGGTGTGTGGGGCAGGGAGCACGGCAGGGCTGCGGGCCAGGACACGAGCAATTACTTACGCGCCGTCGCCGTACACTTTGAGGGCATTGATGCAGGTCTTGTCCCAGCCTTGTCCCTGCAGGAAGGAGCAATCTTCTGTCAGCTCCAGGCTGGGACCCCTAAAATGGCTCCCCTCGAATATCTCAATCCTGTAATGCTCGCCGTGCTGGGGACAAAGGGGTTCGAGTCAACAGTAACACAAAAAAAAGCAACGATTTATTTCTCCGGCTTTTATAAGACAAAGATGAAGATGGAAGGGTGCTTTGGAAGGGGAATGTGAAGAGCAGTCCAAGACCACTGGTGCCAGCATGCACAAAGCACGCACAAACTCGTGCTGCCTCCCAGCACACCAACCAGGAAAGCTGCCAAAAATCCCTCTCCCCTGCACCCCGCTGCACCTTCCTGCAGCTGCTGTGGACACATGCAAACACATCGCTCATGGGGTGCATATGCTCAGGCACATGTAGCCCCTCTTCCATACGCAGATCCACCCCCCATCCCACAAACCCTTCATCCCAAATACAGCATCAGCTGCAGACCCGACTCTCTGTGCGCCCACACAGCAAAGAAAGATACGTATCCAGAGTGTACAAAGATGCTGGACTATTCCCCTAAACTAATTCGTGTTGCCTCCAGTTCCATGTGTAGCTGCTGTTCCTGATGGGAGATGTTGTGCCTTTCTTTTAGGAAAATGAAAACAGGGAGAAGAAAAGGAAACTTTCCCAGCATCGTCGTTGCTGCATGAGCCCTTGACGGTGACACAACACAAATTACTCCGGGGAGATCTCTGCAGCCTGCGGCAGAGCTATGTGGGACAGACCGAGCTGAAAAGATATTTTTAAGCAAAATTCAAAGAATACCTAAATGCATTTTTCAAATAAACAATGTCAGCACACAAGAAGGCCGGGCTGCGATGCCAAACTCCACAGCAGGCAGCCACCAGCAGCAGCCAAGTGGGTACCGTGCCTGAGCAAACATTCCTCCGGGAATCTGTGCTGCAGAAATGCCTCAAAGCACTTGCTGGCATCTTACAGGGAAAACCTTGGGCCCGGGAGGAGGAGCACATCCTTGTGCTGGCCAGGGTCTGGGGCCTGGGGCAGAGCACCCCTCCATGTACGGACCATGGAGCTGCTTTGGGAGCTGAAACAGACCCACTGTTGTGTGAAAAGCAGCTTCGGGGCCAGTGAGAAACCTCACCAGCTCCAAGAAGGCTCATCATTGCCCTGGGGGTCTTCAGTGATAGGACAGTCAATGGAAAGACCCAACTCAGATTCATTTTTCTTTGTCACCTTTTAATCTTCCCAATTAAACTTTCCTCTCGACTGTGCTTTTAAAAGCTTCGTTATGGGAGGGGAAAATAATGGTTTACTTTAGGATTACTGGGGTGGGGTTTGCAACAGCAGAGAATTCAGTTAGAATTTGCTAGGATCAGCCCAGCTGCCCTATAGGTCCAGTTCAGAGAGAAAGCCCTCAGGCTGCCCACTCCCCCTCCACATCCGTGGGGAGCCCAGTCTGCCACAGCTCAAACTTGCCTTGGGCAATGAATCTCCTACTGGATTCCCTGGCGCATATTTCATAGCAGCTTGCATTAAAAAGGGAAAGCACTTGGTACTAGCAGGACCTTGCCATCTCATCTGGAAAACCACAGGAATATCTCATCCCATTAAAGGCACTGCACTTCACTGTGGGAGGAAGAAGGACTTTCCTCCTGTCTGGGGACAGGGGCAACTGTGTCTTGGCTTTGTGGCCTTTGCAGAGCACTCCAAGATGGGACAAACCTTCCCCAGGAAACCATTTCTTTCCCAACGGGACACGTTATTTCTAAAGAACACAGGTTTTCATGACGCTTATTCACGGGGCTCCCGTGACCAGGAGAAATAAAACCCAACGGTGCTCCGGCTGGGAGAGCCAAACGCCGCCAGCAGCTTCCAACTCACCATCCCGACGGGCCGGCAGGAGCCCAGGTGGTCGCTGCGTCCATTCCAGCGATAGAAATCGGGATACTCTCCGTGCTCCAGGATGTACTGCTGCCCTCGGAAGTCGGGGTGGTCGAAGCAGACCCAAGCTCCGCTCTGGACGCAGATGGAGTTGACCCGGTTGAGGAAACCTTGCTCCTGGAAGCTGTTGCAGCTGCCGCAGACGTCCAGCTTCCTGCCCGTGAAGCATTTGCCTTCGTAGAAAGTGATCTGGGGGGAGGGAGGAGAACGGGCCCGTGGTGAGGAGCAGCGGCATGGCCGGACCCCCATTCCGAGCAGATGGGAATCTCTTGCAGCTGCATCATTTCAGGGTGGTTTGGGTTATTTTAGCTGCTTTCCGGCACAAGGAGCACGACATCACTGGCATTTTTTCCTAAGAACCGCATTTGTTTTTCTGGGAACGCAGCGCATCCCGCGTTTACGACGCTTCTCGCCGCCTCGTGCTCTGTCGCACATATTTCCAGCAGGAATGTTTAAACAGGAAACTTGGCTCCCGAAACGCAGCTCCTTCTGCCGCACCCCTCCCCATCCCTGCTCCCGAATTTGCTCCCAGTATCATCACTCACGTCGCGTGTGCCGGGTCCATTATCCTCATCAGGGGCTCCAACCCGGAGGGCGCTCGGGCTCTCCGGCCCCAGGCTGAAAGGGAAGCGGTTGGGTCGTTACTTACTTTTCCTGAGTATTGGGACATTTTCTGCTGGCTGTTATCCAAGACCAAGAGCGGGAGCCAGACCAAAAGCGGGATGGACAGGACATTGGACACCCCACTATATAGGGGCCGGCGGGGGGGGCCGGGCCGGGGCTGGTGTCGCGAGGGCTTTTTAACAAAGCCGCGGGAACCGGGGGCTTTGCGCTTTCCTGCTTCGTAGGCAGAACCGCTGGTGACGGGGCCTGCTGAGTCCAGGGTTTTGATTTTGGGCAGATGATCTGACAAAAGATTTGCTTGGCAGGGCTTTGGTCGATTAGCAGTGCACATTTACCGCTCCTTTTTGGAGGACTTCTTTTTTTTTTTTTTTTTTTTTTGGTTGGTTGTTTTTTTTCCCTCCCTTTTTTATTTTTTCTTAGAACAGATAAATAAGTAAGGAAACAGCAGCATCTCTCTAAGAATGGTGCATAATTCCTCTGTGTTAGGTTTGCTGCCTTTAACTATCAGGCTGCTGCTTTTTTCCAGCTTCTTCCCACCTATTACAGCATGGCAGCCAAGAGCGGGCATCCTTGGAAGACTCCTCACCAATGCACACTGCACTCCATCCATCACACCAATGGTTTCTCATTCAAACATCTTTAAATGGCATCTCTGAAAGCCAAGGACCTGATTTCCTCCAAAGCACAAATGTTGGGCTCACAAATTCACTGATGTTATTCAGAAACATCATTTTTAGGAATGTTTTGATCTTCCAGCACTGAAGCCCTGACTCACAGCTGTAAATCAGGATTAGAGGGACTTTTTGACCATAAAGTTACTGTAACAAAGTGGCTTATATTGCAGCTATATGGGACCATAAAGTCCTTGTCTGTGTTATAAGAACATCCAGAGATTTTAATTGTCTTATTCTCAGGACAAATTAATAAGCAAAGGAAACCCCCAGCCCATAAACCTCATCATTTTATATTAACAAGCCAGGCTACAAAGAGGTGAAGGCAAGTGCCTTGGGGTTGCCCATGGACCAGCATTCAGAGATGTACCAGGTCTTAAAAGACTTGTCTTTTATGCTACTTAATAGTTCTGGAAGAGACTTCACATATAGCTCCTGCTCATCCAATCCTCCTCTTCCTCACCCACTGGGCCCTCACCATCTCCCCCCTTATCCTGGACCATCAGGCACGCGCTTCAAATGCAAACCCTAAACCCTCATTTCCTGGCAGGTCCAAGTGCTCACATGTGCCAGCAGCCTCGCCTGGCAACCCTGCTCTGCTGCCTTGGTTCACCGCTCTGCTTCAAGATTAAAGACCGTTCCTGAAGAAAGGATGTCATCATTAGGGCTTAAACGCACGCCGCCCTTTCAATTAAGATGTAGAAGTTAATAAGCGCGTGTGCGCGCACACGTAGGCTGAGCTGGAGGATGTCAGTTGACTGGGATGCGCTGGAGGAGGAAAGAGGGAGGTGGCACATTGCGCTGGGAGAAGAAACACATTCTTCAGCTGACGCAGGTGAACCTGCCCCAGCGTCGCAGAAACACGGTTTGCATTTATGTGTTCTGAGGGGCTGCAGGAAAGAATGAAAAAAGCCTCATCTAATTAAAAAAAACAAAACACAACCTACCCAAACCCAAACCCTCACTGAAGTGCCGGTGCTAATTTTAAGGTGTTAAATTAATCACCAGATGATGTAGAGAAAAGCAACAGTGCACGGAAAGTCTCACTTGGAAGAGCGGCAGCCAGGGCTGGAGGGCACGAGTGGTGTTCCCCAAAACCAGCCCTTCCCTGTGGCCTTGCACTCAGTGCCCTGGGAGGGAAGGAGAAGTGTCCCTCTTCTCAGCCATGGCGGGGAGCATGAGGGGGACGAGGTGGCACAGTCGTTGGCACTGGGATCCAGCTCTGCATCCATCAGGGTCATAACAGCCCAATGCTCTTTGCATTGGCCATGAGAGGGAGACCCACAGCATCCACGGCAAACTGGCCCTAAAGTACCCAGGAAAGCAAATATTACCTCAGGAGGATTTTTTTGTGGAACCACAAAAGCCTGGTTTCCTCTGGTTCTGTCTCATGAGGGGATTTTCCTGTTTCTCCTAAGGTGTGAGATTTAATTAAATGTGCAAGAACTTGTTGAATCTGAGACTTGTGCCCAGCTGTTGGATTTGTTAGAAGTTGTCCAACAGGCTCAAAAGCTATTTTAGGAGAGATGGAAAGAGGATGAGACAACTTTATTCTCATTTCTTTGAGAAACCATGCTAAAGATATGAAATAACAAAGGACCCATCTCTACAAAAAAAAGGAAAATAATGGGAAAAAAAGAATATGGAAGAATGGCAAATGGTAATTCTTGGACAAACCCCCTTAATTTCTTGCCAAAGATGGAAAGGCTGCCAAGGAAAGAGAGGAAAGAGGCGCCTGAGGAGCCTTTGGCCACTGGCAACCTTTCAGGCATATGATGCTGGGGCAGACAATTTGCTCCAGGCCAGAGCCAGGGGGTTGAAAGGGTGTGACTCCTGGAGGTAAATCTTTGGGAGTGACCTCACTAATGTGAACAGGAATATTCCTTGTCAGAGGCTTAGCAGGATTAGCATTCTGCTCAGAATTACCCACTGTGGCAGGTACAACCCCCCACAAATAACAATTAAGGGAGCAGCAGCCAAGGAGTTGCTCCACATCCTCTGGAAGGGCCATCCTTCAGCTTCTGGAGGAGCCTGTAGTATTTGCAAAGCAGTGTAAGACCCAGTGCAGAAAATCCTTATCTCAGGGCTTTCAAAATGCCATCTTGCCTAAAAAAGCTCATCAATTCTTCGCCTACCTCAGTACAAGATACTTAGAGCTTATTAGATATGGAGCAACCATGGGTCTTGCTCCTTCCCACAGAAAATATTTTGGCTTGCTGCTGGGAATAATGAGCACATCTCGTGGGCCTCTTCAGAGCAGCAACAGAGCTCACAGTGAGAAACCATCCTTATGACTCAAGGGAGAGTGTCTATGTGAAATCCACTTTGCTCAATGAAGCCCACCTCAGACCAGTTGGCAAAGTACTGATTTCTGCTGGTGATTAACCCATTCCCAGTGCCTGAGTACACCATGTGCTGCCTCCCAGACCTGCTGGGGAGGCTGGTTACACTGACTACAGAACATCCTGCAAAACATTCAACCCACCCCCTCACTGGCAGAATACAATCACCTGTTGCTAGAAATGGGAATCAGCTGCCAGGCAATGGTTTTGTGTTCAGTATGTTGTCTTAATCGTGGATGCACTAAAACACAGTCTCTGCAATATCTCTGCCAAGAGTGGCCATCCCACACCCTGACCCACCACCCACCCCATGCCACACAACACCTCGTGTCACCCATGTGGAGTCCAGACTTCAGAAAACCTCCCCAGACTGAGGAAACCCTGTCACAGAATGATGGTTCAGATCTGGCCAGGTTCCCGCTAGGAAAATGACTTCTCACCTTGGAGATGGGATCAGGTTTAGCCAATTAAAGAGATGGATACTGAAAAAAAATCTAAAAAGCTTTCAGAGCCTTAGAGTGTTTAGGGATCAGTGTTAGTGCAGCTCATTGCACAACCCAGCATCTGACTAAGGTGAGACTTGGACTTCATTTTGGAAAGCATCAGAAAGCCAGGGTTTGGGGGATGAAATCCTTTCAGTTTTCATTGTATTTCAAGGAAAAGTTCCAGTAGGGAAACAGGACACCTAAGGAAAAGCTGAATGCTGAGAACACCCATCACCCAGTCTAGCTCAGCCACATTTCCACACGTCAGTAACGAGTTGAACGATCTGCACAAAGGTTCTTGCCCCCCCTTCCCCAGGTGTCTAAGAGGAGCAATTCTGACCTTATCAGCTGAGGCTGTGAAGATGAGTCAGTATTAGCGAAATGCTCTGAAGATGAGCAGTCCTGATTACATAAGGACTAATCAGAACCTGTTGATTTCTCCTTCTGGAGAGGCTCTGGTTCAGCAGTGCTAATTAGCAGGGTAAGCCCAGCAAGCCCGGGCACGTCATCACCACCTGCACCGCGCTGGCACAGCAGCCTGTGACATCTGCAGCAGCGCCAACTCTTCAGCAACAAAGGTGTAGGACTATACATTTCTTTTTAAAAAGGGTAAAAAAAAAATGTGCACCATGCCAAAGGCTGCCCTTCTCGTTTCGGGCTGCTGCCCACCTTGCACTTCGAAGGGAAGTGCTGCAGGTTGGGTGTTATATGCCCATTTGTGCCAGAGACATGGGCAACTACAAAAGCTGTCCTTGATCACTGCCAGGGTGCAAGTCTGGACACAGAAACTTCTCCATTCAAAGAAATCAGAATAGAGAAAGGCTGAAGCCTTCACTGCTGCCTCCTGTGCTGAGACAACTTGCTCAGCAGAGTCTGATTTCAGCCCATCCTGCTCTGCCCTGGTCCACATACTGCAGTACAGCTACTGCAGACATGTGGGAGCAGTAAAAACACTCTTCCAGTTCTTTTCTTCTCCAGTGTGCTCCCACCAACCCTTTACAGAAGCTGGAAGCAGCACTGTGCAGAAGATTCCACAGACCCACAGCAGAACTGCCCCCCAGCCTTCCCCATCGTGGAGTTAATCAGGCAGTGACAAAATTCACTATGCACAGAAACAACAGGAAAAAGAAAGCTCATGTATCCACCTTGTGTGTGCAGTCCATCCTCCCCTTGCTGAGCTCACCTGCCCCACTGCTTTCCTTGTCCTCAGCATTCCATGCACGGCAGGCTGGGAGATGGGCAGCTCAGGCTCGGGGACTCAGGATTATTCACACAGCAAAGCAAGGAGTTGGACAGGAGCACAAACAAGGCACGAGTCATTTCCAGACCAGCACATTTTAAATCACACAAGTCAATGAAAATTTAACTTGATTTACAGTAAATCTTCACATAATCAGAGTGGTTGAGGTCGGCAGGGACCTCTGGAGGTCACCTGGTCCAACCTCCTGCCCAAGCAGGGGCACCTAGAGCTGTTTCTTCAGGACCATGTCCAGGCAACTTTTGAGTATCTCCAAGGTGGGAGACTAGTGGACAGTGCTTGGTCACTCCCACAGCAAAAAAATTTTGCTTGTTTCCTCAACAGCAAAAGGATCTTTGCACTTTCACCTTTGCCAGTGATCATCCCTTAAGAATAAGACTGGGCCCTGTTCAGTGTATATAAATTTTTTTTCTAGCCTGGACCAGAGAACTTATTTCCTCTGTGACTTACCTTTTCATCTGTGCACCATTTATCACAATCCTCCAGAAGCCTCCAAAGGATCAGGGCAGCTGCCAGGCAGGGCTGCATAAATTCGTCAACTCCAGGCAAGCAGCAGTTTGCTGGATAGCAATTCCTTGTTTCTGTACTCAACAGGGCTTCCAAGACTTCCCACCACCCCACCTCAGGGCTCTCACAGTGAAGAACCCAACTCGTGCCAGCTCAGTGTAAGGAAGCAGGAGGCTGCCCCAGCCTCTATCAGACTCCAGCTGCTGGAAGGTGCCATCTGAAGAAGCCAGATGAAACCTCTGTACAGCAAAGGGTGAGTAAGTTCACTGACCACACTTCACTACACGTTTCAGCAAAACTGCAAGACTATTGCACATGGCTGGTCTTTAGATCTTATTAGCAGAGAAAGGCTTGGACAAGTGGAATAATTCACATTTTTTACTGGATGAACCAGCAACAGGAGGAAGGGAACAACGTATGTGGATGAATCCAATTCTTCAGCTATTATGGAAAATGCAATGGAAATACTTCCCTCTCAGTGCCAAGTACATGAACTGTTTGGGTTGGAAGGAACCCAAAAGGTCATCCAGTTCCAACCTCCCTGCCATGGGCAGGGACACCTTCCTCTAGACCAGGTTGCTCAAGAGCTTCATCCAACCTGGCTTTGAACACTTTACAGGGATGAGGTATCCACAACTTCTCTGGGCAACCTGTGCCAGTATCTCACTGCCCCCACAGTAAAGAATTTCTTCTAACAGTTATTCTAAACCTACTCTCAGTTTGAAGCCATTCCCCCTTGTCCCATCACTACATGCCCTTGTAAAAAGTCCCTTCCAAGTCTTGGAAGCTCCCACTGCAAATCATCCAGAGAACCTGCACTTGCCTTTAAGCCCTTCTGAAAAGCCTCACCCTGGAAGGCAGGACCCCAGTTATCCCAGGACTATCAAGCTGCATATGTCCTCATCCATCTGCCTTAAAGTCTTAGCAGCTGGCACACCTCATGCCCCAGTGCAGCAGTTATTTCAGACTTTAAACTGATTGCCAGTACCCATGCAGCCAGTGTTTTACAAAAAAAATTGAGTAAATGTGGTCACTGAGGTTTGTGTCATTCCAGAACTTCCACCCTGTGATCCAGACCACATGACATTGTGTCCGTGATGCGACTCCGCAGGCTCTGGTCATGCAACAAGTCATCCATGACCCCACAGTGATCAGGTAGTGAAGGGTAACACCCCACAGACACAGACACACACTGCTCTGTGCTCCACACATCATTCCTGCCTCCACAGTGGCTTTACCATCAGCCAAACGACCCTTCTTCCAGTGCTGCAGATTCTTGTAAAGAAAATGGCCCCAGCCCAGTCTGGATCCAAAATCAAGGCAGGGACTGGTTTCCCTGAATGAGCACTCCAACGTTGAACTCCAGCAATCCATCAGGTATGACAACCATCCAGCTACTGAACCTGCACTTGGCACAGGGTATGAAAATGCATGTAACAGCAGTTTTCCGAAACTTTGGGAAATATCCTAAATGGAGACGAAAAGAGCAACTTTTTCTTTTTTTCCAACAGGAAGCCAGTTAATCTCAGGATAACCAAAGAAAATACCAAGTTTTACTGCATACACTGCTAAGTGAGAGGTTTAGACCATTTTCTATTTAATACGAGGGAACAACTGCACAAAGAAAATAAAGAAACAAGATGCTGAACTTGCATCTCTTAGGACAGACCAGAATGCAACAGCTAACTCTGCTTGCAAAAACATCACAAGTTTCCCCTCCATTTTTCTCCTGCCAGAAATTAAGTTTTCAGACGGACACAAAAATGCATGAGAAACACTTCATTTAATTAGCTGTTCCCCAGACCAGCCTTGTTTGTTTTTACTGTTTTGGGGTTTGTTTTGCTTTTCAATACCAAGTAGCTCAACCGCACATTTTTTAAATATATAGTTGAAGTACTTTGTTTCCAGACTTGAGAGATCAAGGCTTGTTCAAGCCTCTAGTCCAAAAGCCAAGGAGCTGGTCAGGGAAAGCTGCACAGGGCTGTGCCAGGTGCCAGGAGACCGCTCACCTCCACAAGTGCCACGCAGATGCAGAAGCAGAGAAACGCACGACAAACAGCCCACATCGGTTTGTTCAGGACGTGCAATTTATTTTAAATGACATTTTTTTTGTTCTCTTAACAAGTCTACGCTTGTGACCTGGATAAATTCACTCCATCCTGACAGCGTTCCCAGTTACAAGTCCAGGTGAACAGTCCACAGCACGGGGTCCGCCGGCCCCTTCTTCGGGACACCCGCGCACCCTCCACTCAACAGGTACAGAGGAAAAACACAGAGCAGGTTTGTCTGACTGAAACCCCTTCCAAAAAAAAAAAAGCTGTCACTCGTCTCTCCTTCCCGTGAACGGGCACAAAGCAAAGCTGAGCTCCTTGGCCAGCCTGGAGTTCCAGTAGCAAAAAAATGTTTGGGATCACTCGCAAACAACTTCCCAAGCAATAGTCAAACAATCCATTGGCTCCAAGGATCTCTCACGCCTCCTCTTAAGGTCAGCAGGTGAACATTTTTCACAAAGAAAAAAAATAAAATAAAATTTAAAAAAAAAAAAAAAAAGTTGATATGGAGTAATCAACGAAAAATTATAAACAGAACATTTAAGGTTTGCAGCTATTTTATTTACAAGTATACATTTAACACAAAGAAACACTGATATCCAAGCCTAGTTAATAGTAGTGTAACAATATGCATCATTTTGATGATTATTCTAACCAACAAACTACACTGAAAAATTAATGCCAGTAAAATTCTTGGTCATAATATTAAGAAATACAATATATAAATTGAAAATATGATTGCTTAAAATTTGAAAATGGAAGTGAAGCCATTTGCACAGGAGTCAGAGTTTAACATAATCTGAAGGGAAAGGCTCCAAACCAACTGTTTATCTTTCAGGTTAACAGAAGAAAAAAAAAAATTAAAAAAAAAAAAAAAGAAGCATAGTTTATCTTTAAAGATAATGGGCAGTTTTGCTTCTTCAGGTAGAATGTATTCCCAGTGTTTTCAGGTTCTGCAGTGGAATTACATTACTGAGCATGAAGACTTCCCTTGTGAAGCTGCCCCATCGATTTTTTCTGCCTCCAAAATTATCCTCTTAAAAACATCAACGGCAGTCTGCAAAGAGAGAGCGCACCATTAGGAGGGAAGAAGAAACTGCCTACTTACTGAAAAAATAATTAAAGATATGTTAGCAGTTTTACTGGCTACATCAGCAGGTAAATGCACGTCCAATGCTCAGTCCGAAAGCAAAGAGGGAAAATACAGTAATTTCCATTCCAAAGGAAAGTGTAACCCCTGTTCCACAGCAATCCTCAACTGGTTTCTGTCACAGCAGGGAGGGCAGGTACACAGTGAGCCAGACTCACAACAGAGCTAATAACTGTAATTCACTTTATTTTGCATAGTGAGCTTGCACTGAATGACTGAGAGCACAGAAGATCTTGGTGTTGTGCTGCTCTGGAGAATAAGCCAATTCCTTTCCTCTCAGTAATCTTTAAGATACCGAGTAACTACAGAAGGCAGCAGATTTTTCAGCTCTCAACACTGACTTTGCACAACCCAGAATGAGGGTTATTTTTAATATTCTTGATTTTCTCATCTTCCCTGTAGGTAAGATCAGTATTAGACACGGTGCAGGAACATGAGGGGAAAACACAAATATTAAGCAATATCCTTTGATTAAGCCCTTCTGAGAGAAAGGGGGTTTATATTTTAAACAGCCTGCACTGTACAATTAGTGCTTCAGTGTTTAAATCTTTGACTTGGAAACGTTCTCATGATCATCTCAGATGTGCTATTTGATCAAACCTCCAGTCACCCATTTCAGGAATTCCAAGCATAGGAAAATATATTCATTATATAAAAGCAGTCGCAGTATGAAAGAGGATAAAAAGGGGGTTTTGTGGTTTTAATCAGCAGGCTGAAGAGCACCCGGTGATTTATGACTATGTATTCTGATCTAACACATGTTTTTCCACCTCCACAAGACATAATTCTCAACTGGATCACTTCCAAATTAATCCCATTGATTGAATCCCCACAACAAACTTAACAAGATTAGACTGAATGTTAAAGTTTCCCATATTTATACTGTTTGTGCACAGTACGATCTCTGGAACTATTTAAAATACTTCACCAGCTGGAAATAGAGTATTCCTCCATATAATGCAGCTTCCTGCAATCCCAACAGGACCTGACAGAAGTGGCTCATTAGTTCAGTAATGATACAACATTTCCTGGGCAAATTAGACTCTAGAAGAACCGTGCACTGCAGTTGCTATCAAACTGGTTCCACTAATGAAGAGTTTCCCTTAATCAAAAGTTGGTGATGCACTGATTTACAAATATACTGCACCACTGTTTCCTTGGAGGCAAAATTTTCAATGGTTTCATTTCAGTGCACAAGTTCTTCATGCCCACGTTTCACAGCACCCATTAAAAAACCTCCACAACTTACTCTGTCAACCAAGAAGCTGCACATTCCCTGTCAAAGACATGCTGTTTGAAGCAGTAAGATATAGGAGTTCACGGGGTTTGTTAATTCATTTCACAGAAAATACATATTCACTGGGAAGGTTTAGTCGCTGTCCCACAGTTAACGCTTCGGAATTTGTAATCCAGCTCAAATCTGCTGATGAATTTTAGACTGAGCCCTTAAACAACACAGGAAGCTGTGTTTTGTGACAAGGAATAAAGAACACAGCCAGACTTTATATGCATCTGCCTCCATATGTTCCAATTATGGAATGTGGGTCACACCTAGCCCACAGAAAGCCATCTGCCTTCCTTCTACCTTTCTCCCCCTGAGGAAACAAAATCCATGTCAGCCTGGGCAACACCTGCTGCCCATGGAGCTCAGCACCATGCAGGAGACACCAGAGACTCAGCTGCTGCTGCAGATGTGCCCCTCGGTGGGAGCAGGACAGACAGCTCGGGATGTGGAATTCTCTGCACGAGCAGGGAGTCAGGAATGTGCTGCCAGGAGCCAGCAGGAAGGTGCAAGCACCCAAATCCAGCCCACAGCTGCCGGAGTCATCCTTTGGCAACTGTTTTATTATTTCAAAGAGGAAACTCTCAACTGCTCATACTACTGGTTTATCCTGGCACAGAACTGGGCAAAGGAATTTGAACAATACTTAGGCAAAGGAAGAGAGAGTTTTTCCTCCATCCTTTGCCAGTCCAAACACAGTCCAAACATGTCAGATCCCGGGATCCCAAACTACTCTGAAGCATTTACTGAGCACTGCATCTTCTGAGCTCAAAGATGAAGTTGCCCTCGAAAAATAAGCAACAACCAAGTAACTGGTTTTTAAGAGACCTCCATTTTGGTAAAAAGTACATTTTTTGCTACTTCCTTGCTGGATGAACATAACTTGGTTACTTGTTACTCCCTAAATTCTTCCAGTAAAAGTTGTCTCCCACCTTCAACTAGGTTTAAGACCAATTTGGATTCTGGCTGTATTTCAAACAGTTACTACTTTATTGTACTGGGATTAAGATGAAGCACTCTATCATGGCCTAGGTTAAACTAAGTAGGGAATTCCACAAGAAAGGCCTGAAGTTCCTGAAGTTATCCCGAGCAGTTCAGCATGTCTGGTAATAACGAAGCAGCTTGAGAAGACATTACAATAATAGCCCAGCAGTCATCTCAGAGGTCTTTTCCATCAAGTCTCAGAATTGCCTTCCTGAAGCCCAGGGACTTCCCCTGATGACTGATGTGCTGGTGATATGCAGGTTCCTCCCAAAGTCCTACCAGGTCACCCATGTCTGGAGGAGATGTATCTGACCTTGAGGACTGTGGCCAGCCACTGCCATTTATCATCACCACAGCTTTGATCTTTGCCTGTCTCACTTTCCATCTACTCCAAGTCACGTCATTTCTGGAATGTGTTATCTTTTGCTAACTCCTGGCAGAATAGGTATAGTTTGCTTAAGTTAATCTACAGAGCTATTTTAATTGCCCAACATTGCTAGGCCAAGCTCCTTGGACTCTCGTAGATGCTCCAAAAAGGATTTTTCTGGGGGGAGGAGGGGGCAGGAGGGCAAAGCAGGAAGGTAGAAGAGGGAGAAATGAGCCTTTGCCATCAGATCCTATTATAGGGAACACCTCTGGTTTCAGCAGTTCTTTGCAAAGGACAAACCACGCAGCTGACGGAGTGTGGTCTAACCCCTGGGGCAGAAAGACCTTCTCTCCTCACAGCTGTGAAGAACATCACATACCCAGCCAATCTCAGACCAGCACACCAGACACTGTCATTCCTCTGCTCCACATCCACCACACAGAGATGGCTCAGTTTCTGAGAGAATTAACAGATGTTCCCCCACTCAGGAAGCTTTGAACTCTCTGCTGAAGTTCTAAATTCCCAATCCAGTCCAGTTCATCCCTTTAAGCATCAAACTGGTGTTCTATTAAGCAAACAGAAGCTAAAGCACTGTTGGAAGGAGTATAGAATTAATATCAATAGTTAAGCTACACTTGTTGTACAAAGCCAGTACAGGTGATTATCTGGATAAACTTCAAAGTAAAAATACCAACAGATTTCTTTTTCCAGTAATGTTGACTTATGCAAGGTGAACACTCAGTACCAGGAAAATGACAGCATAGGTTGTTATCAAGGTCAAAAAAAACCCTTTTCCCCCCCAAACCAGAGACAGTTTCAGAGTAAGAGAAGATACTCTGTCTTGAGAGAGGTCTATAGATGAGCTGGTTTTACTCTGTCAAAATAAGATTTGGAGGAAGAAACCTGCTTGAGTTCAGAAGTGCTCCTGGTCCAACCCACAGGGAAGGATGTTACAATGCCTGACATCTCCTGTTCCCCCAGCACCTCACAGATCCAGACTCCACACTTGGCTCCCAACGCTCAATCTTCCACCCCTTCAGAGGTGGAGGTCTGCAAGACAGACTAAGGCAGCTGTGCCAGTTTTGGGCTCCTTCCCACTTTCTTTCGTACATCCCGACCCTCCGAAGGAAATATGTCAGGGAGCCTGAAGGATGGTCACATGCTGTGAGCACCCATCTCAGAAGTGACATATGATCTCCCAAACTTCAAGTTGGACAAATTTTCCAAGTGTATTATGTAAGAGGCGTGAAGGAGGAACTGTGTTCGAGCACCTGCCTCTGACAACCTGCTGCTAAATCCAGAGGGACACAACTTACAGTGACCTGCAATTGCTGTTCTGGAGGATCCTGCTGAAAGGAAGACCTTTGCCAGCAAGAATACACACAACTTCTGATTTTATTTTTTTTTTTTGGTGGGATTTGTACAGGCCTGTCCAGGATTTTGAGTATCAGACATGCAATTGCCATTCTGATTTCCCTGAAGGCTACCAATTTTGCCATATAAATTCCAGCTGGCAGCTTAACTTAATACAGACAGTCTGAGACTAAGGAACAGTCACAAACACATGGCAGTCAATGGGGCTTTGTCAGTGCAGCAAGTTAACACACAAGAGATGCCAAGCATCCTAGAAAGCTTGCAGCTTCTTTGCATAAATAAAGCCAACCTTTTTTATTCTTGGTTCAAGAACAATAAAAACTCCAGAAAAGTTACCAGTAAGATATTCTGCTGCATATGAATTGCTGTGCTGTTACACACTGTGAACATATGCCAAAAGAAAAAGAGCACTGGCAATAGCTTTGCCTAATCCAGAAGTATTAAGTCATTTAAAAATAAAGAAGTGGAAAAAAAGATCAGATGTTTTTAATGGGTTTATTCTTTACACTGTCAATTTAATTTCCTTTGGTATGCATTTGAAGCTCTCCAGCATACAGAGAAGGTATTGAGAAATTTCATGCTTTCATCATGCCCAGTTCTGACAAGGTTCATACAAGTCAGAAGTACTGGTAAACTAACTCCAAGTGTTCCATATCTGGTGACAAAAAACAATCCAAGATTTTCTTCCAGGGAAAATCCAACTTTACTCAAGTAACTTGTAGAATTGTTGACAATGAACACTAGACAAAAGCTTTTGTTTTGATTTTGGGGATAGGGAAAGAAAGAAAGGCTGCTGAAACAGGTCCTGTCATAGCTACATGACTGCCCTTCTGATTGTGCTCATGTTACCAAGGAGGACAAGGATGTGATATGCTACCTTAAATGTGAGACCTTAACATGTGTCTATATTTTCAAAACTCAAAAGCCTTGATGCTCTTGAGAGCTATAAGAAAAAATAAAATAAAAAAAAAGAAGGGAAAAAACCTACCCCTCCTCCCCAGCCTGCAGCAGTTATCCATCACTTCACATCTGAACTAGGAGGCTCTTGTAGCTTAAGATATGTCAAATCAATGACAAAATATTATTACCAGCCACAGGAACAAATTCAGACACCATAACGTATTTAGGAGGCATTTTAAAAAAAGTTATTTAGAGCAACCAAGAATAAGATGTTATTTACCATGTAATTAAACACTTTCTTTCTGTGATAGGAGACCAGCAAGTGTAAATGTGTGTGGGTTAAAATGCTTCAGACTGTGCAGCTTCACTCCAGCTGTGTCACAGTGGTGCTGAACTTCTGTTGTGTTCTGACACTTTTCTGTGTTCCCCCACCCCATGGACACACAGAATGATTATTCCCCACAACAGAGAGACTGAGGACCTTAATACACAAGGTTCATTCCCTCATACCAACTCACTGCTGTATAATCAGTGACCTCTTATTTAAGGTAACAGACCCTGTCCCACCCACCACGTGGATCTTGGGTTTTTTTTTGTCACTAAGTGTTCTGCTATGTTCAGAGAAGCTTAACTTTCAGTTCTTCACTTCCTCCTCCCATTGACAGTTGCATGGAAAAAACACATAAACCTGAATGCAGGCAGCCATTCTGTTTCCATCTACACAAAATATCTGTAGAGTACATGCAAATACTTTAGCTTCCTTTATTAAGTGAAACTATGAGTCATCCATTACACTGCTGTTTGAATGAAGTGACTCTTAAATCCATTACCTGATTTTCTTTAGCAGAAGATTCCAAGAAAGCTGCATTCCAGGATTCTGCTAAAGCTTTCCCTTCTTCATAGCTGATCACCCTGACCAAAAAAAGAAAAGTATGTTCTTTATAGCTTGCAGAAAAATTGGAATCTGATATGTCAAGAAATACCTCCAAGTACCAAAGTACATTAAGGGCATTGTAACAGGAATGTCTTGTGAAGTCTGATCTAAAGCATTTGCTTTTGGCTGCTGTCAAATGCACTACTGGGCCAGGTATAAAACTCCTCTACGACCCAGAAGAGCAGTTGTCCCAAAGTACTGCTTTATTTTCATGATCTGTAGCATCATCTGGTATTGTACAGTTGTGACAAACACACTTCTGTTACTTATTTTGGAAAAAACCACAAACAAACCCAGAGCGTTAAATGACTGTCCCTGGAACCTTATAGCAAAAATCAACATTACAACAGAAGTTCATGGCTCACAGTTCACATTCTGGACACAGTTCCTTTGCCCAGTACCTTATTTTAACCTACAATTTGATTTTAGTTATGGAAAGCCAAGAACAAAGCCAGTGTGCTGCAGCCACAGGAATGTGGGCTGCTGCCTTTCATTTCCCACATTCTGGAGTTCACATACCGTTCCATATGCAGGTCTTTTTTATTTCCAACCAGCATAATGGGTATTCTGTGAAAGAAAGTTCAGAACTTCAGAACAGTTACAGTATACTGAACAAAGCACTAGCAACATGCCTGCAATGAAATGAGATGAAAGTGTCACTACTTACTGGACTTTTCCCACCATATCCAATAACTTGCCATGGATAACTTTTATCACTTCAAAACTGCAAAATAAAGGGATGAAGTCACACATGCACTCTGATGTTTATCCTCAATACCCAATACACAAGCAATTACACGCATATGTAGGTTGTTGTGTTTAAAACTTACTCTGTGTACAATGGCAGAACTACAAAGATGCCCCAAAGTCTCACCCACTTGTGTTACAACAGCAAACTGGTCCCAGCAGCAGCAGAGACCAGCCTGTGCCTACCCTTACAGCCTCCCCAGCTATGGCATTTGCAGAAATAAATAACATTACCCAGGACTGATGCATCTAACACAGAATCACCCCAAGTCCCTCCCACCTCTCATCTGGTTTATATCTGCAGTGAGAAATTCAGCTGCTACAGTCCAACAACCCTGGATGAGTATGTCAAATTAAAGCAATTGGAAAGAAAAAGTAATTAGTTAAGCAGGCTCCATCTCAAAAGAATACATTTTTTTTAAGAACACTTAGTTCATACATAATTTTAAAGTTTTACTTATGTGAAAGCCAAAATAAGCCTAACATTTTAATTTTCTATGGAAAGTGAGTAAACTGATCTGCAGGATGGAATTGAAACAGTGATTATTCAAATACTTGTTGTCTGTTGCCCTACCATGTAGGTGAAGATTGGATATAGGAGGTAAAGAAGCAGTACTGTGAAATACCAAGGCAAAAACCTCACTAACAAAATCCACTGCATTTGACATTTAGTACTTTTGGGAACAAGCTATAAACGGGGCTGAAGAGCAGATGTTGTGCTCCTCTAGTTACATTATGGAATGAATGCTGGTACATGAAGTGCACAACTCAGATTTGTTTTAAGGGAGGCACAGGCTCACAGATGAGACACACAACAAAAAAAAAGGGACTGAAACTTTTCCAGTTTCCAAGGTTGTTAGCTACAGGCAGTGTCTTGACTTGCACTGCATTTCAATTAGAGTTGAAACTCTTAAAAATAGAGCAGCACTCAAACACACTTCCATCTCAGAGCAATCAAAGACCTGGTGCCTAAAAACACTACTCAAGGCATTAAAACCTCTCACTTCTGGAACAATAAATGCTACCACATTTAAGATGTATTTTCTGTCAAGTAGGTAAATTTGTCTGACTGCAGCAATAATTTTTGAGACTAAGTAGAACACAATGCTTCTCCATGTTCAGCTAATAGTTTCAGTATATCCTATCAAGAAAATGAGTTCTTTGTAAACAAAAGCCTGACTCAGTCTGGCACAACTTACTACTGGTAACTCAAGCTGGATACTACAGATTACAGGAAAACGTGAAATCAATGAAAGGACTTCAAAGACACAAAGAGTTTATGCTGAAAGCTATTAGTGAAAATTCTGGTCTTGAGAACTTGTCTTGGACACTCCTAATTATTTAAAAAAAAAAAATTAAATGGAGCTTGGCTGTGACAGAGTTGAGAGGCAACGCTACACACAGAACTAGGTGACCCTGCAAACTGAAAGAAGAATGAAAATGCTACAAAAAAATCTGCTACAGACCACAAAACTGTTTTTCGTCTGAAGAAAGAGGAAGGATCTTAGCACAGTAGCCACAGGATAACTGAATCCCTGGCACAGTACAATCTCTGTTTCCTTTCCCCTATTAGGTGTGTTGTTTCCAGCTCAGCCAGAAATACACCACAGCACAGCCCTGGTGAGTCCCCACCTGAGGTCCCAGTGCACAATGCTGCCAAGTGTTCTTGTCCAACCTGGGCTCCCCATTTCCCAATTCTGGGTATCTGTTTGTCTAGAAGTTCACAAGCTTCCTTGTCCAGCAAAAATACTACAAATAAACAACTGATCTTTGTTAACTGACCGAGGTGGAAGTCAAACAAGAAGTGCTATTGAAACTCAAACACAATTCTGACACAGAAACAAGTTGCCAAGGACTGCCAGGAATTAAATTGGCTTGACCAATTAGTGTTCTAGAAAGCTTTTCAAATAATTAAGGTCAGAAGGAGCAGTGACAGACTAAGACAGATGCTGACCAATCCAAAAAGAACATCATCACAGTAAGCTGTGAAACTGTGAGAGATCTGGAGACTATAAGAGGTCCTTTCTAGTTCTGTCAAGCAAATGGGCTACAGGAAACAGCAAAATGTGTGAAATGCAAAAAAAAAAAAAAAAAAAAAAAAAAATTACTAGCTGGCAGATAAATGTGTTACACAAAATCATGGAACTTAGCAAGATACAAAATTGGAATTTAATTAAGCTGAACTAGAGCAAAAGCCTTCCAGTAACCTTGCTGCTGAGAGCCTGGGAATATGAAAAATGTAGGGCATTAGCTCTTATTCAAGTCCTATTTAAACTTCCACTGGAGGCTGGCAGGGAAGATGGTAATTTTAAAAGAGCATTTCTATTAAGTTTGCTGTCAAAGCTCTCACCCCAGCTGGATCAATACTCAGATCAATACACACACTTGGACAGAAGTCAAGACAGATGGTGACTGATCTGACTGCCTGGGCAAGTCACTGATGCTATCAGAGTATTGTGGAAGATCTTCCCTACTGCCTAAACACTGTCTTGATACAGAACACAAGGAATTGAACAAGATGGGATCATTGGTACTTTGAAAATTTAAAGGAAGAAAAAAACACCAAAAGCCAAACAATCTTGGAATAAATTGATCAAGACTAAATACTGATGGTAAGAGTTTCTACCTGCAGTCTTAAACTATTCTGTCCTGTTTATATTTTCACCATAACCTGGTTTCTGTTTTAGCCAATTGAATGCTACCACAGACATCATGAGGCAACAACTGAGTGGCTAAGAACATGTCCTTTAGCTGCCAACCAAGGAACAGCACAAGTTGCAGAATCCTCCAAGTGATTTTAGTCAAAGCCACTATTGGTCTCACAGTACCACTTATCAGTGAACATTTCTGTACTCACTTTGGGAGTGTTCTCAAGGCAGAGAACACTAACTCCTATTTCACACAAGTTACTCAGCATCAACACTGAATCCCTCATTAAAAAACCCAGATCCAATGGAACTAGGTAGTTTAGTATCTCTAGACACACAAAAGCCCAACATCCATTGCATTTCCTCCAGATCACGTGTTTGACCTTCTCTACTTCAGAACTGAAGATGAAAACCAAGAACGAAGGACTGTGAAATCTGTTCAACATTAAAGACCTTGGAAGCAACAGAAGTTCATAATCAGACCATATCCTTTCTTTGAGAAGTACAGAAGACCAATAGGCAAGTTGTACTACAATGGTCTGCTAAAGAGCACTTGAAATGACCAGTTTTGTCTGATTTAGAGGAAAAGACATGGAATGCTTCAGCACTCACAAAGAGCTGATCAACTTTCTTCAAGTATAAGAGAAGTACCTACTTCTCTTGCACCTGATGACAGTGAAAAGTCTAAGATCTTATTCATTTAACTAAAAAAAATTAAGAAAACAGGATTAATTCAGCTGTTGCAAAAGAAGATACTGTGCAATATTACAAAATTAACATCTCCTCAAGAATAACCAGTACTTAAACAAGCAAGATGACCACAGGAAGGGAGAAAATAGCAGAAGATGACAAAGTAATACAAAGGCCCAGATGAGTCTTGCAAGTAAATCACTCCAGCTACAATGGACTGTGCCCTCACGTCAGAATGGACAGCTAATAGCATGGAAAACACAGATCCTCTGGCTGCAGCATGTCAAGAGTGAGTCTGCAGTCCAAGAGTCATACATTGCTGTTTATAAGAAAATTTCTGATGGTTAACTGGAACAATCCAAGACAAGAAGTCAAAGAAATCTCAGTACTGTAAAAAGCTACAAGGCTGAGCGACTGATGTAGCAACTAATTGGGTACTTCACATGAAGGTACAGTGCCCTTTAGGTTCAGGTTTACATCTGCCTTTGTATCTAATGCAAGAGCAACGAATTCTAAAGTTATTCCTTGAAATCACTCTTTGTACTTTTACTTACACCTCAAAATAACCTAGTTCAGCACTGTCTCATTTCTTACATTGCACCTTGCATATTAGTCTGCAAAGTGCCTGTGGCATTTGGATCTGAGTGGACATTTCTGAAAAAGCTTTAATTTTAATTTCTATTGTACTTCTAAGGGAAAGAGATATTAACTGAATTATTCACAGATAAAGAAAACATAGCAGAGGCAGGAGCTAAACCCAGAAAACACCTAAACCAGAAGAACACAACAGATTTTATTACCTTTTTATTGACGTGACTGAATAAACAAGAATGTAGCCATTGATGTCTATGGAGTACGTCTGAGGAAATATGGAGTATTCATCCTGTAGAAGGAATATTGCATTTAAAATTAAGGTTGCCACAGTTCAGAACTTGATGCTATCAGATCACCATCAGATAAGCTGGTCATATTTCTAAGACACGAGGTGCATTCTATATGGGTAGTACTTTCAGATTTTTTTTCAACACAATGTCAGATGTGGAACCTTTACCAAATTAAGAGAAAGCTAAAGTCAGTCTGTATACTGTACAATTTAATCTACAGCTTTTCTGTTTTATTCCCTCTAAGACTATGGATGAGCTGAAGCTATTCCCAATCCTCTTATCCTGCTTAATTATCAGTTTCTATTAGTACAAAACATCTACTCTGTCCCACCACTAATTAGTAACTACGCCTCTTATCTTGCTGGTGATACATTTCAAAATCCTAATTTCACCAGCTGACAACAGGATCTAGCAGTTTGTAATTTCAAGTGACACTGATCACATCTAAATTACCTAAGGGGTCTGTTAGGAAGTGATTAATTGTGGCTTACTAACTAATGTTTATCAACTAAAGATGCAAGAAATACAGTTATTAGATGCTATATGACAACTCTAAGTTTACATTATATGACAAGTATTTAAAAAAAACAAACAAAACATCAGAAACTTCATCACTAAATTTACTACCCCTCTAGAAAAGGAACTGACCAAAGAGGCAAATGAAACACTCATATATTGCAGGTAATGCAACACAAACACTAGGAATCCAATGTTAAAAACCTAAGTTGTTCCAACTCATATTCCCAGGAAAAATTTCCATTTTGACAACAGACATACTTCTTAAGGGATGAGTTCTCAAATTGTTAAACCTGTGCTTCTGAAAATGTTAATTTTAGCTTAAGATCAAATAACCTCTCTGTATATTGTCATGGCTGAACAGATGGAACAGTGCAATCACACAGCTTAAATCCAGACAACCAAAAGGAATCAAACTTCCCTAACTGGCAGAAGAGGAAAAACTCTTCATAAATCAACTTCACAGATCCGGCCAAAAAAAGTTTGAAAGAATAACACTTAACAAAAGCTGCCCTTATTTGCCTTTATTGCTACACACAGAGGGCAGCCCTCCCCCATCTTCTGTGAAATGCTAAACTGCCACTCCAGTGGGATGTGTAATCCCAAAGTCAATAGAGGAGGCATCCAAGCTGGTCTCAGTGTAAAACAGGTGAAAGTGCAGCTCTGTTGCTTGACTTTACCCGGAATTCCTCAGGAATTCCTGGTAAATCCACTGGAATTTGGTGTTAGGTAAGATTTCCTTTTGCACTTCTCTTCTGTGACCCCGTACCAAGACTCCTGTTGAACTGAACTGCACAGAGCTCAGGAAATAACCATGACAGGTAAAGAGACACAAGACAGAGGAGGAGTACCAAGAAAAATAAGTGCCATAACCTCAACTATTTCTAATTCATGACTTAATTTTTAGCTTGTTAAGAGAAGGAAGAAAACCTGCCAATTCCCTGGAACTTGTGGGTCAAATTAAGAAATTTGTCAAGTGATATCACAATGTTGCTACAACTCTTGTACTTTTTTTTCAAAAGTACATAACAAATCTACAATATAATCCTTGCTGTGCTGTATACACATAAGTACTCCCTATGGACCATTAAGCAAGACTGACTTAAAAAAGAAATCTGTCCAAGCCACACCCTCCATAACCCCAAATCATCTCTCCCCTCTAACCCTGTGAGCCAGAACTCAAAGTTCAAGTCATTCCACGAAGAATTAAATTTTAAAATAACAACAGGCTGGGAAAGAAGCTATTTTGGCTCTAAAATACTGTATAAGGTTAAATCAATCCTCAGCAATAGAGGTATGTTACTGGTGAGTTACAGTGCCTTCCCAGAAGGCAATTTCCCCCTCAAAGAGAAATTTTTTCTTTTATCACTGAGCTGCACAATCGGAGCTGTAAGGCGAGTGCACTTACAATGGCACAAAATGACACCTATGGAGCTTCCTCTGCTGCTCACACTTCTCAGCCTGCCCCTCTCTCACCCTCACTCTCCTCTGCAGAACAATCCCCATCAAACAATCCTGCCCCAGAACGTGTGGCCAGTACTGTGCTCAGACAGCTCATAGTTCACACGTGTTGCTGATGAGCACCACAAGCTGACACCACATAAATACAGCATGGTGCTCTTCAAAGAAAGCAATCAAACACACCTAGAAGGTTACAGCCCTTCTGAACAGTCCCCCAGCTATGAGCAAGTGTCCCACAGCTTTACAGTTCTTAAGTACTGGCAGCAGATTTTATAACACTAACGTTGTTTAACACTACTCACAGTTTGGTAAAACCCAAAGGCATCGTATGAGATCACAGAAGGTAAGAACACATAAGCAAAAAAATGTTAATAAAAATACAGGGTTTTAATGATCCCTGATGGTTTTTTCCCTCATACAGAGAGTTTCAAAAGAGGCAGCGCTCCCGTGCACGGAACATGCAGTGCAAGTTCAGCCAAGCAGCCCCATGTAATGAACACCTAGATCTGTATGTAATGAACACCTGCACCTCACAAAGCTCCCCAGCACACTCCAGGACACGTGTTCCCTGTCTCCTCCTGTGCTCCCTGTCATTACGGGGAGCTCGGACACACTCGTGAACCATCGCGCTAAAATGTAAACAAACTACAGCAGTTCATTGGTAGCCCAGTGAGTACCCCCTACATGCATTTCTGCCTACTCCCCATGACTGCTTCATGGACACAAGTCATGGTGTAGCCAGAGCACACACAAATAGGAAAATTCATGGAAAATTTCCCCATGGTTAACTGAAGTGACATTTTCCATCTAAAGCAAGACTCCTAATTTACTCTGTAAATATCAAACAAGCTACTTATGTACTTTTGGGACAGAGTTAAGGCAGTTCCCTCTTCCCTTTTTTAGACATTCATTCAATAGACAGGGAAAAAACAAAAAATCACTAACAAACCCCAAACCAAAGTCTTTAAACAAACCCTACAAAGAAAGTCTTTAGTGACTAAACAAGAAGTCAGGATAATTTTTAAGTTAACTTTCACCTCTGAATGCATGGTCACTATGAACTTAGCTCAACAGAAGTATGAATACCTATTGTCTTAACTCTGAAGAGAGATTCAAAGAAGGAAAGATAACTTACTTGGCCAGCAGTGTCAACCAGCTGAAGATGATATTCTTGGCCATTTACTGTGATCAGTTTTGTAAAAGCTAGAACAAAGAAGAAATACAGAAACATGTCAGAATTACACACAAGGAAGGGATCAGAAGTCACTCATCTGTGTCATTGTCAGCCAAGCCACTAAGAAAAAGAACTTTAGTTACAGGCTTTAAAGTAGCAATAAAAGGCTACATCGGGTGCTGTACTTTTAACTTGTCTGTTGCAGATAACAAAACTCAGAAATTTACTTTAAGATTTCAAATTTCAGGAGATTCCCACATTGGATGCAGCTGTTCCTCCTTTACTTTCTTAAAAGGAAAGAATAAAACGGGGGTTTACATGCATTTCTAAGAAACTTTGAGGCAACTGTAATTACTGGTAACATAAGACACTTAAATGCAACTGGCATCAAAGCTAAGTTTGAACTTACTATAAGATATTTTCCTCAGTTTCCAAGCAGTTTAGCACAATCAATTTCCTAAACGTAAATCCCATGAAGTAAGTGATCTTGATTAAGAAAAATAAAATAATCTTTGGGGGCTAAAACACACAGAACCACACTTATGAATATACTAAACCTAAATAATGACAATTAGCTAAAAGTTCACCATGTTGCTTTCACATCTGCTGTAGCTTCCAGCCCATCTAGTCCTCAGTCACGAAGCACACTCAGTCCCAAAAGTGATGAGAACTGCTTCTCTTCCTCGGATTCATGAAATGCCAACGTGCTGTGAGCTGAGGAGTCTTACTCAATGTTTGTGTTATGCAACTGCAAAAGCAAACAGTGTCACAGTTCTTGTAGGAATAATAATGTACTGACCAGAACACACAAACCCAGCTTTGGAGCTCTGCTTTGGCCTTCAAGATGCACTCCAGACACCATTATGGGACAGTTCTGGTATACTGAGTAAAGTTTGTGTTGTCTTCTGGTTGAGGTCATTTTCCCAAATACTACCAGTCCTAAAACCCTCACCTGCCACTGCAAAGACGAGCAGGGCAACAGTCAGGGAATGGGTCAGTGTAGTGTTAGCTAAGCTGTCCACAGCTTCCCAAAGCTGCACAGTTGGATGTTCCCAACCACACTGTGCAGTCCCCTGCCTACGCTTTCTGGGTTTGAACAGGGTCTCCCAGAAGCTGAAGTTGTCCAACTTTCCTCCTCCCCCAAAGGTCATTGTCCCATCAAGTCTCCACAATTTGAGCATTATCTCGAGCAAGTGGGCTGAAATAGCTGAAACTGGAGGTTTCAACCCACCTAATAAATCAAAGTACCCTTTCAAAAAAAAGGAGCAATTCAAACAGCAAAGTCAAGCTAACACAGAGTGTCCAAATCAACAGTGTAAAGCACACCCACAACTTCCATTACAATACCAGCGACTGCCATTTGAAATGGAGAATCAAAGCTCCTGACTTACCCTGGCCATCCCCTAACAAAGCTGCTTTAGCACATGTGCTGCTCTCAAGTCACTGTCTGGATGCTGTTGTCATTGCTGCACAGAAGTTTTAGGTTATAAAACAAGGATCCACAACAGCTCTTTGCCTTGGATGAGTACTGTGATGGGGACAAACTGTTTGTTTGAACAGATGTTAACAGGCAGCGTTGCTATAATACAATATCCCCGCTTTTAGTCAGAGGGAAAACAGACTCCTCTGGAGACACACTGCATTAACAGGTGTATGGAAACAACAGTCCCTCTCCAGTCTCTTGACACTGCACATACACATCAAAGCACTCTGCAGTCAAAGTAGCTTCAAGAGCATCATGAAGTTAATATTTAAAAAGGGATAGATGACAGCTTTTTCAGACTATTCCAGAAGCCTAGAAGAGACTCAGCAAAGACATCACCATCATCATCATCAGTACTGGAAGAGAGTGTGACACAGATAAGGGAAGGGAAACAGTGGAGGAGTCACCACAGAACTGTTAGTTCAGTGCAGAGCCCTGCAGCACTAAGCACAGCCCACTGCATGGAGACAGATCTGCTTCGATGAAGTCACAATTAATGACTTTCATTTCTTTGCTGAAGCTTTTCAAAAATATTCCCGGTTAAGAATTTCATCATCCGAAAAACCTACAAGTGTATTGATTGTGATCTGTTGATCCAGAGGAATCAACCATTTCCAATTCCGTCACCTACTATCCTGGGACATGTTGCCTTTAATTGTGCTGATGAGCAAGAAAAACAACAACAATACAATCACTGCACAGCCTGGCTCTTCCTGGTAGGCCAAGGACTGAATTCAGCAGGCCTGACCAAGCTCTGCACCCCTAAGTCATTTTGCATCTGGAAAATGCTGCTCATCAACTGGAACACGGATCTGGGAACAGGACATGCTCACACGGATCTTGGAACAGGACATGCTCACACTTCACAACCTGGAACTCCAGCGATCAGTGTTACCCTAAGATCAAGTACACCAGCATGAATGAAATGATTTGCATATGCAACTCAAATGACAGCTACTGTGAAATTCCTAGAATAGTAGGTCTTATTCCTATTGTTCAAGGCTTATACAACTTGTTCCTGTAAGAGCTTGACTATAGCTTGCCTTCTATACAATTTAGCTTTACACTCAGCATTTTGTGCAAGTTTTATTATTAGAAGACAAAAATTATAAAGATTAAGCTACCTGCAGTACTACCCTTTCATCAATGCTGGCAGAATACTGTAATAAATTTAAAGGACAATTTTCTGGAGACAAAACAGAAATCACACAGGTCAGTCTACCCTTCACCATGTACTTTTTTCCTAAGTGTAGACCCAACCACTAGATGAAAATGAAAAGGCTTTATAACCTCCTATAAAAAGCACTGGAAAAACGCAACATTCTCCAACACTGTCCCTAGTATAGGAACCTGGACTTCTCAACACTTTTTGCCAGCACTGTCCACCAGATTTGAAATTACAAGCTATGAAAAGTGTAAGAGTTGATAACATACTTTTTGTCTTATGACCCTGGATAGAATCAGAAATATATAATGTCAAAAGACTGGAATGATCAAAGATTTATAAAAAAAAATAATTTAAAAATATTAAGTACATGAGTCAAAAGAATTAGTTTATATTACACCCATCAAAACTAGTTGCAAATCTCTGTCTTATAAAAGATACCGTCCATAAATTTAAAATTTTTGTTAAATTAGAATGTGTTCTCTATTCCTTTCCTCACAGAAGCAATTCTAAAATATTGTCTTTATCAGGCATTCTAGGGCCTAAAGATGGGACAGATTTCCCACTGTTTTGGACCTCAGGGCATAACTTCTACGTTTTCAACCTTTACTTCCCAGTAATATGTTCTGATGCAAGAAGGGCCCTTCAGTTCTCTACCTTTCAAAAAGCAAATTCCTCCAGCCACAGCCACAGATCACAAGACTTACACCAAATGAATAATGCTGTTTGTTTTCCAAACAAATAAGAAATCAAGTGAAAAGTTAAGCCTTTTCAGGATGCCCCCGCCCAACAAGTCTTCATGGCCATGACATATTCCATGATTAGAATTCAGATCAAGCAAGCAGTGCAGACTACAAGGATTAAGTAAGAGAAAAATTCATCTGTGGTGTATTTTCATAGTTAAGAAGCACTACCAGGGTGAGAGACACAACTACAGAGTTTCTAACAGCAGTTACAGACAACAGGTAAAGGATGAAACAAGCTAAGCTTGTACCAAGGTGTCAAAATGCTACAAGATGACACAGACTCAGCATTTTGTAGGGACTTTTGACTCCATGTCAAATTTGTTCATTCCCATATAACTGCATAAAACTTAAAAAGATTATTTTAAATAATTTGCATTTATATAGAAGAGAGAGTAAAAATAACCTGTCCCAACTGACATTTAAGATTTAAAATACAGAAACTTAATCCTCAGTATTTAGTGCGTAGTTTTAATTTAAAACATACCTTACTTATAATTCTAGCAAAGTAAAAAGGGATGATGGAAAGCCTTAGTATGAATGACATCTGTGTAAGAGCTAACATTCAGATCATTCAGGTCAAGGGGTAAAATATCTACTCTGACTTGCTAAAGTAAATCAAGAGTTTCTCAAAAAGTAGCATTTGAATTTTAGTTCTAAGTAGTAAAATAATCCCGAGGAAAATATCCTGATAGTCACTGATTCGTAATTATTACCACATATAAATTCAAAAGAAACCCTCTTCTGCTGATTGCTTCATTCAAACTTACAGAGTATCACATAGGCTCAGCATCCTACTGCAGAAGTCCAAAACACTAAAACCACTGCATTTCAGAAGTCATTAAAATACAAGCAACTCCAGGGTTACAATCATGAAACCAGTTTTATCTGCCACACAATTAAAGTAAACCAGTATGATCAAGTTACTCAGAGTAGCACTGCAGTTGTTCAAGTACTTTATGACCATCTCTAGCTCAGAAAGAGATGCTTGGATTGTAATGAATACCAGGTAACTCACCTCTGAAGTGACTTTTTGCTCTTGGCAGCATTTTTAGTATTAATGTCTTTACCCAACCACTACATTAGCTATTCACAAAGGCACTAATATCAACAAAAAAAACCTGCTAAGAGAAAAAAGACACTTGAGAAGTCAAATACTCAGTATTTGCAGCAAGCTGATAGTGTACCAACCTTGCTATCAAACAGCTGGAAAGGAGTAATTAAAAAGTTTATCAAGTTATCATGGCCACAGCATGTCAACTTTCTAAGGTAGCCATTTAATTCTGACTGGTATTGATGGCTTTATGTTCAACTGGATATAATGACCCAATAAGAAATGTGAGACTCTGGAATACTCGTATATAGTGGCACATTTTCATACAGGTGTGACATATGTAAGTTAAAGTGCCCTGACTACATTAGGGGAAGCAGATGTCCAACAACATAATACAGTACAAGGAGATGCACTGTAGCCAGGTTCATTAGGTTTTCCTTCATTTAGTGCTAAAAGACAATTCAGCTGTTGGGAGAAGCATGTACACAGTGATTTCCATGCTGCAATGCTGTAAATGTTGGTTTAAAAGAGTAATAAGACTTAAGAGTTAATTAATGAGCTTTCATGTTAATACGTAAATGCCCACATAAGCAGTGTGTATATCGCCAAGGACTTCTGATAAGTTACTTAGGTACAGAAAAGCAGCTTGTCAGTTATTTACTTACTGTTCTCTATGGTTGGATCATACGAATCAACAAACTGTCCTTCCACAAACTGAATCGTCAGTGAAGATTTTCCTGTAAAGAATGGAAAAGAGAAATATGGATTGAAACAAGTCTTCAGGTTGTTATCACTTTACACTTACTAGTAGATACACTAATGTTTTATCTATCTAATAGCAATCTAGCCAATATGAGCTTTGTATGCTTCATTTAAAGTATCTGTACATGACAACTGACCTAGTTTTAAATTAAATGCCTATTCCTAGTAACTGGGTCTCCTGAACATTTAAAAAGCAGAGCAAAAGCTACTTGGTATGTGTTCTGCTTTTGTTTTAACAGGGCATAATTTAAACGACTCCTCCAGTTTAAAACAAATCTAAAAGCAGCAGTGTACAATCCTCACAGAACTAAATTTAACAAACTGCTATACTTGGAGGGTTTTTCTGTCAAGAAGCAAATAAAACTCAAGATCAGTTTCAGTCACTGCAAAGAAAACTTGGATAGAGTTAGCCAAATTTGGTTTGACTTGAAGATTGGACATATTTCCCATGACAAAAGGATGATCTCAAAATTCTTGAGACCAACATATTCTCCTATTAATCCTCCTACTGCCACACCACAACAGACCAGTGGATGCAGTATTTTAAGTAGTGACTGAGGGGGCATAATTGGATTTTTTTCCTTTGGAAGCCATTTAACTGCTATACTTTGGCAGACAACTTGATGTTCCAAATTTCAGTTAGAGTAATGCAAAACACCGAATTTAGTAGCAAATTGAAAAAAACCCCCAAAAACTCAGTCTTGAGAGATTTTACAAGATGGTGAAGGTAAATTAAATATTGACCATAAAAAGTTCTGCATTGACCTTTAAAGTTCTGCAACTGAAGACTTTTCAAGCATTACAATTTCCATTACAGCACATCCTTTACATTTGGGAATCTACTAGATCCTATTACATTATGTTTACTGGACAAATACACTCCTAAGAAGATTGCCAAGCTGCTTTTGGACATGAGAATATTCTTCATGCTCCTTTATATTCTTTTCATCGGCAAGAAGCACAAACAAAATATGACCTCAAGTTAAAATTTTGACTCAAGACCATCCGACTCAGTGGAAGCCTCTCAATGACTTCTTAAGTAACCAATGTTGTGGTGGAACTAAATAGTAAAATTGTTTTCAGGAATAAATTGCTTTGGATAAAGGCTGCCCACTTGCAGTGCTCAGACCACACTATGTTTAACTTTGCTGTAGAAAAGTACTTTCCTAAGTATTCCTTCAGGAGATACTAAAAAACAGTTTTCTATTTAATTTTCTGCCATGCTCAGTGTCATGAGCATGTGTATTCAAGAGTCATGCCAGCTCATTCAAGAAACAATGCTAAAAAACAAAAAATCCAGACAAATCCCAGAAAGACCAACTATCACCAAGATTTGAACGAGTTGCTTTTTCTCAGGTCATGTTCTTAGACACCATTTTCTGATCTTATCTAACAGCACCACTGAAGGTGTCACGCTCCCTGTGTATGAGTTGACAGAGGACACTGCACTTTAAACTGTTGCTCCAGCAAAGGACATTCGCCCTCCCCCCTCATTCAAAATCTTCCTAATAAGGACAGATTAGGGATTGAAACTGTGCATCCCAGGAACTGTCTGAAACTGTGTATTTTGGACAACACTTGGTGAATTTTCAAACTATTTCTTCTTCAGCTTATGAAGTTGCTACCCAGAGTTCATGCTTCCAGATTCTTTGCCAATAACAGCACATTACGCACTCCGTTTCAATACAAATTTAACTATTTCTATATTAGGCTGTACAATATCCAAGATAAGAAGAGCTAAGTGTAGCACAGATCATCACTGAACATTTTTCCTCTCCAGAAGGATCCTAAACTAACTGAAAGACTTGATTGCTACTGTCTGTCTGTGCTAAGCCTGGGAACTGAATCCCGGGAAGGAGTGGGAGCCAACAGAAAACGCTGCATTTAACACCCAGCTGTATTAATTACTGCTTTCCTCCTAACAGTGAAAGAAGAGGAAACAAAAACAGACAAAACCAGTGTTCCAACAACTCTCCTTCTAAATTCCTCCTGGCTTGGTAACAAGCCTCTCAGTAATGATGTGCTCCTGATCATAAGAGGATGCCTGCTTTCTTCCATGAGCCACAGGGAAGCTCTCCAGTCTCGGATTCTGCACCTACCCCCTGGGGATAAGTGCATGTAACAGTATCCCACTAAACCCAGGCTTCCAAAGTGGACATGAGAAATTCAAACCCCGGGTCATTAACACCCCACTGCCATGTCTCACCCATGACCAAGCTGCACTCAGAACCATGTAAACAACAGCTCGGCTTGAACTTTGTCCTACAGGTTTTATTCCAGGCCTTTGACCTATGCTCGTGGACAGGGCAGAAAATCAAGCTGACAATTTAGCTCCTATTTGCTCTTTCCCCAGAAAGATCAGGCAAGGTTTTCAGAGAGGATTGCAACACAAACATTATGTCCATGAGGCAGGGGCCAGGGAACTGCACACAACTAAATCTGCCAATGTGTTAACTCCACCTCGGAGCACGGCAGGGAGGAGGATTTGGGAAGACACCTCTGACTCCATGTGCAGACACCACTAGCACACTTCAGCCTTAACAGGATGAGCCTGACACCAGCAGCAAAGGCTTGATTACTTGATTACTCAAGGGTGCACACCTCAGAAAGGTTCAGCTCTAATGTGCCCTCATTTGGAACGCAGCCACACATTTTTTTGTTTGTTAAGCTTTTCCTTCTTGCATCCTCCACACTGGTACATTTAACATATCCACTGTACTCAAGTTTTAGGAAAATAAACATCCATTAAGACCAAAATGAGAAGTGTCAGAAGCAGAAGCAAGGCTGGGAGCTGGGTGCAGAGCCTTGCTACGGTAACTCCAAGCACCAGATGCTCCATGGCAGAGGAGTTACAAGCAAAATCCTCCAAGTTTCCTGACTCTCCCTCTCCCTGGAGGTAGAGGACAGAAGGGAAGGGCTGCGTGGAATGTGTTTTACGAGTGTTTAGAATACAAGTCCCAGGTGGCTGAAAGCTCAAGTTGTCCAGAAGTACCCAAAGTGTATTTGCATACACAATTCACTGTTTACGGTATTATGTGAGAGTGGTAAAAGAAAAGAGTTTTCCACTGTCAAAACAGAAAAGGAGCAGGTTTTCAGACAGAAAGCCAGTTCAAAAAATAAAGCTGTCGCGTTTCTGTTCACACCAGACCACTCACACCATGAAACCAAACGTCCCATAAACACTCTGTGCAATCACAGCACATCAGTTTGAAATGCCATTGCAACTGTCAAGGCAAAACAATTGCCAAATTGAGTTTTACTCATCTTTTTACTACTTGGACACGAGCTGTAGTATGTAATCTAGCCTTAAAATTCAAGCTTTACAACATCAGGCAATTTACCAAGCAGATGAGTAACTGAGCATGGGTGGGCTAAGAAACAGCTGCCTCCCTACAGAGGCCGTGCCCCTACTTTGCTGCACCACCACCTGCCCGCTGTCCCCGTCCCACATCCTCATTCTCCTTGCAACAGGCAGAGGGAAAGCCCAGATTCAATTCTCATAGGCAGCCAACTTCCCCCCAAACCCAGGAGACCAAAATGATGCAACCAGTCAGCGAGCAAGTCAAACAACAGCTCCACAAGCACAGCATTGTGCAAGCTCAGATGTGCAGCTGCCCTCGGACGTGGCATCGCACGCTGACAGCCACCAGCAGCACAGCCCAGTTCATCTCAACAGGAAAAATTTCTCAATGCCCAAAACCCTCCACACAAGCCACCAGCAAACAGTTTGTGGGGGGTCAAGAACAACAGCTACCGAAGAGCTGCAATTCTCTGCTCTGTTGGTGTGGTAGATGCATAGTTTCTTTAACTCATCTTTTTCTACTAAAATGCTTGCTTATGTAGTTTGCATAATCATTAAACACGTAACAACTGGCAGCATCTAATTCGCTCCTACCACAAGCCTAGCACCTTGCCTGAGTTAGCCTCTAGACTAACTTAGTAACTAGACTTACCTAGTTAGTCTTCTAGGTCTATTCGGTCTTACCTACAAAACAAACCAGTTCAGGTTTTGTCACAAAAGCATTCAACAAAATGAAATGTTGTCCGTCACATCAGATTAGGTAAGTCTGTCTGCGTGCTCAACCTGCAATATCTCACACACAGCTACACTCAACCCACTACACTGCACAGAGACGGAGTTTTCATACTGAAAAATACACTTGATTTAACTTGAACATTGGGATCTTTATCTTCTTTAATGCACAATACCAAGACAAACAAAATGGAAACGCTGGCATTCCCATAGAACAGATTATTCATCCTCAGAGCACAGAAGGGGACTGAACAACTTCTTGGAGCTGATGGAGGTTAACTGGGTAGGAAAGAGAATTACAGCAGCCCTCTTCAACAAAGATCTTCTCACAAGATAGCAGACGATCTCGGAACCTATCACTAGCTCATCATTCATCTCAGGCCGCATCATTACCAACTTTCTATGGTTAATTAAGATTTCCTCCCCCCAGGTGCTAATTATGGCTTTGTAGTTGCTATTTTGCTGATCATTGCTATGTAGTTTGGTGAATTATTCTAATGACTATAAAAATGATACATCTGGGTCAATAAAGAATTCTGTTTCTAAACCTCTGGAGACAGCAATGCAATGAGCAGTTTGTGTTTTACTCAGATGTAACTTAATTCTACTATTAGACTTTTAATCATGGGGAATTCTCACATACAAACACAACTACTTTGAGCTGTAGTTTTATTTTTGTAGCAATTTCCTTGTGATATCAACATTATGATACCAGGATTAAAAAATTATTTTCTGATGCTTACAGACAAAACTCTTGTTGGCACACAGAGCTCAATTCCTGCACTTGCTCATATGATACAAATGCTTGATTTGCAATAGAGAGTGGTGGCTCTCCTCTCCCAACATGCTGTCAGCTTTCCAGAGGACAGACTAAAGGTTATAATCCTGTAAGAGTTAAAGTCTAAGGACCTAAATGAGACATCTTTTGGTAACTTGATGAGGGAGCTCAAACATAGAAGAGCCCTTCATAACAAACCAAACAGCAGATCAACATTTCAACACAAGCTCTTTTTCAACTTCTATGGCACTCTGTCCTACTGCTCTACTGTTTCCTGCCTTCTCCTGATCTATTGTTATATCAGAATATAAGGAAATAAATATGACAGTCTACAGCATGCTTTTCTAGCAAGAACTATTTCTGCTGTAAAAGAAGAGCTTCCCATGGTGATCTGTAACACCAAAAGCACGAGCCTGCATGGAGATACTCATTTCCCTTCCTTCTGCATTGCACAATTTTCCTGAGGTTTATCAAAGGTATTCCTCTGCAAGCCAGAAGAAATCTGAGAGCAGTCATTTAGAAACAAAGCCAGATGGCTTCCTTTATTTTCTTCAGATTTCAAAGCAGTTGGTCAAACTCACAAACATATTTGCAGGACCTTGCTGGGGTTGGCAGCAATGAGCCTTCAAAACACAAGCCAAGAATCCTGATGCTATCTAGATCATGCTTTCTGTAAGGAAAGCAAGAAGAGAGTATGTGCTTTATTCCCTGATATTTAACAGCAGGCTCACTCCATCCTACACTAGTGCTCATCTCTCAGTGTTGACTTACACTTTTGTTGCAACGTATTAGACGTCCAAGCAAGTATGTGGAGAAAAATTCCATTGCTTTCCTGCAACAGCTCAGTTTTGCTTTCATTTAAGTCAGTAACCTCAGCAAAGGATTGTCAGAAGAAATGTTTTAGTTATTTTAGCACATAGTCCAGTTACCTCTGCTTGTCACCCTTGCTGGCAGAAAAACAGAGGGGGCCACTTTGCCTGCTATTTCCCTTTAAATGAGATAAACCAATTTTAATGCCACATGTCAAAGATGAAAAAGCTGTTACAAAGCTTAAAAAGAAAAATATCCAGAAAACTTCTGTGGCACACATCTCACCTGGCCATGGAATACACACATACATGGTTGCATTCAAGAAGTTTTAAATAGATCGGGGGAACTGCATCCTGGTGTTCCCTAACTACAAAGGAAATTCAGACACTCATACCCCAGACAGTCAACCTATATCTTCTCAGATAAATACCACCCTCTGTGTTCCCTTCAGACTTCCCACAGAAACTGTGCATCCCTGCAGCACCTTCCCACCTCCCTCCCCACAGGACAAGGCCTAAAATATTTCAATGGCATCAGTAGCCAGGTGGTGAGCAACTGCATTGTGCATCACTTGTATATTCTTTTATCATTATTATTTGCCTTTCCTTTTCTATCCTATTAAACTGTCTTTATCTAAACTCAAGAATTTTACCTTTTTCCCTGATTCTGTCCCCCATCCCATTTGGGGGAGTGAGTGAATAGCTGTATGGTGTTTAGCTGCTCACTGGGTTAAACCTCAACAGCTTCTAAAGGGAAGCTTATTAAGCTAAAGATCAGATCCTACCATTTCAGTTTATGAGACACTTCTAGGGAAAGAGCCTGAACTTTGTACTGATTTCCCCTCCAAAGAAGCAAAATTCAACTTGTACCTCTGGGTAGAAGCCAAGTCCTTCCCCCTATACACACACTTCAAGCAGCTCATTAGGTGTCTGAATAACTTGACCTTTCCTTGGATCAGCTGGTATGTACAACATGAAATGTCTTTGAAAGACACTTTTAGAAACTGTCATGGTTTCATCATTAAATCAGTTTTAAATGCTATGTCATTGGAAATAAAAATGTGTCTCTCTTGCTTTAGTGCATTCCATGCATTCCCCTTTTCAACCTTCATGATTTTACTTTCCACACAAGGCAACAAACACCCAACTTCCAGTCAATTTTTTCTTGCCACTAAAGATCACTGGGATGTACAACTTCAGTTACCTTTCTGCAAGACAGAAGTATCAGGACTAGCAGGGTTTAAGCGCTTCTTCAAGAAGCAGATCTTTCCAGCTGCATTCACCAGCACCAGCTCTCCATCCAGCACAGACACTGCCTGCTAAACTTCCCATTTCCATTAGAAAACAGGATAAACTCTTCCCTCTGCAAATCTCACACCAGTAAGAGAAACAGAACCCTTACCTAGATGAAAGACCTCATTCTTTCAATGGATCAGTGCTGTTCCACTGAACTGCAGGTCTTCCCTAAGAATATTCCCTGAGAAGGATCTTTATGAGGACTGGAGTCATAGGATGCCCTGTTGCCAACACTGTGGCCACCATAACTCAGTGCTTACAACCACCACCAAGCAGAGGGTTAAGTTTCTGAAAATGTCAGTAAAACTTTCATAGCATCATTTAAAAACAGAAGTTTAGGAACGTGATCCTGAGCATATTGTAATGCTGAGTAACCAAAAGCAGCTGAAATGTGTGAGGAATAGACCATCTTACCAGTACTACCAAACTGCACATGATCACAGGGCCTCAGGATCCTTTTGGAACTGTAAGAACAATAGTAAGAAATGTATTCCTCTCTTCCTTGTTGCAGGATGACAGAAGGCAAGTGCCTGACAAAATTCTGACAAGACAGTAATAGTAATATTCCCTCTCTTGGTAACATCATCCAAGCAAATAATGTGATATATATCCAGCAACTGTAGCCAAGTAGTTTCAGCCTTACTCTGAAGAAAAATCCACAGAGCTCTCCACCAACCTGCAGTAAAAGGTGGAACACACTACAGATTTGTTCCAACAAGGGCAGGCTACTTTTACAACACACTGTACAAATACATGAATCAAACTGAATAATCACTACAAGATCTTGACCACAGAAGGCAGCTCCACCCTGCAGCAGTATGTGTGACTACGAGGGGGTCAGTCAGTGTAACAGGGTTCAGCAGACTTTGGATGATCACTGGTGACACAAAGTCAACAAATGCCAGCAACGCACGTGGCACCCAAAAACTGACGCTCCTGGAAAGCACGTGGCTCCCAGCATCCAACACCAGCACACAGACTATCCACTTGCCATGACCTGCACTGCTGGAAGTCCCCAAAGCTGCACGAAGCACCAGGTACCGCAGTACTAACCCTGACAACACCAACAGCTCCTAGCACAAACAGGGAAGGTGGTCTTTAGGGATACCGACAAAGAGTCACACTGACTCCCTCTTCCACCCTTGGAGGAGGACATGGTCAACTCCACCACATCTCTGTCAACAAATGCACCGACAGACACTGAGGCAGTCTTGATAAGTTGAGCCTTGACCACTTCTTCTGTGCTAGACCAATGCTGCTGTGGATCTAGACATAACCATAAAAACCAGTGTGCCTGAACTGCTCCTTCCTCTACAAAAACTGTCCGTCTCCCCACCACCAGGCTCAGATCAACTTTTGTTGCTACTGTTGTCTCTTTCTGTTTCAACTCTAGATCTTTGAATTAACTATACAGGCATCTTCCATGTTACTTCTGTTTCAGAATGTGAAGCCCCTCCCCTATTTTAATCAGGGTGGAGTAAAGCCACTATCTCTTAAATGCCATCCTCATACCCTTGCCCTTTATCCAGCTGGAGTTAGTCATTAACCCCTCCCCACTAACGTTGGCTGCAAGACTTCTGCATTTACACACTTGCCTGATCGACCCAAGAGTAGCCTCTGAATACAGAGGACAATCTCTTAACAGTATGGAAAGGTCAAAGTAATAATATACTAAAATCACAGCATGACAGATAAGGGTAAAACACCAGGGAAAAAAAAAAAAAAAAGGACTCTGAGGTAAGAACAACACCATGCAGAATAGCAAAAGAATCACTAGAGCCCCCAACCTTGGGAAAAGCAAAGGGAATTTAAGCCAAAGATCTGTCAGATATGACCTGATAGAGTTGATTTAGCCATAGGGCAAAGAAGGTATAATAGGTAAGCCCTGTTTGCTGTGTCATACTATCAAGTTCTTGCCTGTCGCAACAGCCAGCTGGCTTTGTTACCTTCCTAACCAGCACGTATCCAGCTGGTGGCTCACAAGGTACTTCACATTAAGCAATTTTGGGCAAGATTCATACTTTTCACTTAAAAGTACTCTCACTTTTTATGCTGTCTAGTACAAAACCATCACAATACAGAGCTCTCACCTCTTCAGGGAAGAACAAAACCAGGAAAAACACAGAACTGACATTCTGTGAAAACTGAAAAAAATCACCACCCCATCTCACTCCCACCCTCCCCCAAGCACCTGAAGTCAGCCCAGGGGTATAACTGAGGATGACACTTGTGACCTGACATTAAACTCATTTTTCCAGTTTGACTCTCTTTCACAAGTCAAGTCTCTTCCAGCCAGTTCAGCTCCAGTATCTGAGGAAGTACTTGCCAAGAGAAGCTGGATTGTTCCTTCCCCAGCACCCCACCAGCACATCCATGCAGCTTGGACAACGAGTGAGCTACATTTTCAGGCAACTTAATTTCAGGTCATCCTTCAGGAGACAGAGCAGTACATTGTATTTACCTGCTGTAGAGGTGTCTGCACAGCAACCCAACAGTTCTGCAAGTGTCATTTTATCTCATCCTCTATCCTACCCCCGTACTTGGGGATAAAAGCATGCAGTTGAGGAAGGACAAGCAGAGAAATGGTTTAGGTGTCCTAAGACTCCTTGATACACTCTGTATAAAGAACATGATTTTGAAGCATTCCGACAACTTATTCATCCCTGCCTTACTGTTCAAAAAACCTTGAATTACCTTACATTTGAACCACTTTTAGACTTCGGTTTAGCAACCACAGAAGGTTTATAAAGAATCTTGACAACTTTCTTCTCAAAACATGACAAAAAAAGTTAAGCCAGCATTTATTCACCAAATGAAGCAAGCACCTATTAGAAACAGCCACTTCCAAGAAAGCAGTGCAGAAGAAGGTACTTTGGCAAACTAACAAACACAGTGCTTGTTTATATGCACGTTGCAAAGCAGAAACTTCCAGTTCTAATTAAAAAAAAAATGCTAATTTTGAAACAGATTTCAAACACCAAAAATTTGTTATTGATGGAATAACAAGCCTTAAAGCAAAATACACTTTACTGCATTAATGTCAAGTGCTTGATTGTTTTGACAGTTTGTGGGACAGATTTAATAAGAGTTTTCCTACATATTATGCATCCCAGTTCTTTTGCATACAGCACGAGTACCTTTAAAGGAGGTCATACATATTGAATGAAGTTTTGGCAATACAATCTGACAAGCTGTTGAAGCTAGACAGATGTATCCCACTAACTCCGGAGACAATGTTGTCAAGAGACACTTTCATATCCTAATTTCGTATTACACTTGAACATGTTCACACCCACACACTGAAGACCACTTATATATTCTCTCTTTTCCCCAAATTAAAATTAATTTAACTCAATACTCCACAAAATACAAAAAGTAACCAGCTAAGATTTGATATACATGCTCCTCTGGTTCCTGTAATCTAAATTACCGAAGAACACTGACAACCATCCCAGAAATACTCACCCCCTCAATCTTTAAGACTTCAGTGCAATATTAAAAAAGCATGCTGAATGAAAAATTTGCTGTTTAAAGGATAATCTATCAGGGAATTGTGATTTCTTCACGTGATATCTGTTTAATACAGAAGGACCAGAACTAGTCACACATTAGGATCTTTCATTCCTTAAAAGCCCTTCAGAAATCATTCACTTAGTCTCATGCCTCATAACCTTTGGCCATTATCCACAAACTCTTGATGATTTCATCCAAATCAAACTGGTATACATTTCCTCCTCATGTTCTAGTTTCAAGTTCTCTAATTCATGTAAGAAGTCCCATAAGAAATTCCATGTAACTTCCCTTTTGCAGGAGCCCCCAAATCTCAAGCTGTTTTTTGCTTGTCCTGTCTTCATCTTGATTGGCACATTTGTGTTTGATAATCCAAAACCTGCACTTTGAGAACCTCTATCATCTGTTTACACCACTACCTTTTTCACCATTGTCTCATCTCACATCCTTTATACTTCAAATGTACATGTCCAGCGTGGCAAACTGAGGAAGAACCAGAGCATCTAAACAATTAAGTAGCTGTGAGTCATCTTTGTGCTGCAAGTGTTGATAAACACAACAAAAGGAGGGTCAACCAGGTTGAGGAATCAACTGGTATTTTGAGGAAACATAATTTGTAAGGTATTCTACCAAACACTGATAACCACAATGAAAAAGCAACAAGAGCCCCGAGATTTGTTTCCTCTGCTTTTCCAAGCAGGAAGGCAATCAGTGACTCTGAATGCCTTGCACTTCATTGTACAGGCTGCAGCACGATGGGGGTCAGTCTCTTCTCCCAAAAAAACAGGCAAAAGAGAAACCAGCCCCAAGCTGTGCCAGGGGAGGTTTTGACTGGATATTAGGAAAAATTTCTTCACAGAAAGGGTTGTCAAGCACTGGCACAGCTTGCCCAGGGAAGCAGTTGAGTCACCATCCCTGGAGGTATTTAAAAGATGAATAGATGTGGCACTGAGGGACATAGTTTAGTGGTGGGCTTGGCAGTGGTGGGTTAACAGCTGGACTCGATCTCAGAGGTCTTTTCCAAACTAAACAATTCCATGAGTGTAGTGTGGAGCTCTGCCTTTGATCCATTGAAACATCTTTACTACCAAGTGTTTCCAGATAATTCAAGATCAGATCACTTGAGGCATCATCTGAATTTGAAGACTTTCAGAAGAAGGTTTAGAATTACCCCTGGTCAAACATTTGACTTTTCCTCGATTTCACATGGAACAATTAGATTTAACTACAGAAGGTTATTTAAACAAGGACCTTGAAAATCAGGATTTCTTCAGAGCTCCCTCATGCACGTTTCACCACCTGCACAAGGCCATCTTTTTCCACCAGGAGAACAACTCCAGTTCAGAAGGCCCGTTGTGGAAAGTTTACAAAAAAGCTTATCTGGGCTGGCAGAGGAAAACATTTACAGATGTGATTTCATAACAGGTCTGACAGAAGAAAAGTCTGCTCGGCCACAAAGAGCCTACTCCACCCTGCCCCAAACAGCCCATGCTCCTGCCCCATCCCCTCTGTCAGGGCTGCACTTGCAGAGCTGACCAGGTGAAGGATACAAAAAATTTCCCTTCTGGTTGCTTTACCTTTCAAGGAAAATTCCCTGAGCTGGTTGCCAAGCTTTCATCATGCCAGTGCACCTGGGTAGGGACAGGAAGGTCCAACTTCCAGCCACTGCAGGATTAGCTCAACTTGGGCCAGGGGATACCCCACCCTACACAGTTCATTTGCATCTGCCTTAATTACATGGCAATTAAACAAGAAAGTGGCTGGGATGTTTCTGAGAACAGCTGCACCTGAAAGCCTGTTTCAGTACTTTGTTCAAAAACTGCCTCAGTTTACTTTCTTGTTAAAAGTTCAATACAAACAACTTTCCCCCCCAAAAAAAACCCAATTCGGCATCCACTGTACTTCATATTTCTCAAAAAGGAAATACAACCTGTAATGGTCCATATTCATATCTCTTTGGTAAACTTAATAACCTGAGATCTTGCTAAAAGGTCTGCTAGGCAACATATAACATGGATTTTCTCCACATTCTTCCCTTTTCCTCCCATCCCATATACCCTCATTAACGGAGCATCTGCCATCAGTGTGCAAGAACCATACTGGAATGCAAATGTCCTGAGAGAAATTTTAAGCAACAACCATCCCCCAAACTCAGGAAGCACATTTTCATTTCTCACATTATCAAATTCACAAGAAATCCGCCGTTCACTTCAAATACAGACCTTTGGAAAACAAAAGGGAACCTCTCAGATCCTAAAGGAGACAAATCCACGGCTGACAAGGGCTGCTTCGTGTTTTTACACACCATGCTTCATGTCTGCAGCTTCTGATCTGGGATAAATCGACATGACACCAACCAATTTTGAGTCATGCAGGATTCGCAGAGCTCGGGTGCATTATGAACATCCCACAGAGAAGCTGTTTCGGTTTTGGACTGAATACACAATTAAGTAGAGCGGTTCTTAAAATACGCCCTTGAATGTCACCTTCAGGAGAGCTACAGGAAGTTAATCATAATGGGCATTTATCACTTTTTAGCCTGCTCTTCTAATCCCGAGTGCCTGGTCATGCTGAGTTTCCGCAGCGGTGTGCCTGCAGAGGAGGTTGCCTGAGCCAGAACCTACACTTAAGGCAGTGTAGTAGCTCTAAAGGAAGAGCTTCAACTTTATATAGCTTATAAATTACAGGATCTATATTTCATTTGGTTTTTCCTGTCGATGTTAACTCCCAAGCTGAGTAATCAAATACCAAACCGCCCAAATATACAAGCAAAACATACGAGTGTTGCCATTGAGAGATCAGAGCAGGCAACTTAAGAGTTAATCCTGGAGCAGTGTCCTCAAATAACCCTACGGTGGCTTGATATAACAGCTGAACATGCTGCCTCTAGTGCTTCCAGCTACTGCTATCAAACGCTCTGTAGCAACTTTCCCTGCTGTAGCCACTATCGCAGCCACTAGCACCGAAATGCAATTAAAGCTGGCATTTCCAGCCTCAGCCCAGTCCCCTGGGAGCTGCAACCTTTCCTCCTTGCAGCATTGCCGCACCCTGGCAGAGCCAAAGCGGCCCTAACGAGGGAAGGGCTGCGGAAATCATCCTGGCACTCATTAGGGACTCGGCAAAATTCTATCCTCAGGTACCAGCTGGCTCCTGAGCCCTCAATTTTCCTGTTAAATCTCAGGCCTGCCAATGCCGTGGACACAACCACTCGTGCAAACCAATTGTGTAAATTACAGCACCGCGGCGGTAAATCCTCAGTTCCCCCTCTGTTGACATTTACACGGGCAATTTATCGCCTGCTAAAATTACCACTTCCCCCCCTCCAATACCAAAGGGATCCCTCCCTCCTCAGGGCGGAACGCTGCTGTGAGAACAGATGCCATCTTTCAGGCACCGAAAGCAGAGACTCAACTCCATTTTACATTACAAACCTCCTGATATGCAAATAACTCATGTTTTCAATGCCAATAACTATGTTTTGTCTCAACAATTATTTTTACTATTTACAGCTCCATATTAAAGGTGCTGCTTTTTCTGCCCTTCTTGCTTTCAGACAAGGAGGGAGAAGAGGCATTTTTTAGCTTAATGCAACTACCTGGGAGCCTTTCCATTCAAATCTAACCTTGACAGATCATTTTGTTCCATCGTGGGTTTTTTTTGATACCTGCATGCCGCAGTCACGGCCCGTGACTACATCTGCCTGCAGCATGGACTGCTCTCCACCTACACACAAAAAAAGGTGATTTATTTAGGTGGGGAAGAAAATAGGTAAGTCCCCTATTATTAACTGGGTTTCCCCCTCAGAGCTGTAAACTGCCAGGGAGAGCATTGTCAGACCACCAGTTCAAACGTTTACAATTCTGTGAGTACATCTGTAACACCAGCAGCACGAGCTGTATGAACAGCAAAAAGGAAATCAGGCTGAGATAGTGAGCTATGACTGAAGCTGCTAATCCAAACAACACCGCCTGGTTATCTTAAATTCATCAGTTCAATATAGCACAAAGAGCCCCAGTAATAAAGTACTTTACAAGATGATCTAAGAAACCTCTTCTTTCATACAGCCATTTGTGGTCTGAATTTGCATATTTGTTCTATAAACAGAAAAAGACCGAAACTGAGCACAAAGCATTTTCAACGACTCTACGCTGCTTTTTGGAGTGCTTGTTACTCTGAAAAGATTTGGAAAATCTTTGTCTTGCTTGCTTTAGTTCCATGAAAATCCATTATTTCAAATTATATCTGGGATATATCAAAGTCAAGTTCCTCTGCTGTGAGACTATCAGATTTTGGGATGAAATCCATCTGATTTCTACTCAGAACCTGGCTGAGACAGGCACACTCACATAATGGAATTAAACTTTCTTAGACCATTTTAAGTCTGAGCAAAACCCAACGGAGACATTCTTGTGTGATTTTGTCTAGCATCAAGCCACAACCTGTATGTTACATCCACAGATCATCGGTCTTCCTCACCAAAAAACAAGTCCTGAAGCTCCTGGCAAATACTCTTGTCTGCATCTCAGAAAGTATGACAGCCTGGGAATTCATAAGGCTTCCACTGTGATCTCTCCCATCAGCAAAGAATACGAGTTTCTCATATGAAAGGCTTGATGGTGGTGTTGAAAGATAGAGGGAGTGTATTCAAACAAGCAGGCTCCTGAATTTTCTATTCCGAGAACTATTATACCAGAATACCACTCCCAGCCTCTAGTTTACCTGACAACAGCACTGGGACAAGATTAAAATTTAATGTAAGTGGAAGAAACAAGGGCTTAGCACAGAGCCAGGACAAGAGTCGGGCCCCGTTTCACACATCCCCGTGGAGGATGTGCCCGTCCATCACCGAACACGCTCGTAACCTGAGAGAGCCGCAGAATCCTTGAATCATCAACTGTAGGAACAGCTCACTGCCTGAAATATGTCATCCAAACCCAGCTACTTCTACACGTAACAGAGAGGCACAGGGAAAAAGCCTCACCATTTTCTGAGAGCTCCATCTCAAACAACGTAGTTACAAGGGAAGAACCCCAACTTCACAGAGGTCCAACCTACAAAACTGCAAACATTTTACAGCTTGCCATGGTTAGCCTCCCTCACTTCAGGGTCAAGATTAATGTTAATAGCAAAACAATGCAGCTCCGTAATTATAAAAGGAAATTTAGAAAGCAGTTCCTTCCAGTACTTCAGATTCTGGAATTATTCCCCACCTTAATGAACGTTAGCTCTATACAATGTTGCATTTCCCCCAAAAGAAATGCTCTTCCTTCCTGCCACCTAAAAATTTGTCCTAAAACAACATTAGATTCTCTCTTACCCAGGGTTCAAGTAATATTCCTGCCATCAAAACACAAATAAAAAGCTTCCTCTAAGCCAAACTAAGTCCCCATCCTCCTAGACTTTAGGAGGCATAATTGGGCAAGTAGAGGACTCAGCCTAAATCTCACAGTTTAACTTACTTGCTTTTGTACCAGCTTTACAAGATGGAAGTAAAACCCCAATGACTCATTTCTACTGCCTGAACTTTTACATAACTATTTGCCTAGAAATGTAATGCTCCCATATTTAAGAGGAGTAACTTCGCCATTTTAAAGTGAGAAATTCCTACCTAAGATGTAACACAGAATTGTCAAGGACAATGGAAGGAAAATTCCAGTAAACCAGATTTTTCGCCCCCCCCCCAATTCTATGTTCATACAACTTGTAGATGTCTTAATAAAACTGGTCGTGTCCCATCAAGCCTAATTCTGTACTAGTGCCAGAACACTTTATTTGAAGATATTCAGCAGTAAGTTGTAATAGCTTTTTGCCCATCTTTTCCATGTGAGTACTACTGCTCACATCACCTGCCAGACTAAAAACACGATACTATTCCTCTGTGTTTCCTCAACTGATCACAACCCCTACTACCATCTGATTTTTTGACTGCTGGTTGTCAATGTCAACACATGAAGGACCAAAGCTCAACAGTACACGCTGGCCCGCACCACAGACTTCCAAAGGACAGAATTTCAAGCATTCTCCCTTCTCACTTACACTGCCCACTGCTTGTTCCCACCAGGGCTCAAAGAAAAAGAGAAGAGAAAGCGTAACACACCTTACAGTGAACAGACCACAACAAGTGATGTCACACAGACTATGCAAACGGATCGATCTGCTACTCACTGTTCTGCTTAAGGACTGGACAAACTCATCATTAAAACAATCTGGTTCAAAGTCAGGCTGTAGTTATGCACAAAATCCAAGACAGAGCTCCACTTATTTAGCCTGGTGTTTTAAATCTTTTCAAAAAGCCTTTTTATGAGGGTTCTTTCTGCCAAGTGCATAACACGAGACAGAAAACTGAGTTAGTCACCACCTGAACGTAAAAACCTCTTTCACAGCAGCACAGTATCTTTAGCATCTCCCTTTTTTCTCCCAGCCGCACATTGTCTTCTACATTGATCTTAGGCTTTTAAGTTTGATTGATTAGGCTGGATGGCTGTACTACGGGCTTGTTTCAGCATTCGGGTTTCTCAAAGCAGAGGGGAACATCTGAAACCGTTCTCCATCAAAGACAGCGTACGCAGGAGGCAAACGGATTACACGTATGGGACAAAAAACCCTATCAGCTACTATAGGCTGATGCTGGAGGGTTCCAGGGTGTTCCTCGGTGGATCATCCCGTGCTGGATTGTGCCAGCAGCGCCAGGCAGGAGCGGGACAGCCCCTGTGGGACAGCCCGGGCCGACACGACCCCGCAGTGCAGGACAAATACCTCCAAGGGGGGAAAAAACAGCCCAGAAACCGGCATCAGACCGACCTGGTTTTCCCTCGTCGTTTCAAAAATCACAGAATCACCATTCAGGTTGGGAAAGACCCCTGACATCACCGAGCCCAACCCGTGACCCAAGAGCACCGTGCCAACCAGACCAGGGCACTCAGTGCCACGTTCAACCCGTCCTGAAACACCTCCAGGGATGGCGACCCCACCGCCTCCCTGGGCGGCCCGTTCTGATGCCTAATCACCTTTCTGTGAAGAAATTCCTCCTAGTGTCGAACCTCAACCTCCCCTGGTTTAGCTTAAGGCCATGTCCTCTCGTGCTGTCACTGTTTGCCTGGAGGAAGCGCCCGACCCTCACCTGGCTACACCCTCCTGTCAGGGGGTTGTAGAGAGCGACACGGTCTCCCCTGAGCCTCCTTTCCTCCAGACTAAACAAACCCAGCCCCCTCAGCCGCCCCGCACAGCACACGCGCTCCAGACCCTTCCCGGCTCTCCGGACTCGCTCCACGGGGAGCGCCGCACGGAGCCGCATCCCAGCATCCCTAACCCGGCGGGGCAGGAACCCCCACCCACCCCAGTTTTCCAGGCTCCCTTCGAGGGGCGGGGGGGGGGAGCGAAACTTCCTATTAAGGGCAGGCGGCCGCGGGCCCGCAGCTCTGCGGCGCCGCCATGGCGGGGCCCTCCCTCCTCCCTCCTTCCCTGCCCTCCCTCCCTTCCCGGCCGCGGCTGCGCGCTCGGCCCGGCGGGAAGCGCCGCTGCCTCCGCTGCACCTGCCGCCGCCGCCGCCGCGGGGGAGGAGGGCGATGCGATGCGATGCGGCCCCGCACCCGCCGCGACACCCCCGCCCCGCCGCGCTCACCCACGCTCCGGTAGCCCAGGATCGCGATCTTGCGGGACTTGGACGGCGGCATCTTCTCCCCCGCCCGGCCCCGAACCACATCAAGGGCGGCGGCTGCGGCTCTGGAGGAGGAGGAGGAGGCGGCAGGCGGCGGCGCAGTCGGCGGCGGGCAGGGGCTGTGGGGTCCCGGGGCGCGGCGCCAGCGACATGCGGCGGTGGCGGCGGGAGCGGCCGGAGCGCGCGGCGGACGCGCGGCGCTGGCAGCGGCGGCGCCCGCACCACGTGACCTCCTTCCACCAGCGCCGCCGCCGCGCGCCCGACCCCGCGCACGCACCTGCGCGTCACGGGGAACGGCCGCGCGCGTCAGCGCGCGGCGGCACCGCCCGGGGCGCGCCCCCTCCGCGCCCGCCCATTGGTGGCTGCGGCGGCGGCGGCGCGCGCGGATTGGCCGGGGCGCGGTGACGGACGGGCGGGAGGGGAGGGGGGAAGGGAGGGGGCGGAGCCGGGCGGGCCAAGGGCGCGCGGGGACGCGGGGGGGGAGAGGGGGAGAGCGCGTGAGGGCCCTGCGCGCGCGTGCGCGCGCGGCGCGAGGCAGTTGGTGCGTCCTGCGCGCGCCGCCCCGGGAGCGGCCCCAAACCCAAACCTGTGTCCGTCCTTATCCCCATCCCTGTGCCTGTCCCCGTTCCCATACCTGTGCCCATCTCTGTCCCCATTCCTATCTCCGTCCCTATCCCTGTGCCTGTCCCAGTCCTCGTTCCCCTTCCCGTCCCTATCCCCATCCCTATCGCTGTCCCCATCCCTGTCCCTACCTCTGTGCTTGTCCTCATCGTAGCCCCGTCCCCATCCCTGTCCCCGTCCTTATCGCAATCCCGTCCCCATCCCAACCACATCCCCATCCCTATCCCTGTCCCAGTTCCCGTCCTCATCCCTATCCCCGTCCCCGTCCCCTTCCCTATCCCTGTCCACATCCCCTTTCCCATTCCTGTCCCCGTCCCCATTCCCATCCTTGTCCTTGTCCTTTTCCCGTCCCATCCCTATCCCTGTCCCTATCCCCGTCCCATCGCCGTCCCCATCGCTGACCCCGCCCCATTCCAATTCCCGTCCCAATCCAGTCCCCATCCCTATCCTCAACTCTATCCCTGTCCCCATCCCCGTTCCCATTACCGTCCCCATCCCCGACCCCGTCCTCATCTCCATCCCAGTCCCGTCCTCATCCCTGTGCCTGTCCCCATGCCGCCCCCGTCCCCATCCTTGTCCCCGTCCCTATCCCCATCCTCATCCCTGTCCCCATCCTAGGGGGCTCCTCTCCCGGCAATGGGATCAGGCGCTGCTCCTCCGTGCGCTTCGTTTCCCGGAGCCCCGCGGGCTCCAAGGATGCCACCCGTCCCGGGAAGGGTGGCTCCCCATCCCGGGATTTGGCGTTTGTTTAAAACCATTGCGGTGCCTCCACAAAGCGTTCCCTGTGCACGCAGAGAATTTTGGGGGAACCATGTAATCCCAGCATAGATAAAGTGCTGGGAATGGCATATAAGGGAGGGGGGAGGAGGTGTTTGGGGGGTTGGGAGTGGTTAACTGTGAGATCCAAGCAGCGGAGAGTTTTTCACTTTGAAAAGAGGTGACTGTAGCACTTAATGGATGTAGAATTTACGGGAGAAAGACACAGTGAACGGTGAAGTTGTCTTTTCCTCCCTCTGCTTCTGATTTTGAACACTTTTGGTAAAAATCCACCCTTTCCACATTTTCTTGAAAAATGAACAATAGTTAGAAGTAATTTTCTTTATGGGCAGCTTCTCCTTTTTGGGGTACAGTGGTACTTAACATGCAACTATGCCAGGGTACAGCTAAAACAGCCTAACAGCTGGATGATGTTCAGGGAGGTGGATTGGCTTCTCCCTGATCCTAACCACCCATTCCCAGTACTAGTGTTCTCATCTAACCTGCTGAGAGGGCAGGGAACTAAAGCAAAAGAAAGCCATTTGTACACAAAAGTGACTTGCTTCTGAAGGCTTTTAGGAGATACCTACATTTTTTGGGATAGCCTAATTATACCCTTCATGTCCTGGATTATGGGGTTTTACAGGATAAGTGCTGGTAACCTGTGAGACAGCAGGGATAACAGCCTTCAGTGAATAGGGACATGATGGAAGGATAGTTATTTCATGAGAAAACATGGGGTTTATGTACTTTGTCAGTGATGTCTGCAGTGGATGTAACTCTGTGTGCTCCTTCTCCGCGTCCAGCCTCTCTGCAGTAGATTCCCACTTCATCACAGACCTAGAGCATCCCACCATAGGGATTGCTGCAATTCCATGATATAGTGGGATTTGGTGGGCCAGCAGAAAAAGAGTAGCCTATGGAAATCCAGCTTTTGTGAACAGGGATACTGTTCAAAGCTCTCCAGGAGGTGCAGAGGGAAAGCCCTGCCTGATGTACATCACCACATCCCCTTTTGCTTTGTGTGTTTTAAAAGACAGAAGTGTTTTTAAAGGGCAAGAATTTTAGCAGCCATAATCCTGCAGGACCATCCCTTGTGTAGCCCTGCAGCTGTGCCATCATCTTTGCACTCACTCCCTCTGGAATGTGGGTCCAAAATTTGGGCTATTTCCTGAGCCAGAGGACTGAGAGAACTGAGATAAGAATTACATTCCAATAACATACATGGATTTGGAAAAATAGGTGAAGTTTGTAGTAGTTCCATCTCCTTACAGTTATTACTTGCCTGTAGTATTTTGGCACTGTGCTTTTTACTCTGGTGAAACATAATTTGCATTTTCAGAATATACATTCATACCCCTCCATGCTGGTGAGCATCAGTATTTTTTTTGTTTGTAAGAGTTTCTGGTTTTGCTCCTTCCATGACACCCCACTTCTTTGGATGAGGTCTCTCCCCTTACTCTCTTTTTCTTATCCCATTCACCTTTTGGACCCTTGTCTATTTATCCATCTTGTGTCTGTTAACCTGCACCTGCTCCCTCTGTGTTCATTTGGCGGAGTTCACTACTGCAGGGTTTCCACTCCCCCTGCCTTTATTGGCTTTATTTCTTGCCTCAGATTGCAATGGAGTTGTCTCACCTTAGGATAACGCCTTGCTTGTCACCCTGTGCTGCAGCAGGAACACAGAACTCATCCTTTCTGGGCATGGGTTTGTTTTAAATTTGAAGACAACCTTTTAACTTTCTTTTCTTCCACTGTTTCTTTGCAAGGAATTGGCTAACAATCCTTACTCCATCAGAATCACGCAAATGCTTTGTTCTATCTTGACTGTGACACTCAAATACAGGCAAATATAGAGTTTTCAGGGAACTGGTTTGTTTTTCCATGCTCTAGGACTGGGTGACACTGCTGATGGCCTTTGGGAGCACTCTGGGACACAGCTACTCAAGCAGCAGCTTAAGCAAAGATGAGAGGATCTGGATCATAGTAAGGCTGTCGTTGCATTTCTCCTGCCCAGGTGAAGCTTAAACAATTCCTGGAGTGCTCTGGTGCAGAGGGAGAGTGCACCTGTGGCTGAGAATGTCTAATCCAGGTATTGTGCATTATTTGAACTCTTACTGTTTATATATTTAGGGCTGAGCAACCTCACACACTAAGTGGCCCTTTGCTAAAATTCCCTCCCCCTATAACAATCCAAGTGTGATGTTCAGGCTCTGTTTTCCCAGTGCAGCATTCCATAGCATCAGGACCATTAGGGATTAGGTCTTTCACCTGTACATTCCCTGGTCCTGCTGTAGCCTCTTCATGCCTGTAGTGTTTGCAAGTTGTGTGAACTACAAAGGAGTTCAGAGAACTTTGGGACAAAGTGACGTGTGCTGTGCACTGCCTGCACTCCAGGCCTTTACCAGATACTCCTTCAAATCAAACATAGCCTTTGGATCAGTTCGGATGATAAATGGCATTAATGTTGTTGTAAATGAGCCAACAATATGGTCAGTGAATGCAACACATCAGGTATGGCCACGGGTCTGAAAGAGGAGATACCACAAGGGAGAACTGCAAGAACCGTCTGCAGGAACAAGGTGTTGAGGGAGGCTGGAAAAAAGGAACATGACTTTCTTTTGTTTCCTATGTCTGCTGTTCCATGATGGAGGAAAAACCACGATGAACTTCATGTAGCAAACGTAACTCAACAGTCAAGTATTTTTATGCTAATCCAGTACGTGCAAACCCACAAACACCCAGCTACTCATCTCCCAAATGCAGAACAGCTCTGACTTGTACCTTCAATTCCTGTAACAGCAATTATCAGCACAATTACCTACTCTGTCCTTCAGCAAACCAGGACCTTCACGAGGAGGTTTTTTGAAGTGTGTCCAGTGTTTGCGCTGGGCGTGCTCCCACAGGCTCAGCACAGCCCTTGCGGCCAGCAGAGGTTACAAAGTACATTCAGTCCAGCCTTACACTTGTTCCTGCCCCTCCTGCCTTTTCCATCACCATACTTTCCAACATTCAGATGGAAACACTGGCAAAATGTTAGTAGAAGCAAATTAAGGAACAAATTCAGTTCACAGGGGCTACTGACACTGATGCCGTGCAGGTCCTGGTGTGCAGCTGGCAGGGACACGTTCCATACTTTCTGAAGGAATGAGTTTGATGTATGAGTACAGGTCACCTTTTCCCATTCACTTCAGCAGGAACAGGTCTGACTGCAAGCACCAGAAAACAAATGGGTACTAAGAAAGTGACTTTCAAAACCACATTTAAATTAAGACCTGAAGTGAAGAGCAAAGAGCAGTGTCTGCAGAACATTCTTTTTGCATAAATACATTATGTGGGTACAAGGGTAATATTAAATTATTCAGAATGGCATTTTCCTCTGGAAATTACCCTTAATAAGTGTTCAATATGGGTGAAAGTTCACAGATACTTTGGAAGTAAACTGGTTATTCTAAAGCTGACTGGAGAGCTCAGTGTGAGCAGTTACAGAGCCTGCTGTGAGACAGGATTAAACACACATGGTTTCACTGCTACTTGGACCAAAACTCCAACTTACCCTATGGTCCCTCTGAAAATGGCAAGGAGTGTTCTCACTGTGCAGTCTTGGAACCACTTCAGTCAGATTCCTCCTGTCTGCCATGAGGACAAGAGCTCAGGCCTCGCAAAGAGAGGCTGGTTCTTTCTGTGTTACCCAAACGTTCCCAGCAGAACAGTATCCCTTAGAAAAAGGAGATGAATAGGCCTCGGATACACAATGATTGGAGTTCAGTTCAGTAAATAGCAAATATTGTCTGATCTTGGACCTTTTAACTGAAGCATTACAGAAGTATAACAGGAAAATGTTTTTGTCAGTCAAGTGATCAATGCCAACAAAGGGTCATTTTTCCTCAGTTATTTCAGAGCATCTCTAGATACTGAAAAATACTGAGGGCTGAAGTCTACTAAGAAACATTTTCTTACACCTAAAGAGTTAAAAATATCCAGAGTAGGTAAAAACCCTTCCCAGACCAAGGAGCCCTTCAGAATAATTGTCTTTCACAAACAGTTCTTGCTGGGCAAGGATATGGACAGGGAAGCACAGGAATCGATGATGTGTTTTACAGTTCTGCTGGTTAAAATAGAATCTATTTCTTCATCTGCCCTATTGAACAGGCTTTCAGGAGTCATGGGGGACAGTTCTGCCACCTCCATCTGCAGCATGGTCCTGTCTGTGGAAAGCAAGGGAGCACCTGGAGCAGTTGCAGTGGTCTCAGATCTATAGGTACTGCTTGCTGCCTGTCCAGAGGGAAAAATGTGCAAGAACTGGAGTTTAATGACATTTTATTAACTCTTTTCCATGGCTGGGGCCTCTCACAAGCCACGTGAAGAGTCCTGGACCGAAGCTTTAGTTGCGCTGTCCCTTTAATCTGGAATATGCAGCAGCACTGCTGAGTCACCCCTCCTTTCTCTACCCTCATTTACTTACTCCTGCCCCTCCCTTATGCTGGAACAAGCATTTCTCTACTTCTGCAGAAAACTGATCTGTATTAAAAACGACACGTTTTCTTTAGCTGTGTTTACTGCATCAGCACCAGCACTTGTGCCAGGACAAGCCGAGTGCCTTTTTGATGGCACTGCTGTTTGTTGGTGCTTGTGGGGTCACACTGCGGTTCTGCTCCTCACAAATGCACAGTTCAGCTCCGAATCCCAGAAGGTAAGGGTGGAAATTCTCCAAACACAGTTTTGTGTCACTGAGGAGGCTGATGTCCGTAATTTTGCTAGTCCTGTGTCCACAAGGTGCCAACAGCACTACTTGTGATAATGTTACAATAAGAAGTCTGTACATGTTTGTCTGAAAACTGCAAATTCATTCTGGCTTTCTGCTTACTGCTGCATGCAAAGCTGCCTGTGTGGAACAGGGCCAGAAGACTTTGTGCTACAAAATACATAAAAACAAGTACCTACCAGCTGTTCAACCCTTATCTTCAAAAATACCTTGAATACAGGGCTGAAGAATATGCTCATGCAAATTAGTGATAGAGAGATCTCACGATCCATTTAGGCAACTCCCTGCCATCCCAGCTCCCAGAGGATGCTACAGTGCCTGTGCTGGGGCTGTATCCTGGCTTTTTACGTGGTTTGTGTGGCGTTTGCAGGGAGCCCTGCTGCCCACTTACCCTTAATCAGTTATCTACCACAAATTATCCCCTCCACACACCCTAGGAAGAATGAGAGCCACTATTTTTAGTACCAATCACTCCATCTCCCACACAAGGATAATCAGAGATGTGCTGATGTCAGCTCTGATGGCAGCAACCACAGCACCAGACCCCGAGGTCGCTGCTCTTGGGCCAAAGCAGCTATTCCAATTCAGCACCATCAGGAATTGCAGGGAACAGAGTCAATATTTACCCAGTCAGAAAAGGTGCTGGAAGAGACTTGACAATGTTTTTCACAGAGAAAGAAAGTGAGATAAAGTCTAAGCGAACAGTTTCCATTGTGTACTACAGGAGTGTTTTTAGACATGAAAGGTACCTGCAAGAAGAAAATTTTCACATTTAGTTCAAAATTAAAGTTCTTATAGGAAAGGGGAATTGTTCTAAAGAAAGAGTTTTTCATTACTATTAAAACCCTCACATTTTATAAGCAAACTGAAAACAGTTCACCTTTTACCTCAATGTTTATAAATGGAAAAATAATGGATCCATTTACTGCATTATTCCATTGCAGTATTCAGGGTGGAAACACAGTACAAAAGTCCTGCCTGCATTACTCCATTAGCATAAACCAACTTTAAAGTCCAGGGAAAATAGGAGTGCCTCTAATAGTTTACACTAATCAAAATGCACGTACATTTACACATGTGAAAGAACTTGGCACGAACTGCTAAAACCAAACTGTTGTTGTAGGGTTTAATTTCTTCCATCTACAAGAATCTACAGTTATAAAAGTCTCATCTTCAAACTTTACAGTACATTTACATTAGCAAATACCCCACAGCTCTCCTCATTCCTCCGCTTCTGTACAGATCATATACAATAAAAAGTTTCGGGTTTTTGTTGTACAAACATCATTTTACACTTTAATACAGATGAAAATATTGTCCTCTGGCACCTCATTTCCTCCGTGGTACCTGTGTATGACAGTACAGATCACTTTCAATTCATGCTTCTGAAATCCTCAGCTCAAGTAACACGGACTGATCAACAGGCCACAGCTTCTGCAACTCTGAAGTTTTAAATAATGAGAAAAATCTCCCACTTGTTTGTATAACAATCAACAGTTTATTAATGGATATGGTGAAATTTTAGCTATCCACCAAAGATGTGTAAAAAATTTCCATGAAAGTAAAAATAAATAAAGCTGTTTTTAAATCAGTCTTGTTTTACATTTCTGTTCAGAATGCAACATTGAACACAAAACTGTCATTGAAGTTTTAAAGAAGTCTACCGATACCCAAATTACAGCTTTTATGACAAATCTAATGAGAACTGAAACTGATTTGGTTTTAGGTTTAAAGACTTTCACATTCAAATACAGTGTTTCGTTTAGCACAACACTTCCTTTGACAGTGATGGGCAACAGTGATGACATATTGCTGTATTTTGACATAAGGCACTATGATATGAATATGCCATACACTTGCCTTATGCCACATATATCCATTGCTGACCAGTGACTTCTGTCAAATACAAAATGAAAAAGTTTCAGAATACAGTGCATTTTAATGAAGGACATCATGTGAAGTCTTCCAGCAAATGTTTTGAAGACATTTTGAAATAACGAGCCTACATTTTAACATAAGCTTTTGTCATGCTGCTTTTTTTTTTTTTTTGCGACATCACTGGGGGAAGAGACTCATCATCCGTCACTAAGTCCCAATACACATTCTCAACCATCCTGCTCTGTTCTGTTGCAGTCACTGCTCTTGAGACAAACTTGACCCAGAAACTTTGTTCAAGTTCTCCTACAAACATGTACATTCACAGCAGTCATTCGCTCTCGTTCTCCTTCTGTTTGGCACCTGTGAACAGAAGAAGAAAGCAGGTGTGACTTCCTTTGGCTCATAGCATGGGGCTTATGGAAAAGCACTGCTCATCCCAAATGCTGGAACTTTCCATGTCACCAAAATCTTAAGCCTGTATGTACCATTCATAAAGAATATACAGCAGGATTGCTGAATGCCAACACGAAACAGAGCCACGAAGGCCTTCTGACCATCATTCCTTCTGACTTCACTGGTAAGTCCAAGTAACTCTTCTGGGAGGTGACTCCAAGTGCATTTGAAGACTCTTCCCAGCACAAAAAAAAGTAGTTTAAAACCCCCCAAAGAAAAAGCCACAGCCCAAACCTGTCCCTCAGCTTGGAGCCAAGCTTATCACCATAATAGCCCTAAAAAAATGAAGCCCTGTTTGAGCATAAACTGTATAACAATTCAGTTTGAGTACACTGTGTTGATGGGCCCATTTTTCCTGGCTCAGAGGCAGATTTTGCTGACAGCAGGGATCCAGGAGACCTGTTCAGCAGGAATGTACAGCACCTCACCTCTTCCCCAGGTACTCAAACCATGCTGGGCAATGACTGAACCCCATGGTGAGCTTGGCTTCAGCATCCAACTCTAGAGAGCAAGAATTTCTTGCCAGCAACTTGGAGTTGCTACTTGTAATGTATAATCAAACACTGAAAGATTCATTAAATACATCCAGTTTTCACATCACAACTGGTAATTTTTTTTCCCTAACATAGGCTGGTCTAAATTCCTGCCAGCCAATAAATTTTCCTTTCCAGTCTCTGAAGAGAAATTAACACTTTTAGGGCATGATTTATCAGGTATGCTTACACATCCACTTTAAGAGCTAAATCACACTCCAAACTCTAAAAACTAGATTTACATTGCACACATCCCCTCTTCATGAGACACATCACAGTCTAAAATTGGGCAGCTGCCTGTGGAAATGCAATCTAATGCCTACCTGCTCCCAAAAAATGCCTTCCCTAACCTCATCTCTTCCATGGCATAACCCTGCCCTCTCTGTTGTTCTAACCCCTGTGCAGTACCCCCATACCAGACTGTTCTGTGAGCCAGCTCAGGGTGCCAAGCTGACAAAACTGCAGCTTTTTTTGCTGGCTCAGTTTCCTGTTGGATCAGTGAGTCACAGCAGCTCACAGAGATCTCAGAGTGTGGTGCTGCCACCTGTTAACACCAGCAGTGCACAGCCCACAGTCTGGGAGCAGGAACTGTCCTTTTCAATTAACTACAGAGCACTTCTACATCAGTTCAGAGTTGCCATGTAGGTGTCCATGTAATTCCAGTATAACAAAGCTCCTTGTTTGTCAATAACCAGATGCATCTTTTCTGCCTAATTTTTGCTCTAATTAAGTTTGACTCTCCTTGGATCCTTCTGCCCTCCAGTCATGGAGGAAACTCCCTTCTCTGCCTGGAGAGACACCAGCTGCCTGTCTTTATATCTCCCTCTTGGAGAGACAGACACCCCTCCATTCTCTCTCTAGGACATGATTCCATTTGATCCAGACCTTTGGGCTGATTTCTCATCCTCAGCAGTACCTTCCACAGAGAGCTGGGTTACTTGCTCTCCGAGGTTATTAAAAGAAAGCAAATGCACTGACATAATACCTCCAGCAGTGTAAGTAATTACTTCTTTTCAGAGGAAAAATCTTACTATTTAACAAGCTACATTAGCTTTTTTTTTTTAAACCTACAGAGAAAAAACACTTTAACATAATTATGTTATCTACCAGGGCAGATAAGAAATCCCAGTTAAGCTCACATTCAGACTTTCTTATTTGGAGGACACATACAGCTCCATTTATTTAGTCTGATTTTTTTTTTTTGAACCAAAATGGTAATCCTCAAGACATTTTTTGTCTTCCTCACAAAGCCAAAAGATGGCTCTGCTTTAGTTCTTGTGACACTGAAGTCATTATGTGGCCAAAGTGAAGTTACAATTAAAACATAAAGCAGGTTAGGAACTCGGGCAAAACTTAAAACCAAACCCAAACAAAAACCAACTAAATGAGACCCCTCCCAACCAAGATAAAAGTAGCAGAAATAAACCTGTATCTCTGCCCCAAGTTGAGCCAACCAAACCACCCAGCACAGCTGGACAACTGAAGGGCTCTGAGGGGGTGTTTTTGCAGACTTCATGGAAAACACGGCTGCATCCACACAAGGAGCACTTGGCCAGAGTACAGAAGCTGAGGAAGGTGGGGAAGGCACCCTGTTGAAGATATTGTCTGTATCATGGAATCATGGAATCACAGAACAGTCTGGGTTGGAAGGGCCTTAAATATCATCCAGTTCCAACCCCCTGCCATGGGCAGAGACACCTTCCACTAGACCATGCTGCTCAGAGCCCCATCCAACCTGGCCTCGGACACTTCCATGGACGGAGCATCCACAGCTTCTGTGGGAAACCTGTGCCAGGGCCTCACCACACTCACAGTAAAGAATTTCTTCCTAATGTATTTCAACTTCATCCTACTAAAACATTAATCAAGCCCTTTTTTTTTCCTCTAAAAAGACTATACATGAACAACAGGGACATTCATAAAGCTTCCTGAAGAGAAATCATTAATGTATTTAAGAACTATGACACAAGAGTTACAGAAGTTGAAGATCAATGTCTTTGTCAAATAAATTAAAGCCAGCGGGGTGTACACACTACCAAAGCCTTGTGGCAAAGGTCAGAGGGCAGATAGATCCATACCTGCAGGTGTGAGTACCAAAGCCTGTAGGATGTCAGAAAGGGAGATGATACCCACAATGCTATCGGCTTCATTCACTACCACCAGACGATGAACCTGCCAGCGGGGAAGAGAGCTTGAGATACATGTACCTGACTTAAAGTAATAGCCAAAGCAAAGAAAAAAAAACCAAAAAAAACCCAAACAAAACAACAACAACAAAACAATCAACCAACCAAACAAAAACAAACAAACAAAAAAACCCCTCTAAAGTAAAGCAGTACGAAGACAAGTAGAAAAAAAACAACTCCAAATGGTTCAAAATGTTAGCAATACCAATTCCTTTCCTTCATGGCAATTCAAACATACTTGCCCTACATAAATGAAAACAGTGCATGTTTAAAAAGCACACAGCTGTATCACATGGAAACAAAATCAGATAAACTGACAGGTAAGTCAAGATCTAGGTCTTGAAAACACTTCTGCTCTCAAAAAGTGGCACTCTCATCAAGCACTTTTCCCCAGCTTACAGGCTTTGCCCAACTCAGCCTGTGATCTCAAAAAATAAGATACAGTAATAAAATGAGGCTTCCTTCTGAAAAATAGTTTCTCTCTTTCTCAGTAGAGAGAGGCACAGCACTAAAATTTGTTGTATTTTGACATGTCTGAGTTGGTTTAAACTTAACTTTTCTCATAGGGCTACACAATTGAAACTGAGAGCCAGACTGGTTTTAAAGGAATTTATTTTCAACGGATTGTGACAAAACTTCTGTCCCAACTGTAGGGAAAGTAGGTGGATACTCCTGTATCCCGAGGCTTATCCTGAGAACAGGCCACAGCAGTGAAAGGCCACTGCAGAACCAGGAGAGTGCCCTAATTCCAGTCCTGGCACCAGAGCCTGCTGCAACGGGGCACGGGGTTGTACAACCTGAACATCACAGCTGAACCAGCTCCTAAGTAAGAGATCCTAAAAAAAGTCTGAAGTTGAGAGCCTGCTACATGTTTCCTGTTACCCAAGTGAATTATCTCTCTTCACTATTAAGCTGAGAGAAAATATTATTGTGTTTTCTTTTTTGATAAACGAAGTTGGTGATATTGTAGATGCGTTTATTAATTTTTGTATATGCATGTATTTAATAATTTTATTCCTGTCTTGGTGTAATGAATTCAAGAAAAATGGACAATGTAATTGTTTAATTTCTTTAATTTCCAGTAAGACCAAGCACTTGTCTGGCAGCTAAAATTAGCTTGTAGTTTTGACTGACTCATTTTTACATGTAATCTCACTGTGTTTAGACTGAACCAGAGGGTAGGAGTTGTTCTTCAAACCCAAACATCTAAAGCTTCTTAAGATAGTAATAAAATAATCCAAAATTGAAATCTGTATATCAGCAAAGCTAAAATTATTCCCTTTCAGGAGGAAGCTCAAGCAAATGCAGAAAGCTACAAGTAAAAATGGCCTAATGGAGGTTCTAAGTGGCTGTAACAAAGTGGAAGTTTTCCTCATATCAGTTACATGTCTGGTTTCAGCCCTGAAGAAGAAAAATAAACAAATCTTGTAATTGAAGAACTTAAAGTATATAAATATTGCTGATGACATCTCAGAGACAACTGAAACTGGTAATACAGGGGAGGAAGACCCATATACTCATTCACCTCCATGAATAAGAAAGTTTCCAGTAGTAACAAGAAAGATAAACAGCACCAAAAGAGTGGATAGCACAGATAAATAGTTTACAAGAGCAGTTACTGAAGACTTCTTACAAGCATTTATTTTCTGGACCTGTTTCACAGCATTTCCATGAGAGCAGTGCAGGATTTTATATGCATCAACTAATTGTACCCAACAAATTCCCAGAGCCAAGCTATAAACTGGAGTTTAACACATTATTTGTCTGCAAAACTTATGGCAGGGTTGGAAAAAACTTGTTTCCTTCAAAAACGCTTTGCATTCAGTTCAGGTAATGTAAAAAAAAAAAAGAAATGCAAATAGCTGAATATTATTACAGATACACTGTAAAATACTTTGCACATCCCCATAGGCATCTAAGTCTGTAAAGCAATCTAAGGCTGTAAAGCAAACTGACATCTAACACATGCAGTTATTAAAAAAAACAAACAACTCTCACCGGTAATCATAACAATTTAGAAAGGATAAACTTTTACTATTTCTTAGTTTAGTAATACAACTTTTAACTTCTAGTGAAGGGACTCACCTCAGCCTTCACTATTCTATCCACAATGGTCTCCAGTGTTTCCAGCATACTACACTTTACAACACCTTCAAAATACTGAGAGCGGTGCTGTAGGGCTTGTGTCACCGTGATATCTAGGTTATTATACGTTTTTTCAGCAGCAAGATTCTGGAAAAAAACAAACCCAAGGCCCATCAGGCACCTCAGCACTTAGTAATAAAGTACTCAGTAAAGTAAATATTTTGGCGTCAAGTAGATACACATTTCTAAAGTAAATTGAGTCTCTTCCAAGTCATATATTACACAAAGCAGATGCTTTTTGGCTTCTGTTTCTGGGAACTGTCAAGCATGCAATTATGGTAAACAACGTATGACAGACTGGATTAATTGATAAAACTGTTTGGCGATAGCCATTAGGCCAATGGAAACCTCCTTACTGTGCTATCTGGTCTTTGGCTTGGTGTGACTCACCCTGCTTTTGCCACGAGTAGAAAATGTAAAGGTGAATTTTTTTAGATTTTAGACTGCACAGAATATACAGGGGGTTTTTGTTGCTTATTCTTCACAGGACAGGGGAAGATACCAACTGCTCTGAACACCCCCCATGGCGTAGATCTTACTGACTGAGATCTAAGAGAGCAAATTAATTCTTCACCTTTCTAATTTACGGGCTCAAACTCCCTCTCCTGGACTCAGCTGGCACTGTCACTCGATGACAATTTGTGTGCCTGGGTGTATTTTAATAAGTACTATAAGAATAATATAAATGAAAACCCATCACCACCACTAAAAGTAAGAGGTTAAAAGAACCTGAAAGCTGACATTCTCAACTCTCATTTTAAGAACAGGACCATGCCTGCAGTGAGAGAACTCTGTCCAGACCTGCAAAAGCTTTCTGTGTAGGTGAGACCATAGTGGTATTTTGCTACCGTTGGCACACCCTGGCCTACTGATTTTGCTACTGAGGCACTGGAGGAAGAACAAAGAGAGACCTTTAAAATGAAAACAGTGGACCAAGCAATAAAATTGAATTAATTTTTGGCTAGAATATACTGTGATTGGTCAAATTTCTTGATTGAATTACACTGAGCGTGACAAGACAGGTTTGAGATGCCCATGAAGATAAAAGCAGTTTTGGTTAACTCATTTAACTCATTTAACTCAGTCCTAATGAAGGACATTGGGAAAACTTAAAAAGCCTCTGCAAACTGAAGTTACCCTACATACAATAACTAGTATAATATAAAGCTATTTTGTAGCGTGGGGGTTTTTTTCCTGATCCCTAAACACATTTCTTCCAAAGAAATGATCCAACATATCTAAAAATCCTATTAATTTTTGTTGCCTCATCACTTAAAATGAGAAAAGAAGTGAAAAACATAAGGAACCCTCTTACTTTTGGTGTCTTTCTGAAAAAGAATGGGAAATAAAGGAAACATGTCCTGTCTCAAAGTCTAACACAGTTACAAAATAAACTGAAACGCTGAACCCACCAACTGTGAAATTTCATTGTCTTTGGTATGTCAGATTGTCCTCTCTACAGCTACTGCCTATTTCCTGACCAGCTTTTATGGCAGAACAGGATCTTACACAGCAGAGAATCCCAAAGAACAAAGACAAATGCCAAGAAATGACAGGTAAGAGCAGTGACATCACGAAGTTTTCAGTATTAAGAGCACCGTTTGCAGCCAGAGATATTTATAAGCTTAAAGCATTTCCATTTGGGACTATTGTCCATATTCCTGAAGGCATTCTAGGCAACGTTTCAGATATCTGGATTCTTCATTAGCTCAGCTGGTTGGTGGAATAAGCAACCTGGGCACTGAAATCCCTACAAAATAACGTAGCTGTCAGATGCTGCAATTACAAGGCAGGTGCATACAGATGGGATGGGACAGGGGTAAAAAAGAAATAAACATATTTTTCAAGTTTCCAAAAGCCATGAGAATAGAAGAGCTCTTGCTCTCCAAGGCTGGCAAACCATGGCATGAATCTGACTATGCTGCTGCAGTACTGAGGGAAAGCCAGAAACAGAGTCCTGGATAAGATCTAAACCAGAAGGAATACAGATGCAATGTTCTGGAGTCAGAGACCCACAAAGGAGTGGGCCAAGTAGCTTTTAGCTCACTGAGAAAGTCAAGCTGTGCAAAGTGCTCAAACTGCACAGAGAAATCTGCATTCTCTTTGAAAACAGACTGTGGAATGGCAGCAGCTGGAAAAAGAAAATCCTTGCTCAAAAATAGAAACAAACACAAAAAGAACAGAACAGTTGTAAGGGACCTACAACGACCCTCTGGTCCAATGGCCTGACACTTCAGGGAGGATCAAAAGCTGAAGCATATTATTAAGTCCCAAGGCCTCTTAAACACTGACAGGACTGGGGCATCCACCACCTCATAGCAAACCTCTCCCAGTGTTCGACCACCCTCTTGGTAAAGAAATGCTTCCTAATGGCCAACCTAAACCTCCCCTGGTGCAGCTCTGAACCATTCCCACATGTCCTGTCACCAGATATCAGGGAAAAGAGATGAGCCCCTCACTCTCCACCCTCCTTCCTCAGGAAGCCACAAGAGCAATGAGGTCGTTGCCCCCCAGCTCCTTTTATCCCCACAAACCCAGAGTCCTCAGCCATTCCTTGTAGGACACTCCTTCCAGCCCTTTCACCAGCTTTGATTCCCCTCTCTGGATTATGCCCTCTTTTTGTAAGAGTACAGCCAGATCTAATTTTGGGTAACATCCAGAACAGTCGATGCTTGTCTGCAAATAGTATTACTAAGAATAACTTAAATAAAAAGTAGGAATTAAAAAAATGTTATGCAGAGTGAACTGAATCTGTTTCATTCAGTTTGTTAATTACAGCCTAAGGAACAAAATAACCAAAACTGTCGTATTAACAAATTCACTTGCAATTGCTTACTGCATACAAAATATTTAATAGAATTTAAGAGATATACTTACTATTACATCAAATTTGGAATAAATATCTACAACTTTTCCTAAAGAATAAAAGAAAACCAAAAGTTAACAAAGTGCTTAAAATGCAAAATCAGTTTTCTTCCTTCCTGCTTTCATTTGTTACATTATAATTACACAGAAAAAGACTGGAAAAAAAACCCCAACAAACAATCTACTAAACAATGAGGTTCTTCCAAGACTATCAACCTACATCTTGCATAAGCATTTCTTTATATTCCCATTCTTCCCCCATGCAGTTTTGATTACTTTTTTTTTACTCTTTCTTGCCTTCTCCCCCCACCCCAACACCAGCCCAGGGTTCAGCACGATTTATTTTACCCCACTTGTGCACAGGAGACCCAGCACACACCTGACTCATCCACAACAGGTAACGCCGATATCCTTCTGTCTACAAATATATTCAAGGCTTTAATGATAGGAGTGTCTGGATGTATGAAGGCAATGTTGTGATAAGTTCCTATCCCAAGTTCATCCAGATTCTTCTTCATAAAGGCAGGCTTTGGCATCTCTGACATCTAGGAAAGTCAGAAGGAATGTGTTTACAGTGTAGTTGTCTGTGTTCACTCATCCATCTGCAGACTCCAAGTGATGGTTACAGATCACTGCAGGAACCTGCTACCAGATTAATGTAAAGCTCAAACAAGCTCTGACCTCAGAGTTTCTGTTCAAAGCAGCTCTAAATTAAGAGTATGTAACTAAGTTTTTTGCTTATTTTTTCTGGTAATAACCCATTGCTAAAAGCTGTAGATCCTAAGCTGTGGCATTCCCACTAAAATTGGAGAGAGGAGGCAGCACAAGACTAAGCTGAATGTTTATTCTGAACTCTCCTCGCTGTGTTTGGCCTCTTGTTCATTCCTGTGACTAACACTACTACAGGGAGTAATGACAATCTCATCTCTGGGAGACAGTTAAATCTTCTTTTCATGTAAACAAGGTTCTGAAGCTGAGAAGATGTTCCAGAAGGGACAGCAAGTTACTCCAATAGACAAGTCCTTGGTGTTCAGGTTTCATTAAAGGGTTAAAACAAAGTAAAGATAAAGTACAGGTCCTGCATCAGTCTTTAATTTCTCTAATTTCTCCGTTATCAAGAAAAGATATGCATGGACACAATGAATATAGAAGTTTATCAAGAAGTTTCTGCACCAGGACTTAAATTACTTAATTATATTAGATGTCTACTGGGGGAGAATCAATTAAGTACAGCATAGCTCAAAATACTTACAAAAAGCTGGAGGAACTTGAGGATTCTTTTATGGGTAAGTATATAAAGTGCATTTCCACTGACTGGATCTATAACTGGCAATCTGTGGATTTTGTTTTTGATCAACGAATATACAGCATCAAAAAGGCTGAGGAGAAAAACATTTTATTTTTTTTAATGATTTCTAGCTGACAATGAGCAATGCCAAGTGATATATATGTATATATACACATTTTTATATGTTTATAAATATATATATTTTTAATATAAATATAAACCTATGTGTAAATATATAAAAATGTAAATGTAATGGAAATATATATTTACAAATGTATAAATATTATAGATTATAAATATATGTTTACAACCCCCCCATGAAGCCCATGTGGTGAGTAATTATTTGCATTATCTATAATGTTACAGAAAACAGAAGTTAAGGGATTTCAAATTAACTTTTGCAGCTGGTAAAAAACATCAATAACAACATGCTCATGGACATCTAAAACCAATAAGAAAATGTGATGGAAATTGATTTTTTGCGGTATAAAGTATAGTGGAAAGACTTCTTCACATGTGCAAACTGTTTTTGCAGTGAGTGCTGTGCCCACAGTATCCCAGCACTCAGAATGGGTATTTTTGAGACAAACAGTGAAAAACAGAGAGGTCTTGTAATTAATGCACCTCAATCTTTTATAAATGTCTTACTGCATCTTCTTCATTGCAAGACTTCTCTTGCTGCACCTTGGACTGAAAACAATTGTACTATTTTGCTGTCTTAACAATATTCTTTGCAACCAGCTACCTTTCAAACTACATCCTCTGCTACTTAACTGAATGACTTATTTGTGACTTAATGGTAATTCTGCTGAAGATACAGCACATCATTACCTCTGAGATAATCAGTAGACTAGTCCACAAACTGAAAGCAAGAACCAGAACTTCACCCTCCACTTCAGGGATTAAGTAGCACTCAAGACATAGCTGATCAACCAAAGCTCTCTCTCAAGTTACATTTAGTAAATAAGGCATAATGATAGTTTAAAAAGTCTTTCTTTCAACTTTCATCAAGAAGAAAAGGAAAGTCATTTATATTTTAAGAAACACAACCTTGCAGTAGAGCAGAACAAACCACAAAGATATTGTCTTTCCTTTAGTTAAGGAAAGTTACTTGCCTGGAAAAGTACTTTTAAGTCTTCAATTCCTGTGATTGCTGAGAACAAGACAGCTGAAAGGCTCTCTACAATTTTTGATTTTTCTGAAATAAACAGGACTTACAGGGTAGCTTAAGTGTCATCATATTGCCTTTTTTGCATGTTTTGGGGCAATTAATTTTGACCCATGTTTAGTTCATTTACCAGAGCAGTTATGCCAAAAAAAGGCAAAAGTTCAATTAAAAATTCACTTCTTTGGATAATCAAAAAAGTCCTCACTCACAATAAAAAAAAGCTCTCACATCTCCTTGATTATATTAAAAGACAGTCCTTAATTACTGTACTCTAGTTTACAATCTAAATTGTTTCTTATTATGTAAAGAAGCTCAAATTCAGTGCTGAGATGGAGGTAATGTATTTCAAGTGAAGCAGACTGAACAGTGAAATCCTACCTTGCATCTGGGGAAATGTTCACTAAAGGTTTAAATGTCTCTTGTAAATAAAGCTCTGGGGACAGAAAATGAATAGACTGTTACCACTTCACACAAAACCATTCCATTTTATGAAAGCATTTTATGAACTCATTCATACAAAATTAAGTGGAGGACAAACAGCAATATGCACAGTTATCTTAGTTATTCTACCACTTATGCACATTCCCCTATATTGAAATTAAAAAGACAAATTTTAAAAGCAGCACTAAGCTGAACACCACCAGGGGTCACTGCAATTGCAGCAAATAATCCTTTCCTCGGTCGGTTCTGTGAGGCTCTGCTGCACAGGGTACCTCCATGAATTATTTCATGTCAGACAGTCTATTTTTTAACATAAAGCTGCCTCCCTGCATTCAGCACTTGTGTTCACACCCATACATTGCATGAATTTCTAGTTGCAGCTCCCTCAGGCAGAGCTTCCTGCTCACCCATCAGTTCACTCCACCTATCCTGTCTCAGGTACATTCCCATTCCAGTATCCCACACATGCTGCCTTACTCCAGGTTGTTTTTCTTTCTTAAAGAGCAAGTTGGTGCTAACCAAGAACAAGGGACAAAGTATTATACAGCCCAGATCAGCAGTTCATGTGCTATTTCAGATAGAAAAGTAAGCAGCAGGAGCCAAAACAGAAGCATTTACTATTTCTGCTTTCACTAAAAAGTATGTGGAGAGAGACAAGCTAAGTCTATGATTAATTGAAAATTCAGTATGCTGAAATAGTGGAAATAGTAAATTATCAAGTAAATTATCAAGTAGTAAATATTCTCACCCCTCCAGGTTTCTATCTTGTGCTCCTCCAATTCATAAATCTGAACCTACAATGAGGAGATGGAAGTTTAGCTTGAATTTTAAATCCACATTAACATTATAAACATCCGAACAATTTTCTTTTATTTCACTGCTTGTAATAGAACAGAGTAAGAACAGTCCAAAACAACAATAACAAGAAGAAAGGGTGCAACCCTGCTCAGTGCACAGTACCATCCAGGACCTATCATTCTGGGGGACAGAAAGACCTTATGCCAGCCAAGGTTTGTAGTCCAGGTCTCTTTTGGCTTCAAAGGCATCCCCTCAGTAATTTATCTCACCTTAAAACAGTTATCCAGAGTAAACCCTCTGGTGATTCCTCACACACCCACACCAGCAAAAAGCTTGCCCTGATCACTTGACTGCTTAATGCTAACAGATTAATTTTACTTAATTACTAACAAGCAAGAGCACTTCTTTATGGAGGAACTACCTGGATGTTCCTCATCAATCAATTGAGGGTATTACCTATTACATGAATAACAATGTGCTTCACACTGTATGTGTTGTGATGCATTTAGCAAGAATGATTAAAATATTTAAATAATTACATTTTCAGCATAATTTCACCTATTAAGACTAGAGCATTCCCTGATGGAACATTAATTTACTTATTTTTCTTACAGAAGGCTGCATCAATCACTTAAGTCAAATATTGTCTCTTCTCAGCTATTCCTCCTTCCTGCTGCCATTTTAAGCAGAACACATGGAATAGAATGTTAAACAATATAAATGAGTGACAACAGTCAGACCTTAGGTAAAGTTACATGGAAAAATCAGTAGTGTTGAGGTTGAGTGTCACTGCAATACAGAAACCATTTTTAAGAAGTTACCAGTTACCACTTTTAATTGCTTCTCCCTCCACCCTTTGTAAATCCCCAGGGAGAAAAAAAGAATTTTTTAACAAGAAAAAAGGACAGTGCAACACACTGTTGGCATCTGACAAGAATTTCACTATAAATTTTAAAAATTAACATGAGCTTTGAGAAGGCAAATGTATCAGATGTCTGCTTCATCCAACTGTTCTTGATTTTTTTAGCTAGTAAAACATCGTACATATGTTCTAATTGGTAGGGGGGGAATTGTGATTTGACAGGAACAAGAAAGGGATGTAAATGTTTGTATGAACATGCAAGCTAGAGAATTTCATCAACTGACTGCCAATGGGAATTTTAAATTACAGTTAATTGAAGCCAACAGATCTCCAACTGATTGTGCAATTCAACCACATAACTAAAATATTTGCATATATTTTAACTAGTTTAACTTGTTTATTCCACACCATCACTCCAGGAACAGTAATTTTTTAAGGCATCCAAGCCTCTGCGAGCAGCATCCTGCTTAACTCCACACACTCCTTTTGGAATAGCTCCATCATAGTTGTGAGACAAAGATGATTTTATCAACATGTGAACCACACATAGCTATACACTTGATTTTTAAATATAATGAACTTTTACAGGTAATGTCAAGATATCCTCCCCAAGTGGATTTGGTTGATATTTGCCATTTTTCAAGAGCTCTGGTTACTTTTGAAGTATGTGCTTTGAAACAACCTGAACACAAATAAATACAGTGATTACTAATCAAGTCCCTCACACTTTTTATATCACATCTAGTTTCTAGTAAGTGTGCTAAGCCAGGTCCTTCATCCCAATTCATCCCTAATGAATCCCAATTCATTAGTTGCAACACTAAGAGGAGCCTTTCATTCAAAGGGAAGGCTCATTAAGGCAAACACCACGTAAAACATCATAAGAGGTGGCACTCAGTAAGGGAATCCCTCATATTTATACAAGTGTAACTGAAGCAGACAGGTTATGTTACCTGCCCAAGCTCAGGATGCTCCTGGCTAAAGCTGGGAGCTGAACTCAGGTATCCAGACAACATTCTGTAACCTTGCACACACAGACATCTTTTCTCTCAAAAAAAACCCAAACCCACAGTGAGCATTCCCCCACTATATCTAAACTTTCAAAGACTTAAATAATAATGAGAATCATCATAAATCTTTCAGTTTGATATTTCAGTCTCTGTACTGTATGGTAAATGACCAAATTATAGCTTAACATCATACTTACCATTGGAGACTTATAGTATCTATGTAGTATGTTAATGAAATCTGTAATTGTTAACATTCCTGTAACAAGTAATAAATAAAAAAAGGTATTTAGATAGATATTTAACATACAGAACTTTCAGCTATTTTCTCTATTTATACTCACAACATATAATTTAATAAACATTAAATCCATGTAACATTCTATTTGTATTGGAATACTTAACAGTAGAATTCCAAAACTATGTCTGTCCACTTTCACACTGACACATTATTTCAGAATCAAAACACATGCCTGAGTTAATATTCAAAATTATAACCCACGTGCTTCTCCTCACTTCCAATCTGACTCAAAAAAACCCCTTGAATTCAGACAACATCCATCTCCAAAAGAGTAAAAAGAAAAGAGGGGGGTTAGAACATCTTTAAAGGCTGGAGAACTATCCTTGCCTTTCATTTTCTTTTTGAAGACACACTCTCATTATGTACTTGCCAAATCAGGCAGAGTCTTAGACTCAAATGAAGGAACAGTATAATCCGTTTTTATTAAATATTACCTATTAAAGAAGTTCAGTCATTTCCATGGTAATCCTCAATGTCTGTATTGAAATGTGACTTAAAAAATATAGTACACCCATAGTATATGTATTTCAAGCATCAACACCAAACTAGGTAATATAATACTGATGATTAGTTTAGTTACTTTAAAATATTAATCTTTTTTGAGCTTTCAACTTCTAGATTTGAGAAGATGCTCCACTGTTTACTACTCTTACATCTAAACTGAAGAAACTAAGAAATGGGGAAGGGAAAAATTAATTTGGAGGTCAGCTTTAAATCACTAGAGTTTAGTTACAGATAGAATATGAAATGAAATTAAATATGGCAGACACAGCACTCCTATGGTGTATTGCAGGAAACTACTGCCCCTCCTCACTTGCATTTAAAATATTTTAATAAATGCTTTATTAAGCATCTACCATTCACTTCCAAGAATCCTCACCCTACATTCCAGGTCACAAGAAGTACATTTAATACTATTTGCAATTGCCACTGTGACCCCACTTTCTAACTGCAACAGAGATCTAGTTTTGGCAGACTATTGTTGTGGCAATTAATGACACGATTTTTAAGAAAAGCAATACATGGATCTAATGCTTTTCTCCCAGTATGGGACATACCTGTAACATTCAATATTAGTTCTGGTATTTAAAGATTCCTCAGTGCAGCTTATTGAGCACATACAGGAATAGGCTTGTACAGCACCCATATCATGATACTGCAAAATGAAATTATTCTCTTTATAGTTATAATTTTCTAATTTCCTTTTTGTGACCATCACCTTTATTTTTAAATACACAGTGAAGTGCACATATTAGAGATGAAATTTCAGAAGGTTGAGACCTAAAAGAACCATCATGATTCTCAAAGCACAGCAACACTATGAAAGCTGGCAATATTTCACTCCTCAGGAGGAAAAAGAAACCCTCTTTGCCATTGCCTCTCCAGGATGTTGGATGATGGCCAGCCCCAGAATACCTTCAGCAACAATAAAGCACCTTGAAAATTCAAGTAATTCTGAATAATGTCAGAACTACTTACCTACAAAACTCTGTTTTTTACTCTCCCACAGTGGAGCTGCTCTCACACCATTTGCCACCAAGGCAAAAAAGGCTTTCTTTACCTGTAAAAAAAACCAAAGAACAACTGAACAAATCTTTGCCTTGTCTTTGCCAGACACCAGCAGAAGGGTTTCCCCTTTCACTAGGAAAAAAAAAAGGCGGCATAAGCAGGTACCTGGTATTCAAAACAGAACATAAACCACACAGGGCAAACAAAAGCCTTAAGCCTTTTACTTTCAAAATGGTAAAAAAGCTAGAAAAAAGCTTAGCAAAACCAGATCTGTATTTCTTTTATTACAGGAACATTCGAGATGAAAGTCTCCGATATCTCCATAGAGAGAGGCTTTAGTTTAACACCTGAAGACTGTGCTACACTCCAGTCAGTGTTCACTACAGCAAGTTGTCAAAAAAAAAAATGAGACTGAAACAATGTCCCCTCCAGCTCTCAGAGTCTTGGTTTTTACAAATTAAAAGGAATTGCCTGATTATTTTAAATACGACTGAAAGTTAAAAGGATTAGATGGCTTGTTTTGCTGCTCAAGAAATCAACCAAGTAATTTCATTTCTTAATGAATTAACTCTCCTTAATTTCTGAATCAGAAGTTACAAGGTTGTGGTGCTCTTCTGAAAAGAAAAACTTCCCTGTCAACACTGGTTCTCTGAAGCATGAAGAACTCAGGCTTTAGTGCAACTCAAATTCCTGATCTCTTGGTGATATGTTCAAGCATAATATTCTTCCTGTCCTGCCTACACCCCTAAATAGTCTTCCTAGGGAAAACACAATGAAGAATTGATGGTTCTTGTCCAGGTCTTAACCTGGCACAAAACTAGGACATAATCAATCTATTTTTCTATATCCATGGAATTGGTCCTCAGTCCAAATAACACAGAAGTAGCAATTGCAAATGCTTAACAGACCATGATTACATAGTGGTATTTTAAGTGTTGGCTTTGTGCCAAGGGGCTCCTCTCCACAACAGATTAAGGAATAAAGGGGCTTCACAGTCAATGGAATCAGCATCCAAAAAAGTAGGGGCAAACAAAAACATAGGTAACAATCCATATTTCTTGCTACCTCTACACAGCCCAACTGCTCTCTCTGACCATGAGAAGCAAATCCACCCTCCAAACATCAGCAGATGACAGCTCTCAAAGCTGCCTCCTGAATTCAGAGATGCCTCTGCCTCATCAACAATGAACAAGAATAACGATTTGCTTAACAACCACCACCCCTAAACTGCATTGAAACTGAAGAAGCCATGGGGGGGGGGGGAAACAACAGCAACAACAACAAAACAGGACCAGAAGTAAGACTAAGATACACACCACAGTATTCATCTAGAAAATGGTTAAACAGAAAGGTCCCAGAGGTGTTCAGCCACCTTGATGACACAAAATTCACCACAGGAGCAAACTAACTCATGAGGGAGACTGAAACCACACAGGAACCCTCCAGGCAGATACATGAAGTGTTCCCACACAACAGCATCACACTTAAGAGTTCCTGCAGCAAAAACTCACTGCAGTGAGCTATTTGGGGAGCAGATATGAGGCAGAAGTGAGCTCACACAGACTAACTCCACTTCAGGGCAAGTTCTAACCACTCTTCATCAAAAAAGGGGAAAGTGCACTCACACTGCCTGACACTGTGAGCCCTCAGCTCCGATGTCTCTCCACAACAGCCATCACACGAGGTAACAGCCATTGTCAGCTCATGTCCCAAGTCTTTCACAAGAGCAAGATGTTCAAGCTGTATCAGAGCAAGAAGGTAACAGCTAATCCATTAAAGCCAGGGGGGGAAATAACTTTCTTCCAGATAGTAATCATGCACCACAACTCCTCAAGCAAGTTTACAAACTCTAATTGATAACCTGGAAAAGAAGCATGCCCGTGGCAGAAAAGATGTGGAAAGCCAACTACAGGACTCCAGGCAGTCTCCAAATTCCTGCTGCTACTTCTTTCCCAGACACAGTAGCAGCAAAGAACACCACCCAGCACCACGTTCTGATGGGAAAGACAGTAAGGTTGAGGTATTATTTTAGATTCAGAAATGATACTTCAAGAGAGACAACTCTAAAGACATACTATGCAAGATGCTGAGCTTGTAGACAAATTCAGAAGGGAAAAAAGAAAAAGATTCTTCAAAGGATCACTTCTGATCCTGCTTGATTTATCTGCAAGTTATTTGTCTCCAAGAATCTCAAGTATCTTCAGTTAGGTGCCATCTTGTCTAGCTTTAATAGGCATATTTTGGAAAAACTGCTGAACAGATACAGCTACTGAGACAGCTCAGACTTAAATCTTGCCTAAAAGACAGTGAGTTTAGCTTAGACATTATGATGTTAAACATCTGATGTAATAAATCACCAAAATTTAGTAAAGAAATATTTAAACTCATCCCCCTGGGCTGTCCTCCTAGATCACAGCTCAAGTGACATTCCTACTGTTTTATAGTAGCAAGTGTTACACAGTTACCTTTTAAATAAAGTAAAAATGCCATCAGTTCTTAATGTTATATACTTGTCTTTTATTTTAGTAAGGTAATTACAAAGCAAAATCCCAACTTAATTCCTATTTACTAAAACTGCTTGCAAGCACCAATGCACACTCATCCACTCACACTTTCCTTTAGTTTCTGTGGTTGACCAGTTTCAGTTGCCCAAAGGACTGCTTGGTGGCTAGACAAAGCACTGGGGTGTGGAGCTGGGCTTCTGTCCAGCACATTTAGATGTTTCATGCAGAAAATACCCACAGGAACCTTCCATTCTGTTGATATATAGTTATTAGCCTTTGAAGATCTCTACCATGTCCCATCTTTGGACCTCCAACAGTGCAGTTAAGTCTCAACCCCACCAGTGTTGCCGTTTCTCTGATCTGGAGTGTTGGACTGGCCTGACCTTCACAAAACCATTGTTCTTCTGCCAGAGCCCATAGATTGTTGCTGCTCAACACCACGCACAAACATGCTTTGAACAAAGCATTTTTGTTCTTATTAACCATGCAGTGGTCCTAATACACACAACGAACCACTAAAAATGGGATTTATCTGCCCAAATTTAGGGGTTGTTCTGTCATATATGCTGACCTTGCACATTCACCGTGTCTCTTGACAGTCAGCTGAGGGAAACAGTAATTTCTGAGGCACAACTCACCAGCCTTTAACAGAGGTTAAGTTGCATCCCACGGATGCCACTTCCCCCCCTCACTAAGATGTCCAGACATTTAGATGAAGAATCCCATTCTGTGTGACTGTTTTCTCCAAGATTTTGCCCCTTGGGTAGAAGAGCCACATTACAGCTAAGGAACAAAGCAACCAAAATCTTACATGTATCACAGATCACCTCAACAATAGGTGTTATTACACCCAAGTGAGCAAAACAGGAAAAAGCTCTTTTTACCACAAGAACTCATTAAACTGACTGTGAATGTGCTGAATAAAAGAACAGACTAATTTAGGTTAGACATGACTTCTGGAGGTCATTCTGTACACCATTCAAACATTTCCACTGCAAGTCTTAAGGAGCACAAAGCCTCCTCCAATATAGCAGTCATTACCAAGAAAGCAGGAGTTAGACCCAGACACGGGAAGTCCTGTTTTTCAGGTAGTAGAATATTTGGAAAATCTTGTCTCTTATGGTTAGTGAGCTCCTAAACAAGCTTGATTACTGGGCAGTGAAACCAGAAACAGTGGTAGAAGATTTCACCAGACTATAGAATAAGTTTTTCCTCACTGACAGGAAATACTGAAAGGGACGCTCCTCGTTATGACCAGTAATCCTACAAGCCCTTTCAGAAATGCTCTCTCCAGTAAACACCTCTGAATGAGGGAAGCATCTGAAAGTAAAACTGAAGATGAGTTTACTTACAAAAATTCAGCCTATGTACATAGGCATTTTGTTTTACTTAACACTGTGTTATGAAAACTGTAACTCCACGTGTAAGTGACCAGTGGCTTAAATTCATCTTCCAGGACTGTCCCATAAGGTCAGGAGGGTGAACTGCTGCTGTTGTTAAGAACTGGTTTCATCTGCCTTGCAATAAGATTCTTGTTCTTGACAAGATGATGGAAGAAAAGAGCTGTAACAGCTCCTGGTGCTAAAGGGTTGGTGCTGAGTAGAGAGTCCTACTGAGCTGAAAGACACACAGTTGACCACTGGCTCAAGACAAAGTCACCTTGAAAGAGCCTGGAGGGAGCAGAAGCAGGAAACAGTTATGGAACATCTTCAGATATGGCAGCACCAAGCAAGAGGATGCAGCAAATGACTGTCCAGTAGCATGGACAGTGTTAAAAGATCTGCCAGAACTTCTGTGGTGTGGCTGCTGCCAAAGGGCAGGATGATAAATGTGTCTCTTGCCTTATCTTTCACTGTATAAGCCAACACCAGGCATTTGTCTGAAAAGCCCCATATATGACCCCAGGAAATATCTATTTTATCAGATCAGAATAGGAAGGAAGAAGCTCCTTCTAATTTTTGGCACAGAGCTCCCATAAAAGCAGTATCAGACCCACATGACCCCTGATGCTTTTATCATCTGATTCCTAATGGGTGGATGCTCAAGGGTGATTTAAAACATTCATCATCATTTTCACTGGATAAATCAACAAATTCCCAGTCTTGTTTCATGATTATTTTTAAGGACTAGAAAACTAGAGGCAAGGCACACCTCCAAAAATACACATGTGGACCAGAGTATCAAACCCAAATCTTTCAGGCAGTCACTGAGAAACAACAATCCTTCCCAGCACATCAAAGTACAGAGTTTGATATGTAGTTGAAAGGAATTTGCAAGAGGCATCCAGCTTAGCAAAGTGGATAGGAACAGCTGAAGAAGTATAGGAAAAGGTTAAACTCCTACACCCATACACTCACAGGCTCTAAGTACCAAAAAGCAAGGCATGGAATGGCTTCTCAAGGGCTTCCCCTTGTAAAGGTGAGAAAGTTTTCCACTTTCAAAGGAGAGCAATATCTTCACAATATGAGCAAATATGGCAAAATCACTCTAGAATACAGTCTTTGTTCTCACTGTTGGAGTACGAAGATGCAAGAAAGAGTTACCCTGAGACTTTCCTCTCAGAGGCCAAACACTCTCGTTTCAATAGTTCTTACCAAGTAAGAAGACAAAGAGAAGTATAACTGGTCCTTGTTGTAGCAGGAAAACCATCAGGCCTCTGCTGCAACTTCTGTACTGCAAAAAAACTGGGCAACCCACACTTCACTCCCTCAGTCTAAATGTGTTTATGAGCCAACTGACTCCCAAATGCTTTTGATGTGAAAAAATGAGGAATGAGGCAACCCTTTCTAGCCCAACATAAACAGGACTGTGTTTCTTTAAGCAGCGTGGTAAGTTCTCTTGACTGCCCAAATGTTGGCAGATCTCCAAGAGAGGAAAAATAAAAAAACTACTGCATATGAGGGAGAGGTAAACCTGATGGTCCAGCTGCATAAGACAGGTTTATAACACGTTTCCCTGCTATTCCCTCACATCACCAGGATTTTAGGCAGTGCTTCTTCTGTATCAGGCTGAAAGGCACATCCCATAATCCTTGGGTTTATGTACTTGTTTGACAATGCAGCCAGCAAAGAGGTAAAACAAGGTAACCAACTACCTGAGTCACATTAACACGGTGCCAAAGAGGGTGCAAGCCCACTCTGAGGTGCAGCAAATTGTAATCTTTTCTTCACTGAAAAATGCTCTTCAACAATGACTGGAGGAGCTCACATGGTCTTTTCTTCCCCCCCTCTTATTCACTCTCAGCTTATCCTGGGAGTTTTTGGATCCCATGTGATGCAATACAGACCACTGGAGAAGGCCAACCACCCACTGTCACCCAAGCAGAGGCTGTGATACAGTATTTGGGAATACAGAAAAAACACAATACTAAGTTGAAAATACAACTTTGCCACTGAAAGTCTTTGGAAAGCCCTCTTCTCCCACACTGTCAGCATCATTGTCAAAGGACTTACTTCTGTGAAGTTGGAATTAAAGACTCCTGCATTTCCCCCCCCAGATCCCACAACCATCACCCTGATAATACCAAAGCAGTAAATACATCATGCATTTTTGCTTCACGCCCCAATGCAATGACATTTAAACACCTTCAGTTGAGAAGGTTCTTCCCAAATGCAAGACCTGAAGCAAAGAAATTTCAGGGAGGTGGACTGATTTTGCAGAGGATCTCCACATCAGCTTTCCAAATGGTGAGGAGGAAACTGAGAAACACTTCTAACTTGTAATCTAGGGATGATACCTAGTGTCAGGAAATAGTTCATGTTCTTGCATGAATTGCTCCTTTCTTTTTAGAGGATTATTAATTGCTTTGTCCTTTATGTTTCCCAAAAAATGGCTGGCAACATTGGGAAGCATATTAAACATTAACTTGCAATTTCTTTTTCTTTTTTTTTTTCCTTTAAATACAATTGTAATGCCCAATCCAGACATCTTTTTAAATTACAGAGAACTACAGTCTCTGTAAAGGAGCTATTTTAACTAGTTAAAAACGTCTTTTATAGTGCATATATATAGTTCAGTGTTTTTACAAACTGACTCGTCTGGAGAGACTAAACCAGTATGGAGACTACAACCAACCATCTCATCATGATGGCATTCAAATTAATTTTCCAATTATTTTCTTCCTTGGTCTATGAATTTGGTAGAAGCATTTCCTCCTCAAAGGGCTATGCTGTTAAAAAAAAAGGCTACTTAAGGACTTACTAAAGACTTTTGCCTTGAGGGAGGGCTGAGCAGGTCTTGAAGAGAAGAATTTCTTCCTTTACCTTATTACACCCTCAAGTAGATTAGAGAAAAATTGGACAAACCTTTTATTAACTGAGAGGCTACACGTTTGCTTTAGCATCTGAAAAACCCCAAGCAGTAAACATTCACAAGCAGCTCCTCTAGCTCAGGCTGAATTTTGGAAAGCTTACGTGAAACCAGATCAAAATCCATTTCTCTTTCACAGGTGATGGCAAAAGGGAACACTCCTGGTAGATGATGCACTTTTAATGGTCATAGCTTATTAAATTTAAGATCTGATGGTGTAATGCCCTTCAGGTCCAAGCCAAATCCCAGAAAAAACAGGTAGTGTCTTATCCTCAAGTGAAAGTACACAGGCACATGTTCTAGATTTCTCCCCAGAGAGCAGGTGCCATGTCCACAAGCAGAACTCCTCCCTGTGCATGTGAAAAGGTCCCAATCCAGCTGAAGACACCAAACCAAGACCTGAACTGATGCTCTGTGTCAATATGTCCATCCTGTAGCTTTCTGCTGTTAGATTTCACACCACTATGGGCTATGAGGTGACATCAGGTAAGTCTGGTGGGCAGAGCCAGTGGGATCAGCTGCATGGGGAAGTGGACAGAAATTCTTTCACAGATGAAGATCTTACCAAAAAAAGTGGTGATAGGGCAGGGAAGGCAGGAAGAATGATACATGACTCTCACTCAGCCAAGCACAAACATCTTCCCTAAACCTTGTGTAGAAATTCCTGCTTAATTGACACATATTGTCTTCCTCCAAGATACAGGAATGAATGCTTCCTTTTGGTTTTGAGAGCTGCAGGAATTAAACTCCTGTGCTTGTTGTGTACAAGCAACAGGAGCAGCTCTGAAAAAAAACACAGCAATCTCACCATATTCTGGTGCTGATCCCAGCCTGATCTCAATGAAGGGAGCTTTCATGTGGCTGCTCAATTGCCTCAGCCCACATGCTGGTTAGAAGCCAAATTAGATGATTCTCTTACAGTTCTGTGGGATGGGTAAGCAAGGAGGGGTATTCACACTCTCAGAAATGCAGACAGTAGCAGCTTCATCAGGGAAAAACCTCAAAGCCAATTAAGGAACAGACAGTCAATCCTTTTGTAAAGCTGTGAGAACTCTGTTGTGACAGCAGACCTGGAGTCTGCTATGTGTCTCTGGAAGCAAATGATTCTAGAGCATTACTCCTGGAAACCTGATTTATCTCTTAACCTTGGAGAGAGGCAACACCCCAGTCAAGAATGGACTGGAGAGAACCAGAATAATAAATCCATTTACTGAATAGAGTCAGCACATGGGAGAGAAGCACAAATCCTCTTCCACTCTTCTAATGTGGAATCCATTGAAACCTTTGCAGAAATTACAAGGTATATTTACTTTCAGCTTGTTAAACCCCTAAAGAAGTTTCCAGAGCATTGTTCCAAATATTTTTTTTTTTAGTTTTGTGGTAGAACAGTATTTGAGCTCTTACTAGCGTGACAGCTACTGGCAAAATCCTACAGAGGTGATAACAACACCTGGTCCATTAGCAACTTAGGTAATTTCATTAAACAGAAGGGTTAAATAATCTGACCCTCAAGTCACGCAATTGTCCAAGATTTCTTCAGGATATAAAAGGAAAGAGTCTTTAGTTTTCTGAAAGCTTATTCTGATTACTGTTTGATTTTTATTATTTTATGAAGAAGTCTTGGACAAATACTTCACAAACAGCTGCAAGGTCATGGTGAGTAAAAGCTACATAAACTGACTTTTAACAAGTAAGAATATCATTTCGTCAAATGTTAGACTGAGCTTTTCACCCTAAGAGAGCTTATGCAAACTTGACAAGACACAGCCACTACATTCACTATCAGCTCATTCCTGGAACTGCAGATTGCTGCTTGATATGAAGCAGGGAAGCCTCTGTCTTACATTTACCTTTTACCTTCCTCTTGAAGGGTTAATTGCTCTGCATTAGAAAACAAGCTAATCCTTCTCATCTTTATGTAGCCTGGGCAAAGCCACAACAAATTAATACATTTCTTTGGAGGTCAGACAGAAATCTGGTCTTAAGAAAGCTTTTAGAGTTAAGCTTTAGAGATTGCTATAAGCTAGGTAAGAGGCATTTCCTTAAAAAATTCAAACAGAGTTCAGGATGTGGGGGGGAAATGCACTGGTCTTTAGAGAAAACAAATAAATGCAGCAACAAGGAAAAAAGTGAAATCACATTAGTAGGTGATGTTAGTCAAAAGTAATCTGACTGATAGATGGTAAACAAAGTGCTGTATTTTGTTGACCTTTGAATTTAATACAGGAATTATTTTCCTTCAAAGCATGAATATCAAAGGGTAGTATCAGGTTGCTGTGTCACTGTATGTACCAGATGCAGGTTAAACCCAACAAACAGAAAGTAAAGGCAGACCTGGATGTATGTCACCTTCTTTCCCCAGGTCCCTGCCACACTAAATGCAGCAACACTTGTACAGTGCTCAAATGCTGTGCTGAAGACACAAGCTGGTGACCAGTAAATCTGCACTTAGCTCAGTTATTTCCTGGAGTCTATTACAAAGATACCTCAGATCCATTTACTGAATAATTATAATGATGAACAATAAGTGAACACTCATTCAGAGAAACCCTTCAGGGGACAATCCCCCTAAGCCCTCCAAGGGGCTGTGAGGAGTTTGTTTTCCTACTGTTTTCACCCTGGGAGACGTATAAAAGATGAGAAGGTTTAACCACTGAGCTGCACACTGTTGCAACTTGCCCAGTTTCCCCACCATCCACAGAGTAAAATTTCCAAACTTCACAGGATAGCTCACAACCTCTAATTGTCTCTTGACTCCCTTCCTGGTCAGATCAGACTTTGTAAAGTTTCTTTAATGTGTGTCAAGCAAAGATAGCATCTTCTCTGGGAAAAGCCAAAGGCTGAAGCTTGTCACAAACAAGGAGCACTCGTGGGTCACAGGCAGGGAAAAGCCACAGCACTGAAGCGAAGTATGATATGATTCTATAAATATTTATGAGGAGAAAATATAAATGAATAAACTGAAAGGGTGAAAGAACAGTCCACTGTCAGTCTAAATCAAGAGAACTGTGCCAGCCAGCACTTTCTGCCACTTCCCAGGATTCAGCACGGGGTAGGGACCACAGGCAGACCAGAGGCAGATACTCTGTTTTGGGGGAACTATAAGTGAAACTACGAGAAGGCAAACTGAGCTGTGTTAGTTGGCCTCAGGCAGGTGAACAGAGCAGGGCTCAGTACACTGTATTTATTTAGTGCAGATGCTTGTGCCAAGGGGCACATTGTCCAGCTGGAGCACAGCTCTCCCACACCAGCTGAGCTGATGCCCAACACGAGTGCAAGAGCCACAGCACGGCTTTCACAGCCTGTGCACAGGGCTGCTCTGCACACACGGGACCAGAGCACTGTGCCAGCACTTTGGGAGCTGCCAGAGGCTTGGTAGCTGCTGGAATTGAGGCTCCCATGCCTTCTGACTGACAAATAAACAGGTCTGAACACACTGTCAGCTCATTCCTGCTCTTCATTAGCCGCTATTTCTGCTATTTAAAGCCTTCTTCCTATTTCCAATGCACCTGACCATCTCCACTCTCAGTCAGGGTTAACACAAGATTCCTTATGAATCTTTACACTAATTCCCCCATAGACATCGAGCCTAAACATTTACTTTTATGAATCAGTGTTGCTTGAGCAGTATGACTTGGGCCACGCTATATAAAGTGAACATCTCCAGTTTTCCCATAGCTAACAACAGGTCTGGAATACTTTCCACAGTGCCTCATGAATAATTTTCCAGGGTAGAAACATGGGATGTGTGCTGTGATCGCTGACCAGTAGAGGGAGATGGGATACTGCAGCCAAATAAAAATCCAAAATCCAGAGTCTTTCACAGGATGCCACGAGAACACAACCCAGATCCATGTTTTTTTCTTCCTCCATTGATTGTTTATAGCTTATAGAAAGGGAAGCAGAAGGTGAGCCCTTACATAGTCTGCTTTAGCTCTAGCACTACTAAAAACCTGAATTCAAATCCCTGCAGAACTTTTTCTAGGGACCACGCCTTTTTTTGGTGGGTGTTTTTTGTTTATTTGTTTTTAAATTAGGAGAAACACTGATGTGGGTAGGGGTGAAACAGATCCAGGAAAGAAAACTATCCATTTGAGAGGGTTCATGGGACACTGAATGTTTCAAAGCTGTGTACTCTGTTTTCAAAATAAGAACTGATACAAAGTCCTGAAGTACTGGAAAGTACATAATTTTATACATTAAAAATTAAAACACAAAGAACAGTTTAGAAGTTTTTATCTGACTACCCTTATTAAATTAATTCTCCACTTATTCAGCTGGCTTAGGAAAAAAAAAAAAGCTATTCTCTTTTTATATTCCAGACACGTTTGTGCACCAGCCACACTGACCAAGTTGAATCAATATAATGTGTTGTGAAGACAATGGTGGTGGCACATGGTGCCAGGTAAAGAACTAAAGGGAAATATTAAAGAGAAGTATGTAAAAGACCTCCCAGCAGTGTTGCCCAGGCAAGCATTCAGAACAATCTGTTTAATTTTTTCTTAGCATAACCTGCTAAGTTGGAAGACAGTGCCCATGCAGGAAGGGCATTAATGCTTTACAATATTATGACTTTATAAGTTAAAACTAATGCAACTGGGAATCAATGTAATGGTGCCAAGTTCAAAACATGCAGTTTAAAGGACAGAAAAAAAGCTCCTCACCAGTAATACCAACTCAAGATTTAGTCCACATTTATTGAATACTAGACTCTGAATGAGTGACTCCAGACTTCCCTTCTACCACCACTGCTTTCAAATAGCTGGAGAAGCATGAGAATATGACTCCAGGATCACAGAGCAAGGCATGCCTTGTTCTCCTCCAGTCATAATCCAAGACCATCATTAGGGATGCCAAATAAGACATTGGTCAAACGTTGGTGAGAGTTCTTCCCTTACCATTAAGTTACCTCTTTTCCTTTATGGTTTCCCCAAGTGTTACCTCACCAGCTGGAGATGAAACTCCACCTTTTTTATGTTAATAGTATTAGCACAGCTCCAGCAGTGAAAACTGGTATCTGGCATGATGTAATTCATCAAAGGGTCTGAAGAATCCAAAAGGAATGGGTGACCTGCCCCAACAGCCTCAAGATTAACTGGTTAATTGAATAAAGAACATCCATCTTTCAAATTTCAGTGGTGATCAAGCTCAAGCCTTTGACTCAGGTGACCACGGACAGCTGAGAATGCAGGTACCAACTCCCAACATATTATCTCATAGTGAGAGAAAAAATATCCCTTGGAATCAAAAGGAAGCCAACAGTCTTTGAGAAGGGTTGAAAGAGTGACAGTGAACCCTACTATCCTAAATTTGACCTTTCAGGTCAAAGAGGTCTGAGTTCTTTACTCCAGAGTTGACAGTCATTTTCTCTTTCAGGTAGAAGAAAGGAAACACTGCAGAACTTTTTCCCCTCTAAGGCAGTGAAAAAGTCAGTGTAGGTTTTCCACCTTTTAGCACTCACTTCAGCATTATATATGATTATCTGATACTCAGGATGGACCTGTGAATTTTTTGGGACTGAGTATCTGTTACATAGTTTCTTCTGACTGTGGAAAGCTGAAGTCTGAGCAGTACATTCCAGACCAAAATTACTTAATGGACTTAGTTAAGTCAGAATTGGAGCATCTTTAGAAGGAAAAACACATTAAAAAAAACAAAAAGCCAAAAAATACCCATTGCAAAATCCAAGAAACAAAGCAAGCCACAGCTTTCTACCACACTGCAGAACAGATTAGGCTGTTTCTATAGCAGGCAGCTAATTCCTTCTTTTGGCAAACAAACTCTTCAGACAGAGCCAAGAGTCTAGCAGATGATTTACTGATTAAATGCAAAATGAGAAACTGAAAACAAAAATTTTCTGGAGAATGTAGTAATTTGCATAATTAAGCCATCCATTTTACTCCTAAATAGTCTTTATTAATATAGCAGGAACAGGCTCCTAACACCTGGGTACACTTCAGCTGTTGCACAGGGATCTTACATCAAACGTCCTTATGTAAATTCTGACGGCCATGAAGAAGCCAATATAAGTTTGGGCTCATCTGACATTTTTTTTGAGAGAGATTCCAACTGCAAAGCAATTTACATCCTTTCTGTTCTGCTAGGAAGACCTCCCTGACTCCTCCTCTAGCATAACATGAAAGATACGGTTGAAACAATATGGTTTTGTGCAGTCAAAGCACAGCACGATGGGAGACTTTCTCTGCAGGAGATCAAATTTCATTTAACACTCAGGAAACATCTAAAAAACAAAAAAAGAACTGCAAGCAAAGGCAGACTGAAAGGAGGGTACTCACTTGTAGCGTAGTGTCGAAAACAACGAGCTTAGAGCTTGTTGGAACAATGTCATAACACTTGTGTGACCTCATGAATCGCACATAAATGTCACTTTCCGATTCTTCAAGTGCTGCAAGTAAAAACATTTTGTTGTTTTATTTAAGTAACTTTAAAAAAAAAATAAAAAAACAACAAAAAGAAGTAGTAACAAACATGCCAAATCAACTGGACACCACTGCAGAAGGACAACCCTAAAGCAAAACTCAAATTCACACTTTCAGATACGGGCAGACAGTCACAGGTTTGCACTTTGCATTTCAGACCCATCTTTCCTTTCAGATTAAATGGAACAAAACCAAAATGCATTGTTCTTCTTTGATGAGGAAGGACTTCGGTACTGAAGAGTTATAATTTTTTTTTTTTCCAACAGCAAACCACTGGAATATGCATCTGAACTCTTGTTATGTACAAAAGGAAGACAGTTTGAAACTTAAGTAGTGTTGGGCTTGATCAGCTTAAGCTCCTTAAACTAATATTTCTTGAATCTCGTCTCTGCCTGGTCCAGTTTTCACACAGTAATTTTGTATTTTCTCAAGAGGCAGTAGGCAAGTTCTATTATCAGTTCCATTCTCTTCAGACTACTTCATGTACAGTATCATGAATCCAACACTTCACTCATAAAAACAGGATCCATGTGGCTGGAGTGGTTTTAGGGGGACATTTCTGCAGCAAGGACATGCAATCCAGTCCATATTACCTCAAATTTGCATTTGTCAGAGTTCAGATGCACATGATACAATCCCCTGATCTGCTCAGGTACGTGAACTTTTTCAAAGCAGTTTGACCCTCCATTCTTTACAGCAGGTACCTAGAACATGGTCAAGGTAAACCCCTCCATCAGAGGGGTACCCTACAGACCCTGTAATAATGAACAGAAACTTAGTCATATGTTAAATTTTTGAAGAGTGGATGAAAAAGAAAATAAACAAAAAACCCCTTGAAATACCTACTGAGCACTGAAGAAATTCAAATTAGAGAGATAAAAACTCAAAATTCTAATTTCCTAGATTTACTCAAAACCAGTCATCCAGCTCTATAAATTATTTATCATTTCCAGAGTGGTTCAGCACTAAACTTAGTCCAAGTTTATGGAAGCAAAGCTGGATATCCCCTGCAAGTGGCTGCTCCAGGATTCAGGCAGCCTCTTCTATATACTATGGAAGTCCTTCATCTCCAACTCTCATTACTCTTTAAATAAATATATAAAGATATAAATAAACCCCTTTTCCCTGCTGAAATCTTTATCTAACTTGATAATATACTAACATCTATCATCCTCTAAGTTCTGCAATACCATAAACAGCTACTGTCTCCATGAAATTAATTTAATGATCCTGCAATAGAGTTGTTAGAAGGGGTTTATTTGTTTGTGTTTTTGTTGTTTTGTTTGGTTGTTTTTAAATACCCGAACTATAAGCAGGGAGGAGATGAGATATTAATCAATAGAAACAATATTATAAGAACATTTAAATAACAGACCAAGAAGTCTGGACTTTATAAAGTTATGGTTGCTTCTACAACCATAAGTGCAGTCCCTCTGTGCAGTACCAGAGTCCTTATATACTCTAATCTCAACTTTGTATACAATTAAGATACTACAGGTAGAAACAAGCATAGGAACACCTCAAATAGTAGACACCACCTACTATTCCATCAAAATAGTGAAATAACCATCCCTGGAAGTGTTCAAACAGATGTGTGGATGTGGCACTTAGGGACACTGAATGGTGAACATGATGGGATAACAGTTGGACTCAAATTAGAGGTCCTTCCCAACCTAAAAGATTCAATGATTCTATAAACTACAAAACAGCCAATTATTTTGAGTTGAAAAAAAATTACCCTCTTAGCAGAGTATATCATGGCTCAGTAGAGTCTTGCCAACTTACCTTTAATTTTGCAAATGTAATGTATCACAATAACAAGGGCAGAATAATTTAATAATTTAAATTAATGATGTTAATGGCAGCCACAGTCAGGAACTCCATATTGACCAGCACAGTGAAGGTGGGCCTATAAACCCTCCTCTCACTTACCAAACATTCCCACTCTCCAAACACAACTTCAGCTGGACCTCAACAATCCTCATCCACTCCACATTCACAGATTAGTGAAGTGCTATCTCACCCTACGCTGTCTTCCAGCTCCGAGGAGATACCACAAAGCAACTGTTTCCCTTTAACTGTAGCTAGAAAGTTAAAATTAAAAAATTCAGAAGCATAAGAGATAACCATCTGTGAGCACTGCTAACTCTAGCAGGATCTGAACAAGGATCCAATTGTCCAGCTGGAATTGAGGTTTATTTCTACAGAAGATCCTTATACTATAAGTATAATGCACCCCTTTATTAGTTACTAACTAAACATGCAAAAGATAAGCAGCACTGATTTAACTGTCAAGTCTTACACAAGTCCATCAAGTGTCTCTTGGAAAGGATATTTAAGACCTTCCAGCACCTTCAGATACCTGGGATTACTAAACAGCTGCTGCAGCCTAATTCTTTGTACGGGTGCTGGGTGTGCATCATGTGCAACAACAGCTGCTCAGCAGAGAAAAGGCCTCCCAAACAGAAGGCTCAGCACATCCCAGGGATGCACTCACACCCCTCTCTCCTGCACAGCACAACTGGATAATAAGGGTATAATCACAATCTTCTGTACAGTTTCTCTCCCCTTCCAGAGGACAAACTCACTGCTTTTGGTTGTATCCAGCCACCACTGTCCTGCAAATATAAATAACCAAATCTGAGCACCCACATCTCCATGAGGATGTTTCTACTTTATTACCTGTTTATTTTATAGTCCCAGTCTCAGCTATTTTTCTGATAAATGCTCATCCTTCCTGGCTACTATTAAGCTTCTGCAGTCTCATCCAGTACCTGCAAAGCAGCACTCCCTTTGGATGGACAAGGACAGATGCCTTTTAGCTCGACTTAAAACCTCCCTCAGTCTCTGCATGTCACCTCTGATCTGCAGACAAGATCAGTTGTCCAACACGAAGGAGATACAAACACAGAACTGCCTCCAGCCCAACCTCAGCTTTCCACAGCTCATGATCTGGAGGTCAGCTGGCTCACAGAGCAGATCCCCAGCAGGAGGCATCTCAATCTACAGCAGGATCAGGGAGGAGGAGAAGAATCCACTGATAAGCAGTTGAATGTGTATTTCCATGGGGGTGCTCGCTCATGAAAGGTTATTTCCTGAAGATTCATCTGAAAGTTATTTTGCAAGTGGACATTCTCCCTATCCCCAACTCACAAGTGAAGACAAAAATATCCAAATCCCCAGTGCTGTTCTCTGAAATTTTAACAGAGCACAAACAGAAGTCACTGGAAAGGTTACAAGACTTTTAACACTTGAAGTTGAGCACCTTGTCATACAGGCTTTAACAGAATAAATTCTCTACATAAGCATTTTATTTGTTCCTACTGCTAGAGTTCCTCTAAAGATCAGAATATCAACCTATTTGTATTTCTGCTCCCCAATTTTATTCACTAAAGATCAAATGATTTTTACTCTCTTCCTTTCTCCCACACTTCATTAAAAGACATGCTTTAATTTTTTGTTTCAGCCAGTAAATATTATTTGCAAAAGCATCACAGCTCTTTTTTATTTTTTTAACAGATGAATTATTCAGCAATACTGACTCAGATTGCAGTAGGACTCAGTACAAAGTATAATTGTCTATTTAGAGAGCTCTACGGTAGAACTACCATCTGAATACTCATAAATGGCAGGGAAGCTTCTGCAGCATTACTGAAGCCATTTCCTCAGAGATCTACTGAATAGATGCCTTCAGTTCCACTCATACCTTTGCCACCATGCAGGGTGCTTTTCTATTGTAGCTTTCCCCTTTAGAATCTCAAGGCCTTCAAAAGAAGAAAAAAGAAGAGGAAAAAAAAAAAAGAAGTGCCTGCAGATGGAAAAGAGGAACATAATACCATATGGCCAACACTTATGGAAAAGCTTCCAAATACTGCAACATAAAAACCTATAGAAAGCTCCTCAGATATGTCTACTGCAAACCACAGGCTGCCTTTCTGTGCTGTATTCTTTCTTACTGAGTTGGCCCAACAACAAGATCCTGGGCCACAAAGGCTTCCTGATTTCAACAACACCAAATCATGACCTTTCCAATTATATTTTATATTACAGCTATATTATGCTCCTGGTATCCAGTCACATTTCAAGTTTAGTCTTTGGTTCCAGGAATGTTTGAAAGGAAGACACGGGGTTCCACAGAGACCGTTTTCATCAGCTTTAAAGTGTTAATTCCACTGCAGACCACAATCAAGCTGCTGCAGCTCTCCACAGTACCCCTGCTCTCATGGTTAGATTGAGAGCTGGGACCTCTAGTAATCCTCAATCATTTGAAGAACACAGGCCCTTTATACCAATCTAAATAACTGACTTTCCTAAGCATACTATAAAATTAACTGCTGAGTTTTAAAAGCCCTTGAAAAAGCAGGGACAAATATCAGTGGATAACAGTATGTAAAAATACAGTCAGGTAAGTGCCCAGCCTGCTGAACAACCTGGAGGAGGACAGAAACCACATATATACACAGTAATTCCACCACTCACCCTGATTTTCAATGGAAACTGTGCAACTTTAAAAGCTTAGAGTTTCCTTACAGCAGCAGGAGCTGAGCTAAGCACTCTCAGCACCCAGCACCCCTCTTCACCTTGACTACTATTAACATAACCATCTCCCCTGGGCCAGGTCTGATGGTGGATAAAAGGAAATGAGGGAGCAGACATGTATTTTTGTGATATTCTCACTTGTAGTAAATAAACTAGTTACTGGAAAAAACAATTTTATTTTCTGTTACTGCACATATACATATCTGCATTTCAGGTTACTCCAAGCCACATTTCTATTTTAAAAGTCATGTAATATGTTGGATATTATATTTCAGGTGCCAGAGAATTAAAATATTAGAGACCAAAGATTTTTTATTATAGAACTGATCCAACAGCAATACATTTAGTGAAGTTTATTGGTATAATTATACTGGTAGACTATACTAAAAGGTGTTATATATACACCTCTATACTATTCTCTCTTATATCACTTAAGCAAAATAATTAAGTATTTTATAACATAGAAATAAAAGCAACTTAGGCAAGGACATATCACAGTGAAAACAGAAATTAGAGAGTTGTTCATGCACATCTGGCTTAAGCTGCAAATTAAAAAATAAATTTTTCCCATCCCAAGCCAACATTCCTTTGTCAGCAAACACAGAATAGTGTCACCTTTTCGAAGGCCAAGTCTAAAGATGTGGCTCCACAGCAGCACAAGCAGCAGCCACTGACCCCTTTGCACTGGCTGGGTCAATCCACTCCCTCCCTCCCACTGCTTCTGAATTTATACAGAACTGTTCCACAAGTTGGCTGGAAAAGCTGAATTTGTCACAAATTATCGGCTTCCTCATGCTGTCAGTTTTAGGGCTATTCAGCTCCCATATCCAGCCATGTGGCAAGCAGATTATTCCTGCCCCTTCCTTACACTAAAAGCTATACAGACCAAGGACAGCATCCCTGGTGTGGCAGCCAGCCATTATCCCAGTTCAGCTATGCCAAAGGGTGAGCAATCACTTCAATAAGCCAGCACAAGTTACCCTCTCTTCTCCTGTTATAGATAACTTTTGGCAGAGAATACAACAGGTAAAAGACGCCATCAACCTTGTAAATTGTTCTTCTGCCTGTCATCTGAAAGCTGCCACCAAAACTGGCTGTAAAGTTTCTGATCACTCCCAGTCTGAACTTCCTGAAGGAGTTCCTTAATATCCTGGATAACCTCTCCCACAGCTTTCACAATGCAGGAGATGTTAGGACTTCTTCTGCAAGTCATTAACACATCACTTCCAACAGGTCTGAAAAAAACATCCCCAGGCATACAGTTAATCCTCTCCCAGAGCAACAGTGACACTACTGAGCAAGAACCACCAACTATTCCTCACCAACAGGTCCTGAAACACGACTTTTAAGGGAAATAGAGTCATCTGAATGAAGTAGGGTTTCAAGAACAATGTTCTTGGAATCAAATGTTCAGGTAGGACTTCATCAGGGATTCGTCAGCAAAGGGACAGACAGGAACAGGTTCCGAGAGGAATCCAGTACTTGCTGTTTACAGCATGTTATTGTGACCACGAGCAACAGTTTTACTTCAGCCTACCTCCCATAAGAGAAATATCTAATTTGGTAGGTTTTTGGGTAGGTTTGAATGATACACGAATTAAAATGTACATGGTATATCCTGTGAAAAGCATGGGAACCGAGGGACTGGGAGAGAACAAGAGACTGCAATTTTGTCCCAGAATAATGCAGTAATAGGGCATGACTGTTCAGTCTGCTGAGCTGTCTCCTAAAGAGCCAAGAACACTGAAAACAGTGGACAAGAAACCAGACAGCAGAAGCTGAATCAATGTCAGACTTGGTAGGAGAGGAATACTAACATAGTTTAAGAAGGGCAAGCACAGAAAAAAAAGAAGTGATGTTGTACTGTACCATTTGATTTCTGTTTATTCATGAGGAAACTTTTCTCAGAGAAAAAAAAAAAACAAAACACCATCAAAACAACCATCCATGTAATCAGTCACAGGGTAAGACTCAGTGGTAAAAAAAAAAAAAAGACAGAAAAAGCAGGAAGAGATGGTTACAAGGATTCCTGCTCCAAGTGGCAGGAGATAAAATCACAGAACCCTGGAACATCCTGAGTTAGAAGGGACCCACAAGGATCAAAGTCTAATGCCTGGTGCTGCACAGGACAACCCCAATAGTTTTAAAATGTGCTCGACAAAACTTTGCTGCAGAGATGGAAACCAAGACTAGCAAAGGATTAATTCAAATCTTATGCAGGAAAAACAGTCCAATATATGGGAAATAATATGATGACAGTGATAGGAGTTGACTACTCTATCACTGTCTGGAAGGATTTCAAATGCAAGGAACAGGAAGAGAGGATGCAGTGACAGAGATACGACTTTATTTTTCTTTCTGTGAAGCTGCAAAGAGCTTTAAAACATCCTGGCAGACCACACATTAAAGTTACACAGCAGCATTATTCATGCAGCCACAGGCTACACGATATGGATGTTGCACATTGAACATTTCCCACCCCGATCTAAAGGAATGCATGAGCTGGCAGATAAAGGAAGATCACAGCAAGTTTATGGATGTAAGAAACTCTGATACAAATAAGTGATAGGAAGGGTATCTAGAGATGAGTATCAGAAGCTTCTTCAGTGATACAGGATTAATTCAATTACATATTGCAGCATGAATACATGATGTGGCCAAAGAAAAGGACCTTAAAAAAAAAAAGTGTGAGCACATAGGGCCAACATCAGAGTAAGTGAGCTCTGCCTTGCTCACTGCACCTCATCCTACAAACAGGAACAGGGTCTAGAGGCACAAAAACTAAGAGGGGAGAATAGGTACATTAACAGATAAATAACTGTGAACAGAGAAGTAAAAGTACACCGTCTTGTTGCTCGAGTCTTCCAAAAAAGGTTAATCCTTCTCATAACAAGCTAAAAGAAACCAAAATACATCTTTAAACATTTAAAGAATTATAATCATAATTCCTTAGGACACTTTCCAACATAATATTCAGAATTGCATGCATCTACACTTTTGTTTTGCACATATTTTTGTATGTTCTTTTGAATTCCAGAGTCTGTGCAACTGTTCAGTCACTTTAGATCATTAGGGTAATTGAGGTGTTTTCTCCCCCTGTCACAAGGAGTTGCTTCATGCAGAGGCAGCAGGTTATTGTGTGTGTAAACAGGAGTGACTTCCGTTAAAAGCCACCATTCCTGAACACTGCAGGTTCATGAAGGAGAAGATACAGTACCAGTCTACAGGGAAGCCAAACAAATTCAAACCCAGTCAGAATTCTTAGGTGTGTATTGAAGCCAGTTATTAAAACCAGCGTATTTGTAAGAACCTACAAAGGCAGCTCATCAAAAGCAAAGAAGAAATCCAAGGCTGTGTCAAGAACAGTTCAGTTTAATCAGTTTTTACTCAGAATAAAATGATCAACTGGATGAAAGAAAGATGGCAGACACAAAGTAAAAATAATAATAAAAAAAAATCACACTATGCCTGAGTCACTGATTCCAAAGCAAGCATGGATACTACCACATGTGGAAAAGACAGAGTGGAATCACCACACAGAAACTGCCTAGCAAGCAATCCCAGCTGCAGCAAAACTAATATGTCTTTTTTTCAGCAGGTTTGCAAGACTGGATGACAACTGTGTGTTTTTAAAAAGACATGAACCCCAGTTCAAAGTCTTCTCCAAGTTGGAACATTTGCAAGGTCTATCTTATGCAAATCAGGCAGTGCAGATTGGCAGGCAAGTTCACACTGCAGGACTTTACTGTTTCCACAGGTCACTCTGCAAGTGTTTTACAGGTAGTTTGATAGTTCACATTGCAAAAGAGTCTCAGGGGTTTCCCTTTATTCAACATTGTCCTTAGTGATCTTCAAAACTCTGCTTCAAAGACTCTGCAGCAAGAGTTAGAAATGGTTGCAGGACTTTAAACTTCACAGTATCTTCAAACTGAATTTATAAGTGGTTTGGAGTTAATGCAATTTTTCAGGAAGTACCAAAATCTGAAAGAAACACCCAATTGGAAGAGTGCAAATTATGGGAGTGACTAAATATTGCCACTACTGAGAAAGAAGTACCCCATTATTAACTTGATTTGCTATAGCAGAAGTAGAGAAGAAAAGGTAGTTTGCTTAAACAAAATAATAGCCAAACAAACCACCACAGCTGTTAGAGAGCTATTAACACATTCCAGAAGCTGGTTAGACAGAACAAAGCAACCTTGGGACATTGTACAATCTCCTTCCTTAAAGGTCCTAAACATGGAATGAGGCAATTGTCTACAAAAGCACATCCTGCTTTAGTGAAGTACAAAAAAGGTTATTAGTTCCTGACAATACTTCAAAAGATTCATTCTTCTGGTTTTGAGGATTAAATATCCACATTTCTTCAAACTTCATTAGTAGCTAAGACTTGCAAGAGAAAACTGATAAAAGCAGCTGTTTGAAACAATGAAAGATCCAGATCTGTTGTAACCTTCCCTATATTCACAGCACACTTCAAAATCCTGCAGTGCATTTTGTTTCTCATCGTTGGCATTAGTAAGTAAATGGACTGAGGAGTTAACACTTCTATTTTACTGTATCTCTCCACTGTCAGTGTGGATAAGCAAATGATTATTGCAAGATTTGAGACAAAAATAAAGTGAAGAGCAGCTTAAGAAACTTCACATTCCAGAGCTAATCATAGTAACTCAGAAGTTTCTTGTCCAGGCAGGCAGAGAAACTTATTTGTTTACAAGCAAGAGCTGCCTTGTTTAGGAACTAACTGGTAAACAGTATCAGAAGTCCAACTGAATACTTTTAAAACAGCTCCCTATCAATTAAACCAACCTTCAGTCATGGATTTGTACTTTGAGAAAAGCTACATCACTGTGGTTTTGTGAATAAAGGTGAATAAAGGTAGCAACTGCAGCCAGCAACCTAACAATGTTTCTAAGATTTTCACCACAATAAAGAAGAGTTGACCTGAAGAATTTTCTAAAACATATTCAAGATCTTCCCTTGACAACAGGCACTATGACTTTTCCCTAAGCATCCCAAAGAAAGATCTAAATTAAGATGCCGCCTGTCTGGAATGTGGGCCTGCTCTTCAGGATTGTGAGAGGCAGCCATGGAACCCAAGAAATTAAAATGATATTAAACCTCTGAATATTAACATCAGTAACCACTCAGTGCAGAGCTGAATTCAAGGGAAGTTTAAGGGATGTGATTACTGAGAGAATAATCCTTAGAACCTCTGCTGGAAGAGTGGTAAACAATTTGAACTTCTGCTGTATCTTTAAAACAAGTCCTGCCACATACACAGTTTGCACACAGTGTAGAAAAGAAACAGTCATTTAAGTCTTTCAGGAATTAGTTTAAGATCAAACCTAAACATGAAGCTTAACCAAAGCATTAATCACAAGACAAGCATTTTCAAAATGAGCACACAGCATCTTCATAAACCACAGCCATACCCTTACTGAACAGGGCAAGTATCTAATCTTTAGGCAATCTTCCACTGAAAACTAGACTCAAAGTACTATTTATATAATGCTTTAAGTAAGAAATAATTTTTTAGGCTTAAGTCTTAAGGACTTTGGACTATGTTTGCTGGAGAAACAGTTTTGTGAAGTATAATAAATTGTTGGTCTCAAATCCTGAATGACTTACTTCCAACATCTTAACTTGAAGCCTTTAATAATTCAGTATTTACATTCAGTCTCCCCTTGCACATTTCTTCTCCTTCCCACTTTCTAAACAGCCATTATTGGTATTTCTTATTAGAATCTATGAATCTGTGTGCACACTTTAATAGGCTATAAATTGTTCTGTTTCAATACACCACTTAAGAGATTTACCTAATAGCAGGCGTAGCTTGAAGCTACACAGAAAAAGAACTAACAGTTTCCTGGCTTAAGTAGGTGGGATCCAACACAAACTCAATGCAATATATTTGGACACAGTTTTCTGGAACCTAGTTTAGAGGTTCTCTGTATCACAGATAACCTGCAACTCTACCCAAAGCTGATTTTCCTCTGAACTCATACGATGTCCACACAGAGTACTGCTGGAGGTTTTTTCGGGTTTTAACAAACTGACTCAAAATTACCAGGGAATTCAAGCAAGACTGTGGCAGGAGAGATACAAGCCACTGGTATAGAGCAAAGCATTCACCTTTTGCACTGTGGCATTCAGAGACTCCTATCAAAGGCAACCACACAAGCCCTTTCACTGAGTGATCCCACTCCACCCTGACGGGATTCAAAGCAGGGAAGTCTATCCTACAACTCACTCCTGCAGTAACTATGCTGGAAGTTAGAATACTGCTACAAAGCTTATATAGGAAGAGTTTATACCCATTTATTCTTGTGCCAATGATGTTCCTTCAGTTAATTTTCCTCCTTAGTGTTTACCCACTTCCCATCCCTTACAGGAAATTTTCGTTCATACAGTGTTATCACACCCCTTCTTAGCTTTCCTTTTACTGAGTTAAATGAGCAAAGCCTTATGGTTTCCTCAAGAATGGCCTTTTTCCATGTCCATCTCAGTTTGCTCCCTTCTCCAGCACCTCAGACATCTTCCTCTCTGTCTTTACATCAGTAGAAATTCAAACCAAGCAGCAGAAAAGACTACCACAGTGTAGGGGAATGGTAGAAAAAAAAGCCTTTTTGATTCTGTTTCTTAAAATGCCCAGTGTCAGAACTAAATACTCCACCACAATACACAGAGAAAAACAAAATAATATTGTCAAAAAATCCACCAACAAACTCCTTAAAAAACACCCTAAAAAAAGGACAAAAGCAAAATCACATCACAAATACAATCACGGGTCTACAGCACAGGAAAACTGCTTTCAGACAAAATTTAACTTCTGTCACAGTCAAAATTGGCAAATTCACCCAACTGGTTCACATAAAACAGCAAAATCCATATAAAATTCAGCAGAGGAGGAAAGAACCTAGAACCAAGTTAGATTTATTCAAATAGTATTCAGATAGACAGCTACCTTGAAGGTATCTACATCACATTCAAAAACCTCTTAGATGTGGTTCCCTCTTAGAAGGACAGGGTTATTTAAGCTTTCCAAAGCTCCATCTAGGTGCCAAGCTGGATGCCTACAAGTCAAGTTCAACTTTGCTCTAACACAGTTATGCTTGTATTAAACTGCTTTGGCTTTGTGTTAACCCCAGCCATGAGTGCACTTCTTCCACAGAAGGATTTTCCCTTGAACTGCCAGATTTTCCTTTTGTCAGACTTCTTTACTTGTGGAAAAGCCACACCACAACATGCATCCAAAAGTAAACAGTCTCACTATGGAGAGGAACATTTTGCTTCAAGATGCAATAACTTATGAAAAACAATGCCATCAGTTCCTCTACTTATGCTGGAAATGCCAAATTTCTTAGGATGTTTCAGACTTAATCTACTTCCCCCCCAAGCCCATCCAATGCTAGAAGAGTTGTACCTTCTGGAAGTCAAAAATATTCAAATCAATAAAGTAAACTGCAGACAGTTTAAGTGCTACCCAAAGAGCAAGCTCCTAACAAAAAAGCTGTGCTGATGTCAGTGACATGACTTTAGGCTCCAAATCCTGTGGTCATCCACCCTCAAGTTATCAAAAACACATTACACATAAAGGCCTATCTCACAGGGCAGTCACATCTGTTGCAGATGATTAATAAGCTGCAACATTTCTTAGGATTGTTTAGCAACAGTTAGATTGAGCCAACTGACACAAATATTGTGCTGTCATTCTTGTCACACTGGCCTTACAGTGTAACCCAAGTCACCTCCCTTTAGCACCCAGCCATGCCCCAAGGCACTGTGCTTTCTAAGAACACTGACCTGATCACGACAGCCAAATTTAACAGCAGAGGGTATCAAACCACCAGGACAGTTATACTGCTTCATCTATACCATCCTGCCTACATGTGCAGGGCATTGGATAGAACACTGGAGGCCACCCCCTAGGAAGTTTCTTAGGGAAAAGACTCTGCAGTCACCCTACTCCACCCTGGACCGCTCAGCAAAGCGGTCACAGACAAGTAACAGCACCTTGTAATCACCCACAAGGCAACACTGATATTGTCACACCTTCCAGGTCTATCTTTGCTCATCCACGTGACACTGTAAACTCAATACCCCTAAATCAGGAAATGATATTGGTCAAAGCCTTCAACCTCATATCAAGCAGTTGTTCACCAACCACTATCAAACCAAACAGCTTCTGGGTCATGGAAGTTCTGCAGGGAAGTTATCAGCAGAGGTGACATTGTCCCTCACCTGATGCAGATGGCAGTGACAGCACTAGCAAGAGTGGCTGGTGAAGGTGACTTAAATTACTACTTGGCTACCAGTGACCAACATATATGCACACTCCTGGAGCAGTAATGTCACTCGAGGGCAGGAGAACACCAGGTTGTCCCAATATTCCTCATGGATAGCTGCAGGCCAACAATGCCTTTCACTGAGAAAAATCACGTTTGCAAATCATGCAAATGCAACACACCTGGACACATCAGCCCCAACACTTCTTGCAAAACTGTTTTCAGTTCCTTGCAGCTTTGCCAAAGCCATTACATGGAACCCCTGCCATGGTAAGCATTTTCTAGGAAGTCCCAGCCAGAATGGTTTCACTGTTTCCAAAAACAAGTTAGGGAAAATACATGTTTTGACCACATAAAAATTTTATGAAAGCATTTTCATCAAGAACCTCTTGCATCCTCCATGACAGGAAGCAAGGAGTTTTGGAGCATGTCCTGTGTATCTTTTACTCTACTAAAACATCACTTCCCAGACTAGTGAGGCTCGAAAAGTTTTGTTTGCTAAGGAAAACTCAAAGTTTTTGCTGTTAAAGTGGTTATTTCCAAGTCAAGACAGAGTAGGACTTCCCCCACTGTAAGGCTAAAAATCATATTAAGACAGTTGTATGTCATGTAGGGATAGAAAAATAGTTTGGACTGTTTGGAGACACTGAGCTCTGGGCTGACATGATCCACATGCAATACTTGCACAAGATAAAGACTTGTGTGTGATTGTAGGAACAGTCTTCATCAAAGACAACAAAACTTCCAATAGCTTCTCTTGCACTGCTCAGTAAAGTTTTATCCTTTTAATTAACTATCATTCAATACATAATTTTCATCTTTAAATTTGGAAGACGGAAGTTTCCCAGAGGAAAAACCCCTCATCTATGATGTTACTATATAGCACCCTGGCAGAGAAAGGACAAGCTTCCCTAGGACAGTGGGCACTTGATCATGATTTCTTGCATAAACTAATAAAGCTGAACATTTGAATACTCCAGATATGATATTCTTTAACAACTCTGGAAAAGCACATCACAGGAAAATCCATTGTCCTGCTGATGTTCTTTGTTGCAAAATGATGGAAAAATATAAGCTGCGTAAATTTGGTGGAATAAGTGGGTTTCCACAGTTTTAGAAGCAAGTGTTCAGTATCTCTTCAGGTCAGACAGGACAAAAAGCACTAGAAAGGAGATTTTATTAGAATCTGCTAATGTGCCTCATATCACATCACAAAGCCACTCTAAAGATGGAAGAGAAAACAATTTTGAACTCTAAGGCCATATGAAATCTATTAATTCCAATTATCATTATCATCTCTGTAACGTTTTGTTGCCATGTTCACTCAGGATTCTAATCAGCTGTGGAAAAGTTCATGTAGAACATCCCCTATCAGTGTCACCATGTCCCCTGGTATCTCAAAGCACATCTTGTGGGCAAAATGCCATTTCTGTGTGCCAGAGAGCATCAGCTTTGACAATCCCATAATGAATGTTTACTAGAAATGAATTACAGCTGTAAAAGAATGGCTTAACTTTACTGCCTTCTAACCCCAGCACTTGATCCCTCAGTCTTAAGAATGAAACTAAATCCAGCCTGCATTCTAACATGCACTTTTATTACAAACTTCTTTTAACTATTTTTGGCCCAAAAGTGACAGACATCTGTTTTCATACCTTGATTCAGATATTCAGTAGACAGCAGGAGGATGGTAGACAAGAACTCAAGAAGAAATTACTTTTAACAAGAAATAACAAAAAAGTCCTGCAGGGCAGGGAAGGGATGACCACCCCAGACACAACATCAGTTAAGAGTAGATGCAATTACTGAAAGTAATTTTACTGGTGAAAGTCTATTTCAGGAGACAGCCAGAAACGAGCACGGAACAGAAGAGATGGATGATACAGGAAGAGTGAGATGAAGGCCAGAGCATTACTAGGAGAGATTCCACTCTAATGCAAACTGTTTATCAAATGTCTAAATGCTGCTTTGTGCAACAATCCAGAGAAGCAGAGCATTCAGGAGTGAGCACATCAACCCCATGATGCTGATGCTACAATTGCTGCACACACTTTGCAGAACTCTCTTTTTCCAGTCTAGGAATTGAATACAGATACAGCACAGCCCTGCAATTAACCTCACTCTGTCTGCAGAAAACACCCCAAAAAGAGATAGGCAGATGCTACAGAAAAGCAGTTAATTCTGCATTCAGCAGATACTATTTATTATCCATAGTGAGCAAAAGGAAAAGTTTAACATGGATGACAAACAACACTGCAACAAAACTATTTTCCAAATTAACATGCTAAAACTACACCAATGCAATCAATACAACTGACAGGGATGTGTTTGCTACTCATTTGCTACTCTAATCTGGTTTTTCCTCTCACAGCACAGGTAGCTGATGGAACACAACCACTTATGAACCCCAGCTTAACCCATTAAAGCTTCTAAGCATAAATTGTTAACTAAAGCCCTTTTTCATGTTAGATCTTCAGAATAATTTCTCCTTGTTCTTTTCCAAGTTCATCATATCAGCCATTAAAGAAAACCCAGAACCACTCCTGACATTGATCAGAAGCAGGAACAACCTTAATATAGAAACATGACTGCAAAAACACCAAAGCTGGACAAGGAAACCCACAACATGTACAAAGATAACCAGTTTTTGATCTTTTATTAGGTTCATGAGAGGTCTCTCAGCACCATATTTCAGGCTAGAATGAGAAACTCCACACCCATCAACAAGCAGCTTTCGTACTTTTTGAGGAAACACAGGTAGGTCATTCCCATCCAAGGAACACTGAGCAGGACGAGTTTAGAATATTTTACCCTAAGTTTTCTGTTTATTTTTAAGCTGAGCATCCTTCAGATAAAAAGGGACTCTGGACACTTGTGAGTTTTTACTTTTCTGGTCTGATTGCTGCTTGGAAAAAGGTCCTTTAGGGAGTCCTAAGGAAAACAAATATTCCTGGCCTACCCAGTCCTTCTGTGGACTCCATATGTGCAGAAAATGAGCCTACAGCCTGCCCTATTTCAGCTGCAGTGCACTGGTGATGTTTAACATCATCTCACCAAGATTTAGCCTTACACATCACCACAGCAGTACCATTAAGCCAGTCCTGGACAGACTAGTGACTCACTAATATGTTACACTGATCCTAGAGAGTCCAGGCAGATATATGAAGTAAAGATGTTTTAAACAAAAAAGATGAGCAGCACTTCTTTCTGCAACAACAGCACTCTACCTAACACTGTCCATGCTAATTACACACAGAATAGTTTATGTGTATTCTTTGTATATAATGGAAAATAAAACTGCCCTTCAGCTTACAGCACCAGTTTATTTAGAAATCACATCACCAGGCCAAACTCTGCATATTTCATTATGGTACTACTTAGAACATAAATCTTTCTAGTATCATTTTTTCAACACCACTCTCTTAATTAGAATCCAAATTAAATGAATGCCTTCTGTGCTTTCACATTCTCATTTGAGTAACCTTTGAGGAGAGTGAAAAAAAAAAAACATTTCACACACTGGATGGCATTCAGTGCACACATTGAGCCTCATTTTTCAGCTCCTTTTATTAAGCTCCCTGTTTCAACAAAACTGCAGCATAATTTGATACACAAGATAGTTAGCAACTGTTGATGGATACAGAACTGGAAAGCTTGCAAATACTCCAAAGTAGAGGCAGTCAGGAAAGTCAAAATGAGTTTCAAATTTCCCATTTAACTCTCACAGCAGAGAGACTTAAAGTTTGACAAAAGATCATCAGTTGCTGTTTGGCTACAGCCACTTAATGAAACCTTACCAAGATTTCTTGACTTCTGAGCGCTCACCACTTGCCATCCAACAACAAAGTGAACACCACCAGATGTCACTTTACTCCCCCACCCCCAATATTAGCACAAACACAACGACAGCAACCAGTGCAAAAATTTAGGTCATAAAACAGGTACTGCAACTAAGCTGCCGCATTTCCACCTGCATCTCAGTCTCCTGTGATTCTACTCCTCTGGGTCTCTTCAGACAGAGGAATTCTGAGCAGTAAGTTTTGGTCTGACTCTCAACACTCTCAATTTCACTTACACTTTAAGTTCTGAACACAGCACTTTACTTCCTTTCCACTTGGCTTTAAAATTAGGCCTAAAACTAGTTTTCCATTAAGTCTGAAAGGGTAATAAGGTGACTGCTTCCTTTCAAAACCCACATACTACTTTAAACTGGCCAAAGCTTTGCTATTATACATTATCTTTTGACAGGTCCCTGAACTGCTCTCACCCACCCAGCGTGAGCACCCACAGACAAAGCCTCAGCTTTAAAGATAAATGAATTGGGAGACAAAGTGAAATAGAAGCTCGAAAATCAAGAAAAAAAAAACCCACAAAACAAAACCTATCAAAGTTTCTGAAGAATTTGTATTATTTTACTGCAGGGTTTTAGAAGACACACAGATCTTCAGCCTAATCAAGTGTCTCCAAATCATACCACGTTACACCGTTAAAAGTGCAAAGGTGTTTCAAAACTGAAGTTTTGTTACTTTGTTTTGTTTTAGGCTAGACATCCTTTTCAGATATCTAAATTTGTAAGATGTTTAAAGTAACTTCTAAAATGGCTTAACTATTAGTGATTCAGCAGGTTTTAGGAACTCGTATCTTGCAACAGCAAGCCTCATGTAAAAATAAATATGTAAATTGGTAACCTTCTAACTCTCCATAAGCATAACATGAATGACTGACTAAAAAGTTAAACAGTGTGAGGGAAAAAGACCCTACAAGCTAGCTACAGATCCACTGTACCAAATATTCATACTTAAGCATGTTCAAGCTGCACAAAGGCACAAGCATTTCATTGCAATTCAAACTCTGTCTGGACTGCTAAAAAAAAAAAAAAAAAAAAGCTCAAAGAATGCGATTGTTAAGAGCTTCCTTTCCTCACACACAGAAAGATTAAAATAAAAGGTGTTACTTTTCCAGACCAGTCCCACAACTGCAGGCAGCATGCTCGTAACCAAGAAGCTGCCTTATTAGCATACCGGCTTTAGATATTTCTCCTCACAGAATGACTCAGCCTGCTATTTTCAAAGTTTTCCTTAAATATTTGTCCTACATCTCACAATAGCAGCTACCAACTACCGAAAAAAAAAAACCACATCCCGTGAAGTCTCAGCCACTCCACGACGCTGAGCACGGAGATTAGCCGTCCGTCCACATTTGCATCCACCCGAGCTAATCCTTTCTGAAAACGAAAGCTCAAGACATTCAGCACGGATCTTTCAGAGGTAAAGCGACTGCTTTGTGCAAGTTCGAGGGAAAAAAAAAAAAAAGAAAAAACAAAACAAAACACAAAACAACAACAAAAAAAAAACAAACCCACATCCACAGCACGGTTTAGTGCTTGCAAGAGGGGAAGAACTTGCAGGAGTTTCCCTATGGAGCAGAGCACGCTCTGTCAGAGCTGCAGCGAAGAACAGCCAGAGAGAGCGGCCACATAAGGAAAATCGAGTTTACAGCTGCCGCTCCGAACAGATGTACGCGCTGCCATAAGGAGAAGAAGCTTTAGCCGAAAGAGCTTTCCATCACTGCTCCCAAAGCCTATATTTGGTATCGCGGACGTATTCGAGGAGAACGAGTGTTTCCAGGGGAGGAGGAGGAGGAGGAGGAAGGCTGGTTCCCCCCGGAGCAGGGAACCCCTGGCTGGTGGAACTGCGGATCCAGGCGCCGGGAAGGGCAGCGGGCACAGCCGGGACAAAAGCTCCGCAGCGGGATCGGGTGGATGCGGGGCCGGGAAGGGCACGGCCCGGGCACGGCGCATCCCCGATCCCGCCGAGGGGATGCCCCGCTCCCTTCCCGCTGCCCAGACCCCGCCGGCAGCGGGGGTGTCCCCGGCCCGTCGCCCGCGCCGCCCCCGCCCCCCGCTTCCCTGGATTTTTACCTTCATCTTCGAGCTCTAGTTTCTCCAGCATCCCTTCGGAGGCGGCCGGGAGCTGCGAGGGAGCCGGAGCCGCTGCCGCCGCCTGCGGGAGGGAAGAGAGGAGAAGGGGATGAGCATCCAGGCGCGGACTCACCGGCCCCGCGGCGGCACCGGGCGGGGAGGGGAGGGAAGGCGGGACGGCGGCGGCTGCCCCTCGGCCTCCGCACACGCTGCCGCTCGCAGCCGGCGCGGGGGGAGGAACCCAGGGGGGAGGACCCGGGGCTCGCCCTCCCCCAGCCCATCAACCCCCGGCGTGGCTCCCCCCGGGCCGCCCGGGCCGTGCCTCCTGCGGGCGCCGCCTCCTCCCCGCTCGGCGGGAGCGGCTCCCCGAGCTCCCGTTTCGCAGGACGGCGCTTCCCGCCACGCCTCGCCGCGCCGCGCCCCCCCCTCCCCCCGGCGGAGCGCTTGGTACGTCCCGTTTTGCTGCAGTCGAGCCCGTTGGTCGGCGGCGGGAGGGGATGGGAGATACCACTTCCGCGCGGGAAAGGGAGGGGTAGCAGGGGCAGGTTTAGTGCCCTGAGAGCTCTGCCGGCGCGGCCGCCGCTCGCTGCCCGTTCTCCAGGCTCGGCTGTTCGCCGGGCTGCCCTGGGCTAGAGAGGGGCGAGGGGAGGCGGAGCCGGGGAAGCCCTGTTCTCCCCCCGCCAGCCGCGGTTGGTACGGTCCCGCGCGTTCACCTGCGAGGCAGCGGCGGGGAAGCGGACGGTTCCACTGCCCGCGGGGGGGACACGGGGGTGTGGAAGGGGTTTCCCCCGTGTGTGACGGGAGCTCCCGCAGTGCGCCGGGCCGCCATCCCGGGGTGCCCTTTATCCCGGGGTGCCCTTTATCCCGGGGTATCCGCCATCCCAGGTGCCCCCTATCCCGGGGTATGCCCCTATCCTGGGGTACCCGTCATCTCGCTGTACCCCCTATCCCGAGGTGTCCCCTATCCCTGAGGTACCCGCCATGCCGGGGTACCCGGTCTGGGCACAGGCGCGCTCGTTTCCATTTTAAAAAATTTCCAGATTAAGTTACAATTCAAGATTATCCCGAGTGTCGGCGTCTCCCGTGTAATCGGCCCAAAGCCGCCCTGGTACCAGTGTCTGTAGGACGGAGTTAACACCACGGGAGGCTTCAGCCTACCAAAGACGGGATTTACTGCACCCTGTAAGCCAGGCTGTAGCAGAACCGATGGAAATAAGGAAATATTCGCAATAGGTTGACCATTTGCATTTATTTAGACAGGGAGGTGTGGTAAAGCTTTAGCTGGGCTTCCTGAACTCTAATGAATAGACCCCCGCTGACAGCTTAGGGAGCTCAGCAGGACCAGTGCAGTTCAGACAGGGATGCTGCAGAAGGGGAAAACAGATTATTTCTTTGGCAATGGCAACAGATCCTGTGGGCAGACACACGTGGATGGTGCTCCAGAGGAGCCAAAGGAGTCATTAGGGAACGTATGAAATCTATTGGTCCCAAGGGGAAGCTCAAGCTTCAAAAGTTCAGCGAGTCCTTCAAGGAGGGAAGGGTGATAAGATCTAGGATAGCACAGTAATGTGCAAATAATGTAGGAAAGTATGAAAGATAATTAGAATTAAAGCTACGATGGGAGGAGAGAGCCAAAAATTATGGGAAAACAGAAATCTGTCTCATTTCTCAAGTCCAGTGAAGTTTCAAGCAAGGAAACAAAGTGCTGGTGACAGCTTTGTTTTCCCAAACCACCTATTTCTAGGGAAACTTTTGAGGATATATGGGAAAGTTAACAATATCTAGTTCTTTACTGTAAAGATCCTTTGAAAAGAAAATCCTGCAATATTTCCTTCCTAGGTGTATTTTTAAAAGACTTCTAAGACTTTAGTAAATGCTCTACCTGACGAGTCACACAAGATACCAAAACACCTCATATTAACTTATTATATTTTCAGCCTACTATTTAAAATGCTTTGGAAGCTTTTAATTGTCTCTGGGAGCTAGCTTTAAAAGCTCTAAATAATTTATCTTCCTTATCGTTTATCTTGATAGTGGTAAGATTTTTGAACATCTTTTCCTAATCAAAGGAAGAGAAGAAAAGGTGACATGATGGACTGGAAATAGCTGCCATAATTTTGTTTCTTTGTTTTTATTTACTCCCCATAATTATCTAGTAAGCACTAGCCATGAGGAAATACAGCTCCTAGGTTGTTTGTAGCTGGAAGTGACACTGAGTCTTGAAAGGTGTGCATTGCATTTCACCTGCTACAGAACACCAGCTGTTTGTAAGAAGTCAGATAAGCCCACTTCATGCTGCACTGCACTGTGAACCTCAGAGCCCACTGCAAGATCAGGATTTTATAGTGGCAGTCTGCACCCAGACCAAGAGTACTATGAGATACTCAAAATAATAAAAAGGCAGTAGTTTAATATATAACAGAGATTTGTAATGGAAACTCTATAGCTATGTTGTACCATCCACACTGCTCAAAAAAAAAAAAAAAAACAAAAAACCAAACCCAAAGGAAATGGAGAACTAAAAGCTGAAACCCCATCCTTCAATCTGCCTGCAGTCTCACAATTTGTTTAAACCAATTTTGGAACAAGCTGCTGATCATGGCGTTCCTTTTGCTCCTCGCTTTGCATTCTGGTTCCTTTTGGCTTGTAGGCAACACAGTGAGTCAGAACAGGAAACTGATGCAGCTGAAAACCAAAGGGACTAATAAGAAAAGATTGGGTTTTATCCAGATCAGTTCCTGATCCAGGTCACTGTGCAGTTGTATCAGCACTGGGACATGGAGTGCCCAGGGCAGGAGTGACAGTGGGACCACACCTTCTGGAAACAACCTACTCTTAAGTCAGCTTAAATCACAGTAAAAACACCATCCTGTCCATTGTGAACAGGATTAGACAAATTGGAAGATATTTAACAATATTACCTCTCTGCAAACTCTGCCTGTCATTTTACAGAAGGATTACTGGATAAAGATATGGAAAAAAATCTGTCTTTCAAAGGACCTGTAATTTCCACCAGGATGATATTATATATTGTAACATTTCAATACATGGTTTTTTTTGGTGACTGTTTGTTCTACTGCCACAGGAGGTTTCTCTTAACTATAACCAAGGGATTTGACCAAATTATGCTTTAAAAGTTTGCTATCAGGTAACCAGTTTCAACTGTTTGAGATACCCACTGCAACAAGACAGAACATACTTTGCATGCTAAATACTGCCAGGCAAAATAAAGTCTATAGAGAAAAGTTTAGAAGAGAGATACGTGCAAAACAAAAGCTGCCTGAATACATTTCTACTTTTTCATGTTTTTACAAGGGCATTATTTATGCCAAAAAACATAGACCAACACAACTTTAATACAGCAGTGGCAGCAACCTTTGTAGAGCCAAAGTAAAACAACTCACGGTTGATACAATAGCAAAAGTCATAAAAGGTGGATGTAAACAAAAGGAGTTTTAGGACTTCTAGAGGCTAGAACATAAATTTTAATAGGTAACTGCTTACTTTGTCTCTGGCTGTTTTCTTTATCTTCCTAGTGCAAAGGGAGTGAGGAGTGACTAATACTCTGTAGAAGTAAAATCAGTCCTGTAAATTATATATTCACTTATAATGAATATGTTAAAACCTATCTGATGATCTGTTTCCTTTTTCTGATAATCTAGGAGTCCTTTTAGTCCTATGTCCTATTGAAGGAATCCTATTGTTTTCATAAGAGCATGATAAATTTAAATCATAGGAACAGTTCAGGGATGTGAACAGCAACTAACATCAGCAGAAGATTGTTTTTACGTAGTTTCCTGCCATCTTGCCTCCCAGAGTTAGCAGGAATGCACCCACTAGGGTAGGGATCTGTCCCTGGCAGCCATCAGATCACCTGTATCAAAACGCTTTGACTCAGAGCAACTCTGCAGCTTTTCATGTTGAACAAGTTACCCTGGGCTGCTGCTTCTGCAGCCAGTGGAGAAACAAATATTTCTGGGACATCCTTCACACGGCCCATTTCAGACAACTACTTTGGATAAAATGATTCTGGACTGAGCAGAGCACTGCACCTCCACCTGCTCAGGTTCACTGTGCGGGAAGGTGGGGGCAGCGAGCCAAGAGACTTTACACCCCTTGGTGCAAGTTTGATTCCAAGATGTGTAAGAGAGCAACCACACCCATTTCAAGCACACAGAGGAAAGAAGGATCATCTCTAACATCCAACATGTATAACCAATGCCAAGCCACTCTCAGTCTCCTTAGCAAGAGGCTGGAAGTCCCGTGGTGAGCAGATGCAGCGCAAATTGATGGACTTTTGGCACTTTCTTGCATGACAGGCACACAAGCAAGCCAGGAACGACTGCTAAAGGTCACAACAGTATTCACCAGGAAGGTAGTGAGGCTTCTTTATCTGACTGGAAGAGTTTAAGAGAGAGTTCCACAGAAGTTCTGTGTTCTGTCCAATATCGTTCAGTGTTTCCACTGATGACTCGATAAAGAAGTAATGAATAACCCGACCACATTTTCAAATGACTCAAAATGACTCAATGGCAAGAGAAGCTGCTTTTATAGGGACAGCCTTAGAACTTCAAATAATCTTGGGAATTGCTTCAGTGCTTTGAAAAACAGGATGCACTTTGATACAGGTAAATAGGACATGTTACACAATAATCAAATGCAAAAATAAAATGGGACTTGCAGCAGTCATGCAAGAAAAAGACCTGAGAGTAAAACTGAAAGTCAGACTGCAGTGCCAGTTTCTTGAAAATAAAAAAAAAATCACACTGTCAACAAATGTGTTATAGGTAAGACGTGGAGAATCTGTTCTACGTATTCTCTGGTTAGATGCCAGCTGGGATACTGCATTCAATTTTAGGCATTAAACTCAAGAATGAACCAAGAGAGTCCAAAAAGAGGAACGACAATGATCTCGGAGTCTAGAAAACCTGTAAAGAAGATCTTGAAAACTTTGCAGTTTCTTCATCTAGAAAGGAAGAAAAAAAATCATGGAACAGAAGACTGAAGAAAAATACCGTAACAGTCTCCAAGTATAATGTGTTTTTGCAAGAAGGAAAGTGATTATCTTCTGGGTCCACTGGTTATGGGATGAGAAGTTATCTACTTAACCTTTAGCAAGGAACTTTTAGGTTGGACTTTGGGAGAGCTTTCTGACTGTACCAACAGTGAAGCACCAGCACATTTTACTGAAAAAACTGTAAAATCTCCATCACAGGAGGTTTATAGCAACAGGTTAAACAAAAAAAATTGTTGGTTATTATTTCCATATAGCTGATTGTGCAATGGGGGCAAATGAATTTTTAATGTCCCTTCCAGACTTATTTTCTTTTGTTTCTATTTTTGTCCAATCTTTAGAAAAATATATTTAGCCTTAGTATGATAATTCAATGAGAATTCTTTATATGTATCTTTTGTACAAAAGCCAGTTTACCAACAATCTAATACAAATGTAAATTTGCTTTTCCTCCCTCCCCACAAACAAGTAGCCTTAATTCTGTGTTAGAAAAATTCTAAAGCAAATATTGTTTGAGTAATAATAAAGATTACATATTACTCTTTGGTGACTGGGTAGGAATAGAAAGAACAATCTAAAAAAAGAAATGCTGCTGCAAGTCACAAGTCTGTGTGGAACAGACTTATTCAAGCATTGCAACAAAAATGTTACCTGTGCTTTATTTAGAAATAGGCATTTCCAGGTAAATTCAAGGCTTTTTCTTTCCTGATGGCTTAATATGGATATGCTGAGGTGCCACCTGCACAGCTCACGGAATGCCCTTCCCAGTACTTCAGAGGGGAAAAAAAAAAGCTACTTACCTTATAAAGCCTAATGGATTGAAGAGCAACAGAAGGAATTCCCATCTAAATGCAAATCAGGGCAAAGCCATTTTGAATGCAAGAGTAAACTACAAATGGTAATTTTCCCACCATTTGCTAGTGCTCCTTACTACAATTACAGTTATATACAACTGAAGTAGTTCACAACTCTTCTCCTGATGAGCTGTCAAAGAACAACTTATAATTTTTCCAAATGTATGTCATAGATATGTTTATCCTGTCGCAATTTGTTTGTGCAAAATTAATTTTAAACACCTCCTGCTTAATTTTGGCTTAATCTAGTCTGGTTTGTGAAGTAGATAAAGACAAGTTATCAGCAAAAAAAAAAAAAAGGTTTCATCTGCTGCTTAATCTGTAAATTAAACTCCTATTTGTTTTTTGCTAGAGTGTGGTAACTGATACCAGTGGTTTACAACAGCTGAGAAAACTGGAACGAGGGAGGCTGAGGTCAGAATCCCATCTTGGATCCCTTTGGGATTTAAAAATGCCACCTGCGAGGTGAAAAGGCTGCATGGGGTGGCAGTCCCTGAGGGTGCTGCGTGCTTCGAGAACATGGTCAGGCCCAGTGTAGAGCTCCAGGCCTGGTCTGACACAGAGCCCTCCTCACCTCCAAAAGCTCAGAGTGATCAGAGCAACTGAGCAGGAGTTGTAGTTTCTGCCATCTATTCTAAGGAACCTCTGTTCCAGCACCAAACCAACCAGTAAGGAAGGGGATGCCTCGTACAAAATGCTGGATTTTTTTTATTTTTTTTTTTTGGCTGAAGTTTTTTCTTCCTGTACCCGGAAGGAATGCAATAAAAATTACTTTAGTCTTAAAAGGCTTTTGAAATATTAAATGCTCTAATCATGTCAGTGAGTAGCAAGTGTAAATGAAGCTGGTTACAGCTCAGACATTACAATTTGTTTAGAACACAGTAACCAACTCCCGTAACAACACCAGGCACTGACAACACACTCTGTATTGGCATTGTGTGTTCCCCAATGTCAGCTGGGTGCTCTGTCCCTAATCTGTGAGGCCCTCAGTGAATTAGGGACACAACTGTCCTGCAGCAGGTATGAAAGTGAGGGAACAACTGTGTCTATTCTAAACTTATTTCTAAAACTATATGCTGGGGCTGTAGAAACTCTAATGGTTTGATTTCCTTGCAAAACAGCTCAGAGTTTGCCAATCATGTAAGAACTCTGCTCTGAAAGGATTTTTTTAACTTCATCCCAACATCATCAGGATATGACTCGCCCAGTGATCCTGAGCAGGAGTCTTTTAGCATGGAATACAGAACAACTGCATATTGCTTTTATATTTTACAACTAGTAACCAGTCTCCTATTGCAGGTATCTTCCTATATAGCAGCAGCTATAATATTAATTATTGTACAGAGTTAATTATTAGTGATAAGCAGTCACAGTTGGGGATCTGTAATAGGTTAAATGGATAACATAAATGGAACAACAAGAAAATTTAGCCAAATCCTAAAAAAAAAGAAATATAGGACTGCATTCAGCACTGGGAAAGATGATGAAATGGACAACTTGCATTTCTACTAAATCCTCACTACAATACTGAGTGTTGAAATCTGCTTACTCTGAAGATAACATGGACTGAATGTGCAGAGTGATTTCACATTTTTAGTGGCAAGCCCTTCCTAAATATTTCTGTATGGAAATGAACTTGCAGTTTAATCCCAGTGAGTTTTGTTCCTGACTTAATTCAGACACGGGATAGATTTACAAAACTTCCTTTAATATGACACCAGAAACAAAGAACCCGTTTTATACACAAACAGTGTCCTGCAGATCCTCACTTTGAGGGAAAAAAATGGTACCAGTGAGAGAAGACTTAAGGATTTCTGAAAAATAAACTTAAGGACAGCAAAAGATGAAGGAATAGTCCAGATCCCAAGCTAAATTCTTAGAGAGAAGTCAAGGCAGGAGTGTAGAAGGGGTAAGATTTGTTTACATAACTCTAATCTGTAGCTGTGTGTCTGATCTTGTATCACTGCTGCTCAGATAAGGTGGAGTTTTGAGTCAAGAATATCAGAGGCATTCTCTAGACAAGCCTTTGTGGCCCACATTCCTTCCTCAGATTACTCATATAGAGTATAGGTGGAGTCCAAATCAAAATTATCAGTGTGACACATTATTAATCAAACAGCACAACAACTTAAATTCTGTCCTTTTGAACACAAAGTTCAAAAAAGTCAAGTTACAATCACTTGTAACCTCCATTGCAAACACAGGGATGCCACTTAGTTTTAATCTATTCCAGAGCTTTTAAGTGTTCTTGTCTTAAATATTTGTTATTGTACATGTTCAAAAAGATATAGTTTAGGTGTTTTCACACGTAGACTTGAGTGCTCCTTAGGCTGTTTGAAATAGGACCAACCCTTTATCACACTGAAGGTCACGGTTAAGGGCAAGGGGGAATTACTGCTGGAGAGAGCTGCAGCAGTCAGGTAATAAGCATGATTACAGTAGATATTTTGTTGTAGGAAATGTACATTTCAAAAAAAAAACCAAAACAAAAACAAAGAACGGATTAAGATAATCCTATTGGTAAAAAACAGGTAAGCATCCACTTATTTAAAGTGAATGGAAAAGAAGAAAGTGTGAGCCCACATTTATGTGGGTCTTCATTTGCTGGCACTGAATACAGGATTATTTGTGTTAGTTAAAGTTATGCACTCACTTAAGTACTTTAGCTGGATTGAGGCCAGAGTACTGATGAGTAATCTGCAGAACTGAGGCCACTGAGAATAACAAATGAAAAAAAAATACTCAGAGCCAAATCTGATTTAAATAAACACACTTACTACCCACCATTTTGCTTCCTTCATCTTAGTGTTATATTTCAAAGCTCAGTCATGGATAGTGACTTCACTGTGCAAACACTTATTACACCAGCTTTTGATGATATTTTTCAAACTTAAAATGAAACAGTTTTCCCCCTAACAAAGCCTGAAGTTAATTGATACCACACTTGAAGCTTGACTAAACTATACAAAATTCTAATAACCTATTCATAGCCTACTGTTCAAATGTAATTTTAGAAGCACAGAATGGTTTGGGTTGGAAGGAACCTTAAAGGTCATCTAGTTCCAACCCCCTTGCCATGATAGGGACACCTTCCACTAGACCAGGTTGCTCAGAGCCCCATCCAACCTGGCCTTGAACACTTCCAGGGATAGAGAGTCCACAACCTCAAGTCCAATGCCTCACCCTTATAGTAAAGACTTTCTTCCTAAAATCTATCCTTAACCTTCCATTCTTCAGCTTAAGGCTATTTTTACCCTTGTGCTATCACTCCATGCCCTCGTGAAAAGTCCCTCTCCAGCTCTCTCTCAGCCTGTCATTTTCGTGATCATCAGCAGTTTTGAGAGTCTGGAAGCAGATCTACCAAACCTGGATGCTGGCAGAGTGATGCTGGTCACAGTTACAAAGGCGGCTTCCTGAGAAATAGAGAAAACCTTCAGCTCAAAGCTGAGTCACCCACAATTTTAATAAAACTTCAAGGAATTTGCATAGACCTGGGCTGAATAAATAACTCCCTCTGTGGCACAAGCTGCTGTGCCACAAATGCAGGTAACTGCAGCTAAATAGAAAATAGCAGCTGCTACAGGTGGCCACTTTCTGCAGGGCTCATCACGACTGAGGATCTCAGTAGGGCTCCAGAAGGAGCCTTTGGAAGCTCCCTCAAACAGGCAGGCAAATAATGATGCATTTTTTAGTGCAGTTCTAGGAGGACTTTGAACACCAGGAAGGACTTCCTCGTAGCCCTTGGGGTTAAGCATTAGCTTTCAAGCCCACCCCACAGCTGACAAACTCCGAGTGCTATCAGTGGCCCCACTAAAGCTTGTGAAGTCTGTTATCTCAGAGTAGCTACTACTGTGCACAAACAAACCAATATATTAATAAACTTCCTTCAACACAGAGGCTATGGTTGACCTGTAACCTCCAAATAAATTAATTTTTGACTAAAAATGCACTGAATGTGCACAGCTTGAGGAATCTAACCCTCTTCTTGAATTCATTCCAGATCTACTGCTGATCACTCCAGGCCTAATTTTTGTGTGCTGCTTCTTTTTTGTTGCTATGCACGAAAGAAAGCTGCAATGATGGCAACACTCAATGGGTATCTTCCTTCTGTCATGCATGCTTTCCATTTTGACAGCCCCTCAACTGCATCCTTCCATCATTTCAGGTACACTACCAGTGGAATCAGATTGTGCTCTGGGCTGGTTCTGTGGTTTGACACCACCTGGAAGGATTGAACCAAGGGCCGTGCTAAGCAAGAAGCGTATCAAGCACCTGAGCTCAATGTTTCATGGCTACAAACAGTACCACAAAGAGACATGCAAATAGTGGTAAGGCCTTTCCCTGTATTCCAGGAAGCGGAATTGAAAAAATTTGAAATTATTTCCACACTAAGGACCAGGGCTACACCTCCAGCAAGCTGCCACCACGCTCATGTTCCTGCAGAGCTTGTGGAGATGCAGATATGGAAGTGTATCCTTAGGCAGTGGATGCTTACAGTGTGGAGATGGCAAATACTGGGTTCACAAGCACATAAGCTTAGATGCAGATTGAGTCTCTAGTTAAATGTCTGCAAAGAGCTGAAATTATTCCTTGTCATGCTTCCCTGGGCCTCAGAAGAGCAGCCTGTTTCAGTGACCTTTTGTGCACATCTTGATGTGCTCTGAAAACACGAGGGCTTCCTGTCCACAGTTACAGTCTGCAGTGTAAAAGCCTGTTGCTATAAACTTTAAATACAATAGACTCTGTCTATGGTTAACTTATCTTAAGCCGCTTGCAGCTCCTGTTCAAAAAATATCTGAGTTATGTAGAACTTTTTAATGTGTTTATCACCGTAACATTTCTGACTTAGTGTAGCCTCATTTTTTTATAAATGGGAAACTGAGGCACTGAGAGACCAAGTGCCTTAGAATTGCACAAGTGATCTCTGATAGGGCAGATGGTTGCAGCCAGCTCTCTCTCGTCTCCAAGCCATGTCTAGCTACTGGCACTATTTTTCTCCTTTTTAAACTCTTGTTTTCCTTAATGACTCTGGAACTGACTCCGACTGACTCTGAAGGCAAACTGCAGGAAAGAAGGTTGTGCACTTGCTGTGGCAACTATTTTGTATCAAAAACAGTGTGGCCAGCAGGACCAGGGAAGTGGTTGTCCCTCTCTAACTGGCACTGGTGAGGCCACACCTCAAGTCCTGTGTCCAGTTCTGTGTCTCATGACAAGAAAGACATTGAGGTGCTGGAGCAAGTTCAGAGAAGGGCAATGGAACTGGTGAAGGGTCTAGAGAGTAAGTCCTGTAAGGAGCAGCTGAGGGAGCTGGGGTGTGTTTAGCCTGGAGAAAAGGAGGCTCAGGGATGACTGTACTGCTTTCCACAACTGCGAAAGGAGGTTGTAGCAAGATGGGGCTCAGCATCTTCTCCCAAGCAACCAGCAACAGGAGAAGAGGACACAGCCTCAAACTGCAACAGTGGAGGTTTAGGTTGGACATCAGAAGAAATTTCTTCATGGAAAGGGTTGTTAAACATTGGAATGGACTGCCCAGGGAGGTGGTGGAGACACCATCCCTGGAGGTTTTCAAGAAAGAAGTGGATGTTGCACTTAGTGCCATGGTCCAGTTGACACCATGGAGATTGGTCAAAGGTTGGACTCGATCTTAGAGGTCTTTTCCAACCTAAATGATTCTGTGATTCTGTATTCCTCACAGTGCTCCCTAAGAAATCAGCTTTGGCAGGGTCTTCCCTGTGTGCAAGGTGTCTGTTGGGATGTACTTTTATGCAGTCATTTCCAGCAGGCTTAAGGGAAAGGGGGAAGAAAGGGGTCTGTTGTCTTCTTTCATAAGCTGTGTCTTCATCTGTAGCTGTTCCAGTTTATGTAAGGAGATGGATCCTGAGGTAGAACACACCATAAATGTTTCCCAGTAAATACTGGAAACACCCAAAAATCCCAACACCCAGAGCTTGAAATGCCAAACACACAACAGCAGGGAGATAGCAATCTTGCAGCTGCTGCTCTCCCTGCCACTGTCAGGAGCTATTTTCCATTGTCACCAGTTCTCCTCTCCTCTCCCTCTCCCTCTCTCTCTCCCTCTCCCTCTCCTCTCATTCCCAAGCTCTTTCCCGCATTCTCTTCTGAACCTTTAATGTATTCCCCAACTGTTTTTTCCATCCTCTGTCCATCAGCTTCCTTTCTCATCTTCAGTACTTGAGGTTGTCATTTTTAAGTGTTTTAATAGACCATAAAACTTGTACAAAGCCTCTGATCCGGCAAAGTGACTTGACATGCACACAGCTTTAAGTGCTCTAGTACTGTTGACTCCAGCAGGGCTACCAATATACTTAAAATTAACCACACATTTAAGTGTTTTCCTGGATCAGGGCCACCACCGCATCGACATCAGCCAAAAACAAAACAGCACCTGAGATTCAGCAACATTAATACACAGCAAACTCAGCCAAACCCGGGGCTGTAACCTTCAGGTTACCTTTCCTCAATGCCTTCTGTCATTGCTCACTGTGTTATGGCTACACTTAAAATCTCTTCTGTAAGCACACACTGGAAGTCGTGTTTAGGAACAATCCTGTTTAAGCCAATGCTTTCTTACGGTTTTAGAATTTGCCTGGCCTGTTTTGCTAGATCAGGCTCTTGGACAATAAGGTCCTCAGGGCAAGAAGCGTGTTTACTTTTTTGCTTGAATCATATGTGCTCATATACCACAAACCAGTAATTAGTAACTTTCTGTTCAGAGGTACAGAAGGAAGAAGATTTTCTACATACCACAGATGCCCTGGCTTGTGCAGTTTTAAGTGAAAAAGTAGGATAGATCAAAATGTCAAAAACCTAACATACTAACCTTACCACTGGCAGTTTACTGAAAGACTAAACATGCAAAAAGACTAAATTAATCAATCCCCTCTCGAATTCTGTTCCCTCCCCTTCTTTTGCTGCCCTTCTGCCTCTGATACCTTTTCTCTTTTATTCTCTGTTGATTAATTCACCGGTTTACACTTCAGCTTCTAAGCCCCATATGGTAGGAGCCTTGTCCTTTGTTAATCATACAATAAGATTATGTGCACCTTGGGCCCTGTACAAATCATCATTGTCTTCCTACAAATGTCTTCCACATGGCCCCACCCTCGGTTCCAGCTGAGAACTGAGCTGCTGTTGTGAACAAGCTCAAAGAGTAAATATTTTGCATTCATTTCACCAGCACAATGGAAACATTTTTCCAAGCTGCTGCCAAGATGGTATCTAGTCCTCTTCTGAGTCAGCAGCCCATGCAGCTGACTTTCAAATGGCCAAACTTGCTTGATTGTAATCTTAAAAGAAAAAAAAACCAGTCACAGGCTGTATTTTTAAAGAGCTATATTGCTCTTCTCATGCACAAGCAGGTAGTGACACTATAAAATATGAAAGTTGAGAGAAAGAAGATAAACAGCAGTGAATCTTGTTTCACGATGTCCCCTTTATTTCTCCCAACTTCACAAGTTTATTTCAGGGATTGGGAATGTTGTAAGTGAGAAAGGAATATGACTGCTTTGTGTAGAAAATTTCCGACCAGCTTTTTACATTCTTTAAAGCTCTGTTGGCCATTAAAGACTGTATCCAAAAATAAAATACAGGCAAAACTGGGTTAAGAGAGATGCAGATGCTGAGGAATGCTAAGAGTTCCCTTTCATAAGCATTTTTTGGTTATTCTTAGCTGTATTTTCCCTCTAGTCCAATCCAGAAGCAGGAAAGGTGCAACCAAACAGGTTCAAAGCTGTGCATCTCTCTTCCATTCTCATGGAAAGACTTTGGTCTATAATCCTTTGCCTATTGTGAAGAAACAGCCTAGATGGTAAATAATTTTTGTGTTCCAAAATTGCCCAGTTTCTTACCAGCTGGTAACTGGTAACTGTCAGTGATCTTATATTAAACTGCAGCTTTCCATTAAATCAGGTATCCAGTTTCTAATCACCAATGGAGTTTACTCCTATGAGAAGTTCTGATCTTCTAGATGTTCTAGCAAAATAACAGGATGCTTATTAAATTATCGAGTCTAAAATTCATAAATAAACTGTGCCATGAGAAATCAGTTCAATGGGTAAAACGAGGCTGTCCCTCGAGCACCCTCTTATGTCACGTTACTTAACCAAAAGATATCTATTTATATAGACACACGAGGCCAGATCCTGAGGTTTAGCCTTTCTATACCATGCACAGTGCAGGATTTAGGGTGATAAAAGTATGCTAGGTTTAAGCCACTAACTCTGTCTTCAGGATGCTGGGGTCATGATTTCGGTACCAATGTGTATCTTAAAAAAGCCCCAGAGATGGTCTAGTTTTAATTGCCTTAGCTACTTATAGCCCTATGAGAGCTGTCAAAGCAGCTGGGAATTGATTGGACTCAGCATTCTGGCTATTCATCCTTTCCACCTCGCCTTCCTCCTTTTGATCCAGGACTAGGAGGAACAGGAATTGTAGGACTTCATGTCATTAAAATAAATTCTCCGCTGAGTGAATCCATGGATAGTTGATTAAATTATCTCTGTGGCTGCAGAAAAAGCCACAAGCTGACACAGACACACACTTCCTTAGGGGAGAAAAAAAAAAATCATCTTTATGCAATACAATTTCTCTGCATTGGAAGATTGATTGAACGAATCTGAACACTGCAACCAGAATACAAATATGTGAGGAAACCAGTGTTTCAGGTGGTTGTGATTGGACATTTTTTATTTTAAAACAAATAAGTAGTTTTTTTTAAAAAAAAAGGCAAATCAACCAGTAGAAAAATGATATTAAGATGATTCTTGCATATTTTAAATACTAAAATGGGAGGAAAATACCAAAGATATGACTAGGAGGCAGAAGGTGAAGTGGGCAAAGAGAATATTAATAAAATGTGAGTTTTAATTAAAAAGTTGTGTGAAGTAGTAGAAGCTTTCTATTTCTGTAATGTTCAGGTCCAAGTGAATTTATTGGTTCATTTATTCTTGAAGTCCCAGTAAATCTCAGTACGGATTTTTCCAACCATATTAAATAATTCTCCTGTGAGCTTATATTCAATTCAGTGGAGCTACCATGATGTCTAAGGAGACTGAAATCAAAGCTGGGGGGGCTCAAGACATTTTCCCAGTAATATTTTTCGTAATTGTTGCATAGTTCATCACAAAGTTATTCCTTTACTAGGTTTGCAGCTAATTAGTTATATGCCAACTGTTGGACAAATATATACCATTTTAAAATTGAACACACTTTCACATGGATAACAACAGTTCCCGTAGGGAGAAATGCTTAAACAAGGCTTGTTACAGCCCCTGGGATCTATTAGAGAACACGATCACCTCCCAGGAGTGCTGCTATTAAGGCACTTAAAAGGAGCCTGGACACACCAGCACTGCCAGAGCTTTCATCACTGGTAAATGACGGCCTTTCGGGCTCTAATTTCGGTGATCAGTTTACTGGGGTGCAAATCAGAGCTGAATCACAGTAATGCCTTGGCACTCTCATGCATTGCCTTAAACCACATAAATGCTGAAATAAGGAGTTCTGGTGCACTTGCAGACTGGATTCCTTTTTTCTCAGCCTGTGCCTTTTTTCGTGACAACATCGGAATCAAAGAACACTTTTTCTGTTCTCTTTATCAGTTTTAAATCTCTATAACCAGCTGGCAGGTTACAGAGCTCTGATAGGTGGTGTGGCTTTTTTTGAGAGAGCCAAACCCAAGGACCTGCTGCACATATCCTGGTTCCCAGGCTCCTTGCCAGCACGGGGTGTGATGTAAGAGCCTTTCACGCTGAACAAGTTAACAGCCCTGTTTTGGAGTTTACTACATTTTGGCTAAGACACAGCATGAATAGCCTTGCAGGAAAGTACTACTGTTTAACAAGCAAGTAGCTGCAGGAACAATCTGGCTTCCCTCTTGTATCTAGGACTAGAAGAGTCCCAGCTGTACATTACGTCTCTCCTCTCCCATATACTAGAGCAGAAGGGACTGTGTTAAATGAACACAGACCAGTCTCTTTCAGTGCCTCACGTGTGCTCTGTCTGCAGTTTTAACAGGACTTGCTCACACAAGGTGAGAGTAAGTCTCAGTCTACCATTTGTCTGAGATTTCCTCTTTTTAAGAACGTTCTGGGCAATTACTTGGCTAAGAGGTTATTTGGAGAATCACACAGTCATAGGGAAAGTACCATTTGCAGGCATGTTTTGCCTTTGTCACTTCTTGTGAGCAGAGAAAGCCCGGCTTTGTTTTCAACCAAAAGAGACCTCAAAGGCAACTCTCCAGTCTGGAGCAAGCACCTTCTGGCCTGGACTCCTTTCATGTTGGGAAAGGGGAAACCCATAAAGGCCAGGAAATGATGTACCAGAGAAACGCTTGCGTTTGCAGGACACAGGGAACAGTGATATTTTCACAATGTCTTATACATCAGTGGAAGAAGAAAGGGTGGAATGAAAAGGATACAACCACATTAAAGCTCAACACACCACATTCCACTTCAAAATACAGGCAGAGGAAACAGGGCAAACGCGCTCGTTACTGAACATGCAGCCTCTCTACATTCCTTTCATGGTCCGTAATGTCACATTAGAGAAGAGTTATCGTTTACCACTTACTGCCTAGAGGTTACACCATCCAAACAACACAAGGCCAAAGTACATGAGTCATGAACTGTATTGTGAAAAGTCAAGTCGCTCCTTCCCCGTGTAACGCAGCACACAGTAATCTTTAGGTGCAGCTTTGATCTCTTATCAGCTGAATTTCTCATTATAACCTTCTAACTCCACAGCTAGGAACACCTGCACAGCCAGGGGAAAGCCTGTAGGAGCTGCTGCAATGGTGTGTCACAGCCCCATCACATCTCGCTTTGGGCACCTCTCAGAAGTGCCTGGCTCAGAAATGCAGCACCCGGAGTCACTGCCTTTGCAAGCAGTGCAAGAGGCTGCTCAGCCCCCTGGAGATCTGATTCATCCCCTGAAAACGCCTCTCTGGGGGATACAGAGACAACTGCAGCCACTGTACTCCCTGCTTAAGCGGCTCAGGTAGGTTTCTAAAGTTAGGTGGGATAAATCCAGACCTTGGTCATAATCACAGACACCCATTTAGCACGAGGTTAATTGCTTAGCTTTGAGTACTGTGTTGAGATGATACTCGCTGAAGGAGGATCTCCCTCCCTCAGGAACTCTTTCCCACTATTTATTCCCCTCACCAGAATCAAGGGCTTAAAAATCACATCAAAATATACACTGTTGTAAGTGCTACTAAAGCATGAAAGGAAATAAATATTGCTGGGAAAGAAACATTTTTATTCTTTCCTCCAAGCCTTCTCTCTTACTGAATAGATTCAACCGTTCTGCACAAGAATTTCAGACACATAAAAAACAAGCACAGAATCAGCTTCAAATGCAATTAATTATAAAAATGGGCTAAGAATTGTTCCAAGTCCTGATACTGCACCTTCCCGCTCTTCTGGTTTTTTTTAAATAATAATTCCGGGCCTGGGTCCAAAGGTTCCTCTTTTCTACTGCAATATATATAGTAATCATGAATCATTTGTAATAGTTCTGGGATCTCACACCTTATCGCCAGTTAAACAATGTAATAACTAAATGAGATGTAAGTTGACAGAGCCCTGTAGATAAGAGTCAACTTCTCATTTCAGATGCCAACATAGAAGCTTCCCTATCATTAAACTGGTCATCTAACAGCACAGCCATGAATCCATGAAACCATTTCTCACTTAATTTATGGTGTGTTTTTAAGATAATTCGATTTTTTATGCCAGCAAATGGTGATGTAAGTAAACAAGAAATGAAGTTTGCCTTTTACAGATTTGTTTATGGCGTGTGATTGTGAAATCGTGTATTTATTATCACATAGCTCAAAATAAATGAAATGTTTGAGACATGGCACTCAAATAAAGGATGTCGGTACTGCTGTTGCGTTTGTAAATGAATGCTGGGTCAGTAACATGCAGGGATTGAAAGAAACAACAGTCCTGAGCAAACACACATCAGATTCAGGTTTGTGCCCTTCTGCAGGAACTTACCCTTTCCCTCTAACAGTTTCTCCTACCAGAAGAACATGGCAAATCTAATCTCTCTCTCCAGTCTCTGTTGAAAATTAAACATCCAGAGCTTTGTTCCTCACCGAACTGTGGCTGCTGACATTTATTACCAAGTAAACCAGAAACCTAATGATTCACAGCCCTGCACACTCACTGTTCTCAGATATAAATGAGTACAGAGAGTACCAGACAATCAGGTGCTACACATCTCATGTGTTTCTGTATCTTCTGAACAGGAGAGAACTGAATTCAACATGCTGAGTTTCCACCAAGACTTTCTCCTGTACCTATATACAACCACAACTGTTCATAAAAACTTGCTGAGAATTCCGTTTCTTTATTCTGGCATCTTCTACTCAACTTCATATTGTCTGAATCAGCAAATAATTAAAAACAAAATAAACTCTTCAGTCTTTTGGTCAGTGGAATGTGCTAAGATTATGTTGTTTCCTTACTTCTATTCTAACAGGTACAAAAGGCTCCTCTGCAGCTGCATAACACAGATAAACACATTCATATGCAAATAATATGACTGATTGGCTACAACCTACTCAAAATATTTTTGTGTCCTACAAACCTTTGGGTTTCATTATTTATGTATCCCAAGACTATACTGACATGGAAAGGCATTGAGTTGGCTAGACAAAATTTACTGCTGGAGTTCCCTGACTGTAAGCATATTTTATTTAATACTTTAATGATTTACTTTTGCATAGCAGCAGAACAGAAAGTCTGTAATTTGTATTGCTTGTTTAATCTAGGAAAAACAAAGGTTGGCTACAGGTACAACAGGATGTAACAAACAATGAATGAAAACGGCCATTCATTATAATTAATGGTTATAACCTGTCCATGAAAAAAATCAGGTCGAAAATCAGAGACTTCCTAACCTTTACAGAAGGGGCCCCCAAAACAGGGCACGTGTTTTATGGGATGTGTGTCAATAACTTAAAAGTAGCCCGTGAACACCGACCCAGGACCCAAATGCTTTCAGCATCACAAGAGCTGCTGCTGCTGTGGAGGTACCTAACACAAAAGCAAAAAGGTTTTGGGATTGCTGTGTTACCGTGTTCAGATCCTGGAACAGCTTTTCCCATGGGCGAGTGGGAGGAAACTTCCTGCTTTTAAAATAAACTACTGAGAACTGGAATGAAGCAGAACCTGCAGTCATTCAACAGAGAAACTGATGTCAAGAACTTTGTGCCCTTCACATTTCTAGATTTCTAGATACAGAAAATGTCAAGGATTTTATATTTTGAGGGGGAAAAAAAGAAGAAGAGAGGGGCAAGACAGATACAGGGTAGTTAATTCTGGTCAAGTCTTCTGGTTCCATGAGGCAGAGGAACAGAAAGATACAGTTAATGCAAAGGAATTAACACAAAAAAGAAAGAAGGGGCAAAAAGGAAGAGGAGGAAGAAGGAAAAGAAGGCATGTGATGCCTCTGAGGCTCAGGCTGACCAAGGCAGAGGGGAGGAGGCACAATGGCCTGCAGTGCAGATCTTGTGGTGGAAAAAATCAGAGGCTGGCATTCATGCGTTCCCAGGAAATGCTGAGTTATGCATTCCCAGGAACTGAAGAAACTGTTCTTATGAAGACACCTCTACTATGTGGGGGCTGGATAAGTGCCCTGGTAGTGCTGCTCTTCTTCCTCTACTCTCTGAGCTGGGGCAGGAGGTGTGATAGCAACTAGTGCCATTAGTCACCAGCTGTCCCAGTCATCTCAGACCCCAGAGGCAGCAGGAACTCAAAACACTTGCAGCTCACACTGTGAATTTCTTTTTGATATGTTCTCCTTGGCTGCTAACTCTCTCATCAGTTCTTCCTGAGGGACATAAAAGACAATACTAAATAAAATCTTACCCATCTCCAAGCTGGCATCTCAACAGTGTATGTTGGGATCTGTAGCCATTGCAAAACTCACTTTGAGACTGGTGCAAACATTAGTTACTGCTTGGGTAAATCAGAAGGGAGCTACCACCTTTGGATTCCTAGTGCCTGCTGAGCCATATTCTGGGAAAGCTGGAATAAAAGGCCCACGGCGCTGTCCTTGTGCTGTTCCACAGTATGGACACACACACTGTAGCCCATCAGTCATAATACAAGACAGTTAACACACAACCCTGTACATTTCCCACTGGAAAACCGGACACATGCTTTACTTACTGGTTTTGAGGTAGCACAGGGAGCTGGTGTCATGATGGGAGGCTTGGCTGCGCTTTGAGCTGGAGGCAAAGAGAATCTCTGCCCTGTGTCCGGAGGTGAAGAACAGTGAATCCGTGTTTCTAGTCTCTCAGGCTCATGCTTATAGGATTCAAGAGGAAACGTGGGCTGCTTGGTCACTTGTGTTGGGGTAGATGGAGAAGAGGAGAGGCCAGAGGCTGTGAACAAGAATAAGGACCCAAGATCAGTTCAGAGGAAGAGCAGGTGGAAATCTCAGCTTTACAGTGAACCTGTGTGTTTTCATCATATTTTCCCAAACTAACAGGATGGATCTCAGCTCCTTGTTTATGAAAGGGAATCGCTCTGCCTTGCCATGAAAACCATTTTAAACTGGATGAACTGTCTGATCCATTATAGGGAGGTGTGGTGGGAAGACGGGAGTGCTGGAGGTTTGTGTTGTGTTAACCTCCCATCTGATTGCCTATTTCTAAAATGATGCTCTCATTTTAATACTCCTGTGAGTCTCAGGATTACAAATGGTTCAAGAGCTTTAATGGTTGCTTTTTCTTCTTTTTCATTATTTTAACAGTATCTCGTCCAGCAGATAGAATATAATTAGGAGCAGAGGCAAAAAGGAACAGGGCATATTTCCCATGAGCCTCAATTTGCTTTCTGACGCTCTTGGCAATGCCTTTGTACAAACTAGAATTGTTTTCAGCAGCCTTTGAGGAGAAAGATTAATCATATCTTTTGCTGAAAATCAGTGTCAGCAGCAGATAATTTCTCCTGTGAACATCCTGTTTTTATTTGACATGTGTATCTACCCCAGCTGTATTTTTGGTCATGTTCCTAGGGCAGTTCTGAATCGTGATCAAACAGATTTAAGCTGTATTTATTACCCATTTAAGAACCAGCAGACACCCACAACCAGTTAGAAAACTCAGGTGCCAGCATCCGTGTTTCTTGTTATATCTATATGTAAGTCAGCAAACAGAGGGAGACTCTCTGTTGGCAGCATAAATCAGGATAGACTTAGATGCATAAAAGCCATAATGCTGAAGAGGGATATGTATTTTTAAGTGGGCTGCAAGATCTCTGAATTTGGTTCCCTTCTTGTCCTTCCAGAGACTTGTGCAGATGATCAGTTAGTCCAGCAGAGACTCAATTTCATCGAAAGGGAGCAGATAAGCACAAAATCCCAAGCTACTCAAATGAGTGTTTGGGAACACAGTGATGCATCTTCATGGTAAGTAAGGCTCCTCTTCTCAGACTGAGTTTTCAGGGCTCCACCAGAGATTATTGCACCTGAGATTTTTTTTCCCATTCAAGAGCTTTGTATTGGTGTAACTGAGCCCCCACCAGTCCTTCCTTTGAACCCAGGGTAAAGTGCATTAGTACAGCTCACTTTGTCACATTTTACCTCACAGGGACCATTTTCAAAGAAAACTTTGTATTGATGGAAAGTGAGAATAAAACTCAGCAATTACTAAGATGCTGAGAGTTGGAAGACTGGAAATCCAGCAAGTCAGGGAGGGATCTATTACTTGAAGAAACTATTACTCCTGACATATCTGGGGAAGAGTTAGCATATCTTATGGTTAAAGGAATTAACATGGTATACAGGTAATTGTTCTTTAACTATTATTCTTCTTTGAAAACAGCCTTCCTCGATGGCTTTTACATAATAAGAGACTTAACTTTATCATAATAGAGTCACTCAACAAGAAACCTGCAAAATAATTAGGCTCTGATGTTTTTTATTAGTAGTGGGTTTAGTGGTGCAGAGTACTATATTTGTTTCTTTCAAAGAAAATCCTAATTCTCACTGATAAATTTTAGCTTTGTTGGAGTCAAAAAGGACCCAACACTCAGTCCCTCCTTTTGGTCCTTTTCCAAAATTGCAGCTGCCCTCCAAGGACTTCCATTTCATTTCATAACAAGCTCTGCAGCTCTGCCAGTCGAGCAGCAATAACACAGTGGAGACTGGGTGTTGTAGGCAGATACAAATGTTGGCTGATGTGACATGCCATGGGGAGAGGCAAGAATAACCACCCTGGCATTTTGAATGTCCTCAACTTCTGATTTTAGTGGGAACTGAAGAGTGTGTTCCACCTCCTGAAGGAATAAAAGGACACCAAACTTGCCTGTTCAGTTTTTTGCTTACAGACAAATTTAGATAAACAGTTCCGGGGAAGATGCTCTTCTGTGTTTTTATGGATGTACAAACATTCCCTGAGTGCTCAGACTGGGGATGAGGTGGATGGGAGCTGTGATCAATGCAAATGTAAAACCACTAAAAGGGAGAAAAACACAATTAGATCTTAAAGTCTCGCTGCCGGGATGTGTTCACTGTGTGCTAATGTATTCAGCAAGTCCACAAGAACAACTTCCAGTAACCAAGAGGCTCTGCCAAAAGAGCTTTTACCAGACATAAGGAAACCACACAGTCAGCGGTCGAACAAGGCCAGCCTGCCAAGTGCAGAGGACGCCTACAGGACACAGGGAGCTGTGGATCAAAGGAGACCAAGAAAGTAACATCTCTAACCTCCTGAGAAAACTATTGCCACCTCATTGAAGTTGTGTAACAGCCCAGGCAGGACAGACACCATGGTTTCCATTTCATGAGGACATTCACTAGTGGTGAATATCCTTTTAGATGCCAACCTTGGACACTTGGCATGAGTTTTTGTGGATGAAGAGCATCTGTGACTCCCGAATGCTGAGCCTTAGAACTGTTTGTTTCAACTAGGCCCTTAAAACAAAAAGTACTTGCTGTGAGGCACACCCTAATACATCTGAGATTCAATTTGTCTGTGACTCAGTTTCTGCACAGAGGTAGAGGGAAAAATATAATTATTTTGCAGGGTACTTGATTTAATTTATGTAGTTAAGCTTTTCAATCTTTTGAAAGCCTAACTCATAGCATTATTGTGGTATCTATGTTATTTACATTTGTACAATACTGAGATTGAAGGCATAATCACACAGGAAACATTAAATACTTTCTGTGGTTATTAAACCAAAAGACTTTTGGCTGCTGTGATACAGCTCAACACCCTAAACCCTGCAAGGGTTTTTATAAAAGCCTGAAACATAAAAGAATGAAAACCTGTAATAAGTCCCCAGACCAAAATCAGTTCAGGAGTAACAGAACTTTGTATTAACTTTAGTCCTACTGGGCTGCCAACTAAACAGGCAGCATTGGTGTAAATATATTGTTATCTGTACATGCAGTAGCTGCCCTGTTCTACTGCAGTAGAAGGAATCCAATGAAGAGACAAGATACAGCTCTATCCCATGGCTGATAACAGCTCATTTTGGAGAAAGCATGCAAAACAGTTAAGCAGAGAAAACTAGATAAGTCTAGACTCTTCTACAAGGAAGCTGAAACAATTCAGTTGGTACATAGGATTTTAGAGAAGAAACAATCTTCAACATTGGCTACAAACTCTACTGTTTCTGGTAACAATACAAACAAAATGTGGCATTTTCATGTCAGGAAACTAAATAGCTGTTCCTTTTTTCCATAACACAAAAAAAGAATTTTAGGAAAAAAAATTAAAAAGACAGAAAAAAGTCTAGCAGATCAGTTCCTGTGTCACTGCCTAACACAAGGTTTTGTCCTTTTGGGTTGGAACTAGATGATCTTTGAGGTCTCTTCCAACCCAAACCATTCAATGATTCAATGATTCTGTGTTTTCCATTGATCACCCCTGTTCAGTTTTGAAAAAATCCAAGAGGTTTGCTTTATTCTGATTCATTCTGACATTCCCTTTCTGAGGACAAAATAAGAGCAAATAAAGAGGATAACTTTGTTTATCCCTGTATCGAGTAATCATGAGGTCTAACATTTGCAAAATGGAATATGCATATGAATAAGAATATTCATAAGAATGTATGAGTGCGTGGTGAAAATTTGCATTAATATACAAAAACATCTTTCATATTATGGTATGGCTTTACATGGATCCTAAGAGAACTAAATAGCACTAGTCTCAGTTTTGAGCAGAATGAGTCTATCTCCAGTTGCCTTCCCCCTGTGACAGTGACAGCACACCAGAATTCAGTTCTGTGCCTTTATTTGAGCAGCTTCAGCTGGGATTGAGCTACAAATCACAAGTTGGATCCAAGAGCCCTGAGCAAGTGCTGCTGGAACAGCAGAGCCCACACCTTTGGCCCAAGTCAGCACTGGCTGGTATCAGGCTGGGTACAGACATACAAAAATAATGTTGTTCCCTTCACTTGTTTCTCTGGGTGTTTGAAATTGTATCTTTTAAATAAAGCTCTTATTTTGCACGGCATTAAGTTCTCCACCCACCTACGTGGGCATTCTGATCCAAACCAGCCCTCCACTGATACATAACAGGAAAGGATAAAGGATAAAGTGCTGCATTGTCATCCCTGTACTCCCAAGGGAAGAAGGGTGGCTGCCCTCCTACATTTCCTACATTCCCAGGGTGACACCCACAATGAGTTCTGTCACCTACATTTCATGCCTGACCTGGCAGGATGCATCTGGTGATTTCTGGGAGGAAGGATGCTCACAGCCCAGTGATTCCTGCCAAAGCCTCCCTTTTTATTATCAATCCTTTTCCAGAAAAAAAAAACAAAAAACAAAACAACTGCTGCTCCCATGAACCTTTGGAGCCACCTGCCCACAAATGATGCTGCTAGGAATTTCAGGGATGTGCTAATGCTTCAGGGGGACAGTAAGAGTCACCCTCCCGAGTGGATGGCCCAAAGGATAGAGCCAGCAGCCTACTCTCAAACTTTATTTTTGCATTTGAAGTTGCTGAAACTGGTCAGAGTTACTGGCCATGAAAATTAAACCACTTTTGTAATTTACCTTTTCCTAGGAATCACATTTCAGTATTCTTTCATCCTGTACAGGATCAAGCCAAAAATAACATTGCTAATATATAAAGCTGTTGCTAAAACAGTTTCCCAAGTTTATATATGAGGATATATTAATTTACCATCTAGACTGATAATTCTCAGGAAAAAACACCTAAAGAAAAAACAAATTTCCATTTGCAGTGGCTCCATGTAACACTTTTTGTCTTGACTCCTTCACAGGACAGCACTGTCCTTTCATTTCCATTCTCAGCTGGCAGTGAAACAGAGAAGGCAGCAGGCTGTGGCTGCTGAATTTTAAACACTCAGCAGCACAAGTTAATCTGAGTTGAGCTGCTGGTTCATTAAGCTGATTCACTCTTCAGACACAATACTATGTTAATTTTGACACATAAGAGAATTGATGCAAATTATGGGAAATGAGGTTTAATGCCACTTAATGGCAGTATAAAACTCTGAACCCATCAGCAGGTAAATGGCCACCGGCTGTTTCTATCCAAACAGTACTGGTAATATTGACACTAAATGTTGTAAAATACCTGCTAGCTTTAAATAAATAAATAAATAAACCCTGAAAAGTAATCTGAAGAGTTATAGTACCAAAAAATATCATAGATATGCCCAGGAAATTTCCTGCTGTATTTAACATTGTTACTCACACACCAATTCAGGTGCCTCCCACCATATAAGAACTACAGCTGCTACTGTTGTACCCTATAGCCTATGTCTGTGATTGACAGTGCATCATGGCCAGGCCTTCCAGTCTGCCAAGCTCCCTGATTCTGGCTGAGCAGCATCTATCCTAGCTGCATTAATACATGCATTTGTTTCAATCTTACTGAAACAACTCCATGGCTTTCCAGTTAGTGGGTTTAACATTCAGTGGAAAGCTTACTTGTTTCATAAACCATCTTTCAGATGTTATTAATCAAGGAAAGAGAAAAATACACTTTCTAAGTCATTAAATTATCACATGCTGCCTGGAAATTTCACAGAGAAATGTGTGTTTTTGCAATAAACCTCTAATCTCTCTCTATTAGTTCAAACATAGCAAAGGAAACCACTCCTTAAGTGGTCTTGACCACAGAAATACTTGACCCTGAAAACCCCAGCTTTTGCTTCAGAAGCTATTTCACTTTGTAGAACCAAAGACAAAGCCCCATCAGTTTTTAGGATTCTGCCTGTTCTGCTCTGTTTGTCGTGTCGGAACAACACTTGTATCTGTGGAATCTGCAGTGTAACACCTTTTCCCCTTAAAACTGAGAAAATCAGGGCCTGAAGAGATTAATTTGTAAAGTTTTGAGAATTGTTCTTCTTTATGAGGATCTCAAGGCCCCTTTATGAGGGAAGACTGATCAGGAGAAACTCTTGCCCAGTGCTGCATCCTTTAAAGGGTTAACTGCAGACCTCTCATGCACTGACGATCAGACAGAGGATCTCTCACCTTACCCAGAACCATACATTGGTTATCTTATGTTTGTTACATGTACTTGCCAAATCTGGAAAGACTTGACACGTTTATCAGCTCATAAAGCAACAAACACATGGGATCCAAACACAGCAAGCAGAGACCAGAAACTCTGGTGTACAGCACCCCTCCAACGGGCTTTTTCTAGTTCTCATTGGCAGGAAGGTTCCAGCCTGGCTTCTAACTCCTAATTTTCTGCCAATGCTCCTCCTTTGTCTTGCAAATACAGGAGAGAATACCACAGGCAAATAATTCATAGCAAAGCAAGAGAGATCACCCACAGGCTTGATGGCAAAGAATGGCTTTTTTTTTGAGACAGCCAAATGCACATTCCAGTGCTGTTCCACAGCCTGACAGGTGAGGAATTAAGAGGTTGAGGTAGTCACTGAATAAGTGCCTGGGTCAGGCATGAACAATTAGCTTAATCATAGTGAGTGACTCAGCACCAAGACTTTACCAGACACCATAAGGCTGTGGCCAGCACGGTGTCAGAAACACTGGCAATGTGTACCTTGCTAGCACAAGTGCCTGTGCTAGGAGAAAAGCATTAACAGTGATCCTCAGAAGGTAACAGCCTGATGGTAAAACATCCTGTAGAACCAGGAGAAGCGGGAGGAGGAGGTTTGGGCTCCCCTCTGTAGGAGAAAGACTCGAGAGCAAAGAACGCTTCACCCTCCTGTGCATCCATCACCCACAGAGCGTGGGGTGAAAAAGTTTGCAAATACCAGCTTTTCAGTCTCTGAATCACCAGGCTAACTCTCCAATCCTGCCACTGGCAGCAGAGCAAGAGGAGTTTAGGAGGACCACCTCTCGAATGGCCCTTGCTGCACACACACCCAGGACCGCGGGTGACGGGATGTGATGTTCTGCAGCCGATGCCTGGGGATGGCTGCGGGGCTAGAACAAAAGCTAACCGTGGTAACTGTGATACCTATCTAAAAAGTCACTAAAATGAAAATCAATCACTCCTCTTCCTTCAAACTATTCTGGAGGGACACATGACATCTGTGCAAACCCCGAGTTTCTGATCCAAACCAGATGACTAACGAGCATAAGCCAATCCATGCAAATAAGCCACGTGCAAGAGTTGGCCCTTATCAATGTGCTGAAAGAAAAGTCTCCCCTGACTCCCCAGCCCCGTGTCGGCACGTTAGCCAGGCACAGCCCTACATCACATGGCAGAGATTCACATGGTCACTGGTACTACTGCTGGTCACAGCCGGCTGCTGGGAGAAACAATGCCTACAGCAGGACAACTTTATTTACTTAATACACCACCTGGCACTTAAACTTTCACAGAGTACTTCGTGTTCAGAGCCTTTAATGAAATAACTTTTGTTTTCTGTTTTAGCAAAGAGTCAGGCTGCTAAGGCGAGCATTTAACAGCTCTTTCCACATTAACCTCCTTGTCCTATCCAGGCTTTCTTGGCTGTTTTCAGCCAAGCTGAGCTAAATGCTCCCCTGCCATTACATAAAGCTGCAAATTGTCTGCCTTTGGAGATACTTTGGTGGCCAGCGGTCTCTCCATCACCGTGCCCCCTGCTAGAGGCTGCAGTAACTACTTCCCGCCTCTCTCCCTGGTTTTGCACAGCAAAGCTTCCAAACCACAGCCACCACCATCATTGCTCGTGTTCTGCTTCTCGTAGTACCCACTGTGTGCAACGTGCCTCACAGAGAGAAAGGACAGCAGAGGCCCCGGCCTGGAGGGTTTGCATTTTGACAGGCAAAGGAAAAGAAGGAGGAGGAAAATTAAGGGTGGGGGGAAGGTGGGTGGAGGAATGCTGTATGCACAACCTATAAAGACAAGTTTGGAAGTAATCACTTGCTTGTTCTGATGCCTAATTTCACACTTGGGGATTTCATACTTAATCACTGCACTAAATGTCAGCTTTTCAAAAGCAGCTGCTCGGGGGGTTGCAGAACAGGGTAAGTTGTTGCTTTGCCTATGATTTATGCTATTCTAACCCAGTGTAAATTTTAAAAAATGAGGCAATTGAGGCAAAGATTTGCTTAGTTTGCTTGCTCTAAATCAGTGCCTTCACCATGTACCTTATTTCTGTAATACACAAAACCAGAGGGAACACACCGTGGAAGCTGGAAAAAACCTCCAAACATTTTACAAATATGTCATTAGAGGTGCAACATAACGAAAAGAACGGTCTAAATCTGAGCCTGCAGAACCCCACCGAAATCCCTGTGGGTGATTTCATCTGCATAGTACATCTACTCACTGTGTAACCCAGAGACAGAATATTAATGCACATAAAGAGCAGTAGGGTATCTATTTGCAGCGTACTCATGACAGCTCCAGGGCTGGTGCCAGGGGAACACACACCCTACTGCTGCACACAGCTAAAGGCTCTGTTTAGACTGTGACATTTCCCGAGGTTGGGGATAGCAGGATATAAGGCTATCGGAGAAGAGACTTCAGGACTCAGGCCCTGGGACCTGTTCTCTATTTAATTTATCAGTTTATATTAGCCTCAGTTTCCTACTCTTGCAATGAGTAAGATATCTCCAGAGGTGCCAGTAATGGCATTGGAATTACAGCTAGATTGCAAGTCTCACAGCACAGTTTACTTTTGTTTATTTTCTGCAGTGCTTACAGGGGCACTGAGGTGCGAGTAATTAAATATTTGCAAAAGTGCTCCAAATCCTCAGGAAAGCTGTAGCTTTATAATGAAGCCATAATTTGACATTTCTTCAGATTTGAAATTCATTTTTTAAAATCTTCTGCTATTCTCTTATTAAAAGACACAAAGAAAGAGAGTTTCCTTCTAGCTCTCTTCAAAATTCAACATGAGTCCAAGCACTGCTTCAGCCTGTGGCATTTGCCTCTTCCCACTGTGTCTGACTCAGACTTGTGTCTCATCATAATTCCTCTCTTGCTAACCTGGGAATTAATCTCTTTGTGCACATATGGCACAGCAGAGGCAGCACAGTGCTCTCTAGCACACCTACCAAAGCCCTCTGAAGAAATAACTGATGACTTCATGGCTCTTATTTGATTGAAAATAAGTTGCTACGGGACTGCTCCTGCTCCTTATGCCACTTGGTAGTATAATTTCCATTGCCTCCTTTGGTAGTGGATGATGCTTTTAGCAGAACATTAGTGCAGTAAATGGCTGCTTTCTCCAGACACCAGCTGGCACAGAGACCAACCCTCACCTTTCCATGAAAAGATCCACCAGCACCAGCTTTCTTCTGCCTTTCACAATTAGATCTCAAGGTGATGTGCATTACAACAAACCTCAGACCTCAGTCCTTCTGGTTAGTTCTAATCCAGACTGGTTTTCCAGTGCAGTACAAACACTCCTCTTGGCAGCAGGAAAGTGGCCAGGAAATGACTTTGCACAGTGGCATTGTTGATTTATACCCCTGGAAGTGTACAGAAAAACTATAGGCCAAGTTCTCCTAACAATTGCTATGGATAGAGTTGTCTATCTAGGATCTGGCTGAGGGCACAACGGATTAAAAAAGGGGAGAAGGCCACTGCACAGCCATGTACCAAACCCACAATTATTTCAAAAGACTTAAAATACACCCCAAAATGGAATGTACTTATCCACCACTGGCAAGTCCATGCGTCCCATATATAAGGAATCAGCTACCATCTTATTTTGTTCTCCCAGAGCAGAAGGTGGGTAGATTCAAATCAAATGAAGCTCTGTCTTCTTGCTGTGACTCTGCACACTCTAATCAATAAAATAAGAACTGTCATGACACCCAGCAATGAAATGAGGCTGAAGAGCAGCAATATCATATCTGTATGTTAGAACGTCAGGATGCAGCCAGGAGGTACCCCAAGAGACTCTCCAAGGGTTACCAAAAGGTACATCTACAGAGTTTTAGATGGTGGTGTTGCCACAGCTGTGAAGTCAAACACTCGTAGCAAGCATACTACCTGCTCAAGAGAGCCTTGAACGCTTGGGCCCATCCTACTGAAAGAGTTCAGCCAGAAATGAACCTCTACTTTGTTAACGACGTTAAGTCTAAAGGGAACTTTAAACTCATATCTGGATAAATATCAATCACACGGAATGAATAAACACTTAGCTTGGGATGTTTAATGATCCTATCAAGTTGGAGGTCCCCTTAAACTCCATCATCTTATTCTTCTTACCTGCCCACAAACAAAATTCAGACTCACAGGAGGGGACTACATTTCAGTGATGTCCATTGCATTGGATCAACCAACACCTGGCCCAATTTCAGCTCTCTACTCCCAAGTGTTTATATCGACCACACACGTTTCTGATATTTCCACACCAGCTACATGACACAAGGTTGGCCTTCCAGTCACGTTTGCTTTCTTGACTCCTGAACTGCCTCCTTCTTCTGCAGACCAACTATCTCCTCTCCTCTCCGTGCTTCCTGCTAAAATGTTACATCTAAAACTCCACTCCAGGCCCACTACAGACTGATGCTGTGAGAGTAAGTTAGAGGAATTCCTCACATTTCCTTTTTCCTTGTGATTTCATCTTCTGTTTGCAGGCTGATTTAGACCTTCCTCCTCCACTTGCTTTGTCACCAGAAGGCCTGTAAGACCAGCCCCCAAAAGCATGCACAGGGTGGCTTCCTTTTTTTGGCTGCCCAAGAGGTTACAGCTGATCCCTCCTCTCAACATCCATCTCTGTGGTGCTGCAAGCCTCTGGCAGGGAGGAGCACTAGTGCCCTTCGGCAGAGCACACTCACATTTTTTCGAAGGGCTGGCCAGGCAGTTTTCCTCTCCAGGAAATCCTTCCCCTCCCTTGTCATCCAACCCCAGCTTCACCCCATGGCCCATCCCAGGTCACTATTACAGCAGTGCCTCCAGCACATGACAGCAGTCACATTCCTGGATTATTTTACTCCCCAGAGCTGTCATCCTGCTGTAAAGCAAATGAAAACATAGGAGCCAAAAGGACTCGGCATGTTGAGAGCGAGTACCTCAACAGCAGACTCTTTGGACCAGGGGATACCTTCATGCCAGAGATTTCCCTGGCTCAGTGGGAAATACAATCTATTTAAGCAGATCTACCTTTGCCCTTTCATTCTGTTCCTCTCCATCACCCCTCTTCTCATCCTTTTGCGGGTGTCTCCCTAAGACCCCGGAGTCTTTGGTCCCATTCCTGCACAGAACAGGCATTTCCCACTGATACACCAACAAGGCCCATTTCCCACTCAAGTTAATACTCTAATGCAGGGTAAGGATTTCACAGCCATCACTTCAGTCCTTGGACTCAGGAAGGCTGAGCCATGCCCACCCACTGCCAGCCTCAGGAAGCTGCAGGAGACAGGCAAAGTCAGCAGCCACAAAAACCCCATAAGGTGAACAGATTTTTTGGTGTTTCCTTTGCATCAGGCTAAAGCTCTGTGCATGTACAAGCAGGCACATTTGCAGAGGCTCCTTCTTGAAGTTTTCTGCCTGTCTGAGTAGGAAAACACAGTATCCAAAAGCTTGGGCATGAGAGATGCAGACAAAGTCTACAATACGAATGTTAATATGCTGAAAGGTGAAGACGCAGATCAATTCTGAGTGGCCACTGTGCCAGAGAAAAAAGGCATGGACAGCTCTCAAATGTCTGATCTCAGTATCCCCCTCCCTAGATGGATCAGTGAGAAAGCTACATTGATTATTCAAGAAGCTCTGCACTAGAGAGCAGCCTGTGGGCTGTTAACCGCCTGTCCTGTTGTCTTCTCTAACCTTTCAATGGTCAAGGAAAGGAAATGCACAGAAGATTTTTAAGCTCTTCTGTTTAAACCTTTAACCCCGCGAGAATCTTTGCACACAAGGGCAGACGTGGAGAGGGACTTCAGAGGGGGGGACCTGAGGAGACCAGACCTCCTGGGCACAGGACAACTCCACCAGCCAGGACCAGATGGAGCAACTGGTGAGGCTGCTGTGACAGCCCTGGCAGAGCTGCTCTAATGCTGCTCTTCAATTTGGAGCGCATGATTATTACAACCTCCACCCCACCACCCTGGAAAAGGGCAGGGTTCAGGGCTTCAAACCTGGAAGGAAGTGCATTCGACCTAAAACTCTCTGAAGGCCAGGAGGTCTCTTCACAGGACAAATGTGAGGAGTGGGTGCTTCCCTGCTGACCTGCCCCATGTGCAGGTCCATGGGGTGCACGGGCAGCCGAGCAGGGGGCTGGTTATGCAAGTACTGACTCAGATGTCAGGGAGAAAAGCCAACACCGCAAAGGCCACGGTGAACAACTGTCAAATGATAAAAGATTTCAGTCACTGCTGACTGAAGCTGGATTTAACCTCGCAGAGAAAGGCTTTGTATCTCATTACCAACCCGCTGTGCCAGTCATTTCCCTTCCGAGCTGCACTATTTTGACCTCATTCCCGAAAATAAATTATGAGCTGTTTTCTCCTTGTAACAAGTAACTACTGCACTGAAGAGCTGGTTGTTTTCAGTTGTCAAAGCAAGGCAGTGCTGCAACCTGTTCCTCGAAGCACAAGCTGCTCTGGACAAGTGCATCACTCCTCAATCCCTGCATATTCTCTAGATAACCCAGGACTCCCACTCAGGAAGCCATTTACATTGAATCTGCCTCCACAAACACTGTGACAAGTTTTCAGGCACTTCTGCAAGTAGTAAACCACTATATATACCCCAGTTTACGGAATGTTGAAAAAAATGTATTTGATGCTGAGAGTCATCTGCTGCTGCTCAACACAAATGAATCACTCGGGTGGTAAAAGACCAGCTGGCTTCAAAGAGCCATCTAGATAAGGATTTGTGGCTGACAACACATTAGCAGACCCAGCTCTTGCAAAAACCGGTGAGGAAAGGGGACTGGTGTCTACTCCTTCCAGTCCAGATTAAGAGGACATAAGATGAGCAGACTGTACTTGCCAAGAAAACCACATCCTTTGCTTTCCCAAGCTTCTATTTTTTCTGACACCCCCAGAAAAATAGATGACACTGCAGAGACAGCATGAACATATGATCCCTAACTCCTATTAGCCATGAACTTACAGGTTGACTGCAAAGGACATCAGGAAGTTCTTCAGTATTCTTCTTTCAAGAGAGGACAGGATAGTACTAAGTAGTGCTCATGGCTCTCTCCTTTAAATTTATCCTTAAAGGTTCTTGGCACATCAAGGGGCTTCAGCAGTTCATTTTCACTCGTTTTATCACAGTGTAAAACTGTGGCCACAAGAAGACTTTTTTTCCTTTTTTTTCTTTTTAAACCAACTATTGCATTGATTAAACAGATGTACTCTGCCGAAGTTTCACCGCTGTAAAAGCAATTCAGTCACTGCTTTGGGGAAAGTAGCTAGACCCGAAACTTTTTCATGATGCAGGATTGAACACGAAGCATCTCCCTGAAGCTCTGCTGAACTTGAACGGGATCCAGCTTGGAACAACTCAGCTGTATCTGGGCTGGACCACAGTCTGTACAAGCTGAACACCAGCCCAGGCCAGCTGATTCCTTTGGACCATCACGTGGCTGGCCACTAGCACTGCAGAGCTTATGCCCAAGGTATTCACACCATGTGAAGCCAAGTGTGGGATCTGTGATAGCGTTTGCCTCAGCCCTGCCTACCTCAGCCCTGTGCCAAGCACAGACTGTGCCAGGCTGCCACTCCACAAAGTCCTGGAGTTTGGGTGAAAGCAACTTCTTAACCCAGACCTGAAACTTTACAAGATTATGACCAGCAAGCACAGTTTTTGGAGAAGGCACTGACTTCCATTTAAATGTAGTAGCAGCAAGAGTGGTTGTATGTTTAAACCAAGACAAGATGGGAGTTGGGTGTGTTGGTACCACTGGTACCGAGCAGGTAGAGTGGGAAGGTTGAGATCCCAGGAGCTGGGGGGCCAGTTTCCCCAAAATTACAATTATTTGTGTTACTCTGGGCTCTGAGTGTGTTGCTTTATCTCGGTAAACAAAGCCACAATGAAATTAAGGGACTCTGACAGTGAATCAAAACTATTTAGTGTGAAGGAAAACAATCAGACCTGGGCAGGGGGCTGGGGCACAGCTGGCCCTGGGAGGAGGCAAGTGCTACAGAAACAAACTGGATATCAACCAGAGCGAACTCTGCCACTAAAATGGCCAAGGTAAACAAGGCACAATCTGTGATAGTCCCTCAGCAGTATGCAAAAAGAAAAAGGATCCCCAAAGGGCATAATTATGTAACTCTGTCATTGCAGAGTTAATGTCAATGGCACAAACCTGTGACCGTGCTTCTCCATGCCCCATGTCCCATCAGTGGGGACAGGGTTCCCAGCCACTGCACACCTTCATACTATGGCAGAGTGCAAGACACAGGTAGAAATAAACCCGCGCAGGAACAACAGAACACATTACCAACTATATTTTCTTTCACTCCTTTGACTGTCGTCTGAAATCAAACAAAATCCAAAAGAAGATATTCCAAACCTGTGCTTAAAAAAATATCCAACACGTCGTTTTCGTTCACATTGATAAATCCTTCTCCATTTTTCTCTTGTTGGTGTCCAGAGCTGGAGTTTTCATGACATTTTGCTCTGGCTCTGTTTCCAACACCCCTGATGATAAGTACATGCCAGCAGCTGCTGGAGCAACAGTTGCTGCAGATCCAGTGTCAGAGTGTGACAGACATGTGGACGGCTGCCGTAGATGGGAGGACACACAGTCGGGGACCCTGTGATTCCCTGCCACGTGCCACAATGTGATCAAGGAAGACTGGCTCAGTCCTACCCCTTGATTGCCTTTCTCTCCTTCTCCCCTTCCCTGCGGAGCTGGGTTTCCTCTCTCGTGCTTGGAGCCGTTTGGTTTGGCTGACACGGGGGATTTACCTCAGTTAAATAAGAAAGGAGAAATGTGTGCTGAACACGGGGAGACCGTCTGCCAGCAATATATGATGCAGAGGGTGCAGGAAATGCCTCAATATTCAGTCATCCATGGCTACTTCACCCCTCTTTCACTCAGCTCTGGGCTCTTCCAGTGGCCTTTCAGACATATGTAAAATCTTTAGTCAAGGGCTTTCTCTGGCTCCCCAGAAGGCTCTTCTTCTTTTTTACAGAGCAATGATGCTGAGGAGGGGAAGGGTCCCTTTTCCTGCTGCTTGCAGGCTTTTCTTTACTGTTCCCTTTTCTCTTCCCCCACTTCTCCTCCTCACCTGTCAATCCCTCCTCCAGCACTCAGTGAACAGGACTCAATTTCAGAACTAAGGTTGGAAATAATAATAATGCAATTGCACTGGCAGAAAATGTGTGTCTTTGATGACATCATTAGCAGAGATGGGGATCTTGCTGGGAACCAGGTGCTGTCCTTGCGGGATTTCATTCCCTCGTGAAGATTACAGGGCTGAAAACGCTGACTCTGCTGTGTCCTCCTTTATGCCTGTGGGGATTACTGGACTCTATTAACAAACCTCCTCCTTTCCCCTCTGTCCCAGCACTCATGGTGCTCCTGCTCCCATGATTTGCTGGGGAAGAGGAAGCAGGAGCACAATGTGCTCTCACCATCGCTCTCCCTGGTGGCATCACCTACATGTGTGCTGGCCTTGCCAAAGGATGGGAAGGTCAGATGGCTCAAAGCACAGAGCCAGATTTCTGCAAATCCCAGAAGAATTGGCATCAAATACAAACACATCCATTCAGCTCTGCAATACTGCCATGGATCAGCTATGCCACCACAAATACTGAGCGCTTTGCAGATTAAAAATAGCCAAACCCCTCATGATAAAGCTCTTCTATAGCAGATTATTAACCACTGCATAGATCCCTTCCAGGCTGCAGTTTTCTTGCTTTCTGGAGAGAAAGTTATTTGCCAACACAACTGCTTTAAACACGTGGCAACGCATGTTTTATCTCTTAAAAGCAATAATACGTTGGCTTAGAACAACAGGCACTTTTAAAGACCAAAGCCAACATTTGGTGGTGAAGACACTGCTAGAACATGGAGTCATGATTCAGCAGGGAGAAGCTCTTCCGAGATAAGTTTTCTGGCTGTAGAAACTACTGAAAGTGTCAGTTTAATGCAATAAGGTTGTTTATACCTGTGGCAAACTGCGTATCAGTTGATCAAACTGCAACTTCAAAGGGGTCTCAGGTGCTTGGAAGTAGCAGTGTGGTTAATTAATCATGTGAAACAAAACCCAACAAAGGCAAGACATCAGCAGGAGAATACATCGGGCTCTGCAGAAATTAGCTTGCATGAGACTTAACCAGAGCAGCATTTCTCACTCCCCTGAGAACAGAGATGCAATTTATCCCTTGAGCTACACAGTTCTCTTGGAGTCAGACCCATTGTACCATTTACATCAAATATGTAGAGCATTATCCACAACGAGATGTAGACCAAAATAACAACCTACACATCTCAGTTTACAAAACCAGCATTTATGTGCTCCCAGAGGTTAGAAGTTGCTCTTTGAATGGGAAGCAGGAGCACAAACTAGTCCATTCCCTTCCCTTCCGAGAGGCCCCAGCAATGCCATCCCCATTCCTCAGCAGAGACATGCATTAATTCATGACTTTTCCTGGGCAGCCAGGGCTGGCCAAGTTCCCACCGTGCTGAGCTGGAATGTGAAGCTGCCCCTTCCTGGCAGGCTGCTGGGGTCAGCTCTGCCATTGACTCAGCTGCCCCTGTTTGCACTTGGGTTGCTAATCAGATCCCTCTAACACCATGGAGATGACTCCTGCTCAAATATTTGGCTCCGTGAGAGGCCAACTTGCAGATAACGAGTAAAACGGAACGTGTCACAGAAATTCATGGGAAAAGCACATGCTTATCATGATGGCAACACATGGGATGCCTCTGGTCTGTAACGTGGATAATCGTGGCTTTGTTTGGTTGGTTGGGTTTTCCTAAAGACAAGCTGTCTTGCCTTAGGGAGCTTTCAGATCTGATCTGCTTTCCATCTTCCGTATATTTCATCCCAGCTGGATAATGAAACAGATTCTCATTTGATCTCTCCTTACTCCAGGTGGTACCTGAGCTTCCCAGTTCTCCCACACGAGTGCAGACCTACAGTGTACAGGTCTGTGCTGCTGACAGAAATAGGTGGATTTTATTGAAATGCCATGGAACTTTCTTGCTTACATTAACATCCATAAAACATACACATTTCAATAACAAAGCACATATGCTATTTTCATTTCCCCCTGTCCCAGTCCTACTCCTAGAGCATCTTCATGCCTTGCCTCTGATATGGACATTACCCTTGCTGACTGAGGATGGTCCACCTCCCCTTCTGTGAGCAGGCCTAAAAATCTCCCCAGCCATTCTGCTCAAGTTGAGGGTGTTCTTTTTCCTGCGATTTCCAAACTGAGTTGCTGCCCTTGCTCAGCATTCCTTAAAAAAAAAAAAAAAAAAATTCCCTCTGGGATTTACAAGGGGTCATTTATGCATTAGTAAGTCAATGTAACTAATCTGGGCTTGGGTTCTTAGGCTGTGTGTATCTATTTTTCACAGGCACAAGGGAAGACTGTCATTTCTGAGAACTGTGACTCCTGCTGGCCATAGCACCACAGTGTGGCCAAGCTGAACATGCTCCCAAACACCTTGTTTTGCTCAGGGCATTCCAGACCCGCTGGCACAAACACTGCATCTCGCACTCTGAGCATGGCATAGCAACACCAACACACCGTTCTCCTCTCCAGTGTAAACACAAGCCAGCATTTCAATAGCTCTGTTGTTACAAGTGGCCTTGATATGGCCACAGCAGAGCTACCAAAGCACTGGATTAGACGTAGATGTTCCACAAGCTGATCCAACTTTAACTCATTCATTTATTGGCATCACAGGCAGCTCAGCTCCTTTGCTTGAGCATTGCACAACCAGGACCAAGAGCCAGTATTTGCAAAGTTCTGTGCCCAAAGCTGTGCCTGTACCATGCAGCTCTGACAACGAAGCCAACTTCTGCTTTGGTTGCTTGGTTTTCCATTGACACGTCCCAGGATTAAACAAACAAAATTCCTTTGGGACTATACAGCTATTTTAATGCATATGGTCCTACTGTGCACATTATATTCATCATTATATTCATCACTAAGACTGGTTTCAAATGCCACAAAAAAAAAAATCACCAGCTAAACCCTCATAAGTGCCATGGTATTTAAACCTATAAATGTCAGGATCGCTATCTGCATTTTCTTCTTTTGAGACATTAAGTCTTTTCCAGTATTCCTCTCCACCCAAAGGGGCTGTAAATTCCAATGAGGAAAAAAAAAATGATTTTTGTTTCCTTTTTTTTTTTAAAGACATAAAATTAGAGCTTTTCTAAAGCAACATGATTCCATAACCCAGGGTCATTAGAGACTATGGATTCAATAAGCTGCAATAAATTTAGACTTGGTAATTCTGTTTCATAACTTGTTTTTGATTCCTTTTCTCATTTATATACACATATGAAAAAGAAATATCTCAACTTACTCCTGATTTATACCTACTTATGAAGCGAGAATCAGACTTACATTGTACATAATATGATCATAACTCAGTAATCATCTATGAGTTATGATCACAAAAATCACTGCTCACAAGTACTTGCAAATTTTTAGTTGAAATAATGGTGTAGGATAAAAAATGAAGGAAATTAAAGAGCATCCCAGCTCCTCAAGCTTATTTGCCTCTGATTCTGCTTCCCCTTCTGTGAATCCTGGTGACATTTCTTACCTACAACACACAGCGATGATTTATGACTTGCTATGTCACACTTGAGTTTTATACAAAAAATATTGGGGAAATGCAAAATGAACTATTACATCGTCTAAGCAACACTGAAATGTGCTCCACATATTCAAAACTGGTTGAACAAGCGGTAAACAAGCTGATACGTTTAATCATTGTCGTTAATTAGTGAAGCTGTACTTCAGGAGAGGGGAAACGGTTTGTGATTGATTCCTTCTCTCAGTTCACTCACAAGCAAAGGTCTTGATCTAAATCCCAATAAAAATCAATAGAGAGAGGGCCAGTGAACTTTACCTTGACACCAAGCAAGTTATCAACTTATTTGACTTACCTACTCTGGCCAGTTCCTGCCCAGAGTAACTTACAAAGAAAGTTGTTCACATCTGACTTGCACAATCTTTGCCACTTTTACTCCCCAGTATTTTAAAATTCAGAATAACTTAAACTATTGTATTCAGAGTTGGGTTTTCCCCCCCTTCTTAAGTGTAGCTGGTCTTTTCCATGCATGCATCAGGTTTCTATAGCAGTGTGTGTTGTTACCTCAGTTATGACCAGGGACAGCATTTTGATTTGGCTGTGAGACTTGATTTGTTACCAGACTTACAGGCCAACTTCCAGCCGCCTGTACCTGTTATCTGAACAGGTGCACACATGGATATAAGCAAATTAAAAAAAAATAAATCATAACTTGGGTTTTCAGAGCACAGATTTGCAACCATTACATGTAAAAACCCAGGCTGGACATCTTTGAGACTTCCCATGAGTAAAACTACACTAGAGAAGCAAATTTTGGGGACTTTAGTATGCAGCCATGTCCAAGAAAAAGAAGAAAAGCATTTTTTCTGATGTCCCATAAGGTGTACTGAAGAAACTGAAAAAGAAAGGCAGATTTAATGTCTATGATATTAAAAAAAAAATGTGGAGAATAAGAAGACACAATCACAGTCCCACCAGCCAGTACAAAGGGTATTCTGTGCATTAGTGGAAGGATTATGGAATTCAACTCCATAAGAAGTCAACAAGAGGAAGCCTACAAACAGTGGAAATACTTTTAAATTCATGCAGTATTTGTCTAATTGATTGCCACTACATATAAGAGCACTGCTCTAAACCCTGAGCACCAAAATGCTCACCAGAAAGGGGCTGTGAAGGCGCCTCACTCATTTCCCAACTGCACTGAGATGCTTTTCCACGATCCCTTTATATTCCACTTTACACACTTACACAACTCCCAAACTTGTCCCAGTGCCATTTAATTAATTGAAATCACTCCTGCAGCCTGAAACTGAACACTGAGTGTTGTAATCCCTCTTGTTTAAATCAAGACTCTTTCAAATGTGGGCAAACATGATGCCTGGTGGGTGCGCCTCTCCAAATATGTCAAAGAATAATTTGCGTGCATGTCCCACTGCCAAGTCACGTGGCTTGGCAGCCTTGCTGCAGTGGGATAAATATTATACCATTCCATGGCAAAGAGACACCTGGGCTCAGAACATGCCTGGGTGAAGCAACTTGAGGTTAAACCTGCAATTTTTACATTTCTTGCTCTGTGCTGAGGACTTCGCACGTGGCCAAACCCACTAGACACAGAGGTGAAAGGTCTTCATAAAAGCAGGCAAATGCAGTTTGGGAAGAGCAAGACACAGAGAGACTCTGCAAGAGACATCACTGCCCTCCACAGCAGCAAAGATGGGGCAGAGACGGACTAAACAAGCCAAAACTTGGCTGAGGGCAGAGAGGTGCATTCAAACCTTCCCCTTCCCTGTCAAGGTCTTTGTGTTCATGCTTCTGGGATAGAGAATTCTGGGAAAGAGGTATTACCATGGCAAATCATTTTTTCCTTTCATCAACTTTATGGCTGCTCTGGGTTCATGCTGATGGGATAAGGATGCTCTCACAAAAGGATAAAGACAACTACAGCCACCAAAACACTTGCCATGGCCCTGGATCATCTCTGTTGCTCACCAGCCCACAGAGGAGATTCTCACCTTTCCTCTCTCCAGATAGTCCAGATCCCCATAACTTTTAAACCAGGCTGCACCCAGGCTGAGACTGATAATGTATTCTTAGATCTAAGTGGCTGCCAAAAAAACCCTCATGGAAATCAAGCAAAGCTGCCTGTGGGAACAGTTGAAGACAAGCAAGTGTTTGTCAGACAGCCACAGATAACTGCCAGGCTCCAATACTCCAAACAGTACCAAGAATTCAACACCCAGTCATAGAAAATCCTGAAACCCAGCCTGCCAGACCCTGTGTATTTAACAAGGGTCGAAAAAAAAGATTAAAGTAACTCTGACGATTTTGAACTGTGGATATGTAGAGGGAACAGTAGTTTGATGCTTTGTAAACAGGGAATTAAATTTAACTCCTGTTACATCTTCTGAGAAGAGAGTTATAACAGCAATCACAGGCAAATGTGATCCCGGAGTAAGAAATAGCCATACATTTCTGCCCTGAAGCCCCTCTACTCATTGCCACCTCTGACTCATCAACCCCCATGCCTATGTTTCAATATAATCCCCTATAAAAAGTTGAATTCCATAATGTTAGCAGGACAGATGCTCCCTGTCCTGTCTGTGTGGCAAGGTTTATGCAAAATAAAACAGCAATCCTTAGAGCTGGTAGAAGCAGTCCTTGCTATGAATAGTCCCCCTGTGAGTTACTCAGATGAGGGAGCTTTTACAGTGCTGAAAAGCCAAGCCCAGAAATTCTGCTGTGATTTTTAATAGCATGAAAACCTACATTTATTTACAGCATTAAAAACACATGGACACACAATAACTCACTGAAAAGCACAACGGGTGACATCATTAGATGGGGCGTCCCTGCTCTGTCACCAGTAACTTGTGTGCAGCCACATCCCACACTGCTTTAGGCTCATGTGTGTTACCATTCCCTACACAGACCTAAAATTCTGTGCCCAACATGGCATATTATTTGGGTTGAAATCATATGACAACAGGAAAGCCTGATCACATATATTTTATACCTAAAATTAGACCATAGGTTTCAAAACCCTACAAGTTTGTGATCCGTAACTCGAGCATTTCAGGTTCAAGCATCACATGAGCTTGATTCACGTTGATTCTGCTCTTGGAAGAGTCATGCTCAGCATGTGCCAAAGAAGGCAGGACAGGAAACCAACCACCCGCAAACCTCTTCTATCAGGAGATGAAAGGCTGAATAGAAGGAGACTCTGTGTCAGCTACTGAGCACTGACAGGACCAGTTCAGATTTTTATAGGTGGATGCCGAGAACTCACCCACGTACCTTCCACAGCCCAATAAATCATTAGAATGAAATACAGGGAACTAGAAAGCAAAAAAACAAAAACCAAAAAACAAAAACCCAAACGACTTTCGCAGTTTCTGCTCCTTTCTTTCCGGGTTCTGTGAGTCTGATATTTCCATCTCCTTTTCAGAAAAGTTTCAGAAATCTGTACTCTGGGGAAGAAAACATGTTTGTTGCTGTTGTTGTTTGGTGACACACTGCATTACTACCTGTGCTACCAACACCTCCTTTCTGGAAGCATCAGCACTTCGATTTTTGGATTCCTGGTTGTGTCCTGACTCTCCCTCACTGACTGCACTGGTAAAATAAGGTCCATGAGCTCCAGCACAGCTGCCTCTCCCTAATGAAATTCCTACAGCAGAGGACACTGCAGCTGCAGATTCATTCCCAGAACTGCAGGATGATTCAAAACTCACTGGGGATGCAGCAAAGGGAGAGCAAATAACAGCTCCTTTACCAAAAGCCTTACAATGCATCAACCATCATTTCATATTTGTCTCAGATCAATAAATCTTCAGATCTCTCAGGTAAATTAAATTAGGCAATATTGGTGATAATGGTGAATGTAGTGATACTGTTGCTAAATGAGGCTCTCCCTCCACATTTAGCACTCTTACCAAACGTAGCCTTGCAGCAGGGAGCTCACTCTTTCACAGTTTTGCCAGCTAGGCAAACAGAGAGGTTAAGATAAGAACTGTAAACTTGATCTGACACCCAAATCCATAGAAATAATTTATATAATTGCCCCAGGGCCTTAGCTAAGAAACTGGGCTCTCACTGGATTTAGAGATTCCACTGTACCACTGAAGACTGTTCTGGCATTTCCACAGGGCTTTAGGAAATTAACTGCCAGCACCTGAACGGGAAAATTTTTATCTGATTTACCCAAGATCACTCAGCAAGCTCTGATCAACACAATCTAAAGCCTTAATTTCCCCTCTCTTTTGTCTGAGCTGTGTATGCACTAACATCCTGATCTGACATGGCAATCCCAGTCACCTGAAACTCAGCAGAACACCTTCTTGAGCATCCTTTTAAAATTCACAAAACAAAAAAAATCTTGGCAAACAACATGCTGACTGCAATAAAGAGCATGTCTGCACCACAACCAAGAGACATGAAAATGCAACCACACAGTCACCAAGCCTGCCAGCACCTTGGGGTATTTATTCAGAGAGCTCCCTGCCACAGGGTTACCTGATTTAACTAAATTAAAGCCTACTCAGCACACCTGCAAGGTGCCTGTGTGTCATCACAGAGTGTTAGAGGCAGACACACTCACACTGTCCATCAGATTTCCTCAAAGTGAGCCAACAAAATGCATTAAAAAAAAAAAGTTAGTTTCCTCTCTGTGTGCTTAGCCATATCTGTCATCATTGTGAAATTAAGGATTGTTTCATGTATCCATTTGGCCTTCCTAAAAAAGCAATATATAGTGTCCCATTTAAAGGGACACTACCCCCAAAAAAATCCCATTCTGTCTGAATTTCTCTGCTTTCTCTTACTGACTCCTCTCCCTTTTGACACAACCAAAAGTTAATGTACAGAAACAGACTTTCTCAGTTTGCTTATTCTGGACCTTATTCCCATTTCCCAAGTATAATCCTGCTGTTTTTCCACTTTGCTTGTGCAGACTCAGGAAGAGAAGGAGCTTTTAAATTACGTGGAAGATGTGAAACCATTACAGAACCACAGTGTTTAGACTCCAAGTTGTTCCTTTAATTGTGAATGACACATAAACCCACTGCATCCATCTGTCAAAGATGGGCCACAGCAATGAAGTGTCATGGGGTGGATGGGCCTCCTCCTAAGGTTTTTCATCCTCCTGCGAGAGCAGCAGTAACCTTCATTGGGATGAAAAAGGTGTGAACTCCTCTTGGAGTTACTGATTTGCTCTCATTTCAAGGGACTCCTCATTATTTTCTGGTTTTATCATTCTCCCAGAGCCTAACTGCATGATTCTTCCACTCTGGTGCTCAAAATCTCTTCCTGAGGCAGACGAGTGAAAAATAATGCAATTTTCAGAGCTGCTATTGATGAAGTTTTAATGGCAACAAGGAAAACTGGTTAAAATCCTGCCTGGCCACAGGGAGAGGGGCTGCCAGGTCCTCTTCCTCATGTCCTCACATTGGCAGCTTGAGACATCAGAAGCTGTGTAGGGGATGGAGTTTCCCCAGGAACGTCTCTGAGGTTTCAAATCCTTACAGAGACTGCATGTGGGGAAGACATCTGGCTCTCCAATCCTTCCCACTCTGCTCCTCAGAATGGGGCAAGGACTGTGGATAAGGTGTTGGCACTAACAAGGATCCCTTTCCAGTAACAGATTTTTGGAGAGACCCACACAGGCAAGAGCACCACACATGGCAAAACCCTCAGGTGAGCATCTCAAACATCCTGATATTTCAGTCTTTTCAAAATGATAAAAAAATCTCTGCTCTGAATGGCCTGGATGAAGGTATCAGGAGGACAGCTAGACATATATGTTACTCTTCTGCATATGTTCCCATGTTCATTCAAGGTGCTGAGAACCTGGGACCAGACCAACTGCAAGAACATCATTATTCCTACCATGATTAATAGGACCAAAAGGGTCAGAATGTCAGGTGTTTTACTAAGCTGGACCCATTTAATATTGTTGGGAGGTAAAAATAATCTGAATGAAGTCAATGAACCAGCTAAGACATTCTGCACTTAATGCTATAGTTGGTCATTATTTGAAATAATGTCCTTTCCGTAAATGGGTAAAGCTAAAACATATTTAATAATTATGTAAATTATTAGTAGTATTTTGTAAATAGTTGGTAAATTTAAAAAAAAAAAAAGAACATCGTATTACCACTAGTAACTAAATCACTGCTCAACACAAACTCAGTGTTTGTCCCTCTACCCTTCATAAAACTATTTCTATTGGAAAAATGAACAAAAGACCTCTGCAAATGCACCTGCCTATGTGAAACACATACTGATGGGACACCTGAGCAGAAAACACTCTCTTTGGACATGTACACAGAAAACAGGCACTGATACAGCTGAAGGCATCTTGAGCAAATCAGGCCCTGGGTCACCTGCTTTGTAACCCAAGTAGAACATGTAGTTTGTCTGGTCTACTCTCAAAAGTCTTCTCAAGCAGCAAGCAGGGCTAAATGAGTGATACGATGCAAACACACACAAGAAAAACAGGAGATCAGGAATGTTAACTTAAATAGGAGCATCTTTCCTCACAAACTACACTGCTGAAGGTGAGCCAGCCAACAGAAATGTCCCCTCTGTCTTAGAAGAAAAGTGCAATTTGAAATAGCAACTTTAAAATTTCATACTGATATTTTGATTTGATACTGAATCCATCCTGACTGAATTCCTTCATGTCTCTGGCTCAGGCTCATAATCTTTTGTAATATTATGTGTATATCTAATTAGTCCTTGTCAGCCTCTCCTATTATTGACACCATCCTGCTGCAGTCCCTCAAGACATCACCTTGTTACCCTCTTGCCCTATTGAAAATGCACTGCTTGTGCTCCTTGCCCTCTCCTGTAGGAGCTGTCTGCCACTGTTAGCCAGGGTTTACTATATTTGATTTCTTCCCTGTGAATGAGAGCAAAAAAACCCAAAATAAACCAGAGACCTACTGACTTGAGCAGCAGCAGCAACAGCAACAGCAGCTCCTCTGCAATTTATCTGCCCCCTCCCAGCTCCAGTTTGAGTGTCAGCAGCAACCCATTCCCCAGTGAGCAAAGCAGCTCAGCTTTCAGAGCATCCCTCAGTCAAAGTGAGAACCTCCTGCGTGTGAGCAGGAGTCAGCTGGGGTGAAACATCAGCCACACAACTCCGATTTTGACCAGCTACAGTAATTCCTCTTTTTGTAGTGACTCATTTTCCTGAACAGCCTCTTCTAAGGGGTTTTAAAAACGCATCAGTCAGATTTCTTTTGCCAAGTCTTTTCTCAAGGTTCAAAGGAGCTCTGGGAGACTGAGGGCAAGGAGGGAATCAATCTGCATCATGATATCACTTCCCTGCAAAAGATTGCATTTGAATACAGCTCAGCTCTTTTGTTCTTACATCCTTCACAATGCCTGAGTGAGCAACACAGAGCCGAGATTTGCTACTTTTCAAGAGTATTGCTACATTTGTCATCTTGTATTTCTGTTTAACAGCAAGGCATTTCCTCAGCGACTTTGATGAAGAATGTTATTGCAAAGAACATAATCAGCTTCGCCTGCTGCATCTTCTTGTCCTCAAATGTTCGTTTTAACACTAGATAATGGAATAAATCCAAGAATTCCATGTGAGTTCCTGTTTCCAATCCATCAGTGAACAGTGTGTTCCTGCGTCTTAGCTCTGAGCTCTTCAAACTGTTTCCTAAATTGCAGGCTTGAAGTTCCTTCCATATTTCCTGTTCTTCAAGATGCCAGTTGAGCTGGGATGAACTCAGACACCTGCCACTAAGCCCAGTATTAGCATGGACTGAGCAGTGAGGAGGTTTGGACTGGGATAACAAGGCTGAATTTTAGAAACTGAAAAAGGGATACAGATCTGTCCCATTAAGCCTTTACACCTACATATAGTGGTTTATTTCTGTCTCCCTCTCCCCAGTTGTAGCCCTGGGAACTTGAATATCGAGCTCTCCGTGGCTGGAGGGTGATTGTGTTGGGTCATGTAACCCAACAAAGGACAGAAGTCTGCCCCACTGCAGGTGCTGGCACTTCATCTATCTTTTAGTTATCCAAACCATTAAAACATGCAAAAATTCTGCCATCTCTGTTTGGCTGACTAACAGCTTTTGGGAGGAGAATGCTCCTTATGTATAGAGCAGTGTCAAATTCTTTATTTTATGAATATAGATAAATATTTTCCATGAATGGTTTAAAAGTATATATATTAAAGAATCGTTTGCTAAGTGATGTCTGCCCTCGGGTGTAGGTGTCAGAACAGCTCTTGACACAAAAACCTTTGATGTGAACAAGCTCTGCATTTCAAGTCTCACCTATTTCTGCCTCATTTCCTTTCCACAAGCAGGGACACTGGGTATGGGCAGGGGCTGGACACGGGGACTGAACAGCAACACACCAGTGACTCACCCATGCCTTTCTCCTCCTGCAGCCAGGAAAGGTGTGGTAGCCATACAGAGCTGCTATTAAATTTGGGATCAGGCTTAGCTGAACTTGTCCTACTCATCACTTCTAACCTTGCTCTTACCTGCTCAGCACTTCACACCTTCCCTCTGCAACATCAGCCTTTTGTTTTCGGTCTCTCCTCGTACCTTGTAACGGTGATGCAAATCAGAATATGGGAAGAAAAGAGCAGATTTAGACAGAAAACCTGGAAGCTGGACAGAAGAATAACCAGGTAGACTGGCAGATTGCTTGCTAAGGAATGGGCAACAATTTGGGACATTGAGGCGCTATAAGGTTCACAAAGTGAGGCTCCCTTTGTAATTCTTAGTTACTTTCACAACATCTTGATGGGATGGATCAGTTGTACAGATGGGAAAATAGATTTTCTGATACTAATTGTGATCTCTTCATCTTAAAAAACGTGGGCCTACATACACACCAGCAATTTTTTCCATGGCATATATACATCTCTATGCCTCTGTCTGCCACATCACCTCCCATAAAAGCTGAATGCAGCACAGCTGTCACCACCAGACTGGAGCAGGTCTAACCAGGCATGGAGGCACTCCAGTGTGGACTGGTATGCTGTTGGGGAAGTGCTGCTCCAAGACCAATTTGGTTATAACATACCAGGAAGGAAAAAAAAAAGAAAATTCATTTGCACTTATAAGGGTTTTCTCCACAGCCAGAGGAATGCAAATGCCAGGCAGCCTTTACATTGCCTCCAACAGTTTTGCTGATTATCACATCTCTAATTCCAGTTCACACAATCCACACAGCACCTTCTTATTATGGATGTGCTGCTGACATGTACAAAGACTGATTAGATAGTCAGACACAAGCCAAGGAAATAATAAATATACAACTCCACTTTTCAGAGAATTATTTTTTCTAGAGGCACAGTAGTGTGCACAGCTGAATTTGTCTTCATAGTCTGATCTCTGCCCTTTCTTTGCAAAAAAAAATTCCAGCTATTGAGTTAAATCTTCCAGATAGATAAATCACATAATAATACTTTTCAGGTTTATCATTTTCCCATCTCCTAGACAGTGAACTATTCTTGGCTAGCCTTATTACAGTTCTTACAAAGCTACCTTCCTAATCCTATCAGTGAGCCAAGAAATGCTTTTCCACTTACATACGTGTCCCACCTTGCCAAGGTACCCATTCCTTGTAATCAGCATGGAGAAAACTACACCACAAGGGCCAAGCTCACTTCCTTTTGGGCAGGCAGCGACTTGGGTGGCCAAGGGATGCCTTCTGGTTGCACACCAGAAGGGACTGACTAACAGTGGATAATCTACACAGGTACATGGATGGGCTGCAGAACAAAAACATCTTCTTTTGGTCAAGCTTTACTGGTCAGGCCCCAGTGTGGCATCAGTGGTGGCTTTCTCCTGCCCAACTGGTCACTTATGGGCTGTGCTCAAAGGCAGCTTCACAACACAGAGGTACAGACTGAGTTGCAATAGATGACCTTGGGTTTCTACTGATCAGCCTCAAAGAGGACTCAATAAAACTAGAAAAGATGCAGAAAAGGCTGATGAGGTTGATTGAAGGTACACAGGAACTCTTCAGTTTAGGAAAATATGACTGCAAGGAAAGAATATGACAGAAGCCTGTAAAATAGACATGGGATGGAGATGGCCAACAGGGAAGGCAGGAACAGATGAAATCAGCAAGTGGGAGACTCAAAACAAACACAAATAAATACTTCTGATACATCACATTTTTAAGCAGCAGAACAGGTGCTGTCGTAAGGTGTTAGAAGTTTGATTTTGAAATGCATTTGGACATGTTCCTGGAAGGAAAACTATTCAAAGTCTTCCAGACATCAGCTTTAGCTTAGGATATGAGCCACGTAGTGCTGGAGGCTGGGAGAGTACAACGGGAAGTGTTCCTTATGCTCCTGTCCTGTTCTTACATCACTTGTGTTAGTGGCAATTGGCAGAGAAAGAGACTGAACTGGATGGATAATTGGCCTGACCTGGTCCTTGTGCTGTATGACTGACTCCTTCTTGTGCTCTGACTGAAAATGAGTTACAAAGCAGTAAAAACAGCAATGTAACCTCACACCTAAGCAGAAGGTGCCTTTTTTTCTCGTGCCATCCACATAATGGTTACAATAAAACATCTGATTTTTTACAGCTTAAACTTTACCATTTGTAAAATTGTAATAATAGTGCCCATCTTCTAAAGATACTCCACGATCTGCAACTGAGCAAATAACACAATGACAAGGAGTTGCTGTTAATTGCTGACAAGTTTGGCATGTTATCAGCCAAAGCATCTCAGCCACCTAAATGTGTTCATATGTGCTGGTGCTGAAGTCCAATTAGTGAAGGGTCTGTGACAAGGCCTTAAAAGAAGGAGTGAAAAAAAAATAATCAGGCATTATATTTGATTTTCAGAAGTACCAACTCTTGCTGAGTATTTAATGCCTTTTGAGGTCAAATCCTCCTATTTGTGTTTATCTTGGAATCTAGAACAGGGGGGCTCAGGCTGCTGTTTCCAGAAGCATAAGGAGTCAAGTCCAAAACTACGTGGCCTGTTTATAGTTACGTGATGGTGCAACAGCAATGACAGGATCAAACCTGGTGGATTCCTGATTACTATTAGGAAAGAAGCTGGGGATGAAAAAGCAAGCTGGGACCATCCTGCCTGCAATGCAGAGAGGATGTATCCAAGTCACCTTCAAACTCAGCACTTGGGTGTGCAGTGTCAGCACGGCTGCAAGACTTGCCTGGGAAGCAAGGTGAATTACAAGCTCCATTATGGAGCAGTTAGGAGGCTACTGCTCTCCTTTAAATTGGCTATTAGCTAATTTAAAGTTGGCTTCTGCAGTGCTGTTTTTCACAGCAGGACTGCAGCAAAGGCACACTCATGTCTATGTGCTCACCCTGGGACCAGGCAGTGCCACAAACCTGCCTTGGCATCTGATTAGCTGCAGTGAGACTCCCTACACAGAAGGAAAAACCTCCACTAGTATGATTTCTTCAGTCTAATTCTTTCCTAGTCTAGGCTGACTTTCCCCTTCATGTATGTAGCCTCACAGATCTAATTTTCAGCTGAGAGCAAGCACCAGGAGTATCATTCCAGGTCCTGACCACTCACCAGCTCCCTCCAACAGAGCAGCAGCATCTCTTGATCTCCCAGAGAGTTCTGTAATTAAATATTAAGGAGTGTTGCTCACTCATTGTTTTTCAGGCTTTCATTTCAGCTGGTAGCTCACTCCCATAACATCATCATTTCTCTACAAGTCTCATTAGTTAGGACTACTTTTGTCAGTCTTGAGTATTTTTCTGTACTAGCTTCCTACTCCTCAAGGTTAGTTTACACTGCTGGGATTTCTTGTAGGGATTTATTGCTGCTTTGCTTTGTGGTCTTTATCTGGTACTTATTTTGGGAAAAAAGTTGTGATGATTTACAATAAGAAGCTTGTTTTACAACCTTCAGTTTTAAGTTCAAATAGACTCCACATAGGCTCTAGTTTTCCTGTTACTGCTACCAGGAAGGATCTCCATAAAGTTTTAAAGAAGGATCTGGCTGATAGAAAGAAAAACTCTGGTATCCTTTTAGAAAGGAAGAAAATAAACCCAAATCTGACAGCAACAGAAAGTTGTCACCTGCTCTGGGGTAAGAAGAGGAGTTTTACTGTAGCCCTTTGGAAGCAGCAGCCTCTTAGGAGGTAGAAGAAGCACTTGTAGTCATCTTGCCAGCTAAGGGAGGTAAAAAACAGTTTACTGTCATGAAAATATCATATAAGGAGAATACCAGCATCAGGAGCTCTGCTCTTTCCTACAGCAAATTTTGTAACTGTGCCAAATTTGCTGCCAGGCCACAGCTGGGAGTAAAAGCACTGAACAGGGCATTTGCTGGCAAGAACTGCAGTTTGGGGGGATTTGTGCCTTTTGGTGCCTTTACTGCTATCACCTGCAGTAATGGCAACAGGCATCTCCAGAAGACTTGGCTGAGTAAGACTGCACAAGTCTTTGAATGAACACATACAGTGACCAAAGGTCATTTGCTCTCATCTCCTCCTCATTAATGACTGTGTGTTAGAGACATTCATCCAAATGTGCACGCTGATGAAGCTTTTGCTCCCCAAAATGCAGTGAGAGAGGGCTGGAGCCATGCCTGGGGTAGGCTCACGGGCTTTGCATCACAGGAGTTTTTCAGTGAATTATCTTCCTCTGTTTGCAAAACCTACATTTTTGTTTTCACACCTCCATGCCTGCTGTTTGGGAATGTGCTTAAGATTTCTAATAACTTTGCAGTGCAGTTCCTTCACAGCTCCAAAGCTGATTAAAAAGAGCACCCAGTGAAGAGGTGAGGAATATGGGTCAGATCTCCAGATAGTGTAAAGGCAGTGATCTCAAGTGAGGTCAAAAAATGTAATAAGAACTAATTCTACATTTTAGCCTTGCAATAATATGCTGTAAGCTTGAAAAGGATGGAGGGAATTGGGGATTGGAGCTATCTCTCACCCTCCCTTGCTGCATAGGTATTCTCCTGAGCTGGTGCATGTCACTATTGAAAGCTGCTTATCTTAGTTCTTGCAAGATTAGCTAAGTGTAAAAAATACAATTCATAATACTAAATAAAAACAAGAATCAGAATATAAAGGACAGGGGCAGTTAAGTAACTACACATTTCAGTATCAGCTACATCTGCAAACTGTCAGCCCAAAAAGGTAATTAAAATAATCTGTCCCTTTATCAGGAAGAAACTCTTGCTGACTGATAATGCTGGATATACGATGCTAATTCCAGTTGTCTCCAGAAGCTAAATTAACCCTTTCCTCAGCGTCACACGTGCTGCCTGTGATATATGAGCTGTCTTCACGCAAATTCAGTTCTTTTCCCATCAAAGGTATTTCTGTAGCTCTTTAACAAGCTTTCCATCTTGTTGCTATTTTGCCTTCACACCTCCTGCCCTATCTTCACAAGGATATATTCTGTTCTCTTCAGATGCAAGCACTAGCCGGGTTTGGAGGAAAAATAAGATCAAGTTTCATTTGCACTTCCCTTACAGAGGGCCCTACGAGGTGCCAAAACACTCAGCCCCCATTAACTTCAGCATGAGATGGTGGTGACTTCGATAAAAGCATTCAGTTTTTTTCAGGTTTGGGTCCCTCACAGACTTCTGCAGACACCAGTAACAATTTCATAAATGAGTAAGGATTTTGATACTTATACACAGGAGCTCAGGAGGCTATCAGGTCTAATGACAGAGCTGCAGATCTGCTTACTGGGGAGATAAGATCCCTTACATGTCTAAACGAGTTAAGCAACATCCCACAGGGGTTTCAGCATCCCCTGTGCTGGGTGATAACTGCAAACACAGCCCTCTGATAAAAAGCAAGGCATGTCCTTTCCTAAAACTTTGAACCCAGTAACACAGAGGGGTTTCTGGATAAACAGATTCCCCTGAAATATTTGTTTTATGTGATAGATTATTCATAAGAGGTTTCAAATGCTCCAGACTTCAGGCAACAGCTGACTCTACAGCTCTCACTACCACTGCCCCTTTTGATTTCCTTTGGTTTTCTTTCCTTGAGATCAAGGTGATCTATTTTTAGTGCAGGGACTGGTTAAGTGAGGAGTTGCTATAGTGACAGATAGCTGATACAAACCGTGTCCCACTGCAATTCCTGGGGCTGGGAAACAAACAGTCCCCGCAGTTGGGGCAGCAGCTGGGGGTGCCCAGACACTGCTCAGCTTGGGAGGGTATTGATAACTGCCCAGGACCCTGAAGGTGTTGCTTAATATCTGTGGAATAGTGAGAAGGCAGCCTGGGTGCCTGCTGTGGGAAACACACATCCTGCTGCCTTTGTTGGCCCAACAAATACATTGGTGTTGGTCCTGGACCTCACAGTGTCTCCTTCTGCTGTTCTGCTGATACAAACCAGCTGTACAAGCACCCCCAGCTGCCTCTACCCAAGAAGTTAAGTCTATTCTTGAATCTTCATCAGAACAAGAACAATTTTGTGCCTGAATTGAGAATTGGGTGGGGAAAGATGCGCAGTCAGGGTATTTGCAACTTCAGCTTTCCTGGCAATTGAACAACTGAGCATCACTGAAATGTTGGTTGGAAAGGATGCCTGGAGGCCTCTTCTCCTATGTCCCACTCAAAATAGATCTGATATCAGCCAAGACCAGGTCAGCCATGGCTTTCACCAGCTAAGTTTTGAAAATCTCTAAGAACAGAGAGGCCACAGCCTCTCTAGGTTACCTGTGCCAGTGCCACACCTCCCTCTTGAGGGAGTTTTTGCTAACAGTCTGACCCTCCTCAGCCACAAACTCTCGCCTTTTACTCCTTCTTTTACCACCTGCCACTACTAAGAAGGGTTTGGCTCTATTGCCTTTGAAATTGCCCTGCAGGTAGTTGCAAGCTGCTATTAAACTGCACATTAGTCTTCTCCCCACTGGACAAAAAAAGCCCAGTTTCCTCAGCCTCTCCTCACAGATCCCAAAACATCTGCTCTAGGTCCCAAAACGTCTTGATAGTCCTCCAGGGAAATCCTATCCAGTTTCCCAGCATTTTTCTCTTGGGGGGAACTAGAAATTTGACACCTTGTTCCAGGTGCAGCACTACCAGCACCGGATGGGAGGGGGATAATAGCTCCCTTGACTGGATTGCTCTATTCTTCCTGATGCAGCTCAGTATGTGGTTCACCTACTGATAATAACAGCACATTTCTGGATCATTTTCCAGATCATATCCACCACCACCCTCGGGATTCAGTCATCAGCACCCAGTGTGTGCTGCTACACAGGCTCACCTCATCACCCAGCTCCATAATGAACACTATCAGTCCCATACTGATCCCTGGATGTTGACCATCCCTACATTCAGGTATGTCCCTTGGGAAATGCCAATGTTATTCCAGCTTCTTGTCTTTTCAACTCAGGCCTTCTCTCAAGGAGATTGGGGCAATCCTCACCTCTGAACACCCGCCCAACCTCTGTTGTCACTGCAGCAGCAAGAAGCTTTTGTTGCAAACTTTTCACCTGTGTCATGTCTTGGTTTGACTTGCCATCTCATTTCTGCCTCATCTGTATTTCTTAAATTGATTTATTGCCCCGTTCTAGTTTATTATCTCTAATTATACTCTATATAAGCAGCGGAGATGTCACAATCATCTCTTCCTCTCCAGGAGCCCTGCCCTCCAGGAAAGGCAGGACTGTCACGGGAATCCTGTGTTCCCTATTGTTATTCTTGCACTGACTGAAACAAAACCACGGGGCCAGATGGGCAGGATCTGTTAAACAATCCGGCGACTGTAGCTCCGAGCGTGTCAAAAGGGTCCTTGTTGCCCCACAGAGAACACAGCACTGGAAAGCAGCTGTTTTCTGATGCCTGGAAAAAACTCTGAAGAAACAACAGGATGCTATTAATAATGCCAGCTAATCCTATCATTCCTCCTCCAGCTAAATTGCCCCAACTTTATCAAAGGAGGAGCAGAAAAAGGACAGGACGGGAACTCTTTGGTGCAAGTGTGCAACGCAGCGCTGGGGTCTGTCCTTAAACCAAGTAAGGCTGCCTGACCTTTCCAGCAGGGAGAATTCCAGCCTCTGAGCTAAGCCTGCCAGCTGCACAATGATATCTCGCAGAGCAGTCCTTCATCTCTCCAGACTGAAGCCTTCACGTGTCAGTTCGACTCTGTAGTGACAAATCAAACAGCTGAAACAATTTCAAGGTGTTAAATCTCACCACTCCGAGCACTTTTAAGTCCTTGAACTGCTGCTAGGTTGGACAAGAATAGAGGTGAAAGCAGAAAACAGCTGAATCTTGATAATTCCTGGGATTTGCTGATCCACTAAACCTGACAAACAAACTGCCTGAACAACATCTTTGAAACTGCACTCTTGGGCAATTCACTGAAACTTTGAGCAAGGAGTCAATAGTCCAAAACCTTGATTTCTAATTAAACAAAAGTACCCACCTACCTCAATGCTACTGTCAAGTGCAATTTTAGGCTGTGAAAAGAGATCTGGGCTTGAAATTTGCTTTTAAGGTCTGGCAACAGGATTTGTAATATAGATGTCTGGGAGTATAAATAAATTGTGGTCTACCTTAGCACATTCAAATCAAGTAGAAAGTCAGTCTAGGATAACAGCTTCTCATACAGATATTCTTTTGAAGTGAGAGCCCTTGGAAAGTACAGGGAAAGCAGGGGGAAAAAAATTATCTCTACCTTACTCCCAACTGGTGCAATAAGGATGAGAGAGGATGCATGGAAATCAGTAATTCCAATGATTTTTAGTATGTAGGCTGTGACTCTTCAGCATCCATCATGAAGGCACTCCAGGCTGTGTTTGTTAAACTGAGATGTCCTTTATGAAAGTCTGATCTGCATTATTTTATTTTGGCCTCAAAAATGAATCAAATAGTTATTTATACCACAAGTAACAAGATAGTGTTCCAGCCTTATATACATATTGGACATTACCTGAAGGGAACAGAAGTGGAGGATGGAAAAAGGAAATTCTGATAAATACATAAATATCATCTACTTTCACAAAGAGGCAGTGTCTGCACCTGGTTTCACTCACAGTCAGTGCCCAGCTTCCTTCTGTCTCAGTTTCTCCTTTTTCACCCTGATGGACCTCTCCCTATTGCATTTCATAGCTTTGCCTAGATTCAGTCCCAGCAATTGCTTTTAATTTCTGTCTTTCAGGAATAGCATTCATCATGCTTTTCAAATAACACTATTTGAATAGTTGCAGAATTAAAGACAAGTGCCCTTGAGACAGTAAAAAAATGAAGCCTCTCTGCTGCTGCTGTGCCTGGAGGACAAATACCTGCACCCACAAGCAGCAACAAGGACCAGAACCACATGGACTCCTCCCAGATGGGAGCTCTCCCTGCCCAAAACCTGTACAGTTTGTAAAATAGGCTGCCAAAAGGGAGGCTGGCCCTGCTGCTCTCACCCACCACATTGTTGACAAGAGCACGTCAACGCTGAGTAATTCAGTTCATTTATAGAAACGTAGATATTTTTGACCAAACTTTGTGACGAGACACACAGAGCTGCCTGGAGCAGGAGTGTCAGTGGGCAGATTCATTTGCAGCACCAGTATGGAAATCTGTGCCTCGGGAACATACTGTATTTTTACGTGTCTAACCTGCCCTTCAGAAAAAAATAACTTCTTTGAAAATAAATTACTCAGAGCATTTGCATTCTCGAACAACTCATCATGAGGGCAGAGTCTACATCTTCCTTAAGCCTGCAAAGGGCAGCAGAGGAAGGATTCTGCTGGGCTCTGCACCAGCAAGGGAAGAGTCCACGGCAAAGCACTCTGCTCAACAGACCTGCATTTCAGCTTCCACCAAATCAATGGAGATTTTGAGGAGTTCATTACTACCTAAATTTACAGGAACCTGCTTGAAATCACCAGCTGATTCTACTGCTTTGTGGCCACAGTCCTTTTCCCCCTCTTCAGAACTCTTCAAAGCTGCGCACAAAGCACCAGGACAGTGACTATATGGAAGCAGAAAATGGCAAAATAAAAAGTCTCAAACATTTAATGAGGCTCATCGGAGCTTTTCTCCTTCCTGGTAACCAATCACAGAAACTTCACAGCTTCCAGGTCTCGGTGCTCCCTGTAGTACAAGATTAATCAGTACTGATCAGCCAGGGCTGCACATTTTCTAAAATCACTGTCAGCTCAACAGAGCATGAAAACCAGTGGAGAAAATCATTAACAAACCAAAGCGGTCTCAGTTTCTCATGCCCAGTCTCTGATGATGGTGGTTTTAAGCTGCTTTACTGGAGCAACAGGATTTTGATCTTTCAGTTGGTTTATGGCAGCACTGGAACATGCAGAAATTCCTTCACTCCCATTTATATATCCAGAAGTTTTTTCGCTGTAATTTCTCCCCCACTGTCTCATAACAGAAACATCCCACCAGAATGAGATAAATAAATATCTCAGCTCTGGTCCTCCCACTGGCAGCATCACCCACCTTGGGGTGAAGTGCTGGATGAGCTGCAGCTCCCCAAGCTGGAGGAGCAGGAGATCAAGTCCCGTCTTCTTCTGCAATCACTTCTCCATCACGTTTTCTGTGCTTCGTGTTTACATCATGTTCTTCCCCCACCTTTTCTGCCCCTGTTCTCAGTGCAACTATTTGCAGCCCAGCTTGTGCCAATAAACGGTGATGTGCACCAGGCTGAATTATTCCCTGGGTTTCCATTTGCACTTGGAGAGGCTGTGAAGCACCTGCTCTTTGGTTTGGTGTAAGCCCTTCCTCATGGACTGCTGCGTGAGCTGGTCACATCCTATGGCTCTTCACCTCCCTGTGGTGATCATGGATGCAGTCATCACATACCCATTGTTGGGAAGGAAGAGCATAATTTCTCTGCTTGACACATGATTCACACTCATACCCAGCTCCCGGGGTCTGGGAAGCACCACGGCAAACTATGGAAGGAGCCCCTTGAGTTTTTGACTGACAGAGGAACTCATTTCCCCTTGGGCGGAGTATTTAAGATACCCTAAAGCTCCTCCCAGATCCACTCCAGAGTCTCAGGAGCCCTCCATTCCATGGCAGTTAGCAGAGACATGAGACAAAACGTGTGCCCTGAGGCAGTTACAGAACAGGAACAAGCCCCTGCCCTTTGCACCACAGCTGCCTGATTCCTGTACGTGGCAGGGCTGAAGCACATCTGCATGTGCATTTATTGGAGTCTGACACTCAACAGGGTTAATCCTAACCCTAATCCTAACCCTAATTTGGACCTAATTTGCACCTAATTATAACAGCTGACAGGGAAATTATGCTCAAGAGTGTTACTGAGATGGGACAGGCCAGGGGCTGAGGGGCAGCACTGAGGTTTGGTTGAAGCCTCTTGGACTTAACTTGTCACGGCTCAGTTTTGAAACCTGCTGATTAAAATCACCGTAACAAATCCCAGGAGAAGCAGAACGGGTAGGGAGAAGCTCCTGGGCATTTCCATGTAGCTAAAAGCCTCTGAAGTGAGCAGATTGAGGAGCACAAGACAGCCCTGGGGTCACGGCAGCCACATGTGTTGCAGAGCGGTTCCTTTGCTGGGCACTCACGGCTCGAGTAGGGAAAAACCACTTTTCACATTACACCTTTTGCATGTGTCATTCAATCCTTCATGGAATAGACGGTGTCCTTTAAAGGGCAGAGCAATTAGCCTCGCTGGGGTCAACAGTTTTTCCCCTTCAGAAATGCCACAGAGCCTATCCATTTACAACACTGGGCTGCAGCGGGAGCTGGCAGGTGGAGAAGCTGCCAGAACCCTGCACAGGTGGGCAGCAACTGCAATAGGAAGGAGGAAACCATGCAGTGGTGATCTAGAGGTTGGAGAAATTTCAGTAATCCCCATCCTGAGCCCTGCCAAAATCACAGTGCATAAATCAGCTTCCCTGCTGTTTGGTGGATAGCTCAAGCTTTGAGGTCTCCCTGTTGGCTGCTCCTCTCCCGGAGCAAAGCTGTGGGATTTCTGCCTTCAGCTCCCTCTGCTCTCCATTGGCTCCTGGTGCTCATTCATGTTTTTCTCCTTTCCCCCTCTGTGTACTCTCTGCTTCTGTTTGGTCATATTCAGGTCTCCTCTTGCTGCTCACTTGGCATAAAAGGGCTCCAAAAGCAGGGAATTACAGAGATGCTCATTCTCGGCAATGCTGCCCTCCTCTTCCCTGCCAGGATGCAAACCTCTGCTTTGGCACAGAGGAGGGATGGGATTTAGTTCAACTGATGCACTGAAGAATGTACTACTTCGTAAATTAAGCATTAAGTATTAACTCTGATGGCATCTATCCCTGGGAAGATGAGAAACTGCACTGGACCAATCCTATTTACAATGACTGGAGGATCCTTCCTTAAAACATTTAAATAAATGGCCGATAAAAATCAGATTCAGCTGGTCCAGGTGCCGGATTACCCCTTTTTGGGGCGTCAGGGGATATTTTCCTCATTTCCTTTTCCACCCCTCTTCTGAATACAATCCAAGCTCATTCAGCAAGGAGGATGCAGCAGCAGCATGGCCATGCTGGGAGGGGCAAGGTGGGAAAGCCCATGTTGGATTGCTGTCATTCATTTCTCATCCCTGAGGGTAGGTGACAACCAAATGGGATGCACTGGAGTGTGACTGACCCCGAAAAGCCACCAAGCCTGGCTGCTACCGACAGTCCTGCACACACTGATGTTGATCATAAAACCTGATGAGCGCCAGCTGGTTCCCTCAAAAGCTGCTCAGAAAGTGTTTATTGAGGCCTAGTAGCTACAAGATACAGATTAAACCCAGAGAATAATGCAAAGATTTTGTTTTGCCATTTCCCTGCAGTTAATTAAAGCCATTGGTGGCAGGGGGAAGGTATTTGCAAGCGTGTTAAACCTGTTTCCTGAAAGGAATCCAGGCTCCCCTGGGATGGCAGAGGCAATCCCCGCAGCAGAGCATCTGAGGAAGGCAGTAGCCCAGACACATCCTGCTTGTTTTTTCCCACTCTTGTGACTTGGCAGTTCTCTGTTCATGATGAAAGTGCAATGCAGGGAGCTGACCCAGTCACACTCTTACAAGAACGACATCTGCAAAGTCTATAGAGTAAAATCTGCAGAAAACTGCATGATGTTTGCTGTGTACCACTGGAGTAGGCTACAGAGATGGATTAAAGGGAATGAGGAAAAGAAGGAACACATGTTTTGACATTTCTGGCACTAAACTTTTTTATATAACTCTGTCACAAACATTACTGTCTATATAGCCAGTACTCTTGGTGCAGGACAAATTATTTTCCCCGTGGAGGGAGATAGGACAGAGTTTAGAGTTAGACTCCAAGGAAGCAGGCTTGCAATTGCTATTTTGGTGCCTCCAGCAGTGAATCCTTTTGTAAAAGTTGACTATTCCCATCTCATTGTTGCAACCAGAAGGAGAATGAATTAGTGGCTCAAAGTGCTATTAAATCCCTCAACCAACAACTCACACGTGTTTCTGCCTAGGTGAGAATTTAGGGGTTTTAATTAGAAATCTGGGAACACATTTTACATCTGGATGATCTTTCAGCTAAATATTCCCCCTCTTGTTGCACCAACTCTGTGATCTTTGTGCATCTCGCTGACCCGTGAAACTCCAAAGAACTGGGTCACATCCCATTCACATCATTTTTACCTTCCAACCACTCCCACATAACCCTCAGGTGAGCTTAGGGAAATGCAGCAGTAGGCACAGTGCCTTAGAGTTAAAAGCACTTAACTGCACACAACAGGAACAAAAGAAGTATTTACAAGAAGGACACAACCAATCACTAAATAAATTACAGAAATAATAGAAAAACAACCTCCCTGGGCAGCCACCCATCCATCAGTTGTAACTCCCCATCACTGAATCTGCATGTATGTCTCCACATCAATCCATCTGGTTCAACACTACTCATACCTTCATCATCCTGCTGGATTTAACACAGTGACTCCTGACTAATAGAGAGTAAAAGAGTCTTGCCTACACTTTGTAGGTGTCAGCCTCTCTAACCTGAGCCTTATCCAGCTGATTCAGTGTAACATCAGTTTTAACCTCTTAGTCACAGGACAGAATTGCCCAGCAACATTCATGGACTTTGAGGAACCACACAGCTGTAAAACAGGTGTCATTAGCCCACACAGGAAATGCATTAAACCTTGTATTTCTCCATTATTTTTAAGTAAAACAGCCAGATCTTGTTGGAAAATCCCTTTTCTCCCAAACAGCCGATCCCTATGTGACACACAGACACTCTCTGACACCCACAGCTCAGCACCTGTACTGGAGTTAATGCTCAGTGACCAGGAAAAGCTTTTGATTAACGGAGAATGGTCCCTAATTGCAACTCAAACACAATTATACTGATAGAAAAGTGTGTTTTCAAATGCATTACTTATCAGACTGATAAGCAATTTTTCTCCACTTACAATTCACCTTTCAATAGACAGTGTTAGCCCTAACTTAGAATTTAGTTATTATTGTTCAATTACAGTAATATCAGTCAACAGCCCCTCCTGAATGTATTCCGTAGTATTTACTGTAAAGCTTCCTGTGTCATCACTCTTTTCCTAAAGGTTATAGCTGATATGTGTTACAGGTGTCAGCTCGGATTTTCATCCCTGGTGCAAACCAACACCAAAATAACCTCCACGCAACAACTGCACGACTCAATCGATGAAACTGGGAAGTTGTCGCTCAATTATTCACTCTCCCCCACTCGCTGCCCTTTCCCAAAGACTCATGTCCCTCCTTTCCGGATGTGTAACGCAGAGGGTCCTTACCAGACAGGCCATGAGGGTCGGAGTGGCACCTCTCCAAGAGTTTGCTTCGTTCCTTTCTTTTCTTGCTCCATCTAAAGCTCCCAAATCGCTTCATGAGCTGCCACATGCACTCGCGGGGCAGCAGCTGTCGGTCATGCCCGAGGCTGAAGAAAAAAAGCAGCACGAGGGGCAAGGCAAGGTGTTGCTCACGCCAAAAGCCCAGGTGTGAGAAAACACAGCTCCAGAGAGACTGTTGGGCTGCAAGAAAAGTCCAGCTCACCAGCAGCTCAGCTCCAAGATGCCTGGAGAGCCACTCTGCAGGTCTTCCTGGAGAGCCACTCTGCAGGCGGCTGCCGGCCCTCGCACGCCAGGCAATTCCAGTCTTAATTCCAGCGTACAGTAACTCGCCTGCAAGTATGTGTGGACATGGGGAGAAGTTCAAAGTCTGCCCAGCTTGCAGTCAAGGAGCTCTTATAAATACATCAGCCGTCAGAAGCCTCGGAGACCAAAGCAACATTTCCCCGTGGATCAGCTCATGTGGAAAAGGTCAGGAGTCGCCTGATAAGCTCCCTCATTTAAAAAATACTAACTGTGCAAAGGAGCCACAAGCCCTCTTGAAGGGAACTGTCATGTGCAGCTCGGCATGACGACTCTTTAAACAGCCTGTAAAAGGAAACCACCCCTGGACAGACAATTCCTGGCAGTGAGTGTCCTGAGCGCGCTGGCACCGTGACATGACATCACCCAACTATTTTGATCCACGTGTGTCGGGTCTATGAAGCAACAGGAGAGTCCAGTTGCCTGTCCACGAGCTCAGGAACGCCTGGCCCTCCACAGCTAATGACTAATGGATTAATGGGGAAAGAGGTTCAGCCAATTCATAAAAAGAAGTCTGATACTTTCTGGAAGCCGTGGCCGGAGCAATGGGCTGGACTTTCTCTAGTGATGTGCCCTCCCAGTGCTACACATACCTACATGCTCTGCACAGATTGCTCCATTCAAATTTGCTGTCTGTGAAGCAAAAGGCACCTGTACAGCTGTCTGTGACACAACTGAAATCCACCTCGTGCTCTTTGCCATGGGACAAACATTCATGGGGCTGTTGCTCATCCCAGTCAGTCAGGCTGTCTGATGTTTGGCTCTGAGTCTGTACTTGTAGAGAAGCTTATTTTAGGAAAGTGTTCATCAGCACAGGCTGGATCTTGAGCAGCTGGAAAGGGATGCAAGCACGATCCAAGGCATGGTCAAACTATCAGAGCCAACCTTCCTAAGATTACAGTAAATGCTCTGTTAAATCAAAAGCTTTATTTAAAGTCAGAGAGCATCAGCCCTTCCTCTGGACAACATCAGCTCAACTTTTTAAAAAATCAAATCCTATATGACTAATGAGAGTCTTATCTTTTTAATTCCTAGGAGGAATTAAAGGATATATCACTTTTTTCCTCTACAAAGAAGCACACCTTTTTATTTTTGCCCATGATTGCTTCTGGGACTTAATATCATTAGAAAGGAAAAGAAAAACCAGCCATGAATTCTGCAGAAAAGGCCTTTATCAACAGATCCTTACAAGCTCTGGTCTTTCAGAAAGATGCATCTCGGATGTCCCAGGACTTCAGGGACCCCAGGAATAGGTGCAGAGATGACAGTAGGTTCCTCTGGCATCCTCAGCCACCAGAGGCTTCCCCAGGTCTACCCTATGGAGACTGTGGAAGAAGACAGAACAGAGGACACCACTGTTCTTTCATCTAGCAACCAAAATAATTAAATTATTACCAAGACACTTAATCTTTCAGTCAAGGCTCTCACTTCCAAGTGAGGTAACACAAAAATGAATTTGTGGCTGTTCCCAGACTTTCCTCTCCTGACTTGTCCTCCTCCTTTCTCTTGCTCCCTCCTTTGTGGCCCTGTTTCAGCTCTGCAAGTGAAGATTCCAATGCTTTTCACCAAGTTACAATCTTTTGCATAAAATCACCTGCCAGCACAGTGTGTTTAGAAAGCCCCTTCTCCAGCCCCTCCCTCAAGGCTCACTGTTCTCCCAGCACAGAGGAGAAGCAGGTGGAGCAACGAGAAATGTTGAAGGATTGGCAGAGGGAAGTGTCGGTTTCATTTAAATATTAAATTTAATGTAGCTGTAGGAAGTGTCAACTCTTCATAGCCCATCTGGCTTTGTGTGACCATCACTCTGCCTCTGCAAGCTTCATCTCCACTGTCCCTTCCCTTCACCGTGCCATGATGATGGCACCACGACTGAGACAGCGGCTGTAGTGGGACAAACTCTCCATTTCAAACCAGCTCTCAAACTACTTCCATGAGAGCACTGACCTTCTCAGTCCTTCCCATTTGAGAACCAGAAGCAAACCTGAATCCTCCTTGATGCAATTAAACCTACTGGTACTGAATAAGATCACTGGGCACATGGAGAACAGATCGTTCCTTTCTGATCCAGCGTCACCCTTGGCATACTTGACAACAGTTATCCAGTTCCCTTTCCAGTCTTTATTTGGCACAAGACACGAGAAGTGCTGCCTACAACACCAATGCAATCTGGACCTTAAGTTTCCCCTCTTTAGAAAAGCATTCCTCTTTCTTCGTTGGCCAAAGGACTGCTGAGAATGACTTAATATCATCAGAAAGCAAAAAATTTAAATCCCTTTTTAATGAGATAAGATTTGGTGTTGCTCCAGCATGGAAACAGCCCCCTTTCTGACAGAGGCCAAGGATAAATAGTTGCTGCTGACCTTTTCAAGCAGGGCCATTGCACCAGGAGGGCTCATTTCCCCTTATTAAGGGAAGCAGCAAGACCCTAGTGTTTCAACACAGAGCTACTAGAAAATGAAACAACACTGTTTAACAACTGACTTTCATAGTAATTTGTTAAAAAAGCACTAAGTGCTTTGAGTACAATCAGTTTGTCTCCCATAGCTAATGGTCTAACAGATACTAACACATTTATACCAGGTACTACATCTTCTTAATGATTCCAGTGCAAGGATCTTATAAAACTAATAATAAAAAGCTGAGCTTCAAAGAGTTCCTTTGGGGCCATCTATGTTCTGGAGATTAAAAACACAAACCATGAAATGGACCCTTGTCAAGCTACATTAAAGTCTCACGAATTAGTTATTGTATATTACATTATTTGAGCTGCATAGAGATAACACTGTCCCCTTCCAAAAACCATACATGACCTCACTCTGAGAGGTACCAGGCACTGGGCAGCTTAATAAAATTATTTTGGGGAAAGAGCAAAGAAACACTCGTGTAGATGTGTGAAGGAGTTCCCTAGTCCCACTGTGTCTGCTGAGCTCATCAGACCTGAGCCCCTCATGGCCTCAGGGCAGCACCTACACTGACATCCAGCCACCCTGCCTCCAACCTCACCACCCTCCTGCCCCAAGTCATCTGCTTCCCTGGCAGTTTTACTTTGATGACCTAACACTGAGTTCAAAAAAAAGCCTAAAAAATACTTTAGAGCTAAAAAACAAGCAAACAAAAAAAACAACCCCCCAACACTTCTTGGAAATCTCCCTTATATCAATTCTTTCCTTCATCCCAACAGCCACCTCTGTGCCCAGCCCACCCAGCAATGTCCTCCCCAGCTCTCCATCCCCTTAAACCACTTGTTTGTTTTTTTTTAAAGGGAGGCTAGTGCAGACATAGTAGAAAAGATAAATCTCCTTCTACTCTATTTTTTGCTAATTCACAGGACCTTATAAAGAGAGGAGTTTCATAAATAGCAGGAAATATCTCCAACCCAACCCAAAAAAGTCCCACCCATGACTGGGCTCCCTCTTCTTGATGCTTCTTGATTTTAAGTTCTCCATCTCTCAGGATAAAAGCACCTCCCTGCAGTGATTTATCACAAGTCTTCAGGCAACAAACATAAGAGAAACCTTCCTTTCTCTGGATGGGGCGTGAAGATTTGTTCTGTGAGGCAGAACTGGAGGTTGAGTGTTCAGGTTTGGCCACCAGAGAGGAAATATGGAAGCTGCCATCGCACCAACCAAGTGCAGCCACCATGGGGTGCCTGACCCAGATATCAGAGCTTTGAAACACAAACTGATTCATCCATCTCACAGAGGTGCCATGGTGAAAATACTGATATTTCAAACCATTTCCTCAGTTGCCTTTTTCACAGGAGCTTTAACCTCATACACAAATGCAGCAGCAGAGTGCAGGGCAGGCAAGGGGGCCCAGTTAGTCCTGCCAGGATTTTTCCTGGTATGAAAATAGAAAAAACAATACTTTCCTCCTTGAAATTTAGAAGCTTATTTAGCTCAAAACAGGAAGGCTAAAAGCAATATGTATCCCCTTAGTGACAATTAATGTTTGAACTGGCTTCCGACTGCAAATCAGCAAAACCAAGTATTTCCCTTTCTCTGTTGCTGAGAATTTCCTTGTTCAAAATACCCACTGTTTTTGCCATTGCTCAAAGAAATAAAGTTCAGATTCCCCCTTAGAAAAGTAAAGAGTGGATTATGCGTGGATTGTGTTTCTACATGAATTGCACACGTCTACCTCGTTTTCCTTCAAGTTTTCCCTAAACTGCATTTTTTCTAATTTTCTTTTTTAAACTCTACAGACTGACGATGGCAAAATTAAACACTTTCTATTGCTTGCTGTCAGTGGTGTTGGCAAATGTTTACGTGTCTTACAACACCAGACTGGTTTTAACAGCAACCGTATTTCATACAAATAGAAAACGCGGAAAATATTTCAAAATAACATGCAAATAAATACGTAAAGGAGATCTTTGCTCTAAAAAAAGCCACTCAAGAGTCCAGGTGATGCAATGCACAATAACAAAAAGCCTGTTTAGCCCAAACACCATTTGTAGGCTGGTTGAACAGAGCATACAGCCCATGTTTTCAAAGGGAAACACAATCTACCACTTTCTCCATCTGGTCCAAGCCCAGATCACACCCCATAAAAGAATTGCAAGTTTATGATTCCAAGCTGGGCTCAATTACTTTCCATAATCATAACCAAGTGTTTCACTGTAACGAGTGTTTTGTCTTTATCCCCCCTTTTTTTTAAATACTACTTCATGCTGCTTTCACTGTGCATTAAGAAAGATTTCAATCTCTGAAGCTGTCAGGCTGGCCTTAAATTGGTTTTGAAATATCTAGAAGTTTAATTTTACTTCTTTTTAGCCGTCCCCAAAGGTGCACACTATATTCCCCAGAACTCTTGGTAAATTACTTATAAATTACATCCTGGCGTCTTCGTGATGTTTTTCTATCCTACCTTTCCAGAGCTCATAACAAAAACCAGCAGGAACAGGAGTAATGGCGATGGTGGTGTTGGCACATTGGTGATTTCTAGCAAGAAAAACACTATTTCAGGCTCAGAGCATCCATCCCAGAAGATCAATAAGCTGGGACTGATGACCGTGATCCCATCCAAATGGTAATTTTATCATTTCCCCACATCCTACTAATAAACTTGGAGCATGTGTTTCCAGCACTCACTTCTTCAGTGATTTCAGATCATAATGTGAAAAATGGAGCTGTTCTTAACGTGCACCACAATCTGGCTGTGCTCAAAACAGCAAAACAGTATTTGATCCAGCAAGTACAGGATGTCTGGTGTGACAATACCACTCCTAAAATTTAATAAGTTCTCAGCTAAAGAAAAACATCTCAGCAGTAACTCCTGCAAAAAAAAAACACAAAAAAACCCAAAAAAAAAAACAACAGCAGAGGCAATAAAGCTCCTTAGAAGCATTTTCCACTTGTGCTTTTCTCATCTCTTCTTGCTTCTCTTTCTTCTTGCCTCTATTGAAACTTTCAACTATATTGATCCATAAAACCTTGAGAAGCAGATAGAATTCACTGGAACATCACAAATCTCTTTTTTGTTCTCTTCTTGTTATTCTTTCTTTCCTGCTTCTTCACTTCTAATGCAGAATTGGAACAGATTAAATTATGTTAAAGCTAAAATGGGCATTGTCAGGCTGAACAAAATATCTCCTTCAGTTTAAATTAAAGAAAAAATCTTTCAACCAGCACTGAATGGGTTGCAAAATGAATGACAGCAAATAAAGATAGGAATTACTCCAAAAAAGTGACACATTAGGACAGGTAAGTATCTAAAGAGTGACATTCATACAAATATCCCATAGTGAATACCCATGAAACACAAGACATTAAAAATCAGAGCACCACAACTGCACAGTTCTGTATCCCTCTTCTCCCTGAAAGAAGCAGATGAATAATCTGACATCAAAGCCAAGAAATTTGCTGATGCACAAAATAAGACTCTTGCACAAAGAGACTCTTCTCCTGGCTTGGTATTACTATTATCTGCTATTTTTGGTTGAAAATAATCTTAGGAGTTCTCTTACAATAAAAAATGATTACAGTGCAATGTCAGGATTGGTCATCCCACAATGACCCATTCCTTTGCCACAGCGGATGTAGTAAAGACATATATGCTATATATATATTATACCCCCAAAATCAGACACAGTGGTCAGCAGCATCCTATTAGACATGTGAAACAACACAGAAATGTTGACTGAAGAGAAAATTGAACCACGCCTTGAGAAGCTAAATGCTTAGCTAATGTTTGAGAAGCCTTTCTCACTCCTGCCTCCAGCAGCTTCACTGATCACTCTCCCATTTTTCGCTGATTAAAAACGGACCTCACTGAGTTGCTGCAAGAGAGCAGCAACTACCAGAGGAAAGAAACATTCCCCTTGATCTCCTAACCTCCAGGGCAAAGGATTTTGCATACATGTGCCTCTCCTGCTCTCAGATGCTGTGAGGCTGCAGGAGAGCCTGAAACCTCCACTGAGGTCACTTATAGGTGTTTACATGGAATGGGTATTTTCCATGAACTATTGCAAACATTGCTTTGTTGGCAGTGAAAGCAGGGTCTTGTAGCACAAGTGAGCTGAATTGCTTGTTGAACTCAAGTTCAGAGCTCACAAAATCCCAAGGACTAGCTGAGGTATTCACAGGAAAGAGTTTATATATATTACACAGCTGGTTTGCTCACATCAGTGGCCAAGGGCATCGCACAGGACCCGATGCCATCTGATGAACTAAACACAGGAGTAATGCCAAGAGGGAAAATTCCTAAAGGATCACCCAACACTGTTAATAGAAGTGGAATTGCTCCAGCAAGGGGATTATCATAGAAAGGATGGAATTCACTGCGTGCAGAGGAACTGCACTGAAATGCAACCCCCTGCACAGTGTCTTTGCACTGCAGCAGCTCCCTCCATCTGCTTGTTCAAGATACCCCTAGCAAGTATAGTAGACCTTCTTCAAGTCATCAATAAAAAATACAAGGGATTAAAACAAACCTCAACCTGCACAAAACCCAAAATAAACCAAAAAACCAAAACCCAAACCATCCCGAACCCAGAAAAAAACCCAAGATGTCTTAATTTTCTACCCTTACTTTTCCTACGAATTAGTGTTCAGAAGCATTGTTAGTTGTAAGGACAGAAACAAACCCAAGCACTTTGCACACTTCAATGTCATAATAACTGAACAACTGGCAGACCAGCTCTGTTACCTTCCCAAGATAAACATTCTGGAGACACCAACAGCTAAATCTCATGTAGAACCCCTTCATCTTCAGCAGAAGGGAGATAAGTACCATGGTTTGTAGCTTCTCTGCACAGGGAGAAGTGACTCTCCAAAAAATCTCCACCCAGCAGGCTGGAATGAGGCTGGCAAGGAATGGAACAAGATGAGGTTTGTTGGACCCAATGACTGCTTCTTCCCTTGCAAGAGTATGATATACTGTTCACATTGTGTTAAACCACTGTGTTCATGAGGTGGATGTCTCATATGCCCCAGCTCCACAGAGTTTACTAGAATTAGGGTGCCAGATATGCCAGAAGACATGGGAGCACAGAGGAGAAAACACATTTGTCACATTCATGAGCTCTGGAAGAGAAAATATTTCTGGTTTCTTTTTCCAGTTTGGTTTTGTTTTGGTTTGTTGTTGGGTTGGTTTTGGTTTTTTGTTTTGTTTTGTTTGTTTGTTTTGTTTGTTTTTTAGATTTTTTGCACCCAGCTCAAAGGCAGCAATTTTGATAGCAAAAGAAACTTTACTGACTTTTTTAAGAGAGATGAAAGCAGAGGGACAAAGACAGACCCTGTAGATAGACCCTGCAGCTTTCTGAGATGGTAACAGAGGGACTTTAGCAATCTGCCAGAGTACAAAAGGGACGGAGACAGTGGAGTGTAAGGGAAAGCTGGGATTGCTTTGCTGTCTACAATGAGCTAGAAACTATCAAAGCCCAAGTATTTCCCATTTCTTGATGATTCTATCAATTCATGTGACTGGTAGATAGGTAACTTGGAAAAAAACCATCTGATACATCCATGGGATCCAGCTGGGAAGCTGCTACAACTGTGGGAGCCACAAGCCTATGATGGCAGTGAATCAAAGGAGAGGGTAGGACAGCTTGGGTGGTAAAACGTTCCCTGTTCATTCACTGTGCACCTAAAAACATCAAGCACTGTAAAGTTCAGAGTTGTTATATTTAGGATTGTGTGAAAAATCTCAGTGGGTTGGCTGGGACCAACGCTCACAAGAACTAGAGAAAGCTTTGAGCCTTCATGCCTCAAGATGACAGAAGGGCTGGAAACCTGGGAGCTACAAGGCAGTAAGAGACTATTCCTGGAAAAGCCAACCCTGCAAGTCTGCACACACAATACCTGGCAGGAGAAAAAATAGTCTGAAAACTTTCCACGACAGCTAATGATAAAGGAACAGACTGAAAAGGCTGTCAGCTGTGTCCCTGGGGGAACTGCCTGAAAGCCAGAGTGGGGAAGAGGAAACAGCACAGTAACTCCTTGCACAACACTTCCCTGGTCATTTATGTTTTAAAATGTCCTTGTGAATCAGAGGGCAGTTACCAGTGCCCAGGCAAATCCCAGCTCAGCTCTCAGGCCAACACTTAATTTGTAGCCTGTTTGCTCTCTCAAAACCCATCAAGCCTCAAAGTGAGGAGATACTTCTGGAATCATGAAATCTCTTCTAGTGGTGATTTAGCTTAGCATTATGTTGGGTCAATTCCACTACTATTTGTACCCTGTAAAAATATTTTAAAATTATCTAAAATAGTACCACAGAGGAACAGAACTTGTTGTACAGAGCCATCAGATCCCCCAAACCTTGTCGAGATCAGCAGTGCCTAAAGTAGAAAGCCCTCTACCAAGTAGCTCTAATGTCATTAATCAGTTTAAATTCCACATCAAGAAACAAAACATAAACTCAGAGTTATGGTTACAGCACTCTGGATATATCCAGCAGCATAAACTCTTGAATTTCTTCATCTGTCCCCAAAGCCTCCTGCATCCTTAGTCCCTCACTCAGGTGTCTATTTTCTCAGGGGCACGTTTCTAACATAGGCCTATGAGCTTTCCATAATGCTGTCTGATGTAATTCTGACTCTTGGAGTCAGGGTTGCCTAAAACAGCCTGTAAAAACCTATTTGTGTTAAAGGCTGAATGTTTTTACTACTATTACATATTTGTGGGGAAAAAAAAACCCCTTCCATCATCACCTTGGCAGCTGGCAATAAAGCCTGGCAAATCTGACGTCCATCTTATTTGCAAATGCGTCACTGGAGCAAAAAATATGAAAATCTCTGTGCTAATAGACACAACAGAAGTTATTGCTCCAAGCTACATATTTCTGTAAACCAGGTAGGTTGTTTCCAGTCATAATAAAATACCGACAGGGCAGAGGAGGGGAGGAAGGAACACTGGAACATGGGGCTAAATATGGCATTAATAGGCTTTGGTTTTATTCTAAGCTCTGCTTCTGGGCAACTGCATGACCAGGGATAACTCACCTCATCTCTGTGAGAGCTTCAGATGAAAATCTGTCTTCAGATGCTGTGTGTTACTGCACTGCAAGAGTCTCATGCTTAGACTAATCCTTTTTCTACTCCTATTAATGCTAAAGTTAATTAAAAATCTTAAAGAAAATAGAGACCCACAGCAGATAAAATAGATTTTTGTGGTGACCACAGGTTTCTGGCTTTCCTTCCTGTTCATTTACTGCCTATACCCATTACAAGTCTATGTGTTCAAAGGCAAACAGCAAAATTCCCATGTCTTCAGGCACTGCTCAGAGAGGGATAATGCAAGCACACGGTGGAGAGCAACAACCTTCAGCCCAAAAGACCAAACTTCCACTGGCCTCAGTAGCAAAGCCCATGCTTATTGCCTGCAAAACTGAGCTTCTCAAGATGTCTCTAAATTAATTTCCCAATGGGTTTTGCTCCTATGCAAAAGCTCCTGCGTTTTAAAAGATGTGACATGAGCTCCTGTGCCAAGCACAGCACCAACAAGGGAGGCCCTGCTGGTTTTTGAGTGAGTCCTCAGCACCACCAGCCTAAATCAGTCCTTCAAATTCCTCCTGCACCCTTCAGTCACCTGCTACAAAATTCACACTCTTAAACTGCAGTGGTTAATGAAACTTCACCAAAACACAGAGAAGATCCACTCAGGGTCATGCACAAAGCTCTGGAAGCAAGGTCATGCTCCTGCCCCAGTCATTACCCTCCCTGCCTGCACAAACCTGCCACATCACAGCGTGTACAAATCTGGCATGGGAGGGAATGAATGGGGCACCAGCAGAGCCCAAAGGACTTTCTGCAGATTAGCAGCTCCCTGTGCATCTCCTCCTAACGAGCCTAGTGACTTAGCCAGCAGCGAGCTAAACGTCCTCATGTTAGCAACAAGTTTTACTGGGTTTTTGTGTTACTTGACCTTCATGATTGGAAAGCTCTGTGTATCTCAACAACCTCTTCTTGGTTGCCATCACAAGACACTTCCCAAGGTGAAAGATGGTTTGGTTTTTTGCTCCAAGAGCACAAAACGTGCAGCTGTGTCTGGAGAGCGCTCGGTGCTCCCTGAGTTGGTCTGTGATGAAGAATGAGTGAGGCTGGCTATTCAACACAGTTTTAACTACTCAGCTCCAAGGAGAATTTTGGCTTTGCTGTACTAACAGTTCCAGCACAAAACCACTGGCACTTCTGTAAGGGCACAGAAAAGCAGCGTCCTTTCTTTACCTACCCTGCAGGACTGAGCCCACGGGGCTGTATTCTGTGCCGAATGGTCCCACCTGAGCCCTTTAAGACTGATATTACCATTATCAGCATACTAATGAAGATCCTAACCTCGTTTACCTCCTTGGCTTTTGCACCACGCAAAAACAACTGGGACTAAAGAAGAGCTGGAGGCTTTCTTAGCACAGCAAAGGGCTCCTCTAATCCTGCACAGCCCTTAGTGCAGCGGCAGGAGTTGCTCGTAAACGGCTTAATCGAACGCGATCCCTTCCCTAGTGCACAGTAAGTATCTGTGTCCAATGGAGAGGATAAGAATGCTGGGGCAAGCAAAGTGCCAGGTTTAGAGAGAAACAGGGAACCACACACACACACACACTTTCCTAGCCATGAGCTCGTCAAAGGACTTTCCCCCTCGGAATTTTTGCAAGATGTGCATGTGCCGTGTGCTGCTGAGCCTCGCATCTGTTGGATGGATGAGAAACTAATTTCTAAGAATTTCAGTGATGCCAGGCATTTTCTTTTTTTAATGTGACCATAAAGTGGCAAAAGCTGTCAGCGGCGCTGGCAGTAGCTTAACAAAAAATGTTGACGTTGCTTGGATACCGAGTCCTGCTCCAGCTTAGGATTTGCCTGCGTGTCTGCATTTGACAGGAGTAACTCCTTAGGATTTTAGTTTTTCTTTAATATTCTGAGAGCCGTGGAAATATCTCCCCTTATTCAGATCACTCCTTCCCTCTCCTCCCCCACTTTCAGGCTTTGTAAAATGCAAACTAATTCCCCAACCATAATAAAGCCGCGAAAATATTTTTTTTTTCTAGCCTTTTTTTCCCCCCAAGGTTAATCTTTTCAGTTATATAAACACTTTATAAAGTAGCACGGGGAAACTGTATGAGAATCTGTTTATGTGATTAAGACTTGGCTCCTTCTTTCCCAGTGATGGTATTTCATGCTTTGCGTTTGCCACTGCAGACGTTCTCTCAGCCGCCTCTCCGTGACCTCCACAGCAGAAGGCAGCAAGATTTAACATTGCTTTTCATGGAGTGCTTGCAGTGAATCATTACTGCTGGGTATCCATGGAGTCTTGGGAAAAAAGAGCATTATTTAGTACCTGCTAATTTTTTGTTACAGTGGATGGATTCCAGGTTTTCTCTCATGGCAAAAATCCAAAGGAAAGCGAATTTTCCCCAGCCTTTCCCTTTATTGCTGTCCTGCTCCCAGTCTGACTTGTGCCTTGGAGTTTGAAGAAACAGTTCTGGATACCATTTAGTGAAGTGCTGTAGTGTATTATTATCTTTTATGGTAAAGAATTTGGAAGGACTTGAGAGAGAGCTTCAGGCAGAAACAGAAACAGGACCAAAGTGCATATACAAAATACAGCACTAAACTCCTCTTCCTGGCAGTTAGATGACAGAGAAGCAAAAAACATCCACCACAGATAATTTTTCCAGTCTGGTCCCTGATATGGTTCCACGGTTATCCTGGTGCTCCACAGCACCAGATTTCAGCACCCTGAGGGGTTCTTTTCCAAAGGAAATGATGTGTTGTTCAGATACTCTCTTCAGTGTCATTTGTTTTATTTATTTAATAATGTCACAGGCTTTGCATACACAAGCAGCCAACCTTCTCCTTCAACAATCCACCCCAAACATCAGTGGCCCATTCCCACAGAGCCCTTCTGCACCAGGGAATGACTCGGTTTAGCCACGCTGAAGCAAGGGACATACTCTCCTTCCCATTCCAGTGGCTCCTCCAAAAAAAAATCATGTATTGTAACACTAAACATCACAAATGCATCACCTCAAAAGAGTAAACAAAGCTTGAATGCAACAAGAACATGTACCACAATCTCGTAACTCTTTCCAACTAATGTCAACCACAAAGCAGTGAACATGTGAGGTTCATCTACACAGTGTAATCCTGTTTTCCCTCTCATTACAGCAGTAGCAAGCATGAGATTTTTGGGTACTGTGCCAGCTTCAACAGCTCTGTGAGGAGGAGAAGACACCTTCCTGTCGTAGCACTCAAAATCCTGCAATTTAACCACTGGCAGGTTGAGGATCTGCTGGCATTCCTGCTTCCTGGGTTTGGAGCTGCGCCCCTCAGGGAAGCAGTTGCATACAGTGGATTTAAGTTTCCCATCATGCAGCACAGCTGTCTGCTTTGTAAGCTCCTCTACTGACAATGTTCATTCTCTCCATGTCTCAGCTTTCCAAATGGAGGGGTCATAGGAGCTTCCTGTGATAGCCACTGTGATTTCCAGCTACTCCAAACAGAGCTCCACACACTCTGCCTCAAAGCTCATCCCAAAATGATGGGTCAGTTTAAAAACAGTGTGACTCCTGTCCAGCCCTCAGCAGCAGCTTGACTGCCTTCAATGCTGTAATTGCAGGGACATATCTTTAATAACAAAACCCACGCCAAGAAAGTGATCCAAGGCCAGCTTCCAAAGGGTTTCAATTCCCCTCTTCTCTAAACTGTTTAGCTCCTCCAGCCCCTGCCACAGCCGCACATAACGAGGAGCCTAACCCCAGACTTCAGCCTCTCAAATGGCCAAGTGCTCCTCCAGCACCAGGCTGGGGACAATCCCAAGGTAGCCACCATCCTTGAGTGTTCGGTGGGGCTCACTTCCTTAAAATAATATTTGAGATTTCGCCTCTTTTCATCACCCCTAAACTCTGCAGCAAAACATCCTCATGGGGCAGAAGCTCCCCTGATGACATCTCCTTTGCACAGAAACTCCATGCCACCACCCCCCAAAATTCAGCAATGCCTTGTCTTTCAGGATATGTCTGACTGCATGGATATGTGCTACTATTGTTACAAGGAGGTGTTCTGTAAAACATGCAGAAATAAGACATGTCAGTCTTTTTTGATTGCATGGGAAATAAGGCTTTTCCTCCAGTTTTAAATGACAAAACCCAACTCTGTAAAACCTGTAAAACTTACATCCCCACACAGGAAACTACTGCTTATTGTTCTTTGCCTTAATGGGGGTGGCGAGCAAATACTGTTGAAAAAATATATCCATCCAATAATATTTCCTTTTTCCTTATCTTTTTCCTTTTTTTTTTTTTTGTTTGGTTTGGTTTTGGTTGTTGTTGTTGTTTGTTTTTTTGTTAATAAGGCTTTTTTTTCTTTTTTTTTCCCCTTAAGTCAACTGGCTTAGGTGGCTCAGCAAGGATTTGTACTATTAACTTCAGGCACTCAAGTCTGGTAATTGTTCCACTGTGCTCAGAGCCCAAAGGCCAAATTTTCCCCTGTGTCACTTTGAGAAAGTCAGATGTTGTAAATATGATGTGCTTAAATACACATAACACAACAGAATTTGATCTTCAGGGAGGTAGAAGCCACAGTTTAATTAGCTTAGCTGAAAGAAGCAACACTTTCTTCTAAAAGACAAAAAATCCAGTTAACCACCCATCTAAACATTCATCTCAGTTCGTTTTTGAGGTTTGCTCTCCCGAACAAGTTTAGGCTGGTGCTGCCTCGCTGAGGACTCCTTTGCCAAAAGCCCATTTCTACTGCCTGGTTACATGTATCAGCTGCTTCTTGTCTTCCAGAAATCCTACAAGGTGCATCTCACTTGGCCAAATTCACTCCCTGTCTAGCAAACACAAAGGAGGCAGCACTTAATACAGATGATAAACACAGAATAAATAATATCAGGCACTATTTGCCACCTGTAGCGTATCTCATTCCAGTATTAACCACTTCCTCAAGTGCAATTCTTTTACCTTCTCTCCAGAAAGTCTTGGCCTTTGTAGAGTTTAGATGTGGACTTTTATTTTGCCTGGATTAGAGCCAGTTTTGGCCGCTCAGTGCTATCGGGACACGTCAGTGTGCAAGAGGAACTGGAGCAACTGCTGAACTGCAAACAGCATCATCCTGTTGGGGCCACGGCTCAGGTTGCCAAGTGCAGTTCTCTCACCATTAAACAGCTTCATGGAAAGACTGTGAACATGAAGAGCTATGGAAACCTTATACTGAGGTTAAGCAAACAAATCTGACATCAAACCTTCTGCCCAGCTCAGGCAGGCGATGAAGCAGATACATTCATAGCGACCCTGAAACGAAACGCTCAGGATTCCCAAATAACAGTGTTTGTTGAAGAATATTTGATTAATGGTTTACCTTCACACGCCTTCCCCAGTCAAAAATTAATTGCGTTAGGGTCCCTGCATTTATCAACACAATGAAGTGTTTATAGATATTGAGGGCCATATCCTGACTTGAGGGCATTGACAAACACTTCTGGGATGAGAAGTTGGTTTCCTGAACAACTGCTGAAATTGCAGCTGTTACACAGGTTGGAGGAAGGGATGCTTTCAGCCCCCACTGTTTGAACGGGCTTAAAAGCAGAAAAAAACCACCCCAACAGCAAGCATAATCAAAGATTCTCAGCATCCTGCTCAAAACCTAAGCCAAAGCATCTCCAGGCAGGCAAGGCAATCCCAGCCTCTCCATCGCACAAGGAGAAGCAGTGGGATGCCCACAGGAGGGCACCTATGCTTCACAATGGTATAGGAGCTCCCAGGGAGATGCAGTTTGGGCTCACACAGTGCGGCTCTGTCTGGAGCAGCTACTCCCACACACTTGTCACTGCAGTCCCGTGTCACACAGGGCTCCCAAAGCTGCTCCCACATTTTGGGCTCCGAGAGCCGTAAACAGCAGGAGATGCTGCAAAAAGCAAACCACAAAGAAACCCACCACAGCTGCCTGCCAATAAAGTGTGCTTACAGGAACCTCAAGGCAAGGTTCAAAATAATTTAACTAAGAAATTGAGGTGTTTGGATGACTGATCATCAGAGACTACTTGTTTCACGTATCAAGTACACACTGATTAATCTTTTTCATAATCTGAGATTTTTTTTTTAAGATACAAAAGAGCCTTCAAATACAGGGTGAACTGCAACAGAAAAGGGTATAGCAGAAAGTCTATATGGAAAAAAATCCAAAGCAACAACAAAACCAAACCAAACAACCCACAACACTTTTTGTTTGTTTGTTTTGTTTTAAAGCTAAAATAGGAAAATTTGGATTTCACTAAACACTTAGTGCCCCATCTAGAACCAGCCATCCCTGCTGGGCAGGTCTGTTGATCCATCCCAGAGATGCCAGGCACAGGGAACTTTGTAAGCTCTCTGCTGGCTTTAGGTTTGTCATTTGGCAGCTACCACTGCTGGTTTTAGGATTGTCATAAATCAGCTAGTTCCTGACACTCAGACTTTTCCAGCAATGCTCTGTTTGCTAACATGAGTAGAAGACCTTGCATGTTTTTAAAATGAAGAATATGACTTCTAGCCTCCTCTAGCTGATGTGTTTATAATTTTTCTCACAATAAACCCCAAATCAATTAACTCACTGAGCCAGAAAATCCTAAACCAATTAATTTTAAAAAAGTGGCATCTCTGTTCTCCTTTCCTTTGACAAAGGAAACATTACTTTAGTCAAAGAGAGAGCAGCATGGAAAGACTTTGCTGGACTACAGAGAATCAGGAGTACAGGAATTAAATCAGTGACAATAACACATTGTTGATATTACACCTGCTTACAGGTCTGTCCCATACCCTACAGATGAAAGTTAGAGACTGAAAAACTTCTTTTTTTTTTTTTATGATGGCATCTAAATCATTAGGAATTTGAAGACAGTTTGAAAAATCCTTCTTCCCTAGACAGAGTGGTGAAGAATATAAAAGGATACTGGATGTACTCCTGCTATGCAGACAGCACTGACCATGGGAAACTGAAGTGAAAAGGGAAGCACAGTGAAAGATATCTCCAAATAACTAAGAACGATCACCATAGGCACGTTTTAACCAGAAAAATCATCTGCTGCTGACAGCAGATGTCAGTAACTGGCAGGAGAAATGGTGCTGAATGTCTTTGGCCATGTGTGCAGACCCGCTGAGCTGCAGCAGCGCTGACACACGTTGTCTGCAAAAAGTCATTTTTCTAGCATAGATGAGACCAAAATGAGCAGTGTTGACCCCTCTGAGGGCAAAGCAAGCTTGAAAAATGATGATTAGATGTTCTTGCACATAAGTACCGGAAAATAAATCAAGACAAACAGCTTTTTTCTTTTTCTATGTTTTATGGGATGATGATGGAAGAGTCTATGCCACCCTCCCAAGGTGAACCTGGACTGAGCAGCCCTGTCCTTTCCTAAATTGCTCCCCTCATCCTGCATGGCAAGGGTAGTCACAGCCAGGAATCAAAGTTGCCTCATGCCTTTCCCCCCTGGCATCCCATCTGGTGCCCATCAGCTACAGAAGGCAGGGGGACTGCAAATTGAAGGCTGGAAGGCTCCAAGACTATGGGATAAATGTCCTGATTTAGCAAAGAAAGATCCAAATACAGGTTCCAGCAGCTGACAAGAGGAAAGGACATCCCACTGCACAGCACCGTGTTGCAGGAAGATATTCCTAAGGAGTAAAGGTGGGAAATAACTGGAGTCAATGGGGCATGGAATGTCTGTGCCCAGCTGCCGGCGCTCCACAACAGCCTCTCTTGGACTAAACTCCACGTCACTGCAAGATGGTACCTAAACGTCACGAATATGGAGTAAAATCCTGGGGGAGAAATGGATTTCGGTTGAAAGATTGTAAAAAAGTCTTAGCACAGATCAGCTACAACCCAAAGACCTTCAAGGGAGCAGAGCAGAATGTGGCAACAAACAGGCTGCAGGGTTTTCCCCATTTCTTCCCCGGGTTACCGCAAATGAGAGCTACTTGCTCCATCTATGGGTAAAAATTAGTACAGTCATAGGCTTTTCTCACACGGGGCATCGTGTAACCAAGGTGTTCTAAAAGAAAATAAATCATTAGAGTGAATAAAATACATGACAACTATTCTGTATTGCATCTCACAGTCTTCTGAAAAGAATACAATGTGGATCTTTATTATGGGAACACCAGGAGTCCTCCTTATGGATTATTTTAGGCACCACAGTTAACAGTATTGAATGCCAGAGGGAGAAAAATTACTAAGAGAAAGCAGAACATTAAAACTTTAGAGTGAAAAACATTTCCTTCCTCAAATGCAGTGCAAATTCACTGTGATTTAAATCTGATAATCAGCATCAAGGTGTTTGAAAGCTGTGTAATTTTCAATTCAAAGTTCTGTAAACAACATTTAATTCTGAGCTAAATTTATCTTTTCATCCCATGCACCACATGCACTCGAAGCTTTAGGTCAATGGAAACCTTTCAATTGATTTCCTTTGCTGGTAAAACTGACAGCACCATTAATGTGACATGAGTATTGCTGTTACCTGGACTGATGGTTTTGGAAGGGGAGGCAGGACTGGAAAATGACCTGATGTCCTTCAAATGGGGCATTCAGACCCATGGAAAAAGATACATTTTAATTACTTAAATATCATAAAACCATCTACTTCTAATAAAATATTCAGGGTACCCCTATCTTCAGGGGTAGCCCCCTAATTTCCACTCAGCACAATAAAGTTGCTCTCATTCATTTGTACATGTATTGGCTGTGAGGGAGAGCTCATGCAAGAAAATTGTAATCTGAAATGTGTTTCTTCCCAGTGCAGGTCATCCTTCCGTGTTTACTTTGGATCACCTCAGTTTGCTTTGCTGAGATGTGTCACTTCTTTCTCTTGGCATTCTACCTGCTCATGCAAGCTGACACACCAGGGAAATGCACTCCCAGCACAGCCAAGACCCAATAACGCCTCAGGAGATCCCAAGTTCTGCTTCATGAGAGTAGTTCATGCAGTTTTGAGCCAATCTAAGACAAACTGGGAAGCAGTTCCACAATGCCAATTTCGAAATCACTTCTCAAGGACTTCAGCTTGCACATCTTCACTCACCCTTTGTTCCCGTTGTGCCTTGTAAAACACCTGTGAAATCAGTGTCAGGTCTGTAGAAGCCTCCTGCTAGCTACAGGTCACACTAATTTACTAATTCTTTTTCATATCCAATTAAAATGTAATTCTTTTAATGTTCCATGGCTGCTCACGTGCCCACACTGATGGGTAAACCCCAGGCACTGAGCTGTACGTCTCACAGAGCCAAGTCTCTGCTTGCAGAAGGCTCTGGGAGGCATAAGGTGGGCAGTGCTGGGGGGAACTGAACCTACCAAGAGTCACAGTGTGGGGGAACAGTATTATCAAGTCCTCTGCACCACCTCAAAGCCAAGCTTAATTCATCTCCAATCCTCACTCAGCTTTCAGCTGTCAGTCTAACAAGTGCTGTTGCAAAGAAATTCTCAGACAAAAAAAAAAGAAATCAAAAAGCCAAGAATTAAACTTCAGAGCACTTGCACAGAAACCCAGCATGCAAAGAGATGTCTTGGATTTTTCTGCAGGGAACTTCCCAAAATGAAGGGGCTGCACCACTGACCAAGCACACACCTCACCCAAAAAGGTCCCTGCAGAGCCTCCTTCAGAGGGGCCTGTGGTGAATTTGTTGCCTTTACAAAGGAGGGATGCTGGATGTGAAGCCCCAGCCATCAGTTTACTGTTTCAAAGCTGTACTTACAAAATACCTGAAGTGTCTAGCAGCTAAGCACACGTTGTGGGAAGGTATTTTTCCTTTCAAGGCAAATCTTCTGTCAGATCAGAGCTGTAAGGTTATGACCGGATGCTGAACTGGGGTAACCAAAGCGAAAAGGCACAAAGCTCAGCTTTTGGCTACTGCCAAAACCAGTGATACAATACTGAAGATTAGAAAAAGCTTTAAACTCCCAGCCTGAAGTGGAAAATATTTTAAGTTTCATGTCTGCAAATCACTTTCTGTTTTAATATTGTCCTACCCTAACCCTTCCTAAACTGCATATATTCAAAAGGAAAAACAACTTAGCTGGGAAAAGAGCAACCACATGGGAAAGAAAGTGCTGTGAATACCACACATAGTCTTTAAAATGAAAACAAGCTAGGAAGAAGCTGCTTCCAAGGAAAACAAGGAATATGTGGAGTAACAGGTTAGTCTGTGTTTTGAACAATGCGTAGGAGGAGGAAGTGGAGGGAAGACAGGGTATGTTATTTAAAACAAAGACTGCATCTACTTTCCCCCACATACTGCTCCATGATGACAGGGAAAGGAGTGCAGCACAGACTCAATTCAGGTAAACTGGGGGACAAAAAGAAACCCCAGGTCCCTGTGAATTTTCATCTAGTGCTTTTTTGTTTAATTGCAGATTGCCTGGATAAAATACAGATCTGCTATAAACCCAAAGGGAAGGTTCCAGTGCAGTTTCCCAGGAGATCCACGGCTGGGGGGGGGAATGTCAGCAGGTCTCTGGTCTGATCTCTGCTCAAAGCAAATTTAAATTGGGGTGCTCAGAATCTTGTCCAGTTGACTTCCTAAAATCTGCAAGGGCAGCAATTTCACAGCCCTTCTGGACCCTGGCTGCCATACCACCTCTTCCAAGAACATCTTTCTTACATGTGTCTGGGGTTTCCCTTGCTGACTCCTGCACTTTCTCTGGTTATCCCTGAAATGTCTGGCACTGTCTTCTCCATAACCCCACTAGGTAAGTGAAGACAGCAAAAAGGTCTTCACCTCCTCTTAATTCTTCTCCCCCCTACACCACATGCACAGCCCCTGAGCAACACAGTGACCCTTTGCTGGACCAGCATGTCCCTGTCTCTCTTGTACAGGGAAGTCCTGAACTGGACCCACCACTGCTGATGTGTCTCACTGGTGCTGAGCAGAGGGGGAGGATGACTTCCCTTGACCTGCTGGTGATCCTCCTCCTAGTGCAGTCCAGCACACAGTTATTTTTAATTTTAATACTATTGACCCAGCACCAGCAGGGCTGTGAAGGCAGGCAAGCACAAGTCCAGCTGATATCAGTACACTCACGCTTTCAGAAATGATAAAGCAACCCTAGTCCCATCCACTTTTAAAACAGCTATCCCAAGCTGCTCGAGAAAATGGCATTTTAATCACATAGGCTGTGACAATTTTGAGCAATGAAGCATTTAAGCACCTTCAGAAACATGGAGCCACATGCTGGTTTAGCTCTTCTCAGAGCTCTTCAGCCCAGCATCTTTGCAAAGGTCTGAGGTATCTGGTCTGAGGAGTGTCTGAGAAGTCTTGTCTCTCAGGAAATGCTGTTCAAGCCACAGAGACTTTGTTTTGAGTGGCAGGTAACCAATTAACTTACCATTCTGTAGTGCATAGGGTTACTTTTTATTTGTGAAGTAGCAGAGTGCAGAAGTACTGCCTATGAGAAACTACAAAACACAGCAGAAACGCTAACCCATACTTTTCCTGAAGTCCTGAAAAGGTTTTGTTAAATAAAATCCGATAAAAGTTAATTAAATGTAATAAACTCTAAGAGTATAATTCACTACGAACCCCTGTTTAGCACATTCTGAATAAAATCTACTTTCCTCTGGTAGTAAAGGGTGTGTATCTGCATTCGTCTTTCCATAAGAGAGCTAAATGATGTGAAAACACATGGCAAGAAACATTTTGTTTTGCAAAAATCTGCAGAAAGAGAAGAGTTATCAATTTAAACATCAACTGTAATCATTGTAATCATCACTCTCTTTCCAAGAGGTTGTCCCTCCTGCCTTAGGAACAAAAGACCATGAACACCCGAGCCCAGTGCAATTCCTGCAACCCTCTCTGGAGCAGCAGGGTCATGAGTATTTTCTGTTAGCTCAAATATAGCATGGCCCCACTCCAAGCCTGCTCCTGCAGCAGTGATGTGACCTTATCAAAAGGGTTTTGCTGACTCCTGAGAGATTCCTTTATTTAATATTCTGTGGTACCTACCTAGGACTTAAATAGTGCTGGCTGCTGGGGCAACTTGATTGCAAAGTCGCAGGATGGCTTTGCTCTGCAGTCTGTATTGCTGCTGTTTGTGCAGCACTGAGCCCTTCTCTGTGTTCCCCATCAGCATTATATTGCCAATATTTAAATGTGATATTTAAACCTAAGTGGACTGGCAAAAACAGTTTAGATGGATTTCAGTTTTGGTGAGGTCTGAACAAGAGGGGAGCATACAAAGCATACTTAAACTTCAAGAAGGGAAGAACAAATGTCCTTGAAGAGAAATGATGCTTGGAGCCTACTCTGAGTCCTTCAGGAAGACTGACTCTTACTTTCAATCTCCTGAAAGTATTTTAGGTAGAGGCAAGGACTGGAAAAGATGCCATTTCAAGTAAGCTGCAGCAGAACTTCTGATAAACATGAAGAAAAATCCTATATGTGTTTGTTTTGCTGTGTTCTTATTACACAAAAATCACTATGAAATTCCTTTTTCTGATTAAATCCCATGCTTTTAAGAAAAAACCTGATTAAAAAAAACAAGGGGGTACCTCTGCTATTTGAAAGTCACTGAAAGCTATCAACACTTTGCAGGAAACATACAGCCCAACACAGGTATATGCATCACCAATTCTGTACCTACATTGTCAGAAAGATTTGCCAACAATTTATCATTATTTCTTCTCTTCACAGACTAACTGTGGTCTGACAATCCAGCATCCTCTGTGGCAAGACATTATTCCTCTGTATTCTCCCTGTAACCCTGCTCCCTTCCCACAGCCACTAATGCCTTGGGCAGACCAGGTTTGGTCTGTCAACCAGCACTGGGAAACTTTGTCCAGTAAGAAAGTTTTAAAATCAAAGTGTGTTCTCAATCCTGCTCATTTCTGAGTTCTGATGGTGTGTTATTAGTTCATAGGATGCTGAAGATGTAAACTTTGTGCCCAATATAAAGCAGGCAAGTGCTCTGAACCACGGAGGTTTCCAATGCCTTTCACATTCTGGAAGAGGAGCTCAAACACCCCTTTAATGGTCATTTGATTGGAAACACATATCATTTACTTTCATCCAGTAAAGGCCCCTTTCCCTTCCCACAATAGGTAGGACAAAGAAACGTCAGTTAAAAAAAAAAACCAGCTGAAATTCTCTATAGGATCTACAGAAGTAAGTCTCCCTCCACTCCTGAGGGATGTCATTTCAGTGCCCACCTCCACCACACACCCCAGGAATGTCTCCACTGAAGTCCAACCAGCTTCAGTGAAACCACCCAGAAAACTCCCACTAACGTGGACACAGCATTTCTAAGCAAAGCTTAGAAGGGTGATTTCCCTCCTCAGCCCTGTGTGGGTGTCCATGAGGTGTCCCTGGCCCTGTAGAGGTCACACCTAATGGCCAGCACATCAGAAACCCACAACACACGGTCAGTGAAAGCGATAACGAACAATTAGCACATGCCTCATCTGCACTTACTTCACTACCGCAGGTAAAGAATGGGCCAAGCCCAGAGGTATCTTCCTGAAATAACATGAGCAATTTCTTACTTTTTCTTGATCTGGAGAAAAACTTGATGCCCCCAGGAGAGGTAGACGGGTTAGAACTGGGGGAGGACTCTTTGGAGGAGGACCTGAAGATCCCACTGAAGCTCATTCGGCGTGGAGAGCGTGGGGGAGACTCCTGGTAGGGGAAGGGGAACACTGTTTTGGGTGAGCCAGGGCTATGTTTGGATCTCACAGGGGCAGAAACAGGGCTGGAAGGTCGGTTCTGGAGCCCTTTTGAGAAAAGGCCTTTTGAAGGGCTGCCGGCAGAGTAATTTTCTTCCACCTGAGGAGGAGAGAAAGAGGAAGAAAAAAAAGAAAAATCAACATTAATTCAGTTCAGCTCAGGCCATCAGGGTCTCTGAACTTGTCTCAACAGGGCCAACTCCTGTTTGCTGGGGTGGTGGATTAGCCAGACCTCACCCTCCCCAGTGCCTGCCTCCACCACATGCAGGGGTGTGTGTGTGGCACCTCTTGTTGCCCCGTGCTCTTAAAGACACCCTGGGTCTCACAGAAAAACTTCAATGTGTGTGCAAACATTTTATTATCATCACACATATAATGTAGGACTTTCTTCACTGTTTTTATTTGCCACACATCCCTCTTCCTTCTTCGGGCAACCGAAAGATGACCGGCAATGAATTTATTTAAGGTAATGAATGACTGCAGTTAAGGGAACATGGTGCCCCAAAGTCTTCCTCACGAGTTTAAGCACCCACCTACAGTACAGTACTTAAACCTCCAGCACGTGATGTGACTCAGCACAGCACACAAGTCCCCAGATGCCTGACAGGTCCCTGTGACGTCTGCCACAGCCACAACTGTGGGACTGCAACTCCAATCCCAAAAATAGAGCAACCATTTTAGAGTGATGACGTTCCTGTCCTGTTAACTACCTGCGCTGGGATATGACCTTTCTAACAGCTGTATCCCTTTTGGGACCTGTGCTGACTTTCCAGCTCCTGTGTACAACACAGCCCTGCACTGTGCAGGCTCGCCCAGTGAGGGGGAAAAGAGAATTCAGAAAAATAAACAACAAAAAAAAGGAGCAAAGATTAAATTCTCCCCACACACAATTAACAGAAGCTGAACCACAAACCCTGTGGGATTTGCCTGTGCCTGGGCTATATGTAGAGTTTATTTCCTTCTGGATGCACAAAGTACTTCTGTGGGTATAAGGCTGCTATTTTAGCTGGGGGCATTTCTCATGAATGAAGGGCTCTGTTCTAGGCAAAAGGCAGACATGGGTTTCAGGTCTCCAGGGAATGTGTAAGTGAAGGACATGGTGGATGTACCCAGAGGCACCGTGTGCCATTGAGCTTCAAGCTCTTTGCACTCCTGCTCCTCTCTTCCCAATTACTCAACACAAACCAGGAGGGATGGAGCACACAGCAACTTCTACACGTGAAGATGCCTCCTGATGTTTGTCAGTTTAGTTAGGTATGAGTGTTGTTGCCATGGGAGTCATTGTAGGGAAAAACAGCATCTTTTATTAGGATGACTTAGATGAGAGAAAGCCTCATAGGCATGTGGGTCCTCCTCTGGATCAGTGAAGGGCTTGTGTGTATGAATACAGCTAAAAATAGTCAGCCAAGTTTAAAACACATGCAATTAACTCCCTTTCCAAAATAACATTTAGCCACAGCTCCAAAACACTTGTAGAAATATGTTATGAGCAGCACAATGGCCAAAAAGCTGCTCCCTCCCTAACCCAGGATCCCAGTTCTTGGAGTCCTTTCTGTCTCCTGCCTGTGCATTTTGGACCAGCTCCTCTTTCCACTTCAGATGGGACAGAGCTGGAGGGGGTCCTGCTGCATGGGAACTGCAGAAGGTCCCATAGAGAGTGTGAACTCCCTTTTGGGAAGGTTTCTAACCTAAAGGGCGAGTGGCACTTGGTCTGGGAGGGGAACACAATAAGTGTGGGTCACTAGGAGGGGCACAGAGATGTGCCAGCACAGCCCTGGTTGGATGATAAATTCTGCTCTGTGCTCTTCTGCACAGCACAGAGATGTCCAACAAGAGATAGAACAACTTTTTATACCTACACACTTATTTTGACAGTGTGGACAAAAATATCTGAAAAATAAACCTGTCCATTGCAGATGAATTAGGTGAAGAGTTGCCCTTAAGGGGACACTTTTGGAAAAAGATAAATAAATTTTAACTGAAGCAATAGGTACCAAAAGCAACAACAGGCTCTGGACAGTTTCCATAAGAGAAAAAAAATAGTGTTTCATACTCATGCAGTGTCCTGAGCCTCAAGATTGCCTCCAAGCTCTGTCACGAATTCTATGTGCAATCTTGAAAATTCATTTCACATCACACATCCCTTCTGCCATGAGGACTGTATCTCCTCTACTCCTACTCTAAGTCCTCCAGCACACAGACCGTCTCCTGGTGAGTATTTATCAAGAATAACAGGGCACAGTCCCTCAACTGAGACCTGGAATAAGAACCACACTATAGGAAATTAATAAACAAACTGCACTTTTGTCATGGGTAAAATAGTCCCAAAGTGATAGCTTTTTCATAAAAGCTCATTAACTTTACTGAAATATAATCTGTAAATCATCTGAGACTACTTATACTTTATTCTCTTCACAACTACACAGCCCAGGAAACAACCAAGTAGCTCGACGGCACCTCCTCTTGCATTGCAATTTAAACAGGTCTGCTGCCAAACCTACTGCCTGGAAGCGGGGAGTAAGAACACTTTCAAGCATATTTTAATCATAAAACAAATCTGCCACTGCTGCTGCTGTAGTTTAGGACTGTTTCCAGGATGGTAAATTCATTGTAATTTTTCCTAAAGTGACAAGCCATGACATTTGTGAAGCCAAGAGGAGGACACCAATCTGGTTCTACCCTTAATATTTCATGTTATCTTTTTTGCATGCTTGTTTGGTTAAAATGACACACTGATAGGAGACACTTTAAAAAGAGCGTGGTGTCCTTACACACTACAGCAATTCTAGAGATGTAAAATGTCAAGCAACAATTTGTCAAAAACGTCAGTATTGCCTTGTATGCACAAGTCAAACACAAAAGCAAATTGTTCTCCGATTCTGAGCTGAAGCAGTGGGATGCTTTTATTTATTTACCTCAATCACAACCAGTTGCCTTCTCTCCATCGTGCCAAGCAGATGAATTAACTAATTGTCAGAGCACCAGGGGCACGTTGCTGAATACACATGTGCATGCTACTAAATTAAAGGAAATTACCACATTGAATCCTTCCCCAGCTGCTGCACATGTTAATTACACGCAGGTTACACCCACCATCAAAGTGGATAAATACCTGTGATTTTGCTCTGGGAATTACAGCAGGATTGCTTTCTCGGAATATCATTTGTGGCTAATGGATTGTGAGTTTTAAAAGACGATTGAGAGTTTTAAAAGGCACTTCCATGAGTGAAATCAGCAGCAACAACAGTTATCACAGTGTTTCAGAAAGTCACAAGGCAATGTTCATTTTCATGCTTCAGCTGGGAATGCAGAAGAATCTCTGCTGTAGAACAGACCCCACCATCCCATGCAGACCGGGTGTGACAAATGGCAGTGATGCCAGAGGCACGTTACGCAGTTAGATGGATTGTCAGCCTGTTCTTCATGCTTTTTGGACTTGTTTCCTCAAGCTATGACAAGCAAGTGGGCAGAAAACTCCCACAAGTGCTTTGGAAAGATAACTATGCCCCCAGCCGAGCTGTAGCAGCAAAATAAAAGTATTACACCCCTGGTTTCTCACATTGTGAATCACTTTGTGTTGGTCCAGGAGAAGCAGTAAAGTGACACTGGGCAGAAATATGAAACACACTTAAAAACCAATATAAATGCACATGGCAAAACGACTCATTTGATCCTGAACAGACTGGTCTGTTGGAGATAAGGACTGAAAACCCACAATGCAAGTACAACACAAATCAATAAACAAATAAGGTCCAATCAAACAAATTGAAAAATTCCTGTAAGTACTACGACTATTCACCTAACTGAAAAAAACCCAACAAAACAACCAACCAGCAACAAAACATTACCTGGCTTTGTGCAAAGCATATATGGGATCTTGGAGCTCCATGCCCAGCTTAAACTCCTTAAACCTTAAAACTTATGTTGGAGAGAAATGTCAGCTCCTGATCTTATGTCTGCAGAGAACAGTGCAGCTGGAATGGGGCTTAATCAGCAGCCTGTCAGTAGTGCCAATGTAGCCCTGCCTTCAGCCTACAGCACTGTGCTCCCTGGGGAGGTGAAGCAACTGAGCAGCTACATCAGATGTGCTCTCCAAGGCTAAACCAGTTACCTTACACAGCACTGAGTAAATATCTCCTAAAACGCTCTAAGATGTTACCAGTTTTCATGATTTGGAGCACAAAAGGATCCACAGCTGGGGACCAGGGAGAGACTTTGCTCTGTTGTACACAGTAAATGATCATAGGCAGGTTTCTAAAACACATTCAAAAGCATCCATTGTTGAAAATAAATGTCTTACAGTGCTTGGCATCTGGCAGACATAACATTCAATTTTTTGAACAAAACGTGAAGTGATAGTGTGGCACTTGTGCCACATCAAGCAGCTCTGGAAGATTTCACTGCAAGAAATAACACTGAAAGCTGCCCCTGTCATTTCACCTGGATGATGGAATCTTTCCCTCTTCCTAATCTCTTCTTCCTTTCTCTTAGCTACCCACATTAGTGGCTCAGAGTCATGCTGTGATGATGGACCAACAGACTCCCACCTCTGTTTTCAACAGACAAACTCCAGGGTGACAAATTCCCAATATAAATAACTACCAGTGCCAGACTACCCCATGGCAGAGAATGAAACAGCTGGACAGAGGCTTGAACTGTGCCCAAGCCCTTGGTTTTCAGGCCAAGAGAGCACTCCCTGACCTCTTTTACTTATTTCCCTGCTTAACATAACCTTGTGCTGTTAAGAATTATCAATCCTGAAGGTCATTCAGGTCTTCCTGTATGAAGTCCTTCCCTGTGATGAAAAAACCACCTCTCTTTGCATCCAACAAATTTGATTAAAATGCTTCTAATTTTTGTCTCGGCCTTACTAGCAAAGACCCAGGTAACTCCATCAGTTCTGTCTCTCCACCCAACAGTCATCTTTTCAATACCAGCCTGCAATCTTTTCTTTCATCTGTTTTCTTACCTGACTTGCAATTCTTCATCCTACTTTACAAGAAAATTGAGATGTACTGCATTTAATCACTACCATATGATAATCCCCAATGCAATGGGTCAAGATGCCAAACTATTCATACTTCACCACAAACTAGTCTCTCGTCATCTTCACACCACCCATCTCAGTCCTGCCACAGGCAGAAATTTTCCCAACATTGTTATTTTCTTTCCCATGCTTGCCACTGAAAATCTGATCCCCCCCTTTTTGCCAAAGGAAGTCCTCTTTAAGAAGACATTTCTGGCCCCGATCTAAAATTTAAAGACCACTTAACTGCAGGGAAGAGAAGTGTCCTGCCAAAGCAACGTGCCCAGAAAAATGAACTAGCTCTGCTGAGAAGACCCTGACCATGGATAGGCAGAGGCTGTGTCAGTCAGGGAAACCCATGACCCTGCCACAGCACCTCTTCCCAGCCATCTCCTCTGCTGCCCTGCCAGGGTGCTCCAGCAATGGGTCCTTGTTTGGGCACACAGCCTTTCTTTCCCAGAGGATGCTCTCCCTGAAAAATCTCTGGCTCTTTTTCAGTTTTTGGTGAATTTAGTTTCATTCTTCAGAATAGGCTGAAAAAAAATAATCTGTCTGGAATACAAATGGGCTCAAGCTAAACAGCTTTTAAAAATCCTTCTGAACTTAAGTGAAAGTAATTAAATGCTCCTGAGCTCCGTTCCTTTCTTTTCCAAATCCGAGCAGTGAGGACATTTATGGAGCATTTGAGTTTTGTTTGCTTTTACAACAGTGAGTTATTTGACCTTTATTTTGCCTCCTCACTTAAATTTTTTTTTGAAAGACAAGTAACAGAAAAGGAATTACCTCCCACCATCCTTGACAGGGACAGTAAACAAAATTAGAGACGATACACCACATAGATGTCTACACTTGCTTCCTGCCCTTCCACTGAATCTCAATAAAAAAGCCCTTTGATAAAGTTAATTGGATGATTCTCTCATTCTGCTGGAATAAAAGAGCTCACAGAGGCACAAGAGCTGACTTCATTAGGCTGAAAGGTAATGAAGGACTTACTCTCCCAGGCACCATGTGGTCACATTCAGCACCACCAGTTCCCTTGGTTCCACATGAGCAGTAACAATTGAGATGACATCGTATTTTACAGGGTCAGAGATGTCACTTCCCAAAACTAAAGTACAGTGACACTTTCCCAAATTACAATACAATGGGATGAGGCTGGCTGGCTGCACTGGCAGGCTCTGGGAGCTCTGTGTTGCTGTACACACGGTCAGGGGAAGGCTTCCAGCAGTGAGCAGGGCTGCTCAAAGGCAGAAGCAGGAGTCAGGAAAGGTGAAAGCAGTGCTGGCTCCCTGTCCACTTCCTAACCCCTACCTGCCTTTATTTTAAAGCAGTGGATGGGGAGGAGCCACACACATGACAGTGCAGTGGTTGTCCTACATGCCCTTGCCCTGAGGCTCCCTGATCCCACTGCAGGTGCCCTCTGCCAAGGCTGTGGTACTACCAGGACACTCTCCCTATCCTTGCTGCTGATAAAGAAAAGGACAATTAAATACTGTGAAAAAAAATAAATCAAAAGGAGATTCATTATCCAGTGAAAGGGAGGCTGAAAATGGCTTTTTTTTTATTTCTCCTCCCTGTTCCAGGGGTTGCTTGTGCCATTCCCATGAGTCGCTGGACAAACAAAACCAGTCCAGGGACAAGCAGCAGGAGAAAACACTACTTGGAGTCCTTCAATATTGGGGTCACTTCTCCGACAAAGTCTGATCTGATCATATGTCCAGAACCCAAATTAATCCTTTAACCATCAAGTCACATCCTGAGTTCATGTATAGCTGACCACCTACAGCTATTTTTCAAAATATAACCAAGGCTTTATAAAAGACTCCCCAAAAATCTGCATTATTTGTACCTGAGTGTAACTGATCCCAAGTTGGCCAAATTGAGGTGGGCTGTTAGTTTGCAAAATGTGTTTTAAGGGATTCAGGTAATTCTGCATCAGAGACTTTCTTGCTCAAATTTACCACTGTCTCCCCCCTCTCATTTTTTGTATGAACTACAAATTTTATCAGTAATGAGTCTGTCTATCTTTCAAGTCACTGATAAAGTATGATATAGTATAGCAACAGAATGTTTTGTCTGCCTAGAAACAAAATTTTCCACTGGTGAGTCTCCATTTATTTTAGCAGCCAGGTTTTTCATTTAATAGGCTCCATGTTTATTCAGTATCATTCCCATTTCTTAAATCAAAATGACTTGTGCTACTTTTCTATATACATGACACCAACACTATGACATTTCTCAAATGAATTTAAAATCCATTTAAACCCCCAGATTTGTTCAATAAGAACCATTCACAATTAATTCCAGTCCAAATGAGTCTATTATAACAGCATTATTAACTATCCAACAAGAGCTATTTCAGTGTTTTGCCCAGGACTAATGTTTGACAAACCTGCACATTATCCTAATTGCCAACATCACAAATATTAACACAGTAATTGCTTTTTTGGTTGTCTTTTGGAACTTCATCTCTGCTCCAAGATTTATTCAAAATCAACATTAGGCAGAGGAAAACTCTGTCAACTCATTCAAGAGTGTTTTATTAGAGTTGCTTAGATTTAATTTTAAAATATCTTGATTTAACATTTTGGACATTTAAGTTATTAATGACACATATGTCATCTAAGATAAACATCTCACCAGCTTTTTCCCCACATAGAGAAAAGAATTTTTAATGCACACTTCTTTTCCAAGCTTTTGTTTATATTTTTATGACAATTCTGTCATTTCCATAAAGGAATGGATCAATATTATTCTTCAAACTTCTTTTCTTCCTTCTCCTCCCTCCTCCATCTATAATTTGCTAGCTGGCTCCCCTGTGGACAAGTTTCTTCTCTGTCATTTTCTTCTTTCTAATCATTCACAACCCTGAGCATTAAGCTGAAAGCAATGGCTCTCATTTTCCTATAATTTCCACACCTTGTCCTTTAACCTACATTTTAGATGAAAGATCTTTAAGCATTCAAGGTGTTAAGACCTCTAAAATTGATAGAACAATTTAGGTACAGAGGGGTACTCATCCCTGACTGCTGAGTTGCCATACTGTACCAGAATTATTTCTGAATGATGCTCCCCATCACTCATGATTTTCCAGGTCTCTAAACTTCCCCTCTTCCCATAACAAAAGCCAAAATACCTGCCACAGGCACCTTTCTCCATCACACCATGCCAAAAACTTTTACACAAGATTCTTCATAGTATTATATTCTCCATCTTCAACAGAGAAGGGTGAAAACTATCCCTATCCTCTTCCTGCCATTAGCCATAAAGGAAAGAAGAACACATCATTTATAACAGTAGACATATTAATGAGAAGTGATTAAGGCTAAACTTCAGAAAATGTGTGTCACATTGCCACCACTGCCAAAAAATTCCTACATGAACCTGAACAAATAATTCTAGACTTGAATTTCCTAGCTGTGTAATGAGGATTGTTGTCACAGGATAATGATTGAGGGACACTTGCATGGTAAAGTGCTGAGGATCTCTGTGAAAAATGTTAATTCAGTTTCTAAAAGCCTTTCACAAAGAACAGGAGGATTAAATTAATGGCAGATGGGAAAGATGGGCTGGGAACTGCTCTTGTCTACCTTGATCTATAGCCCAGGCTATAGATCAACACTAACTTAACAGAAGAGTTAAGTGCAGGAAGAGAGAAATCCCTGATGAATTGCCTGTCTCCAGCATGACAAGTGAATGGAAAAGCCACACTACTGATGAAATACTGACTTTTAATAGAAGAAAGTTACACACCATACTGTGATTTCAAACTTGAACTAAGAAAAACCCTCTCACTTGAAAGGGAAGAGTAACTTGGGGATTTTTTTATGTATCAGCAGTAGGGACTGGCAAGCTTGTATTTAGAATTAAATAAATACTGCAGTCTGATGCTACTCATCATTCACTAGCAGCAAAGATCCCATACTTCATATTGAGGAAAACAATATATAGGATGAGATGTGTGGCAATGAATTTTATTAGATGACCTCTTTCTTATCAAAATCTGGGCACTGTCAGACTGTTTCTCACCACTTTGTTGCACGTGTTCAACAGAGCTCCAAGAACAGCGTTAGAAAAAACTCTTGGGTCTTACACACTCCATTGAAGAGGTCAGTTAAAAATGCAATTTCAGATGCTAAGCCCAAATTGCATGACCATTCCAAAGTTAACTGCAGTTCCATAAGCAGAACTTGACCCAAGTAGGGGGAAAAAAAACAAACCAGCATTTACTGAAGCTACAAAAAGAGGCAACTACTGAAACATTCTTCCAGTTCTCCCAAGACAAGCAATCATCAAAGTAAACTCCTAAGGCCAGTGAGAAGAAAAACATGGGATTCAGAAATGGTGGAGTGGAAGTCATTAAACAATACCATGTAATACTGCACATAAGCATGATTAGCTTTGGCACATTTTTTCCTCATGACTGAGCTTCATGCAGCTTTCTCACCTTTCTTTGTGAAAAGGAGGTGATAAATGGAAAAAATCAAGTTTCAGCTAGAAACCCCTGCTTTCTTCCAGCATGACTTCCCCTTCCAAAAACGTCACATTGTTCATTTTATTCAAACCCTTGAAACAGGCACCTTTTGGTAACACTGTACATTTTAATTTCCCTGGCATCTATGAGAGTCCCCCTGCATCAGCGACTCCTACGTCAGTCTTAAAAGGTCCAACACAGAAAAGAACAAGGCCAGTGTTGTAAACACATTCAATTAGTGATGGATTGCAGAAATGTTTTGAACATCTGTCCTTTGCTGAGAGGTGGAAAGGAATAGAAACTCGTGCTGTCAACACGAGTCAACAGAGCTCAGTTATTATTGTTCTAGATGCAGATCAGCTTCACTGAGGAAGTATTTATTGCTTCTCCTGCCCTGAATTATAACTGCAGACTCTTTGACAAATAAGCCTGCAGCAGGTTTAGTCCCTATGGAGGTCCATAGCCTTGTAAATACTGTGACAAGTCCAACTGGCCTGCTGTGTAGCTAAAGATCAGCTTTTGGGGTTGTGTACTATTTGGAGGTGTATCCCTCTTTGCCAGGGTGGTAGGAGGCTCACATTCAGCAGACCAGCTTGCACTTCAATGCTTTGTGAAAATGAGGAGGCTGTGACCTGGAGATGACAGATCCCACCCACAGTTTTTTATTGCTTTGGAGACTGTGTAGGCACTGTACAACCATCCCTAATGTCATCCATCGAATATGCTCCCCTGATCATTTTTAAAGAAAGCAAACTCCGTGACTGTATTGGCTTAATTTAATAACAGGCCATCAGAGAAACAAATCGATGCCTCCGGATGGATAACCTTGAGTTAATCCCACATCGAGGAGAAAACTTTCCACCTTGTTTACGGGAAGACTCTACCACTACAGCTTCAGCAAATTAAGGCAGCTCATTTTGCCAATGCCAAGGACAGGTAGATCAAGGACATTGAGCACTTAAAGCCTCGGTAGACAGGGAGTAACCACCAGGAGGCAATTCCAGGAAAACCTGCCACAGATACTTATTTGGGCACTGTATTTCTGTAGCAACACCATAAACTTTGTTAGTTAACTATATTCCTGAGAATACAGTTATGCAACATCATTGATTTACAACAGTGTTACACACAACATCTGCAGTATTTACAATACCACCAGCAGTTCTCATCCTTTACAGGTTATACTGCAAAAGCACTGCCATGGTAAGGCCTGCAAAAGTCACCGTATTTGATTTAGTGCATCACTCGCAACAGGTTGATGGTATGGCAGGGAAGATGAACATTCCAGGACTTTTTAAGCCTGATAAATTGAGTTTACCACCAGGGGATTCAACCACTACAGCGAAGGTGAAGCTTTGGGTATATCCTACCTTGCGAGAAGCATTTTTGTCTGCGCTCTCCACATCACCGTCCAAGAATGGCATGGCAAATGAGCTGAGATCCTGCAAGGACAGAGAAGAAAAACTGATGTCCTTTATTCACGTCTTCTTCCTTCCATCAGAGCATCCCATGACCGTAGCCCAGGGATCTATTTCCAAAGTGCCCACTGCTCTTCCCACAGCAATTGCTGGCAAGCAATAACACAGACCCTGATTGCTCTCCATGGCTGAAACCAATGGCAGATGTGAGTTACAAGTGAACAGGGAGCCCTTAGCAGTGCTGGCACTACATCATCATCAAAAACCACCTGCAGCCGAGGGAAAAAGTCCTGCGTTAAAACTTTCAGGGGGAGGTACCTAAATGCCACAGAAAAATTGTTAGGAAATTGCAGTTTAAATACAGCCACTTGCTCAGCAAATGCCTGCCTTGTCTTTAGTGGGATGTATGATCTTAAAGAGTATTTATAGCAACAAACACAACCTGAACGAGAATACACTGATGTTCCGAGAAATACGTAACATATATAACAAAGAGGGAGAAAACTGTGCCACGGTGCCTGGGGAGGAAATAACCAATTTACTTGCACAAGTGAGAGAGGAGCAGCCAATTCTGCAGGACTAAAGACAATAAAGCCATAAGAAAAGCACACATGCTCATCTTTAACTAACAAAAACAAACTGCAATTATATTCCACCTCCTGCCGTCTGTTCTGTTTATGCTGCTTCGTGTTCCAGCCACAGGGTTTTTAGAGCTCCTTTCTACATGCATAAGGAAATTATGTTAGTGTCAAGTTTAGCATCTGTTTGATCAGAAAAGTAGATAATGAGCAATTCTGTGACCAAAAGCATGAGGTTGCCTAATGCTGTGTGCTGAAGAACTGAGTCTTGGGTCCTAAATCATCTTCTAAATGTCAGGAATACCTTCCCAACACAGAACCTCCCACATGGGAGGCATCACCCTTTCCATGTAATGATTCAGTGCTTCTTTACCACCACATCTGCGTGCACTTAAAAGAGTTCAAAACATAAACAAATAGCAATTTCACATAAACCTAATTTGTGATCAAATAGAGCTTAATTAAAAATTAGCACCGTCCAGGAAGTCTTCAGGGCTTGCTTGTCTTCAGAACTCAGAGCAGCCCCAGGTCTAATCACATCCCATTGTGTAATCATACTAAATCCAAAATATTCTCAAAAATGTGTATAATTTAGGCATAATCCTTACAAGTGTTCGAAAATATTCTGGTTACATAATTGAACAACAAAAATAAGGAACAAAATATTGAATTACTGGAACTGAAACACATGGGAGTAATTCATGCCAAGCTGAAAAGGAAAAAAAAAAGCAGCAGCCAGGCTTGGCCAAGCTGGCCCGAAATCATTAGGCCCCAAACCAAAGTATTCATGACAAATTCATCTGTTTCCAGCTTTATCCATGCACATTCAATAGGGACTATCTACAACAGCTCAACTACATAAGATCACCCTCATCAGCATGCTTTGACATCTGTATTTCACATCACCTTTGTTTGCAACTAAAAAAATAGGGAAACACCTCAAAACCAAAAGAAGAGGCAATTTTTTTGGTTTAGATTTTCACTCTTATCAAAATTTGACTGAGGCTGAATCAGGCATTACAGGACCTTACAGAAAAACTTCTGTATTAATTTGCTTATTCTCATAATTATTTAGGATTAAAATTACTTACTCCATATAAAAACTATCCAGCCATAAATAGCATTTATAAACACTGTCAATAAACAGCTTATCATTATTATTATTATTATTACTTCTTAAGTTACTGAAGGACTTAAGTGAAGAATCTCCATGAAGAAGTTAAAGAGCCTAATGGAAAGTTACACAAAAACATATCCCCTTGTGTTTATTTTAATTTAGCCAAAGGATTTACCAACATTTTCCTCTACCCATCTTCGGTAGTGCAGAAGCTGGAATCTGATGCATGCTAAGTCATTTTCCACGGAATAAATCAAGCAAATAACCTCCTTGGAGCTCCATGTCTTAGCATCCCTACATTACTATTTAGTGTAGCTTCCAGGGAGAAAACTGGCTGTTTGGGAAGTCTGGAGACTGGATGGAAGAAACTGGGTTTAAGGGGACATATATCTTGTAATCAGGGTCAAAAAAGCTGTTCAGAAAATCTGGACTGAGAGGAATGAAATCATAAGTTCTTTTTTTGAGCAGAAACCTCTAAACCCAGCAGGGGTAGGTACAACTATTTTTCTAGGAGCTAAATTTCAGTTCTCAGTCACAATTCCAAGCGTAAAATCACACACACACACACACATATATATATATATACATTCTGAAGTCTAAAAGTATCATGAAACCCATCTGATGACTTTATTCTAATTTGTAACTCTCAGGTATCACGGAGGTATGCTAACTTCATCTTTCTCCACATCCAGAACAGATCTTTACTTCTAAGCAGAAATAACTGGAGCCAGAGCTTTCTGGGCAGCATGAGATCTTTGTTAATACAGGGCTGCAGAATGTTTCAAATTGGACAATAGTTGTACTTTTAGTCCTGTGATAAAGTCCATAATTGTAGCTGCTACCTAACAATTTTTTCATCTTTCAGTTCTTCACGGGATTCTATATGTGAAGGTATCCATTTACAGAAGGAAAAAATACATATATCAAGTGCCAGGCTTTAGTGCTGTCTCAATTCCAAGCTGTTGGTGAAGCAAGGAAATATTAGGTGCTTATTCTCCCTTTACACATATCTCTGCAGAATATAGACAAATATCAATGTTTCGTACCTTCCTCATCATCCAGAAGCACATGTGATGATGCAGTTGATGATACAGTAACTCATAAAAAAAATAAAAATAGAAACTGCTCCAAAAGTGTTGCAAAACACCACAGAACTCTTGGCAGGCCAGTGGTGCAGCCCTTGCCCTTGTCACAGATCTGACTGCTCTGATCAGATACACACTGAAGGCTCCCTCCGCCCTTAACCGGGAATTAGACAGCTGCCTTGCTCTCCAGCTCTGCTGTGCTGCACTTGGAATAAGCACCCTGGACAACCACATGGTTCTGGAGAGACCTTTAAAACTTTCAGCAAAGGCGACCAGTGGCATCCTGGTATGAGGAAGAATCCTTCAGACTGCAGAGCCCTGGCTGAAGAACAAACGGCACCGCGCCCTGTGTCCATCACTCCTGCACTGTATCCTTGGATAGACAACTTCTGCAGAGACCACAGTCTGTGATCACCCTCGTAAGGAGCAAAGGCAGCTCTTGGTGCTGTTAACCTGAAATTAACAGTATGAAAAGGCTGTTTTGCAAAGTTTTGTCAGCTTTCCTGCCACGCTTGTGCTCCCCAGTCAGCCCTTTCATCGCTCGGCACCACCTGACAGCCAGACACCACTCCTGCCACTCCAGCTACAAAAAATGACCTCTCGAGCAGTTTAGATTCACTTTACAGCCACAAAGCCGCTGCAGATTTATTTTGTTTTCAATCCACTTTTATTTACAAGAGGTTGTCATGGCAGCTCCTGTTATATTTGCTGAAGAATACGGCCCCAGGGATAGCAAAGATTTTTCTGGAGGACAGCAGAGCTGTGACACAGCAGAACCAGGGCTCAGTGCTCCTGCAGCCAGTCAGGCTCCCTCCCGGAGAAGGAAATCTCCCACAACACCTATTCAACAGGTGATTTCCCAGTGCAAGTCAGGATTATTCTGTCTGCATTTGCACTCACCTTCTCTACCACTTCTTTCCCTATTTCCTCTGGAGGAACAGCAGATATCTGGAATGTTACAGATCCTCCACACTAATTTCTCCACCAAAGGTGAGACTAATTGTAGGGTGATTCTAGCCTGGGTCACCTGTACATCTAGAGGGTGATCCTTCTTAAATCCAGATCTTTTTCCTTTATATCAGAATAGTTGGGATGGTGTGAAAAGAAGGGAAAATAAAATTCTTGTTCTTTGATACCCTGGGAAAACAAAGAAGCTTTTCTCAGAACTGTTTTGGAAAATAGAAAGGAAAACCACATTTGAGGATGCAGAAAGCAAATACACTGGCTGGCACAGCATAGCCAAATAGCAACAGGAACAAGATCTGGTAGCCAAGCCATTTTTCACCTTTTCCAGTCAGTTTCACTGTTCTTTTCCTTACTTACAGGGAGAATTCCTGCCAGAAAGGCTTGCCCAGACACTCTGGTCTGGAGGCTGCTGCAGTTGGAGACCTTGGTGTCAGAAAAGAGCTTCCAGCAATTCTGCTGCAGAGGCTGCAGATTTAAATAACAGACCACTAAAGCCTTGAATCCAGTAAAAAACACAGGATAAACAAGATTCCTGTTTTACTATTGTTTTGCTACCGGGCTACTTTGGCAGCCAGGCTGATAAATTTTCTACACAACATCTGAAGCCAAGGGGCCAGCAAGGTACTCTGGGGCACATTGTGACTGCCAGGCCAGAGACCGATTTCCAATGTATCTTGGGTGGAAGTAGGACCTTCCTGTGGCCCTGCTCAACAGTGGCTGGGTATCAAAAGAGTATTTCACAACCAGGTCCCTGCTGCCATCCTTTGGAAACGTCCATTCAAACACAAGGCATGACCATGAACGACAGGGTGATGTGAAATCTGTGCCCATGGTGGTGGGTCCCCGTGAATATTGTCAACACCATGTTTCTGAGGTGACTCAGGTCAGAAGAGCTTCCTGGTAGCCCCAGAGCCCATCTCTGGTGAAAGGCTGGGTTCCTCAGCTATAAGCAACTTCAGAGTCCCAGCGTGGGTAGCATCATGCAGTCCTGACTCCTGATGGTGTCACCTCTGAGATGTTATTTTTCTGCTTCACTCAGTTCTATATATGTGTTAGGATTGCACCAAATTTAAGGATGTGAAATGCCTGCCAGACATTACAGTTTCTTTTTACAACATAACTCAAGCAGAAGGTGACACTTTACTAAGACGGCTTCTCAGTAAGGCGAGACAGCTACTTTAATAAAATAAATGAAGAAAACAACATACAGAGAAATTAAGCTGAGTGCTGACAAAAAAATTGCTAAAAACTGCACTCCTCAGCACCACACCTTAACAGGGCTCTCTGAGTCTCCTTCTCTGCTAATGTTACTGAGCTATGAGCACTTCAACTATCCTACCAAGGACAAAGAAGGTCGGGATTTTTATTAACATTGGCTGTGAACAGTTTCCTTCATTGCACTCTGCACACCAGCAGATTTTTTTTTAGATCAACCTTGGATTCGTACCTATTACGAGCCTACGTAAAACTCTGAATAGCAAATATGCTACATATGCTAATAACCTGTGAGCAGAATCCAAAGTTTGATCTCTGTGGAATAGAGGGCATAGCTTGGTAGCTCTGCTTGCATAGAAATTTGTCCTTTTCTTTGGTAGCAATGCTATCTATAAGCCTTGGGGGGTTTATAACAAATCACTCAATTATTGCACAAGAAAAGATTCAAAACTGACATACACAGGAATTTCTGTCCTTTTGTTTTGATATACCAGTCATAGTAAAGTATAATAAGGCTTGCTACGCTGCTTTATTCCTTCAGGAGTAGGCTGCTCACTGCTTTGCTCTCCTCACTCCCCCATGCCATGCAGACTGCAGCATGTGTTTTGGAGACAAGAGATATGTCGTACTGTGAGACTGAGGATGCTGGTGACTAAGTCTCGGTATGACTCAATGGGAGTGGGCAGTAACAGATGTACAAGGCTGGTTAGATCTGTGCAAGCCAGCTTTGCACTGCACAAGGCTGTTCCAGTTTATTTGTTTGCTAGTACTTTTAAGGGTATTTATAGTATAAAAGAACAATTGAGTGGGTCTGGAGAGTTTGAGATGGTAGGAATGAGACAGGGAGACTTGGCTGATGAGGCCATACTGCGAATCCTGTGTTTAGTTTTGGGCCTCCCATAGCAAGAAAGACATTGAGGTGCTGGAGAGTGTCCAGAGGAGGGCAATGAAGCCAGTGAAGGTCTGGAGCACAAGTTTGATGAGAGTTGGCTGAGGGAGCTGGGGGTGTTCAGCCTGGGAAAAAGGAGGCTCGGGTGGGAACCTTATCCCTCTTACAACCTGAAAGGAGGTTGTCGGTGGGGGTTGGTATCTTCTCCCAAAAACCAGGACAAGGAGGAATGGTGAAGATGTCAGGTTAAAGGTGGACTCAATGACCTTAGAGGTCATTTCCAACCATAATGACTCTATGATTTTGTCTGCAGCATGAAGATGCCAGAGACAGCACAGGCCAGGATTTACTGGGTGACTGTGCAGGACCAGCTGTGTGCACTTTGGTGTCAAGGTAGATACAGCATCAGATTTGAAATAAGAGAGGGTAAATCACCCCAAAATGAAGCGCCTGGAAAAAATGGGAAATATTCAGTTCCAAAGAGGTGTTAATCTAAAAAGTTAGGGAGCAATGGCTGGCCAAAATCTAACTGAGATGTGAAAATCCCCATCCATCAGGTGATTATTCAGTGTCCTACATAAAAACCTCACATGTGAAAATTTTGCATAAGAAAACCAGAGTTAATGGAATTTAAAGGCATTTCTTTCAGCTGTGACAAAAACCAAACAAGGTCCTAAAGAGCTACTGAAGCCAATTCTCCCTTGTTCTCACCCACAGGTAGCCCAGCTTGGATTGCCATCACTTGGTCAGAACTTGCTAAAACTAAGAATTTCAAGGGGAAGGGGATAAAGAGAGCCCTGAAACCAGTAAGTCCTTGATATTTCCTTGAAAACAGCTGTCTTCCAAGCTGTTCTTCCTGAGTTATCCTGATTGTGGGATACCAGCAGCCTCCAACACACCTTTCTTCAATTCTGAACTTCCTGACTGATCCTGACAGGTATTAATCTCCAGCAGTCTACAACAAATTCACCTTTTTTCCTTCTGAGGCTGTAGACAAGATCCATCAACAAAAAATGCCGAGAGACCACAGATTGTTTTTTGCGTTGTTCTCAGTCTCAGACTTAAATCCCCAGAACACATTCCTACGCTGTTCACAGAAAAAATGAAGTTTTCTCTCAAGCCTTGTGCTCTCCTGCCAGGAACCACCACCATGTCTTGTTGGTGATTCAGCCTTTGCAGATGAGCTGAGCACAGGCAGCCTGGGGTGGGATGCAACCCCTTCTGCCTGGAGCCCCATCCTGTTCCGATTGTCCAGGGAGCTCAGGGTTGTATGGAAATGCTGTGATGATGCTGTCCACCTCACCAGTAAGTCACAGGCCATCACGAGAGGCTCTCTGACAAAGCCAGAATAGGAACTCCACACACACTTGCACAGCCTGGTTTGTCAGCTCCTTCACACCATGAACCACACAGCACACTGACTGGCAGCATGTTTACTACAACAGCAGATGGACAACCCAGCCAACGTGCAAATAACAAAATGCCATTAAAAAAAAAAAAAAAGGAGAAAGAGAGAAAGTGAGGGAACAGCAGAGAAAGCAAGCCAGGGAGGAAAACAAAATTCTTAATGTTCCTGTGACACAACCACGATCCATCATGAAGTGCTATCCCAAGGTGCTCAGCTAAAGACAAACTTTCTCTAGTGAGGTATTTCATTCCAGAAGCACCCAAAGTTAAGAAACACAAGGTAAAAGCAGAAGATAACCTACCTCAGTCCTGGAAAATGTGGTCAGATGAGTGATGAGGAAATTAGGAAACAACCAAGGCAAGGACTGCAGGAGCCTGCAAATATTCCCCTTCAGATGGCACAGACTCGGTGCCAACCAAATTGCTTTCCAATACTTATAAGATTGCCTTACATAAACGAGACACAGGATCCCAATGTGTTTGGAGGGAAAAGCTCTCATTTGCTATAAAACACAACTTCAGCCACAGCGAAACGCAGAAACACAGGAAACAAAAGATGATTTTGCCATAATGTAATGAAAACATTTGAGATGCTGCAGCACAGGAGCAGTCTGAAGGGGATTCAAAACCAGGATCATACTGAAGCTTACTAAATCCTCTCTACACTTGAGCTGCTTTAAAAGTCACTGTGGTTTGTATTTATTTATGGTTTTCCCCACGCTCTGTAAGCCAAATATCTTCAAAAATCATTTCCTCAAGGAAGAGGAAAACAAAACAAAATCAGACCTGAAAAACCCCAGCTGATGGCCTTATCTGGGAAGAACTCACAGGGTTCTCCCTTGCATGTATATGAAGAAAAAAATGTGACATTCGCACCAGGCAGAAAATCTCTGCCATAAATACTTGAACTGCAACTATTTTTTCCAGTTCACTGCATTTAGGAAGACAGCTGCCTGTTGCCTCCTCTTTACATTCTTGTCAGTTAATAACCATGAATAATCTTAACAATTAGAAGAAAGCTTAGAGATGGAAAGCCAGGCAAGTGAGGGACCTGCTCTGATCAAGTAGTCCCTCAAGTAAAAAAGAAAGGGAAAAAAAAAGTGGAAGCAAACAAGAAATTAGGCAAGGAAAGGATGAACAGGATGGCTCTGTGCTTGGTGTGATGAAGACCTGAATGGGAGGTCAAAGGAGACAACACATGGAGTCCACATTGAGGAAAGATTCTCCTCTTGATGCTTTCCTGACACATTTTCCTGCATCTCTCTGCAGCCTAAGAGAACAATTTCACATCTATGCAGTTGATAGTCAATTTGCTGTAGTTTTTCTTACACTTTAAGAAACGTGTAAAAAGAGACCAATATATACAATATGCTTTATTTCATAGGTAGACAACTTTTTTTCTTTTCCTAAAAGAATGGATGTCTTCATTCATCAGCCTCTGAACTCCTTATTTAAAGAGGCATTTTGCTGAAGCTGGTAACATAAAAAGCCCTGAAGGGCAGAAGAAAGCTCAAATTCTCAGAGATAACCTAGAAAACTTTATCACACTCATAGTACAGTATTCTACCCAAATCCAGCTTGCGTATCCTTTAAATACCACCCTTGGCTTTGAGCTAAGAAATGCAGAGATGTGGAACCATTACTAGATTATCAGTTAGCAGTGCCTTGCAATACTAATAAATCACAACACATCGTTCATCCTGTGGGAGTCCAAAGCACTTTGCAAACTGCATATCCAGTCCAGAATAGCTTCATGAGTGGACTTAAGTGATGAGACTTTAATTGCCTGCTCCAGCTTTTGAGATTAGCTCTGGGAAGGCATTAAGGATAACATATCGTTCACCTACCTTCAGCCACCTGAAACACTAGTCATGTACCCCACAATTTATGTCCAGTCTAGAGAGAAGGGAAAAGCCAGCATCTCCAGTGGGCAATTTGGTCCCATCTCACAGATTTCACAGAATATTCTGAGTTGGAAGGGACCCACAGGGATCATTGAGACCAACTCTTAAGTGAATGGCCCACATGGGGATCAAACCCCCAGACCCTGGTGTTATGAGCACCCTTCTCTAACCAGCTGAGCTAATCTAATCTCATTTCCCGGGTATGGGAGAGGCTGAACAACTTCCTTAAACTTCGGAGGATCCAACACAGGATAAACGAACCCCGCATCTTACCTCTCCCTCTTTACTGCCTACAAAGCGGGAATAAAATAACTCATTTTCCTTCCCCTCCCTCCCCCCCACCCTCCGTTCGGAGAGCAAACTGTCCAAACAAGGGAATGCATCTTACTACGGGCCAGGCTGCGGCTGCCAGCGTGGTTTACACCAGCTCACGTTCTCCCGGCTCCGGGGAGCGGCGTAGCCATGACAACCCCCGGCGGAGCGGAGGCTGCGACATCCCCGCAGGAGGCTGAGTAAATACTCCGGCAGCTCCGCTCCCTCGGAGTTGTACGGCTGCCGGGACTCAGCCGGGCTAACCCAGCCCGGCTTCGCTCCCGTCGTTGCTTTGCGGCCCAGACACAGCGCAGGTATCCGTGCGGGGGGGAGCACAGTGAGGCCCCGAGCTCTAAGGTTACTAAAATGGTATTTTCTTTGCTGCTGTGTAGAAAACAGGGTTAACTCTTTGACAGGAGCGAAATGAAGGAACCACTGTGTCCAGCTGAAACAATTAGAATTTGAGTTTTAAGAAAATAAGCCAGCTCTTCAACCTCTGAGAAAAGCTCATTTGTGAAGAGAATTGGCATAATCTAAGGGAAATGTCCAAGGGATAGTGTATCTCACACTTCCAGACCTCCTCACACCGAGCCCTGGTCACTCCTGTTAAGGCTGTTTCAAGGGATGTGCTCCAAAAAGCACCATAGTTCTGCTTGGAAAAAGGTATTGGAAGACACCAATGACCACCTCTGATAAAAGATGGATAAAATATTTACCCATTTGGAAAATCTTGTGAACAATGAGACATACAGGAGAACATAACAAAGGGATTACTCACTCTCACTTGAAATAGCCATCACTGAAAATAAGTTTTCACAGTGGGTCAGTTTGGAAATAATCCTCATGTGGAAAGGGAAGAACAGAAATAAGACACACCGAGGTTTTTTTCTAATTACTGTACAGGCAATACTAAAATTTTAAGGAAGATATTTCCCCAAGTAAACTTCAGGCTTCTTTCAAGGACTATGGCTTTCATTAATAGCTACTATTTATTTTTTTCCCCCAGAAATTGTTCCTAGTTTAGATCCAGTGCAGGGGAAAAGAAGCTTTCAAATGCGCCATACTAATTTCTGACTCCTTTAGTGACAGTCTTCTGATTTTAGCCATCTTAATCTTCACAAGCCCATTTAAGCACCGTGTTACAATGGGCCTTTCTGAACATGATGTGGAGAAAGGACAAGCAAACACACGCTCAGGGAAATCCAGCTGGAAACTCAGCCTCGTTACCTGCATATACAGGTTGCCAAATGTAACTTCTGCCCTATGAAGTGGTTTTGAAGCCCAGCAGACACTGGTGGGCTGAAACAGGCAAATCTGCATTTGATTTGGCTGACAGTTTGGGCATCAAAATGTGTTGAGCAGCATTTGATCTTGCTTGGAGAGTGTGGGAAGCATTTCCAAGTGAGCAGGACACCCCGGACACGGTGACAGATGGGCAGAGTACGAGCCTGGCGCAGGAGAGACCGTTTCATAACTGGCTGTTGCTTCAAGCCTTGTGGCAGACAGTCCAAACCCATTTGTCACCAAAAAATAAAGCTCACACTGGAATTACCAAGCCAAGCCTCAGGGAGAGCCCCTGCCCACAGCTCTCAGCCTGGCACAGACACTCACCCTGCCAAGGAGCATCACCAAAAGCCTCCCAAAAAAATAACGAGCACCCAAGCCGGAAACAAAATTAAGCAAAAAAATGACCAATCCAATTTTTTTTCCCCCCTCAAGATGAGTTAAATCCACAAGCAGGAAATTTTGATTGAGAGGAACATTTTTTTATTTTTTCCTTACTACCAAAAATTAAGTTCATGGAAGTAATACGGCCCTAAAAAAATACAAGTTAGTTTTTTCTCATCAAGAATGTTAATTTCTATCTATATGTATTGAACAGCTGTACAACTATTAGTATGCATTTAAATCCAAGTTTTATTAACATTTATTTTGAGCTCTATTAGGAATGGAAATTGGACTTAGAACTGCAATCAGGCACTAGAAGTCATTAAATACCTATTAGAAAAATGTCTCTTACATCAGAGCAAAAGGACAACTTTATCAAAATATATATCAGTTCTAAGAGCAGAGGCACTGGCACCTACAGTGAGAAACAGAAACAGACTTCACTGGTGACTATGTCCTCCCAGATGGAGATGTGCTACAGCTAAACTCACAGGGCATCAGTTTTTTTACACACATATAAAACATGCTTTTATATAGGAAAATGCATATGGCAACATATATAATTGTATAACATGTGCATACAAACATGGTAACAAGTTCTTACAGTTTCTAACTACCATTTATTTTAAATTTTAGATGATTAAACGTTTCTTGTCTTAAAATCAGCTTGTCACTGGACCCACTTGGGTGGCCAAACAAGCTGAAATGACAGGAGGATTTTCTCCTCCTGATGGAAAACCAGTGGCTCTTTGCTGCCTGAAGCAAAGTAGTTACAGGTGATTTCCATCAACTCTGTGTTTTGCTTTTAAAGATTTGCAGCAATTTTGCTTTTAATTCTTTTCATTTCATCTTAATGAGTGTGAAGCATCCTTGTACAGATCGATGGGGTGGATTTTGGGGGGGATTGGGGGCTTTTTGTTTATTTCAAACTAGGGCATTTTCAAAAAATAAATATATTTGTATTCCACTCCCAGTAATAAAAATGGATTAAATTGAAATGCAATAGAGTCTTTTGCTGGGTTTCCCACTGCCCCCCTTTGAAATGAGGGTTGGCCCCATGTCAGCAGGATCCGTTTCATCCTCCTGCCCATCATTCACTCTTCCAACAGATAATCCTGCCCCCCAGACTCCCAACTGCAGCAGCTTCAGTTTTCTCACACCTCCCAGGGCTGCTCAAAGTCAGCGCCGCCTCTGCTTTCCAGCCTCTCCCGAACTCAGGACTCTTCAGCCCATGTGAGGGATGGAGCTGAGGGTGAAATCTCTTCCCCAAAGGCAGAACCCGCATCCCTCCTGCAGCCTGTAACCGCACCTATAACACAGCGACCAACAAGCAAAACACACACAGGGTGCTGGCACAATCCCCTGCATCTTATGCTGGATTGAATTTCAGCTGCTATTCACCAAACCCCTCCCATCACCCCACTAACGGAGCATCTCTAAACCCTTCAGGCTCCGATCCCCAGGAAAGAACCAGCTTCATCCTTTTTGGACGTTCATTATCTCACAGGTCCATTAACTGCGGTGCAAATTGCATGTGCTCAGCATTAATTCTGGCAGTGAAGAGGGGAAAAATGCAAAAGGGACACACAAAGCTTGTAATACACCTCTTTATCCTGGCAAACCCCATCAAATATCAAATATCACATTAAAATCAATAAGCAAACCCTGTGATTTGGGGATTGAAGTGACTAGTCACAGCAATTAGTTGCTCAGCAGTTCAGGCTGCTCTGAGATGAGCAGTAGGAGAAATCAGTCATTGCAGGCTGCAGAGACCAGATGGTTTTAGGCTGAAATTAAATGAACGTCCCCCCTAAATGATAATTTCTCTTTCCAAAACATTAAGGAAAAGTTATGCAAGGGAACAAAACCCCAACCCCAAACCCAAGCTGCATTCTTTAAGTAGATAAAAGAACATTTTGTTCAGCCTTGGAGTATCTATTGCAATTAAATGCTCTAAAAACAGGACAACAGCCCTGTGCCAGCCATGCATGCAAAAGAGACAAAACATGATGAAAGAAACCAAAATATCCAAGGACCACGCATTTCTTACGCAGCCTGAAGAATTCCTGCCTCTCGGCAGAGTCCTGCAGTGCACTCGGGCATCCACCTAAATGAATGCAAAATCTATTTCCCCCCGCCACGATAAATACATTTTAAAAATCATAATAAAAATAATCAAATCCAGAGAAAACCAGAGACAATCGAGCCCCGTTCCGACTTACAGCTCTGAAAAATCCTGCAGTCTGGCTGGAAACGTCCATCGAAGAACTGCATTCAAAGCTTTTCCCTAAAGGCAGGCGCATTTAAACATCTCGGGCTCTGCTACTGGAGCCGGTGCTGCAACAGATGGGGACCAGGGCTGGGTGTGTTCCTGCCTCCCATCGCGGCGCTGCGAGGGGATGGCAGGAGCCGTAGGTAAGGCGGGAGGAGGCAGGCGGCGGGTTTCTCCCTGGCTGCGGGCTCCGTGCCAAAAATGCTTCAGGCATCGCAGGATTCGATTACCCGACTGCAGCAACCTGCCACATCAACTCTGGCGGGGGCAGCGGCACCGGCAGGTAATTAAGCGCCGTTTTGGGCGCATTAGTGAGATGTTGAGGGTACACAGGGGATATCGGAGGGTTCAAATAACCGCAGACGTTCTGGATGTGATCTGAAGGGAGAAAAAGGTCCTGTTTTCAACAGCGGAAGTTTCAGATAACTGAGGCTGCGTCTGCATCAGTATCAAATACATGGGGGAAGGCAGCACAGAGCAGCAGATGCATTTTCAAGAGCTGGAGTCTCTGCTGCACCATTACAGCACTGTTCCCCTCTTAACCACAACTCCACTTTGTAGCTGTACAAAAGTCACACTATTTCTCTGGGCTTAAGTTTTCCCATCTGCAGCAGGAACAGGGGGATGACTTGACTGACTTTTTCATTTATTATAAAGACCTCACTGGGAAGATAACAGTGTCTGAGCACAAAGTATAGCTAACAAAAGTGTCACCATCAAAAAAAAAAGATAATAGATATTTTGAGAGGGCATCATGTGAGCAAGTGCTGGCAGAGCAATGCAAATTTTCCCAGTAGGAGCTGAGGGATGGAAGGGATCTGGGTTTTCTTCATCATCAAGAAGAGAAATCCATCTTTATAACCATATTCAGCTTTGATTACTCCCCCAATCAACCTAACAGTGTCCTTTATTGGCAAAGAAATCACTCCCCAGACTACAGGGACACGTCCTTGGCCAAGATACTATCTAAGGCTGTCACAGATGAGGACACCTCTGACAGAACAAAGCAAAAGGCAGCAAAAGACAGGAAGGTCATCTCTGCACCTTCCAAGACTTTAACAGAAGGCATCAAAATACTCCTGTAATGAACTGACAACTCTCTGAGGAAACAGGTGGCCAGATCCTGAGCCATGGAGCATTGCCAACCCTTTATTGGTCATCTCAGAATACCATTTGTGATGATCTATTGAAACACTCTTCAGGATGGAGGGTTTGCTTTAATTAATGGATCCCAGTTTCAAAAACATTGGCTTACACATCACTCTCTGTCTCTTTATCCCATTTACTGCAGGATGCTGGACCCTTTTGAAACTGGGTGCAGCCAACACTGCCATTAATTCTGTCTACATCAAATAATAAATATCACTGGGCAGTGCATTTTCTTCAGCAGAAAGAGAGATGAGGTCCATCTGACACCCCTGGTGTGCCAGGCAGGCAGCACATCCCAGGAAACAGCCGCTGCTCTCCCTTCCCTCAGAGCACTAAGTGCCTCTGATAAGACAAGTCCCTTGGGAGCGAGAAAGCTGAAAATGGTAGATTCTGTTCACTCATAAATGGCACTTATTTCTTGAACCATTTTAAGACAAGCTCAGTGGCAGCCCTTTTAAACACAGAAATGACAAAAAATATTTAGTGTTTAGAAGGTTTTTGCTCACAGCTAAATGAATATTTTATTCATTTAGAATATACAAATAGTTTAGGAAAATGAACAAGCTTCCTCTTAAATTCTGTTTCAGGGCTATCAGAGAAACTAGTCAACCAGCTGGAGCAAGCAAAATACATTTGGGTCTCTCCTAGTTGAGCTGTAGTAGAAAGGAAGGTATTTGTGGCTGACCTAGAGAGGGTAGAATGGAAGATTGGATTTGTATTGGAACAAAAAAGGTTCTCCTCCAAACCAGATTGCAAAGCACTGTTCAGGTCAATTGCTTCTCTGTAGAGTTAACTCCTAAGGGTTATTCTGATCAGAGATCAGATCAAATAAAAAGGGGCATTAACAGCCAGGAAAATGTCCCATGTCCCTAAATTGTCGCTTTCAAATTACTCACAGGGCTCAGTTTGATGTAGCCAATTTCAAAAATCACCCAGACCTATTAAGGTGGCTTTTTTAAAAAATTAATCTTCAAAACACTTTCTGGTCTCAAAGTCTGATTTGGCACAAATTCTACCTCAAAAACATGCCTTTTCCTCCCCCACCTTTGGATAAAGAGTATGAAACAGATTGCACAACTACATCTCAGATAAGCAGAACAGGTAGTGGTTTAGATACCATTTCATAAATATTTGCTGAACTAATTTTTGGATACTGTCCAGTTTCTGACAACCATGAAAAACATTGAATAATTTGCCATTTTCTTTCACCTTTCTAGGATGAAAAATAGGCAGGGAGGTTTTATTGCTATCATTTCTTGCCATTATTTAATGACTACTCGCATTTATGTTGATGTCTCCTGCCAAAGAAGCCCAAGTTGTTCTTGAATCTACAGGCCTGAGGTGTCCAAATGACATTTATGTAAATATTTATGTATTCTTTATTAAATATTGCCAGATTGAATACCTGGGCTCATATGTGGCTGTGTAGGCGATTAGTAAAGATCTGAGAAAAACCAACTTATTTCTGAATAAATACTTTGTTCCAAACTGGGATTCCAAGTGCACATGCTCTGTCAGAGGTGCCAAGGCTCAGCAACCAAGAGCAGCAGTGGGTTAGTGTACATCATTGTGCACGAGACGGTGCAACACGGGAAACCACCCAAATAAAGTTATTTAATTGTGCTTTCAACCCTGCCTTATCGACAAGTTCTAGGAGTCTGTATGAATAGGGATCCAAAATTCCAGCCATTCCCTTGCTTCCTTATACATTAAGGACTATTCAGAAGCTTCCGGAAAACGCTTTATATAATCAACTTTCCATGACAATAGATTTTTCAGCTGTTTTCAAATTTTTTTTTCCCAATTCTTAAGTCCTTGCATTTCAAGCTCAGCAGTCATTATTCATTTCATAAATAAATATCTTTTTAAAAAATTTCTCTTTGGAGCACTTCTCGATCAGTCACATATTTGGACTGACTGTATGATTCTCACACTTCACCAGGCAGTAATGCTGGAGGGGAAAAAAAATCACCGAAATCTGCTTGTGCCTTTGACAGTGAATCACACACTCACTTATGCTCCAAAGTCCAAACTCCGAGGAAAGCAGATTCACGACTATCACACTTTCACCAGCATAAAGCTACAGAATTAGTTGCCCAGCTGAAACACTCACTGTTGTACCAGTTGTATCTTATTTTTCCATTTGAAGAGTTTTATGTTTCTGGTTTTCAAAAATTCAGATCCAGACCTTAAGATTTGGTTGCACATAATTCCTGCACAATTTCCTCGAGCTGTTCCAAAACACCAACTCTATTTCATCTTTTTGGTCCAAGTACTGGCCTAAAGTATAAATTTCTAACTGGCAGTACAGCAACAATTTCCCAGAGGAGACTGAAAATGCCTGGCTATTGGTTGGTATTATTTATATTCCATAATTTTCCGCAAAGACCTGGGGGTTTTGTGAGTATTACATAAATTAGATGAGTTCATAGGGCCTGCTTCCATTACAGTTTCCTTGTTCTTACTAGGCAAGGAGTCCCTTGAAATCAATGGAGCTTCTGTCTGTGAAGATACAACCTAGGAACACTGTGGCATATAGCAATTACTGAAGCACATGGTGAGCCAGAGCTCTGCATGGCAAGGCTTTTGTTCAGGGTGTAATTAAGAGGGATTTTTCATATTTTTACAACCAACACCATCATCATATTCCTGGTTGCCCTATCTCCACTCTCACTGAGCACAAGGAGCAGCAACCAATACAGATGGGCACCACAGCAGCCTCTAGCCAAGAAGCCAAGGCACTTGAGGGAATGCTTAGATGAGTGAACAACTCCCTAGAGGGCAGGAAAAGCCACAGCAGCAGTTGGGGGACCAGCAGAGCCCAAGGGAAAGATGAAACAGGGAGAAAAAAATCCTGAACTGTACCATAAACACACCATTCTTAGTAGGACACACAAAGGAGCCTCTCAAGAGCTGATATTTGGCAAAGGTCAGCTGTGATCTGGAAGAGTTGGAAAAGGGAGTAGAAGAAAAAAAAAAAAAGAAAGTATTAAGGTCCAAGAATTAGAAGTAGGGATGAACTGTGGAGTCCACCCCTCCAAATCAGGCAAAACTGGAAAGCAGGGTGATGGAGATAGTACAAAATGGAATGAGAGAGGAGCAGAGAAAAATATCCCATGACAAACAAAATCCACAGTTTATTCCTTTTTTAATCCCGAGCAGTCACAGTTTTTAATTTGCAATTTTTCAGCATGATCTACCAAGCAATGAGCCAAGTGGCTGGGATTCCTGACTCACTGTTGACAAGCCAGAAGGAGAGCATCCATGTGGGAAACGTCAAACCCCAGTGAGCAAGCCCCCATCTCTCCCGGGGGAGGGAGCACCCCGCCAGCCTCTGCAATGAAGAGGGATCACACTGCACCAGGGATGCCTCAGCCAGCCCGGGTACCAAACCCAGGATAGCTGCATTCTCATCTAGTTCTTCAGCAGGACTCAAGCAGAGGGTTTTTTCCCTTTGTAGTTACATATATACCCAAATGCAACTGATATTGAAATGATGAGGTGCTCATACAGTGGCAGTGTTGGAGGCTGCACAGCAGCCTTGTGCCCTGCCCCACATGGACCCCACCACCTTTCCCACCTGGTGCCCCTGTGTGGAGCTGCAGATGGAGGGAGGGAGCCTCCTTCCTGTACCCCAGTGGGGAGGAGGAGGCTGCAGACATTGCTGTAGAGGTGCCAGTGCAGAGCTGTACTGTGTCTGGGGTCGGTGGAGGTCTCTGAGCAATGGGGAGTATTATAAGGGTTGGGCTAGGAGGGACTGACACTTTGGACTGTAATCCTCTGCTGTGGGGCTGAAGCCCCTCAGGGGTGTCCTGCTCTCTGAGGATGAATAAACTAGAGAGCAAAATTAATGTCAGAGATTCGGGGATGACTCACTGGTCCCTCACTCAGCTTTGCCAGAGGGGCTGAGACACTGGTGTCAGTGATGCTTTGGGAGATTCTGAATCAGAACTGTGAAAAACTCAAGGGTAGTGATTGGTGAGTCAGGATGGCCTGAATTATACCCTGTGGGCCAGCTCAGAGCCCTCATCACTTTCCTGCTCTACCAAAGGCACTCAGTTTTCAAAATCCTGAAAGACACAAGATGGGTGTTACCCCACTTCCAGCATACCCTTAAGGGCTTGGATGAGAAACACCCTTTGTGGGCCAGAAATAGTCCCACAAGACAACAAAAGGATATCACTGCAGCATTTAGAAATGGGAGAATACCACAGGGAATAGGATCTGGTGGGTTATGAGTAAGAACTCCACCACGGGCTTCAGCATAAAATCCTTGTATATCTGTGTGCAAACCCAAGACTCTTTATTGGGATCTATGAAAATGTAAACTCTGTAACGTGACTTTTCAGCTTCACTGGTCCCTGAGTGGGACCTCAAAGGACCAGCACTTCCACAAGGACACGGCAATGGTAACATGGATGAATGGAGGTGCCTCAGCCCTGCTGGTGCCTCCTTGAACTCTCTGCCTTTGGGCTGCTTTGTGCTCCCTCCCTTGGCAACATGCACTGCTCCTGAGGGCTGGGGCAGCAGTGGGGGTGGCAGAGTCAGTGCCAAAACAGCCAGGGGAATGGGGTAGAAAAATAAAGCAGCAAGGAGAAAAAGGTGATGGTAATCAGCTCCACAAAAAAACCCCCCAGCCACACCTGAATTGTTTATAATATTTTAAGAGTGGCTTAGAGATTGTGGTTGAGTGCATATAATGCTACAGCACATCTCCAGCTCACTGGAGAGCACGAATTATTTACCCAAAAGAAAACATCCCGCTACAATAACATCACAGCACAACTATCCAGAAATTAAGATGCTCTTGCACGCTCACAGCATGTTTTGTTTTCTTTGAACCTCCTGACTCAGGTCCCTCAGCTTAGGACTGTCGTGCTGGATGGGGAGTTGTTTCATCTGAGTTGTCCTCGTGCCTGCAGGGCCCGGGTAAATTATCCACGTCCTCACATCTCTGCACAGCCTGGCCAGGGACGGGATGTTCTCCATGTCGGGGATTCTGGGTTTTCTGAGGCACTGTGTGCACGTAGCAACTTTGCTCTATGTAGGTTTTACCTTTTGTAGGTATGCAATAAATAGTAACCATTAACTCTGAATTGGAGCAAGAGCCCAGCCAGAAAAGGATAAAGTGGTTGCCTTTAATGTCTTTAAATGATGAACTCTTTAAATGTCATCAAAGTTTAGAAGCTGAAGTACAAAGATTTCTGCTGGTATCAACTGGCTGCTGAAAAAAAATAATGGAGGTAACAGCAGGTTGTAGCATTTAAAGTAGGTCAGCATTGCCAGAAAAGAAATACTTTTAAATGCATATATTACAGAGCAGAAACCTGACAAAGAGTTACAAATTCACCATAAAGAATTTGCCAGCTTAATGAAAAAAGAGCAAATGAGTTTATCCACTCAATTTCATTTAGAACCATGCAGTGGTGGGGGGCTGAACAGGTAGAAGCCACATCTGCATTTGCAGACTCAAATGAACACTCTGGGAATAGTTACATCCACAGTATTGTGCTGGTTCCTATCGGAAAGAGCAGTCAGACTTTTGGACTGTAACTACAGATGATCACAGGGATGTTTGAAACACAGATGGACCATTTCCCTGAGAGCCAGCCTGTTTCATCTGCTGCCACACCACCCGTGGTTGCCCAGCTCTTGGGGAAGGTTGCCCAGCACGGGCTGAGGTCAGAGCACACACGTGGAGCAGGGCTCGTGGTCGAGGCACCACCTCCCCTGCGCTGATGCTGGAGCTCAGGGATCCTCTTACCAGAGCCCTGCTCCCTCCTCAAAAGGATGCAGGATACTTGGAGGCAAAGCTCCAGTGTTTTATTGTGGCATCCACCAGCACAGTGGACGCTCTGTGGTAATGAGCTCTGGGATAGATGCAACCTATGATAAAAATTCAATGTTTATTTAACAGGCAGAGGCTTCCAAATAGCAATTCTGGATATAGGATGCACCCAGTGAGAGGGCAGTTATTTCAAGATTAAATGTTTGATTACCACCACAGGGACTTATTTACAAAAAGTAAAACAAACAATGAAAACAAACAAAAACAGGTAAAAGCACACTCAGATTCAAGTTTTACTTCCTAATTTTGCCATGTCAATAATAATTTAAAATAATCTACCCACACGGGAAAGAAAAGTGTGCTCTCAAAGTCTCTGACCACAAGCAACAGCACTTTAAGAAACAAAGTTTGCCTAAAGAAAAGTGAATGCGATTTGATTTTAAAGAATGCAACAAATAAACAACAAACAAAACTTTAAAAATCAAATACAAGTACAAATGATCCTGTTAGAAGAAACACTTGTGTCTGTTTCTTTAGTGTTCTGGTTTTGGTTTGATTTTTTGCTTGTTTGTTTTGGGTTTTTAAAAGGTGAGACAGCATGGCACACAAAACAATCACTCAGGCATGTATATAGAAAGGTTTTTTCCACTTAAAAGGTTCATGAAATAATTTAAAAGGGGAAATCTTTTAAAGGCTGTAACCTTTACACCCTAAAAAGAAAAGGGTGTGAAGTGTCACTGAATTAATTTCACTCCTACTCTGATCCTGGTTAATCGGAGTAATAATGTGTATAAATATACGTATGCTTATCTGAAAATACACACACACACACATATATAAATACAGATACATACATAAAAACTACTGTTGCAGGTGAATATTTTTAAGTCTTTCCCACCTCCCATGGCCCATACTCCCTGTCACACCCATATTTCGAGAGATGAAAGATGGCTTTGTGGTTGAGGCTGGCAGTGGCAAGCCCCAAAGGCTGACAGGTCTCTCCTCTCAATCAAATCTTGGCTAGGGTTGTTTATTATTTTTAAACATACTTTCAGCATTTCTTAAAACTGGAAGAAAAATCAATTCTTTTTTTTTTTTTTAACTTTGTACATTTGACATGATATTGACCCAAATCCACAAACAAAATAGCAGCGACAGCTACAACCTACACACAAAACATCACCTGTTTGATTCCTCATACTTAAGTCCTCTTCTGCAGATACCTGGGCTTCCAAACCTGCCCCAAATGTGCTTCACTCTGTTGGGTTTAATGAGACCTAATAGACCTAACAGAAGTTCCAATAACACTTCCACTGGTTTACCAACAAGAATCACTTTTCCATACCAAGCTGTGCAGCCACTTTTGCAAAATGCAGGAGTATCAGTTTAGAACCAGAAACAACTCTTCTCTATTTGTATTTATCATAAAAAGGAAAAATCTCTAATGGTTGTTCTCATAACTTTTCTGCAGATAGGATCTTTTTCCTCATCTCTCTCATTTCTCCCTTGCTGGCTGTTCTCAGTTTTTTCTTTAGACTATACACTATTCAGATGTACCACCTTTTAACAGAACATCTTACAGTAACAAGTATCATAGTATCATTTAGTGTGATTGTGATATAAAGATAATTTTATGGCATTAAATAGGGAAGGATCAAGAAATCTGAGGGAACATTTGGGCACAACACCAGCAGTAAGTATGACAAGCAGCAGCTTTAGATCTTGATCAACAAACACCAGTGGTTGAGGGCTATGCAAACAACTCCAGAAAGTCTTTCAGCCTTGTCCTTGTTGTTGGATACCTCTGCAGTGCTCCTGCCAAAGACAATCTTCTCCTACAGTCCAGTAATATATTCTGAATAGAGAATTTTATTTACTTTAGGTTATGCCAATTACTATTTGTATGTATTATTGGCAGCAATTTTTTAAGAATGCACAAGTGGTTGGCTATTTTGGAAGAAATAAAAAGGAGGAATCGCAGCTCCAAAATACTCCTGGGTCACCCCCTCCTAGCACTTGAAATGAAAACATTACGAGTGTGGCATAATATACCAGTTACAATGTCCTGAAACAGGATAAACATTTCCATCCACGTACAGCTCAAGATATTTGTTTCTCCAGAACTGCTGCCTCTCTCAATTGCAAAGCAGCTTTTGAAAACAGATTTAGCAGTCCCCCAGCTTTCCACTCTAATTTTCCTGAAATATGCCCGTTTAACAAGTTGCAGGAGGTCCTTGGGGACCTCCTGCTGAAACTCTGACAGCACACAGGCATGTGTAATAAACTGGCTTCCACCTCAGCTAACGCTTTGTTACGCAAGGTTTTCCCTACAGAATTCATTCCTTGGTGTTAAGAGTCTGATTACCTCTCTTAGGAGCATCAGTACAGATTTCCACTGAAATTTTATCAGCAGACATTATTTCTGAGAAAGAAATAAGAGAAATATCTCTGACTTGAACTTTGCAACGTAGTCTTTCATTGCTGTTGGAAGCCAGGCTTTTAAGTCAGACTTTTGTGTAATTCACTGGCAACATCTCAAGCATCAGTAGATACGGAGCTATTTTTGTTTGTTTTCTCTAGGGTAGGAGGAAGGGAAGCAGAAAGGATCTGGAAGAAGATAATTAAACCCCTACAACTGCCTGGAGAACACCATTTCAAATGCTAGATTTCAAGGTTACAGAAGGAAGTGGCCACTGACTGGAACTATATTTAAATGTAAGATGAAGCTCAATACTGTGCTTATTTTTAGGCAAGAATAGTAACCATTCCCCTTTCTTCTGTACAAACTTATTCCTAACAGGCATCCTGTCCAAAGAGTGATCCAGGATAACTCCTAACATTGACAGGAGTGCAGTATGGTGCTATATGGCCGTCTACAGGAACACTGAGCTCTGTCATTATTTCCTACCCCCACAGAGACATTAGCAGTGCATTTCCAAGGTGGAATTTCTTTCCCCAGGGTCAAGTCCAACATCTACTTCAGTCAACAATGACTGGTATCATGTCAGACACTAGATTACATCCCAGCTGAAAGCCAGTCCAGCCAGGATCCCCTAAAATGTCCTTGACTTTACTTAATCTGCCTGTGATAATTTTAGTTGTGGTCTTCCAAGCCACGGCTTCTCCAGACAAGTGGTTCAGAGCCATCCAGAGAAAACAGAAACCAGCAACATCCACTAGTTTATGACATGGTTAACCTTTCTGAGTTCATTTCTCACTTCAGTTTCACAAAAAATAAAGAGGTTTATATAACTTAGTGCTAGAGTTTGAGGTTCATGTACAGAAAGGACAAACATAAATTCCTGCATGGATCCTGATTATTGGATCACTGGGAGAAGAAGAGGTGATTCAGACACTCGAGATTAAAACAACTGGAGGTGTTGGGGACAGAAAGGATTTCCTCTTCTTCCTTCCTTCCTGTCCCAGTGTGAAAGTCCTTTGTTTGGTTGGTTTTCATCTTTTTATGGCCCTGTTTCCAAGGCCACCTCGGAAAATTATCTAACAAATTCTTCCTGCTGAGAAAGTAAATTTCAAAATAAAAAGCTGGTAGCACTCTTAATTACTCCAGCCCCTTTCCTGTAGCACATTATGGAGGTGGCTTGTGGTTTTAATACAGTCTTAGCCCTGCTATTGGAAGCTGTGGCATGTGCTGTGGGCTGTTGTGTGTCCCTGTGGAGAGGGGGTCATCACTGAAACGTCTGGAGATGGCCAGTACCAATGCTGACAGACGAGCACCTCTTAGAAACAACTGGAGCCACTCACGTGGAACAAAAAGCAAACACAGCACTTCAGGGATGTATCTTGAAGTTTCCATCTCTCCCAAACACACACACACCCGCAACAACATGCTCATGGCAACCATTGCCACTGCACAAAGATCTTTTTAAGACAATTTTGTTGTTCTAAGCAACCACTAGATCAGCTTGTTCCTCCAGATGTAACCGCAAACATCCAGCAACCTAAACTGAGCTCTCCGGCCAATTTCATGTCTTTTTTTTTTTTTTTTTTTTATCGAGGAAATGAGGTAACAGGACAATACAGAGCAGTCCATAGCAGTCTTACCCCACTGCTAAATTTCTTCAGTTTATGAGAATCACTAAGAGGCAGTTTCTGTTGCAGTTACACAGAAAGCTGCAAAGCAAGTCAGCGCCTTTAATACTTTGCAAAACTGGTTGTAAAGTCATAAACTTGATGTATGGCTTCAGCTATGGCTACATGTTCAAAACAGGGGTTGCATCTGAATCTAGTATTTTGCAATTGCTATTTTAACAACCTGGTTTAAGTTGCCTTTAAGCCTTGCCAAACTGTAATGAGAAAGAACAGAAATTTTCCAAAGCCCTGTCTGCCCCAAACAGGAACTTCAGCCAAAATATTTAAGCTGGTCCTAAAAAACATTGCACAAAACATGTCATTTCAGTATAAGAAACTATTTTCTGGGGAATTTTAGTGGGGGGTTTCTAGCTTCTCCTTAATTTTGGTCTAAGACTTTTGATTTGGCAGGGCAGACTGCATCAGGCAAACATTTCTGTTCTCCTTACAAAAATGCACCTCAACTCAGCTATACAGGGACTTTGACACTTACACTGGTAGCCTTGGCAGCAGTGGGACTGAAGAACTGACATCCTTGAAAGAAAAGGAGAGGGAATATGGGAGATAATGTGGTCAGACTAGCTAATAAGCAGCTATGGTGTCAGGAATGTCTCAAAAGGAGCAAGAGATTGAGAGGTAGAGGATTGAATATTTGCTGGACAAGGAGACTGAAATTGAGTTCAGACATCCACAGAACTGGCATTAAGAAGCAGCCATGAGGCAGAGACAGAGCTCAGTGGCTGAGGGTGCAGGATGGGAAGTGAAGAAGCTTTGTTGGGAATGGGCAGAAGAGACTGTTCATTTCTTGTCCACCTCCAAAATATTAAACAGAATCAATTCCTCCTGATGAAGCAACAGGACTAGGTCAGCTGACATTATGGGCAGGAGTCAACTAAGATTAAGACACCCAAGCTCAGATGTCTCACCACATATGACCTTGTGTTTAAATTCATAGGACAGTAAATAGATATGAAGGGTGGCATTCAGTGGCCTGAACAGAGGTCCTTATTGCCATCAGAGACAACACAGGCCAAGACACAGTACTGACACCTGCCACAGCATCTACACATGGCCTACACCCCACAGGAGAACACTCTGGCAGAAAATGTGCTCTTGTGGTCAACACATCCTTTCCAGCGTAGCCCAGCGTAGGAATATGTGCCAATAAGGAAAGCTGAAGGCCTGGCAGGGGAAGGAAGACCTTAGCACAGCCCCAGTGGTATGTTACAGGCTTATAAATGGGCATCCTAATGGATCTGTAGAAAAGAAAGGAATTTAAGTTGGACAAGCTACTTGCACACACACTTTCCTAGCTTTTGAAGCTCTGACTTTGTAATCTTACCAATATTCTTTCAACACTTGGATATGCTTATATAAAGGCCTTACACATGAATTTGGACTGGGATTGCCAGAAGCATCTAATGAAATTCATACAAATCCTCTTTGATTTGTAATGGTCCATAAACCAGCACCACACATACACAATGCACAGCACATTCTCTAGTGATAGGTACCTTTGCCAGCTAAAGCAACCCCAGAGCTGGTTTTCCCAAGCACTAAAGACAAATATGCTCAAACAAATGGTTTCAGAAAGCCAAGAGATAACCACTGAGAGTAAGACCAGTCTAGCTTGATCTCTCTGCCTCCTGTTTCTCTCTGCTTGAGGAATTCAGACTCACTGAAAAGTCTTTGTCTAACTTGTGAAGACCAAAGTGGAAGCTCAAAGTACTGTAAAAAGGTTACTGAAGACAACAACTGGAAACACATAAATGTTTTGCACTATGTTAATCATGAACAGTTTTTGTTTTGAGTCTCAAATATAAGCTCAAGAAAGTCAGGCCCCAAACCTGATGTGGATATTTGGCCAATCTGTGTGTGCAAAAGAATAAAGAAAGCCCTGCTCTTTGTACTGCTGTTATAGCTGTTTACTTTCTGGCCTGAGTTCGCAGTTCCTGAGATCTTAGAATAAGTTCTGTAACCACAGAGCTGCAAAGGTTTGAAAACTGTACCAGAGCTTGGGCCAACAGTTCAACAAACAACTACAAAAGAAGAGTTCAGACCTTCAAAGAGAAAGAGGAAGGAAATCAAATGTCAGCGAGCCTAAAAAAAGAAAAAAGATGCAGATGATTTATCGCTTACCCATCTACTTCAGAAAAAAAACAACAACCAAGAGCCTATGAGACCAATCATTAAAGGGAATGGAAACTGAAATTTTCCCCCTTTGAGGGGACACTGTATCTTTTTCAGTAGGGATGTACTATGTGGACCTTCCCAGAGTCACTACAGGCAGCCCATCACACCAAACAGCAGTACCTGTGCACTGCCTCACCTATCAGACCTGTCATGCTCACACAATGAGCACCAAAATTACCTTCTCCACACTCAGGGGATCAGCATTTCTATCAAACAGGCAGAAAGGCTGAATCAAAGCCATCTCAGCAACCTCTGCCTTTTAAGCCCAATTTTGTAGCTGTACAACAATTCAATAATAGGTTCATAGCTCCACCCCACATCTCCTAAGTGGGAACGTACAGATGCCCTTGGTAGGGAAAAAAATTCCACAATATCCCTAGGATAATGCCCGTGCATCATCCCAAAACAGCCCTAACATCTAATATATTTGAACTCATTTTGATACTCTGATGCTGTTTCTTCAGCCCAAAACATTTTGACTTGTTGCTTTCACTGAAGGAATAAGATGAGATACGAAAACTGCCAACAGCAGACTTTTGTCTGCGTGGGACCCCAAGACAAATCAGGAATAAATTTGCTTTGATTTCTCTTCTCTCTCTTTTCTCCTCCCTCCCAAATATTTCAGTTTTCTTACAAATCCCCCATGGTTCTTACAGACTCTTAAAAGGAATATTACAGATTTTTTTTGTTGCTGTTTTTCAGTATTTCTCAGTTACTTAAGAGATTTTTTTGTTACTTTGGGAACATGTCTTCTCGACTACCCCATGAGCAAGCACATTTATTTTCCCCCCAGTGGAAAAGGAGATGTCTCCAAGCTGCATCATACAGAGGTCTTTTCAGATATGAAATGAAGTTTGATCTCAGTGATGGCATTCTTGCCTTAACCAAGAGTGGGCACATAAACTGGCTTCCTCTGGTTATGATGCACTACAGTTTACTATATCTTTTAACTTTAGGGGTTACTTCATTTTATTTAGCTAATCTATTGATACACTGCAATCAATTCAGCTGGATGATTTTGGTAGTAACACATTTGCCTGCATTTCTCACTGTCATTTCTTTCGCTCCCTCTTGTTTCCATCCTTTCATAATTTTGTTCTGCCAACTAACACACACAAAGAACACACTCTTTAACTTTAGTACTCATTAGATATCTGTTCCCCCTCATTCAGGCTCACACTATAGTTTCACGTATAGGATGCAATTCATCCCAAACACATCCTAAAATGCACACATTCCAGCATGATTACATCTTTTCTCAGTCTCAGTGTAGATCAAGCCTATGAAGTAAATTTTGTGTTTAGTCCTCCAGGGGCTGAAAGTTAGGATTATCCTGTTAAATCTCAGTCTTTCTCATCACCTTTGCTAAAACCTCAAGCTCACACACCTTCTAGAGGAATGTGAGGGGAGAAAATTATTAACCTTCAGAGTCTTACTGGGGACTCCAGTGAATGCTACAGCAACTCTAGGATATCTCCCAGTCATTCTAGAGGTTCATTCTGTATCCTGATGAAAAACTAACACAACCAGTTGAATTGGTCCTCACAAAAACGTGTCCCCATCCCCTGTTTATTCCAGTGTAAACCAGTAGAGCAAAACCACTCTGAAATGACCACATTTATCATCTGCAATATGTAGGTGCCAGTAGCTGTTATAGAAATGCTCTCAGAATTTCCTTGCTGCTTCATGGTTGTTTAAGCCCAACACCCCAGTGAAGTTATATATGAGAAAAACAAGGCAAAATCCCAGTCTTATCCTCCACATCCACAAAAACAAGCCAAGCTGAGTCAAACACTTCAGACACCCACGTAAAGCTTTACAGGCATCATTACCGGCCAGAGGTTGAGCAATTGAGATTTTTGCTATTGACTGAGGACATTTCTTGTAAGAGCTACAAAAAGAAGTGACAATCTATAATTTGTTTTTCCAAGTAGGAATGCAGCATGAGTCCTGGAAAACATGATTGGCAGTCCATATATAACTCAGTATGTTTCGCTTAGGAGATCTCAGAGCATTGTAATTAGTGAAAAACCAAATAAATATTTTTGCCCAAGAGCTCTTACCAGCTCAACTCACAGGAATTGTAGTCTCAGCTGAAAGAGTGAAGGGTTAGTTTAGAGAACACAGTTCAATGTTATCCCAAATGGCAAGGCTCTTGAGCTTTGCTAGTGAAAAGAGCCAAGCCAGACCAAAACAACCCACAGCAGACCTCCCTGTGACTGATGACCCTCAGTGCTGTTTGCTAACAAATGTCATATATTGATACCAATATCAATCCAGAGTCTGCATTACATTGCCAACAGCAACCTCCAGAGGTCATGTTTCTCTGCTGATATCTGTGAATATTTTTGACCAAAAATAAGTATTACATAAAACTAAAGAAACACATCAATTACAGCAACTAAAAACAATTCCAGGAAAAACATCCTACCTTCCTCTACTACCACAACACCTTAAAATGGTAATTGGGTTCTCTTTGTTTGTCCTACAGGGTTGTAAGGATTTTGAGCAGTTCCTAAAAAATGCCACCTTCCTGCCAAAAAGGTCTAAATTCTGGAGCCACGGCGGCCCGGCAGACAAACCCTCAGGGTGCTGGGAGCAGAAAGAAATTCTGAAGCCAAAATGCTATTCAGAAGCTTGAAAATAAGTTAGGAATTTCCCCCAGAAAGGTTCTGCAGCAAAGAGGCCTGGCTGAACCTCTGGCTGCCAGGGAAACATGAATCTGGACAGCACTTGAAGGGCCAAGGCATTATTCACCTGCTGCCAAGGAGCACCAGGTCTGCTCCCATTCCTGAGCTGCCAACAAGCTGAAGCAGTCTTTGAAACAAGCAGAGCAAATTTGCATGAAAATGAAGAGCAACAAACAAATATGCAGCTGGAGACAGAAAGTGGTCACAAATTGGGATTTTCCAGGCTGTGACTGATTTATGGGTTGTTTTTCAATTACTCTGGGTCTGTAAGATCAGTACAATAAATTTACTCATTAAGTCACTGCAAAATGTGGTGAAGCTGCTCACCTGGTACTCACTTTTATGGAATCACATACAATATTTGTGGGCCAAAGTGAAACGCCAAAGTTTAGAGCAATGCTGACGGGGTTAACAAGGAGTAGCATTCACAATAACACTCAAATAAAACTTCTCATGCCTGGAGTTCTACAAACACGTCCTAATTCATCCTCCCTATAGCTCTATCAAGGAGATAAGGACAAATTCTTCTCCCTTTTAGAAACTAAGGAAGAAAAACGGAGAAAGTCATTCACCCAGAGTCACTGCAGGAGTGAGCAGGAGGTAAGGAGCTTTTGATCTTTAGTCTGGCACTAGTCAGCACATGCCTCGGACCTACCCCAGCCCTTTTCTCACCACAGCTACCAGATCTGAGGAGAATTCCTCACCCCAAGGTCTGTGCCCGTGTCCATGCTGTCAAACGAAATTTCAACAGAAAGGGACGGGAATACTTCCTGATGAAACAGCTTGGCAGCGAGAAGAATCAAGGACCAATTCTCCTTGCAGGCTTGGCACACAGGTCTCATTAAAGTTAACAACAGATATGAGACTCATGTGCAAGGGAAAGCCATTACAGCCTTAAATCCAATCAACGTCGGGTTTGCCGCGCTGTTCCACTTCAACAATTCTTTGCTGCCTACGCTGATGCTGCTTTCCTGGGGAAGTTTATTTGTACTGGAATTCTTCTTTCTGCGGCATTTTTTTTTTTTTTTTGAGAAATGCAAATATTCTGTGTTCAGCCTCACTAACAGGACTGCCTCTGTGAGTGAAAATGGTCACACCTGGATAATTGGGAAGGTAAAGGATTAGGGACTGTTACAGAATTAAGGACTTCAAACAAAACTGGAAGGAAGGCTAAGAACTGCCCAGAGGGATGCAGATGTAAACATGCTCCTTATTTCTTTGTTCAACATGGCAAAAACTCACCAGGAGGTTCTGGGAAATGGCATCTTTCTTCTTCATTAGCAGGACACCACTTTCAGAGGCAGGAGAGCTCAGCAGTTCATATCTCACACACAAGCATTGTGCTTGTGTGTTTTTAACCAAAAATAGCTTGAATCAACCAAGGGAAGGACTCCACTGTGACATTTTGGTTCCACAAACCCCACTTTGCCCACCTGCTCAGCACAAGGCTGCTCTCCTCCCCACTGTTCATCAGTCTCTCTCTAGGTTTCTTTCCACATCCCAGACCCTCTGGGTCACAAATAACAGGGTCTTTTCAAGACCCTTGCTCTTTTTACCTGGACTTAATGAAAGCCTACAAATGACATACATGTATTACTTAAGAATTAAAAAATAAAGCTAGTCAAGAAAACATGGTTTACACACAGATGCTGTGAGGTGTTAGAACGGACACAAATTAGGAATATTTCTAGAGATGTATAGTGTGTTACATGACTAAACAGTCCCAGATTGGCAATAATAATACAAAATAATAAAATAATACCAAGCTCAGTCATTTTAAAGCACAGAAAAAGTAAAAAAAAAAAAGTGTATAGAGGCTTCTCCAACATTCCTGTTGCCAAAGGAAACAATGCTCTGCTCTTCACCAGCACAAGAAACACCTTCTGCCCACTCAAATAACAGCCATCCTGTCACCTGTGTGACCACTGAGGTCTGCAGAGAAAATCTTTAACTCATTTTTCTCAATTTTCATACAGGCAGTAAACAAATGCATCCAACAATACATATTAAAATATATCTTAAAAAATAAGACTGCATTGAAGTTTTCTTCTCTCTGATTGGTATATTTGATTATCCAAATGAGGGAATTACAGAGCAGGAGGCACAAACCTGCTCTGTAATTTAAGATTCTTTTGGGGGACCAATGTATTAGTTCCATAAGACAGTAAGATAAATATCTTACAGAGGTAGGTTATGAATAAATCAAAATCTAATGTAGTATAATCTGAAGCAGTAAACAGTCTCTGAGTCAAGAAGGAACAGTAGATATGAGATGCCTTGAATTCTGTAAAGCTTCTTACATTGCCACACAGGGCACTCTCATAAACAAATTAGAGAAATAAGTATAGATTAAAACCGCTGTGAGAGGATTCTCTCTCAAAAATCCCTCCAAAGGGGAACTAGTAACTAGTGATGGCTTGTCACTAAGGTTGGAAGACTCCTGCACAGTATTCCTGTTGGTCTGCTTGTAGGCAGTGTCTTCATTTATTACCAGGATAACAGTTTAGAGAAGAAACATCAAAATAGTTATGACATAATTTTATTTAGACTGCATGAGGTTTCTGAGCTTTCTTAGTGACAGCAAGAGCAACCAGTATGATCTTGCCAACTGAGAAATGATCCTCATCCACGACATGAAACACTATAAAGGGCTGGAGAAAGAAGGGAGAAAATACCTAAATATGAAGGAGGGAACATCTGGCTCTTATCCAGGCTGCTAAAAGAGATAACTACTTGTGGATGAGTCATGAAACTGCTGGGAAAAAAAGGACAAATGTCACAACGGGTACACTAGGAGAGCTGTCAGACAGCATTACAGCCAATTTTTCCACTTCATAAGACTTTTGTGAGTCCCCTTTTAGATCTCGTTTGTCCAGAGCTTCTTCAAAACACAGTGCCCCAAAATGGAACAGCCCAGAGAACCAGAGGAAGATTATCAAATATGGTCTATGTGTTGATAGAACTGGGGTTTCAAGGCTAGGAAGGAGAAGACGAGAAATAAAAACACCAGTGGTCAAATACTCTCCATGGTCACTAAGCCAAGAACAAAAATCATTCAATTTATTTGCAGGAAATAAGATTTAGGTTGGACACTAAGGATAATTTCCTGTCAGTATGACAGGAAAGTTTAGGAGACAACCAAGGGATGCTGCAGAACCTGCTGCTTTGGAAGTTGGCAAACCCTTCTGGTAGGAGCTTCTATTAAAAACAGCTTAGCTCAAGGTGGTCTTATAGCTTTGGAGGCTGGATCTCAGTTCTGTAACATCCCATGCACTCCATTTTCATGGAGAGTGTGGTCTTGGATGAGAAAGGTTATAGCATTATCTCCTCCTCCCATCTGGATTCAGCAGAGGTAGAGCTTCAGCCCACACCTCTGGCTGCGTGCAGGACCAGGATGAGAGGGTTGGCTGTGGGGGCACCATGTCCTGCTTTAGCAGGTATTCCCTCTTTTCCTTGATCCTGCTGGCTCTGTGTGACCTATGAGCCATCCATGACCTCAGTCCAGTCCAGCCACACCTGTGCTGCTTCAGTGCACAAGGCTGGACTCCTAAGACCCAGAATGGGAAGCCAATGCTTCCAGAGGGTGTCACACCAGTGGGGCTTAAGACCTTAGCTTTGATTTCATAAATGCTGAGTCCATTGTAGTTTCAATTTCAATTGTTTTATCCCACAGTAGACAATTATGAGCTATCTGCCGATGCACAGCAGGAATGAAATATAATTTTTGTAACAATAGATCTGGTTCCCTTCACCCAATATGACAAATGGAAAGAAAAACGTATATTTGAATAGTCCTGGTCTTAAGTGGCCTCAATAGCTTTCTAGCATGCTGTAGTCTTCAACATATTCTTAGAAGCACAAAATTTGTAATAATTTTCCTGACTTTCATTCAGTATTCAAGATACTCACGGCACAGAATAACATTCCACGAAACAGGACTCTATGTAAAGTCTACAGTTTTCAAAAAATAACATAAGTAACAAAGAAAATAACCCTGAAGCACATGTAGATACTGATAGATTCTTGTTCCTGCAACCACATCAACTCCATTTTCCCTGTGCACTCAGAACTCCAGCTGAGATTGGTGGACAGAGGTGTTCAGCCAGTGCTCTGCTCCTCTGGTGAATGAGCAAGGTCCTGTAGGTGTCAACATCTTGCTTCAAGTCCTCTTGTCTGCACAATCCCCTATTCTTTGGCACCAGAAACATGGCATTATTTTGGCAGAAACCACACCTTCCCTTCAGCAAAACCCAAGGATCACTTGGAGGAAAGAGAGCTCCAGAAAAAGTACAAAGTTCAACTCACGAACGGGTCAAGTAGATTTTCTGATCACATCACTTTTTTATTCTATGTTTACATTGCAAAATGCTCCAACCAGGCTAAAATCCCACACAAGCTGTTCATCAAACACTTTAGCTACATCTCAGCATTCTTGCAAAACCCAGGAGCACTTTCCATTTCATTTACAGTGGGAACACAGCACAAAGAGTGCCCATAAACTCAATCACAGGTACAAGAGCAAAAAGCTTCCTGACTCATTAATGGTCCTCAGCCAACACACCCTTCTCCAGCCAGTTCCATAACCCATGAGAAGAAGGGAGTTGGGAGAGGTGAACTGGTTGTCACTGTACTGTAACACCAAGTTACACCGCTGTCCTTGGCTGTTTAGGGATTTTTCTTCAAATGCTGTCTGGGTAACACTGACAAAAGCCCTGTTCTGCCTTAGTCGGCTTGCTGTGATAATATTTATATAAAAAATAGTTGCTGAGAGTGCAAGGGTGAAATATGGAATAGATGAAATATCATTTAATAATTAAGCAAGTTTTGGAGTTTTAAGGTACAGAAACATTGGCCTGATTAGTATCAAAGCAGTAAACACTGTCTTTAAAAGTGTCCTATCCAAGAAGGAGAATTTAAAGCAGCCAAAAATGTAAAGCTTTCATTTCAACACAGTTCTTTATTCCTTTTGCTTTTAGCTGGAGTAAGACAGACACAGTACAGTGCCCAACAAGCCATGCAGCAACCTGTCCAATTTACAGCAGTGCTTGGCAATTTAAGATTTTCCTTCAGGTGCTGACAGTCATGATGTAAAAGCAAAGCCACGTGACTGATTACAGCCTGCATTCTCTGAAAACACAAAGTGAGAGAGGGAGGGGGAAAAAATCCCCAAACCTTCCTGTTTAGGTGGCATTAGGGAGCTAGGCAGAGAGATTATACTGTTACACATGTCCATCCTTCTGTCCCAGCCTGATGAAAACATTCCTCAGGATGACAATAAGGAAAGGCCAGTGACAGGTTGGGCAGGTAGAGGATAGTGGGCTAGCAGTCATGAAAGCAGAACATGCTTCCTCTGGCCCCCAGTTCCCAAATATCAGATGCAGATTTTAACACTCTGGTTACCAATGATGGATTCTCAAAAGTGGTAGTGAGCATGTGGTCACCTTCTCATTTAGAAATGGGGCCTTATCTCCACCAAATAAATTTCAATCCACTGATTTCTAATCCTGGTCATCTCTTGTTTACCATTTATTGTCTTAAAGTGGTCCTTGGGTACATAACCAACCTTAATGCATTCTTTTGCTCTGAACTACATTGACCTCCATAGAAAAACACATGTTAATTCAGACAAATCAGAAAACTGGGTTATGCTTTCTGTCCATTTTTTTTTGGGGGGGGGGGAGGACACATAAAAACCAAGTTTACAGACTGAAACTTTCTGTACCAAATTCAACATTTTAAAATATGGGTCAAGTTTGCAGTGTAATTATTCTTTTAAAACACAATCTGTGTTTTCCCCCACAGTTATCCTACAGTGAATTACACAAGTAACCAACCCAATTGTACAAGGGGTGCTGAGAAAAAGAGGACAGATTTTCACCAGTAGAGACTGACAATTGCTGGAGGCAAGTTACCAGACTTAACTGACAAATTATTTCACCTGCTATTGCAAATCCTGCATTCCTAAGTACTTTAGACAAACTTCTTTGTAAACCTCTTAATCTGCCACTTGAAACAATTCCCAGGCTGAAGCATTCAACTCAAAGTAATGGAAAGTTAACCCTCACCAAAGAAAACTCATGGTTTTACAAAGATGTGCTCTACAGCAAATTTAGCTTCAGTCAGATACCTGCAAGCTCATTCAAACCTGACTGATCTGTAAAGGCAGACGTTTTTCTTTTAAGAAAAGAACTGAAAGGAAATTAAAGGTTAAAAATGTATTATGATAAAAATCACAAAAATTAAGAAGCCACAAAGAAAGAGGAACTGACAGCCATTTATTTTTAACAAAACCCAAACCACCAAGGTACTACTATAAGGTCGAAAAAGGTAACTCATTAAACTGACAGTACAGATGGATTAATATAGCCAAAAAGTTTTCCTTAACTGTTTCTAAATTAAAAGATGTGTATATAAACCCGTACAGCTCAACAGCAATTTTACTCCTGAATTAAGATGCTGTTGTTGGGGAGTATAAAATCTTCCCAGGTGTAGATTACATTTCCTCAGTCCTGAAAGACTGTGTCATCAGCTCAACAGGACACTGAAATACGAGTCATCTCTGTCACTGACATATTTTCTGACTTTCAATAAGTAATTTCTACTGCGTGTTTTCCTGTTGAAGCCCCTCCTCAGCTTTGACTACAAATAATTTAAACTCCTCAGGGCAAAATTTTTCTTTCACTGTATGTCTGTGTAGGGCCTAGCACCAAGAGGAACCTGGATTTTACCTTAATGCAAGCAACAACAGATTCCTAAATCCCTCAAAGGCTGTTCTTCCCACATAGTTTGACTTCTGTACAGGCCAAGGAATGTTATACACCAATTTCTCCATTAACCTGAAGTGTTTGGCCTGTTGTATCCCTTCACTGATGATCTGGTGATCTGTAACTGATGCTGAAGCCTCAAATACATTAATTACAGGTAGAACATCTGCTGAGGAATTTAAGTGCAAAGCAAAAATCCAGCTTTCAGTCCTGTGTGAGTACAGAAATTAAAAATGATCTGCACTGGAAAGACAATCTGTGAACTATCACCTGATGATTTATAGTCTGTGTTTGACAAGGAGATTTGTGCGTGATTCAAGATCATAAAACAACTCAAAGGGGAAGGAATTTTCAAGTCTTTAGATCCACCTCCTGCTGAAAGCAGAGTCAACAGTGAACTTCAACTGGGTTGCACAGGGCTTTAGCCAGTCTTGTCTTGAAAAACTCCAAATATTCATAATCTACAGTGATCTGAAAGAAACTACACCTTTCAAAACAACACAGGAGTTCTGGCCTCAAACTAGTGATTTTGTCTGATACTCCTCTAACTTTCTCTGACATGGAAGCATTTTACTACTGTATTGAATGTATTTCCATCTCACCTTCTCTCTTTTAGTCCAGGCTCAAAACACATTTGCAGTCAGTCTTAAAAATTCCAGGTGTTGTGGTGATAGTAGAGTGAAATTCTGGGACCATGTAAGCTGGAAATGGAATTCAGGTTCCAGCAGAGCCAGTCACTGGCTGCGGGGCTCCAAATATGCAGAGATATGAACCAAAACTCAAAAATTCTTCAGTGGAACTATGGTTGATAAGTATATTCATTTTAAAGAGACAAACAGTGTTTTCAGCAGCCTATCAACTTCTTAACGATCAGATAAGTCCAAAAGGCATTTCTCTAAGGTCCAGAATAGGATCATAAGATCAGTTCAGGTTGGAAGGGATCTACATAAATCTTTATCCCAAACCTCAAGCTTAAAACATGGTTAGCTATGAGGTCAGACCAGGGGTTTAAAAGAAAACTATACCCACAGCATCAAAGTGATTCTACGAACACCCAATATTTTTTGAAACGGGGGAAAAAATGTCCTGTTTTTAATTTTGTCTCATCTCCAGTTTTAAAAAACACATTTGGAACATTCAGCTTTGGTTATGCAGAAAAAGACAATATTGGGTGGATAGTGAATTGTTTTGGTGTTATATAAGACATTGGTTAAAAATTCATGTGACTTCAAAGAGAGATTACACAAGATTATAGATCTAGGGTGAAATTCTGGCTCTGATTAAAATCACTGGCAAAAATCCCACTGGTTTGACCACTGCCAGAATTCTGCCTCTAACATGAAGTGCCCAAGTTTTACCAGGCAAACCCACACATGCAGACTCAAATTTATCTTACAAGTGCATCTCTCAGCAACAATAAAGCTTGGAAAACTTTTTGTGATCTCCCCCAGAGTTGTGTGAGGGTTTTTCTCATTTTTAAGATATTCTCTCTTCCACTGTAGATTTTTCATTCTCTACGAATTAAGAAGACTGTGGGTGCAAACAAAAACAATGGAACTGTCTGGGAAAAAAAAACAAAAAAAACCAAACCAAACCAAAACAAACAACAACAACAAAAAAAAAACAAACAAAAAAACAAAACAAAACAAAACAAAAAAACTGTGAAATGGGTTTTTCTGTTCTTTCGAGCCATGGATTCTGGAATATCAGGGAATACAGAAGCCTTCCTCCCATTTCAGTGCCTTTCCTACCACTGGTAAAGCTGGAGAGACCTTGCTCCATCTTCAATAATGGCAAAAGGGTGGTATCCTGACACACAGGAGCTTGCAAAACATCCTTGAGAAAAGCACCCTGAGACCAGGGCAGACCTGGGCAGAGACCCACGTCAGCACTAAGGTGGGAAGACTGTGAAATACTGAGCATTTCGTCTGCATATCCACGTTCTCCTTTTTAATGTCCACCTGCCTTTCCCACAAGGACACTACCAGGGGAACAGCTCCATGACTGAAAACAAGAACCAGCCTAAAAGCAGTCACTGAAGTGCTCCTTGTGCCACAGGTAATGTTTCACGTGGAGACTGGCAGCCCAAAGGCAGTCAGATTAAAAATGAATTCTGATCCTGATTTTTTACGGTGTTTCCTCATTCCCCCGGGGCAAATCCCGCCCGACTGTTCCAGCGTGCCCTGCACCAGCAAGCTGGTGAGCACGGGGCCAACTCCTCTACACACAATCAACACAGCAACAGAGAGATGTGCAGCCACCCTCCTGCTATCCGGCAGGAAATCACCTGCAGCTGTCAGGGCACAGTTAAAAACATGCACAGCACAGCCCCCTCGGATGCTGTTGGGAGGTGTTTGCTCTTCCCAGCCAGCAGAGAGGTTATGCATTATCACACATTCTCCCCTGCCAGGTAAACCCAAGGCTTCCCACCTTATTCTGGCAAAAGGCACTGCTGGAATCCATCCCAATGCCACCACTTGTTTCCCTCAGTCTTTCAACAGAGCTCTGCACTGCAGCAAGAGGTTTCTCCAGCTAAAAAAAATGAGCCCAAAGCTCGTTTACAGCAGAAGTGTTGCAACAGTTAACTTGAGTAATGCTTATAGAGGCCTCTGAAAATATAAATCACTATAGCATTGAATTATTAACCTTGATTATTATTGCTTATGCAGTGCTTTGGGTTAGGGCTTACAAAGGCAAGAGAAGATTAATTATAACTTGTCCTAGAAGCAAAATAGGAGGAAGTGGAACACCCTCAGCTTTGCTCTCATGCAAAAACACAGTCACTTAAAACGGCCTGAAGATGCCGAGTTCACTGAGCTCATTAGGCAGAGGCCAAGAGAGCTCAAGTGAGCTCTGAGCACAGCCCACAAGAGAGGGATCACTCGATTCCTGCCCCTCAGCAGCACGTGGACCAGCAGTTCAGCTTCGCAAACATATCAAATGCTCCTTCTCAGACTGACCCAGTGACAAACCTTAACGTGTCCACAACTGAAAAGCATCAACTTGGGAAAGAACCTCCTCCCCAAACCACAACTGTGCATTTTGTCATGAAGTTTGCTTTTTATAATCTGCTTCTGTCAGGAATTTAACACAGTAACAATAATTTAAATTCTGGGATTAACAGAAAATATCGGAGTCTTCAATGCAAGTTTTAAATGTAAACAATGAACTCTCCTGTGCCCAGTGCAAACACTACCAGACTGCTGACCCACTGGGCTGTGGAAGGAGCAGGAGAGACAGCTGTGGCTGCAGGGAGATGGGTGCTTTTTTAGTGTGTGCTCAGAAATGATATGGAAAATCCAGCACAAGTTCTATGTGAAACTACACCCCTTGTAATACTGGAAATGTGTGGAATACAGTGTGAGAAATAGAGACAGCACTGGTGTTGCTTTCAGAGAAGTTAAGGACTTCTGGTTTCTCCAAAATGCCTGTAGGATCCACAGATTTTTTTTTTCCTTCCAAAAATAATCAAAGCATAAACTTAAATCTATCACAGGCATCTTGCACTACAAACACTACTCTCCAAAAGTATCAACATCCTTGTACTTGTCCTTGCCCAAACAGGTGAAAGAGCTAAATAACAAGAAAAATTAACCCACCACTGGCAAGAGTTACAAAGTCAATGATTTTTTACCTTAATCATATCTCCCTAAAGAAGGAAGCACTGCACTTTAGAGGACCTCAATACAAAGATTATCAGAGTTGAACAGTTCAGGTACCTCTGCAAGTGAGATTATGTTCCCTATGCTGATACTGAAAATCTTCTGCTGGCTGTAGGAACAGAACAAGCTAATTTCTTTGGAGGATGAGGGGCTATTAGCTTAGACCTCTTTGGCTGAACACACTGTATGTGCTAATCAGAATTAATATGCTTGATTCAGCCACTATTTCTTTATTTGGATCCAAATGTTCACCAAATCAGCAGGGATTTTTTTTTTTTTAATCTTGCTGCAGATGGAAATTTCCATACTACAGTTCTGCAATGATTGTAAACAAGAGGTTGGTTTCAACACCATCAGATCTTAACCCTTAATAAGAAGAGTGGCCAAATAATCTGTAGGGAGGGAGATCAGGGCAGTCCAACAAGGGCTCTGTGCAAAAAGAAGGAACTGAGACCAAGAGCTACATTTCTGCTGCTCCCCGTTTTTAAACTCTAAAGAAGACAAGGCAAAAGGGGGGGGGGGAGGGGAGGGCCTGGAAGGAAAAAAAGAAAAAAAGAAGAAAGGTCACTAATTTTGCTGAACTTAACTCTTTATTGTTAAAGTCTGAATTTGTTCCTTAGTCCAATATTGTATACTAGTTTGCACGTGACAAAGAAAATGAATCATATGAGAAAAACCTCTACAAATGCCACAGGATTCCTTCCAGCCCCCTCCCCTCCCAGTTCAAGACACTTTATATACACTTTTCAGTACTGGATGACTTCAATTTTGAGCCATGACATCCAAAACATGACCTCTTCGATCTTTTTTCATGAACATGAGGAGTGAACAGGGACACAGGATGCTTCCTAAAATACTTTCTGAATCCCATTTCTGAATCTTTCTGAATCCCATTACTAGGCTGCTGTGTGGGAGAGGCAGCAGACGATGCTGTTGAGCTTCCCCCATCCATGCTCTCTATCCCTTCAATTTGCTGTACAAATTGGAGATGCAGTCCAGAAATGTGTACACAGGAAGACAAAGGGCTTCTGCATTTCCAACTCTTGCCCTATGCACAGCAGTTGGCTTCTAAGCTACTTCAGAATTTGCCTCAATCTATATACATCAATAGAGGGATTGGATGTTTCAAGGGTGTATTTATATAAGCCAGGCCTGAGTTATCTGAGGAACAGATTGTCCCTGCCACACCTCTCCATGGCAGCAGCTAGACAGATTTGCTTTATTTTCCCTCCAAGGAAGAATAAAGTAAAATAATAATAAAGTAACAGTTTTTAAAAAAAACAATATCTAAACATGTAACAAGGTCCATAGCGATTTTGGGGTTAAATCCCAAATTCTAGGTCTTCCTTAAGGCTTCAGTTATAATCAAACATAAAACTGCCAAAACCTTGCGCCACCTCTAGCAAACACAGACACGCATTTCAAGTGCAGAAAGAATGTTTCAAACCCTTGAAATACAACCAATCTGGTTACCAAATCCACATTCTCTGAGCAGAGACGTCCTGGTTCGTGACTTCTGAACTTTGTATACAGAGAAGTGATCCAGCCTTGTGCAAAGCCTGGAATCTCCATTGGACAGGCTTCCCTCCAAAGTCTCATCTGAACATTCCCACCTTTCACGAGACTGACCAGACTCCTTTACTAACTATTGTTTACCAGGCTATTCTCACAAAATCCTCCTGCTACACTGTTACAGCTGTCTGAACAAAACCAGGAGCCAGATCCAAATGTTTAGGCCTCCTTCTATCCCATTTTGGCCACCATGGGACTACCATTTGCTCCCTGTACTTCTACATCCACTAATTAAAAAGTGCCTCTAATCTGCATTGCACCACTAACCATGCACACCCAGTCAACAATCTGTCACACTTGTGAACTGAAATCTGTGAAGTATCAAAGCACCAATAAAACCAGATATTACATTGCACTTTCAAAATAAGATGATAAAATAAATCTTCTCCCTTACAGACGGGTTTCCCTTTTTTTTTTTTTTTTGCTTCAACCTCATGGGGAAGAGCTGGAAATCCTGGTCCTTCGTGAGTACCAGTCCCTTGAATTCCTTCTCTGAGTTTGCAGCCTATGTATAGTTTTTTATTCATATCTATTTGACAACTTTGACTTCCTTTTAAGTCCCGCATACTTTACTGGGGCCTGTTTTTACTGAACTGGCAGTGATACCTCTAAGCTAAATTTTGTATTTTCATAACATTAACAGGGATTCCTTTTGAGACTGTTTTTTATTTTTTAAAAATGAAAAAAACTGGGGCCACACACAAAAATAGCTACTTTCATACACATGCGAGCAGGGACTATGGTTGGCTGTTGAATTATTGCATAGATCTGAACACATTGCTCCGAGAAAAGATCTGTAATTGTTTAGTGGTTGGGCTACTGGCCGAATTCTCTGCCTGGAGCTGTTTTTATAAATAGGCCTGAGGACAAACAAACAAGCTACTAATAACAAGTCGACTATTATGTTTTGAAGCAGCCCTGCTTTGTGTTGTCCAGCACACGAGAAGCTCAGATGGTAAATACAGAAAAATCCATGGCAAGAAGTAAGGATAGATCATGCCAATGTTAAAATTTCAGCCCACTAAAATAAACTCGATTTGGGGGAAACACCAAAACACACAAGGCTCTGTGTGGCTGGGCTGTGTCAGATCCCCATTTCTACTATTACTAGGTAAAGTTAAGAAACGAGGTAAAATGGGTTAGTAACAGACATCACCAACTCCAGAAAGCCTAAAGCCAGCTGCCCTTACTTTTTCTACCAGTTCTTTTCACCATGTCCCACCCATAACTACATCAAAGATCTGGACAAAACTCAGGACATCCTGATTGACCCTGATGGAGTTCTCAGATTTGTCAGGAACACTAAAGTATCTCATCACAGTTTTTTTCTATGGGTAATCCATGGCTACTTAATGAAAAGTAAAGGTCAGATTTTCTGCCACCTCTATTTCAGGCTGTTCACCTGATTTCATCAAACTGCAAAAAAATTTTCCTGCTTTTAATGTGTTCTGAAGGTAATTTGAGCTTCCCAGCTAAATACTCAAACTCATCCATTAGTCCTGTGATACCTCTCCTTGAGAGAGACACACTGTCTTGGACACCATTCTCTGCTATTTCATAGACTTCTTTCTGTTTCAGGATATAATTACATCAGTGGAATTTTTCACCTTTGGCCTTGGAAGCTTATTTGGCACCAATCAATCGAAGCCACGGGGGTTGGTATGGGAACAACCCACCCTGATGCTGCAACTCTTCAAGCAGTGCAGCAACAGTAAATTATTTTGGAGGAAGGTGAGAAAAATCAAGCCCCTTACCTTTTCAATTTCTCTTCTGTTGCTTATGGATCTTAAGTCTGTTACTTGGAGGATGATCCTCAGCAGCCTTTACTGGCCCTGACTTCCTTGACATAGACATCATAACCTTGCTGACTGTGGCCCATTTTCTCTGCTAAGCTCCCACCTGGAGGGGCTAATTTTTTCTTTCCATAACTGTATTGGTTTTGCTTTGCTTCTTCTTTTGTATCCTCCTTGCAGAGCATACTTTGTCCCCACGACCCTCCTCAAAGCCTTAGCAGCTCTATCTCTTTCTTTATGTCATTCAGCATTAGCAGCTTAGTCTTCGAAAACAAATCCTCTTTTTTTTTTTTTTGCTGATAAGAAGAGCCACTTACACCCTCCCTTCCCCGTTGTTTTCCTCTCTCTTTGGAGGAAGATCTACCCAGTTCCAACACCGCTCCATGTGATGACGCAGGCGAGAACATGGAGTCTAGTGGACCATGTGTAATTGCTACCGAGGTGAGCACTTTTCCAATAATGCCCAGAAACGATGGAGTCAGCAGGGATTAAGGGAACAACAGAGTGCTCAGCATTTATGGCAACACACTGACGCACTTCAGGGTGCACGCTGCAGCCCGGGGGGAAGCAGCAGCAACAGCACCAGCAGAGATGAAAAGACTTTGCTAGGTAATACTTAAAAAAAGGAAACCACAACAAAAACCCAGTGCATTTTCCCAGAGGAAAATGTATGCTCCCACAGGAAGGGCTGTATCTCTCTGGAAGAACTGCATTGGTCCTGATAGCAGCAGGGCAGAAAGAGGAGCTGGTAGGAATAACAGGCGAGAGCAGCAGCTGGTTTCTCTCCAGAATCACCAGCCAGAGACACAGCTCCCCTGGCACAGCAAATGCCCTCCCCGACAGTGCTCTCATAAATCAGCTTCGCTGCCATGAGATGAATTTGTACTTGATTGGATTTCAAATGGTCCAGAGTCTGAAACACGGAAACTGTCACAGCTTTCAGCAAAGCATAACTTCTCAGATCAACCCAGGGTAGTGGGGGAGTGGACAGACACCAGAATGGACACCAGCATCCTCTCCAGGGGATCTAGACTGAGCCAAAGGAAATGCCAGGCCAGGGGCAGTACCTCCTCCCTGGACAAATGGACTACAATAGGGCTGTTAATCCAGCAACTTTATCACAAATACTAAATCCATAGGAAAAGAAAAAACCCCAAGCTTTACCAGAGCATAAGCATTACCAAATAAAATTATTTAAACATTTCACTGCAGAAGTTTATATACATGCAAACAGCCTTCGTTCTTGAAATCTTGTTGCTTCTCAGCAGGTTTCTACCAGCACAAGAAAACCTTCAGAGCATCTACTTACACAAGAAGGGAGGAAAACGACATCCTTTTTCAGCTTTAACCAAACCAGTTGTTTCTGCAAATTTCTGCTGTCCTGCTGTACCACAGCTGCTCCAGCCCCACTGTCAGCTCTAGCCAATTGTAAGTCATCAGTTTTCAGCACACAATGCAGCTGAAAGCCAATTCTGCTGGTAGCACTGCTGGAAACGAATCATTATTTGCCCAGATCTTGTATTAACCTTTTATTTCCCTTGAATATCACCACTGGAAAAGGATGGCTCACACCCTTCAAAGAGACCAGAGGAAGCAGATAGCAAAAATAAAATTAGAAAAAAATAAGGAGGGGAGTTAGGGAAACAGGGAACAAGAAAAGTTTATAAAACGTAGCAGAAAGAAAAAGTATACAAAAGTTTAAATATTATTTCAAGCAGGTTTCCCTAAACAGAGTGAGACCAAAAATAAGCAGGTTTAGCTCCAAAGGTCATGTAGTTTTAGGGCAAATCACCAAACATCTACTCCATCCACTTGCTCTAATCACTCTCTCTACTGTAAATTTAAAGCTCTAGACAGCTACTACTGGTGCAAGGATGACAGAAGTCCTAACTAAACTTTTAATACTGTCTTAACAATTTGGTCAGATAATTAGTTTGTCTTCCTGCATGAAAGCAATCTACTTTCACTCATAGTTCTGCAACAAAAGGTCTATGGGCTACACAGTCTACAGCAAATTCTACACAAATACTTAGCAAACAACTCCTGTCTTGGTGGGCTATAATTTAACAAACTTTGAAAGGTGCTCCCCCTAAGATGTAAATTTTTTTTCAGGCTAAGTTTTAGCTAAAATTAAGATTAAAAAGGCATAGTTAGACAAATAAATTCTTTGTCAAATAAAAAGCCCCATAGTATTGAATCACAAAGATCCTTCACTGCTGCCATGACTGTGAAATCTGGCAGGGTCTCATGGTCTGTCTTGTGCCATCTCTGTAAGACTCTGCCCAACTCTGGCCTAGAGATTAAGCCAGACAGCTGTGGGAGAGATCTCAATTTCTCAATAAATTCTTCCAAGACTTAGTGTGCACCCAGCAAACCCTTGTTACCTCCTGTACATCCTCATGCTGTTTCTCTCTGCCCCATTACACCACTCCAGTGCCAGCTATGAGAGCTGAGGTGAAGGAGGAGCCTCTTGCGCTGTCTTGCTGGAATTCTGGACAGGATGGAGGACAACAAGGAATTTCAAGTCCCTAGTGCAAAGGTAGCAACAATCTTTCCATGAAATGATTTCCTGAAACCTGGGTAAGCAATCTCAGAATGTTTAACCTAAGCAAGATACCTTGGGCATGATACCAAGCTACTGGGCTCACTCCCTAACAGAAACATCAAAATATCTCACAGGAAGGACAATTTAACATAAACCACTGGAAGAACAGAAATCAGGTTAATTTTATCAATTTAACTTAATGATTTTAGTTTAATTCTTAATCCCTAAATTATGTACTTAAGGGATTATAATTCTATCTAAACTGTGAGCATTCACCAGCTGGTTAGAGACAAACTGAAGTGTACCTGTCTCAAAAGGTTAACTAGGAGCTGTCATGGTGCTGTTGCCATGGATAAAGCACATGTGATTAGAACATGCGTCAGGAAGCCTCCAGAGCAGATAAAAAGTTTTAATACTATGTAGATATATATAAGCACTGTGAAAACTCATCTGGAATAATGTGTACAGTTCTGGTCATCTGCTCAGGAAAGGTTAATTCAGCTGGGAACAGGTGCACCAAAAGGCTGTTTTGAAGATGAGAGGAACACAGAGTCTCTCTTGAGGGACGTGACTAAAGGAGCTTGGCTCGCTTCATTTCACAGTTGACAGCTGATAGTGAATGTGATCCTTCTCCACAGTTACATAAGGTGCATAAACATCAACAAGGGAGAAGAGATAAAGGACACTTTGTGGGTGCAATTAGAAAATGGAAAATTATTGTGAATAAATTTAGGTTGGAAATTAGGAAGGGAAAAGAGTGAAATTCTGGAGCAGAACTCTAATGAGAACAAGAAACTTCACCACTTTTCAGATTACTGAGGTTTATTGTGGGGAAGATATGATGGGGCTACCTAAAGGATTTTCCTACAGGAGCAGGAAGCGGAAATAAATGGCAGGTTAAAGGAGGCTCCTTCTTGCTTTATGCACAGAGAAAGAATGGAAATAAATAATAATTAATTCTAGCATTTTTTTCCTAGGCTTAAGAAGTTCTGATCCTATTGTGGACCCAAAAGCTGACAGATCTGCAGAGGAGAAACAGTCCAGATGTCTAATGGCTGAAAGATCAGTAAGAGCTGTGGACATCTGGATAGGAGTCATTGTATGGAGAATGTGCGAGTCAACATAAAAATCCAGAATGATTTAGAAAGATTAATTCTGAACTGTTTTCTAAATTTGTAAAGAGACTGGTACACAACATGTGGCCACATGTCAGAGCATGACCTTTTCCATGTTCAGAGTATGACAACCATATTCTTTTGTTAAATCTGCATCAAAACACACCAAATTTGTCATAAGAAGCCCTTGCTCCCTAATGCCATGGTTCTGATCCTTCTCAAAAACCTCACATCAAATGTGGTGCAAGGATTATATGCAAATAATACACATGGAAATATGGAGGTGTGTGTAGGCACACCCATATACATGACAAACAGGGGATACTACTCAGGAAAATGATCATCTTCTTATTTAAGAGTCTAAAATACCCCAAGATTTGATGAAGAGCTGTATACTGACTTCAAAGGGGAATCAAGATGCTCCTACCTATACAATCTAGTTAACAAGCAGAAATTATCTCCATAACCTACTGAATAGCCCAGTAAAACAAACAAGCAAGCAAACATTGTTTTTGTGAATCTGAAAGTGATTTCATTTTAATTGGTTTAAAAGAGAAGCTCAAAAAGAGGAAGGAAGAGCTTTAAAAATGGAATTACAAGTAAAACAGGGCAGAGAAAAGAAAAGAAGAAAAAACTTCCTCAAAATGGATGGGAACGGCAACATAGAAATACACAGCATTAGGATTACAAGCATTTGACCAGCCACCACCATGGTTCCAACTTTCACCTGTCTCAGCCACGTGGAAGACTACTTTTACCACAATTAGAAGAATGAGACCCTCACTGGGAGAATTCTGAACTGATCTGTCACCATCTTTCCAGGTTCAAACGACAGTTCCCACGGTGAGGGCGCCCCTCGCAGCAAACGCTCTTCCTCAGCTCTCCCCAGGGCTCAGGGAACAGACGACTCTCCAGAGGCTTCAGCTGCTGTAACTTTGGGAGTCTGGTGACCTGCCTTTTAAAATAGTGGGAGTAACTTCCGTTGCTCCCTCAGCAGGGCTTTTACTGCTTGCCCTCGCATATAACTCGAGCAACAAAAGTGCAGCTGTACTCAGTTTAAGGCAGGGCTATAATTTCCCACCCCTTATTTAACGCTGGCTTATTTCCATCAGCCTTAACAACACTGAATGGCAGAGAAGGGATGTTTTATAGACTCATGGTTCTCTCTGGTTCTGCCTCAACTGACACAAATTGACTTGATCCACAACAGAAGGCAGTACATCTAATTGACACAGGAGTCTGGGGTCAGACCTCATCACAGGTGAACTCCTGAGGCCAAAGGGAGCCTCATCATAGCTGAACTTACACATGGAAAGCTCCATGCAGAGTCAGTGCTGAATCAGGAGGAGAGTGGGCCAAGACATCTACCAGTGCTGAATTACCTAGAATGGTCTGGCTTTAAGCAAGATGAGGTTCTTTGCTTATGTATAAGACTAGGGAGCCATTGAGCTCTACTTTCCAGATTTGGGCAAGTTACTTCTTATATTTTTAATTTCCAAGCTTTATATCAGAAATAATGATACTTCCAGGGCAACATGGGTATCATTAACTCATCTATTTTTCCTAAACATTTAGAACTTTGCAGAAGGAAAAAGATGGAAGAGGGTAGTGCATTAAGGTTATTATGTTAGGTTGGCTCTCTCACCAGGCTTTCTTTTGAGGAGAGTTTTAAAACAAATACTTGGATTGAATACCCCATCAATAAAAACCTGGATATCCTCCAAGAGTCCACTTCTTTGGCAAGTTCAAATAAAGCAGGTCTCCCAGTGTTTAAGGTGTAAGTGACAGCTTGAGAGCACAGAAGGTTGGTATTAGAAGGTACATCTATCTGATAAGAGCTGCAATCTACAGAGGATAAACTGAACAGCATATGGATAACAAGATAAGCCTAGGCAATATCAGGATCTTGCAGGTATCCAAGAATTGACAGTACAATGATTGGTGATACTTCACATTTCAGATCCAGATTAATTAGGGCACTGATGTTACAGGGTTCACTAAGAAGCCCTCCAAACCAGGGCCAGTGCAGGCAGGCACTTGAGTTTACATGGAATGAACAAAAATATGTTTTTCTCTAGGCACAGAGAAGTAAACCACTTGTGTCCATTCAGGATCTCACAACAGTTTCCTTCAGAAAATGAAGTTTTACTCCAAACTCTGTTCCCCACTTTGCATTTTTTGGCAAAGTCCTCCTCATCATGTATTCCAGATGAAGTAACTTCCTTGAATTCCTGCATAAATTTTCCTAGGACTGCTAAGCACCAGTGATCTCTGTCCCAGATATATATCACATCTATCTATATGTCAATCATATGTAGCAAAACAACTTCTAAAGCACTTCAGAGCTCTTCAGGTGCTGAAGTTTGTATCAGTTGCCAGTTCCAGAGTTTACTCCACACACTGTACCCAGCCAAGTAATCCACTGCCAGAGGGTCGGTGGAGCGAGCGCTCAGTTTGGGCTACATGCTCCCTTCAAGGTGAAGAACAAAGCCATCAGGGCGGTAGGGTCAAGACTTCCATGCTTCACACTTCAAGGATATCCTCTTCCTCCACCGCGCTGACACGTGGCAGGAGCAGCACAGCTGGATCCAAGATAAAGCGAGCCTGTGGTTAGGAGGTTATACCATCGCTTAAAGTCTGGCTAAACTTGGCTTTAACCACCAAATCGACTGTGTATTTTTGGACTGGTGAGGAAATGAAACACTAAAGCTTTGGGCAAAGTTTTAGATTAATCTGTTAATGAATTACCAGTGATAGCTGAGTTCATGTTTGACTGAATTTCTACGGTCAGCTTAATGAATACATGTATTTGGAAAAGACTTAACTGAGATGAATGTTTGTGCTCGCTCTGCTTTGAAGTTACACATGAAATACAGAAATATATTGCACCAGTAGCAATTGCTTCAGATGTAATTTCCCAACAATAAAAAGTCAGGAGCAAGAAAATGTTAAGCCTACTGCCAGAACATATAATTAAATTTTCAACCCGAAGCAATAACCTGGGCAGCCCAACCAATGTGCCAGACCAAGAACTCCAGCTCCAGCCATCAGAGGTAAGTCCTGTCCCTCCACTGGTGTCACAGATCTTTCTCTGGGCAGTTCAGTAAAATGACACACTGTCACACTCACGGACAGCAGTGCTGAAAAGCCTGAGTCACAGAATATCCTAGAAAGGAAAGGATTAACTTTTTAAGGCCTATTTTTAATTAATTACCAGATGGAAATGCACCTTTCTTGGAACTTTGGGAAGGTTCTCAGAAAAATCAAGCTTTCCTTGGAAGTGGCCTTGTGTGCAAAGGAGAACAGATAAATGAAGTTTTTTTTCTATTAATGAGATGGTGATAGATTCTGACAGGATGCTCAGAAAAGAAAACAACATTAACTAAATCACCATGATGATTCCAACAAAAAAAAAGTCTAGCCAAGTATATGTACTACACATTAAACCCCCTCATATATTAAGCAAACATGCATAAAACAGCTTGAATTTACAAATCCTCAGCCTGAGCACAAAGACATACTTTATTTAAATGACTGTTATAAATCCATATAAAGGACTTAGCTTTATAACTCTCTTTTCATCTCATATAGTTACCAGGCCTCCATTTAAACAAAATATGGTCTGTCATAATTCTGTTTGGCCTTTTTGTATTTTGTTTCTACAAGAGGGATGTGAAAGAGAAAGGCTGAATGTATTTATTCTGGTCTGGGTATCTGGCCAATACTAAAAGAGATATTTTAGGTTTTCTGGCTCGCACTGACTTCAGCCTCTTATCTGCCTGCCTGTTTAGGCAGCTGGAAGAAAGCTACAGAATTACAGCAGTAACACAATCAGAACAGCAGAGAGGGTGAATCACGGCATTAGCCAGATATTACCCTGGTTTCACTCTCCCATTGCCATCCCAGCTCTCTTATATCAGGCATTTTGCACAGTCCTGTCACATGTGGAAAGACTTGTGGTAAGTAGTGCTCTAAAATTTGTCTGCAAGGAGAGAAAGCCTTCAGCAGGACAACCAGAAGAAACTTGGCTGTTTGTCAAAGTGAATTATTGCAAAATTGAAAAAACAATACTGGTATTTTGGTACCCATTGGTGGGGTACTTCCCAGTGCACCACAATTTGCACATTTATACTTTATACACTCACAAGCTTTAGGTGCAGACAACCATAATCAGATCTTAACACTTCCATCCCATGCAGAAATAGCATCTCCAGCTCCAACCCCACTGCCAACAGCAGCTCCAGTGATGACAAGGAAAATGTTCCCACTAAGGCAAATAACACCAGAATCATACACAGTGGGTGAGCAACTCAGCTGGAAATCTTCTTCCACCAGGTTCAGTTGCTCCATGCTCTCTGCTGAACAGGCCATTTAAGCAAAAATAAATATTCTTTAAATCCCCTAAAATGCTAATTGTGGGTATCCTCCATAAAACAAGAATCTTGTGGCACCCATTAGTATTAAGTATCCCACCATTAGGCAGCCAAAGTCATCAAAATTCTGAAAAACAAGGTATTCCTCCCTAAAATTTGCCCACATCTCAAGGATGTAAACAAAACTAAAAATCTTTTCCATAAAGACACAACATGGAACTCTGTGAGCCTGATTTTTGTTGTCTATATTGTGACTGTGATGGGTTTTTGAAACTGTGTCTAGAGACAGCAGCTCATGTATTTGGCTGGGGGAATTATCATTTGTGTGGAAGTTACAGTGGCTTTCGGAAATCATGGAATTACAAAAATAGGAGCACATAATAAAGGCAAATATGATGTGAAAACTGGAAGACTGGGAAGACAAAGACATTGAGATCTTTTGGCAACATGCTCAAAACCAGCCTTAGTCAGCAAAGATGTTCACATCACTGTGACATGAAGTTCCCAGCCCAGTGCCAGGACCTCAGATTTCCACACCACACTGACAAATAATGTCAGTGGTAATTGCTGGGAGGCCAATGCTGCTGATCAAAATAGAAGTGCCACAATGGACTGTTGTGATGAATTTTATAGGATGAATGTGATTTTCGCTCTGACCCATGATCAGTCTTTAGGGCTGTCCTTCTGATAACTTTCATGGCACTGAGTTTACATATTTTTAAGTAAAAAGGGATCAGTGTAACTCCTTAGATAAACCATGCTATCCTTCTGCATTCTCACTTTTCTGTAATGCTATCAGCAATCTTATTTCTACTGGTAAATAGTTTTCCATCTTCCTCTTTCCATTTAAATCCTTTGGCATAATTAGACTGCTTTTCAATCAGCCTTGGTAGGAACAAGTATCTCTCTTGGAGAAAAAGCAATTGCATTGGTATAATCAAGTTACTAATAACAGATCCATCATATAATCAACAAATTGGTGTTTCTGCTGGCTATTCCCTTTCCTCTTGCCTCCATAATGGTTCTCGGTTCAGCTGAACAATTGCAATTCATTTAGGAAATGGACAAAGTAAAAATCTGGATTTTTACCAACTGTGTTGCATTGTGCTGGTTACCAGTTGTGGTTGTTGCATTTCACTGCAGAAGTATCTACTTTTCAGCATATGTAGGATGATCTTTCAGGCACAGAAGAACATGAAAGTGCCCTTTTGTTTTCTATTTCCTTGACGTAAAGAGTATTTTCATCTCCAGAAGATGATGTATCCCAGCATGGGTTGGTAGTTTCCCTGTGTACCAAAAGTTCCACTGTGTAACGAAATATAAATCTACTCATTTTACGAATCTCACTAAGTTTATTAACTCCATTTTCAGTTGCTCATAATTTCATATGGTTCCTATCCTACAGGATAAGTGTTCCACTTTCAGGTTAATCCTACAAAATGATCATCCCTTCATCACTATCTTTACCTAATTTTTTCCCAGAGTTCAAGGAAAATACAGTATAGATATTTCAGCAAAACAGTTCTTGAGAGGAAATTCTGGGGTTTAATTATGAATACACCTCCCCTCAAATATGTAGTTTTATTCTATTTCATTTATTTTATACGGTTGATCTGCAAACCACTCCAGTCTGTTTTGGGTTAGAGTACACAGTATGGAAGAGAGTTACTTAGATATTTAACTCCACTTCAGCAGGAGATATTTTGAAATGCAACTACCATGTTACATTAATAATGAATTCGTTAAATTTCCCATGTCCAATATTAAGGCAATATTAAATAACTAGAACAGAAAATGAACAGAAAATTTCAAGCTAGCTCAGCAGTAAATTGCCACTACCTGTTACTATTCAAGGTTGCTGAAGTCCACAACCCCAAATAGCCAAGAAAGCCTCTAGAGGTAAATAAATAAAAAAAGAAACCTTATAAAATTATCTGGCAGGGGCAGACTAGAGCAGAGGATTCCTGTTGTGGGAGTTCTCCTGTGTAACATGTACGTTCCCAATAAGCAAGCCCAGGCATATTTGTTTTTACACAGTCGTTTCCACACCAAGACACATTTCCATTCCCCCCTCCCTCCTTCTGCTTTTGTGTTCCATCGTCCACAACAACAATTAGTGGAAGTGCCTGGCTGTGCCTGTTCACATTGTTCCCAGACTTTTCTCTCCCCCAGTGAGCTCTGAAGACCATGCATTATTTGACATGACATGACTTGGAGGCCTTCTGCACCATGGCCGTATGCAGGGAAGCAGACAGAGACTAGGAAGAAGAAAGTTAGTCCTAGTTACAACTGTCTGGGACAGTAGGACTCAAGTCAATATGTGTTAATCTCTTAGCACAATACCCCAGGTGACTGGAATTTAAATTACTTAGCCTTGTAAACCAAAAAAAAAACCAACCCCACCAGAAATAAAAACAGCCTAAAGGTCAAGATACAAAGTCAGCTCATTGCTCTGTTTGTTTTGTGACATTGAAACACAGGATATGAAATTGAAAATAATCTTAGCACAGCTAGAAGCTAAAGCCAGATGTTTTAACATCAGGCAGAAGCATATTCATAATGTGGGGTTTTCCCCTAGAATAATTAAATATCTATTATGTTTTCCATCACAGCTCATTTCTCTGCAACATGAGCAATTTGCCAGCTTGTCCAGACACACTGAATGTATTCAGTTTAGAGTAAACAGCTGCACACAGGGCAGCTTCCCTCCACACACAGCCTCTGCACTTGTGTCCTTACATGCTTTTTAAATTAACCTAGTCAAGTGCACAGAACACTCAAGACCATAAAACATAAACAAAGGTACCTACTGCCCTCTGGAAATGAACTCTTAGAAATATCTTCTCTGGAAACAGACATTTACTTAGAGTGCATAGTTAATATTTCCTCTCATTTCCTCTCATAAAGTCCAGAGAAATGAGATTTTGCCATTCCTCCACGAGAAGGTGACCCCCAAACATGTGTCCCCAGTCTGTGTGTTCTGACTCTTCTCTATTAAAGTGATCACTTCCATTGGTCTTACCAGCCTTTGCTTTTATGTGTGTTCCTCTTCCTTGCTTCCTTCAGCTCAAATACAATCAAGGTTAAAAGCTTGTTTTATAACTTATACATATAGAGAAATTATAAAGACTAAGTTGGTTGTTCCATCATCTTCTCAGAACCTGAGGAGCTCCTGTCTCTCTCCAGTGACCTCATCAAGCAGCAGCCCACAAAGAAATATTGATGTTGATTTGCAGAACTCCAAATACCTTTAAACCCAAATACCTCTGCTTCATAAACATGCTGACAAACAGTATATGCAGATTGTGGCAGTGAAATATATTTTTTCATTTTAAAACATTTATATTTGAAAGTAAATTTGAAATAATGACCCACAGAGAGAGTCCAAACACATTAAACAACTACAGTAGCTCATAAAATTTGTAAAGTTTACACAGGTAAAAAATATATAAATAAAAAAAATGCTCTCAAAATTAAAAAAAAAATAATTAAATTTTCTCAAGTTACATTGAAAAGTTGAAAGGAACAGAAAAGGAACTTCTTTCTGAAGCCTTTATCATATGTAATACTTGGTGTCTCTCAGTCAAACATGAGGTTGTACACAGACTTTATGGTGTGTCACAACGGATTGCAATGCACTGAGTATAGAATTAGTTTCAGTCTTTATCATCAAGAGAACAGCTGCTATTTATCTCTTCCCAAATTACTTCCTAGTATTACTTTCAATCTCTGTTCCATTAAAAAAAACAACTTCTGACTTGGAGGTTTTCGTTGTTTGTTTGTTTGTTTGTTTTTTCCATTTTAGCTATCAGGTGCAAGAGAATGTTCTTGGAAGTGGAAAAGAAGGAGAACCAGCTTGTGTTTGTAATGCAAGTATAAACAGCAGAGAGGGAAGAATTGCACATTGAAAGGTTGAAAGATGTAAAGGTCCATTTTCAAATGTAATTAAGGACATCCTGATACAAGTGGACTAGCAGGACCCTCAAATACTGCAGAGGGATCTAAGGTGCCTAAATTCCTTTGAAAATCCCATCTCTCTGAACCACTAGCCTTCTTAGCACCTATTTTCTTTTCTCAAGGATTAATCTCGTGAATGGCATTTCAAGTAAACTTGAGTCATCTGTTGTTCACAGATTTTTGGATCCGAGTTTACAGACAGATGGAGATCAAAAGTGAATGAGTTACCAAGGCTTCCCAAGTTACCACTCATTTTATCTGACAAGGTACACCATGAAAACAAAAGTTATTGGCCAACTAAGAAGGCATTGTAAGGCCACATGCCTGGTCCAGCACTGCAGTGGGACAGGAGGATGCACAGAGTCTGTTAAGAAATCCAACTGGTGAACAGCAGCTTGCTTTGCCTTGGTAACTCCTGGTTGAGGTCCACCAGGACAGCTGAAACACAGTTATGTCTGACTAAGTGACAGAGATGAGCCCACTGCTGCACATGGTTAAGTAAGACACGTTTCCTCTTTTACTGACTTCAGCAAAAAATCAGAAGAGTTCCTTTACCAGCAACTTTTGCGTGCCAACTGATGACACTTCCACAGATCTGCAGCAGTGAAAAGAGCCAGAACTCTTAGTACAATACAGGAAAAAAAAAAAAAAAAGAATTGAAGTAACTGCACCTTTTAATTACTGGATTTATTTTATAAAGAAAAACACTGGCATGTACCCTCCTGCCTCTGCACAGCTCAAAGCGTGTAGAGTCATTATAAAAACCATAAAAAATATAAGGAAAATGTATAATTAATCATCATCCAACTAAAAGAATTCTATTAAATTAGTATTTACCTTTAACATCAACTCCTAAACAAAAAGCAAAGAGAGCAGCTGAATAACACCTTCTACCTCCCATTCATTTCAGGCTATAAATCTCATGTTTATGAATATTGTTGGCTCAACTTTTCAAATGGCAGAAGCTCTCCATTTTCCCATAAAAATGTGGAGTTATCTAGCATTAGAGGAAGGAGTGTCTAAGAAGAATAGTGTCGAGACCATGCTGGTATTCTCTGTCCTGCACTAGCTGGCAGCAGTACTGGGGAATGCCCAGCTCCAGGAACTGCAAGGACAAGTCAGTGGAGTGCAGGAATGGAGACAGGATGCCTGCAAAGGCTTTGGGGGGTGCTGTAGGTTAAATGCAATTGATAAAGTGCTATTTCAGATGTACCTAAACTCTGTTTTCTTGAGTTTATATATGACTCCATGTGAAGTGGCTGCAGATGTCTTGTTTCAAGAATTCTACAACTGATGTGCCACCAGCTGTACAGCAAAAAAAAAAAAAGACTAACATTTCACAACTTTCAACAACCACATGAACCATGTGGAGGGTGTGATAATTAGGCACACTCATTGCAGTACCACTTTTGATGCTTTTATCTAATATCCTCAATCCTTGGTCCTCCTGATCAGACTGCCAAAAGAGCCCTAACAGTGATATTTTAAGACATGGTAAACTGTCTGTAGACATTAGACTGGAATCCTTTCACTTCACACATATTTTTAAAAAACAAAAGTAAAAATACTTTCCATGACTACTGACTTAGGTCGAGGTTCTTACATGGACCCTTATGGAACAAATACCATAGGAAGAAGGTTGGGCTTATGGTTAAGATTAGTGAACTGGGTCTCAGGATTTATTAGTCCAACTGTCACAGTCCTGTACAACATGGGATATGTTGCTTGAACTCCAACCATCTCCTTGAATATCAGCACTGCAGGGACAGTGTCCTTCCTTCTCACTTGCCTCCAGCCTGTAACATCTTTAAACTCTCTGGAGAGTTTGTCTATACCAACATATGTAGAGACAACTAACAGCACTCAGTCACGGGTGGAAAGAAGATCCCATAAGTTGTTTCAGTGTCTCACTGTGGCACTATTACTTTAAAAGTTTATTCTTTGTGGATCTCAAGCTTGAGCCATTCATCAATGCACAGCTTACATCTCCTCTACCCTCAGGCAATACAGCAGATACAGACTCAGACAGCCTGGTGATGATTTAGTGCTCTTATCCCTGAAGTGCCCTTCTTCATGCTTCTTGCTTTAGATCATACTTCCAACACGGAAGCCATGATTAATACTCCCTAACAGCAAATCCCCCCTAATTAATTCATGTAAAAGGAATGACAACACATGATGAAAACCACATTCCAGAAGATGGAATGCTCTACAGAGAAGCTGGCAAACTCCCATACATACTGTGGTAACACTGACTAAGCACCATTTTACCGCTTCCTTACTGTTCCTTTCCTTCCTCAAGTCTTGTTGGGACTACTGTGCCTCTGGTTTCAATTCCCACCTCAGTGAATCCTTTGGAAGTCTCTACACTACACTACTATTAATCAAATCCAATTTCACTCCCTAGATTGGCACTATGCTTTTGGGACAAGATCCAACCAACAACCAACTGTGGAGTTCAGTGTGCCTGTGTAGTGACTCAACAACAGTCTCAAGGAGCTTTCACTTGCCCGAGTGCATTCCTTCAGAGCAATGAAACTGTGCAGTCTCCATCCTTGGGCATATTCAAAATCTGATGAGACAAGAGTCCTGAGCAACCTGCTCTAGCTGACCACTGGGTCAGCAGGAGGCTTGGACTAGATCATCTCCAGAGGTCTCTTCCAATCTCAACTGTTCCATGATCCCGTAAAAACACTTGTTTGCCACATTGCCAAAAGCAAGGCAACACAGGCTTAGCAAACATATTAAATGCACAACTATTTAAAGGTATACAACACTCCTGAATCAGTGGAAATTTGTCGAAGATTATGGCTAGGTAGAAAAACTAGAGTCATCGTGACACACTTGAGCAATCTGTGCATAATTCCAGGTGTCTTTTCAGATTTCCATGCACAGTCCATTCAAAGTAAGTGGCAGGCAGATAACAATCTACTTCTTCCACTAGACAGGCCACAGGCAACACTCAGGGCACCTGTTTAGTCCATCACATCTTACAGCTATTCCATTTCTATGGAGAGCTTGTCTTCATTGAAATGTTTCTTCATGCTTGAATTCAAATTTTACCCCTAATTTAGCTCACTAAATATTGATTTCTCTAATTCCATGAAAGACATATTTCCAAACTTTTCTAAAGGAATCAACTGGCACGTAGCTTCCACAACCAGACCCAAACTTCAGTCATTCATAAAAGACCCCTACTAAGTCTACAACTGAGCAGGAAAATCTTGTGTTTTGTAATGCTGTAACTCTGACCACTCAGAGAGGTTTGCTTTCTTCAGCTTGCAGAATAGGAGTTGTTGTCTTATTTTCATTTCTCCAGCAGCACAAAAAGTTGTCTGAAAATTGCACAATGCCTGTTATGAATAAATGATGATAAATGCTTCATAACATAACGTTATAATGCTTATAATGCACACGCTTCCTCCTAATGAAACTCCAGATCTGTGAATCTGTTCTTCAGCAGCTTTAAAAAAGGCATATAGTTCTCTCACCCTGACTGCAAAAATAGATTAAGTCTTCAGCTTATGACATGGGTTCTGTTTTTGGAGCAGAAGGTCACAGGCCCCCTTTGCAATAATGACCATAAGGTCTGAACAGTCACAGTGTGTGATATAAATGACAACCATGAAACACATACTGCAATGCATTTGCTCTGCATCCCACTGCGTCACGCTTGCATAATGTAATTTACTGTCAAGCTAAATTATATGAAAATTCAAAGGAGGCTGTATGCCAATCTCTGAATCCTCAATGTCAAAAACTGAAGTGCCGTGTTATGTTTTGGTTCTCTACCGTGTAAATAATGCCTTCATGCTTTAAAGATTTCATATGTAGTTATATGCAAGCAATTTAAGTGAGACAGTATTACAGAAGCAAACACTAAACTGAAGCATTATATTCCAGTTTCTACAACTACCTAAAGGGCAAACACAAAAATCATTCTGCAGCAGAATCACTGCACATGCATCACTGTTTCAGCTCACTGCTGGTAGCACAAATACTTCAGTAGTAGTATAGCACTGTATCACCAAACCACCAATAATATTTTATATTTATTGATGATATATTATATTCATGTATATATGTAAATTCTCCTTTCCAGGATAAAAACCATACTCCATTCAGGAAACACTCAAGCTGCTTTTTCTCTTAGCTTTGAAGGCATTCACAACTCTCCCTGTTTGTGAGGCTGTAACACTTCCTCCAGTGTGGCTACAGTGCAAACAATGGTAGAAAATCGAGACAGTAGTCCTCTGCAACCAGATCAGGCCCTGGAAGAAAGCTAATTCCAAAAGCCTGATGATCAGTATAGGGTAACATAGCCCACTAAAGGGTATTTCTATGCCAGACAGACATTTTGTGACATCTGCTGCCTGTTATTCATTTCTTTGATGTTCATTTCGCTTGTAACCAACTCTGCTCTTTCATTACTCCCCAGGCATGGGATACCTTTTGATGGAAATTCAGCTTTTCTTCAAAAGGATGACAATTATATGTGGTACTTCACTCAACATGGATGTCCATAATTTGGTCCACTAATGTTGACTCAGCTTTGGCTCCTTTCTGCTCCCATTAGCCCTGCCAAGCCAGCACATGGGCATACCAACCTAATTCCACAAACTGACCATACATCAGCAACCAAATGAGTGTTGAATTCTGCTTTCAGTCACATCTGAGTAGCTGCCTTGAATGCAATGTGTTGCCCAGGTAAAACTGAGCGTAAGTTGAATGTTGCAGGTCTGTGAACAGGTGCTGGAACGTCCTAGGTGGAGATCACTACCTTCCACTTCACTCCTGATCTCTAACTTTTCCTTACCTGAAGCCAAAAGTCTCACCATCCACATTTCTGTGAGGTTTCTTCCACATTCATGACTTATTTCTCCAAGGAAATTCACATTCCTCTGAGCCCACAGTCCTCACAGGCTCACAGGTATAAATAAAGGGGGTTGGGTGAGACCATTTAGGAGCAGAATCTCCTACTAGAAAAAGTGATGTTTTAAAGACATAGCACTTTTCAATAACCTGATGGTCAGTTTGTCTTATGCTTTAGAACCAAAAAGACTAAGAGCTTCTTTAATTACAGTGGCAGCTATTATGTTTGTAAACATTAATCCTTTCTTCTATCCTTCAGATAAATTCAAAGTACCATCTCAATACTCCTCAGCAAATACCTCTTGCCCTTTCCAGTCTTAATATATCAGCCCTTTAGGGAGGAATCCAAATTTAAAATTCAAGGCCACAGAGGCTCAGGACAACTCAGAGCCTGTCCTATGAGAGCGAGAGGGAGAACAGTTGCAGATCTAATATTAGGGAAGCATTCACTCTCCTCTGTCTCCCTCTTCCCCCACCACCTTTTCCAAGAAAATAAACATTTTTTTCACTCCTAGATCCTATTGGAAGCTGATTTCCTTTAACCTTTTAAAGAATTCACCTTATTCCTCACCTACAGCTTCCTAAAATGACTCCTAGACTGAAGTGCTGTTCTCATCAACCCACCCTGCAATTACCAGGAGACAGGAAGCACTCTGCAAAAGCTGTGACAGAACAAAACCATTTCACAATGATTTATTAGGCATGCAGCCATTAATGACTTTGCAAGTGTGGAAAGCAAGATGGAGGGACAGAGCCTGAGCCAACAGTACTGTCGGAACATCACTGTCATCTATCGGGTTAGAGATCTTTAAGCCGTCTGACGTTCAGCCTGGCATCCCAACATAACAACAAGCCTGGAAACAGCAATAAATTTTGACATTGAAAAGTCTCTTCAAAATCGTGGAGGATGACAAAGAAATGGGAGAAGGTGTGCAGAGGTGTTTGTTTGTGTGACATTGAAAATAAAGGATCCTGGTCCCCAAGAACACCCTTCTAGTGCATCAGCTCTGTCAGGGCTGAAGTACCAGAGGCAACAGCCACTTCACTGAACCGAAAGATGTTTTTACATTCATTCGCAGATGTTATTTTTGTCCTTATTGTGAAAAAATCTCTTTGTTCTTTCAAACAATAAGTCACCTTGTGATGTATTTGGGAAAAATCCAAGGAAATGCCAAGCTTTTGCAATTCCCACCTGCTGGGAGCAGCAGGTGCTTGGCACTTGCTGTGGTGAAGCTCCTGAGACAGGTTCTGCCCTCAGTTGCGCTCACGTAAATACAACATAACTTTGCTGGCACTGGCTGAATTATCCCAGATGAAATTCAAGGTAAACAACAGCAGAATCTCTCCTTTTCATTTTTTTTTCGTGGCACCAGAGGATTATAATGGCTACGTTAACATTAGAAGAGATCGATTTTTTACAAGATGACAAAAGAACACACTGATCTCACTGCTGCGAGCTCCTACTCAGCAGACAATTGCATCCCATCTTAGAATAGAGTTTTAAAAATGTTCACAGCAATGTGCAAGCACTTACTTCTAATGGCTTAAAAAGGAATTTTATAATGCTAATGTCTTCACATTACAGATATGATGCATCTAGAGAGCAAAGGCTTCTATTTAAATCTGTAGCAGCTTTCAAAGATATTTGGACCAGAATTTTCCATTTAGGCATCTCTAATTTCGAGGCTTCAGAACGTGCTGCTGGGAGAGACAGAGGTTGATATGACCTCTACAAAGGGTCCTGCAATGATATTATGGTCCATCTAAATTACCAATGTTGGTCAGTCATGTATTTGCAAAGAAAACATCCACCAAACAAAAAGTTGTTTTATCAGTCCAACCTCTAAACAAATACTCCCCTGCCACACTACAGAATACAGCAGCCCCCACTTTAGTCTTGGCTACTGAACACAAGTTGAGAGCAGCAAGGAAAGCCAACTTGCAGGAACTTAGTGGTCCACCACTACTCCCAGGAGCACGGGCCAGGCACCACCCACCTGTGCTGAAGGAGACTGAGCACAGGAAGAAGGTGAAAATAGAATGTTTCCAGATCTTTATATTGTGTCTTTTTCTTGCTTGAGAAAGATGTACCTGAGAAATGTCCTGGAGTGCTGCAAGACACAAATCAGCTTTCTTAAATTGATCCATTTTTTCCCACTGTCACACACAGGCTCCCCCCAAAAAAACAACATGGGAGAGGAAGTAAAGCATGCAACTTTCTTTTCAGACATGCTTATTATTCCACAATCCTCTAACCTAATTGTAGTGCATTTTGCATCATTCACCTTTTTTTTTTCGCAATATATGTAATTAATTTTTCAGTCAGCACTTCTGTGTGCTTAATAAACATGTTTTAAGCCAGCCTGCATCACAACAGTACCTCTGTCCCATGGCTTTTTCTTTCAAAATTGACTCCTCTCTCCCCTCCTACTCAGACCTTATTAGTCCTTCTCTTGTTCCTAATTTGAAGATCAAAATGAGCACAAATTACGAATCTCAGCCATAAACACGATCTCACAGCAACACAAAGAAGAGGATGAACAAAATAAAAATTACTGTCTGGTGAAAGCTCCCTTGACAACTACAGCTACACTGACAGGCGCCACTGAAATAATAAGAATGATGCTTCAAAACAACAGCCAAGAAAACAGTTATGAAAGAGAAAAAAAAACAGTCTAAATGGATCTTTTCAAATGCAGATTCCACTGTCAAGTGAGCAGAATGAGAAAAATGTTCTTTCTTATAGCACAGCCATGTTTAAACTCTGCCAGATTACAGGAAACCACTAAGAATGTGAGTACAACCTGAAAGATCCTGGGCCCAACAGTCCATTTTAGGAACATTAAAATGATGCAGAATGAAAGAGAAGGATCGTGTTTTGGGGATGGAGAGGAAGGATGGAAGGTGTCATCTCATTAACAAATCTTTAATTGCTTCCAACTGGGTGAACAACAAAACTAATGTTGACTTCAGTGCAATACCAGGCATTTGCAGGCTTGTATCTGCATAACTACCCCTATGTAAGTGAAAACCTGCATAGAAAAGAACCAGAAGATTAATGAACAGGAAAAATTATGACCCACCACTAAAGATGTTCCATCCAAAACAGAACTAAGGCAACACTCACAAAGAAATGTTGCCCATGGCTTAGGGAGGCAAATAGGAAAAAGCATTAGCCTTCCTCTGGCAATAATGCTATAGTGTGAACACTTAGGCACTTCTCCCAGCTTAGCTTCACACCCATAAACTGAGGAAAATTGCTTAAGTACTGCTGTGGTCACAGGTATCTGGTGGTCAGCAGGTATTTCAAAAGCACCAGGTGGATTCTGTAAAATCCTGCAACAACCACAGCATCTCCAGAATTACCAATGGCTCCTCAGCAGGCAGAAAGTGCAGCTCTTGGGAGCAGCAGTGGAGATCCAGCTGCACAAGAGCTTCTGGCTGGACTGAGTCAGAGGTCGGGGGGGCAATGGAAAGAAAGGGCAGAGAAAATGTAGCAGGGAGGGTGCACAGAGTGAGCGGTGCTTTGGTGTGGTACATTTTATTTGTTGCTATTTTACATCCCTATTGTGAAGTACTACTGGTAACATGGCAAAGTTTATTGCCTAAAAGTTCCAGTCACAAATGCATAGGCAACACCCATGTTAGCAGAAACAAACCCTTTTTTCCTAGTACTGAATGCACTCAGAGCTCCAGAAGTTTGGCTTGGGCTCTTGGGCTTGCATTCCTCCCCAGAGAAAAATGAAATCTGCAGAGGAGTCATGTATTTCTCCTCCATTTTATTCCACACACCCGAGACACCTAATAAATTTGCTCTGACTTCTCATTCTTCCCTAAAACAAAGGAAAAACTTAGAACCAGAAATATCTTTTTGCTCCTTGGAGGCTTGGCAGAGACGTGTAGGGTTGTTTCCCACTTTTATATAATGAGATTTAAAATAAAAAAAAACAAACCCCAAACAAATATAACAAATAAGCAATAAAACAACAGAGTGCCCAGAAAAGATACAAGGACTTTGTCAGTTCTTGCCAGAAGTACTGACACCAAAAGCACATCAGGACTGAGAATAAAAAACTAATGGTTACATAGATCATAAGAACATCCTAATAGTAAAGAAAAAGAAAAAGTTTTGAAGGGCATGTAATTCTGAAGACTGACCCAGTCAGCCTTTTAGTACTCACTTGGAATACTGAGCAACTTTTGATCTGTGTTTATTCTCTATCTATGTACTGTAATTTCTTGCATGTTTCCTTACAGTGGAATATACAAAACAGAGTCGGTGAACAGACTGCATGGCTCACTAGTCTGCTCCACGGTGGTAAAACAACTGTCCCCTGCTCTCTCAGCAATGAACAGACTGCTTGGATCCAAACCTGAGATCGAGCTCTGGGCAACCCTGCCCTGGGAAATTCAGATGTGGATTAGTCTTGAGAGAGGGAAGAGTCCGATTAAACCCTGGTTCAGCCACAGGCACGGATAGTTCCCAGAGCCAAACCTGGGGATGCTGAGACCAACATCTGGGGGTGAAGAGACCTTTTGCTAAACCGTACTGCGAGTCTGCGTGTGGACTGTGAGAGACACACTGAGCCAAACCCATAGCCCAGGGCAGGGGAGCACTGGTGCAGCCCGGAGTAAGAGTCACTTCTAAAACTAGGATAGTGAGGATAACTGAAGTTCTCACTCCGTGCCACGGTCACTGCACCCTGAGTTCCCAGCACTGCACGGGGGGCTCAGACCCCATGCTTCAACCTACCCCAGATGTGGAGGACTTGCCTGTTGCAGGGGCTGCACCCCCCAGCCCAGCATGCCCCAAACTCCAGACCTCGGCAGCAGGGAACACCTCTCCCTGCCTTTCCCTGAGCTACATGTCAGAGAGAAACATGTCTCAGCGCCTAAACCACGCCAGCTGCCGAAGGGGAGGAAGAGCAAGGAGCCACTTACGGGGATGTGCACTCGCAACATGAGTTTCTTCTGGCCGGAGCTTTTCCTGCTGCTGGAGGCATCTTTCTTCTTGTCCATGGCAGTGCTTCCCATCCCTTCACCCAGGCGTGGTGCTGAGCAATGGATCTGGAGAGGGAGGCTCCTCTTCCACCTCTCCCCACCGTCCCACGGGCCGCAGTTACTCCAGGCTCCTTATTTTGATTTTTCTTTTCTTTTTTTTTTTTTTTTTAATGGCCTTAGGAAATTGGGAGGGGGGGGCGGAATAGGGGGAGGGGGAGAATGAGAGAAGCAGAGGGAGGGGGAGGAGTTTCTCCAGCTCCGGTTTTTAATCCCAGCAGCGAGGTGTCAGGGGGGACCTTCGCAAGAGCATGAGATGCCCTTACAGACGCTGCTCCCTTTCTCACTCTTCCGCCCTTTCAAAAATATCCGGAGCATCCTGGGGGGGTGGGGGGGGGGGGGAGAAAGTTTCCTTCCCCTCGCCCAGCCCGGCCGCACTCTCACCGAAAGAGAGAGAGAAAAAAAATAAAAATTAAAAAACACCCGAACGCCACAAAACCCTGAAAAGGGGAAGGCGCTCGGGCGACGCTCCTGGCAGAGCGGGGAGTCCCGCGGGGAGCCGGGCCGGGGAGGGAGGGAAGGAGGGAGGGAAGGAGGGCAGGAGATGGGAGGAGGTGCCCGGGTGCTGCTGAGAGCCCGGCCGGGTGGCCACGAACTGCAGAATGAGCACCAAGGAACTTTCCCGCAGCCGCTTCCCGCGGCTGCCGCTCGCCCCGCCGGCTCCTGTGCGGGGGGAGAGGAGCTGGAGCTGCGCCTGCATTCCCGGGGCTGCCGGAGCGCGGCGGTGGGCGAAAAGGCTGGGCTTCACCTTGCCAAAAACGCCCGAAGGCGGCGCGGTTCCTTTCCCTCCCGACCTCCCAGGCTGTTCCCTCGCCTCCCTCCCCACAGGATTTCTCCCGGCCGTGCCCGAGAGGAGGGTTATTTCCCCCGAGGCAGTGCTTCCCACCCCTCGGTCCCCGCAGCCCGGCCCGGCGGCTGCAGCGGCCCCGGGACGGCCCCGGGCTCGGCGGGAGCCGCTCATTCCCGCTGGGCAAACCCCCTGGCTGCCCTCCCTTTCCCCCCTCCCTGACAGGGAACGCTTGCCAAGCCCAGGAGGGCCGCGGTCCACTCCTGAACACGGATTTTTTTTTTTCCGCTCCCTCCCTCCAAAAAGCCTTCAGCGCGCTTGCAAACTCAGCCGGGCGAGAGAGGCGGCTCGGCCCCCGCGGGCGAATGGATTTGGCGTCACAGGGTATCGCAGAAGGAATCGCTTCCAACATCCCTTCACCTGTGGCTGCGCCGCGCTGCAGCCCCAGAGCAAACCCGTGCCGGTGCCACCCCTGCTGCCAGGCAGGATTCCAGGGCTGAGAGTCTGGGACCGCAAAGAGAGAGAGAGAAAGGGAGGTGTCTTTAGAACAGCAAGTGGTTTCCGTACACATAGAAACAAACATACATTATGGATCAAAATACGAGGTTTTGGTTTAGAAGTGACTCTTCTTCCCTGGACAATCTTTGCACCCTTTTATGGCGCCTGAATTTGACAATGAGACAAAGCCTGTTACAGCCACAGACCTTTGACCCCATCACTTAAAATCAGGTTTTCCCTGGGTTCAAAGCCTACACCCTAATTACCTCCAACAAATCTCACGGGATTCTATAAAACAAAGATTTATAAACCTCGAGGGAGAAGGGGGAAGAGTTTTCCTCAAAAATCTTATCTTCTGAAAAAAATACAGGATTGTGGTGGTTATCTTCAAGAAATACAAGAATTCAGATTTATTTCCCTCCTTATGGAAGTCTCTGTATTTAATGGATGCAAAGTTCTGTCAGGTATAAAGTCTGTAGCCACTTCTCTAAAACCAAACAGAATTAAATAAGAATACGAACCCTCTTCTTTAATGTTGTAGAGAACTGTCTTGTAGGTTCCTACGGGAATCACGGAAGGCAACAGACCCAGAAATGAGATTGCAGGGGTTAAACAACATTGTCACCAGGTCAGGAAGGGATGTTAATGGCACATGGACGGAGGAAGCAAAATTCCCCTGGACAGTAAAAAGGTGTCTGGGGTAGCCTGGGAGCTGCACCAAAATAGAGGAGGTCTGTAACACCCGCTTTATGTAACATTTATATAACTTTTTTTTGCCAAAGAAGTGCTGCTGCCAAGGGGTATGGGAATGACTGACCCCTGGAATAAAGAAATGAAAAAAAACCTAATAAACATGCTTGTGAATAAACTGTCACAACATTTTTCATTCCTAGTATGGTCCTGAAAGTTAAAAAGTAAGGCAATAAAAGGTAGAATTTCTATAGAAGTATTTTAGCACTGGCTATTGTAAGCAAGCAGGTCTCCTGGACATTCTTTACTAAATTAACAAACATTTGAGGTGGAATAAAAGCTACCATATAAATAACCCATCTCTTGTTTATGCAAAATTGTATCCTACAACATTAATTTTTAAGCCAAAATTAATTCTTTTTTCTTTTTGTAGGCTATTTATATGAATAATTGTGGATATTGTAAAATAAGTTTCAGAAAGTAACACAAAGGCAGTTTGACCAAACTCCCAAACCTAAAAACCCCCCATGAATCATCCTCTCCCCCATCTGATATTGCCTTAAGCATGTTTATAACTTTGAGAATACCACAATGGGGGGTTATTCTTATTTTTCTCCTTTGATCCTCTAAGATCCCAAATACGGCCCTTGATCCTCCAGTCATATTTTTAAACTTTTCATTACAGCTCTGAGGATTAGAGACACATTAAAAAAACCAACAAAAAACCCCAAAACACAACCCACAACAAACAAACAAACAACAGAACAAAGCCAAAGTTCTCCTACAGCTGCTAGACTTCAGGAGCTTGACTCTTTGTAAAATCAAATGTTAATAAGACCCTGCTATAAAATAAAGGAATCACTAGTTGTTTCAGACATTAAGGCATTATGTTTTCATCCTTCTTTTTTTTAAATTATTTTTCATGGATAAATGCAGCCAGCATATGAACAAGCAACACTGTAACTACTTTTCATGAGAGTTAAAATTACTTTTTCCACGTTAAATCCTGTCAATTTGACTACCAACAACCATGTGTTCAGATGCATGTAAGCACCTAAATTACTAATTTCACAGACAAATGGGTACCAAAATACTTTTGAGAACATCACAGAATCACATGGTGGTTTGGGTTGGAAGAGACCTTAAAGATCCTCTGGTTTCCAACCTCCCTGCCATGGACTGGGACACCTTCCACTAGCCCAGGTTGCTCCAGGCCCCATACAATCCCACTTCCAGGGGTGAGACATCTACAGTTATTGCCCTAAGTGCTCAAAGGGTTCATGCACCCTCAGGGGGGAAAGCAGAGCAGCATTTCAGACATTTGCCTCTCCCTAACACCACCCCAGTGCTCCCCCTTGCCGGAACTCGGCCATACCTGTAACTCAGCAGAAGTAGCACGTGCATTTTGGGCTACACCCTGTCACAGGACTTGCCCTAGTTAATCCTTAAATACAGGTTGAGTCAATTTTTCCATAATAAATTTCCAGAGTACATTCCTAAGTTTATAAAACAGCCATAACACTTTGCTTTGAGCCCTGGTTGTATCGATTATAGTTGCTGTAAGGAAAATAATATGTCACCAGCAAACTTTTGTGCTGGGATTTCACATGCAATATATAGAGATTTCTTTAAAGACTTTAAGTGAAAAAGTGTGTCTAATAGCAGTGGCACATGGAGAGAACTATGTGAGCTGACGGTGAGTTTTAAATCTTTATTAAACCCAACATTTTTTACTTTAAAGTTTGTTGTTAGTAATATTGTCAAGCACTCATATATTGTATTAGAGAAAAAAAAACTATCTGTGAAAATATTTATTATTCCTTCTCCTCAGATGACATATAATTATCTTACTGCGAGCATTTAATGTAGATTTTTCACATATGCAATCTATAAGTATTTTGCAGGTTCAAAAACATGTAGAAGTGCCATTTTGGGGGACTAATTTTTCAACTATAAATAATGCCTATATTCTATACCAGGATAAATACTGGAATTTCTCAGATCACATTATTTCTTATGTATGGGTATTTCTTATGTACATATTGTTATTTGGGACTCTCGAACCTTTTTAGAATGTTTCCAGAATTTAAAGACAAATCCTCGAAAATAAAGACATTTTGAAATCTGGATGCCCAAGAGCTTGTCTGGCTGTTACTGGTATCCAGTATCCCAGTATCTACTATGCTTCATCACAGCTATTTTTTTCTTTGTTTTTTTCTTATGCTGGTCTTTTTCCATGTTGGTCTCTGTGCTTCCTCCTCTGCCTGTCCCTTTCTGCTCAGGTTTCACCTCTTGTTCTCATCCTTCCAATTTTGTTCTCCATCTTTTGTCTGTTCTCCAGTTTGCTGCTCAGTTCCTTGAACATGCATGAAGTCGATTGCTGTCGGTTTCTGTTCAGTACATTTATTAGATTGAATTCGACCCTGCTGCATAGAGCTCCTTAATTTAATTATCAGCACAATGTAATTAACCTGATGCAGTATTGGGATGCAGCAGTCCCTGCACAAGCCTTCTGCAGAGGCCCCAGAGAGGACACAGCCCCAACATCTGTCTGCCCACACTCACCTGCTACCTGCTGACACTGAGCACAGTGCAGGGAGCAGACTTCAAGTCAAGTAGAATATAGACTCAACATGAGGAAATACCTGTGGACAGCTAAATTGCATTGTTTGCAGCAAAACTGCAATTAAAATGGTCCTCTGTGGGGAAATTTGCAGGAGAAATTGCAGGTCTGCCAGGAAAGCGCAAGTGGCTGAAGTAAGGTGAGATAATGAGGTTAATGAGAGGATCCTCTGGTCCCCAGAAGGTCTCCAGGAACGTGACAGCAGCAAAGAGTGACAAATGTTTATGCTGAAAAGAGACAGGTTGTGTGGTCTGGCAGCTGTGCTTCCTCTCCAGGCTGTCAGACGCTTCTGGTACCTGCGTGGTTACTGAAATAGGTTCTCTGGTCACCTGAAGCCCAGCAGCACACTGTGCCCTGCAGCTCTCTCCCTCCTGCTCACTGTGCTGGCCACTACAGAGCTGCTGCAGCTGCTTCATCCACTGAGCCACAGAGATGTCCTCTCATCTGGACCACAACACAGAGGAGAGGAAGTGAGAGAGAAGCACTTTCATAGGAACTTTCTAGGCTGTTTCTCTGATTTAATCTGACTGATAATTTCTCTCTGAACAGCCAAAGGCAGGGATGGCTTTTTGGGTTTACTTTCCTGAAAAGTGTCTCCTCTGCAGGACTTGTGCATCTTGACAATTGATCCTGGCTATCAAAAAGTTTCAGAAGTGTTCATTTGAAATGAGTAGGCCCACAGAACAGATTAATTTCATATGTAGAAGGCCATGGTATGGGCACTGAGGCAAGGATTGGCAGGAGGCTCCCCATTTTACCAGCTGCAATGCCTGTCTCAGTATCTCCCACCTTCATAGCTCCACAGCCACAATCCCCACATGATTGCCCACATACTCCAAGGTACTGACCCCAACAAGGACAGATGCAGGCACAGGAAATCAGATGGTGTGACGTGAACCCCGTTGTGTGGTTCACATTAGTGCCTGCACTGTTCTGTAGACTGTGCAGACAGGTAAGTTCTGTTTCTCGTTTGTATCACTGTATTGTAAGAGTAAAACAAGAAGAATACTCTGTCATCTCTGCTAGAAGTTGTCTGTGAGACCTGACTAGGTGCAAACATGAAAAATACATTTTCCTTTTTGAACCACAATAGCTTGATAAAAGACCTTGAGGCTGATTTTTCAAGGTTCACACAACCTCTCTTGGTTCTGAGAGCCAGGAGAGCCTTCCAGTGATCAAAGCATCTTCTGGGACATTATTTTTTTATATTGGTTTCTATATACAAAAAAAATTCCATTAACTGAAGTGATGCTGTTGAGCCTCAAGTTTTTTTAGTACTTAAGAGTTATAGAAGAAATGAACAAAGCCCTTTTAAAGTATCTAATTTCCTCCTTACTGATACAGAAAAATTTCTTTTGTGTTTTCTACTGATTGTGAGTCAGAATTTCTGGCTGTTAGCCAGACACAATACTTAGTGCTTTTGATTTGCATATATAGGCCTACAAGTTAGACAGATAACCTCAATCAAAATTTAATATAGCAGATTATATTCAAAACCAGTGGCAAGATATTCATTTCCCATATAGAACGATTCTTGTCAGTTGTGCAAATTAACACAGAGAAGTACAAATAGAATTCAAGAGGAGCCTGCTTTTCATTTTTTTTCCCCCTCAATATGCATAATGCAGTACACCAGCTAAAAGAGCATTTAAAGGAGGCAGAGGCATAGTTCTACCAGATATGTGTGGGCATAAGGACAAAAAGTGTTTTCAGTAGTAAAAGTCTGAAATTACTTCCATGTTCTTCCCAGTGAACTGGGAAGGAATTCAGAAAGCTGAAGAATTACAAACACACTTTCTGTGAGTCTACTCTCTGCAGTAATTTCAGCATTTATTCCTTGGAATAGAATGTGTTGGGCCTCAGACAGGGCAGGGGGCAGGAACAACACTTTCCTTCTGGAGCAAAGGGGGTGAGACTGCCCCAAAACATCAGCTGGTTACTGTTTGGTGGTGCAGATGTAAAAAGAGGTGAGATGTCCAAAAGCAATCACAAGCACCCAATTCCAGGATGGTCTGTAAGATCTCAAAGAAAATAGTTTTTGCATGTTTATCTTCAAATTTGTTACGCTGCAAAGTACTGGTGTCAAGGTGTCCCAGAACACTCCGGTAGCAGTGTTCCTCCACTTGACCTCCAGCCAAAGCCAGGGGCTAGACATGGTTTAGGGAAAGCAAAACTGCACCTACCAAGTGTATTTCCTGCATAAAACAATCCAAACATGTTCTGTCACATGGTATTAATGAATAACAGCAGAGCCCCAGAAAACACATTATGTGTGAAGAATCAATGAGAAGGTGATCCCTTATGGATGAGGCAGAGGAGTGAATAAAATAGGAAGAAAGAGCAGCATGATATGAAACCTCACCTGCACCATGGTTTCCGAAGGATCAGAAATGCACACTGAGATCTGGCTTGGCCACACAGCTTGGCAGGACCTGTGGATACCCCAAAATGTGTGCAACAAGATCCAATCATCAGAAAAGCAGAAGTGAAGGGTAACTTGGTTTTCATAAAAAAATTGTATTTCTCGTGTACTACGAGCACAGTATTTCCAAATTAGTCTTGTTTGCAACAATGCCAACACATTCTTTAACCCTTGCTGTCTGTTCTGTCTAACTGAGTTGCTGTAGGGTTTGTTTTTATGCTTCTCCATATTGTGTGATGAGCACAGGGAAGCCTGATGAGCAGGTGTTTAGTGTGCATCGATGCAGATCCATGGCAGCACCTCCCCAGGATAAAATGCTGGAAGGGTTGCTCAGAACCAGTGCTGTCATCACCAGAAAACCAGAGGGTCAGGGCATGGGCCTGAGCACTGTCCTGTGACTGTCCACGTTGTTAAACTGCTCACAGTTCCTGCAGAGCTTTGGCTCAGCCTGACTACAACTCTCCAAGACACTGCCAAGATATGGTTCAGGAATTAACATCAGTAAGGGATCATTGCCAGTAGGAAGCTTGTACATGGGTGTTCTGTCTCAGAGGTAAGAGTTTTACCACAAGCCTTGCTGTACCACTTGGCCTCAGGGCCAGAAAGCCATCTGAGATCTGCCTCCTAGACCTGTGCCAAGAGGATGGAAATGTTAGATCCTGGCTTCCCTCCATGCCTGGGCTCTCTAAACAAAACCAAAGTTGTTCCTCAGTCTTTTCAAGGCATGCCAGCAGACCACCTCCATAGCAAGAGACCAACACAATGTCCCACTAAACTACTCCTGTTTTCAGTAGAAAATGAGCTGTACAAGGAGGAATCCTCAGAAGTACAATGATGGAGGTACCAAGGCTTGTGATTATTAGCAAATCATTCTGACACTTGAGTGGTGACAGGTATATCCAGGTAAAGACTCCAGATTGCACATTACCACAGCAATGATGGAATTCCAAAGTATGTATTTGTAACACAGCAAGTGCAGATTTAATACATTTGATTTATCAACTCTGTCAGATTCTAAGGCCAGGAGAATAGCTTTGAATCTGAGCAACAGTGTTAGAAAATGGTGAAAGTGACAGTAAGGAAAGATTTACAATAACATAATTTCATGCCGGGAAGAAATTTTGTTTTGGAATATCTCAAAATCACTCTATCATTTTCCTTAAGAAGAGGGTCTAAAATCTTATCAGAACAGTTTTAGAAGCAACAAATATCTAGAGGTTACCCTAGAACACAAAGGTGCTCCCCACACTGAATCCAAAAAGGTCCCAACAGATGCTAGCTAGTGTGATTCAGTGTAGCTTCACCGAGTTTATTATTTTTTCCTAATTAAAGTTTTGATTATGCCTTATTATGCAAAGTACCTGGACTTCATAGCTTTCAGTGAAAAACTACAAGTTAATGTTAGAGAGACATAAAAGCTCAGTAGATACATTTAGGGTAAAAAGCGATTAGGGTAAAAAGGAATGGCTCAAGGAGAACTTCCAGTTGTTGAAGATCGAAGACAAAACAAACAAACAAAATTGGTCATGTTCTGTTACTGATGAAGAGGTTATAGTTGTAATATTCCTAGGTAGGCATGAATTAGCATATGAAAGGCACAAAGTAGGTAACATGAATCCTCAGAGTTATGTTGGTCATGCAATCAGAGTATTTTCTACCGAATGTTCCCATAAAAAGAAAAGAAAGAGTTCTTGCCTTTATAACTAGTAACTGATAGGTCCCCATTTTGGGCCAACTTAATTACTTTCAACAGAAAGCAGTCAGCCTTCCCAGCTCTCTCAGTACTCAGCATTGTGGGGAGAGCACAGAGAGCAACAGTCTTGAATTTATGTTATTTGAAGTCAAATTGACTTCCCCATTTGTGCTCTTTACTCCTTATTCGACAGTCAGTTTAGAGAGACAAACAAACAGAAGAAACCAGCAGGAATATCTCTTGTTTCAGTGAATGAGGACACAGGCAGAAGCTCACCACAAAATGCTGGGGAAGTGGAGCATCAATACAGTGCAATTGCCTGCTGGAATCATGAAACACGGGATACAAAAGGTCTGCTTGGAAAGAACAGATGTCAAGGTCATATCCACTTCCACCGACTAAGGAAGTCACACTTCCAAAGGTAAGCAACAGGGTCAGGTGCTGAAGAGAAAATTGGTTAAGAATTAATGCAGAGAGCTCTTCCAGCTGGAATATGTGACAAACAGCTGTCAACCAGACTGAAAACAGCAGCTTCTTAGGGAAAAATAAATGTGAAAGAGCACATAAAGACTAATAATAAAGTCCTAAAATGCCCTGGGAGGTCCCCAGCTGCAGACTAAGAGCAAACCTGGGAAAGGGGAATGTTCCTGAGCCATAATTTAGAGACAAAGATCATCAGGTGTTTATGTAGCATGAGAACTGGTGGAAAGTTGAATGGCTGATCCCCTTGGCACCACTAACACAGGACACTTGCACGGGGTGACACTGGACTGAGGCCAAGCAAAGGGCCACGTCTCCTCCTCTCCCAGTGCCCTTCCCTGTTCACAGAGCAGCAAGATCAGGCAGTGCCTCACATCATGAATGACTAAAATCCTGCCACAAAGCAGAGCTCCTAGTGTGAGGAAGTGCTACTGCTGTATGACAGGGCACTAAAATCAGGAGTCATTTGTAGGAGAGGCACAGAACCTACATACTGGAGGAGCATGAAGAGCAGGGGGAAGATTGAGACAAGATTAAAGTCCTGTATCAGGTGAGAGGCAAATGACTTTTCCATCTCTTTCTGCAGGCACCTCTGCAAGCTTCACAGGTGACAGGAAGTGTATAATCTTGAACTTACGGTCTTTTTAAATACAAATTTATTTTCTTTTATTTTCTGGTATACATAGAAATGTGTGTGGGAAATGTGGAGGCTCACTAGTCCGAGTTAAATATGTTCATTATGCCCCAGCATTAGTGGTGCACACAAGACACATTTCCACTGGGAGACGACCATGAGGTGAGGGGTCCCAAGAGTCTTGGTGCTTCATTCCAGTGTGTCCTGGTGAGCTGCTTTGGGATCACAGCATTTTGGGTGAAAGGAGGGAGAGAGCAGGCAGCCTTCTGTCAAATTTCTTCCTGCCCATCAACGCTATTCCTGATGGCACATTTTTTTATTGCACAGTAGTAAGGTCTTCTGAGAATTGTTTTATTACCTGAACTGATAGTAGAATTATAGTTATTAAGAACTATCATAACTATGAATATCTAAACTGATATTTAATATCTAGAAGTTTATCGTGACAAGTATTTTGTGTCTGGGAACTTCTGATCATAACTGTAACACATTTGTATTTTGACTGCATACAACACAAGAGTAATTAAATAATGTATAACTAATTAAGAACCTAGGAGAACCATCCGTATGTAAAACCCACCATAAACACATAATTTTATATTATATTAAAGACAGAGAATTGCTGATATGCAGACATAAACATATGTGGCATATGTATCTCAAAGCAGTCTCAAGAATTCCATACAGAATTGGCCTCCAGGAAACTATATTTTCTGTTGAGGAAAAAGTGTTGATAGTTTTTGCTGGAAGCAGGCCATTAATTACAAAAGTTGAGGCTAATCCTGCAATCTTATCTTAACGGAAGTTTTGTTTTTATCAGGACTTGAGGATCCATATTAAACAAATACTATCCCACTGCCAAAATAAAATGCAAAGTACTTGGTACAATGTGGTTGATTGAATGAAATAGTCAGATGCCACTCAGGAACTTGAAACTCAGAATTTACTTTTTGATGTTTGGATGAAAAAATAATGCTATTCTTCAAATCTGTAAGGTTTGCTGTCATTCAGCTCAGCAGCAAGACTTCCACTCCTGGGAGTGGAAACTCAGACATTTTATTTTAAGCTTTTGGGAGATGAACTTTTCCCGCTCATCTCTTCAGAGTCTGACAGTAATCCCTTAGCAAAAGGCTTAGTCCTGCCAGAACACTGATGTCCCATGAAATCAGGGCAAGTTGAAGAAAAATATTTTTAGCACATTCTGCTCATTAGCACTAAAAGAGAAGCTGAGGAAATCCCAATACACAAACAAGTACATATCAAAGGTCAAACAAATATTTATCACCGAATGACACAAAAAATTGCAGCTTCAATGGCAGAGTTGAGTGAACGATACCATTTTCTTATCTGTAAAAAATTCTGTCTCTCATTAATTCTTTTCACAGTAAAACTGTTTCATTACTTATCCTTTGTATAAGCACTTAGTAGCAAAGGTGATCCTGGGTGGTATATGCTGGTTTTCTCTTTAATATCTACTATGAGAGATCAGATATTTCAATTGTAAAAGCAAAATGAAAACAGACCTCCAAAACTGAACAATTGCTCTAAGCAAATAAAAAGCTTTTGGTATCAAAGCATCACTGGGCAGGAAGAAACAGGTATTTTCTCCTTGAAGAAAACTGGAGACCACTGGAATTACAGATTTATAAGTTCTTTCAAAAAGCATCAACCTGACTCTGATAGTGTTCTCTGCTCCAGCTCAAATTTATTAAGTTGAAATCTAAAACTGATATGAGAACAAACATTAAAAAAACCAGGCATGTAAACATACAGAATTGGAAGAAGTTTCTTTGGAAGAGCAAGTAAGTTCTGGAATGGATTTTCAATAAGAAACAGGGGCAAAAAAGACAATAGCAATATATTCATGAAAGGGATTATATTCAATATGATAACAGGGTATTAACAGGTGAATGGAATATGTTCCCACCTAGAATGTGGGAATTAGACCCAATAAGGAATGACTACCAAAAAATAAGTGTTCATTCACAGCTGGATATCACAGCTGAGTCTGCCCTACCATTACATTGTTCAAATACAACCCCCAGCCTATCTCTTAGTCAGAGAAAAAAAATGTAACCCTAAAATTTTGGTGCTCTCAGGTTACAAAGCAGGTACTGAAAGCACCAGAGATTAGCTCATCTTTCAAGCTCATTTTGAGTTATAAACTGAATTAAAAAATTTACTCATTTGGGTGAAAGACCATTATTCCCTTAAAACAACGTGGATAGAAGTTAACTATTCAAACGCTCCAAGTCCTCATGTTTTCCCAGAATATATGCTAATATATGTCCTTGTCCAGAGGGAAAGGTGAGTTCTCCCAAAAATCACTGAGAAGAGATAAGAGTGATTTATTTTAGTCTTAGTCCTACAGGCTGTGAACGTAGTTCTGAACATTGTGAGACTCTTTCAGAGGTCCTGGCATCTCCCAGAAGTACCATGAAGCCAAAGAAGCTGTGGCACCTCCATGACCATAGCAACTCAAAATGATTCTCAACCACATACCAATTGGACTGGAAAAGGGAAGGCTTTGGGGTGACCTAATTTCATCCTTGCAGTACCTGAAGGGAACCTACAAGAAAGATGAAGAGTGATTATTTACAAGGGCATGTAATGACAGGACAGGGGGGAATGGGCTCAAAGTGAAAGAGAGTAGGTTTAGATTAGATATTAAGAAAAAAATCCTTCACTGTGCGGGTGGTAAGACAGTGGCACAGATTTCCCAGAGAAATTGTGGATGCCCCATCCCTGGAAGTGTGTAAGACCAGGCTGGATGGAGCTCTGCGCAACTAGGTCTAGTGGAAGGTGTCACTGCCCATGGCAGAGAGGTTGGAATTGGATGATCTTTAAGATCTCCTCCAGCCGAGGCTATTCAATGATTCTATGAGGATTCTGTGAAAGATTAGTGTAGTGAAAATGTTTTAGGGACGAAATAGTCCTGTGGTATGAAATCTCTGGAAGTGAAATACTTCTAGGGCACAAAGCAATTCTGGTTGGAGGAAAAGGAGTACAGTCAGTGAGTAACAAAAGACTGCACACAAGTTAAGGAAGGCAAATGAGGGTGGAGGCCAAATCAGTTCTCAGCTGCCACGTGACAGTTCCAGGCTACATCCCCTCTGTCACTACAACTGACACAGCAGTGCCTTGTTCTTTGTCCCCACAAGTGACCACAAGTCACTGAGACCTTCTCCACCAAGTCAAATGTCACCTATAAGCTTCAGTGTCAGAGTGGTTTGCAGACACAGTTGTGCAAATGCTGAGCACCTCGTGGAGCCCTCAGAAACTTCCTGAAATCAGATGCTGAACTTGTCTCTTGTAACACAAAACCACAAACCAGTCATTTCATGTGCCTTTATCACATTAGATCTTCAGCTTTTTTTTTTTTTTCAGTCTTGCAATGAGCCAAAATAAACCTATTTTTCGTGCACTACCATTAACCTATAAAATCTACTTTCTATCTTTTGTTGGAAGAGCTTTGGAGCCCTTGGTGATAAACACTGATAATCATTGCTCAACATTTTAAAATGTGCCCATTTAAACTTGGTATGAATATTCTGCAGATTTTTTTTAGTGTCCCTCCAAAGTGTTTGCATGCTTTCTGCAAAGAAAATAAATAGAACAAATAGTATGGCACCACAAGTTGGTCAATTATTAGCTTTTGCATACCCAGATCACAGCCTTTCTTTACAAGGGCACGTGTTAATATATAATAGAAATGTATTCCAGTTCTGTTTTAATTGATTTTTCAGACACACAGTGCAATCTTATAAGGTCAGCTGGAAAGCAAGTTGGCCAAAGACAGGCCTTTCTGAAAAATGAGCCACTACCCACACATCATGAGAAATAAAACTGGAGATAGACATATGAAAATGATTTTTTATTTTGTAGTAGTCTCACTCAAGTCTGGACAAATTGTCCATAATGGTCTTAAAATGTGACTTGAATATTTCTCAGAGGAGAGAGATGTAATAAATGTCATGAGCCAGATTTACAGCCCACTTCTTCAAGCTGTTGGTGCCAACCACAGCTGTGACTGTCCCTGTGAAGATGCAATTGTTATTTAATATACAGTTATCATTTTGGGAATGTAGAAATGGTAAGTGGGGAAACTGCTAGCCAGTTTAATATGATTTTGTGCATAGGAAATGTGGTGGCAGGGAATCCAAAATGATCAGGGTAAGTACACACAGCAGTCAAAATTTTTGTGACTACATTCAGAGACAGATCTAGGAAAATGTGAGAAAGAAATGTTTTATTCTGAGACAGATTAAGGCAAGTCAGAGTTTTATGAAACAAAATATTCCTAACATATGGTCATGGATAAAAATGACCAGAGGAAAAAATAGGCAGAAAATTAGAAAACAGTGGCCAGAAAACAGCAAACTGACTCATGCAGCCTGAAGAGAGAGACTGAGCCAGGGAACCAGAGACCAAGAAGCAGTCAGGACTCACCTGGCTCACTGGGGGACCTTTGATAAGATAAAGAAAATTGTATCAGAACAGTCCATCCAGTTCAGCCTGAACTTTGGACTGTTGTATCAGACAGGGGCAGTTTTAATGCAAGGACTGTGTTAGAGCTCTTCACACCCTGCTGAGACCATGTTTATTCTGTACCAAGTTCAAAATCTTACACAGGTAAAAACACCTGAAAAAAAAAGGTTACACCAGAGGTGTAAAGATATGAGGACTGTACATTCCTTTACACAACCCTGCCCACAAAGCCAAAGAACACTTGAGTGGTATGTTTAATATATCTGGTGGCTAAACTCTCCCATCTCTGTGCTAAGCAAAAAAAAGGAAAAAGGCCCTTGAGACTAAGAGTTCCTGAAACTGTCTTTCCAGAAACCCCAATTCCCAGTTTTGCCATCCATTTATCTTCAAGAATTGCAATAAATTGCTAAAAATGAGCTAATTTCAGATGCATTTTCAAATGGAATTATAATAATAATTTATTATTTATGAATTGCACATTATACATTTATAAGTTACAATTTGCAAAATTTAGCACCCTGTCTGAAGGGACCTGTAAGAGGGGAAAAAAAGTCAAACAACCAAAACCAAAACCATTTCAAAACTGAAACTAAGAATGTGTTCTAATCAACTGTACAACAGAAAAATGAGGCATTTCATAGATAGTAGACTACATTTTACAGAGATAATGACCTTATTTCCTTCATTAACATGAGTCAGAGTGCCATATCATTAGAGATAATAAGGGAAAGTGTTACCAGGGGTAGGTGACAAGACAATCTACTTCAGGCTGTCCAGCTGTTCCAGGAGACTCAGAGTAACTTCTTTACCACTAGAAAGATGGGGCTCTCAAGTTTTCTAGGTGAACCAAGTCTGACACAGACAGCAGAAACTATTCAATGTGTCAGCCTCTTACTGGATGAGATGTCAGAGCAGCTGTGGGAGGGCTTTATTGACAAACATAAACTTAGTGCCCCATCTTGTACGTTTCTGTAATATTTTCCATTATAGAAAATCTTGTGGGTTTAAGTGTCACAGAATCACAGAATATGCTGAGCTGGAAGGGACCCACAAGGATCATCAAGTCCAACTCCTGGCCCTGCACAGGACCATCCCCAAGAGTCACACCATGTGTCTGAGAGAATTGTCCAAATGCTTCTTGAACTCTGTCAGGTTTGGTGCTGTGATCACTTCCTGGGGAGCCTGTTCCAATGCCCACCCACCCTTTGGGAGGAGAACCTTTTTCTAATACCCAACCTAAACCTCCCCTGAGACAACTGCAGGCCATTCCCTTGGGTCCTGTCACTGGTCTTATCCCTAAATATTCTCTAGAGGTAAAGCAAATTCTGCAGAGGTGACAGGTGACATGCAGCACTCCTTTCACCATTGTGGATCTATTCCTTGGTGGGCAAATGGCAAACTCCTGGAATATTTACTGCACACCAATTGTAGGACTTGCTCAAGTCATAAAGCAGATCTACCACTGAGTTGCAAGGTCCAAGGCACAGGCAGACAGCACAAGTTCCTGGGGTGAAAAGCAACACTTGCTCAGCAAGTTTCAGTCCAAGTCTCCTTGGCAAGCAGTGAAGTAATGGAGGGGTTAGAGACTGAAGGTCACCACTACAATGGCAGTTTTTAAGATGACAATCTAATTTACATCTCAGCTTATACTGGTGAGATTATCTAAAGTTATATATCTCATTTAGTGCATCAGTGAGATGTTGGTTGATCTAATCAGATCCAGAAACTTGACAGGAAAACCAAAAAGAGTTTGGAACTGTCTGGGTGAATCCAGGGCAGAAGCCTGAATGCAGCAAACACTTTTCTGTTTACATTGTCTTGGGCTTTAAAGTGTGTTCACCCCCAGTTTGGGATGCGTCCAAATGCATTATGAGTTTGTTTTGCATTTTGTTGCATCAGAAAAAACCTATATGTAAACCTGGAAACCTGAGACCTGAGTTTCTTTTAGCTGTATGGACTTTAACCAGGCCATACAACACATGCACACATGCTATTAAAGTTTCTGTCTCTCAACAGCTGTGAGGAAAACCTCAAGGATTTGATCAATACAGACAGGCAGGTGTGCAAGGAACCTGGAATAAGAATTCAGAGACCTCTATATTAGCTTAAATGCCTCCTAATGGCAATCTGAAGGCCAACATTATTAAATTAGTTAATAATTAACTTCTTATTATGCTTATCAATTTTATTTTTTGCTCATTACTGTTTGCATAAGAAAACAAAGATAGGTCAAGACTTACACAGAAATGCATTCCTTGGTATCCCAAATTGGGTGCTGTATCTGCTGTTGTGCCACATTTTCTGTCTTTCAGTCAAGAAGAACCCAAACTAGCAAAATAACTGGCATCTTCCCTGGCAGTTTTCTTACAAGCAGTTAGAGGGTGGCCACTCCAAATCATTTAAGACCCACCTTTCGAGAGTATGGTGTGCTCACAGTTTTTACTGAAATAAATGGGAACTACAGCAGGTCAAGTTATATCTCCTTACCCCCTTTCTCCAGCATGGACCCAATCCCACATAGTTCAGTCACCATCACTGACATTAGTGGTCTGAGACAAGAACAAAGAAGGCAACAGACTCTTCCCATGTGGGAATTTTGCCCAAGAGAAATCTCACAGGGGTTAAGCCCTGTGCTACTGTTTCTCATTTGTAAATCAGGATTTATAAGCCTTCCCTATTTCAAAGGGTTGTGGAATGATAGAGGGTTTAACACAGATATACTGCAGTAATAATATAATAAGCTACATATCCATGAAACATTCTCTGGGAGCCTAACTGAATCAGATAAAAATATTTTAAAAAGCCATAGATGGAATAACAAAGCTGTCTTTTCCTTCTGTTCTGAGGCAGCTTTGGCAGGAAGAGATATACTGCAGTGAGCACACAATAATTTTTCTGTTTTCAGATGTGAAAGAGAGTAAGAACTGTGGCATTATAAAAGGATGATCTGAGAAAGCCCATGTCGTGTGGTTTACACAAATATCACTGACCTCACAGTGTCTCCTGGCTTTGTTCAGGCTGTCTCTCGAACAGCTTGTAGGACATCCATGATCTGCAAACAGATAAACATTCAATTCTAGGTGAACACTTTGGTCTATGGAGAAACCCACTGAAGTCAGCAGAGTTCCCTGTGTACACAAAACCATGGTAATTGTGGTCAGCTACAGCATTAGACTCTTGGGTCCTGACTTTCAGAACTGCTCAGCACATTATACTGCTCCAAGAGCACCCTGTAACAGCTGGGACAGGCAGTGAGGTAATTTTAAAATCAGGTCCTTAGAACCATACTGGACTTAACCTTCTGGCCTAAACTTTGCATGACAGGGCAGTGTGTGAGCATTGCTCTAAGGGGATTCCTCTCTTCTGTCTGCTTTTGCCAACAGTGTTGGCCAGTGAAGACTGCTGTGCAAAGAAAAAAATATCCCAGTTTATCCTCTCACTTCTAAGCCCTCATCCCTAGAACACACAGATTTAAAGGAACCTTTTGTGCAATACACAAAATAAAACAGCTGGCTGCCCACAAGGCCTCACCCAAGACAAAACAGTAACAGTCCTTCAGTTAATCTATCTTCCTGGCTCAACCAGACGCCAAGGAATCCAGAGCCTCCCAGACTTCTGGGAAGCAAGGAAATATCATAAAATGCCACAGGTCAAAACATCTGACGCTTCTTTGCTGTCCCTGGTCCAGAGCTGTTGGGGAACTGCTAGTTCTTAGGCTGAAGGCTACTGCTGATACACTGGGGGCAGGATGCTGTCGCTGCTGGGATTGTGCCGTTCCTCTACACGGCAAAAATGAAATCACCTCCCAGCTTGCATTCCATGAAAGGCCAGGTAGCCAAAATTGTCCCTTTGTGAAAAAGGGTGGGGGAATAAAAAAAAGCAAACAGGAATGTGTGTGTCCTTGGTCAAGGTTCTTTCATTTTTTTTTCTTTATTTTTTTTTTTCCTCCCACTTAGGTAAATATTTTGGTGTGTTGGAAGCGAAGAAATAGCCTTGGGCTAATACCTGCAGATTAAAATGTGAAGTTGATCACTATCAAAAATACTTTGTGACCTAAAATGAAGCTCTGAGTAATCATCACAATAGGTAATAAGGAAATTGAAGAATTAAACCATAGTCATAGAATGGTTTGGGTTGGAACGGACCTTTAAAGTTCATCTAGTCCAACCCCCCAGCAATGAGCAGGACATATTCCTCTAGACCAGGTTGCTCAGAGCCCCAGCCAACCTGACCTTGAATGTTTCCAGGGATGGGGCATCCATCACCTCTCTGGGCAACCTCTGCCAGTGTTTCACCCCTGTCACAGTAAAAAATTTCTTCCTTATAACTGGTCTAATTCACCATCACAGTGACTTTGTCAGACAGAGTACCCAAAATTTAAGTTCCACTTTAACAGCTTAAATAGTTTTTACTTTGCATGATCTGGCTTTCATCACAGGGATGGATCTGACTGTTACACAACATGATCTGATGGCAGGGTACCAGCAATGCTCTCCACATTTCTCTGTTGTGAGTAGCAACAACTCTTGCCATTTCAGTCCCATGTTTTGGTTATTTATATGGATCTCTATTATTAGAAAATTAGAAAATCTCACAAATTTACTTCCCATCACTCCTTATCTCCATTTCCTGTAAGTCAAGAACATCATCTTATTCCCACTGAAGAGCTGAGGACTGGAGGCACAGTGAGAAGTGAGTTGTATGTGACAGTCGATGGTCTAAGAAGGAACTGAGCATATATCTACAGAAATCTTGGTTGCAAGCCAAACCAGATGACCATATTTGAACCAAATCAAACTGAATTAAATAAAAGCTTTCTGCAGCACTCAGATGTTATTTATGCCTTGAAACAGCATATCTGTTTCCCAGATCTTCCTGTCCAATTATTTAAAGGCTTGGTCCAGCAGAGATAACATACAGAATCTGACTGTCAAAAGATCTGCTGCCAGCTGCAGTCACCTGCAGGGACTGGGAAGAAAGACATGACTGATGATAGCATCAAGACTTTGGCTGAGACTGTTCAGCTTCATAAAGCTGTCATTGTTTGAAAAGTGATGTCTGTTCCTTCTGCATCATGAGGGAACCAGCAGTGATCCATCCCTTGGATTCTACCCAAGGAAAGGCCAAAGAGAAACGTGAAAAACAAAGGAAACGAGCACACGGCTGTTGGCTGACTCTGCCCCCAACCACAACCCACACGAGCTCAGTTTGTTGTTTTGGCAGGACAGGCGGCACTGGATAAGCAAGAAGAGCTGAAACTGGCAGAACAGTCAGAAAAGTATTTGGAGCTGTTTATGTATGAATGATTGCAGGGTGGGAAGGGCAGACATCTTCTCTTTGGATAGATCAGGTAAAGCCCTGGGGGCAGCACTGAAAACAGAGCCCTTTGCAATAAGATGAGTAACATGATCCTGGACTGCTTTCGCTCTTCCCTCTGTGCAGACTCCAAGTTACAGTCGAGCTTTGCCTTGGAGTCCTATTGAATGCTGCATTCACAGGCATTTGTTAAATCCTGCTATAGCCCAGAGGATGCCCTACCACTTTAATCCTCTATTAACAACTGCAGGTTTTCAGAGTTGTAGCCAAGGTTTGTGTGCTGATTCTCAATCTCAAGAATTATACTTGGAATACTTATATGCTGTATTTACCTCCCTCTGATTTCATTACAGTAGTGATAATTGGCACTTCCATGCTACCTTCTAAAAAGGAGGGACAGCAGCAGAGGTGTGACAGCACCAGCTATGCTTAATTGCATTCAAATTCAGAGTAGCAGGCAGGGAACCAGTGTAAATGTAATGCCTGTTTTGCAGAGCTAATAACCTGAGAAACTGCTACTATTTGAATTGTTCAGCATTGCCTGGATTGTGGGGATTATTCCTTTTGTAAACACAGCCGCTGCGGGGCAGCAAGACACAAGCATTCCATGCCCCCAGAGGCTGAGGTGTGCTGTGCCTCCCCCCGGGTCCCGGTGAGGCTGTAAGTGTTGTTACCCTCCGCCTGCAGGCGAGCGGGGACGATGCAAAGGTTAACACCCTTTGCTGCAAGCACATTTCCCAGGTCAGGGTGACTTGGTGACTCGGGGATCCATTACAGGTTTTGAAGGTGATGTTGAGATAAGGCAGCACCAAAACTGCTCTGCGTAGTTTGCGTGTCTATTCCGAGAGAAGCTGTCAACAGCTCAGAGCTTGAGGATGTTTGAACTTCGCTCGCACGCGGTGCCAAATTATATGTTCTCAGGAGGCTCACGCCTACATGCAAACAGACAAGTTGCTATTTGCTTTTGCCATTTTCCCAGAGGAAATGGTGGTGCCAGACAAGTGTGAGCAGACCAACCTCATATAGAGTGTCTGGCTGTGTGGTTTTGTAGCTCTGGAAGTAGAAATGACGGGCACTCCCACTACACTTCGGTAATTGCCCAGGGACACACAAGGGTGATTCTAATCATCGAGAGCATGAGATGCCCCTTCCCAGATCATCTCCAGACTCAGACTCACAAGAACTTTCCAAATTTGAACCAAGGTTTTCATAGAATTTCTCACTGCTCTTCATTGCCTTGGATTCCTGGAGCACTTGCACTGAGCTGAAGAGGGGAGATTGTAACTGATACGAGCTTGATAATGGAGACATAACTACTGGAGCTCATAACCATGACTTGGAGATATAAGATAACTATAACAATACAGAAGCTACTTTTTCCAAAGTTTGGATTCTTGCCACCAAAATGAGGACAAGCAGACCATTAAAACTGGTTTGGGTAAAAGACAGAAAGTTCTATCTACCTGCTTGCTCGAAACAGCAAATCAGATGTTATAGTCACTGCTGAGGATGAATTTTGAGCCAGATCTCTGACATTAAGTACTACCATCTCTGTGTGTTCTGTGACAGCCTTTCTCATCTTCCATTAATCATTTGACAGATCAAGATTTTCTGACTTTAAATATAGTCAATAATGAATAAAAGTTTTATTTACTGTAAGTTGGTTACTGAGCAAGAAAACAATCAGTTTTAGTTCTCAGCTTATCTTTGTAATAAATAATGTAAGAATTTTCTACACCTTTTTTGCCCTCTAAACATAATTCACAAGAAATAAAACCTTTAGTTTGATCAAAATTTGCATTTCTTGATAGTTTTCCACATGAATTATCTTACCATGTCAAACAAGCAGAAGAAATAGATTCACTTAGTGAGCCTAGATAAGAGGGGGAACAAAAGAAGAAGAAAAAAATAACCCCAAACCTCGCAATAATTGAAATTGTCTGTTTTGATTTTCTTTCCGTAGGTGCCAAGATACGAGAAGTCGGCATTGAAAAGATATCTTTAGATAAGTCTCATCCATTATTAAGTTAAATCAGTGCTACAGACTACACCATAAAGAGATATGGCTTTAAGTGTATGAGTTCAGATGTCAGAAACAGCCCAGACATGACAGAATAGAGCTCCCTGCAGGTTAATGGGTCCTCTTTCTTGGCAAGGTGAAGACACAACCTGAGACAGTAAAGAAGCTACTTGCCTCCTCAGTCAGAGCACCATGACTTTCTAATAGGAAATTAAAAATACTGTTAATATCTGAATTATTTTTTCCTTTATCTTCTTTCTCTATGGGGCATTATGGGATAGAGAGAACTAAAGTTTTGTGTTTGGGCTTTGTTTTGGTCACTTTGAGGTGGTAAATATTTTTTTAACGTAAGTGCACACTCATATAAAACACTTGGAAAGAAAATTTTTGAAGATTTAGCTATAAAGTATTGCTTTTCTTCTGCAGTCAGTAAATTCCTCACACAGATGGGAAAAGGTTCCTTTGTTTGTTTCTTTTTGACTAGTATAGAAAGTAGCAAAGCGTAACTTCCCAGCACTCTAATCACTAAATTGTACATCGAAACGCGAGGTGCAGTGAACTTCTGCCAGCCCCAAAAGTGGTAATAAAGCTGACTGGGAGATACAGTTACCCAAGTGTGTTCAGGCCACTCAACAAACTGCTTCCCCAGAGCACAGTTGTGGGGACCCACCTAGTGAACGCATGAAGAATTGCACCCATCCAGAACATCAAAGAAAGGGAACGTTGAGCCAAGGAGACAAATAATTGAACAATATAATTTAGACTCTTCCAAGTGGTGAAACATGTGGCAAGACAAGAGAGACCACAAATTCCGGCCAACCTACAGTCACCATCTGGTACTGCTTTGTAATTTTCAGATAACTTGGTTCCAAAATCTGGTACAGCAGAAGTTGCATTTAGGAGAATGGAGAATATATTTTGGTTTAACTCAAATTGGTGCAGTGCCAGAAGACATATTTGGGACTATCACTCAGTGTTACCAGCCTGAGCACTAACAAACCCAGGAGCTGGTCTTTGTAAAATAAGAATGGCTTTGTTAAAAAATACTACAAAACATTTCCCTTTGTTCTTTCTTCATTTATTTTTATTTTTAAATTGACTCTTGTAGGATGAACTGTCAAATCTTTAAGGCTTTATTCCTCTGATCACAAGGGCTGGAGGCTTTCACTGCAATGAAAGCTGAAATTTTAACCTTATTTCTTTTGGCAACAAAGGCTGTAAGAACACCACTAGGATTGTTTGATTTACAACAAATTTTTATGTAATGAAGGGCTGAAATGAAATTTTGTTACAACCAATATCGATCTGTTCACCATGGTGTTCAAAGGGATTTTGGCCTCATTTCCTCATTTGCCTGTCCTCACCTAAGCCACAAAACTTTCACGAGTAAAGAATCTCCAAAATATGAAGGCATTAAAATCAGATACCTGACTAAACCACTGGTATTTTCTCTTAATGATACAGTATTATATATTCTTTTTTCCCTCCAGGAACAGAAAAAAGGGGTGAGATTTAGTATTCATTTAGCATTGAAAATATCTTATGATACTCTTATTTTTCTGCTTGAATGAAGCAGCAAACATCTTCTGCTTTGCCTCCTGAAGATCCTCCAAAAAAAGGTTGGAGGATCAGTTACAAAGAGATATGTTTTAGTGCAGGAACTCCCCCCAGAATCTTAGAATCACTTTATTTTGATTCTGCTCTTTATACATATTTAGATTCCCATGGCTTATGTGACTTTATTTCCAGAAAAGTCCTGGATAACTAACACCACAGGACAACTTCCTAGCACACAGTACTGCCACTTAGGTTTGGAGAAGAGCCATCCCTACCAGTTTAGAGGCAAGAACAGAATTCTAGTTTATCTCTCCTACTCCAAGTTTTCTTTTTTTATTTTTTGACAAGACTATTCCAAGAAAATTCTGACTCTTCTAAATCCTCCTCTTGCCAACCAGCCTAATCTCAGACCTTGAAAATATTTTATTTCCACTTCTTTCTCTTATCTTATTCAAGATACTACTACTATTACTCACTAGCATTTCTCTAACAAGTGATACTTTACATAAAGTTCTACTTGAACTCTAGGGCTCCTGTAAAAGTGTGTCCTAGTAGTCATTGCACTACTGGGGACACAGGGACTCTCCTCAGGGCTCTGGGTTACACAGAAACATCAAGGCACACAGGCCATACCTGCTTTCTACCTGCACAACCACTGCTGTCCCTGAAAGCCAGGGGAGCAGGAATTACTGTCAGGTTCTTTGGAGCAGTGATTTTTGACCCCAGCAGTAGGAACAGAAAGTTTTGCTCTCTAAGGCCCTCCCTCTTTGGCTCAGCCCCTTCTATTCCTCCCTTCCCTTTGCTGAAATAGTTCCTTTTCTCCTGTGCCCTTCCCCTGCTTCCTCCTCTTCTCAGCAGCCCCAAACAAGCAGAAGTTGCTGTAGGAAGAAGAGAGGGTATATTGTTGTTTGTGGTGATAGGAATTGAGACACAAGGCTGCAGGGGCAGGTTTGGGGCCCCATAACCCTCACAGCGCTATGAGAGAGACATCTGGGTGAAGAAGGACACTCCTCTCTCTGTGGCTCTCCAAAGCCTCTCCAAGCCTCCCTTCCATCTATAGCATCCATAAAATGCTGCTGACCCCTTCCCCAGCTGGATCACCATACAGCACCCTCTAATTCCTGCTTCTGAAAATGTTACCTAAAACTGAGGAGCTTACAGCTAATTCTGCTTATTGCACATGGTAGGTAGATCCTAAATGGTATTGCTACCAATCCCTCTCCTGCAGCTTTGTGTCCTTATGTAGTTTCCATTTACCTTTTACACTTTCTTATCCTCTCTTAATGCTTTAGGTGTTTTATCCTGGTGTTTTAACCTGCCCTGCCCATGTACAATGTCTCAACACAGATAAACAGCCAAAGTTTTTAACACCAGGGGGCATCTCATAACTTGAACAGAATTCCTTGCTATTAACATGCTATTTATTCCCTTGAACAGCACAATGTCTATTCAGGCCACATTTCAGCAGTATTTATCTTCCAATGTCACCATTTTCCTTAGGCACTATACTTCTTTCAGAGCTTGACATCTTCAGATAGTGAGATAATGGTTTCCCCCAGTCATTCATTTAATTTAATAGGCCTCAAAATTACCTTAAGCTTTTTAATCCTATAGATTTTTTTTTCTCTTGCTAAAATAAGGAATAAAGTAACTGCACAGCTCTTGGGTTCTGTATAGACCAACCAGAATGCTTACTTTCTAATTTGTTTTCATCATTTATACACTTCCAAAACTTGCATTTTAGAAACACTGCTTTTGGTAGCCTACTCCCCCACATTTCTCTGGTAAACCACAAGTTAGTGATGCAACAGAGTACACTGCTGATGGGGATTTTTTTTGTTTTGTTTTGCTTTGGATTTGCCTGGGAATCCTAAGAGAGGTCAGGCTTGTAGTGATACTTAGTTGTCCACAAGTGCTTCTAATCCAAACAAATTAAATATGTTGTGGGGGTAAGAATTTTATCAACATACTGTATATAACAAATGAAGACATCAAGCAGTAAAATTGGATTTATGGAGAGAGCACCTTGAGGGACAGTCACATCTCCTAATTCTTGTCCTCTTAGCTATAAGAATATAATTTCCTCTTCAGTTCCTTTCATATGCATAAGGTAGGAAACACAACTACTCCTGAATTGCACTCATTCTTTGAGACAAACAATGCAAAGCTGAGGAATACCAATATACCTCAGGCCCCTGAAAAGGAAGTACAAGTACAAATTGTCAAGTTGTGAAATTTTTTTAGTGTGGGTCACAGAAATAGAAGACAGTGAAAAATCAGAGGGGAGGGTAAAAGAACGGGTACAACTCTGTGATTCTGTGATTACAAGAGATAGTAACGTTGCTACAGAGAAGCAGAGAACCAGCCCCAGTTGGTATGAATCAGCATAATTTTGTAAAACCAATGGGAAAAAATAGGGCTAAAATGGAACTATGAATATTACTGAATAATCATCCTTTTCTTGTTACACATATGTCCTTTTTACACATTTCTCAGCGGTGGGAAAGAGAAAACCCATCCTTGAGAATGCAGAAAACAAAACTGCAGCATGAAAAAAAAGAAGGAGCATCCTGTTATACAACAGGTATGGGGCTAGAGGCTGAGGCATCTTTTGATGAAAGATACTGGGAAGATTATACCTGCTATGAGAAAAAATGACAAAAAATATAAATATCTGTACAAAAGAAATGCCACAATTCAGGCTTGGAGTCTTTGTCTCAGTTTGAACTCTATCTAACCTCTGTTTAAGTGACATAACTAAAGGTTTTGTCAGACTTTTCAGGAAGTCTGAAGTCTAAATCTTTCTCACATACTTACCTATGAAAATTACTTTTCAGATGTTTTCATCAAAACAGGAAGAAAGAGTGATGCAACAGAATGAGCACTGAAGGACTTGCTTCTATTTTTTGTCTGCCACTGCTTAGTTGGATGACCTGGAACAAATAACTTCATGCTTCTTTGCTTTAACTTCCACATCTGTAAAAAGAAGATAATGTCACTGAGCTCCTCTGCAAACAAACTTTTTTCCTTCTCTTATCAGGGAGTAGAAACAATGATGAAGGGAAACTCTTGGTAGATTTCTAGTAGAGTTCATTGGGGAAAAGCCAATTCAATGATGAGATTTCTGGAGTTTATGGGATTGTTTTCATTCTCAAAACTTTGCAAAACAGTCCAAAGTGGAAAAGAAATCAACCCAGGCTGGCTCAGACCCCAAGCCTGTGAAGTGTTCTGAGCACAATTGAGCAACACTGGGCAGAATGTTTAGCCAATTACCTCTCCACAGATTCCAAGGAATGTTTTATTGCAGCAAAAAGAAATTCTAGAATATGTAGCATCTCACTACCAGATCTTAAGAGTGAGAACTTCTGAACATGAAAAATAGATGGAATTTAGCCAGCAACACCTCAAAGACAAAACACAACTTTTCCACAGTTCTGGAGAGACTCTACAGAAGAGAAGTGTTAAGAAGTACATCAAAATAACAGTCTGGGCTGAAAAGTGAAGGAAAAAGTTGAAGGGAATTGAATAGAGCATGACAATACTACTCTCTGTATGCTCAGTACTGCAGTGTTTTGCTAAGACAAAACAAGTCTTAGCAGGGTCCTTAGATCTGTGAATTCTCCCAAGCACTGTCTGTCACACACACCTGGCTTCTTCCTCATATTCCTGCACATTGTAGGGTCACATCACATATGCTCATCATTCCTGCCCACAACTTCTTTCTTGCTTCATTAGCATGGGTTAATGTTAATATATTTAGCTGGTTGTTAGATCTTATCTGTGTCCTGTGGATGAGAAAAGGGAGAGGGCCTGTCAGTTATATGGTATTAGATTTGCTCTCATCTCTGTCTCACCTTGAAGAGCAGGACATTTGAGAGTTACAGATGCTCTGTTAATGTTTTTGTTATTTATTTATTTTATTTGTTTATTTATTATTTGATGTATGATCAGGGCACTCTCTCAATAAACAGCAAATGGGAACATTGCTGCAGTAGCACAACTGGTTAACAATGCAGTTTTAGAAGTATAAACGTTCCTTCCCATCCTTGTTTAAGCCCAAAAAAGAAACTCTGAGCCTGCTGAATTTGTTTTATTAAAACTGTCATCAGCCCAAGAGAACAGCACTAGTGCTAAAAGTTTTGTCATTCCAATGAGAAAATGTAAACCATTTGAAGCACAAGAGACTGATGAAAAAACTGATTCTGCATTCCAAAACTCACCTAATTATCATCTGGCTTTTCTAATTATCCTTCTTTCTAATTTCTTTGCCCTGAGTCCTAGCCTAAATTCTTCTTAGGTAAGTTATGCTACTCTTAACAAGTTCTAACTGGTCTGATTCACAGAAAGGTGCAAAACCTGTCATCAACCAAATTAGTTTTGATTTACCTGTGTGAAAAAAAAAAAAATCCGTTTCAGCTACAGGATGTAATGGCTTAAAAATCTGTCATCTGGTGGCTTCAGCAGCAGCATCTGTGGTTGCCCCAGAACTCTTGGCCATCAGGTATCTTCCAGGTATCTTAGGCAATCAGGCACTGTGCTCAAAGTTCACTATGCATCCATGCACTGTTAAACAGTTCACTGTGACTCTAAACCTTCCCACAATCCTTATTATCAATAAATCTGAGTACCTTAAGATGGTTTTTCATACATAATCTCTTGTATTCTTCTACTAAATGCTGAATTCCTGCCCTGCTGAATCAACTAGCTAAGGAAACTTAAGGAAATATCATTGGAAACTAAGCAATATTCCCTCTGTACAGCCTGGCAAAGCCTATAAATTCTGACACTCAGACTGAGGTGTCCCACGGAGATGTCTTCATGTGAACACAGATTCCTCCTAGAGTCGATTCAGAATTACTCAAGATCGTTGATGGGTTCAAAATGCACTCATATTTCCACTTAAGGTGGTCTGGACAGTTTGCTGTGCAGCCATGAGCAGGGGTCAGCTTGCCAACCACCAGTGCTTAGTGACAACTGTGGTGGACTGAGACATCAAAGACTTCCACGGGAGACTTCAGATAGAACAGGTTTTTGGGAGCCCTGCTGCTTCCTGGGGTAGGAGGCCAGGTAGAAAACTCCACATGCCTAAAGTGGCACTTGATGCCTGCGTTTATGTAACCAAATCCCACATTAGTTCTCTGCTGAGTGTAAGGAGAGCTTAGACATCTGGTTCACATGGAGACACCTACACGCTGAAACCCAAATTTAGGTGCCTTAATCTGCTGGCTGAATCCACCTCTTTACTTGGAGATTTCCTCAGCTGGCAGCTGCATTAGCATTATGTTTGAGGGGTTTTTTCTCATTTCCATTTCTAATCCACTCACGAGAACATTTATACTTTTGGCCTCTCAGATACCCTTGCAACAATTTACAACTGTAACTCTAGAGAAAAGATACTTTTGTTTCTTTTAAATTTATTGCCTGGTAATTTCACTCAGGGCACCTAAGTCTTGTGCTACAAGAAACACAGAATTCACTTTCTCTATGACAAGAGATTTTAAACTATTTAAGTGTATTTAAACACCCTTTTTTTTTTTTTTTTAGGGAAGCAATTCCTTACTTCCAATCAGTTCATTGCTTTTCTCTGTACCTTTCTTAGTGCTTTAGGGAGAATTTCACACAATATTCAAGATGTGCAAGCACTTGCAGTTTTACAAAGCATCCTGTCTTGTTCTTTATTCCTTATCTTAATGTACCTAACATCCTTTTGGCCTTTTCACCTACTCCAAAGCATGAGAGATTGATATTTTCAACAGACTAGCCATGATAGCTCCATGAATTCTTCCCCGAGTGCTCCCAATAAATTTAAGGGTATGAGGAATGATCTTGTTCTACAGGGTTTTCCTCGGTGCTGGACAACAGTCTCTCTCTTCTATTCAGACATCTATTTTTGCAAAGGTATTTAGAATATAATCCCTTTGATATCTTCATCTACTATCAAATTTGATATATATGGCCCAAGATTTCAAAAGTATTTGAGAAGAGAGAGCAGAACAGATAAACCCATACACATATTCAGAGTTGTCATTTGACCCTATTTTCTTTGGAAAACAGGCAAAAAACCACATTAAGTGATCTGTAGTAGGAAGGAAGAGGTCTGAGAGCAACCAGACAAATGTTCCGCTTCCTCAAACACTCCAAATAAACTCTGCAGCACTTACAAGGGTTTTTTAAAAACCATTCACAGCCATAATCACGTAGAAATTCTAGTAGGGGATGTGCAGACTGACTTCAGTCACGAGCTGAAGGCAAACAATTGTAACAGGAAACCACTGAAACAAATGCAAGTTTTCCCAGTTGGAGTTTCCCCCAGTCTTCTCTATCTCAGCTGATCAACAAGCTCTACACATCAGCTGGGGAAATTTGTACTGAACAATTTGGAGTTAGAAAAATAATATACATTAATTCTGTTTGGTTTGGGGGACATTTACATCCTTTTTCACAAAGGAAGTGAGTCAATCTAAGAAATGAGACAGCATTTAAACAATATCTTTTGCAGCTCAGTGTCCCTTTCTCTTGTGTCATTTCTGTGTCCGAGACACGCCAACAACAGAAGTGACATTTCAGTGCTCGAGTACATGTGGATCCCAGATTCTGACCACAACCCACACTGACAGAGGATTACTTTGGGTTATGACTTCTTGCCAGCACTTTTATATGAGTTCTTGTCCCTTGCTGTGAGCAGGTTGGTAGTGGGTCAATTAGTCAACACTAAGGAGTTATCACAGAGTTTATTAAGCAATTGGGCTGGACAGATTATCATTATCAGGAATTTTGAGAAGTGAAACATATATCAAAGATCTTACAGTAAATGACGCTAAAAAGTAGCGGTTTATTAATTCTGTTAATAAAATTATAATCCAAGCACCAGGGAAACTCTTTGTGATAAGAACTAAAAGACATTAAATACCTGGAATTACAAGGTAGGCAACAACTGGCCAAATTAGAAGGACTTCAAGGATAATGGTTCTGCAGAAAGCAGATAGCATATGAGCTGAGGTTGCTTTTACCTAAATGAGCTTAACACACACCTCCAGTCCTTGGGCTCAATTATTGTAAGAGAGATCAAAGCTATGTGTTAGCCATTATGAAACAGGAGTTATGAAAAGCTGTCTCATGAGGGTGCTGGCTGTGTGGCTATCTCACTTAACTGCACACCTTGCTTTCATCTTGATCCCTGCTACCTCCTTGTCATCTGCCTACTAACCCCTCTACAGGCTGTCACTCTTTTTTCTCTCACTGCAGCTCCTGATTACGGATTGCCTTTTTGCCCTCTGTGCTTTAATGCTGTACCTACAGCTTTTTGACAGGTTCTTTACTCTGCTGTATTTGTGTGTTATAAAGCATCTTGCCATAATCTCTGGATACCGGGGGCAATATCTGCCAAAGAATGGGCTTGGGTTGTGTCAACCCGGTTTAATTTCCACTTCCCTAAAATAAAATCTGCCATCTTCAAAGTGTCACTTGGCAGCTCAAGTTCTGTAATCTGGGTATTTACAAAGTAAGCTCCCAGTACAGACTATGCTGTTCAAATCTGACAATGAGTTTCTTCTTAAACCTCACCAGGGTTTATGAATCCAAACCCTTCAAGTTTTACCACTTTTTCTGGAGAAAGGACACCCGCCAAGTCAATCCCACATAAAGACAGACCTGTGGTATGGCAGGCACCCCACCATGCTGTGGTCTAGCAAGCCAGTGGATTGATCTTCAGGACAAGAGGCAATGGGCAGAAGCTGAAGCACAGGCAGTTCCACTTGAATATGAGGAAGAACTTCTTTGTTGTGCAGGTGACCACACACTGGAACAGATTGCCCAGAGAGGGTGTGGAGTCTCCCTCACTGGAGATACTCCAGAACTGTCTGGATGCAGTCCTCTGCCATGTGCTCTGGGATGACAGTGCGTAAGCAGGGAGGTTGGACCAGACAACCCACTGCGGTCCCTTCCAACCTGACTCATTCTGTGGTTCTGTGATCACTTACTGTGGATATCAAAGATCTGAGGTTTCAATGCTCCTCTCCACCTGTGAGGATGTGAATCTTGTCGCTATGGGAGCACATTAACTGCCAATCTCAGATTATTTCAGGGTTGTTGTGGTTGATTTCCCTCAGCTATATCGCCCTTCCAGCTCAAGAAACCAGCCCCCTACATTCCACAGAGCTACTTAAACTACAGGGTGAGGGAACCATGGCTGGTCAGCCCAGATATCCTGACAGCCTGACCTGCACTCCTTTTCTCCCCTTCCAGCCCCTGGACAAGCTCAGGGACTGGAGCATCTCTGTTATAAGGAGACTGTGGGAGCTGGGCCTGTTTAGTCTGAAGAAGACTACGAAGGATCTCATGAATGCATACAAATGTTTCAAAGGCAGGTGCCAAGAAGATGGTGCCAGACTCTTTTCAGTTGTGCTCAGCGACGGGATGAAAAGTAATGGCCATAAACTAAAACACAAGAAGTTTCACCTCAACATGAGGAAGAACTTAGTTACATTGAGGGTGTCAGAGCACTGGAACAGGCTGTTCAGGGTGGTCGTGGATTCTTCCTCTCTGGAGACATTCCAAACCCACCTGGATGCATTCCTGTGTCACCTGCTCCAAGTGACCCTGCCTTGGCAGGAGGGTTGGACTGGGTGATCTCTAGAGGTCCCTTCCAGCCCTAACGATTCTGTGATCCTCTACTTCCAGGGCCGCAAAATAAACACCTCCGTGAGGGGCTTTAAACTTCAGAGAGCGCTGAAAGGGACCGTGCAAGCTCCGTGGGACGAGCAGAGAGATGCACAGCAAATCTGAGGGGAGAGGGGGAGCGAAAGCCGCACATCCGCATCCCTCCATCCCTAACCCCCCACACCCCCCCCGCCCAGGTCGGCCAAAGGGAGCCGAGCAACAACCCCACAGCCCCTCCACCCTGCCCCTCAGGGCTCGCCATGTTCTCGGGCCGTCACGGCCCCGCCTGTCATGGCGGCGGCGGCGGAGGAGGAGGAAGAGGAGGAGAAAGGGGAGGAGCAGGAGGAGGAGGCGGCGGTCACATGGCGGCAGCGCCGCCGCCACAGCGGGCGCGGGGTGGGCGACGGGGCGATGCCGCCGCCTCGGTGAGTGCGGGGCTGGGGGGACAGGGGCCGTGGCGGCGGTGCGAGGGGAGGCAGCCCCGGCGGGGGAACTGGCGCCAGTGTGAGGGGCAGCTCTGGGGGGACGAGGGACGGGGCCGATGCGGTGCGAGGGGTAGCCCGGGGGCGATGAAGGACGGGGCAGCCCGGGGGGTGAGGGACGGGGGCAGGCTCGTTGACACGGTAGTGTTCGGTCGTAGGTCGGACTCGGCGATCTCAGAGGTCTTTTCCAACCTGGTTGGTTCTGTGATTCTGTTTTCCCGTTTGCCCTGAGGGACGCGGTTCCCGAGCCCCGGAGGCGGGTCAGGTTGGGGGCTACCCCTTTCTGGCACTCGTACGAACCGATAGCGGTGGCTGCCCAGGCGGGGTCCCCGGGTGATCCAGCTGCGTGCTGAGGGCTCTTGGTTTAACGGGAGACCGAGGGGCCGGAGCGGGTTGTGCTACATAGCATGGAAGATAACGTAATTACTGTTTTTTCAGTCTGTAAGTGCACGTGAAGGAGCAGCAGCAGCCCGCCTGCAGGTAGACTGAAACTGCAAATCTCAGCCCAAAATGTGAGGGTCGGCCCGTGTCAGTGTTGCTGGCGCTGCTCCGTTCATTGATTCGTTTGCAGGATGAGGTCAGGCACTGCTTTTCGGAGGGCTGGGTGACCCAGCGGTGTATTAAAGCTTTCTCATCTTTATGACCGGGAAATTTATTTTTAAATTGTTTCTCCTCTTTCCCCCCCCCCCGTATTTTTCAGTATATACTTCGCCACATTGAGGCTTCTCTTTTCCTCTTAGCAAATATGTGCTGTTCTTCGTGGCTGGTCTCCAGTCCTTCTAGTCAGTTCATTGTTGCCATGTGGTATTTTTCTTTTTTTTTTTTTTGTGTGCTGAAGCTTATAAGAAAGGCTGCAACAGAACAAACTGAAGCAAATTAGCTGTCTCCAAGTTACTTGCAAGGCAGAATAAAGGTTCCATGGTCCCTCGTTTGTGAGAAAGCAGATGGATCTGAGTAAGCGACCAAAAGCTCTGTGCCACGGGCAGTGGGGAGCTTAGCAGGTCGGAATTCTCTGCTGTGATGTGGCACTGGAATCAAACACTGTGTTCAGAAGTTGCCTGTCCAGACAGCTGCTTCATGTTCAATAGTCTCCTCATAGGTGTCAGCCTTAAAACTGGAGTTGAGAGTAATTAAAACACTGGTGGTGTCTGTTGCAGCATCTCTGCCAAACAGTATCTTGAGCTGTTTTCAATATCAGTTGCAGGGCAGCTGCAGTAGACCTTATAGAACTTTACTGTATAATTAGATGTAAAGTGCAGCCCCTACTCTTCCAAAGAAAAAAAAATCTCATGACCTGACTTTGTTGCAGCTCTGTAAACAATCAGTGCTTTATCCGTTTGGTCCCGTGGATTTGGAGCATTGCTTTCTGTTTGAAGGAATGGTGAAATCTCTCTCGGTGCCAGCAGAGCAATTGTGCAGGTGGGCAGGATCCTCAACATTACACCAGTATGCTGCCCTTTTTTCCCTGGAAAATGTATTGCAACGTAAGATCAAATCCCTTCTGTCCTTAAAAAAAGTATTCTGTAAGTGACATTAAATATTCTTGAATGCTTAGTGATCTAGAGTCTTCTTTTTTTTTTTTCTTTCATATGGATGTCATCTTAATAGGAAACTGTTCCCAGACGTCTCTGATTAGGTTAAGCTGATCCAAGTGCAGGCTGTGCCCAGGAAAGGATGGTACCAACCTCTCCCTGACAGTGTGTTTCTGCCCTGTAGAGAATCTTTAAATATGTGAAATAGTCCAGCTGGGATTCCTAGGCCTCATTTTAGAACAGCATAAATGTCCAGGTGGTTCCAGATAAGAGGCTTTTGATTAACAGGCAATTGGCCTCCCCCAGTATAACTGTGTCTGAAGAACTGCATGCCTTCTGCATAAGCTTTTCCTCATCTCTGGGTAAGATAAGCTCCTGCAGAGTTTTAGGAGCTCTTCTGCAGCAGGGAAGGAAAGAAATAACAGTGCAGCTCTAATGAGCCTTCCTCTCTCAGCCTCAGATGAGGACAGCAGCATGCTAAGTGGTGTATGTTCTGGTGTCAGAGAGTCTGACTGCAGATTTCAGGGCCTGTTGCCTGTCTTCTACTATCTAATCACATTTTCAAAGGATGGAAATCAATACTCCATTATGCATAGAAGTAACTCTGGATAGAGTTCCTGACAAGCTGCTTTGTGACAGTAGTTTATAAGAAAGGATCAATCTGATCATCATTTTCATAGTGATGTAAAATAACAGTAGGTGTGATTCAAGCATTTTAGGAGGCAGAAAGTCCTGAAACGGCAAAGAAAGGGAAATAAAGATGAGTTGATAGTATTTTGAAAATTTATCTGTACAAAATATGCTTCCCCATAATAAGTGATGAACCCCTCAAATTTTTAATGGTAGGTATAGGACATGTGTGTGGTGTGGGTCACATGGATGAGATGAGAAGCAGTTAGTAAAAGTGGGGATTTTGGGTTTTTCCAGTGAGAAAGAACAGCAAGCACACTGTGGGGTGAAAAGAACAGAGGGAGGATCGTTCTGCATTTACATTGCCTTGGAAGGTCCTGTAGAACAGTTGCAGGCTGAGCAGCTGTCAGGCTGAGTTTGGCACTGTGTTGATTACTGAAGCAGAGAGGTAAAGGAAGACTTCCAGCTGAAGGGAGAAGGTAAAACTTTCAAAAATTGCAGTCGTTCCTTTCTGTGACAGTTGTTTGTTGACTTCCTAAGCGGTTCCATCTGTCTGGGTAGGTGATACTGCAGTTACAGGTATCCCCAAAATCAAGTAATTTCCTTTAGTACCATTCATTTTGGACAAGATGTTGCAATACAACTATGTTGCTTACTGTTGGAGAGCAAAAGTGTGTTCATGCATTTCAAGGTCAGAAATTAATTTGTTTTTTCTTTCTCAAAAAATATTGCAGACGTGAAGTCTGTTTCAATCCCCATTAGAGTGTGGGAGGTAGATAAACTGTCTTCTTATCTAAAGTTTCTTTTCAAAACATATGGTGGCTTATGGAGATGAATAAATCTGCTGTTGCAGCTACTGTGTTAATGTATAAAGTACTGTCAGTACAAAGGCCTTGGCTGTTCAGCCATGAGTAAAAGCATTTGTTCAGCTCATTTTGTGTAAGTTAATAGTGTGCACCACATCCTTCAGCCGTGTTCTAGCATGTTTCTCATGTGAGTCAGCATTGTGTAATAATTAGTGTAAATACTCTGTTTGAAAACTCTGTAAAAACTAGAAATATACTGCAGCAAAAAAGGTGGAAAATTGAGAAGCTGATTGTACTGTTTCATTAAAAAATTGACGTCAAGTATATTTAATTTCAGATATTTTCTTGTATGAACTTCTGAACTTTTCCCATGAGATGATGCTAAATCTGTCGATTAAATGACTGATGGTGTTACCAAATTGTAGAGTACAGAGTGAAGTACTTGTAAGAGTGATGGGTTGTATCTCAGTCCTTTCTTGTGCAGTCTGGGGTTTTGGCAGCCAGATCCTTTGCATGTTTGAAACTGGAACCCAGTGCTCAGGGGTGAATAAGCTTTTCCATTGTTTACACTAATTAAGAGACCCTTGATACAGGGAACCTCAGGACTTGGTACTGCCTGCTCTGTGCTTTACAGTGTGAGCAAGAAGTAGGTGTGCAGGCCAAGGAGGAGTCCAGAGCCCACCACCCCACACTGCTCATGGGTCTTTGGTGTCTTTGCTGTCTCTGAGTTTTATTTGGAACAGGTGAGCTCTTGTGGTTTTCTCTCTCATGGCAGGGGTAGCATTGCAGGTTCTGCATTTCTGAGATTGAAGGTTTGCTGTGACTGGCAGGTTTTACCTTATCAACTCTGCTGTGGTGACTGTTCACAGTTGTGCTCCAACCTGGACAAAAATAACTTCTCTGCTGCACAAGAGGGAAGGAATATGTGCATGAAGAAATGCTGTAGAGAGGCTGATGGGAGGTAACTGCTTAACTTCTTGTCATTCCTAAGACTTCAACTACGAGGCACCGCACCATTTAAGAAGTTGAATTTTAAATTGACAAGTTAAGCTAATAAACTTGCAGAGGCATGCTGAGAGGGAGGCATCTCAGTACAGGGTTGCTATGTGCCAAACTGATTTAAGCAGATGCTTAATGAAAGTTAAGAGCATGTTCGTGGAGGTCTTTTTAGTTTATATAAAACCGTCTAAATGTTGCTTGGCTAAATGACACGGATTTTCTTGTGCAGACAAGGATTTAATTAGATGCCTTAAACCTTGGAGGTGCCCGTAATTAAAACAGAGATCCTTTTCCAGGAGGCACAAACTGTCCTGTCTTGATTCATAACCCATTATGAATCAATCTTTGTAGGCATTTTGACTATTTTGCTAGTTCCTTAAGTAACATCAAAACCAACCGATATCACTATCTCTGTTGATGCTTCTCATATTTGTTATTGAATATGTTTTCTAGAAATGTCTCTTTAGTCTTCTGTTTCCTGGACTGCCTTAATTTTGTCAGTTAGCATGGATGCCTTATCTCTGGTGTCAGCAGATGCTGAGACTCATCTCCTGTGAACCAAGACAAGGCCGAGTTCTGGATTGCACATTAACCTTCCGTGCTAGCAGTGTGTTGGGAAGCATGGCTCCCAGTGAAGTGGGAAAATGTATTTTTGATCTGCTATTCATTTTGTTGCAACATCCATGATTTCAACATCAAAATCCTGAGTATGTTTTCCCATTAGAAACATTGGCAATAGATCAGTAGAAGAAAAGTGACCAAGAGGGAAAGGAAAAGGAGTGGTCCACAACTCTTTCCTCAAAGGGATTTCTTTGGAGAAGGAGAGATTGAGTCTGTATGATCATGGAGAAGGAATGAAAGACAAAGAAAGGGAATTTTTGGCATAACTCGTTGAAGTTTTCCCTCCCTACACATAGTGAAAAATCTCTTTCTGCTAGTGGCTTATTCTAACCCAAAAATCAAAGTATTTGCCTTAATGCATCAGGTTTTATAGGGGAAAGCTGAGAAGACACTGAGTTGCCAAGAATCTCATCAAAATCTGTAGTAGAGCAAATAGTTCAACCAGAACAACCCGTGGGTCAATCTGATACCTGTACAGGTGTCCTGGTACAGTCAGGGAGTTGAAGAGAACATGTGGTAGGTTTATATCCTTAGGATTCTTCTCTTGTATTGATGGCTGGAGACATTAGTGAGAAAATGAAAGAAGTAGAGAGAAATTACTTTAAGCTTCTGGTCTGAAAATGGATCCAAAGTGAGAAGACTGCAGGGTTTTGGTCTATCTCAGACTTTCTTGCTGGGGAAAAATGAAAGTTCCAAGTGGTGTGGATACTGCAGGCTCTGTGCTAAAGCTTGGAGTGAGAAACTCCAAGTGACCTTTGTTTCTGGACATGAGAAATGCAACTGGACATTGAATCCAATTTAACTCAACTCCTGCTTTTAGTATTTTTTCACTTCTACTGTTTTTTTAGCGATAGCATCCACCGGAAAACCTCAGGCCATGATATATGGAGGAAATCTCTAAGACAGTACCATCTCTTAGTACTATCTCTAAGATAGTACCATTTCTACATGGAGAAATGTAACAGGGTTAAGAACTCTGAGTAGTTCAGAATGAGTTAAATATTTTCCTATCAGAGGCAGTTTGGAGATTTAAACTGTAACTGGTTTTAACCTCACCCCTAGTTCTGAGGTGATTTCATCTATTGTTTATTTTTTTAACAAATAATATCTCTGCATGTTAATATGCATTACTCAGGCTCCATAAAGGTGTTTGCTCCTGATCTAACAATGAAATTGCAAGGACATCTTAATGTATTTTTTTTAATTTCTGTCTGTTGGAAAGGAAAACCGTGCAGAAAAAAGAGAAATGAAGTAAACTGGTAGGATTTGTGGGGAGTAAGCTTGGTGGTCTAGGAATTCTGTAATCTGATGCTGCAGGGTAAATTGCAGCATAACCATTCTCATTCCAACGGTTTACAATTCTGTAGTACTAATAGTAACTTAATTGCAGTGGTTTTGCATTTAGTACCTGTTCAGGTAGAGTCTTTTGAAGTTTGTAGTGTGAGTTGGCAGATGTTTTTTGTGTATTTTTTTGTTTACAGCTGGTGATATCAGTACTGAGTTCTTACAGGTGGATGGTAGGTGTCTTCTGGGAGATGCTGCAGAACTTGTGCCAAGTGCAGTGTCCATGGTCAGTAGTCACAGGTTTAAAACTGAGATAGATTACCCCAGTTTTCACTACTCTCCCACTCACAAGTACTTGAAGTGAGGTCTGTTTTACTGCCAGATTTGCTGCCAGCTTTTTTGGCAGGAGGGCTGTACAAATGAAGTTTGGTTTTTGGTTTTGTTTTTGTGTGTGGCTGGTTTTTTTAATTTTTAAAAAAAAATTTTAATTTTATTTTTGGAATTGGAAAATTTATTTTCACTTTGCTTGTAAAAGGCTGGAAAAAAGCCCAAAACTCTTCTGGTGAAGATTTCTTAAGATGAATAGCAAACATACCTGGAAAACTTCAGTCAAAATATGGAAATCTTGTGAAGTTACTAGTGATTTGGAAAATGAGGAGTGAAGGAACTTATAGAAGTGACATTTTTATACAACTTAATGATAATTTTCTTTAGCATTTCTGTAGTCTAATCAATTGATATTATAATGCCACTCATTAATTTGCTTCTCTAATGAGTGGCAGAAAAATGACCAGGTGTATATTGCCAAACCTGTGGGTCCATACAGGTCATGCATCAGCTGGGAAAAAGTAAAAAGAATAAAAGAGAGATGAAAAATAATGCCAAACATATTAAAATGTATCGGTGCCTCTGGGGCAGTGTATGCAGCCAAATGAGAAATAACCATGCAGCGTTGGTGTCCTAAGACCCATCCAAAGTGGGCTGTTTCCATAGGGAAACCTGTGTCTGTCACCCCATTCCCAGCTGGGACTTGCAAACAACAAAGCGTTAAGTTCCCGGCTCAGCGGTTTATTGTTCGCTGGGAATGAAGACACCGACTGGCTGTGGCTGCTGCTGCAGTCACTGTGCTTTCCCCGGGTAACCTTGCACTGCTGCCTCAGTGCCGGCTCTTCTGGAAGAAGGTGAGGGTTCTACAGTTCAGCTCTTCCTGTAGAAGTGGGGCTGATCTAATTACTTTGCATGAATCTGCGTTTTTACTCTTATTTCGGTGAGCTTTGCGGACATAAAATGTGAGAGCAGCTAAGTGGATTTTAAACCTTTAGAAAAGGTATTAAGCAGCTTACTTGTCTGTAGTTGACCTTGTAAGCTCCCTTACATTCTGCATTTCTATATAGTGCTGAAGGGTTGTTAAACTAGTATTTATATGCATGGTTCTTTAATGTGAGAGGGATGCATTGAACAAGTTGTCAGTGTGGATTTTTTAACCTTGCTGTTTCCTAAGCTCTGTGGGAAGAAGGAGGGGCTGCATTATAAAATGCATTGCATCTTTCTTTGGAAACAGTACATTAAAATTCTGGCTTCCTTGAGAGCTGGTTTTACTGATGAAAAGAAAAAAAAAAATCTCACTGTTTGAATCAGAAGTATTTATTAGCAAGAGAAGAGGAAGAAGGTATTTTTAGGACTCCAGGAATGGCATGACATGTATTTGTGTGCCAGATGGCTTAAAGTAACATCCAGCCGAGCAGCCCCACGGAGCAGCGTTTGTCAGGGGGATAGGTAAGAAAATTCCTTTGCTTAGGACTGTGCTTTGGGAAACAAGTAGCTTTAAAGGATTTTGCTAAGCTCATGTTTCTAATCCAAGTGCACTTTGCTTTCTCTAAGCAGACTGGACTATTATGTTACTTTTCTTGATGCAATGTTGTACCACAGTGGGTTGTAACTAAACCTGGGTGTTCTTTTCAGTTGTTTGTTAACATGAGCTACTAATTTACAAAACTTTTTGTTTCCAAAACTTGTAACTGCTTTTTCCATTAAAAGTGTGTCCTTCAATCAAAACCCTTGTGAAATACCCTCGCTCCTTGGAGAGGAGGAATATGTGGGGAGAAGGGTATCCTTTATCAATAAGGAAAAAACCAGTATGTTTTATTGTTGACAAAGAAGTGAAAGATGTTACTGCAGAAGATACTTTAAGATTTCCTTAAGGGTGCTTTTGAAATGGAAATGGGTAAAGAAGAAACTTCACATTTTTATTATGAAAAAGCCAAAGTGTTTGGAGCCTGCTATGGCAGCCTGCTAAGTAAATCTTTTTTATTGGAGTTGAGAAATTCCAAAAAGCTTGATAAGCAAAGTTATGTTCCTAGAGGAGGCGTTTCAATATATAGTTCACAGATTTGAAAACGATGCTATGCAATATTTAGACATCTCTGGTTAAAGTCCAAAAACTGAAATACAAATGAGTATATGAATGAGTCATTTGACACTGGAAAAATAGTGAGGGCTGAGAACATAAAGACATAAAGAAGATGAACTTTTAAGTTTATCCTGTAACACTTTATACTTTTCAGACTTAGTGTACTTATAATATAGTTTCATAGGTCTTCAACAATTCATGTAACTAGTCTATCTGTGTGCCTTTCTTTATCTGTAAAATATAATGAATGTTATTGGTATTTTAAGATTATCTGTGAAGTGTTGCTCAAGATTTTATGTTCATTCCAGGATTTATTTTAGGTGGTATGACATGGATTTATGTAGTTGTGCTGAAATGACTAAACTGTTGGCCCTAAAAGCTTCTGAAGTTGAATTTAGAAGGGACTTGCAGAGGCTAATTAAAAATAGATCTTAATGTGTCATCTCATTAAAATGAATGGGAACAGTGATCTTATGCAAGAGGACAGCCTGTGGTCCACAGGATATTTCTGTGAATGAGGGTGGCTGTGACTGAACTTATATTAGTCTTTTTTAGCTCTTTCTTCCTCCTACCTTGTACCTCACTAAACAGCCTGGTTCTGTTTTCTCGGTACCATCTGTGGAGGTAGCAGCAGGTTGCTGTTAGTTCTCATCCCAAAGCCATCTCTTCTGCAGGCTGAAGGAGCTCAGCATCCTCAATTCTCACAGGGCAAGTGTTGCAGCCTGTGACATCGTGCTGGCCTTTCACTGAACTCACTGCAGTTTACTGATGTCTGTCTTGTACTGGAGGATCCCAAACTGGGCACAGCACTGCCTGTGGTCTTAGAGGTGCTGTGTGGGTTGGTGGAGTTGCATCCCTGAGTCAGCTGGCTGTGCTCCTGTGGCTCCATCAGCTGTCCTTGCTGCAAGGGCATGCTGGCTCGAGCTTAGCCAGACCTTGGCTGGTCCTTCTCTGCAGAGCAGGGAGTTTGTCTGTCCCAGGTGCAGGACTTGGCGTTTGTCCTTGCTGGATGTGACAAGGTAGGTTCCTGTCGGCCCCACCTGTCTTTACATGAGTAGTTACCTGCCTGTACTCTGTCAAAAATAGCCACTTGATTCATTAAGTGCAGTCACCCAGCCTTCTGTAAGGTCAAAAATGAATGGTTGTTTTTAATTAAAAACACTGGCAAGTGGATCCAATTTAGTGTTAAAACAATCCAGTCGGGGGGTTTTTTAAGGAGTTAAGTTGTCTCGGTGCTTCGATTGTGAAGCACATGAAACACTTTTATTTGGAAGTGTCTCTTGCTTTTGTTCTGACTGTATGTTCAATGGATGTTGCTCCTAGTGATGTGTGTTGGAATCTGAATCAAAAGCTTCCCAAGGTGTCCCTTTTCATCTTCCTGATCTATTAACTGTGACTCTCCCTTAAGAGAGAGATGGCAATGGAAAGGTTTCCTGGAAAGAAATTATTCTAATGGAAGTGCAGAAGGTGTTTGAACATCATCTCTGTTTGTGTGATGAGTGTATTATTGGAGAACTACTTCTTCCTGGTCTGGCCTCTGTTCATTGTACTCTTAATGCTGCTGTTTGATAGTGATTCAGCCAGAAAATACGAAAGCCTGTCCATGCTGAGGCCTGTTTTGGAAAAGGAGCGGGGTAGCCGTAACATCTGGGAGGCCAAGAAGTATATCAAGATTTAAGGCCATTAAACGAGCAAAATTGCAGTTGTAAGTAGTGTTTTATATTCTTGTGTTTTGCTCCTCAAATAAATAAGAAAGTAAAAATCAGAAGCATCGGTAGAAGGTCATGCAGCAAATTATCCTAATAATCTGTAGGAAGATAAAATAGTTTAAAGATTTATTTTTTTTTTTACTAGAATACCCTTTAAAAAGGAAGATTATACACATCTGTTCCTTGCCTCAGTATGGTTCCAAAATACACAGGCAGTCTTGCAGGGAACCTGGGTAGTATGAGTTGTGTATCTGTCTTAGGGATTTGGGTTTCTTAAGAAAAAAAGCTGTTCTTGGAAAAACTACAAGCAGGCTTTAAGGTTTTCTCAAATAATTTTAACTCCTGTTTCAAAAATCTTGAGGTTAGTCTGATCCTCTGTTTGACCTCTGACAAACACGAGTTTTGGCACAGTTATGAAATATCTAGTCATAAGGTGTGTTTACTAAACTGCTGAGGTTAATCCAAGCAGATGTCAGTGCTTAAGCAGTGGCAGGTCAGAGAGCCTGTAGCAAATATTGCTTTTTAAGCCAAAATATTGTGGAGTGTGTTTGGCTCTTCTCTTTTTTCCTTTAAAAGTATTGAAGGCCAATACATTGGGCCAGTGTTAGTGAGAGCTGCACAGGTTACTAACAACAAACTCTGCAGGGCTGTCTGGGGGAACACACAGTTGTGTCCTTGTTGGGGATAGTTATTAAATGAATGTAAATGTTCCTGGGTTTGATGTACAAAAGGAATGTCATGCTGGTGGTGTGAGGATGCTACAAGAAGCTGGTGTGACATGAAAAGCATATTCAAGTCTGGCAGGGGGGGCTCCTGGAGGGGTTTTTTCAGCTTTGTGATTGATTGACCTTGAGACACTTTTATTGAGTTGCTAATATTTATCCTTTATAGTTCTCTTAAAAAAAAAAAATCAATGATATGCTACTTGTGCAAGGAACTGAGGCTTCTCTACGGGAATTCATGGAAATGAGAGAGGAATATTTTACTCTTGGAATTTCTGGCAGGTGTTTCTACAAACTCAGTTCCAAGGCTTTGCCAATGAAAGCTATCAGGCAATAAATACATGAGTCAAAATGGAGCAAAAAGAGAGAGAGTGAAAGGCTGATTATTTGACTAGAAACTCTCAGAATGCTGTGCCTTTCAGTCTTGGTCTCTTCTAAGCCGATGCTGATGGGGGCAGTTTCTAAGATAATGACTTTCCTTTCTTGGTCAGTTGTCTCCAAAATGGATTGTAATTTCCTGATGCAGGAGATGCTGCCACCTTGAATGATTTACGTTTGTCATGTTGAAGTGTCTCTGGATTCCTGAGAACACCAATGTGAACAGCCATGAACTCCATGAATCACTAGGGCCTTGAGGAATGAATACCTGTAAAATACCTAAAGGTGTTATCATTTATTATTTGCTGTGGAAGCTCCTATATTGCCAAGGGAGAGGAAATGACTTGTGCTCATTATGGATGTTCTTTGCTACATGAGTTTTTGGGAAAGAGAATTGTTTGAGGTATTTTTTTTACTTTTGGCAGCTGTATTGCTTTTCAAAAATGAAGGGAGATCTGTGATAGACCCTCCAAGCCTAGTCTCTTTCCAGTAAAATCTGTGAGGAACTGTATGTGAAACAATTCTTCTTGCTATATTTAAATAATAGATTATTCTTTTGTGGCATTTAATATTTTTGTTTGCACTTGAATAAATAAATAGGAATGGACTTTTACTATACTGTCCATATAGCAATTTATTGGTGACTGGACTCAGTGTTACAGTACTACACAAGTGAAAATTATTCTTATGAGCCCACTGACATGGTTATCTGAATAATGTAATTCTGCTTTTTTTGCTTTCAGTTGTTTCTATCTAACTGTCCAAACCTGCCAGCTGTAGCTTGCGTTAGAAGAGCTTTAGGCTGTGAGATAAAAATACATATAATCTGTTTTTCTCATGCAACCATGTATCACAGAGCTGAGAAAGATCCTAATACTTTGGATTTGAAAGGCATATCCTTTGTATCTCCTGTGTTCAGGAACACTTTGTTTCCATTAAAGAAACAAACAAACAAAGGTGAGGAAGAAATAATAATAATAAAAAAGAATGATTTGGCTTTGCTTAAGTTTCAAAATCCTGCATGGGGAAACCAGCTGAGAGAGGATGGATGTTCAAGGCAATCTTTAGGGTATTGTGACCATGCACAGGCAGACAGAGTTGTTGGGTAAATTGGCCAAGTGTGTTTCCTAGAAGACTCCACGACACTGGAGAGCAAAGGGGTCAGGACAGGGTGAGGCTTTTATTCACTGTGTGTAGATGGCCTGTGGAAGGAAGTCATGGATAGGGAGATGGAAGAGGTAGGAATTGAGGGTTGAGTAGCAGGCTCCATGAACTGTGTGTTTCCTTCCAGGTCCTTGTGACGAGCTGAAGTCTCCTCTCCTCCCTCCCTCCCTCTGCCATTTATCAAAGTGGATATTTTTTTGTTGCATTCTGAAGTGAGTGAAGGGGTTCTTGTTTCTTGGAATATTGAGGAGAGGCAGAGATACATCAACATGATTGTTCTTTGTACGCGTGAAAATAAAGGGCTGGAAAGGTTCTCCTTGTTCCTTGGGGCAGATCCCAGGCAGGACTGACATGGCTTAGGACTTGAACACCTTCTGTGGCCTAAAATACATCTTTAAGAAGTCATGGTCACCCTGAAACTGTCTAAAACTGGAGTGTGCAGCTCCAACACAGGTTGTGACTCTGTGGCTGCTTGGATGGTAGGAGTGGCTGAAATCCACAGGGCAGGGGTCGTGTAAATGCGTATGTGTTGGTGAATAAAGTAAACTAATAAGCCTCAATGTGCTTTTCATATGCAGGGTTTAAATTTTTTTCCATTCTGACTTCAAACCTGTCTAAACAGTAAGTCTGTATTTTCCTGCCAAATCAATCACCAAATGTCTTGGTTGAATCACAAGGTACTGAACAGGCATAGTTCTGTGCATCGTGGAGGTTCTGTCCTTTAAGTTAAATGCAGTATTTCAGTCTTTGTATCATTCTACAAAACCACAAAACAGTGAAGGAGAGGAAAAGAAGGTGAAGCAGATCTGCTCTAGCAAGGAGCAGGTGGAAAGAATATGAAGCTTTGCTTTGCAGCTGTTAATTTTCTAACAGTAACCAAGCGTGAGCTTTCAGCCTGGTCAGAGGGCTTTCTGCAGGTGGAAGGGATGTACAGCAATCTGTTCACTCTGATTACTAATTTACCCCTTCCTCTGTACTCTGAGTATGCCTGATGTCAGTCACAGCAAACTAATGTGTCTGGAATTGTCAGAGCATAGCTCTGACCTGCAAAAGAGATGCAAGGAGCTAGGGGAACACTGAGTCCATGGTGAATTCTGCTCTGTGTGCCCGTCTTCCTGCTGTTACCAGAGACAGAAAGGATTATTTTTGTGTTTTCTGTGCAAGCTGCAGTGTAGATGTGTCCTTACACAGCTCTGAAATGAAAAGGTTCCATCTCTGTTAAAGTAATTTTTATCTTACTAGGACAGTTCTATTCCACAGTGTCAGAGCATGTTAGGATTGTGCATCTGTGTCACCATAGTGAAGGGAAAAACAACTCCAGCAGGTTTTGAGGAGCTGTATATTGGACAAGTCTTGCAGCAGATGACCTTCTTGTGGGCATGCAGAAAGAACCTGGCAAGCACCCAGATCTTTTTAAGTGCAAGCATTAGTTGTCTGCAGACTGTCTGGCAAGAAGAATTACTATAATGAGAGGATGTAATTGTTTATCTGTTCTTGCTCCTCTGCAGCCTCCTGAGCCAAGATTCACCTTGGTAGGATCATTGGCCACTGTCAGCACAGAGCATAAAGCACTGGGCACTGGTGATCTGTAGTTTTCCAACTGGTAAACCTATTCTGCTGGTCAGAATTAGGATTTTCTGAAATCTTTTCTGCCCCAGAGCATTTGGTGCCTGACTAATTTCATGGCTTCACAGTTTAAGCAGGGAGATTTCTGTGCAACAGTGTTAGAGAAAGAACCTGCAATTCATCTGTATGCACAGGGTCAGTGTGAGATTTAAACCCTGTTTAAGACCTTTTTAAGCTCCTTGGGCTCAACTGCTGCATAGATTGTTGCCTTGCAGAAGTGGGGGAGTTTGACATGGTAAGAATAATGGGTAAAATGGTTTAGAGAAGGGTTGGTTTTAGTTTGTGTTTGTTTTGGTTTTGTTTTTTTTTTCTTTACTTTACTCTGTGGATATTTTATTCTTGGGAGATGAAGCCCTGCTACACTCTGGGAAATATAAGCTTGAATTTTGACATATATTCTCTTTGGAAGCAAGTCACTTAGGACTCAGAATTACAGTGCCAAAGTAAGTGAGATCTTTATAGAGTTCTTTGGGATCATGAACACCTTCTACCTTTGTTTAGTAGTTTTCCATATTGAGAAGGGAATAATCTGTTTGTACTCATAAGTATTCTGGTTTGTTCCTTGCCAGGTTGACCTGAAGACTTCTGGTAGTTTCAGACTTTTTGAGAAGTATGAAAAATGCATCAGCATAAATGATTGACTGCCACCCGAATGTTCTGTTTTCTTAAAACAAATGTTTTGCTAATTAAAGGGTGATTAAATGATTGTCTGACTTTTTGTTACCATGCAAAGAATTTGTTGTTGTTAGACAGTGATGAGAAAAATGTAATTCTTTTAGTCAGTGTATTTTCCCTCAGTTTTGGGAACTGACCTATATAGTTTTTAAGGTGGTTTTTGGTCTTTTTTTCAACCTTTTTTAAATTTGAGGAACTTCAGGAAGTTTATTGGATTCTCCTGGGCAATAAATAAAATACTACCACCAGCTTCATATGCTTCACTTCAGGGTTTTGCTTAGGATAGTAATTTTCAATATAGCATGGGAAAATTGTCTTAGTGGATGTAGTCTTAGTAGTCTGTGCTGCTTCCTTCCAGCTCTAGGTGGGCATCTCCTCCAGGGAGTATGGAATCTCTTCTGGAGCCTGCAAAGGCCTGCAGGAACCCAGTAAATTACCTTGGAGCTGTTTGCTCTTTTCCTATCCCATACCTGTTTTCCTTCTGTGGAGAAGAGTATCTGTAAATGTGACTGTCTTGGTGCTGTGTGTTGTTCAATTGCACCCCATGTTTGCTGGGAATTCTGGAGCACTCATGATGACTGTTCTTAGATTTGGGGCAAGAGGAACTGAACTATGTAGCTTTTTGAATTGTGTTCTCATTCCATGCTTTAGATAGGATCTGAAATACAAAAATGGATACATGTGGAAATACTCTGGGACCCCTGGCTCAAAATGGCCCTGCTTGAGCAAGGGGGTTGGACAAGGTGACCTCCAGATGTCCCTTCCAACCAAAACCAGTTGGTGATTCTGTGAAGAATCAATTCCCTGTGTGTATTATATTTAATTAAATAGTTACATGTTTCAATGAATGCAGGCACACTAGAAATACACTGTTGTGCAAGAGAGATAGATCTGTAACTATTGTGAGGAAAAGTTAATGATTTTTACCTTTAACTGTGATGTGTTACTGTGCTCTTAGTGATTTTCCACTTCATGTTTTAAAGCAGTGCTGTCCACACAAAATGTGCAAACTGGTCCTGTTTAATTTCTGAATGGGAAAGTGAAAAGGGATTTAGTTCTTCAGGTCTGTCCTTAAGTAAAAATCATTTAATGGAAGAGTAACCTATAGAATGCATTTCCTAATGTATAGACCTGATGAGGTAACAGGCAGCACTCTCAAAATGTGTGTTTTCACTCCTTTTCAGGTAATTGAGAATGGGTCCTACACGATGCTGAGTCTACCATGGGAAGTGTCACACTCCGCTATTTCTGCTATGGGTGCCTTTTCACATCCGTGACCTGGACACTTCTGCTCTTCGTTTATTTCAACTTCAGTGAAGAGAACCAGTCCTTCAAGAATGTGCCCATCAAGGGGCTGGAGCCTCAGAGGCCGTTTCCAAAAAAATTCTACCCCCGTTTTACCCGGGGGCCAGTTCATGTACCTGAATTGCAACAGAAAGAGAACAAGATAGGAAATTCGCTTGGAAATCATATCCAGGACCCAGTTAAGGGGGAGATAGAATTCTCTCCTGAAATGGGTAAGTGGTTTTTGGTGTTGGTGACAAACTTATTGAAACAATAGAAGAAATGAGATAGTAAGTTTTCTGTAACGGATCTCAGGGAAAATTGAATAGTGAAGTGGATTTGTTTGTTAAAATGCAGGTGGTACTAGTGGCTCTTTCCATTAGGAATTACCTGAAATTTATTCTACTGTCCTTAATCCAAAAAAATTGTAACATTTACAGCTGTGCTGTTAAGTGCTGATGAGGAGGTCAGGGTTACATCAAGGTCTGCCCTAGATGTAGTTCTTGCTTTTGGAAGGTTCTTTGTTACTTGTTTCGTATCTTACTCCTGTATTAATTGGGCTCAAATACAGAAGCTTTAATTAGTTACAAAGAAACTCTGTTCATATGCAGTAACTAAAAATAACTTGATTACAATAAACAGTGAGGGGGATCCATTGATTTGGAGAATATCCTTGGAGTACGAAATAATCTGCAAGAAATGTGTGCAGGACAAAACTACAGTGAAAGATTTATTGAGATGACAGTGGTTAGGGCCAAATCCTGCTTACTTTGTACCAACAAAGGTCTGTGTCTTTCGCTAGAACATATTTCATCAATGAGATGATTTAGTTTTGTCTTCCAAACTAAAATGCTTTGTGTATTTAAGTGCTTACAGCTTATTCACTGCTGTGTTCAGATGTGCAAACTGAGCATGTTGTGTACTGACTTGCAGACTTGCTGTGGGTCTGGAGGCACGTTCTGACTGTTGTGCTGGAGTGTTGGGGTATTGGTTTCTGCTGATGCTTCGGAAAATGCAGCTCAGTAACCTTTGTAGCCCAGAGTTTAATGCTCAGAGCTGACCAAAATCCTGTCATTCCTTTGAAGCTTATAATTCACCATTCATACAAGAGTTAAAAGAACTTTCTGAGTTGGTCTTCAGACCTGTGTGATTATGTAAAAAAAATGCCAATTCTTGTTGCCCTGTGGCATTACAAGTGTTTATCAGTTCACTGTAAAAAGCCTGAGAGCCAGGTGAGGTGAGGACCAGTCCAGAGGTGGCCATTTCTTTCCAGCTATTCAGTATGGGCCAGGAAAGAAATGGAGCTTTTTAACTGAGAAGTCCCTTGATCTTCAGACCAAGCGGTTCATTGGGTTGGTGAAAGCCAAGGAGAATTACAGTGCCAGGATAAAGTCTACATGAATCACCAGGAGACAGCTCTTAGATCAGGTGCTGCAGGAAAAGGCTTCCTGTCTGTCTAGGATAGGACAGTGATAAACATGCAAAGCAAAAACAAATAAAAGAAAGTTGGCTTATGTTACTCAAAACCAAACTGTCATCTGGGAGGGCAATTTTCTTTTTTCATTAATCTGTGAGTCACTAACATTGCTAAAGTAAAGCTCAGATTGATGTTTTGTTTGCAAAACTCTTATTTTCCAAGGGCTTTTATCTGCTGTTTGAACTGAAATCTTTCGGGCCTTTTGCATGCATTTGATATTGTTCTTCACAAGGATGTTTTAAAAATATTAGCACTCCTTTTATATATTCAGAAGATCAGAACAAAAGTAGTGGTTGGACATGGGTGGGTTGTAAAATGAAATATTTACCGTGTGTGTTTTAAGCTTGTGCTTGGTATGAAGAAGATGTTTTCAGCTGACCACGGCACGCTGAGTGTGCCAGAGGGATTGAGCTGGGTGGCTGAACTGACCAGCTGGAGACATTCCTTTGGGAAAGGATGTGGTTCAGTGGAGGACTGACTGACCCCTTTAGGCTGCCCTTGCTGGAGGAGGGACACTGCTACTGTAAACAGACTCATTTCTGCCCCCACAATGCAACTTATCCACGGTGGGAGCACCGCAGCCAGTCACAAGGCACTGTGTGGGTGTATCCCACGTCTTCTGCAGCTATCACTACCTAGCACTTCCCACTAAATGTCAAGACTAAAAGCCACAGGGTGGTAAATGAAAATGGTGGGAATGTGGTTGCATGGAATTGAGCTCAGTTGGCTTTTGCATCACATTTGAAAACTGGAGAACATGAGGTATGAGGAAATGCAGAGAGGACTGAGTTTATTCTGCCTTAGAGAGAAGGCTGTGGAGTGAGATTTTAGCAGCTTAATGAGAGGCTGTAGGGAAGAAGGAGCCAGACTCTTCCAGGAGTGCATGGGATTATGATAAGAAATTAGAGTGAGGAGGAGATTTCAGTTATGGAAGAGGAAAAACGTCTTCAGTGTGATGGTGGTCCAGTGCTTGAACAGAGAAATGAGGAGTGGTAGAATCTCCATCCTTGGAGATTCTGGAGGTTTTCAAAGTCAAATGCATGAGTTCTGAACAACCTGATCTAACTGGAACTGCTCTTGGGAAGAAGGGTAGACCAGAGGTCCCTTACAACTTGAATTAGTTTATGAATGTTTGAAAAATATTATCCAGGATGTATGGTAGCATGTGAATGAGGAACCCTCTTGTTAACTGTTTTCTGCAGAAGCCCATAGCACTGAGTGAAGGCAGGCAGGACAGACTGAGGATTTAATCCTGGCCTCTGGCAGGGCACTTGCTTTTACCAACAATTGATGCTTCTGCTAAAGTAATCAATAAACAACAGCTCCGCTGCTGTTTTATTTGCTGTCAAAGGGCCAGGTGAGATAAACAAGAAGTTTACAGTTCCTGCATAGCTATTTTTATGTTACTGCAGACTTCAGAAAACTGCATGAAATTGGAGCTGCTGTTGTGAGGATTTCTACCATTGTATTTTCTCTCTCAAAAATCTCATTACAGACCTGTCACCTCTATGGATAGATGCTAATGCATTGTGTGCCAAAGTCTATCCTCTGCAGCTTGTTTGATGTTGGGTTTAGGTGATGCTAAGAATCAGAGGCCATGTAAGCGAAGGGAGTGTGTCTGATAAGGCAATAAACACAATGGAACCATCAGTCTTTGGAGAAGGATTTCATTTTTTTATAGCTGCAAGGGCTACTCCTAAGGGCTGCCTGTTTGTGAGAGGGAGTCAAAACAGTTGCCCAAAAATGCACTTTGCAAAACCAGGGGGATTTTTAAGAACACAATGGAATTCCGGAGAGGTTAAAGCAAACGTTTCAATCCTTGATTGTTTCCAAGTGATATTTCTGAGCCTATTAACTGAGCTCGGTGTGTTTCTTCTGCAGGAATGATTTTTAATGAAGAAGATCAGGAAGTGAGAGACTTGGGCTATCAGAAGCATGCTTTCAATATGCTTATCAGTAATCGACTGGGATACCACAGGGAGGTGCCTGATACAAGAGATGCAAAGTATGTACTAATTTTTGGAGAGAATGTGGTATAGTTTCATGTGCTCAGTGGCTTGTTACTCACATTATACCTGATGTATTATTTAACACTTTTGGTATAATGTTTCGTTTAAACACTCTTTCATTCTCATGTGTTACTGAATGCAGATTTTTCAGCTATTTAGCAGGAGTGCTTGAGGTTAGGACTTCTATTCTTTGGTCTTTTCTGTGTTTTTTGAATGAGTATTGTTTCTGGAGATCCAATTTTTTTGCCTGCTGCTAAAGGTATGTGATAGGTTGTGCACTGCTTTGAATATTTTCTGTTAAAGAGCAGATATTTTTCTATGATCCATCTGGTGCATATGAGGAAGGAAGACCTCACCGCTGTAACAACAAGAAAAAATGCCAACACTGAATTGAAAAATAAATAAACCTACACCTATTTTTCTAGTGGTTTTCTTTGGCGTGGATAAATTTAATGAATTGATGAAATGTCTCTCCCAGAGCTGAGTTCATTCAAAGTAGGTGGAAACTTTTCTTCTATACTTCTGGGTTTCCATTTTTATAGTTTCTAATTCCTATTGGATTCCTTCATGCCCAGTATCTTCATATGGCATTAATCTGTGATAATGTGCCCCATTAGAAATACGGGCAAGCTTTGAAAATAAGGAGAAAGAAAGAATGATCTTTTGGGTTGAGCAGGATTCAGCTTGCAGATTAAGATGCTTAGATAACTGCTTGTTAGTCAGTTGTCTCTGCTTTTGTTGTAATTAGCAGAGATCCAGTCAGTGCAGTTAATGAAGCATGCAGAGATCTTCAGCTGACAAAACACACTTGACAGCCTTAGGGTGAGCTGAACACTATTTAGACTCCACTGACAGCAGTGACTAGATTTAAGTGTCTTAATCTGCCCTCTGAATCCCAACCTTGGTTGTCTAAAGAGGCATTTAGCACCAGTGGAGGTATTCTGGGATATCCAAGCCAGTCTCCAGCAGATGGCCAATAAAGTTGTGGCACTTATGTGGGCTTCATGTCATATTTGCCATTCCTGTACCTATCTGAGCTACCTGAGGGTACCAGACAGTGTTTTGACAACTGAAACAAGCCCTCAGTGTCTTCTGTTGTTTGTGTCTTGAGGATCTGTGATTCTTACTCCCACTCCAATCCATGATATCCTCTGTTTGCTAACAAGCAGCAATGTTAATTGCAAGTCTGTACTCTGTGAAGAGTAGCTCACTATGCTGAGCCCTACTGTAGATATTACATGTTTTGTCTCTTTATGTTCAAGTTAGAGGTTTTTCCTACACATTTAATGTTTGCCTGTTATTTATGAAGTTTCAGTAGTGACCTAGCTCTAGGAAAACCCCTGAAAATTCTGACAACCGCTGTATTTCTGTGTGCAGATGTAGAGAGAAGTCCTACCCTGCTGACCTGCCCTCTGCCAGCGTTGTGATCTGTTTCTACAACGAGGCCCTTTCTGCCCTGCTCCGCACAGTGCACAGTGTCCTGGACCGCACCCCCCCCCAGCTCCTGCACGAAATCATTCTGGTGGATGACAACAGTGAACTGGGTGAGAGACACTTCCAGTGATGTTTAATGCACTTCTGGATTTTCCTGTCTCTTCCTGGGCTTTATTGACTGGTCAAAATAAATTGCCACTGGTGCCATTTTACTGAGGAGCCTTGTATCGTACAGGCTTTAACATTCAAAATCAGGTTTTGAAGCTAATACTTGTAGATTCAAAGAATGTTAGAAGGTTGAAAGGGACCTTAAAGATCATCTAGTTCCAACTGCCCCCTGCCATGGGCAGGGATACTTCCCACTGTCCAGGTTGCTCAAGGCCTTATTTAACCTGGCCTTGATCATTTCCAGGGATGTGGCATCCACCTCCCAGGGCAACCCGTTCCAGTGTCTCAGCACCCTCACAGTGAAGAATTTCTTTGTAATAACTAACCTAAATTTTCCCTCTTTCAATCTGTACCTGTTACTCCTTGTCCCATCACTATAGTTCCTGACGAAGGGTCCCTCTCCAGCTTCCCTGTAGGGCCCCTTCAGAAACTGGAATGCTGCTGTGAGGTCTCCACTAACCCTTCTCTTTACCAGGCTGAACATCCCCAACTTTCTCAGCCTGTCTCTGTAAGGGAGGTGCTCCAGTCCTCTTATCTCACCTCCTACACACACTGAGTGTGTATTTGCAGAGGAGGTCCTTAGGCAGTTGTTTATAGTGTGGTTTTTTTTAACAGTACCTTGCTGGTGCTGCTCAGGTGCTCAGAGCAGATCACAGGTGGGCCAGAACTCACTGTGAGCACCTCTGAAAGGAGCCGAATGCACACACTGAGCTCGGTCTGGCGGGTGAGTTGATGTGGCACTATGGAAACAGCACGTCAGCCTTTCGGACTTGCTCAGCATTTCGGGCCGAGCGGAGGCCGGAGCTCAGCTTTGCTGGGAAGGCTCTGCGTGGCTCTCGAACAACCTCTTGTGGCCACCCCGGGAGCAGCTCTCCCTGGCTCTCGGAGCAGCCTCTGCTCCCGCAGTCCGGAGGGGCCCCGGGAGGGGTGGACCTTGCACAGTTGCTTCAGTGCTGTAGAAGGATTGATGCTTCGGCGTTTTTCTCTCGAGTGGTGGACAAGGCAAAGACAGACACGCAGTTCAAGCGTTTTGGCCCCCTTCAAATGCAAACGCCTCTTGAGGAATGTGTTAACTTAGCACTTCTTGCCAGCAGGACTGTGCAAGTTCCCTGCTCACCTCTGTACAAGTCCACAACTTTTTACATTTCTAAAATGAGTTTTAGATTATTATTTTTCTTTAGCACATATAATTTTAGCTCCCTTGGTCCCATCTTTTGATTTCTGGTTTCAGGTCTCTCTAAGAGACTGATTAGATACGTGTCAAGTAGAACAAAATTCCCCTGTTTATGCAGCAAGTTCATTTCTCTGAGGTCAGATCAAATGTTAAGATACAAGAGAGAACAAAGATCAAACACCACCCCTTGCTGATAAGAATGTGTAATATTTAAAACCTTGTTTTGTGTTTTGGGAGTAATATTCTTTGCTATAAAATCTCTTGTGCAATTTGTTGTTTTGAAGTTTCGTAGCCCTTGTATTCAGAACTTGGCTTACTTCAAAACTCTTTTGAATATGGGAATGCATTTGATTGATGACTGTATTGAGGCAGTGCCATCACTCTTCTGGTCTGTTGCTAATTTGAAGGCCAAATTAGGTTTAAAACATTCAAATAGCTATTTTTGTCTTTCTGACTTCAAATGAACATGTTCTGAAGCCAAAGGCAGGAGGAGATGTTGTTTACACAGAGAATTACTGCTCTTGTTGCTAATGATACTACAGATGTTTGCACTGCTGCTTAATTTTAATGGATGGATTCTTACTAAGGAAAGCCAAAGACAGGCAAAGTGGGTTGGGGGACTGAGGAAATGGACAAAAACATTGTCTGTCCTATGGATCTCGTGAGCTTGGATGGATTGCTTGGTCTCTATGGCTCTTTGTTTTGTTTTTTAATTAAAAATTAATTTTCCCTTCGTTACTCCCTTTCCAAAATGGTGTCCTAGATGGAAGCCTGCCTACTTCTTCAGCTTCAAATACAGTAGCTGCTGTACATCAGTGCTGTTGTGCAAAGCTTGTGTCTTTACACCTAGTTTTGCCTTAAAAAGCTTCTTAAACTCAATTGTTAACAGCCTTACCAGCTAAGCAGTCATTGCTATGGCTCAGCTGAACCCCCTGTTAAATTTTTGTTTCCACTCCCTTCAAGGTGAGATTTCTTTTTCTAGTGCAACATCTTCCTCCCTGATTCAGGCTTAACCTGTTATGGATCAACCTAAGGATATGTTGAAGGCTGTTACTGGAGGCATTCTGCTGTGTAGAAGGAGAGACTGAAGAACAGAAAAGGAGCAAGTTGTCTGCAACTCAGTACTTTAAAATACTTGAAAATGATAACACTTCTGACTCCCATCCTAGGGTCCTTTTGTTTGGAGGAGCTTTTGTTACACAGATACAGAGGAAGATAATGCCTCAAGTAATTTTTGGAGACTGTCTGCTGGCTAAAAGGGATCAAATCTCTCCTGGGAGCAAAATTTATCAGGCAAGCTGTATTGCAGCAGTTTTTTTGGATGTCATCAGTCTTCCCAGTGGACATGAAGCTGACACATGGAAACCCATCAACAGCAAAAATCCCAAAAAGTGCCTGAGGCTCAACTGCCTGTTGAGGGTGGTCCATGATGTGTTCAGTCCCAGGCAAGGGCAGAGCAGTTCCCAGCAGAATGCCAATTTGTCCTGATCAAAACTGTCCTCTGAGAGCACGTCAGCTGTAGGTACTGCTGGCTCTTACATTCTGCTACTCGAGCCTGTGTTGTGGGCCTGGTTTAGCTCCCAGTATGGATGTGCCCTCCTTGCCTTTTTTTTTTTTTTTTCCCCTTTTGTATCAGAAGTTTGCACCTGCCATCGCACATGGAAAACTGTTTCCTCTTATTGTGTGCACTTTCATGCAGTCTTATCTGCCCTAAGTGCCGAGTTTGATAACTGACCTTTTCTGCTCTGCTGTAGCATTGTTTTCTGCAGGTTTACACTGTCTTTCTCATCAGGTGAAGAATTATTCAAGAACTGTTTTATTTTAGGTTTGCAAATCCTTCTGTCCTGTGTATTTGGGTATCTCATTTGGGTAGACCCCTAGAGATGATTTCATCAATTTTCTAGGAGTCTTTCTCCAAAAAAAATCTTTCCTATTGTCTCTGCCATATGATGTCATATTCAAGACCAGGGGAGAGAATTCCTGTGACCCAAATGAATCCTGTCTGCATCTCTCCAGAGACTTTTCCTTGTCCTAGAGTATTCTCCAGCACCATATTTACTATGTGTTACCTTCTCATTCTTTATCCACAATTCTGCCTTGCAGTGCAAAGGCTGAGGTCTGAACATTTGGAATTGCTTCTGGGAGTCTCCTGCCTGAAAGTTCCTGTTCCTCCTGAAGGTCACAGCTCTGGCTTCCACATATATTCCTTTGGCATTTAATCTTGTTAACAGCAACTTTAATGTTAGAGCTGACATTCTTCAGAATAATATTTCAGCATATCCTCTGTCAAAAGTCCATCTGCCTCTCTATACCAAGGTTCTCTGTGAAGCCTCAGTTGTGTTTTTGTTTTTCTTCCTCATTTTATATTCCTCATTTTATAAGCTCCATAAGCTTCTTAACTTGTCTTTCCATTACTTCAGTCTCCATGTGTCCATCTTCTCTTTAGTAGTCCTGCTTTAATGTCCTCGGGTGAAAAAAGTATTGTTCCTCTTAAAATTGCCATTGATGTTAGTTAAGTTGCAGTAGTGCCTGTAGACTTCAGTGAACTTTGCACTCCTTCAAAAAGCACATGCTGCCAGCAGTATCTTTGATCCTTTGGGATTTTAGAAAAGCAACCACTTGTGAGTGAGTTGTGCTTTGTATGTGCTGTTCTGTCAGCTAAGCAGGTGCACATAATGTAAGGTGTCTTTGTGCTTTTTAAAGGCATCAGCATTTGTTTTTGTGGATGGGATGCAGCAATTTAAGTAACTTGCCAGAGTGAAATGGTTATCACTACTTCTGTTGCAAATGCCAGTCACCACGAAAGAATTTGGAAATGCTATTTCTTTGTACAGTGCCTTTTTTTTTTTTTGTCCTTTCAGCAGCAGTAATTCCTTTTAACATTGTCCAGTAGTTCCAGTTAACTTGAGTCATGTCATACTAAAGGAATTAGAGGGCAGGTGGAGGATGTGGGATGACTGACTCTCCTTTGGATACTCCTGGTTTGAAGCTGTGCTGTGTCAGGGCAGCCTCCTGATCAAGATTATAGCCCATTTTGGGCTAAACATCTTGGTACTTTAAACAAAGCTTTAGGAATTTCTATACTGTTGTTGAATTTGTGTTTTCCTTTCCTCAGCTGACTTGAAGAAAGATTTGGGTGACTATGTTAAAACTCAGCTTCCAAAAACCACAAAATTGGTGAGAAATGAGAAGCGGGAAGGCTTGATTAGAGGAAGGATGATTGGAGCATCTCATGCCACAGGTACACTTGATTTCTCTTTTCCTTCCATACTTTGACAATATTTGATTGGGAGACTTCTCTTTACTTGCAGTGCAGCTTTTCAGATGTTGAATGTTTGACCTGTGGTTACTTTTGCCCAGTGTAGGAGCTCTGCATGTCATGCTGTGTTCTAAGCTACACAGCTTAGCATCATCCCAGATTTTTCTTCCTCTGCACTGTCTCAAACAATGACTGCAAATTTGAGTGTCTTTTAAACCTTGAGACACTTTGAGTGTCTCAGCTGTTGGTTTGCTTTTTTTCCCCCCTTTCTTTAGACATTTGCTTTTAATAAAATGGGTTACTTTTTTAGAGTGGGTCAGTGAAATTGCAAAACAAAACCAGTATTGGACAAAATGTAGTGTGACCATGTAGAATTTTTCCCTGTTCTTACCCTGGCATGATGTTGTCTCAGGAACATCTCTTTGGGCAAGATATTATGGTTGCAGAATACTTTCTGCCTGTTTTCTGTGCAAACTTTTCCTCTAAAATGGAATCTAATCCCTTTTCAGGTACCCTAATCTGGTTTCTAATTCCCCAATATAATTGTAATATTTCTTGTACAGGCTTTTCTGTTGCAGTGAGTGTTAAGTGGAAAAACAACATTTGGTGCTTTATAAACAGCCTTTACCAGAATAAGCTTTGGGTTAAATTCTTTGGCATCTGAGAAAGTGTGTACTACTTTCTCAAATAATTTTGAAAGGCAGATAAGTTTCTTAATTGGTCTTTACTCATTAGTATCGTAATGGCATTATCCATGGAGAAAACAGTACTTGCATTTCCAAGCTATGCTAAAGTTTATTTCAGTTAGTGTGATTTTAAGTCAATTTATTGCACTTTTGAACTGGTGGAATTCCATTCCCTGCCCACTCAAGTGCTGTCTGTTAATGGGTGACTTTTTATATTTGCATGTTTCGAAGCTGTTTTCTTTAAAACCCTTTTCCATCTCTTCCACATTAGTGTTATATAAATTCTGTGTTTTGTCATAAAAATGCAGATGACTTTTTAGACCAGCTGAGCCTGAAGGTGTCTCATGGATCAAACTGACTGTGGCAGGTAGTTTCCACGTAAACTGATGGGTGTTGCTTTGTCTAATGCTGGTGCATTTGGTTCTGCCTGTTTAGGGCATTCACTCTCCTTTTAAAGTCTTATGAATCCACAGTCATCTAGAGCTGTTTAACTGGGGAGATACTGTATGGTACTTTATATTCAGGAATCAGAATGTTGTCCTTGTTGTGGATGAATGTGGATTTGTTCATCAGAATGACTTCATTTGAAATCCACAGATTTTGGCTGCAGTGGTAACTTGGGGATGCTGAAGTGTGATCTAAAGAGAGCCCAAGGTGATTAATCAGTGGACAAACAGACTACTTGAGCACTTCATAGCTAGATGTGAATAGTCAGGATCTGTCTTCTGCATTTGTGACTGAACCAATCCCTCTGGAGTCTCTGACTTATCAGCTTCCAAGTGCAGATACTTCCTCTCTGTCACACAGGGTGGCGAGGACGCTGCATAAGTGTTTGTGTTTCATATTCCCATGGATCTTTGTGTTTTGTGTGCTTTGACCTCTGTAGGGAAAGTGCTGGTGTTCCTGGACAGTCACTGTGAGGTGAACGAGATGTGGTTACAGCCCCTGCTGACTCCCATCAGAGAAGATCGCAGGACTGTGGTGTGCCCTGTCATTGACATCATCAGCGCTGACACACTGACCTACAGCTCGTCCCCAGTTGTGCGTGGAGGGTTTAACTGGGGCCTGCACTTCAAATGGGATCTTGTTCCTTTGTCAGAACTGGAGGGACCCGAGGGAGCCACTGCTCCAATCAAGTAAGGTTCCTCCTGCGTGGTGTGAAGCTCTGTGTAACACGTGGATGATCAGAAGCCCTTCTGAAGCCTTACGGAGTGTTAGCTGGGTGTGCAGGTTTAAAAGGAGATGCCTAACCTGTCAAATATCTGACTTATTTTACTTAGAAATAGTTTTTGTTACTATTACCTATTTCAGTTTAATTTCTTGCATTTAATAATGAATTAGCTATATCTGTCCTATTAGGTCAAGAAAGCACACTTCTAAAAAATGCTTATACAGCAGCTTTTTCTGAAGACAGAAGTCTTAAGGAGCTTATGATATTCAGTATTAAATCTTTCCAGTAGTTTAATTTTTGAGGTATGCATTGATGTTTGTTTCCACTCTGTCGATGTGCTTGGCTTAAATGACAACTTTGGTACTGTGTTTGTGCTAGGAGTGCCTGCATATCCCACTAATACAGACTCTATAATTTCTGTGATGGAATGCTAAAGAATTACTACATTGGGAAAAATCTCCATTTGTGGTAATAGGAATTTGTTTTAGGCATCTTTTGAGAGTTATTCTGAAACAATACTCTTGGTAAAGCTTAACACTAGGACTTGAAAGTTACCTTCCTTAATCTTTTAACCATTGATGGCTGTCTCACCTGTACAGATCTGGCAACATCTGGTTCCTAGGGGACATGTAACTGGTATAAAACAGTGTCAGCAGCCTTTCTTAGCAGCAGACAGATATGGTTGAGACACAAGAGTAGAAGCTGTCTCAGAGTGAATCCCTTCATGAAAAGGGCCAGTGCTGCTACAGCAGCAGCAAGAGGCCGATGATGCTTTTTCTAGTTGCAGGTGTTGACCTCAGTACAAAATTCAGGTTTGTGAGGTGGAGGAATGTCACCTCGTTTACAAACTGACTCCTTGTGGATAGTGTGATATTTCTGTAAGATTTTCCAATTGAATCAGAAATTGGGCATGTTCTCATCTCTCATTCTCTTTCCTTAGCCTGTAAGTGAAGAGCATTTCAGGCTGACAAAGCAGTTCCAGCACAGGGTTCCCTGCTGTCAACACTGTTGCATTCCTTCAGCTCACTTGTAGGAAAAACTCCCATGGTCGAGGCAGAGAGCTTTGTAGTTGAAGTGAGTGTAATCATCTGAAAAGATGCCATTTTCTGAGTATGAAAGTGACTTTTTCTACTTGAAGGTCTTTGCCTACTTTGAAGAAGGAGCTGGCTTGCTATTTAACTTTTGAAAATGGCTTTCCATCAAATAAAAAGTTTTGCATTTTAGAGACCTTCATAAAGAAATATTTTGGTGTTGGGGTGGAAAATTGAGAGCAATCTTTCAAATCGGGTTTTAAAGTGACAAAAACTGTAGTAGAAAATTGTGTGAGAACAAGCAAAGAAATCTTGACCTAGTCCTGGTTTCATCACAGAAGTTTGTTAACAAGGATGAGAAAAATCCAGTTTCCAACCCATTGTATGTTCCAACTATCATATCATATTGATCTAGCAGGTTTACTCTTTTTTTTGTACTCTTTTGTTATGGATTCAACTCTTTCTGCAGTTCAGTCAGTCCTGATCAGTATAATTTACCTCTGTGGGAGGCGGAGGAACACACCAATGTGTGCAAATGTACATGTTTGTAACTGTAGGGGAAAATAACCTGTGGTAAAGACAGAGCTAATTAAAGGCAGCTCCTAAGTTTCACTGTAGAAAACTTGATGAACTTAACTTTTAATTTTTTATCGTATTTTAATTTTGTTTTGGTCTTTGTTAATTGGGTTTGGGGTTTTTTTTGTTTTGTTCCTCTTTCCCTGTCCTATCCCTTTTTCCTCAAGCTCACTCTATAAAGAAATAGATATTGGAGTAATGGAAGATCACAAATACCACTTACAGATCTGCTTTTGAAAACGTTTCGAGACTAGAACTGTAATCTGATGATTTCTGGTGTCTGAAGGGTCTAAATTGTGTTTATGTAGGTTTAAACTTGAGCTTTGGGACTAGCAGATTCAGCAAAAATTACTGGGTTGTTTTTTTTTCTCTAAAAGAAAATGAACTTCTTTCAACGGTCCTTTTTAGGTCCCCTACCATGGCTGGAGGCCTGTTTGCCATGGACCGCGAGTACTTCAATGAGCTGGGGCAGTACGACAGTGGCATGGACATCTGGGGAGGAGAAAACCTGGAAATATCTTTTCGGGTAATCAGCTTTTATGTGCACTGGAGTGTGACCCTCAGTGTCCTGCTGCCTCCCTTCCCCGTACCCAGTGTCTTTGGCACTGGAATAGTGACCTGAAAAGAAACTGGCACTTTTGTTCCTGGAGGGATGCCTTTGGCACATGGAAATTGCCTTTACAATAATCTTCAAGTTAAGTTTTAATGGGAGGATTAAAGAGGACTTTGAGCTCTGGAGTTGAATGTTTTTGGCTTTTTCTTTGTTTGAGTGTTTCATCATAGCTATAGAGAAGCATAAGAAAAGAATAATCATGCCCAGTTTTGAAGTGGGTTTATAAGCAATGTCTGATGAATGTCACAAGCTGGTTAGAGATGTGTGGCCCACAGCAATGTTGATAATATGTAAACTTAGTATGATTTCTTAGGCTTTTTAGACACTCCAACCTCCTTTTTGGGGGCCTGGAAATGTAAATTTTTCTAGGACTAAATTAAGAGTCACGTAGAGGAGTCAGCTTGGTTGGAAAATAATGAGAAAGTCATAATGAGAAATTTGAAAGTGATGCTTCACTGGGCTTCCTGTATTTTATCTCATCTTCCCTGTCACTCCACTGAATGAAAAACAACTCTTTGTGCTCATTGTCATGTTTATCTTTTCGCTGTTGTGAAGTGGATTCATCAACAGGTTTGATGGTAGTCTGCCTGAAAATGATACTCTATCATGACAGATATGAAAAGAGGATTAAAGAGTGAAGTTAGCATAAAAAAAACCAACCCAAAACCAAACACACACCCCTCAAAACTTTAGAGAAATCTGTCAAATTGGGTCCTTAGAGAAATCAAAATTAAAGTTCACAAATAACTGGAATTTCATAAATTTGAGTGATTTTAAAGGAGTATATACTGAATAAATAAAATCTTTCAATTTTCAGTACAAAATATAGTTATTAGGTATCTGAGTGGAAGTGTGTGGAGTTTGAGGAGATTATTGTTTTTACCTTGTAATGCACAGTTTCAATAAAAAGGGCTTTGAAAAGCTGGAGTACATTCAGAGAGTTTTATAACTTCTGGAAGCTCCTGACTCCCTGGGGGTGATCTGTAAAGAAGTTGAGTCTTTATCTTATCTAGGAGGAGTTTTAAAAGTGACTTGATTATAAACTGCTAATGTGAGAAGATTTTCTGAGATTGGAGAACATGTGAGTTCATCAAAGGGCCAATGATGGTAATTTGCTGGAAGCTGAAGTTTAAAAAAAAAATTTAAAAAAGAAATGGAAGTAGAGTGTAAAAAAAAAAAATGTGGATCTCTGGTGCCATGTAACTGGATTAAGACTCCTGAATGTGGCATCTCAATGGGAACAGTGTTTCTAAATTCCCATATACTGAACAGAAACAAACAACTGTGTCAAATAAGTGCTTCTACTTAATTGAAAAGCTCTCCAGGCTCCCTTGATGATACACTGACTGATCTTTGTTATCTATCACAAAAACGTGGACAATTTTCATGTAGGTAAATCAGTTTAGGGAACTTAATCTGCAAGTTGAATCCTAGCCCTTGTATTTCAGTGTTTTCTGATAGGTCACTAGAGCATAACATTTTAGAAAATTTTCTGTTTGTTTCTTGAAAAGAAAATGTGTGTTATGTGGAAAGTGCAATGAGATGACAAAAATAGTCTTTTTTAACATGAAGATCTAATAAATTTAGTTTGTCAGAGAACTTGGCAAGTAGGACAACATTGCTGACACCTGCCATAATATATAACCCTACTGAAGTATCCCAAGAAGGGCAGGAGGTAGTGAGCAATGGAACAGTGAGGTGTGTTCTGCTTCTGTGTGGACAGATCTGGATGTGTGGTGGAAGACTTCTGATCATCCCCTGCTCCAGGGTGGGGCACATTTTCCGTAAAAGGCGTCCCTATGGCTCACCAGGGGGACAGGATACTATGGCTCATAACTCACTGAGGCTGGCACATGTGTGGATGGATGAATACAAGGTAAGAGACAATTCCAGGTCATGAAATAAGGTTTGTTTGCTGTTTGTTAACTGGCTTGTTTGTCAAAGGGCTGTGTCACAGTGGGATCTGCTACACCTCTAGTGGTGTTTTCTTTCTGTATTCTGATTTCCTAATGTTAGTTTTGATAGGAATTCCTAAATTCTGTAGGATTGTCATTTGGCTTTTGAGTGCTCCTCCTTGTTACTTTATTGCCTGCAGGACATTCGGTTTTGTGGCTCTTTAATGAAATAAAAGATGATGAATGAGCTCTTGTAAGCTCTGCATTGCTTTGTGTCCAAATCAGTGTTACGTGGCCATGTACTGACTGCCATGTGCCTTCAGGTAGTTTCCATGATGGTGAGACAGGGATTTTGTTGGCTGCTTGTTTGCTTTCTGTTGTAATTAGCAGTCTAATTCTTAGTCTGTCTTGCCCTGGAAGAGCAAACAAGATTGACCTCTGGATTCAAGAGCAAGTGTATTTTTTCCATCTCCTCAGATTTTGATACTGATGCTTTTGAGCATAAATCAAGTGTTTGTGAAGCCCATATCTCTGGGATACTTGATGACATTTTGCCCTCTGAGAACACAGGATTTGCTGTGTGGTCAGCTCCTGTGGTCCCTACAATTTCTATACAAGACAATGTTTTATTTTTATTAATTTTATATTCTTTAGAGGTTGATGTTTCGAACTCCATCCTTCATCTTGATGTTCCATCAGTTCAAGGAATCTATTAGAGCCCATTAATTTTTTATCTCCATTCTCCATCTCTGTAATGCATTGGTAGGTTTGATCTATCACTTTCCCTTTTACTGGTGTCTGGGCACAGTTGTTCTTTCATGATTAATGATGGCTTTCTCTGAAGCTTGGACTTGATTGTTTGTTATAATTTCCAACTATTACTGCTTTATGCAGCAGGGACTTGAACTGCTGATTCTAGCAGTCTCTTATCACAGATTTGTGTCCTGAATGTTTCCAGCTGTTTCTAGTCTGATTTTCTGATGGTTGCCAGAGACCTGTCACTGTGACAGATTTTATGTATGGAGGACAAGCCTGGAAATATTTTTCGTTTTATAAGTATAATACAAACATTTAGGGCCAGTGTAATATACTGAAGCAATCTAATGATGAATAGTACAAAGATAAGACTTGAAGGATCTGTTTTGCAGCAAAGAGCAAATATCAGTACTTAATAAATGAAATTGCATCATAGAGGTGGTACAGCAAAACTTTCATAACTGTCAAAAGCAAAATGTAGAAGTAAGTTCATGTCTACAGTGGTAATAAACAGCATATAAAAGGTAGGATACTAAAATTTGAACTTTAACCAGGAAAGAGGGAATTGGAATAGCAGAGCTGCTTTTTAAAGCAGATCATTTTCTGATAGTGATGTTCCAGTCTGTCTCTAGACTTCCTCAGAGCTGGCCAATAGTACAATGTACTTAATGCTCCTCCTTCCTCTACTGTTAAAATAACAGTGATACATCAGGCAAATCCAAAAGCTTAAAGATCTTGATAAGGACAGGTATGTTATTTGTCCAGAGGTGATGCTGTCTGTCATCTGAATATCAGAGATAGCAGGAGGTAATTGAAACCTGTCAGAGCCACATCATGGTAAGTGAAATCCACGTGTCTCCAAGAGATTAATCCAACAAAATACCATAGTTCAGTGCCCTGAAAATTGAATTCTCAGTAATATCTAGTAAACAAGTTAATGTGCAAATGCAGTGCCTTTTCTATGAGTTCTGTAAATCTATCTGGAATTAAAGACTCTACAAGGAGAATTTTCTTCTAGTTTTGGCAATAATATCCGTGCCATGTTGTACATTCATGCATTCCTGTTTGTGTCCATTGTTTCTGCATTAGAGTCAAACAGCACATAAGATTGAGCTGGAATCTTAATCTGTCTTTGCCTAACCTGTAAGATTCTGAGTACAATTGTAAAATAGAATGTGGAAAAAATAACTTTGTGGGAGCCTTTGTGGAGATGACGCAGATGAATGAGGAAAAACTGGGTTTCAGAGAAAGCTCAGGTGATAGTTCTGATTCTTCACGTGAATAAGGACGTGGTCCCACTAAATTTCCCAGGGTAATCCCATTTATAGGTCTGTTCTGATATGGAGTGGATTTGCCCTGATCACTTGTAAAGTTGGAGGGCTTGAAACTGTGGAAGACAAAATATGGTCAGATACCACAGCAATGAAAACAATCCATTGAACAATCAAAATAATTTCAAGAAACCTCTGTCAGATGAGGCTGACGATGGTGTATGCATCTTTTTCTGACTTAATAACTCCAGGATGCCCTTATTGCCAGTGGTGATCACTAATCTGAAATTCTCTCTTTTGCCCCACCTTTTTCTCTTAAATACAGGAGCAGTATTTTGCTTTGAGACCTGAGCTAAGGATGAGGAACTATGGAAATATTACCGACCGTGTAGAACTGAGAAAAAGATTGAACTGCAAGTCATTTAAGTGGTATCTAGATAATATCTATCCTGAGATGCAAATATCTGGGCCCAATGCCAAAGCTCCACAGCCAGTTTTTATTAATAGAGCACAGAAACGACCAAAAATAATCCAGCGTGGAAGGGTAAGAGAAAGTGTCTTAAATAACTGACTTAATGTGTGTTAATAATTTCAAGATTCTTAAAGATTTGCTCAAATATAGCAAAAATAGTCTTTTTCCATAGAGTTCTAGCTTTGCAACAAGCTGTTTTGAAAATAACAGGATTTTTGTCAGGATTTCACTCTGATCTGTATTTCAGGTCATCCTCAGACTAGATACTGTTCAATGAAGTTTCTTACCCAGAAGCTCTGAGTTATGAAGTTTTGCTGTCTTTAGAATATGCTTTCATGGCTGTTGGTTCTGAAGATGGATTTGGATAGAGAGAAATTTGGGCTCAAATACTCATGCTCTGTTGGTTTGTGATAAGAGTACAATGTAATTAGTTTCCAAATTCATTGCTTCTACTGGGTAATTTTCTGCAAAGGTGAACATTTGCATCTGAGGCTGATGATGGCTTTTCTGTTCTTGAATGCTAGATAATGAACGAAAAATGAGGTTTTTCTCCTTTTTTTTTTTCTTCAAAGTAGAAATGAAGAGACAATTTTTGTGTATTCATGAAGAAAATCAATTCATGCCTTAGCCCTGACACCTTTGCTTATGGGTTTATATGCAGGCAAAGCCAGCAAACAGTTGAAGCTGTTCTCTTCAGTGTCAAAGTCACCTGCTGTGTGCTTTCTGTGCCTCCCAAAAATAATGAGTAGCTTCAAATCCAAGACAACTTTCTTGATGTCTTCTCTGTGAAAGAGAAGACCTTGGAATAAGCTGTTTCATGTGCATGTAGGTTATGGATATCAGGTTCCCTGTTAGCTCAGGGGTTGGAAGCACTAAATAGTGATGTCTCCACAGGGGACACAGGCTGCAGTAGCTGCTGACAGTTGCTGGTTCTGCAAGTAGTTTCAGTCTGGAGGACCTGAGTTCATGCAGAACCTATTGACATTATTATATTTTTTGCTTGGAAACAGCTGTTGGTAATCCACTATTTGTGCAGTATTTTCATTGTAATATCCCAGCCAAGCTGTCAAGTTATTTATTAGGGCAAACATGTAGTTTCCCTAAATAAAACTGATACAGTGGGCTGGTTCCCCTGGTTGTTGAGTGCTGTTACTCCCCTAGTCAGACCTTTTTTTCTCCCTTTTTTCTTCTTTTTTAAATTTAATAGCTTTCTGCTTTCATTCAGACAGAAAGTTAACTGAGGAATTGCTGATGTGGGGGAGACTACTTGAGGGATCTGAATACTTCAGCAACACTTAAGGGTAAATCTTCCTAGCAGTTATTTACCATGGTTTAATTTTGAGAAAAGTTTGGTGCACCTTTTAAGAAGTGGGGACAAGACACAGAAAAATGTAGCTCTTTGGCTTGGTTCTCTGGGGTTCAAGAATTATACCCAGCATTGTATGAGAGAGTCAGCTTTGGCTCTGATGGTTGTGTAAACTATTTCCAGATGCCTGCAAGGAACAGAACGATCAGCCAGTGTCACCACTGCGAGCCAGACTCTTTAGGATTTGGGAGGAATCGCTCCAAATCTTAGTTTATTCTCCAAAACTAATTGGGCCAGAGATAAGTGCTGGTTTGACAAGCTGGGAAGGACTGTAATGATCACAAATGGTGACAGTTCTTACCGGTGCTATCAAATGCTGGTCACCACGGCCAATAAAAACAAGGACAAAAAGCTTATAAAACTCATGTAGCTGTATGGTTTGAAAGCCTTCTGTTGAGTGAGGAATGATGAGATCTGTCCTAGAAGTCTCTGGGGTGTAAGGAAATGTTACTTAGAAGGTTTTTTTGTGTAATTTGTTTCAGATGTGTGTAGGGAACAGGAGAAACATGGTGCACTTGAGGCGACTGTTGATGTGCCTTGGGACAGCTGTTTCCAGAAATGATGTTTAGTGAAGAATACTGTTTGGTATTTGTGCTAGTTTGTGCTGTCATGTGACTGAGCAGTTTGTTCTTTTTATTACTGGAAGTGCCTTTTGGTTTCTAAAAATCCGTGGAGTCAATAGAAATGCCAGGACAGCTATGGATGTCTTCATAATAAGGCACAGCAGGCCAGTTAATCAGCCTGGCCTTGAGTTCAGGACAGTAAATTCTTTTTTTCCCTCTACATTCAGCTTCAGATTGGAAATAGTTATTTTTAATGTGGCTGGCAGATCTGGGGCCCTGCCATCTCCCACTTTGAGATGTTCAGTCAGTGATTGCTGCCTGAAGAGCCTGATCCCCCACCACATCAGGGGAAGAAAAACAATCAGGCTGAAAAGGAGTGTTCTGCTGGCCACTGGTTAGTTCAGGGCATGTCTGTAACTTAAAACCAGAATTAGAGTTGTTTTGTCTCCCTGAATACCTCTGTGGGGATACATTAAGATCTTCATGATTTTTGACTGTAGTAATAGGGATGACCTAATCTTTAATCTCTGTGGAAAATGTCTTGGTGTCTTTTAAGGTGGGCATCATTGCCCAAATCAGACTAGGTAGGGCATTTGAGCAAAAATGAGCATTTGGGTGTTTGTAAAATCTTCTCTTCTTCCCTGATTCTTCATTAAAATACCTTAGCTGATAACTGTGGCTGTTCAGTTGCGTAAAAGCTCTTGAAAATCAATTTGTAAACAGTGTAAGTCTCTGAAGTTGTTTGTATCACAGCAATTCCTTCTTCTTTCTCCTGCTTTGTGAAGAAAGGCTGTAGGAGGAGAATTATGTTTAAACTAAACTGTAGTAAAATGTAGTTTATAAAGTACAGTTGATTTTCCTGAGCAGAGTATCTGGGACCTGAGTATTCCATGGAGACTGAAGAGGGGAAAGAAACTTGACAGAGTACAGCCAGCATGTGCTGAGCCAGGCTGTGTGTACTGCACTTGTACCAGAGAGGGAAATCTTGATGTAATAAGAAAGCAAATTGGAACTGTTTAATGCATCTTTTTTTCTCCAAATTATCTGAAAAACAGAATGGTTTTTTTTAAAAAAAAATAATTTCTTTTCCCCCCAATTGGAAGGTTTGGTTGGGTTTTTTTGGTTTGGTTGGGTTTTTTTGGGAACACTGAGTTCTAGAGCTTCCAGAGCATCACCCTTTGGTATATGATGTTTGTTGCTCACTCTGTCCATCAACCTGTTTTCCTTTCACAGTTGTATCACCTCCAAACCAACAAATGCCTGGTTGCCCAGGGCCACCCAAGTCAGAAAGGAGGCCTGGTGGTGGTTCGGGAATGTGACTACAACGATCAAAACCAGGTATGGTGTTCCTCATCATATGGAATAGTGATTCACATCTTAGAAACTTCTACTATGTTTTCCTGCTGGCAAAATGCCCTGGAATAACATCTCATCAGCAGACAGGCTGATTTCAGAGGATGGTTCAAACCACAAGGCTGGCCAAGGACACTGGGGAGCTCCTACTGCTGCTCCTACTAATGCCAAGTGTTGGATATCTCCTGTCTTTGTGGCGTGAATCTCTTATGTGGCTGAAGGCTGTCCTTTAGTGGCTCCTGATGAGTTCATAATCCACTGATTTGCACTTCAGAATTTGTAGCAGCTCTTTCAGTCAGTTCCTCATACTGAGATTTAAAGCAGTCTTTTCCTGCCCTGCTTGTCTTTGTGTACTGTAGAACTAGCCCTCTGCTCCTGGAGTGGCTGTAGCTTGGGGTGAATGAATGATGTGTTGTTGTCCTTAAATAGAAGGAATGTAGAAAATTCTTTGGCTGCAGGTGAATTTCTGATCTGGGGATTACTCAGGGATGGATATGAAAACCTAATGAGAATTTTTGTATTACTACATGAAGCCTTTGCTATTTCACTTCTTTCAGGCAACAGAAATTCAAGACTTGGATAAACAGTCTCCAGGGTAGAGAGATCTTCAACTAATAAAGACTTCTAACTAGCTAAGAACTACACTGAGAACATTATGATTTAGGAGCCCGTGGGACCCAAGTCTAAAAACTAGCTCGCATCTAAGGAGAAAACTAATTAAAGACACAAAATAAATGGAGCAGGAAGTAATGCAGCATAGCTTAACTAAAGGTGGGTTGTGCTGGACTAACTTCATACTTTATGAAATGGGTAGGAGTTTCCAGGATATGGAAACAGGAGCAGTAGAAGCAGAGTGATTTGTGATAGTCCCAACAAAGTGCTGTGTGCTTTGTCACCTAATGGGACTCTGTACTACTGTACTACCTGTAGCCTCACAAGTGTGAGGGGTGTTTGCCAGTGTCAGAGTAAGTGTGGGTGGCTCCAGGCACGTAGCCTTAATTTCCAGTTGTCAGACAGGAGCAAGGAATACATCCCTGTACTTCAGAACACTGAGTAATCATCACTATGACCAAATTGTGGGTCCCTGTGTTAAGGGTGAATTAATTAAAGCTGGAATGGGAATGAAGGTTTTGCTGTGGGGTCTATTCCATTAGCTGTAAGACAGTCAGCAAGTCTTTTAAATATAAGGACTGTGTACATGTAATAGCAACTGATGGGCATCACTGATTGTACATTTACAGTGCCAAAGCTGTGATGCTGCTTTCTGAGCCATTCAGGTTGTGGGCAAGAAAGCAAAAATGACTGCCTGTGGATGATGTCCACAGAGTTATGTTTCCCTTCTCCTTCCTGCAGTATTTTTCATAGTGAAGTGCCACATGGATGGAGGAAGAAGTCTGTTGTTTTTCTTTATCAAAACCTTTTTCTGATTTTTTTTTTCCCTCCCAAAGACAACCTTCTGACAAAGAGAAATTCGTCCTCTGATTGTTGATATTTGGCTTCTTTTCTCATTAATCTATTTTACTAGTGGTAAATTTAGCCATTAGTTCTCATAAAAAAACTGGGTGTGCTATCTTGTTCCACGATTTTGTTCTCCAACCAAGTATGTCAACCAACACTATGTTTTTCTGCCATTAGACTTATTTTGTTCTCCTAATAAATCCCCAGAGTGCATTCAGCCAGCTTTCTGTCATATCCTCTTGAACAATCTTGCTATAGATACATGAGAACAATGTAGAGAAAGATGACACTTATTTAACAGCTTCTGCTTATAAAAATAGCAAGAAACTTTCTGACTATTGGAAGCTTTTAGCTGTTGTTTCACTCAACTCACTGGCATTTTCAGCTGGTTTTGCTCTAGAACCATCTAGACAATTGTCATGAAGCACCAGCAGCACACTGAACTGTGGAACAGAACACATGTATCAACTTTGGAATGACCTTCAGGAGTATATTTGGTTTTCAGGGTAGCAATAGCTTAAGGTAATGATTACAGACCACCAAACTTGCCTGTTTCTGATGATTGTCACGAGCTGTTTGGTGCTGTGAGGTCACTGCTATCCACAGCAGCAGGAGCTGGAGCATATACAAGAGGCTGTGATGATACAAATTGTTGGTTATGTCTCTTCTTCAGAGCTGAAGCAGCTTTTCTGTGCTCTTAAGTTGAATTTTTGTCTTTTACAAACTGTCTGACAGAATAATCCAGCAGTGCCAAGCTAAGCAAGAGATTGCAACTGATGAAAGTCCTGGAATGCTTCTCCTGCCGGCGTGGCTCACGGCAGGGATTTTCTTTCAAACAAAGGGCTGTTTCTGTAGTAGTTACTGTCTTCTGTTTACTAAAAATTTTCAATGCATTCCTCTAGTGCTAATGCAGTTTGCAGACCAAAGAAAAATGTGTATCCACAAAGCTTTGCCAGTTGGCCAGCCTTACCTTTTGCTGCACTCCAGTGCACTCTGAAAGCCAAAGGGTAGGCAGATGCTTCCTGGTTTATTTCATATAATTAGATGTTTATTCCCTAGAAACAGTGAGCTTCCCTTTTCTGCCTACTATGGATTCTTTGATTTATTGTTTTGTATTCTAGGTCGAGTGTTAGGTTTTGTTTTAATACCAGTTGCTTGTATTGACAGTGGACTCAAAGTCTTCTACAGGTAACTCTGTTTTTCAAAAGGCAGTGATAGTATGGGCTGTTCTAGGTGCTGAGGCACCATCTGAACCCCTTCCTCATTTGCATTTCTTCTGAAGTACTTCAGCCAGCTCTTATCTATTTACATTAATTAATATCACTGTAGGAATGATTTAATATTTCACCAAAAAAACCCCCAAGCAAATAAATGCACACACCCCCAAAAAACCCCAAAACTAAAACAACCAAACAAAAAAAAACAGCAAAAAGTGAACTCCAAACCAGTTCAGTAACACAGCCCTGTATCTCTTTATCATGGCAAAAAAGTAAACCCAGAAGAAGATCACTGAGATGTAGGGATTTATGGAAGGGGTGAAGGGGATGTCTCCTTTACCAAGAGTGGCAACCTGACACCAGTTAGGAAATCCAAATGTTAGTAAAATGAGAACAATATAGTTCCCCTTCAGCATTGTCACAATCCTGTCCTTGCAAGGAATTAAGCTGTGGTCACCACTGAAACTGTTCATTAAGCTGTATGTGAGAAAAAGCTGTTTCTACCCACCTGTTGCTATATAAATGAGGCTAATGAAATCATCTTAGCAACCAGTCCTGGAGAAGGCTGTGTGATTTCTTTGAGTTTTAGGGGATGAAGTAAAGTTCTGAAGGTACTAGAAGCCCTAGGAAACCTTTGTCTTAAATCTGTAAATAGTTTGAACTACCTCTTGAGGGGACTGAATTAAACATCCAGTTCTTCCTGAGCTGCACCTGTATAAAAGTAGTTCAGACTTACAGAGCTTGTACTTTGGACCTCCTCCCATTTATTTTGTCCACAAGACCTGCTCTACCACGTGCTGTGCACCTCTCTGTAGGTGGCCAGAAGGACCCATGGGCCAGCTTTGCCCTGGCAGTGAGAATTCTTATCCCAGGTCTGCAGGTCCCATTTCCACTGTGGGAAGCTTGAACCAGCTGCTGCCCAAGTAAGAGCTCGGTGCCCCTGCAGCCACAGGTGCAGGCACTGACTCTCATGGGAGGCTTGGGCAGGCACCTGAGCACTGCCACATCTGAAATGCCTGTCTTGAAGGTGCTCTGGGGACATGCAGGGCCTCAGAAGGGTCAGTCAGCAGCTGAACGGGCCACTACACTCCAAGACTGAAGGAGTCCATGCACCTTTTCTCTTATCCTGTTGCCTGTGTTGAGAGGCAGGGAAAAAAGGCTGCTAGAAAGAGGCCAGTCCTACAGCATTCACCAAATTCAGTCATTTATTTAACTACAAGCATGACCAATTTCATTATGGAGAGAGGTTTTTATGTACATCTGCCATTTGGGTTTTATTTGAAAACAGAACTGATTCATTATATTCTAATTGCATCCTGTTGATTTTCTTTGACACCAGTGATTTTCCTTAGACCTTTGGAGCAGATTGTTGCCATGTGTCTCTTGGGGTCAGCAATTAAAGGTGCTGCATTCCTGTGGGGGGGAGCTGGGCACAATTCCAGTTTGAGAAACTGAAGTCTGGTGGAAATGTTCTCCTAGCTCTCCTAACTCTGCTGGTTAGGAAGTTCACGCATGCAGGACAAAAATATCCTGCACCTCATCTATTAACGTTTTTTAAAATAAATTAAATTTTTAAAATGGCATTTTTTGTAGAAAATACATAGGAGGATAAAACAGTCTCAGAAGACGTAAAACCTAGGCAGGTACCTTTCTGCTTTTAGACTTTTGATACTGTGCTACCTGCTGGGAATTTATTTCCTATATGGGCCTGTTGCTCCTGACAGCCTTTAACAACAAGAGCTAAACATCATCCTTCCAGTCTTCAGCAGCAAAGTAGTTAATAATTTTTGGAGTATGCAAAGGCTTGCATTTGTATAACAAAGAAAGCCCATGGGGTGGCTTTGATTTCCTTGTGCTTGAATCTGTTAATAATCTGCAAGTTCATACTGATACTCTAATCTGAATTTGGAACCAAATTTGGGCCTATTTTTCTATGTCCCTTTGTTTTCTACACTGAACACATAATTAGTTTGAAATTAATTTTGGCTGTCTTGGGGAGAATATCACATGGGATTTAACCACTATTTTGTGGTCTTTGCCATTACTCAGCTTTTGATTGAAGGTCTGCTCCCTGTGTCACTGCAGTCTTTTTTCTTCTTTCTTACCAGTTCTACTCTTGTTTGGATTTGGCTTCATCATTTTTCTTCTTCTAATAGTGGTACTCTTCTGGCAAGTCTTGAAATTTCTCCATTCTCTCCTCCTCTTTAATCTTGATGTACCTTCTTTCCTATGCCAGGGTTTAAACAGAAAAAAAGTACATTGGAAGGCACAGAGTGCCTGAGGTTGGGGCAGATTTTAATGTAATATCTGCACTTCCTCCAAGGAGGCCTTTGCTGTGTTACAGTGCAACTGTGATAATGAGCTGTGTGCTTTTCAGTCATGCTGTCCAATTGAGACTGTGTCCCAAATTCCAGTGCCCTCCAGAAGATTGGGTTTAGTTTCATCAGCCAAAAAAAAAAAAAAGTAGACAAATCAGAGTTTATTTGCCTGATTTTTCTGCCTGGAATTTCATATTCCATACACTGAGTGTCAAACAGACTTAGTGGAAAAAAAAATAAATCACACAGGGGGCATGGTGGCTCCAGCCCTGAACTGTGAGAAATGAGAACAGGGCTGGAACAAGAGCACACCAGAAGAACTTAGTTGTAGGTTCTTCAGTAGGTACTTCATGCACAGGTATGAGGGGCTTAGCTCCTCTTGTTCACAGTTATGAGAGTTCCAGGTCCTCCACTGAACTGATCTTGCCCCAAGTCTTTGCAGGCCTGAAGGAACGGGGGGGAGAGGACCAGGAGCTGCTGCAATTAGACCAGGCTGGTGTTCCAGCTTCCCTGAATGTTCAGCTGTGCCAGATGTGCCTTGCTCAAAGCAAGGTTGAGGCAGCCCACTGAGAGCCAGCAGGGTGTGGGCATGAACTGCAGCAGCTGAAGGTGCCTGGCATCTTGCTATGCCAACAGTAAAAATATCCCTTGTGCTCAAGCAGCGTGTGGGAGTGGACAAACTGAGGTCTTGAGTGTGTCTGTGCTGCTGGTTAGAGCTGGCAGGGATTTTCAGTGTGATCACACAAACTCTTCTAATGCCACATAAATTCAAGAACCTAAATGCAGTTGAAGCTGCAAACGTGAACCAGTGCATTCCTGCGTCACACAGGTGGGCCCCAGAGAGGGGCTGCATTCAACTCCCACCACTCTGAGAGCTGCTGGGATGTTGTGTAGGCTCTTGAGGTCCAGATCAAGACATTTTCATCGTGGTTCAACCACAACGAAGTGGATGCGAAATGGGGAGGAGTGATCTCCCTCTAAGCACAGCACAGGTACCAAAAGTCATTTGTCTTGGGAGCAAAGAAGGATCATCTTTGGATAAGGAGATTTACTGCCTGGCTTAAAGGTTTTTCTCAGAGGGCAGCTGGCTGCCTGCTCAGAGATGCACTGCTTGCCTGCTGCCTTATCTTGTCCAGCTGCCTGGGCAGGAGGGACATATGAGGGCTGCTTAATTTTAAAAAAGCTACTTACAGGGCAGAATCACAACTGGTCCTTTCAATGCCTCTGCATGGGGCAGTGCTGTGTGATGTTGGGAAGACAACAGAGCCCTGCAGCTCTGTCTCAGTTGCTGGGAAAAGGGAGCAAAGAGGCAGCGAGTGTTGCAGGGCACATCTCTGACATCCAGATGCTGAAGCATCTCCTTTGTTGCTGAACTAAAGAGTGAAGGGACCTGTCCTGAAACATTGTAATAAACGTCCTTCTGTCTTCTCTCTCAGGTCTGGATTTACAATGAGGATCATGAGCTGATTTTAAATAACCTGCTTTGCTTGGATGTTTCGGAGACTCGCTCGTCTGACCCCCCCCGCCTCATGAAGTGCCACGGCTCCGGCGGCTCGCAGCAGTGGACGTTCGGGGTGAGTGGGGGGGCTGGCACGTGGCACGTTGTTGCCCCTAATTAATGTCTCAGTAAGTAACAGTAGCACTAACAGGACACCAGGGTTGAGTTTGATTATGACTAAGTCTCAGGTGTACCAATGCACTTGTACTGTACTAGGCCCAGCCCACAGTTCAAGCGCAGAATCACAGAATATGCCAAGTTGGAAGGATCCCACAAGGATCATGGAGTCCAGCTCCTTGGCCTGCACAGGACCATCCCCAAGAGTCACACCACGTGCCTGAGAGTGTTGTCCAAATGCTTCCTGAACTCTCTCAGTCTTGGTGCTGTGACCACTGCCCTGGGGAGCCTGTTCCAGTGCCCACCCACCCTCTGGGTGAAAAACCTTTTCCAAGTGAAGAACCTTTGCATGGGCTTTGATGGCTGTGTTTCAGCCTGAATAAGACTTTTGCTGAAGTCTGGGACATGCAAGCCCTTTGCCACATAGGAAGGTTTCTGCAGCTCCACTGAGCCTTTCTTCTACCCATCACAGCCACCCACAGCACTGCGGCTTACCTGGGATGTGCCAGAGAGAATAAAATCCGCCCCAAAGCTTTGTTGTGTTGTGTTTGCAGGACTGGGAGAGAGCAGTCCATGTGGTGATTCCTGCTTAGTGCCTAAAGAAGCAAAGGGCAGAGCAGTTGCTTCTGCCCTGTAATTCATCTGTTGATTTAATTGTTGGAGTCTGGAGTGGCAGATTTCACAAAACTGAGCCAGTGCTGCTCAGACATGGAATTTATCTCCTGGGTATTCACTCAGAGGCTGCCCCTCACATGCCCTCACCGTAGCAGCGAGTCTGTAGCACAGACATGGTTGAACAAAGAGGAGGGAGGGCCCTGCCAGCACAAGTTCCCAAAGTGGAGTCACATTTGGCTGTTGCAACCCAGGATGGTTTGGAGATACAGAGGCAGATTATTGTGTAAGCCCAGGGCTGTGTGTGTCTGACACTTGCACCAGCAGTGCCACAACCAGAGCTGCCAGTGGGAGTGGGAGTAGTAAACTGAGCAGTTGTGCTGATAAGAGATTACTGAGGGTTCTGCAGCTTGTGTCAGCAGACAGAGGTTTTACAAGGCTGAGAGAATGGCCATTGCTATTCAGTGCCTGTGGCTGTTGGTGATGCCTGTGGTGGTGGTGCAGAATCTGGGCTTCACGTGTCAGACGTGGGCTTTGAGCTGGCCATTGCCACTGAGGGTGTGGTTGGTGGATCTGTAACAGTGTCACATTGCTGCTCATTAATGATCCATGGCCTAAGAGAGAATCAAATGTCAGTATTGGCTAGGAAGGGAGTAGGAACTGAAACAGGAAAATGTCATCACAACATTGTAGTTTGCTTGTACTGCATGTGCTGGTCACCTCGTCTCAGAAAGGCTACATTTGGGCTGTGGAAGGCTCAGAAGTAAGAAAGGCAAGTCAAAGATGTGGGCCACCTTTCCCATGAGCAATATGTGAGCAGGCTGGGACTCTTCAGGAAAGTGAAGCCTTTTGGAAAAAGGGGAAATCATGTCATTGGTACAAGGAAAGGCCAGCTGTGTGCTGTTGGTTACAGAACAAGACTCAGAGTGGAGGAGTATTTTGGAGGAGTGCTGTGTGTTCTTTCCATGTTCTCCTGCTTCCCTGGATGTCTGCTTATGGCCATAGGCAGTGACAGAACCCGGTGTGGCTGTTCTCATGCATCTGCTCCCTCCATGCTGGGCAGCAGGAGGTTGCCCATGGGAGCTGCTGGGGCTGGGCAGAGGGCCTAAAGGGGCTACAAGAGAGCTGGAGAGGGACTTTTTACAAGAGCACGAGGGGGAATGGCTTTAAACTGACAGAGGGCAGGTTTAGATTAGATATTAGGAAGAAATTCTTTGCTGTGAGGGTGGTGAGGCACTGAAACAGGTTGCCCAGAGAAGCTGTGGATGCCCCATCCCTGGGAATGTTTATGGCAAGGTTGGATGGGGCTTTGAGCAACCCTGGCTGGTGGAAAGTGGCAGGGAGGTTGGAGCTAGATGATACTTAAAGTCGCTTCCAACCCAAGTCATTCCAGGTTTCTATGACCTGTCTGTGCCCCACTGTGGCTTTGTGCCCTCCCTCTTTGCTGAGTGCTGGGGAATGGGTTTGATCATTCCTTCATCTCATTAAGAGACTGTGCTATAAACAAAGTCCCAACTGGGTCCCTGTAAGGACATGAGAGTCTTTGTTGCAAAGCCTGGATGTGGTTATGGGATGTGCTGTACTCTGTTGCTGCTGTGGGTCTGGTGTGTCAGGGAGGCTGCTGAAAGGCTCATCTGTCAGGAAGGAGCATCCCCTCCCCTTGAGCATCGCTTTCAGCTTCAGGGTGACAATGGAGAACAGAAGTTTTGGTAAATAAATCCCATCTGTCTTTGTCTTTCCTCTAGAAAAACAACCGCCTGTACCAGGTCTCTGTGGGGCAGTGCCTGAAGGTGGTGGATCCACTGAGCCACAAAGGGTACGTGACCGTGGCCATCTGTGATGGGTCCCTTCCTCAGCAGTGGCATTTTGAGAGCTGAGACAGCGAGGATGTGGCTGAGGAGAGTTAAGCTGAGACCTGGTTCCCCTTCAGCTGTGATTGAAGTCGTTCTGGAGGGCTTTGTGTGGAGCCCTTGGCTGCTACACCCGGCACACCCATCGCAAGGACCCGCTGCAAATGCCCTGCCCTGAAGGGCTGCGTGTGTGGGAAGGTCCAGCTGGGCACTGGCCCCTGGTCACAGCAGTGACAGCAGCAGCCCCACTGCAGGACAGCACACAGAAGTGCAGTTTATCATCGGTTCCTTGGATGATCCTGGATTATTGGACTGGTTTTAAGTAAGAGAAATCATTAGCGCAATGTAATTTAAATGGTGAGACTTCAGCTTTGTGGATCTTTTAAATGACAATGACAGAAAGGAGTCCTCCTCAAGTATTTCATGTGCAGTATCTCAATAATTTACATTTCTAGTATGGGTTTACTGGCCAAATTATTTTACTTTTTCTGGAAAATACTTTTATTCCCTTTTATCATCTGAAAATTGTCATTTGTAATATTTAAATTTAGTTCTTTTAATTTACAGTTTTAGGACAATTCATGTAGTTTAAATTCTTTGCTGTCATTCGTCACCTCGTATTTAAAACAAAGTAACTATTGCAAAGTCTATTTTGATGACTCATGACAGTAGCTGCATTTAAAATAAAGTATCATTTTTTAATTAATCTCTATGGCCTTACTCTTTGTAGCTGTTGGACCAGAAAGCACCTACTTACAGAATGATACAAACTAATCTTTGCACAATTTGGGTCTTCCCTTGTGTCTCCCTTGCTCATGTCTTGGAAGGTTTGACAGATAATGTCTCTGTTTTTTTCCCTCCACTTCTCTGTTTTCATTTATTTCACTGTTTACCTTTCTTTGACCTCCTGCTTCAGCCTCAGGTGCTGCTTCAGTGCATGGAAGCTCTTGCAGAAGAGAAACGCTGCTCTGTTTTTTCTTAGCACCATTGGCCTTGTTTCCTATGCCACAGTGACCTGCCTGCCCTGGGAATGTGCACTTTGGATGTTGGCAGCACCAGGACAGCCTTGTCCTTTTGCTTGGGCAGCACAAACATTTTCCAACTGCACAAATACTCCAGCATCCAGTTGTTGACATTTTGGGCAGTGTGAGGGACATAATGATGGAGTAATTACAGACCCACATCTTCCCACAGAGAGGAGATTCACTTGTGACAGACTGTGTTTGGTCCTTCAGCCCTCTGCCAGGGCTGGCACCTGAGGAAGCAAAGGAGCAGGTGAGAGCAGCCCTGGCCACCAGGCAGCTGTTTTGCCTCCTTCATCAGTCCTGGAAGCAGTGAGTCACCGGCAGGGAGAACCAGGTGAGTGGGTTTAATTGCAAACCAGAACAGTGGGCTGAAGTGGATGTTCTTCCAAATAAAGCACTGCAATGGAAGTAGTCGAGTTAGACACCAGCAAAGCTCCTTCTTACCAAGAAAACCTGTAAAAACAACCCCAGCCCCCTTGGTCAGCTGAGGTCTGTGCCCTTGTAGGGGCACCCGGAGTCTTGAGATCAGCTCCCAGATGGCTCTTGCAGGGCAGTGCAGGGCTGGAACACGGTGTCAGCTCGGAGCAGAACCCTTTCAGTGGCAGCAATGGCAGCCCTGCTGGTTGTTGTGTGTGGAATTAATTCCATCCTTTTTGTGATGAGAGGATGGGCAGCAGCTTCACTGATGCCTGTCTGATTAACCCTGACTGCTCCCAGGGGCCAGAGTGGAGCAGCCAGAAGGTGCTGGTGCAGCTGGTCCCAGCTGAGTGCTGGGCTTTCCTGTGACATTTGTATTGGCACTCCTGTTGTGCAGCGGCCTCGCTCAGCCTTTTCTTTTGTGGCCTTTGTCTTTTCAAAAACAGTAAAAAAACCCAAAAAAGCCAAACAAATCCTCAAACAGGCAGAGCAGGAGCTTGCTTTATTTACTGTCTCAGTCTGTTGCCACAGAGAATTTCTGACCTTTTGCTCCGGGTGAGGAAACTTCTGTCACCGGGAGCGGCGCCGATTTCCAGGAACAGACGGAGGTGATGGCGCTTTGGCCGGTGGCCGTTATTCCTGTGGGGAATTATTTTTGACCACAGTAGTTTCTGCTGCAGCCACACAGCCAGGCCAGCACACGAAGATTTGAACGGGGTTACAGATCTCTGCCATGAACACCCAGCTCTGGGCCAGGTGACTGTTCCCAGCCGGGCCCTGCACGGCTGCCTGGGGCAGGGGGAAATGCATAGTTTTGTCCTATAGTGGAGTGACTGCTCCCAGCTGCCCCAGTGGACTTTGGGTGAACAGGAAGAACAGAAGGAAAAGTCCCTAAAAAGGGCAGATGCTGTCACATAGCTTGTCGTTGTCACACTGAGAATTTATCACCTGTAAAGAATACAAAGAAACTCTGCCCGGGGCTGATTTTTAAGCCTCTGTGTCAAGTACCTCCTCCATGGCTCCTGGAGTTGGTAGTGGCCGTGGCTGACAGAGGAGCAGAGTGTCCTCCAGCAGCCACAGTGCATGATATAAATAGATATAAATAACACTGCAGAACAGCTCTGGCCTGGCTGCTTCCCACTGCTCCACAGTAAATCTTGGAGTCTTTTTTTAGCCTCAACCCGTGCTGAGGTCTTGCTGGGAACACCTCTGGTGTCACAATTCAATAGATAAAGCAGAAGTTGGGGTCAGCTGTCCCTGCTGTGTCCCATCCCAGCTCCTTGCCCATTTCACTGGAGGCAGAGCCACCCCAGGGCTGGGTGAGCTCTGCTCAGCAGGGACAAAACATCCCTGATGGCAACACTGTCCTCGTCCCAAATCCGGAGCGGGGAAGGCACCACACCAGCTGCAATGAAGAAAATTATCCCAGCACAGGCAGAATATTCATCTTTTGTAGATTTTCCAGGTAAAACATGACTGCAGGGAATGCAGTCTGGAGGGTGCTCAGGACATGGCACCACAGTGTGAAATTTAGGGTGCAGGTTGCACTGGAGAAGGGGGAAGGCAAATGCCTCTTGCTGGTGGAAGCAGACACAAATCCTGGAAGAAGCAGAAAACAGACACCTCAAATGACAACAGGAGGATGTACTTTATAGATGTAAAATATTTTTATTCGTAAATGCTGATCTTCTAAATCTGTTTCCACAAATTCCAAAACCCATAACACTCTGTATACTTCAAAAAATTCTTTTTTTTGTGTTGTTTTTGTATTTTTTTTGCCAACATTAGATACTATTATACAGAACAGAAAAAACTGTAGGACAAATACTGGTAGGATGTTGGAATATTGTACAAGAGAAGAAAAATATTCAAGAAACAATTTAATACAGCTATTTATCAAGAGAAAAATATATACAATTGATTTATTCTGTAAGATAAAAATACATCATGCCATATACATTACAAGTTCAGAACTGTATTACTGAATATACCAACAGTTTACAGTCCACTTTAATTGTGCACACAAAAAAAAAAACTTCATTTTTTTTTTTATATTTAGCCTGTGAAGTGTCAGTACCAGAATTTTAAGTACAAAATAAAAAGCTAACCTGGTTCAAAATGCTGATTAAATTTCTACAAGCAAACACAAAACAGTGTTTATTTTTTTTAAAGAAATGTAAACAAAAACAATCCATACAAACACATCTTTAAATTACATTTTCCAAAACCCTATTGCCAGAGTCCTGCAGCTGCAAGCACATTACACCTAATTTTTTTTCTTTGTTTTCCTTTTAAGAAGGCTATCGCGTCAGACTGAAGCTCCAACTGATTCTTTGCTGTTTACATGATTTAATGTAGGCTGAACAGTCACCTAATCTTGACTACTTTTTGCTGAAGAAAAGAAACCCCATGTCCAGCCTCTATTTTGGGTGGTTTTTAGCAGTTATTCACAGTTATCACAAATTGTAAGCACAAAAAAACCTGACTTAAGAAATAGGGATGCAACAATATAATACAAATAAAATTAATCTAAATTACCCAAACATCTACAAAAGTCAGAGTTGTAATATACACGCCCTTACCAGGCTTAAGGTTTACTTAAAAAAATTCTCGTAAGACCACAGTTGAGACTGCTTTAAACATACAAAACCCTCTCTCTTTAAATTGAGATTTTGGTTATTCTGTACTGGGAATCGCATGTCTGTGAGTACATGAGATCATATTGTAACATCCCTATCGACGTTTGAGAATAAGCACCCGAACTGCTGCAGAGTCTGGTAGCATTTGGTCAATAACTATTTTTATACTGTATTTTTTTTTTCTCAAAATATTTACACTTTTATACAAAGTAACAGAGTTTGTTAGTTCTGCAGGTAACAGCAGCAGCTTGGCTTTCTTCTAACTTTCTTTTTAAAAATAGCTTCATTCACTTATTCAATAATAAATACAAAAAGGTTCTCTTATTTTACAGAAATCAAAAACTACAATAAACTGACTCATGGAATCAAGTATTTAAATGTATTTTAGTGCAAGTTATTTTTTCCCTTAGCTCTATCCCTAAGGAAGTCGTTTCAGTACATTCCTTGTTCAGTGGTGTCTACTTTTATTTAAAATTTTTCTTTAATTAGAGGGCCTGCCCCTTTATCAAATAAGGCTGTGGCCAGCACTTTGGACTTCTCCCTTTCGCTGGTGATTTCAGTCTTACATTCATAGTGGCCACCTGCCCTCCCGCAGGTCAGCCAGCGGTTCTTTGCCCAAGTTAAAACAGTTTCTCCTTAGTGAGCTCAAAAACAAAAGTGCTGGACCATTCTGTTAACTCAGTTTAACCTCCACGTGTCTGGAAAGTCAGCTTCAGATTTTGCCGGCTTGCTTCTGGTGCTTGTTGGTTTGTGTGGGTTATTTTTTCCTTTTTTTTTTTTTTTTTTCCTTTTTTCTTTTTAAATACTTGTGTAGAAATCTGTACTTCCAGAAGTGATTTTTTTTTCCCCCTCTTCAAAAAGGCAACAATTTTCCGTCGACAAAATCAAAATGTGAATCACTTCTTCCTAGGGACAAGCAACCCTCAAAGACAGCAAGGAATGCATTCTAGTTCATCCACTTTCGGCAGTTTACAGCTCCACAGTGACATGGAATCTTGTGCTGGTCATCTTCAAAGTCAAACTTATAGTCGTAGCAAAGCTGGAAGGAGATGAGGGAGAATGGTTATGGAACAACCAGAATTGGCCACAGCTTTCCCTGGGGCTACAGGTTCAACAGCAGAACACACCAGAGGTTGTGCTTTTAGGGACTGGCGTGGTTTTAAAGGAAAGAAGGGAAGTGTCACCTCCCCCCAGTACAAATGGGTTGTGCCATGGGCCAGAAATCATGGAAGTATCTAGAAATGGATGGGCCCAGCAAGAGGTGGGTAAGGTCCAAACCCGCCCTTACCTCCTCCCCCTTCTGGATTCTTCTGCTGGAGCTAATGATGATTTTGTGTCCTCTCTCAAAAGTGACCACCTCAGCCACGCAGTTGGGCGCACACGAATGGTTGATGTACCTATGGGAAAAGAGCAGGACAAAGGTCACCTCCCAGGAAAACGCATCCCTTGAGGCAAATGTAAACCAAACCTCAGCATGGCCTTAGCTCCACGGGCTCACCGCCTTTCCACATACAATTATATTACTCTGTAACTTGTGTCTTTACCTAGAAAATGTCAAAAAAAAAAAAAAATCAAGCGTCAAAAAAAATCAAGTATCAAAAAAAAATTCCATTCCCTCTTCATAGCTGCCATGAAACATACTGAAAGATGGGCAGAGCTAATGAAAAAGAAGACATTATTTCGGTGGAATAGTCCGCAGACTGAATGTATCAGCTCAGAGAATAAAAACCTCAAAGTCAGTGCCTCACAAACAGCCCCAGGCCAGGGAACGCAGGTGATGGCCCAGGAGGAGGTCAGGGAATGTGGATGATGCCCCAGGAGGAGGTCAGGGAATGTGGATGATGGTGCAGGAGGAGGTCAGGGATCTCTCCAGGACACCCACCTTGCAGGGCCTCCCGTCAGGGTGGCATCGATGACGTGGTCGTTGTCAATGCGGAACATGTACACACCACGATTCTGGAAAACACAATTGGGACGAGGGCTCTTGTTAAGATTTTACTTCACTGTCGATGAGGAAGCAGCAATGTGGGTCAGCTCCAAGTGCCCTCCTGCATTCTGGATCAGGCATTGCCCAGTGGCTCATGAGGGAAAGCAGGAGTCACACACTGCTGTACCCTTACAGGTTTGCAGAGGATGATGGGTCATAAAAATAAACCTCTGGCCACTTCACTTTTCCCTCACAGCTTCCGTAGTGCTTTTAATCCATGCTTCCAGTGCTGCACAGATAGGCCCTGTTACAATGCCACTGAGTTACACAAAGGAAGTTGCTTTAAATTTAAAGAACTTCTCATTAAAGACTGAGGTCCTCTGCCAGAGCCCTTCTTTTCTACCTGGCCAGAGTGCTGTGAGATTTATTAAACACACTCATAACAACCACTGTGGATTCCTCTGGTTACACTTTTTGCCTATTGCATTTATAGCACAGCAGAAAACAAATCAGGAGACCTGAATTCATGAAGTAAAACAGGGGACCTGAAGTCATCAAGCAGAAGAACAGTGTTTGTTTCGTTGTACCAATGTTTAAATGGGGAAGGGGAAAGAGAGAATGAACAAACACCCCCCTGCACCTGAGATTCATAGAGTTTCTCCTTCCTGTTTGCCACCTCATTCCGGATAATCGTTCCGATATATTCAATGACCATAGTGTGCTTTTCAATGTCTCGAGCAGCATATAAGCCCAGGCCCTGTGAAAAACACATTGAGATTTAGAGTTGTGTAATAAATCTGCATTGACACACTGTTCCTCACAGTGCCCCAAACTGCTCCTGCAGAAAATAATGTGGAAAGGAAACTACTTGGAGAGGGGGAAGCAGCACTGATGTACAGCTGATGGTTTAACAGAACCCAGCTTCACGGGGAACTTTTAGATGCAAGAAAACGTACTTGGCTGCTGTCTTGGTGAGAAAGCTGCTCCTACCCCTCTGACACCTGACTGTGTAAAGGCTATAAATTCACTGAAAAACAAAATGGGCCTTGCTAGACTGGAGAAAGCTGATAGGAACCCAGCAGCAACGTTTAAGTCCAACCTGAAATAAACAACAACCGTGTCCGCACGCGCCGAGATCAGTGACAAAGCTTTTGCAAAACAGTCTGTGGAGCAAACCAACAGCATTATATAAAGCAATGGGTTTCTTACAATTATTAACTCTGACAAGTATTGAGCTCTCCATACTGGTCTTGTACCACTTCACTCAGCTTGGCCTGAGCATCTCATGCTCCCACTGTGCATTTCTATTTTTAGTGAAAGTTTTACTACGGTTTTGAGAATTTGCTGAAAAATCCCACCCCAAAACTTAAAAAACCCCTTTTTTTCTAGATGACTGTAACAAATGAATTTTTAAGATATTTACAATAATCAGAAAGAAATCTTACTTAATGTAAATGTATGGAAGGGATTTGCCACATAAAAATCACCCAATTTTGGGATGAGACTTGGCGGAATTTTGCAATAGGTTTAGTTTCAGCTTTTGATCTGAATTTACATAAATATTTACACAGAAAATAAAGTAGTTACAAAATATAGATGTAAAATAGATATAAATAAAAGCACACGTAATTTTTTTAGTATCCGTTTTCCACAGTGGGACTGACCTGAATCCGAGAGCGAGCCAGGTACACGTTGGACTTCCACTCGGTTTTCATCTTGCGGTACTGAGAGGACTTGGAATGGACGAACTGTTTGCTGTAAGGCGCGTTCAGCTCCCCCGTGACTGTGCTCTGAAAGGACTTCGATGTGCTGGTGCTATTCAAGGTGTGAGGCCTGTAGGGATTGGGCATGTAGCAGGAAAGAATACAAGAAAAACTGAAGATTTCTCTGAAGAACAGCCACGGGACCCATTAAAAAACCCCTCCAGACATACAGACACTTAAAGCCAGCTAGCGGAGACACAAAGCGGTTCCTCTGACCGGGGCATGCACATACACAGCCAAAGACGACAGGGTTTGTAAGCAGCAGACGAAAGCACAAATAACCCTAAAGCAGCCTATAAACCCTGGGCTGTACTATGTGAAATTAAAACAAAATACCTTAACACAAACCTCTTGACATGGGTACTCATTTTAGGCTCGGCACGGGCGCAGCCCGTGGGGTTGATGGCAAGAGGAAGTTCCATTAAGGGGTTTCGGCCATAGCGGAAAGTGTAGTTCTCGCAGGCCTCAACCCCTGGCAGCTGCAAAGAAACAGACAAAAAGAAAACAAAAAAAAAATAAAAATCCAAGTAATTAGGTGTTCACTGCGTGTAACAAAATATTTACTTTTCCACACCTCTTCCTGTTCCCCTTCTCACGTGTCTATCCAACAACCACAGGGATCCAGCAAGAACTGGGGTGGTGGAGACTCACCGATTCGGCAATCCTGGCCACTGCAGAGACTGTCAAACCAAAGAGGTCTTCACCCTTCAGATAGCCGGGAAACAGCTGGAGCATTTCAGATTCTTTTCTAACAGAAGCAACGGGCTCCAAGATTTTATCCCACACACCTACACAACCATCAGGAAAGAATTACAGTGATCAAAACAATAAAAGACTATTGCGCCAGTTTTAAATCAACTGCCTGAGGACATTGGGAACCTGAACCCAGGACTGAGAATGCTTTTGTCCTTACCTACACAGCCAGGCCAGGGTCTAAAAAGTGAAGTGGAGAATGATTTGGTGAGTTGCTAATTTTTGGGATTTAACAACTCCCAAACAAACACACCACTGACTCTGCACCCTTGATTCTCAGGAATGAAGATTTTAGTGTTCTCAGCATGGAAACTTTCAGACCCTTGACAACAAGAACATGGACAAGTTTTCTTGACAAATCCTGCAAAAGTAGAATTTTCTGAAAATACATGATATATTCTGTATTCTATTTCCACTGATGGACTGTAGCCAGCACTCATATGTGGACAATTCCCTGGCACTGGTCTGACTGGACAGAGCAAGGTTGAGTTTATCGGCACCTGCAGCACAAAGAAGTCAAGACCTGGACTGTTACAATCCCCACACACACCCACAAGCTGTTTTCCAAGACCTGCCCATACATTTATGGTCCAATGTATTCTTCACCCTGACAGAGATGTTTATGCACCCTGAGAACAACATGGACACTGAAATGTCTTCTTAAAGCTCCCTAACTTGAGCCCAGCTGATTTGAAGACAACTGAGCAATGGTACTGTGTTTAAACAAAGTCACTTTTCAAGAGAGGAAACCTGTGCTGACATTCCTACTACTTTAATTAATTTTTCAATACTCAATCTTGTGTCTCCTCTGTGGACTCGAAACAAGTCTTCTTATCTGCAGCCTATACAATTTCTTCAAAGGTGTCCTCAGTCTTCATAGCACGATATTAAAAATGGGCCCTGGAAGCTCACTTATAAGCATTGGGTTAGAACGGTGTCTGCAACAGTCATTTGAAACGGGTATCGTTCCACAGGTACCAGTACAACAAGCAGCAAACCACAAAAGTCATGATCTTAGTTCACAAAATTTACCTTTAGGTGTTGTGTCAGTAAGGACCAGATCGTCGTGGCCCTGCTCCACCACCTTGATGACAAACAAGGGGAGCCCGTCCTTCTCCTCGATGGAACAGAGGTAGCGGCAGCGCCTGTTCGCGTATCTCATGCTCCAGTACAGCCGGCTGGCCTCGTATCCCACGGGGAAGAGGGCTTTGGAGGAGTGGAAGGCCTGCATCTGCTGTGGCAGCAGCTGCCCCACAGCGTGGAAAATCAGGCTCCCCACACGGAAGGTGTGGTCGCGTTCCCCGCGCTGGACGATGCTGGCGATCTGCCGCACCTCGTCGCGCTGCACGTACACCCTCCTGAAGACTGCGAAGTAACTAAGCTCTTGCTCATGAGTTCCCTTTGGTTTGTGCATGGGGCAAAGCATGGTCTTGTCTTTAAAAAACATGCATTGTGCTTTGATGGCACAGGTAAAGTGATAAATATTGGTGCACCTTAACCTGTGACAACCGCTGGTGGCACCCATTTTGTGACAGAACATGCATTTCATCTGCAAGCCTCTTCGCAGTGCTAGTTCCACGTTTATTAAGGCACCAGCTTGTGTCTCATAGACTTCTGTAGACCAAAGAGCACAGTTCAAATGGACCCAAAGGTCTAAATCCAGGTTAAGAAGCCTTGCTGGTCCATCAGTTAATCCATCACCTTCCTCGTGACAGAAGCAACATTTCCTGTAGTCTTTAGGCACGGGGTCTGGTTTAAGGGTTGTGCCCAGTTTTTTAAGAAATTCATCTATTTCTTCTTCACAAGGAGGTTTGAATGATCCTTTAGGAATCACAATCTGAATGCTCCACTTTTTCCATTTCATTCCTTTCCATTTCTTACTGGGAGGCCGGCAGTCCTCCAGACTGCTGTGTATTGCTTTTAACCTGGGTTTTAGTTTCACCGTTACCTTCAGCTCATCTGGTTTTGCCTCTACCTTGGCTGCTTCAAAGGCGGGGGGGAACATGATAGGGGGTGATGATGGTGGAGAAATCTTTTCCTGCAACTGAGGCAGACAGTGGACGTCCAAAGTGGAGATGTTGTTGCTGTACTGATGGAATGCTTTCGGCGGCCTCTCTTTCATCGGTGACTGCGGCAGAGACGGGACCGATTCCTGGTAATCAACAGAAAACTCTTTAAGAAAAAAAATCCAAACTTGTCAACCATTAAATGTATCCTGAAAACATGGTCAGGTCAGTATGGGAGAGGCTTCTCAAAATGTCTAAAATCAAGATGCAGCAAAAGAGAGAGAGATGGAAATTATCCTGACCTGTGTTACCACAGCCAGGATACGGAGCCCAGAAGTTCTCCCAGCCCAACTCGAGCATGGTGCCCTTTAATACACAAGACGAGGCACAAATAACCCCTTGTCCAGGTTTTGAATGCAAAACGTCTCAGCTGCCCTCGGCAAGCTGACTGGCAGATTTAGTTCTTAGGAATTCTTAGAGAGTTTTGTTACAACACAAAATAACCTTAAAATATGGGTCACAGAATTAATTTAAAGCATAGGAATCTTGTATTTGGTAGAAGGGGAAGATTTAGAATTAATGCCACATATTTTTCCTGGAAACAAGTAAAGAGGAAATTCCTGCAGGGCTCTAGATTAAATACACCTCAAGGACTTAACTACTCAGTCACAGTAAACAAGAATTATACCTGCAGAGATTTGTTAAAAAAAAACAAAGAGAGAAAACAAGAACAACAAAGGAAGTTTAGATTATGAAGTGCTTAACGTGGTTTGTGTGATTAAACTTGAAAGAGTAAATTAAATTCTCAAGAGGCTGAACATGACATTTAATTAACTTAATTATGTACATGCTGATGCACTTGTACAGAAATGTTACTCTGTTTAAATTCAACTGAAAATGAGCTACAAGGGACACTAAAAGGATGTGGATGTACACACAGTTATCTTCTTCTCCAGGGTTGTATTTTTTATTTAATTTCTTCAGAAAAAATAAGTAGGATAAGAACCTCTATTTCCTCGTCACTGTCAGCTAACAGGCTCTTTACTGGTGTTTTGGTAATCAATGCTTTCAAAGGGCAGCTCTGCCCAAACAAAGTCACGGAACAGGATTGTATTTTCCCAGTGACGTTGAACAAATAAAAGTCTTTCTGCAAACTTGCCGTTCAGTTCTTATTTGCACAGTTGTAAACTTTTTTTTTTTTTTTTACTGTATAAGTCAAATCCAAACGCAGGATACAGCCCTTAAAAATGTGTCTGTGGTTGTGTACAATGCTCAGAGTATTTGAATGACTCATTTTTCGAGGCTTCATCTTCAAAGCCTGGGAGGGTAGCCAAACGTGGCTGCTGTTCCGCCACGCATCTGTCAGACACGAAGTTCTGCAAATATGAATTTTACTTCACGCTGCTGGTTCAGAATCTGAACGTTTGAATACAGAGCAATTAATTTATAAACCTCTCAAAAGAAGTGCAAACTCCCCCCTCGCCCCCCTTCTGTTCTCCAACAAATAGCTGCAATAATTTCGGCTCACTTGGGCCTGCCAGTGTTTGATACTTACTTTGTTCTCTGAGTTTTTTGCTTGCACAGCTGCTGAATAAAGAACAAAGCAGTTGTTGCTACAGAATACAATGTCCTTCATTTTATCAGAGCCTTCTTGGGAATCCTGGGAATCAAACACAGACGATTATCAGAAGTGCACTTTAATACCATTCTTCACATAATAAGTGTAATGAAACAAGTCTTCCAATCTGGTTGGAAACTCTTTATTTGCAGAACATTTGTGAAATAATGAGCGATACTGTGATTTAAATACTTGATTATTTGACAGATCCAATGCTACCACCACCTACACCCTTGTTCTTCAGCATTTCCTGCCACTCACAGAAGTTTAACAATCAAAATAAAACATTCTATACCATGCACCCATCTGCTCCATAGGCACTCCTGCAAAGCAAAATCCATTTTCTTTTATCTTTGGATGGCAAAAGAACATCTCATTTCAGCCTAATCAAAGCCAGATCTCACTATTTTATCTACTGATCCATCTGCAAAACCTTACTGGGAATTCAGTGCTTTCCTGGCTACATGAGCCCTTTAGTTTTGTGCGTAAGTTCTGACTATGCCTTTGTGGTGTAGTTACATCCATGTCATTGAAAAAGCAACGGCACTTTTTGAAGGAATGACAGTTCCCAATGTAAATACAAGAGATTGAGACCAAAATCTGATTCCTGCCCAAAAAGAGTGCAAGTATTCCTGCTCTTACAGTTCCTCCTGACATGGCAACATGGTGCCGTGCCTTATAAATTTGAATTAAGGTCCCTGAAGTGGTCAGGGACGGAGGTTTGTAGCAGAACTTTGGAGACTGCCATAGATGGGAACTATTTTACAAAATGTGCTGAAATTCATTTTATGTAAGTAGCAACTTCGACATTTTTTATCTGTACTACAAATGTGCTTGAACGTCCCATCCTGAATTAGGACACACACAGAAGGGGGCCTACAAAGGGAGCTGGACGTGCTCTTGGTGGGCACAAACAGCAGTGGACTTTGTGCCATCCTATTACATGCAAGGAGCCCCAGCTGAGTGCAGTGACTGATGTGCACTTCAGGTACTGACCTGTTTGAGGAAAGGCAGGTCCTTGAAGGATTTCCGCACCCCACTGCCCAGAACCACGACCTTGCAGTGAGAGCACCATCGAGGCCTCAGCGCTGAGCCTTCTGCCATATTCTGGCTGTGATCCTTAAAGCCAGCCAGACCTAGGGAACAGATCACCTGTTAGAGCCTGTATCAGATTAAACCCAATTTATGAGAGGTCACAGTAGTCTTCAGTGGTCTAGAGGAGTAGCATCCTCCTGGATAGGGTATGGAATGCAGGCTTTAAACCTCATCTTGATGGGGAAATTCTATAAACCAGACCTAAAACTAACTGTGCAAACAACAAGGCAAAAATACTTTCTTGTATGAGAAATAAGTAATTAAACTGACATAGGAATACAGGCTGAAACAACTGTGTCAAGCTTTCCAGCATGGGAACAATCTTTCTGATTGATGGATTTAAAACCAGGTTGGACAAAAAAACCTAATAATGTTGGGAACTGTGGAAGAAATGCCTCACCAATAGTGATGTGGACAACTACTTAGAACAAGAATCAATCATTTAACTCTAGAGCATAAATTTATGAGGCTGAAATGCATTAATACTGATTCAGTTAAAATTTGGGTACTGAACACCTGGAAGTCAAAGCCCACTCACCGTTGCTGTTTGCAGGGAATGGCACATTGGGTTGCTTCAGTCCATAAGACCCCATGATCCTGGCAGGTCCCATGGATCCTGCCTGAGGACCCTGGAGGAGCAAGTGCTGCCTGTATTCCATAGATGGGTTCACTCTGTGACTGTTGGTGGCTGCCATGGAGGATGGGACATCTGGAGCATTACTAACCTCGTAGCTGTTGGGAATTCTGACGTGGAGCAGGTTGGAGAATGCTGCTACAACGCTGCTAATGTTCTAAAAATAATAAGAAAAACATACCCTTGTTTTCATCAGACAGGCAGTTCGGACAGCAGAAATATAAATTATTGGAATAAATTATTAGAAGATTGCAACAGCTGCTTTTATTATGCTAAAACCCCTTCAGAGTCACTATATATAAAATATATTAACTGCTGTTGTACTTTATATATACGTAAGACAATCTTATTTCTTTTACCTCAGCAGCTGTGGGATGTAAAGTAATTGCTACAGATATAAGGCCAGATTTAGGACCATTCTGGGATGGTCCCAGCTGGGAGGCAAAGAAGCCAGAACCAGGTAATGCTCCTGAACCGGGCTCTGATTTTATATAATTCCTTTTGGCTTCTGAACCTGAAATTAAAACAGAAAACAGCAGGTTAATCCTACACACACGGGAACACACAAAAAAAATCCTAGTTGTAGCTTTTCACTGCTGCAGTCTCACCTTTTCCAGTGCTGCTGGGTAGGATGGGAATGATGGGAGATGGTACAGGTTCTGGGTTCTCCTCCTTTACAACCGACAAGTCTGGATACCGACTGATTTCCATTCCCACCACACTTTCGGGAGAGGAAGAAGGAACAAAGCTGTCAGGAGTGTCCCTGTCCTCACAGTGATCTTGAACCCTGGAACAAAATCCGAAAAAAGCTGCTTTGGAAACAGACTAAAACTTTTGATAAGTCAAAGTTATAAATCATGACAGGGAGCTAAAATGAACTTCCTTTTTCCTACTAGTCATCGCACACAAGTAGGTGGTTTGCCATCACTTCTGGGTATCTCATATTCCATTGCACAGAGTGGTTTCTTGGGAAAGATCCATAAAGAAAAACAGAGGCAGTAACAGAGCCAAACTCTCTGTTCCCCATGGCTCTGTGTAAAAAACTAGAATTTAATATTTAAACTTTCTGGTTCAAGTGTATTCACCCGCCCATACTCCCTTGTCCACACACAGGTTTCAGCGTCTCAAAGACATCCAGATTTTGGTTAGGCAAGCAAAAGGGAGGCAAAAGGGAAGAAGACCTTTGTAGGGAGACTCACATTTCAGCCAGTTCTCACATGGGAAATGGAGTGGAGCTGGGGAGTTTCAGGCTGGCAGAGTCCTGCTGCTGGTACAGCAGTCACCTGCCGTGGTGCTACAGTACCACAGTGCTCCAGGAAAAATATCTGTTTGCATTGTTTTCTTCCACTTTTAAGTGAGTACAGTAAGGAATTACTAACAATTTAACAGAATCTAGAGTCTAGCAATGGCATAAATCCCCTATTTTACTAAGCTGCTCTCTACACATGGCATATTAAGAGTTAAAATAATCCCATTCCGTTCTCTGCTCTGAGGCTGGGCACAACGGATTTAATTTCTTTACTCCTAGCAAAAGATCACAGAATCTGCTCCAAATAACATTTTGAAGATGTCGAGGAAAACCTACCTTAGCTCCTCTTGATTGTTGTGAGGTGGTGTTGGAAGGGAAGCAGGAACATCCACAGTTTTTGGGCCCTGAGCCATTGCTCTTGCTAATAAATCATCTTGTGGTCTGAAAGGCAACTGGAACTGCTTTGGCCCCAGAGCTTTGGTAACTAAAACCAGAAAGGCAGAGCACAATGAGACATCTGGATAGTGACAGACATCCTGTCTGCTGGGTATGGGTGGGGTCCTGATGGTGACACCACTCTCAGCCACTTGGAGTTCAAAAAATTTTGACCATGATTAATGTCCATCTTTATAAAAACCTGCAGATTTTGAGCAAACAGAGCTTTTGAGTGTGCCTTCTGCCAGTATGAGAGGATGCTTCTTTTATTTAAAAAACCCCACAAAATTAAAAAAAAATCAATAATTTTGTAACAACAAAAGAAAAGTGGGGTGAAAAGGGACTTTAATCACTGAAGAGTCCTTACAAAGAGGTAGTATAAAGTTTTGTTTAACAGAAAGCAATTTTAACTGACCAAATTATAAGCATCAGAAAATACATACTGAATGCATACATTTCGGGTAGACTGCTTTGAGCTCCCTCAGCTAACTGGTTAGTCATATGTACTGGACACAAAAAACCTGATTTTAAGGTTTTCTTCTTCATTTCTTAATAAAGTGCTTCTAGCTCTCAAGGTGTTTTTGAAAGGGGACAAGGAAAAGGCACTGACATCTGACACTCTACCAGTGTAAAATGTTGCACGATAATAATGATTACAACCTTAAAAAGTCTGGGCATACTGCTTTTATAAAGGACTATTGCAACTGAAAATCATCCTAGGAGATAACCTAGAGAAGAGGAGACTGAGGGGAGACCTCACAGCTTCAAAACAAGGGGCAGCAGAGGGGGAGGTATTGCTCTGGTGACCAGTGAAGGGACCAGAGGGAATGGCCTGAAGTTGTGTCAGGGGAGGTTTAGGTTGGATACCAGGAAAAGGTTCTCCACCCAGAGGGTGGATGGGCACTGGAACAGGCTCCCCAGGGAACTGGTCATGGTACCAAGCCTGACAGAGCTCAAGAAGCATTTGGACAACGCTCTCAGGCACATGGTGGGATTGTTGGGGTGTCCTGTGCAGGGTTGGGAGTTGGACTCCATGATCCTTGTGGGTCCCTTCCAACTCAGGATATTCTGTGATGTATTTTACAATTTGCTACAAACTTGACTCACTTTTTACAGAATCAACAAGAATAAGCCTTACCATCGTGGCCTCCCAACACACCAGCCTTGCCAGCAAGTTCCTCCGTGGTTGCAAAGCCATTGACCAACTTCTGGCAGGCCACGGGCGGCGGGGTGGGAGGGAGGGAGGCTGGGGGGGTCGGAGGATTGCTCAGGTTGTTCTGCTGCATGAGATTAATTAAAGAACCATTAATCAGCCATGGAACACAGGGTGAAAACTTGCCTGGTTCCTACTAGACAATGTAACCCACTTAGCGAGTTTTACACCCAGATGTAGCACTGATAAGCAGCGATGGCTAATTCTCAAGCATGTGACAAAATATATAAAGGTATCTACTATAAAAGACAAAATACTTTGCTTTTCTTACATCGATGATACCAGAGAAGTAGTTTACATGAGTAAACACTAACAAATACATTACCAAAAGAAGATCTGGCTAAATTATTTACAGAAGTGCACGAAGAACATTTGAAGGAACAGTCTGGGAACAACAACAAGTTCCCACAGTTTCAGTAAAGGTCTCACCTTCAGACTGAGAGAGCTATTCCACAGCGACTCTCCATCACCATAAACAAGTCAGCTTACCCAATTTTCACTACAAGGGAAGCTACCTCACATTTAGCACATGATGAGCTGTCACTGAAGCAGTTACCATGGAGAAGATACTGTGCAAGTTCACACTCCAGGCTACTTCTCACCAGCTTACTTAACTTGCCCATATTTTAAATGAAAATTAAATGAGAACTTCAGTATTTGTTCTTACTGCAGTCATGCCTACAAAGCTAATACTTATTACTCACTTTTGGCCACAGCAACTACTTCCATTAAGTCACATTCTCAGCTTACACACCATATAAGTCTGGAGTAAACACCACTGGTTTTAATAAGTTAATGAGTTTTTATATTAAGGTATCCAAGCAGTAAATTTGATTCTGTCTGTTCACTATCTTGCTGCTCTTCCAATTTTGCCACTCTGATCTCAAAGACTGAATTTTAAATGCCAGGGGTTATTAACTCATCAACAAACTCATCATCATCTATTTTGTTCAGAGTTCTCAGGTTCTTAGTTAGGGCTTAGTGGACAAATGAGAAAAAGTCTATTTCCCATTTAATTCACATTAAGAAATGCTTTAATGCTTTCAATGACTTTGCGAAGTACTGAGAATTCAGCCTTTTCTGCTCCATAAAACTGTAATTACAATTTTCACTATTTAGCACCCATTTGTTAAAGGAGTATTTGTATTTTTTAATCAGTTTGCAACACAGTTTCCAGAACTGATTATCACTTTCAGAGAGTAAAACAATGGTTTCACCAGTGCACTATCTAGTCTAGCAAGAGAAAACTATATTTTTTTTAGTTGCATAAAAGGCAGGAACTCTGATGAGCAGTAATAACATCATGGACTTCTCTTCCCATAGAGAGCACACAATGGAAATCCAAATTAAGATTGTACCTTGTAAATGAGCTGGGAGTAGTAATCTGAAGCCCCATCAAGAGTAGCACTGCCAAAACTTCCTACAAGTCGATTTCCACCATTTAGTTGGCCACTGCCATAGGGAAGAAAGTGTGCAAAGCTCACTCCAATTATTGGTTCCACCAAAGGCAGAAGAGAAAGTTGCTGTATTAAAAGAAAAAAAAGTTAGAGACTAATTTAAGTATAATACAGAAGCACTGCAAACCTCCAAACATCAGTAGTTTCTAATTTAGAAAAAAAAAGGAATTTATCCACTGTCAGAAAACTGTCAAACACAGTCCTCTCTGTTAAGAGAATGTGGTTCCCTGTCCATCAGAGCTGCAGCTCTGGTTCCCTGACAGTTCATCCAGAGGCTGCCAGAGCTGACAGGAACTCCATGGCTTTGAGACTACTTGCCATGATAGTAATCTTCCAAACAGAAACAAACCCACAACTTTAAATTTCATAGTTTTGTAGAATTTCTCATTTTCTCCACCCTGTACTCAAAATTCAACTTAACGCTCAACTTCATTTCCATCAGGAGAAATCCACTCTTTCAAGTATCCTCTTGATGCCTTACCCAGCACCTGCACACCTACCTGTTTCAGCTGGATGAAGGTATCAGCATTGGGGTAAACAGCTTGCTTTTCTTCTTCCTCTTTTTTCCTTTTCTTGGACCGAGGAGCTGCCTTCTCTCCTGTCCTCTGAGCTCTCTTATTTCTCTGCTTCTTGGTTTCAGGTCCTACATCTGTTCTCTGAAGCTGGCTGTTGCTACACCCAAATGCACCTTGCATCTGGGTTCCTGCAGTTTGCTGGTATAAAAAATGAAAGTGAAGCAGAATTTTTGACATTTTAATATACAGTTCATTCCAATGTACTGCACGGGTCTAAAAGCACAGGCACAGTGTAATAAATCTCACTGATAACAGACTGTATTTTACTGGCAATTGTAACTGCTAGACTGTCACTGCAGACAGAATTATGACTTATCATTAACACCACTGACATCTGAAAACATCATTAAAAACTCATAGACCAGAAACATTCTCTTTTGAATACACCCTAAAATAAAGATACATGTGCATGAAGCCTTAGAGAGGTTCGTGAGGGCCTAATGAAAGGTAAATTTGGTGACAGAAAAAATGCAAGTTAATATAATACAAAAGTATTTTGAGGTTAGAGAAAAAAAAAGTGTTGTGAAACATTTCTGGATTGTACCACTTGCTTAAATACTTCCAGTATGAATCTGCAAAGCCTTTCTTCACATTAAAGTACAGTTGGTTAAAAGGAATTACAATGGGACTCAGTAACACAACAGACAGTGGCAAGTCAAAAGAAAGTCCATTTTTGTTTAATACATTATCATTTTAAAGAGCTCTACATGACCCCTACCACAAATATTCTCACTAATACCCCTGTCACATGTTTTACCTGCTGCTCACAATTACCTTTACTTCTATCAGTATTTATTGATTTTGAATGCGTTTAAATTTTGTTTCATGGATATACCAGAGTTTAGGCAGTCAAAACCCAAAACTGAGTAGAGACTAAAAATTACACTATAATGACCAACAAATCTAAATGTAAAAGTGTATCCTACCCCCATAGAAAACACCTTTCCTTAGGTCCCATTTTAAGGGCATTATAAATTAATAAATCATATAATGCCATTATTATAAAGAATTAATGCTTCCTTCCATAGAAGTAAAAGTAATTACAGAAATATTCTGTAACACAGAAATCCAGTGTTGGACCTGGTTCATTCCCAGAGAACTCCTAATGTGCAGCTGAAGGGGTGTGAAGCCCTTCCCTGCACAGGTGCACAGGTCAACCTATACACTACTCAGGTGGAGTCAAAGAAGTAAGCAGCACACACACCGTACTCTGCACTGTCACATCCTAGTGGGTAAGTAGGAATCATACTGCAAAATCTTGCCTTAGTCTTAATATTAGAAAGTGACATTTTTCAAGATGATTTTCCATAGAAAACCTAATTTTTTTTTCATTTTAATGATTTCTGAATATGCTGACATACCAAGTAATATTAAAATTTGTTATTTTTTTAAACACAGCTGAATTACTTATGGAGAAAAGGCAGGAAAGGAGGCAAAAATTCCTTAAAGCTGTTTACTCCACCCTTGTGCAGGTAGGCTATCTCCCCACCTTTCCACACATGCTTGTGGTAAGGCACAAACCAGGCTTTGTTACAACCACCGTGTAACAAAACCAGCATCAGGCTCACCATTCCTTCAGCTGGATTCTGCTTCTCTGCTAACTTTTTATCCCCAGAAGCCTCCTCCTCTGCTCGGCTGCTGTTCTCCAGTTTCTGACTTAGAAGAGACGAGGACTTCTTATTTTTTAGCAGGTGCTTCAGGAGTTCGTTCCCTGACTCCCCTTTGGCTGCTGGAATGCCGGCTGGCTGTGCCGGACTCTGAGCTGAAGAGGCCGGCTGTGAGGTGACCTTGTCTTCTTCCACCTTAATACTGCTTGGATTTTCTGGTTTAGGCTCAGCTTGACCTGAGCATTGATCAGTCTCTGCCTTTTCCAGCTTAACTTCTTGGATGCTGGTCGGTGTGTCTGTTTTAGCCTTTTCAGTCTCTGCACTCCCACTCGGCTGTTTCGGGGCCAGGCTGCCGGGGAGCTTCCCCTCCCGCTCCGGGGAGCTCTGGCTCTCTCCCACGTTTGATGTCGAGGGGCCTGTTAACTCCGCTGGCTCTTGCTCATCCTGGTGACGTGGTTCATTGGGGGTGTTCACTGTGGGGGTGGAGGTAGAATCAGAAATGGTTGGGGTTGATGGTGCAGTGATATCCGAGTGTGGAGTTGACGGGGCTTTTATGGACTCGGCATCGTCGTCCTTTTTCTTTTTCCGCATCCTTTTCTTTTTGCCTTTCTCTTCTGGGATTATGTCAGAATACAGCTGGATGAGAGACTGGTTTGATCCAGGGAAGTTCGTTGCCTGGGGCACACTAGTGTCCGAACCACATGGGGCACCACTCCCCAGCACTGTAGATGAAGGTACAGCAGAAGGAAACGGAGGCTTGACCTGGTTCTGCGTAAAGGCAGCCCCAGGAAGATTCCCATGAGTTTGTTTTACATTATGGAAATTAGGGGCTCCACCTGGAACAGCAGATGCATCAGGTCCAAAAGTGGTAGGTCCCACTGGCCTTCTCTCACTGCTTTGCATAAAATTGGCGGCAGGAGGGGAGGTCACAGCACCTTGCTGCAGGATTTGCCCCATCGGTTGCTGCTGATGCTGCGGAGACGGCTGCAGGGGCCGCGGGGTCTGCATGAAATCACAAGGCAGCTCAGAATTGAAGAAAGGTATCTGAGATAAGGATGTTTTGTTATTTAATTCAGACCCCATCATACTGTGCTGCTCCAGCTCCATCCTCTGCTGCAAAGCTCTCTGTCGATCCACCTCCTGCATCAGCTGAATGCGCTGCCGCTCCTGCTGCTCCCGTAAACGCTCCTTTCTCTCCCGCTCTTGGAAACTCTCACTGAAAGGGTTATTGTCCTCAAACTCCACCCTTGGGGGTGGCCCTGACTGTGCAGCTGCATTTGGACCAGGCACAGCAGCTGGTGTACCAGGAGTAATTGGCAACGGTGTCATTGGAGGCTGCATCCTTGCTGGATTCATGGAAATATGACTTGCAGGGGCATTAGCAGGTTGCCATCCGGATAAATTTGGCATTCTGGTTGGGTTGGACTGCCCGGGGATCACCACTGCATGCTGCTGATGCTGGAGCTGCTGTGCCACCATGGGGAAGTTTTGCTGGTTCATTGCTGGTGATGTTCCTGCTGGAACCATGGGTGGCTGAGCCTGGACACCGGGCATCATGGAATGGGGGGCCATTCCACACTGCTGCTGCTGCTTGATCCGGTACTCCTCAATCAGCTCCGCGTGCTCCTTCTGCTGCTTTCGGATCTAAAATTTAAAAGTCATTATTCATCTCTGGCATGTACTGGCTGTGCAACATAAACAATGTAACTCACCACTGTAACTCCAGTAGGCAATGAACTTTGGGCAAAAATAGCATTTCTGCACAGTGTTTTTAATGCTAAACAGCAATTATTTCTTTAGAAATACTCTGCATCCCAAGACTTTGGACAAAATAGCAGTGCCTCAGAGTCCTAATTACATACCAAGCCTGCACTGTGCTAGGGAGTACACAAACCTAAGCCAAAAGTGATCTTTGTCCTACAGATCTTATCATCCGTGCACGGGATACAAATAGTTGGGAACAGAGAGGAAAAAAGGAAACACTGAGATGGATGATGTTCATACATCAGCAAAATTTTTGAAAGATGTAATTGAAAAAGAGAAGTTTGCAGGAAAACAGTGAGGTAGATTCCCATTTATTCACAGGCAGATCTTCAAACTTCTCACAGCAGGTGAAAATGGTAACTGTTCCCTGAAAATTTAAAGTTTTAAGACAAAAATAAACTCAACTTGGACACTAAAAGTTTTGCCCTGTAGTTTAAGGCAGGCAGGAGAAGTCAAAGGAAGGATATGACAGTGTCAACTGGACAAGAAAGAGCCTTTCAGAAATACAGAAGACATCCAACTAAACTGGTCTTTAAAAAAAGTAAAAGGACTTGTAGTCCACTGGTTAATAATACATACATTAAGAAAATATATCTCTTGTTTCTGCTCATTAGATTATGACTTCCACAGCTTTCATTTGCTATTTGTAGGGATAGAAAAAGTCTGTAACATAATTAAAAATGTTTGATAGCCCTGTCCTTTATCTGGGGCAAGGGATAAGCCTGAAAGCTCAGGATAACAGAGATCCCATCGGACACACTCCAAACTGCAGGACAGATGCACCCAAAAGGTTATTTACACAGTAACCTCAGGTCCAAGATGATTTATGAGCTCTGGCTTGGCACTGCCACTGCCACAGAAACAATGCCACTGCATAAAGCCACCAGTTGGATCCATCTGCACTGCACAGATCCAGTGCTCCTTCTCTGTGGCTCTGCAGTGCTAAGCCTGTGCTGACTCTGTACCATGAGGCATCCAAACCTGTGCTCCCTCCCAGGGTCTGCATGGGTGGATCAGCCACATGACTGGGATCTCAAAGGACCAGCCCTGACCACACCCAGCTGACCCTGAGCCGACTGCTCGGGTCGACCTGGTGATTTCAGCAGTGCAGGGGAGAACAAGGCACAGTGTATTAGCACAGGCACAGAGCCACACCAAGGCAGCCAAACTGCCCTGGCTGCAGGGACAATCTGGCAGTGTCTCCATGGCTCTGTGCCTGGGCTAATAACCCTGTCACACATCAGCTCGTGGAGCACAGTCAGCTCCGGTTGCTCCGTGCCTGTGTCCAGGGCCAGCAATTCACAGGGATCCCAGAGCTCTTTTCTCTCTCCATACATGTACAGACTTTTCAAAAACTAACTTGATTACAGAAAAATTACTTGATCTGAATTGAAAGAGTGGCAAATTGCTTCCAGCAGAAGGTCCTTAAAAATATACTTTAACAAAGCCTCATTTTATCTCCTACTAGGTGTGTAACAAAGTGCTGTTTAGGATGTGGGTGACTGGTCTAAACCTGTGGCTGAAAGGCAGTGGGGGGCATTTGCCAGCAGTAGATGAAACTTAAGTTTAAAAATTACAAATAAGAGAACTATAATTATGGGGCAGTAAATGAATCTGCCACCAATGTCATGATTAGCAGTTGTTACTTCAGTCTAACTCCACTGTAAGACTAGAATCATGTACAGATGATAAAGATTGGTCAAAGTTATTTTTTTTGCACTTATTCTACTTGTGATTCATTGTGTAAGGGAAAAAAAAAGAAAAAGAAAGAAATGATATAGATATAATTTACCCACACAGTGAAAAGACAAGCCAAAAGACAATCTTCCACACAGTGAAAAGACAAGCCAACCAATATTCCATCCAGCTCACAGTTTGTCTTGAAAGCAACACAGGAGCAAGAACTCAAGGGTCAGATATCACTTCATTCCAAGCTACCTGCTGCCAATTTTTTCCTTCATATTAATAAAGGATAATTCTAAAGCATTTTCATTTTCAGCAGGACTAGCTGATCTTGACTATCATGCCAGATAATTTATAAACAACATCTTGAGGAAGGCAGCATTCAATATTGGTGGCCAAAGCGTAGATTTATTGAACTTATCACAGGTTTAATTTGAATTTCATTTACTGTACTCACAGTCCCAGGATGTGAAATTCCAACTGAATATAAGGAAAGAAAAACATAACCCAGTGAAAGTGGTTACATATAGGAACAGAGGCCCTAGAGAGGCTGGGAGATCTCAACCCTTGGAGACTTACAGCACTTGACTGGTAAGGTGCTGAGCAACCTGATTTAACTGTGAAGCTAGTTCTGCTTTGATCATGACTAGATGCTCTCCAGATATCCCTTTGACCTGTACTATTCTGTGATCCAATAACAGATAACACACACTTATGATCAGCACCTAGGAATGAGACAGATCATAAAGCTAGACTAACACTAAAGACATAATGAAAAGAGATTTTAAAACAGTAACATTGAACTGGCATATAACCAAGATGTTCTGATTATGAAAGGACATCTGAAAAAGACTGAGTTATGAGGTTCATTCAAGCCTGAAACAAAGCCCTGAGTGCTAAGACTTTTCTCTGAATATTTCATTTTTGCTTTTCATGGTGCCAGGAACTCTGTTGCAAGTCATTTTGCCGAGGAATTTCCTCTCTTCCCAAAGTACTAAACCAGCTTTTTATCACAATGTCCCTTTGCAACTCCAGTGTCACCTACAATCCAGAGTAATGCTGTTACACACAAAAAACATGACAGGAATTGGCTCCCTTTAACTAAATTCCACTGTATCTTTCAGAAGGTTTAAAGGAAAAAGTCACAGTAGCATGACTTGGTACCAAGGTTTTGGATTCCAGGTGATTACCTGATCTAGCTGTTTTTGGACCATGCTCTGCTGCTCAGTAACATGTTTAAGCTGTTCTGCATCCTCTTCTGGGAATTCCCGTCCGGCTTTCTTGGCTGTACGCTGCTTTGCTGAGAGAGCCTTCTTGGATTTTCTGTGTGCTCCAATTTGCTCCTCAAGGTACTTCTGTTGCATTTGAAGAAGCTTCTGTGTATCTTGCAGCCATTCCTCATATTGCTTTCTTTGTGAATCATCTAGAAAGAAGGGAAATTAAGTACGGTATGATCCCATCCTGGGGGTAAGCTCTCATTTTTAGAGTTCAAGTTTAACAATTAGGTTGCCCCCTTTTTTAAAGAAACTATTGGTTAAATTCGGCCAAATTTGACAGAGAATTTGGTATCTCAAGAGATATTAAGTTCTTGGAGTGATTCGAGTAAAGGAGACAGAGATCCAAACTACTGCATTTATTGAGAGAAAGCAGTTTTAACACAGTCCCTTCATTTCAGGTCACACCAGCCCTCTGTTGAGCCAGCAAATGTGCACTCTCCAGTGAGTAAATGTAGCTTTGAGAGTAGCTACAGAACCTGGTGGTACCCTGCTCTGCCACAGAAGAGGGGACATGGAAGATGTCTGGGAGTAGTCAAGCAGAGAGAGAGAGATTAGGGAGCAAGGACACAAACTTACAGGAAACGTGGCCTCATTATTTTTGGTGTTTGCAGAAGACTTTTGTACATATAAAATCTATTTTTATAACTACGTCTAAGAAAAAGATTAAAATTATAAACATCCATCAAATATTCATGAAATGAAAAAAAGACACGGTCTTTGTAAAAATCACTTTGTCAGTGTCAGTCCTCGGCACAGGGCCTTCAGCATCAGTGCCACATCCTGTTCCCCAGAACAAATGCCTCTCATTTAGGCTGTAACTGAGACATTGCTCTTCCACAAATGAGAAATGCTCATCTGCCACAAGTCCATTGCTCTCAGACGTTTTTCTTGAGGCAAAACCATCACGTCTGATAATGCCTGATCTGCACTAAGCACAGAAAGCAGGAGAGACAGTTTGGTGATCGTGTCATTTGTCTCCTGATCACACCGTGGTAGTGAGCTGGGACACCAGGAATAGGGCATGGATCTTCCTTGGAAACAGTTTGTTTAACACAGACACCCACACAGCCGTGAGAGTTCAGTATGACCATGTCCTTGTGCTCCTGTTCTTCCAAGAATAAATTCTGCTAAACTAATCACATATCCTGAAGGGACAATTGAGTGGAAACCAGGAGAGTAACGTGAGCAACATGGAAGTGCAAATGAAAGTACTGAAATACTAATGAGTTCCAGCTAGGAATAACAACTACTGAAATGAGTAACTGATTTTCTCAAGTGCCCAGAACCCACCACCACCCAACCAGAGCGAGGCCACTCTGAGTGCCATGGGAAATCTCTCTCGAAATTAATACAGATAATATTGCAAAAGCTCCTTCTTGCACACTCAGTGCTGCTACTCCAGTTTCTGGAAAAGGGGAAGGTGTTTACTTGTATTTCTTATTCAAAAATACCAAGTGAACTATTTGTAGTGATAGAAACACTTTTTTTCACATGGTCTCCTCCTCCCAGCATAGGCTCAGTTTCAATTTCTGCTAGGAAATATTTCTTATCATAGAGATCAGGATTTACAATTGATCTAGGGCAGCCAGAAACATGCAATGTAAAATGCTAGTGCTGTATATTTCTGCTTTCAGCAATTGTGTTTCCCAGCCAGGCTTGCTTAACTAATGCCTGGAAAGCTTTTTCTGGTATTTGTTCAAATGACAATGATACTGCACAAAACTTTTTGCTTCTGAAATTAAAAAAAAAAACCCAACTCAATATAGACAGTTGTTCTCACTGAGCTCAGAATATTGCAACACAACCCAAGACCAGGTTTCTGACACAGCAGTCTGCCAGTTAATAGATTACAGTTCTCACACAGATCCAAAAAATGTTAATTTTCTGTTTCCTTCCTTCCTTATGGTGTTTCTTCCATTAACAGCAGAAATTATTCTATTATTTTGGCCTTCACTGGTCTGAGCTCCTGGCACTGACTGACCCATAAAAGGAAACCTATTGATACACAAAGTGAAATGATAACCTTGCAAATACTAACAGCATTCACTACACACCCCTTAGTTGGCATTGTAATGATGAAATGATTCATTTTAAGAGGATGACTTTTTGAGAGATGAGATCCATTTACGGACATTTTATATTAAAGAAAACAGAACTGAAAAATGAAACAACACCATACAATAAATTTTTAAATCTTTACTTACTGACAAAGCCAGGACCAAAATTGGGAGGATTAGGCCTAGAAATCTGAGGTGTCAAACTTCCATCCTAGAAATTTCAGTAAAACATACAGACAGGGATATTAAATCATGATTCAATCAAAATAACCAAAATGTAGTTATAATTGTTAAACATTTTTGTTTCAAGCCCATATCAAGTTTTATTACCTGTGCAATTGCCTGCTGCATATGATTTTGGCCTTCACTGGTCTGAGCTCCTGGCACTGACTGACCCATAAAAGGAAACCTATTGATATATAAAGTGAAATGATAACCTTGAAAAATTGTATTTTAGGGGAGAGAAAACCTTTTGTACTACACTGAACTTACACAAAGCACACAAATATTTTATAGACATTTGTTTGAACTTCTGTACCAAACTTTTTCAACATCTGGAGAATACTAATTCTCTCTTGGTTGAAACTATAGCATTTTAGATTTTTCAGAGAGAAGTAGTAAACATGATCTACTGTGCTAAAACAGTGAAAACGCACACAAAATCTGTTTCGTTTTCTGCACACAGCTTCCCCAAGCTCTGTTATTTCCTTTTACATTTTGTAGCCCTAAAGAATGGTATCAAGTGTTGCCTACCTGTTCATGACCATTGGTGGCATCCCCATGTTACTCTGTGCCATGACCTTGTTGATCCCCTTAAGGGCCACCATTTTTGCTTTCATTATGGGATCAGTAATTGCATCAAAGTCTGTAAGAGAAAAACAGTAGAACTGAATTACACAGCTGACCATTCCAAGTTATCAACAGGAACTGACTTGTCTACATCTAGTTCATGTGTAAATCTTCTTTAAAACAACCTAATTGCATTACTAAGTCACATTAATTGTCATCTCCACTTCAAAATTCATGGTTAATAAGTATAATAACATATAAACAAAAGCAGGTCAGCCTGAGAAAGGCTCTAGACAAACCTGGCCTATGACCCAATAGATTAATAAATTCTATTTACATGTTTAAGATTCAGGAAGAAGAGTTGTTTCTGTGAGCTTGGCTGGCAACTGACACACCATCAGTAATGAACTAAAAGAACAGCCTTGATGGCCAGTGTGCTTACAACTAACACAATTCTCAAAATTTAGTATTTCATTAATAACAATTAATTGATAGTGATGGTCTTGATCTTAGTGTTCAAACTGCTAAATTGTATTAAACAAGCAATCGCAATTTATCTTAAATGCTTTCAGTACATTAGAGATGTTTCTGAGCCTTGCCTAGACTGAGAGTAAGTAATACAGCTTTCAATGATCCCTTTCCTTTTTTTAGACAACACTAAAAACTGCAAAAAAAAGTAATGAAACAACCATAAACATAAAAATAATAGAGCAAGTATCAAAAGGTCAGCTATTGCACTTGATCATTAAATGTTGTTTACCAAGGGTGCATTTACTCCATATCACACTGAGAAACTAAAGTATAAAGAGAATATGTGACACAGTTGATGTCACAAACATTATCAGAAGTGCAGAATTACCCTGATCCTGGTAATGACAACAGGAGCCTTGCCCCAGAGTTCAGAATTCCACCTACACACTCAATTTCCATACTCCCTGTAGGCAGGTTAATTTTTGCTATGCCACCTTCAAGTTCCACAGAACTACCTCCTTCTTTCAGTGCTAGGGATTATTTAACTATTTGTTGTTGCATTTTTATAAAAAAACTAACCAGAACACAGACAAACACATCACCCACATACCAATATTGGGGAAAAATGGCTCTGAACGTTGGCGAATCATGGCTTGCATCTGTCGCTGCTGCTGCTGCTCCTGTCTTTCCTGATCCAAGAGGTCCTGCAGAAGAAGTGGCTGCTCCTCCAGCAGGAGTGGTCTCTCTCGGTTCTGTTGCTGAGCTAATGGCTGAGGGAGCATCATCTGTTGGGGACCAGAGATGCCACTGGGACCAGGACGGTTTGGTACAGCCACAGTTTGATTAGATGTCTGTCCCGTCCCAAAGTTATGATTAGATGACTGACCCTGAATAAATCCTGGATTTGGTGACCCTTGAGAAAAATTATGGTTCATTCGTGGAACCATGGACAGATTTGAATTTAAGGTGTTTTCCAAGATCTGTCCACCAGGTGTCATGAGTGTTTGTGGAATACCTGATCCATGGTTCATTTGTGTGGGTGGCAGGGATTGAGATGGAGATCCCAGAGTTCTCGCTTCAGCATTGTCTGAGCTTTCATTAGACAGCAAACTTGAGAGGACTGGGGTGGACCCAGAAATACTGCAGGAACTTACTGCTCCTTGAACAGGTAGTGGAGCGGATCCCTGAGCATCTGGACTAGGCACAGTTGTTTCTTGGCTAGGAACAGCAGTAGTTTTGTCAGGGAATTCTGGGTTAGCAGGCTGTGCAGGAGCCTTTTCTCCATCCTTTAACTCCACTTCAGCAGCCTGTTGAGTACTTGTGGATTCAGCATTTCCATCACTTTTTTCATTTTCATTCTTCTTTTCCTCCTGAGTGTTTGGGGAAAGTACTTCTGTTTTAATTTCATTTTCTGTAGCAGATTTCTTTGGTGGAGACTGGTTCTCAGGAGGGGCAACAGTTGTATCACCTTGTTCTTTCTGTTTGGGTTCTTCTGCCTTGCCCTGGATATCTAGTTTATCATCAATGGGGACACTAAGATCTAGTTCTTCATTAAACATTCCTTTCTTATCCCCCACATCAAGGTCTGGGTCTGTGTATGCAATTAAATCAAATTCTCCTGATCTTAGAAGATCATCAAGGTGAGGATCATTGGTTTCCAAATTATCTAGAGTGTCCAGTTCATCTCCTTTCCCGTCCTCGGTGTCTAGATTCAGATTTTCCAGATCCTCATCATCTAAATCCTTGACTTCAACCCCATCAAGGTCTTTCACATCCAAATCTTTTACAGCAGGATCATCAGGATCAAGCTTTTCCTCTAGACCATCACTTGGCTGGTTGGGAATCTGTAAGTTTGCAGATTCATCACTTGGTGCAGACGTGGACAAAGATGGTCCTGGGAAGGCATCAGCAACTGGTTGATGACCTAGAGAACGCATTACAAGTGCAGGTGGGTTGTCAGGATTGATCTGATCCTGCTGGGATTGCGACATGTGCTCCAAACTTGTAGACATCTGCAACTGGTTGGGTATTCCTTGAGAATTATGTCTCAACGGCTCTGCCTGTCTTGGGCCTGGAAAATCCTGCCTGGGCATGAACCCCGTGTGTCTCTGATGCTGAGCTGCTGCTTCCATAACATTTGCAGCAGAAGGATTAAAGGGCAGCCTTGGCCTCCCGTCGGGAGCTCTGTGACGTAACTCGATAAATGCCTGACCCAATATATTGTGCTGCTGAACTGGCATTCCCTGCGGAGGAAAATGCTGGGAGATCCCAGATGTGTTATTTATTTGTGGATTGTTCACTGGCCAAGGCATATCAATAGACAGGGATCTTCTCAGCTGTGGGGGAACTCCAGGGCGCTGCATCGGCTGCTGGGGACCGAGGAAACGTTCTTGACCTGAGGGTGGACCATGGCCACCTCCTGGAAAACCATATCTAAAATAAAGCATGAAAGACTAAGTAACCTTTTTTTTTCCTAAGACTGCCTAGTCTGGCATATCTGACTAAATAGCTATTCACTAAAATGCTTTAAGTGATGCATTCATTAAGATATTTAAATAAATATTTTGACTGATTATGCTTACATTTAAATGAGCTTTATGACTACAATAAAATAATTGCTTTAATTATGTTTAATAAACAACCTGTTTTCAACTTCAATAATAATAATAATGGATAGAAAACTATGACAGTCGGAACTATCCTAGTAAATAATATATATGTTAATTCAACCCAGCATAAAAAATAATAGTGCATGGATTTAGAAATTACTGAAATAAATACAAATACTTAAAATCATAATTCCTGAGATGATAACGTATTGATACTGGTATTCATTTTACACCACAGCATTCACTGTAAAAATGGCACAGACAGAAGCTGACATTTGATTACTTATTCATTAGAAACGAAAACAAGAATATTATACTTATTAATTATTAAGACATCAAAAATAAAGTCAAACCTTTCACTTTTTTTTTTGTTTGTTTTAAAGAAATGCAGTTGCTCCATTTTTATTTCTGATTAATTCCCAATAAAAGAGTGTAAAACACTGTTAGTGTAAAACACAGGAAGATGCACTGCACATACAGACTTCAGGAAGGTTACCAGCTACTGCAGACAACACAGATGATTTTTCATCCATAAAAACCCCTTTATCTAACGACCCTTGTAATATCCTGGGTTTAAGAGATCCAAGAGCTTACCTAAGGCCATGAGGTCTCATCCCCATGGCATTCATATCACCTGGAAACTGGGGTCTACTGAACTGCCCATCAGCAGGAAACGGCCCACGCTGGTCCTTTGGGTATACGGCAAACCTTGGCCCACCTGGAGGGACTACAGAGGACCTAATATTCCCAGGATATGGAGGAGGAGGGCGGTTAAAGATTTGATTTAAGTTGTCTTGCTGCCAGTGTTGAAGAGGAGTCGCATGGGCAGGAGCTGCTGCATCCTGCAAGGCCTTTTCCTGACGAACCGCGTTCTTCTTCTGCTGCTGTTGCTGTAGAATAATTTCACGTAATTTCTGGCGCTGTTTAAAAAAAAAAATAAATCATTACGCTTGACACTGCAGCTGACATGTTTTGAAGTGTTACACTCTGCTAGGTTAAGCTTTTCGGAGGAAAGAAGTTCTTCAGTCACTACAGAAAAATATTAAGAACTACCATAATCACCTCAGAAATGAGAAGGGGGGTCAAATGGTGCAAGGTGCTGGTGGTGCAACTTGACATTCAGACCTCCTGTTAAAATGTATGGTGTGAATCCATTCTATCAATTAAAATTAAAGGATTTTTTTCTTTTTTCTATTCCAACAATGCAGGCCCTGTTGCCACATGAAAAGTGCAAGGGTGACTAGAGATCCAGCGAAGAAAATTCAGCAAGAGGTTTGCACCACAGCTGCAGAATTTGCTCTGACTCTGATGATAAATACTATCAATTTTCCACCAAATCCACTTCCCATCACTCCTTCCAAACAAAAGAGTGAGCAGCTTTCCATGAGCTGAATGTAGTTCTATTCCCAGCAAGAACTGTTGGCCAAACATTCACTGACAGAAACCTGGAGTGAAAGTGCCTCAAGAAGAGCAGTGACCAAGGGTAGGATTCACCTCAACGTTTTGGCCAACTGCAAGGTCAGATGCCTGGTCTGAGATCTTTGCCTGTACCCGCTTTTCCAGCCAGTGAAGAAGTCACTGACAATCAGTTCCACATCTCATCTGTTACAGAACAGAACTAACTGTCCTTTCAAGGTGTTTTTTTCCCTTAGACTCTAGCTAAAAGAGATATTACAGACCAACCATCTACACTTTCAGTGGCTTCAAATATGGCCTTTGCTTTCTTTTTGGATCTTAAAAATTACTGATGTTTCCATATTCTATATGTTCTGGTTCTATCCAGGTGGACCAAATGAACATACTAAGTAAATTAAGATGATTCTTACCTTACATGTAGCTATGTTTAATGACAAGAAACTTCAAATATTAACAAGAATGGGGGAAATTCTTCTATTTACGGAATTTTAATACCATCAGTATTGAACATTATGCTCACCTGTCTTAACTTCTCAGTATCTGCTTGAGACATATTCATGGTATTCTGTGTATCTGTTACTCCCGTGGTGGGTGCTGGGCCAGGAACTTGTGAAACTTTGGGAAACTGCTGTCCTTGAGAAGTCATGGGAGAATTTCCAGATGCACTGAAGGTGCCCTCAGATCCAGGCCGTGGCTGATCGGCAGCATCATGGGCCAGTTGACCAGTTCCAAAAGATTCTGGCTGAGGTCTTGGAGTCATTGGTGGTTGATCATATGGGTCACGTGCTGGAGCAGCTGGACCATGGCTAAATGAATCTGTTATTGCAGGTCCTGCAGGTCTGGGAGTTTGAGAACATGGATCTGATGGCCTGACGAAAGTGCCCTGCAACCTGCTCTGTGGTGTCTGCAGGAAAGGATCTCTATTTGGTATTAGTCCTGGTCTCGTCATTGCAGGTCTGTTAAAACCCTCAGAAATCCCTGGCCTTGGAGTTGCTGGTTGCTGAGAATAGGGATCATTGAGAACTGGCCTCGGTGTCCCGGGAGGTTGGGCATATGGATCAGAATGTCTCTGATTTGCTGGGGTCTGAGAGAATAAATCTGCCGGCTGAGAAGGTCTCGGTGTTGGGGGTTGCTGCATGTATGGATCAACTGTGGTGGGCCGAGGAGTTCCTGGAGGTTGGGCATAAGGATCAGCAACTGGCCGAGGAGTACCTGGAGGCTGGGAATAAGGGTCCTGAGAAGCTGGCCTTGAAATGGGCCCAGACTGAGGGAAAGAATCGCTCTGTTGCCGCGCTATCCGGGGTGGGGGGGCAAAAGGCTCCTTTATTGCAGGGTGGGGAGTCAGGGGAGGCTGGCTGTATGGATCATTAGCCTGACTATGGGAAAAGTTATCCACTGGCCTCGGTGTCAAAGCGGGCCTTTCGTACGGATCCACAGCAACGCGCCGGGGGGTGGTTGGCATGGACGTGTAGGGATCTTGTGGGGACTGAGGAGGGCGCATAGGAGTTTTAAAAGGTCCAGGGCTCCCATCAGGAGCAGGAGTCGGAGTCAATGGAGGCCGTGCATAGGCATCAGCAGAGGCTACTCTCTGTCTCTGAAATGTATCAGTTCTAGGAGCCGGCTTAGTAAAGGGATCACTGCTTCCAGCTGCTAAAGGAACCTTCCCTGACTGTTCCAGGGATCTCAGGACCCCCAACGGTTTGGAGAACTGCTCTGATGCCATGACAGGCCTGGGTGTGTCTGGTGGCTTTGCATAGGGATCACTGCTCCCTGGAGATGAAGAACATGAATCCCTGACTGGTGAAGGCCTGCTTCCCGATGGTTCAGCTCCCTGAATGGGCCGGGATACGGATGACTGTGCTGCACAGGTATCTAATGGGGCAATGGTGTTCCTTCTAACAAAGTTCTGGTTAATGGGTGCTGGTCTAGGTGTTCCCACCATTTTAGCATATGGATCCATGGGAGAGGGAGGTCTTGTGTTTGTGGAACCTGGCGAAAACATCTGTTGTGATGATGTCTGAGGAGTCTGAGACTGAGACAGTGAATCGTGCACTGGGATTCGGGTCAGAGTAGGGGGTGGGGCTTGTGGTTTTAGGAACACATCATCTGAGGACGACGTAGGCGTAGCAGGGAGCTGCTGCTTTGTAAATAGATCCTTATGGAATGTCTGTTGTGCAGGAGACATACTTCCATTGCCTGTCTGTGGCGTTAAGGGGCTCTGGATCCCACTGCTGGGTGTGTCTGAGCCAGACTGGTTCAGAAGCTGCTGTGAACTAAACTGCTGCTGCTGCTGTTGCTGCTGCTGCTGCTGCTGCTCGTTTTTCACTTGTTCAAGCTTCTGCGTGGCTTCTATTTTGGCTTGCTGCTTACTCTTTTGCCGCATTTGCTGTGTTAAAATTATGAGGAAAAAAGGTTACACTAGTAAGTTCGGGGCATGCAAAATTTTTCTGATGACTGAATCTATAATTAAAAAACTTCAGGACACATCAAAGATGAATTATAAATAACTGCAAATTGCAAATTTTAAATGCAATGGGAGAAGAGGGTCCAGCTATTTGCAAAGTTTAATTACCTTGACATGTAATTTTGACATGACATTTTACCTTTTTTGCCTGGGAATAAGCATTTCCCAGGTTGCCAAAAGAACATCACTGCTTTCCAACCTTATATTCTGAAGACAAAGGCTACTGAGAGATGCAGCACTGACGTGAGGCAAATGGGCTTTGAGAGACAGCCAGCCCCAATTGGAGCAGCAGTCTGCAGGACTGGGGTGTGTAAAAACTAACAACTGCACTAGCCAGCCATGCAGAGAAAGAACACCCTATTTCCATAATACATAGTATTTAAGAGTCAAAATTTTAAAATTTTTGCAAGCAGCTTCTCTTCTAATAACATCTGTTTCCTTCCCCTGCAGAATGGCTGACTTTATACTCTTCTACAAAGAAAGATTCAAACTGATTTTATGACAAAAGATTCTGACAGTGCAATAAAAAACTGGAAGAATATAACAAAACACCCTAAATGCAACACACCTGTCTGAATTTCCATTCCTGCTCATGTTCTGATTCCCTCTGCTTTAATGGATCCTTAAAGAGGTCGGAGTCGATGCGTGAGCTGGGATCAATGCTATCCTGTTGCTGCTGCCTTTTCATGGAGTCATTTGACATCTGTACTTTATTGATGCGCAAAGCAGCTCTATTATCTCTGGCTTTTTGCTGGAAAAAGAAAAAAGATGCAGTTAGCCTCATTTTCTTCTGCTAAGTGTGAACACGGCATCTGTTATTCCTACAAAATCTATCACCAAATTATTTGTACAGCCTGTTTTAATCACGTGCATCCTCGTAGAAAAGAAATTATAGACTTTAAAAGGAATTCCAAGTGGAAAATACTTCATCTCTACAGAAATTCTGCATTTGACATACATGGAAAGAACCAAGGAGTTATTAGCAGTTAGTAAAGTAATTAGTAAACCTATTAGCAAAGGTTTTCTGTACATGAGGGGTGTCTGTTCAGGTACTGTGCTGTGCCAAGAAATTATGAATCCCACCAGTTTACCTTTCAGATCACATATTGGTGTGGTCTGCAGTCTGAAGACATGAGCACAGCAGATGATGTTTGGATCAATAAAGGCCACTAATGTGGAGAACTTCAATGACAAGAAAAATACAGTCTACTCCATTAAATAGCCTCTATAGATCACAGTCTGTTAACAGTTAACAGTATAAACACAGGATATGGGCTTATGGATCAGGAAAAATTGGATGGAAGAACAGTAATTCCTCTTCAATGAGGCATTTTACAGCCATAGTGACACTTAAAAGTATCTAATGGAAGTTTCAAAGGGTCTGTTTTACCACCAATCTAGGATGTTATTCCTTTTCTGAACCAAACCCTCACATCTTCTTTTTTACAAATTTATTTCCAGTTGTCAAGTAGGGGTTGCCTAGTGGAGAAGGTTTTAATCCTTTCCCCCCAGCAATGAAACAGGGACATGGTTGAGAGCACCAGTGTCACAGTAGCAGAAAAATTAGTGTCATTTGTGATGGGACTGTGCACACTGAAGAAAGTAAAAAGCCTACAGTCAAAATTTACTAACACTTTTCTAAATTTCATTTCAGCCTTTGTTCATCATCCCAGAGTGTAAGTCCCTCAGGAGAGGTACCACAGCAGCTTCTTGTGTGCACAATGCCAGGAGCACCAGCAACAGCTGAATAGCAAGAGTACAAGGACTGTTCAGAAAGGAATTAACCATGTCTTGCTGTGTAAATACTGGTGTGCATGAGCATGCACTTGCACTCTCCCTCTAAACATGAAGGAAATACTTCTTGCTGTTGCTGTTTGGATACCCATCGTGAGGATAGGACTGCATTTGTTAAGAAAAATAAAAAATAAAACAGTCAGTCATAGAAATAATTGTAAAGTGGTAAATGCCATCCATGTAAGTGATTTTATCTTCTAAATACTAGACAGGATGAACAACCAAAATTAACTGCAGCATGGACAAGATGACATAGATGTCCAAAGGTGCTGAAGTTGTAACACTAAATAAAAAGCAGAATAATGATGATGCCTCAGTGATACAAAGACAAAAATAGAGAATTATTCTTTCAAGTGAAAAGGGTTTCAGAAAGACCAAGAACTCCACTTCCCACATTGAATCTAGGGTATGATTTATCCTCTTAAAAGTTGTCAGAGATAAGGGAAATTTTTAAATTTGGACAGCAGGAGATGATGTTGGTTCTGCTAAACCCTGAGTCATCAACATGTATAGGAATCAAACTTGATTACTGATGGGCCTGTATCAAAAAAGTGCAGGTTAAGGGGAGGCTACAAGACTGAAAACATAACCCTGCATAATCCACAGAAATCTACAAAATGAGAACGACCATCCAATTGCTGCTGTGAACAAACAAAGAGAAGTTGAGAACTAGGAGAGAATGGAGATGTGAGAGGAAATTAAAGGAAAGTACATTTGCTAACAATGGTTCAGAAGGTCTAAAACAATCAGTAATACAGGTTCTGAGATTTGGATGTGGACAGGCTTCAACAGAGACTTCAAGAAAGTGCAAGGGTCACCCTCTGAATGGCAGAAATTCTGCCCAATGGAATCAATGACCATGTAACTCCAGATAGCTGCTACAAATACATGTGTTCACTTGACTCACATGTGAAGGAGGTGAATGATTTTGGAGAGAAAAACAGAGCCCTTCATGCTCCCCAGCATGGAACATATGAAAAGAGTTTCCATCACAAAGCAATACAAGAGAGTAAGCAGCGAAGGGGAACAGCAAAGCAAGAAAATGGAGTAAATGAGCAAAGCAGGGATGTGAGCACTGACACCCTTGGAACTATTAGTTCAAAAGGTGAAAGGCTTCAGCAACTCTAAAGGGGCAAAAAAGAACAGACCAGTGAGAGGGGATGATGAAAGAGAGAGAAATCACATAATCAGTCGTTATTATCCTTTCTGAAGAACTTGGTGAGATCCTGTGCAGAGAGAGACAGAGCAAAGAAGACTTGAGGCATGAATCAAATGTAGCCAAGAGGCAGTGGGAACCACAGATGTTCTCATTTCAGCTGATATTTTAGATTGCACAATACTAATGTAGTTTATTCCAAGACTGAAAAGCAAAGAATACAGGTAAAGTATTCAAAGTTAAATTACAAATGCATTCTTGGAGTAAGGGAACTTTCATGAAACCTAGAACTTGATTTATTTAAAAAAAAGAAAAAGATGACCATATAAATGAAATATATATATTCTGGAAGTATGCAAATGCAGGTGGCAATTGTTCTTACCACATAGGGAGCTCTCTCCTGTGAGCTTGCTTTCCTCCATAGTTTAGCAATTTGCTTCACTCTTGTAGCCCAGTCTGCAACCAAAAAACTGTGTTAATACACAAGGCTTTGATAAGCCTATTTTAGATTGTTTCAAATCAAGATGCATAAATTGCTGCAAAATATTCAACCTGATTCAGTAAAACCACTCACCTGGGAATTCTTCCTTCAGGTTAGGGAAGTTGATGTTTGTATAGAGAACAGGTGCTACAGTTGCCATTTCACCCAAAGCTTCTTCTTTTTCCCACTTCAGAGTGCTTCTCTGGGCATTGGACATTGTATCCCCTTCACCTTCCAAAGGTGGAGCAGCTGGTGCCCACGAGCTGTTGGGATCACTCACCATTGGATTGAACGCTGGATTCTTATCCCTGACAAGTCACAAAAGGGGCTTGTTTTATAAAAACAACAAAACTACAAACAATCCTCAATTAGCAAAGTACTTATCCTGTTTGCTGTTTCAAAAGGCTGCGAGAATACAGAAGTTTTGGTGGTGGCTGTCAAAAACTAATAATATCACAGTATCAGTCACAACACCACCCTCCAAGTGTTGTTGTTACTAATACTTTTTTTCAATACTAAGTACACTAAATAGTAAATTTTTTTTTTATTTCCCAACTTGACTTACCTGGTATCAGGATATGGCTGCTGTGTAATGGGAGAGAAGGTGCCCAAACCACCTCCAGCAGCCAGAGCTGTATGAGGGAGATGAGGGTTGGGGCCAATCAGACCATTCATAAGGGGCACTCTTGGAAATGCATTGTCTCCTGGAAAGAAGAAGTTTAAATTACTGTTTTAAAGAGTGACTACTTCTAAGGGAGAAGTGGAAGTTTTCATTGAGAAGACAATGTCTCACCTAATGCAAAAACTAATTGCTTTAAAATTTTATAGCAGTGTCCCTACATTTTTTTAACAGATTTTAAATCAGTTTAAATTGCTTCCCTACAAGCTTAAGGGATTCTTTCCTAATGCATCACATCCCTGCAGAGAATTTTTTCTTCCCTAATTTTTTTTTTTAATGGATTTCCAAAACTCTTGCAGTAGTCCACGCTATGACACTGCACTTTATATTGAGATATATTCTTAAAAGCTAATGGTCTTCCTGTCTGTTACACCAGATCCAAGCAGCAAGCATGGAGAATGGTTTTCAGTCCTTGCAGGATTATCATTAGCCACCTGAATTAAACATCTCCTCTTCTGAGACTCCTGAGCAGTGTACCAAAGTAAGTCTCATTATCTACTAACTCCCTAATTTGTAACCAATGAAACAGATAACTCTACTCAAATGAGCATTAGCATTTTCTAATTAAATGTCCAGTCTAGCAGTACGAAGCCAGAGAATTTTATTTATTTGATTACAGTCTTAGAAATGTGGCACAGGCAGATTCATCCCAGCAGATGGTATTTGCAGATGTTACTACACAGAATTAGCACTGGCCTCTGGATCCCTGTCATTTAAGTGAAATTATAACTGTTGCCCCAGTGCTTCCTTAAAAGCACAGAAGTAGCTCAGGAATTAGATGCATCTGTAGGATGACACTGTATCATTCTGTCATGCTTTAGGAGATTGTTTCTGATCTATAGGTTACATGTGCTATGCAGCAAGTACACCAAACTTAAGAAAATGTGCTTTATTGTAGCTGGTAAACAGAGAGTATACAGCAACTGTGAAGACCTGGAGGGACAGTCAGGCCTCTGGTTTGCACTGTGGGATCACATGTGAGAAGGCAGCATTCATTTGATTTGAAGTTGCTGAAACCTGATGCAAGCTTCCCAATTACTGCAGCATTTATCTCACAGAAACATGTGGATCACGACACTGTAACGGAACCAAATCGTAAATCTAAAACTTTGTAATTGTGGCACTTCCCACAGGGAGGAGTTGAACAATCTTACAGAGCTCAAATGCTGAAGGTATCTCCAAGTACTCAAGTAACTAGGAAACAGGCAATGATATCTATATTATCTTTTGCTTTAAATCACCTCATTAAACTCTCTCCCTTCTAAGAGTTTTTGAAGTCTTTCCTTTTTATGGAAATTAATCCAACTAGGAAACCAAGCACTTTTCTTCTTATGATTAATTCACTGGTGAAATCAATCTTCATATTACTTTTTGTAGTACCAGTATAACAGAATGGGCACTCTTTATATGAGCTCAGAGGTGATGTCTGATAAGGAAAGGAACATATGTGATTATCCTCATACATACTGCTTAAAAAAATGTCTCTACTGGCAATAATAATAAATAAAATCAACTTGTCCCTTGCTTTCAATATCAGAACAAGAATATGCCATATCAACTCACGACAATTTTAGTAGTAATGAGAAAAATAAATTATAATCTCCAAGATACATTTCAAAATTATTTAGCCTTCTCTCTAACAGGACTAGCTAATATGTTAAACTGCATACTTACAGGAAATTAAGACTCAGTAAATTAGTGTTATACAGACTCTTGCCTTACCCTTGAGGAGGTACTCAAAAGTAATTAAAGAGTGAAGTGAGAACACATGCTTTATCACAGACTAATTTCAAAATCACAGAAGTGTCAGCTAAGATAAAAGCATCGATATGCCAGAAAAATCTCAAATATCTGTCCTTATCTATTAGCAATATTTATGTGGATTTTAATCACATACCCCCTTCAGAACAGGTTTAGAGTAACAGTTCACAAATTCACAATGGCAAGTTCCACAATTTAGCAACAGCAGAAACAAAGCTGTGTCCTACTCCCATGGCAGCATTTAAACAACTCTGCTGAGGAGGCTGCTGTTCATAAAAGTACCAGAGGAACATACCTTGGCTGTGCAGAGACATCAGCTGGGGTGGAGGAGGGGGCTGTGGCAGAGGAGGCTGTGTGGCTGCTGGACTTAACACAGCTGTGAACAGATCTTCAACATCCTTTCCTCCCAGCTCTGAAAAAATGTTGTGCATGAGTTGCTGGCATTGCTTATGAACTGTGTTTTATAAAAGACAGTGAAGATTGGGATACATACCTGGGATTTTGTACAGTTTACCAAGAATAGCACCTGGACAAAGCAAAGACAACACAGAATAAGTAATCACCAAAAGAACCAATAAAAGTAATTGTGCAGACAAGTCCAAATAGGTATGTTACAATACAGAGATGAGTCACTTGGTGGGGAGGAAAAAAGATTATTTCTACTAAAGTTCTCTAGAAGACCAAGATTAAGGACAAAAATATTACCATCTGTGACCATTTTGTCTAGTTCTGGGCTGAGGATTCCATCCAGTTGCTCTTCACTCAGTGGCCGTGAGTTCTGGTTGACATTTGGCTGAGGCAGAGAAGAAGGATCATCAGAGATGGGACCAATATCCAATCCAGCTGAAGGAAGAAAGAATATTAAATTAGACATGAATAGTGAAATTTATTGGTATAGAATAACAAGAATAAACCCTTCTTTTACCCCCTAGAGCTGAGCTATCAACTAAACCAGGACTTCCTAAGATCTGAATGGTAAGGTAAAACAAAACATTCATTAGAAAAAGTAAACAAAACTAAGCACTATTTACCTCCAGTTTATTGCATTGTTTGAGGAATGTTAATTGAATATAATGCAACTGGAAGAATGGGAAATAAGACTACTGAGTTTAGGTACAGCATGGTTTTGAGTGTATTGTTTTCAGTACATAGTTCCACTATAACTGTTTTTCACATTTTAAAAACAATCACACCAATATTAAACATGGTTCATCCTCATGTACCTTAAGGTTCACTCCAAATGTTCTTCACTTCAAATATTACGTTAAATATCTACTGAAATGCTGCTGAAATTTAGCCAGTATAAAACAAGTTGTAGAAGTTTTTATTTCAAAAAACAACTCCTGAATATTATGGTTTACATCAAAGTGATCTGTTGGTACTAAGAAAACATAACTTACTACATAAGTTTCCTGACATCCTTTACAAGTCAGTAAATCTCCCAAATGAGAAAAATTTGGGAGGGGGAAAAAAAAAAAGAACTACCTGCTTCAGTATTTAAAATATATTTCTGTAATAGATACCAAATAAACTCAAATTTAAAATAATGAAACATGCCATTCTACGTATTGTCAACCTGTGTTTTACATAAGGTGATAAACCATTACCCAGTGGAAGCAAAAGGATTGATGCTGGCTGCTTTATTCATGCTTTAATATACTCATTTTGAAAAAAATGCTTTTAATTCACAAAATATACCACTATGATAAAAACTACACACTACTACAGGAAGTAATATCAACAGTGGCAGCAAGGAAATGCATGGGTTTGTATCATGGAACACAGAAACTCAGGAAGGTTTTTAAAAGCTGTAAGCAAAACTCTTGAAGGCTGAGTGCAGAGTTTAAAGGTTGTGTTAGACTCGAACACCACAGAGTGGAAAATGAAAGCATGAATTAGTGACACAGTAAAGGAGAAAGGAGTACTAGTTTCTACACATGCAGTTCTTTCAGCTAAAACCACTAGGAAAGAGGGCTACTGCTAACCATGGATCATCCATTGTTTAGATTCTTACCAAATGGGGAGGGTGAGTTCTCAACCTGGAAAGTGCATAAATCAAGACCTACAGGACCCAAACCAGATAAAATGGATGATTACAACACGAAAACAAAAAAAAAGTAAAGAAAAAGCTGCATGCTGAAAAAAGCTATGCAGGTATGAGAGACAACGGCAGCTACATTTTATTCTCTCTTAAGCAGCAAAGCAAAGAGCCAAGTAAAACAAAATGTTGACAAGGTTGGGGATCTTTTTTTTTGGTAGGACACAACAAAATCATTCCAAACCAAGGTATTCTTAAGATATGAAAATTATATCTGAAATGACCTAGAGCTTAACCTGTAGATACAACAAATACATCTATAATAAAGAGAGGAAAAAAAAAGAAAGCAAATACTGGAGAGACCTTCTAAATGTACATACCTGAATGATCTCCAGACTTTACCAAGTCATCAGAAAGTATTCCAAGAATATCATCATCAGTATTTAAGACCTCAGAAAGATCTGCTAGAGGGTCGTCGGTGCTCCCTGTGTGAGACCAACAAAGAAAATTAAGCAGTCGTGGCATTTCTACACGACCCTGGTGATGCACCTGAGCTTGAGCTGGAAACCCAAACCCAGGTTTGCCAGGCTGCAAGGGCCTGTCAGAGACTGAAAAGGTTAACATTTACACATTCTAGGATGGCCAGGGGGCTTTTGAAGGCTGGGAAGAGGCAGCGGGGCCCATCCCCCTGTGTCTGCCATGAGATACAAGGCGTTCTGGAAGTATATAATAACTCATAACTTTGAGTGTGGGGGCTTCCCTCCCCCAGCCCCAACGGACCAAGAACACTTCAACTAACAGACATGGAAGCTGCAACTACTAAGTTTCATTGCTGGACCCTGTGGGCCATGACTCTTTCCACCTTTATCCTTTCTTTCCCTTTTTCTCCCTTATGCATTTCCTTAAGTGTTATCCTTATGTTCCAATGCTTGCTATATTGCTCTTGATGATAGATACAGATGATAATACCAAAAATGCCAACATACCTTTTTACACCTTTGAAACAAAACTGTTCTAAAATAAACCCTACATATATATGTTTACAAACACTGATTATTCAGTGTTGTTTTCACCCAAGGGATTTATTAATAAGAACCTGGGTTACTCTCCACTTTCTGGGGTGGGTCACAACACCCTCTCTCATGTGAAGCCACCTTCACATGCTTACATTGGTTAGTATTTTTAAAAGTGATGATGTAACCAATCATGTTCAAGAAAGACTGGATGATTTTAGAGGGAAAAAAAATCCCAAGACCTACTGAGAAGTTGCAACCTCTAAGACACAAAGGCTTATGAATGTAAAAGTCAACAAATAGGTTTTATAAAGGACACGGTTCACAGTAAATCAACGAAGAAATTTTTTTAAAGGTAAATCAGTTACTTCTTTTACAACCAGCCTCTTTCTTAAGACAAAAGCAACTAGTTACTGCAATCTGACCTAAGAGTAAGAGGCAAGAATAAATAAATGGAAATTGAAGATGCTATTTTTAAGATCAGAAGAAATCCTGAAGAAGTGAGAACAGCCAGAGCAAGAAATGTTGTGTTTGTTTGCCATGTAGGAAAAACTGGCCCAGTCTAGCAATAAACTCTTTAATATTAAATAATAAATTCTGGATACAACTATCTTCTTGACCTCCAATTCATTAGAGAGAAATTACTCTGCATGGCCCATCTGGTTTTATTAACTAGTTGTTTAAGACTATTACAGACGTGCAACATTTGCAAAGACTGTTTGACAAATAAATGAAAGATGAAAAAAATATTTTTCAGAAAAACTGCAGACTATCATGACTACCTGATCAATCATTGCCAGACCAAGGAAACATGATGAGATGGTAAATACACATATAACTAAACAGAAAAAGGGGATTAAAACAAATCATAAAATGTACAATGTGGAAAACAAATACATGGCCAGGTTGAAGAGAGATCAGAAAGTCAACACACACATTTCACACATACACAGATGCCCTTCCCACTCTTACAATCCAACTGCCCCAGGAAAGTACATAGCTTAATTCAGAGCCTGCTGCCAAGGATTTACTTGTATCATGAGGCTACTTTCCAAGCTGCTAAATTTAACAATGAATTAGAAACTCCTTCTGCTGTTTTTCAGAGACAACCCTCTTCCCTTCTTCCACTACAAAGCCAAAATGAAAATTATTCCTCTTCACTTTACTATTCCTATTCTTCACTTTTATCCACTTTTATCCTTTGCAATGCAGACAAGACGATTCAATCCTAATTAAATAATTTTTTTTGCTGCTCAGTGAGGTGGATCAATGTGCCAGTGCAGACCAATCCATCTAAATGTACATACAGAATACGGCTCCTGTTGATATCAGCAAAACTATTAAAAAGTGCCTCAAAACCACATCACTTTGCAGGCACAGTTATTTTTTGTACCTGATTAAAAGTACTGTTGAATGTAAGGTTTTAAACAGAACCTAGTTGCTGGGGTTTTGGTGGGTTGGTTGGATTTTTTCTTTGATTTATGTTTGGCTTGTGTAGGTTTTCTTTAGATACTTGTTTTCCTTCTGCCAATTTGGTCCAATTATGCAAGTAACTAACTAACACCAGGCACCAAAAGGTGATGTAACGACTTCAGCTGGAGGTAGGTAAAGGATTGACTTTAACCCTTTAACTTTCCTGAATTTCTACTTGAAGGCAGGTGAGTATCAGGGCGCCTATGAAGGAAGCATCAAGACTGTATTAGAAACCTTTAATTCTTCTGTACTATTTTATGTGATGGTGCTTTTCTCCACAGCCTTTAGTCATGTGCTTGGGAACAGTCCCTAAACGCTCAACTTCTCATTTGAACATAAATATATAAGTAGCTGAAAAGAGCTCAGGTGGAAAGACATAACAGAGGAGTTTACCCTCCCCATGGCTACAAACTGGCCATGAATAAATTCAGGCTTCAAATTAGAGGGCCTCTAACTATTAAGGCAATCAGATTCCATAATGGACTTCTGATGAGATGAGTAGGCTGGAAAAAAGCAATCTGCTTTCAAAATGGACCTCGTTAAATCTATAAAAAGGCAGAGTGTTGGTGACAGCAGAGGGCCAGAGCCTATGATCCACAAGTCTCACATAAGACATCTAATCTAAAGCATATTTGTATGTTTTTTTCTTCTATTTTTAGGTTGTTTTAATTCCATGTGTGCTAAATATTATCTTGGAAACAAAGAAATCACTTGAGTCAGCTGCTTCAGATCAGAATCAATAGCTGGTTGACATCTGCTGCCAAACAAATAGCTCAATACTGCTCATTAATTTGACTCTTTCAGAATGGAGATGAAAGCAGAGACAAAGCAAAAAGGAAAATAATTTGCTTGTAATGCTGGATCTCTAAGAGAGCACAGTTCTACTGCTACCTTGTGATCCTGGTCTCTCCAATGCATTTACTCTTATTTATTTATTAAGTTCTAAAATAACAAAAATGCCTCTCCCAAGGCTGCAGCCACCCTAAGATGCTTTATCAGGCAGTAATGTATCCAGTTATAAAATGTCCCAGCAGCACTTGAATCAGCTGCAGAGACCCAGACGATTCCTCTCCTTTTGTCTGGGAAGAATTTCTTTAGTCTTCTCTGGAGACCCCACTTGAACAAATGACTTTTTCAGCATCCACAGAAAAAAAATACACTAAATTTGAGCTATTGCAAGATAAAGGGAAGTTCACATTACCAGAGCCTTCACAGAACACACCTCACCAAGTGGCTTCTTTTTCATCAGAGACACTCAAGTCAGGAAACTCAAGAGAGAGTCCTCAGAATGCAACAGATCCAAATCAATACCTTCTACTTCACCCATGAAGAAAAGCCAGGGAGACCCTGGAGATCTGGTGCTTGTGTTCTCAGTGAGCAAACCTTTGCACTCTGCTCCAGCACTGCCTTGGAAATGATTTTAAGGGTTGGTGCCATGCAGGATACAGTGCACAGTGTGCCACACGTTATAAAACCACAGGAAAGGTGGGTCTTGTAACTGAGAACACAAACAGCAACCTCTTTGCCAGACAGAAATCAGGGCTGGGAGCCTAAAACTCACTTCAGCCACAGTCGCTAGAAAATAACAATAAACAAAGGACTCCAAAGCCCCTCTTCTGAACAGCTCTGCCAATCCCCATCACTACTGCAGGCTTGGCTACTGGAAAACAGCAAAAGCTTCAGCTACCATTAACCAAGCTGTAAGATTAAATAAATCACAGAATGTGTCCCTGGAATGCTCTGTCAGCTCGTGAGCAGACTGATCACTGCACCTAATCCTGGGATTACACAAGTGGAGTCTCCAGGAGAAGAATGTTTTCCTTCTGGAAAAGACCTATGCAATTAAGGAAGGACTCTCAGGAGTCAGCAATCCTTGTGAGAAATGGCACTGTAGGAAAACAGCATAGTCAGTGACAACACAGTCCTACAGCCTCCCAGTGCAGTGAACAAAGCAGTTCATGCTGTTCCTGCTCCACAGCCAGGTCCTGGGTGGAAATGATGAAAACTTCACAGGTGCCCTGGGACACTGTTCTCATCTCCAGCTCTGCAATTCCAGCCAGAAGGGAGTTCAGCAATCAGCCAGCTTACCAGGGTCTCCACCACCACACAAAATGAATCTGTCTCTCACACGTGTGGATACTACTGTGGAAATAACCGTGTGCCACAAAATCACAGGGAAAGAGTTAAGAAAAATTGCCCTGGAAGTGATCAATACTGGCAGATGATTTCACCCACTGGTGCTCCCACTACAACAAACAGCTCCATCTGGACACAATTCTGGCTGGAAATCTGAACAGTTGTGAGACAATTGTTGAGAACATTCCTACGGCCAGAAAGCACTGGCCTTTGAGTCTCTCATATGTCAAATGGGAAAAACAGTAGGCTATCTACTAAAACCATTGCTAGTGATTTATTTATTAATAGCCATCTCATTATTATTTATTTCTGAATAAAAGGAGGAGGAAATTACAAAGTTTTACAACTCTGCTTATTTACAAAGAACTCTCAAACTTCAGAAAAATAGAACATTAAATTAACATCAACTTCAAGAATTTCTAAAACACTATACTACCCTAACACATGAATACATTAGTGACTTCAATCTTGCAGTTGGATAGGCCAGCAAGGACCTCTAAAGTTGTATTTCTCCGGCTTCAAAAGAATGCTGGGGTGGGAAAAAGTCATTGTGAGCCTATCTTCTTGTAGTACTGGAACTAAGGAAATATAGACTGTGAAACACTCCATTTCCAGCAGCTTCCCTTTCAAAGGGAAGTTAACTTTTGCATTCTCTATTACAACCATATAAGAGTCAATGTTTAATTATAATATAGCCTTTTACTTCTCATTTAGCAGATTTTCACTGAGTAACAATCAAAATAAGTGACCTTTCTTCAAATGACTCTCTGGGCAGGGGAAGCTGTATCAATGTGTACAAACATTTTTAGATGGAAAAACTTTGAGGATGAGCTGAAACACAAGCCACAAATTAACTAATTTACACAAGAAATAGTAATAGTTTTTAAAAATAAAAAGACACCTCTAGCTAACAGCATATACTACAAGACACAGAGAAAAAAATAATTTGGAGGAGACCATAAGGTTTTAATTGCTCTTTTGTGTGATGCTGCCCTTTCAGCAGCACTTTACAACCCTCTGGCTATTTGCAAAACTCTCAGCAGTAACTTCAGTAAGGTTTTGCAAAAGCAAAAGATTGCCTAGGGGCTACAAACTGTACCTGGAAAGGGCACTCATGTTCAGAAAGGACATGGTGAACCAAAAATTCCGAGGAGACTGGCAACCTAAAATAACCTAAAACATTAAAGAAAAGTCGGATGATATTCATCCAACTAATATTCATTAGACTACTAAAACTATCTTTTAATTAGAGTATCTATGTCTTCTTCTATAACAGATCTGTATTCTTATTCTTACACAGAATTAATTTTCATGGACTTTATACACATGGATGTTACAGTCAAGGACCTGCAGATTTGTATTAAGTGCCAATTGTGCCATCCACTGATCTTTCTGAAACAGCTGGAGCCTTCGAGCTGAATATCACTGATTATCAGTGTAACTTCACCTCACAAGGACAGTTCCTATACAGAATGTTGAAAAACACATCAGATAAACACTCAGAATAGTGGAAAAGAGAGTGGAAAAGCTCCAGTCACAACAATAAAATCAAACTAGTGAATTATCACTAACTTTAGCTTTGTATACCTTGAGGTCCCAGTTTTGCCTGAGCTGGAGTGGAGGTTGAGCTAAGAAGGGGGTCAGATGAAGGATCCAGGAAATTGGTGGTCAGATTTGCTTTACATGAAAGTGATTCTTCAGGTAAATTATCCAGGCTCATCCTGTTCTGTCTGCTGGTATCTAGTAGGTCTTTCCCAAAGAAAGCTTCCTGTAAAGAAGACAAAATGATTCAATGTGGGAAGAACACTGTACCTATTGAAAAAGTTGGGTAAATGACAAAGTTAACATTAAAAGGCAATTATAAAAACACAATCTCAGTCCCATGAGCCTTCCAGCATGGCAGTATTTCTTCCAGGCTATCAGGAGTGGCTACAACTTAACTAAGGTAGCTACATTACTAATGTTTTATGATTAAATCCACACCTTAAATTATATAGAAAAACTCTAGTCTTCTTACACATGTGGCACAGACAGTGTACCAGCACAGTGTTACTATAGATCACAATTTGTTAAGTGTTTAAAACATTTCTCCTGGCACAAAAAGGGCAGCTGAAGAAGGTGAACACTGCTGGGCACCTGGATCAAGAAGTTAATGAAAAACGTGCACTCACTCTGTGATCCCAATTCAAGACCAACCAAACCCTGCATTTCACTTAGCACAAAATCCCCCTCATGTAACTGCAGTAACAAAACACCTGAAGATGTTTAACTTACATTAGTAGCTTTTAAAATATTACATAAGCCATCACTCATCCAGGCCTGAACACTCAGTAATTTGACAACAACCTATCAAATTTTCTAGTCAATTTTTATTCATTATATAACAACTTTTTCTGTTTTCACGTAGTCTATAAACCTTTGATTTAGGCTACAGCTCTAAAAATAAAGGTAAAGATAGATTTTTCAATATCAGTTATTCTAGTATGAACAAAAGAAGAATCTAAGAAATATTCTGCATTTTACAGAAGTAAAATGTGCACTGAAATATTTATCCTTATTAATCCAAAGGAAATGTTGTTTAAGTATTTTCTTTCCAATTTACTTCCCTACTTAGGAAATACAAATTATTTTTAAACAGATTGTTCTGCCTCTCTATTAATTCTTTGCTTTCAATCCCAATACAGTTGATGCCATGAAGTTTGGTGAACATCTACAAGATAATAAAAGTTTTCATGGAAACAGTGGCTGAGAAAAAGAATAGGCCAATTAATGTTCTCAGTGGGAGAACACTCAGTTTATAAACTGGTTAATGAAAGGTAAAGTTGCTCCATCACCATTAATATCCTGGTTATTACCCACGACTGCTGATGAGCTATGAATCAACACACATAAAGATCAGGTATTTAAATGGATTTACACAAGAAGTATCCCAACAGCTTTACCTGCAAGTAGGCAGGAAAGGTTTCTTCCAGTTTATTTTTCTTTTTTCTGTAACGCTTTTTTATTTTCTCAGTACTTTCAGAAGCTGGGATGGACTCCTCAACTGGAGTGTCTGGCAGCTGTTCTGTCCAACCTAAAAAGCAACATTCAGGCACAAATAAATAAATAAAATACTCACTAACTTGCTCCAAAGATTCAGTGGCAGCACATCTAATGTATCTGGCTACCCCTCTGGGTCATGGGTTTACTGAACATCACTCCAGATGTGTTCTAAAGGTGGCTTTTATCCAACCAGCTGTGATCTGTCACCTGACCATCTGGGTTCTGCCAGCAGGAAATACCATATGTGATACCAGTCACATCATCACCTCATAACTCCCAGCTACAGACAGACCTTTAACTTTTGTACCTCCAAGTCACCGAAGAATGTGGTAATTTGAGAGAAATTATAGGTGCCATTCAACCAGGTATTTGAAAGACAATTCCACAGAAGGAGTATCTCCAAAATCATCAATGCTGAGTTACACATTAATCACCTTTCATTTCACGCACTATTTTTTCTCAAATTGAAAGTAAAAAACTTATTTTCTTTTTAAATCCGAGAAAGAACTGTCGTATAAATAACGAACAGGCTAGAAAAAGAAATCTATAAAGAATCCCTTCAAGAAAAATTACACATTTATTCAGCTATCATATTTCAAAGCAGCATTGCTTTTTCTAATAAACACAAAAGCACAGAGTGCTCATCAATCATTCAGTATTTTATTACAACCAAGCAGGGAAAACACTGCAGGTAAAAGCAGAACTTTATATGTCCTGCTACTTCTGTCTTGCCAAAGCAAATCACATGAAGCTAAGGACCCTGGGAAGTTATTTAAGAAACCATATTAACATGGTTATAAAATCAGCTTTGCTTTGGACTGTAGTGATCTCCTACATATCATATTCAGAGGACCATGAGTGGAATGAGGTTCACCAACACGGTGACCTCTGCACTGTCTGAGAGGGAGGTTTTACAGGGAAAAGGAGTGCCAAAACTCCTGGGAAGGCTGATGAGTACTGGCTGCTGAGAAGGAGGCTCTCAGCAAGCTGTCATGATTTAAAACACACATTGACTTTCTGATTTATATTTTTCTCAACAAGCAATTGTGCCCGAGCAGACAAAGAGAAGCTCCAACTTTTAACTGAAGAACACTTGTTTAGGGATACTGCTTTTTAACAATATGCATTGTCCTGTTACCCAGAATGGGGAATTCACTTCTTAACCAATTTTTTTTTCTTTTACTTAAAGGAGCAGATCCTACAGAAATGAAAAAATTACCACAAAATTTTCAGCACTACCTGAAACAAGGCAGCATGCTACAATGAAATATTATTTACAAAGCAGAAAAACACAGCTGTAACACTAATATTAAAGAGAAAACAAGCACTAAATTGTGGACTTTAAATACTAGTTTTTACTAATACTGTCTGGATGATGTAGCAAAGATCCAGTCTCCACCATGTTGTACAAATACATAGCAAGACACTAATCTGGATTTAGAAAGGGTAAAAATACAACAGCCAAACAGACAGGAGAGAGCAATAGGAGAAATCAAAGGCCAGAGTCTTCCACGTGAGGTGGTATCAACCAACCTTTAAAAGCAGCTGCCTCCTTCTACTGACTTTATAGGAAACAGGCTCTGAACTAAACATACTCCACATCTCACCTGAATGATACCTCAATATTCTCTAGATTAGTGTGAACAACTCCAGATGGGTGAAATAATTTAGTCTAATCACACACAGCAAGTAAGAGAAAAAGGCACACAAATAAAATCTGACTCCTTGTTAGGTGCCCAATCGACCGAGTACTGCAGCATTGAAATGGCTCTGCTACGAGAAGAGACACCACAGTTGGGTTCTTCAGTCCTGGAAGGGACAACACTGATGGGGAAATATGACACATGTCTAGAAAATGTTTCTGTATTAAAAATTAATATGGAATTAATTTTTTAAGTCATCTTTCATAACATAAAACGTAAGGGTAGTTTATGAAACTCTCAGCTTAAAATAATGTCTCGTTTTAAAATAAGAAGGAATTACTTCTTCATGAAACAAAAGCATATAATTAAACTCTCTGATAAAGGATTTTCCAGAGCATAAACACATACATAAAAATATCAGACATACTTGTGGAATATGGAACACTGGTGACTGCTAAAACTGATGGTCCAGAAGACACCTCTGGATCAGGACTACATGTGAACAAGGTGTGTTAGAAAGAAGATCGCTCTAAATCTGCCTTATAATCTTCACTATTTATCTCCCAGAATAGGCAGCAAATCATCAATTCAGTTTCTTTGTAAATCATGGGCTCTGCTGAAATTTTAAGTATGTAGGAATGGGTATTTTCAGTTGATTTAATAAAGCCATCATGACAAACGTGTATGTTGATGAGTTGTATTATTTTTATTGCATTAAGTATGAACAAAAATTTAAAAACTAGTTCCTGCATTTACCTTCATCTCTGCCAGGCAACTGTTCAGAAACAGATCCAGAAGAATCTTTCCTGGAGAGGGATCTTTTAGTCTTCCCTTGCCCTGTACGACTTCTCTGACGTACCATAAATCCACCAATACCTTAAGAAGGAAGCAAAAATTCAATGTATTGATAAAAACTGAGCTCCATAGTAAGAACAAGAGCCAAGATTACTATGCAGGTCAAGGGGACTGCTGCATCTAGAGGTATAAGAATGAATCTGAGATACTTAAGTCATTTTAATTCAGAGTTTTATGAAATATTTCTGAATTTTAATGTCTTGGTGGATATATATGTAATGATCAAACAGGATAACAATTATGGGACTGTAAAACATCCACAAGAAGTTCAAATCACCAAACCTGGCAACTTTCAGATGCTGGATTTCCCCTCCCCTGGCAAGCTGAGGAATTGCTGGAATTAACTGTCAATCTACCAAATGAAACCCACTAAAGAACCTCAAAAGACCATAAAAAACCCCTCTACAAAGAGCTCTAGGAGACTCACCACTCCATATGACGGTACTAGAGAAGGACATACCACAAAATAAAAAGATAACTGTCAACATCATACTGCCTGAAACTCCAGAATCCTTCACTGGAGACTGACTGCAGCATTCCTGATCCTTTGCAGATGGTGTATATATATGCATGTAAATGTGTCAGATACAGGTTTGTCTAATTTTCCAGGGAAATTGTTGGCTGCAGAAAACTAATAGATGTATTCTGCCTGGATACAGCTCAAGTGTTTCTGCACCCGGGACACACAGTTAATCCACAGTCCAGATAATTAAGAGTCAACTGCACTAAGAAATTAAAATAAATTAATTCATCCAATAACTGAATTCATTAAAATTCACTGTCAGAAGCAATCTGCAAATATTTAGTAAATGACTCTTATCGAGTATTTCAGAAAATAAGAGAACTGCAAAAAGTTCTCTGAAATTCAAATATTGCCAGATGTATATAAATACACACACATAAAAATTCTCCTTCACCAATCACACAAATACAGTCCAATTTCCTATCAAGTTAAGAATCAATACAAGGTATAGATTTGAAATACTACAACTGACAGCACACTAACAACAGGGGTACTGTGGACACACAATTGTTTAAGTTACTTTATCCTACCAGGTCTGTATGGTTTTCGTTTCCTTTTTTTAATCCCATCAGCTCCTTCAGCCACTTTGGTATCATCATCCACAGCTTCCCGTTCAGGGCTGGAATCTGATTTTCCATCACAATCCAAAAGATCACCTTCTGCAGAAAAGAGGCAATGGTAACTTTAACTTGAAAAGGGGAAGAAGGTATTTTTTCCACAGTTTCTACATCTGACTGATTTCTGAGAAACTGATTGAGAACGGCTGAGATTTTTCTGAAGGGTGACAGATAATCTCTGGACACTCTTGGGAAACCCACTCTATCTCTACACAAGGAGCCAGTATATACACACATTTCCTATGAGATGCTGTTGAGACAAAGCCAGAGAATAAATGCTATAGTTACTAAATGTGAATATGAGAAATGTTTTGCTGCCTTCTTCAGAAGCCTGTGCCATCACCGTTTCTAAGTGTCTGAGCAATCTGAGGTCATACATCAAGGAATATGGAACCAATTTACCAAGATATACTTCCTTTTGTTCACTGTCCTCTTCAGCTCTGTTTGGTAGGGCTTTTTTTTTTTTTTTTTTAATTGAGAAGACATTGAAAAACTGCAGCCTGCACTTGGAAAGCAATGTTTAATGACTCTTAGTTTAGAGCGTTCATGACTTGAAGGCGTGTGACTGACTGAAAGCAGACTTACTATGAAGAGGAATTGGACTTATGTAATAGAAAATTCAGCCCAAAGGAATTACTCAGCCTGGAAGATGAAGACTGTAATTCAGAGTTAGTGTTTATATTCTGTGGGAAAGAAGGGTAGAAACAGATGTAAAGTATGCTGACATTAAAAAGCCTTTGGTGTTGAAGAAAGAGGGAGTTAATTCTTCCTGATATCCCCCAAAAAGACCTTACATCTTCATTTTACTGTAAAGCTTTTGAAATGTTAAATATACTCTCACCCCTGAAAAGATATTGGAATTCTGATTTCCTGCTTTGGGTTTAGGTGTATAATTCTACATGGTCTAAAACCACATGCAGTTGTAAGAGGGAGAAATACTGTTGTAAGAGACAGTTGGACTCTTTCATACCACTCCTGCTGTGGTAGAACTACATCCCTCGCTCTTCCACACGCTGAGTCATGGACCAGAACTTCCCATTGTTAAAGACCTTGCTGAGTTCCACCAACAAAGCTGGTGGCTTGGCAAAGGCCACCAAGCTGAAGCTCCCAAAGTAAGCTCAACTTTCAAGTGGACTTTCAAATGTAGAACACCTGATGAAATGCTGAACCTGATGAAAGCCTAAAAATGAGATGGTAACAAAATTACCATGAACTCGTTTTTTTTTTTCAGATAAAGCCTCTTTTTTTTCCACCTGGAATGTCAGAATCTAAGTAAGGGTTATTCCTTTTTCCCTGGAATTACTACACTGTGTTACTCCAGTCAAAGCCATGGTACAGCTTTATTCATCCTGATGCTCATACAAAAATTCCAGATGTTCAGGGAACAGGCACCAATCCACTCTACAGAGCAGCTCTACACACACAGAGCTTCCAGGAAATCCACCCAATCTACCATGTACTTGCTGTGCTGTTGCCTTCACATATATGAATGTGCTTTAACTCTCAAAAAGGCAATGAAAGGTGATCAGAACTGAAATTAAAGTCTGTAGAAGCCTTGACTCTCCCTTTCATACCCTGCTGTCACATCTATGTATCTTGTTATCTACTTGAAAAGTAGATAGAAGCCAACGAGCAGATAATTAAGTCAGACAAAGTTATATAGAAAACAGGAACACATTTTTAAAAGTAAAGATGATTGGCCAATGAAAAAGAACAATGTAAGGGACTAGTTCTCTTTCTTGATGTCTCCAAACCAAAATCAAAAGCTTTTTTTTCACTTTTAACAACCCAGTTGATGAAGTATAAGAAAGTATGAGATGAAATTTCAGTGTTTGTGTATTGCTAGGGTAATGTACCAAACCCTGTGATTACTGAAAGAAGTGAAAGAAAAACAAGTAGTTAAGTGTTTTAAAGGTTATACACAAATAAAGGGAAGCTATTATAAAAAAATACACTTCCAGTCAACAGCAGAGAGTAAGAACGTGCTAATCAAACAACAGGAACCATACTTCTATCAACAAGTTAACACTGAAACTTCACTGACAGTTAAACTACAGAGTTATCTCAAGTACACTCTCTGTATCTAAAAAAAGCTTCTTTTGACATTTAATCTGACTAACACCAAGGTGATGTTGCATAAACAGAAAGCACTTTAGGCTGTGGGGAGGTGGGGTGTCTGTGTGCCTCTGCTCCTCCCCTAACAGACACCTGCATGACTAATGCAATGCCTTTCACACACTGAAGTTAAGCCTTTCCCCAGGCCATGGATTAACACCTGTTCTACCAACACACTTCTCAGGATGCACAGCCAGACCATGGCAAAGGGGAGGGGAGAATGGGATTGCACCATGTTGGCTGCTGTTCCTAGCACTGAAGAGCAGGGATTTGAAGGGCCTGGCTGCTCCTACGTGGTTTTCCCACTCTTGTCTCCCACTTTTGGTCATTTCTGGCTGTGGCTGCTGTGCTTGCTCAGCTGTGAGGGAAACAGATGAGACAAGTACTGGTGACACTGAGACACATGGATCCTTGCTCTGTGTCTAGCCTTGCAGGGGAAGGAACTCTCCCAAGGCATTCTACCATTGACTGAAACATTGTCCCCATACACAGGGGTGTGTTTGGATAGGCCAGCATTAGCCCAAATCACCGACTCTCAAGTCAGATCACCTTGTTTCTTTAAGAAAAAAAAGAAATACCCTCAGAAAAGAGTTTTTTAATCCACTTCCCCATTTGATTTTATTTTAACACCAGTTTCTCAGCTTTGCTGAGCCAATGTTACCACTTTCAAACAGTGCTTGCACTAACTTTGAGAGCCTCAAAATGCACTTGTACTCAGTGAGTGCACAGTGCAACCCAAGGATTAGACAAAAAGTCATCCATATTTCCAGTGTTGGCAGCCTTAGAAAGGTGAGTTTCCTATAGGATGGATGACCCATAAAGAGGACAAAACCAATGAAAATCCCTAAAATGGACAACAATGAGCCATGGCTACTGTTCAAGTAATTTCCATAAAACATTCTGTACAGAACACAGGAGTATCAGTGTAATAAAAACTCCCAGGGATATCTGCAATACACACAGGTACTGCAACACTCCCGAGCTACAAGACATGCCAAAAGTAGACTGCTACCTCTACTGTCATCCATCTCCCCATCTCTTGAGTGTTCTGACTGGGCATCTGGGGGTGTCTGAAGCACAGCCACACTGTTCTGATTTATAATCTTCAGTTTAAGCTTTGGTTTCGTCCGTTTTCTTCTCGGTACTGTAACAGTGAGGCTCTGTAACTGAGACATGCCGGATTCTGTCAAGCAGACTCCATCCTGGGTGTATGTCTTCGGTGGGTCTATAAAAGTTGAATGAATCATAACAGCAATATAAAACTCTTTAATTTACAAGTCTTAGATTTTTCAGGAATAGCACTTATAAGAGTTAACAATCCACATGTATGGAGCTGATCCGTGAGTGAAGAAATTGGTCTAAATAAAACGGAGGTATCTGACACTGTTTTACACATTACAGTCACAGCTTTATTGCCCAGAGTCTGATGTCAAATCCAGCAACAATCCATTACATTGCTATGGAACAACCTATATCAAGGACTCATTAGAAAGAACAATGTCATTATGGAAACTGGTGCCTCGCAGGGTATTTCCATATCACTGGCACTCACAGAAACCTGTGCAAGTCTTACTTTGGGTTCCCATTGCTGCTCAGTCAGGGCCCCCATCCAGCCTTCAGCACTTTACCTTCACCATCTTAATGACCTTAACTCTGCCAGAACTCCTGGTAACTCAGAAAAGTTAATCAGCCCTATTTTATAGGCAGACTAAAACCAGGTTTTATCAAGTGAGCTGCTCAAAATCAAATTGGAAATTGTGGGTAGAACCCAAGTCTCCCAAGACCTGCCAGACTGCTTCCTCCTCAAGGTGTTACATGACAGCTGAGTCTATTGATAAGCTCCAATATTCCTTAATTCACCACGCAGAAAGGCTCTGTCACCTGCGCTGGGGCACTGCAAGTGGAGGTTTGGGAACTTTCAGGGAATTACCAAATAATGAAGAGGCTGCAGTGATGCTTCAGCTCCTTGGAGCCAACTAAATCACGATTTGATAACGCAGGTTTTGCAAACATACAAATATCATAACATTTGTTCCCTTTAACCGAAAAATATTTTCTTAAGTAACATCTCACATCACAGCTGGTCTTGAACACAATTCTTCCCAGTTGACTGTCTTCTTATACAAAGTTTAAAAGGTGTGTGTTTCAGAAACATCTCATAAACTCTTTTTCAGATTGAAGATTTGAGGGGAGAACCTTCTCTCAGAACTACATTTGTGTGGTATCAAATGGAAAAAAACTTCAAAGTGATGGAAGCTGTCCTACCATGATGGAAGCTGCTGGGTGCTATCATTATAAAAACTGACTTGTGAGTAGGCTTGTCCAGATTATAAATTCCTAGCACAATCCAGACAAATACAGAAAAGTTGTGTCCTCCTACAGCTCGAACCTGCAAGCATTTGTGTACATGCCTGACTCAGCCACACTGTTATCACCACTGATATTAAGGCAAGCAACTAAATCTGCAGGATCAAAGCATAATTTAAAGTAATTATTATAGTGCAGGTATGGCAGGCAAAAGAGAAGAAAGAAGAGAGAATGAAAAAAATGGAAAGCATGCTGTGGTAACTGAAGGATAGTTAATGCTGTCTGTTATAAAACCATAAAAAAAAGGAATTTTTGTCTCATGTAAAAAAACACCCTTAAAATATGCTAAATGATTAAAAATTAAGCATTTACATTCTTTACCTAGTTCTTTTGATTTTGAAATAATCTGAGCTCCAACTGATGAATCACAACAGTCCAAAGAAGGCACTGAAAAATATAAGGAAAATCATTTCAACTTTTAAAAATGGTGACTTGATTTAAACTGAAACTATCAATTTTCCTTCAGACAGTTCCGTTAAACTCCCTAATTTATACTGTTGGCAACATTGACTGGCACCTTTAAAATGAAGTGCTTTTCAGTGTCACAGACGATGTGACTACAAAACAAGCCTGATACAAACTGAAGTTCTCCAACTTCCTGGAGCCAAGAATGGCATTGGAATGGCACTGAACTTAATGGTAAATTATCTCCTTCTACTGGGCCAAGGGCAAATGAATACACTGGACCTATTGGGTTGGAAAGGAACCTCTACACTAGTCATGATGTTCAGGTTTTGGTGCCCTAATCATGAAAAATGGGAGGGCTTTGTGAACTGGGTATCGACCAGCATTTCCCCAAGGAGGGGCTGGCACACTCTGGCAGCTTTGCACACAAGATTACAGAGGTGTCTGTGCTGTCAGGTCTCTCACACAGCACACATGAGAAAGCTGATATATCTGAGAACAGATGATACAGGACTGGCTGAAGTTAGATAGGGTAATTCTTAATCAAGATAAGAATATCAATAAATGGAACAGCAGAAACTCAATCTATACTCTACAGTTTGTGTGCTATGGGGAAGTACTGGAACAGTGTGACTGAAAAAATAATGATCAAAATGTCCTACTACACGTGGCTACTGCTGCTGTGGGTAGAAATGCTCTTTCCACCTGCCTTAACTACATAGCTGCTATAATGCTTCACTAACCTCTGATGTGTAGACTAAATTTTACTATTAGTAGTGACTTCACAGAGATTATGTAGACAGTAAGTAAAGTGAAAATTAGGAGCTTCTATCTCGCAAACATTGAGAACTAGAATCAGAAAACCTGTTAGTTTGGCACAGTTAGCATTACTACACAGGCAAGTTTATCCACGTTTTTTCCTTTTTTTTTTTTCCTAGAAATCTTATTCATGCTGAATTTAAGACCTGGATAACACCTGGAGTATTTACTTTGTGTCTGCCACACAAGATGAGACTGCTGAGGCTGAGCAGCTGTGGGAGGTTCAGTGTGTCATGTCAGACCAGTGAACATATGCTGCTGACCACCCCACACACATCCTGGGAATAAGGGCCAAGACCAGGAAAAGCACAAAAGCTTCCAAATAACACTTAGAATGGATATGAAAACTACAGAATTCTTTCTAAGCATATAAGCAAATTTACAGTCCTTTAAAAGTTTTATGTAAGGTGTAACTAAGATATAGGATATAATCTACAGGAAACCAATATTCCATGCAATTAGTAAACAAAAGAAGCCTACATGAATTACTGGAAAAGTGATACACAACAGTGGGACGAAAAGACAGGGAAGAAAATAAATTGAAAATTACATTTTGTAAGAGACATGGAACTGAAGGGAAACAAAAAATGTGGGACAAGCTGCAGGATGGAAGATACTCAAAAGCACTGAATTGAAACAACAGAAAAAAAGGCAGATTGTAAGAACTACTCAAAGTGGAATAAAACATTATCTGTTCATTTAATTGGTTATAATTCACAAGATGTTTTAAGACTGAGATAGCAATTATTGAATTGGAATCTAAGGTAAACAAAAAATTCAGAAAGACAAGTCATAAATGGGAATTTGAAATCCTTATTTAAAAGTCAAACAACAGAGAGCTCTTCTAATCCAGGTCAGATAGTGAATAATTTTAACTCTGGAGACTGAATAGAGTTGAAATGCTCAAATAAACAAGCTGATAGTGACAAAGGTGAGGCCTTCAGAGACCCACTCACAAAAACTGCACAACCAACCAATGTTTGAAGGCAGTATCAAACAGACTTCCAGAAGAGGAGCTAATTAGAGTGCAGATTAAGGATTAAAATCAATAAAATGGATAGCAGAAAAACACCATATTGTTAGAGAAAGACTGTTCAAATGAGAAAAAATAAAAATTGAACAAAAAAGTGCTTTCTGAGGCATTCAGCTGAAGTTTAACCAAAATTGTTAAACTTACTTGCAAAAGGGTTTAGACATGGTGAATATTGTACAGTATTTAGCAGTTTCAGCTGAAAACAAATAACTGCACAGAATACAATATGATCACAAGAACCACAGTTTCAAAAAGAAAGGGGCTGCCATTTGTAAGGCTGTAAAAGAAAAGAACAATTCTAGGAAGAAATGAAACCATCATAAGAAATGGTTGATGTAGAAATACAGCACTAGCAGAGCACTCATTATTGGGTGCCTGCATAACTGTGTGAATGACACAGGGATGTTTCTGTAAATATAGTAACACAAGAACATTAGAGTTGACATAACAAATGTCCCAAATAATAAAAAAAATTCAAGAGGTAATTTTTTAACATACAGTATTATGTTGGGTTTGTATCTTGTATTTGTAAAGTACACAGAATTGGGTTTCAGAATGAAGAAAAATTTAATTCAGTTTAATGAAAATGGTACAACAGGGGCTCCCAGCCATAACGTGTATCACTGGCAGTGCTGAGCATCCCTGGATTGGTAAGTGATACCAGCTCCCCAATGAATCCATGGGCATAGTTACTCGAGCCCCAGGAGGAATAACTGCACAAAGGCAGCTACAGGAACTGCCACCAGATCAGCTGTAACTGGTTACAGAAAACCAGGCAGAGCTGGTCCGTTTGCAGAGGAACAAAAACAGCACCAAGGGAGGAGGAACTGGAGTTTGGATGGAGAGAGGATGGGAGGAGGTGAGGAGGGATGAAATTTGCAGATGGGGCATGTGATGTACAAGGGCAAAGGACAAAAAGGCAGAAGTGATGAGCACATGGTCAAGAACTGCTTGTCCAGGAGTGAATGAGGATGAGGGACGGACACACATCTCCTGAAGGTGCAGGAATTACAGCACAGGGGAAAAGCTGCTGCTGCTGCTGCCCAAAGGAGCTGTTAGCACCTCAAATTCATGAGAATCTGAGAAAATGTTCTACAGGGCAGAGCAATACACTGGGGGACATGTAACTTGAAACTGCACTAGAAGGAACCTCATGAAACACTGGTGAGAGATGATTATTTCAAAATAGTCTAGTAATGAAGGTTTCTGGTATACTGCTTTGGAGTAAATCTTACCACATTCTGGCTTTTGATATTTATGTATGTTCAAGAAGAAAAAAGCTATTTGATCTTTTATTTTTGTTTCCTGAAGAACACTTTGTAAAATTATAAGGTATGATGAGATAGGGAAGAGCTTTTACAAATTTAAAAAAGTTTCCATTTTCTGAAGAAAGTAAAATGGAACCTCATTCTCTTTACCTACACACTGGAACCATTTATTCTTTAATCACAGTGAACCTGCAATGTATTGGTAATTTCGTGGGTTAAGGGGCTCTTGCCTCTTCTAGAAAGAATGTGGTTAAAAAACCTGTAATAACACTTGCAACACATCAAATGTAAAGGGCAAGAACCATCCCAGTAAGAATCCCATAATGTGGTACATTTTAAGAAGCTTTCTACTGCCAACTAACATTTGTCTGTCTAAGTTTATCAAATACTAATTCTTCTGACTTGGAAACAAAAAGTTATAGCAGATTTTCAAAGGAGTTTTAGAATAATTAATGGAAGACCAAAACATTTCATATCAAAGTACATGCAGGTATTTCTATGAACATGCATCAAAGGACATATTCAGACATGCAACTGTGCAAATGTACTCATGTTAGAGAAGTTTTATATATACTGAGTCAAAACAGGAAAGAATAAGCAGACAAACTTGTCTTTAAAAAAAAAAAGGTGACAAAAACTGCAAAGAAAGCTTGGTAACTCCCTGACAGGTCTTGCAAGTCTGGTTCCTATTTCTTGGAACACAAACCTAAGCAACACGAGTTCATGGAGATGTGCAGGAAGGACTAACTCAGGGGACAGCTCATGCCTGGAAATGAAACATCTCTGATATCATCTTGTGAAGTTGTTCTGTCTCACATACCATGGGCTTTAATTATCTTGAAAAAGCAGTTCTGCCAGCTCCAAAGAGAAAGGAAGAAGGAGTATTTCTTACTTGGATCTTTTTTTCTTCAAGTACTCAAAGCTTATTATCCAAATAAACAGAAGACTGTGTTGTATCTGCAAGTTTCTTGGGTTTTCCACTTACAAAACATCCTTCTTTTTGAATTTTTGAAAGTAGATCTCAGCAATGAAGTGACTTGTAGAAAAACAGAAGCATTACTCATTCTTCTATTAGTGATAAAAATGGGTTACTTGGAAGTGTTCCAGCACCTTGTGTAGTTGATCAGGGAGTATATAAACCTCCAAGGTCAGGTCAGTAAGTTATAATTACTGCTGGGATGAGGACATGCCAGTGTAAATGGACATTAGATGCTCTATTGAACTTTTCTTGGCAGACCTCTTGAGCACATGCCTCACAAAATCTTCAGTCTTGATCAGGAAAGCCAATCTTACTTGGTGGATATGACATCTTCTTGGTGGATATGAATATTTCCTGAAACGTTTGCTTAGTTCTTGTACCTTCCTCCTACTGTTCTCTCATGACACCCCACCAAAGGGTTAATATGAACACTAATAAGCTTATGCTAAAAATGGGAATAGTTGTCAATGTTAAAGCAGCAGAGTGAAGCAGAAACTCCTGTGAGCTGACACACAGAGAAAACAGACCTGGGATATCACTCTTGCAGCAAGACCATAAATCATGTCATAGGCCAGTGTAACTGCTGACAGGCCACTCACAGAACATTAACCAGCACCATCCCATGGAATCAGATGCTGTAAATGTGCTTAAGCTGCAGTAACCTCAGCTCCTGAAGTACCACTGCTGTAGAACTGTAATACAGACTGACAAGGCAGTTGGTATCCATGTCCAGAGAAGTGCAAAGTTCATCAGAAGGAACCATACATTTTAGCTAACAAGCAAGTGACAATTCCTGAACAAAAAAGTATGGCCAGTTCTTTCAAAGATTGCAGCTAGGGAGGGAAGCACTGGTCTTGAATACTGGGAGAGCTGAGGAAAAGGCATAAAGGCATAAACACGAGGGAGGAGGGGAAAAATGCTTACACAGACTGTTGGTACAGGTACTGCTGCCTCAAACAACCTCAAAGCATCAAAATATAAAACCTTTTTCTGCTTAGAATTAATTTTCAGATTCTTCTGCAGTTGTAACTTTAGAGAACTGGGCTTTCTTCGTTGCACTTGACAGAGTCAGCTGCCTATTGCCCTTTTGATACCAAATGCTTTTAGTCCTTTCTCCTTATCTTCAATAACTCAACCCAGAATTCCCCATTAGGTTTCCTCTGGCCTTGCAGCCAAATCACTAGAGGGTGTGAAAGAGCTGAGGACACTTCCACCAGGGCCCTTAAAATAAACATGAAAAAAAAAAATCTTACTTCTACCACGAGCCAACTCTCCATCAGAGACAAGAACCGTAACACATTCCCAAGCCTATTTATCGCAGTGTGTAATCCTGCCATTGGTTCCGATCGTCTCCTTACCGTTTGTTGGTGGTATGTATGGCCTACAAATGGTACAGTCAAAACCCATATCAGCTATGTTTTCCACTTCCTCCTCTGTGTTTAAGTTCTGACAGATTGCATGCATCCATCTAGAAATTAAGTGGGGGAAAAAATACAATTTAAAGGAAATATGTGGTGTTTTAGGAGTCCCAAACATCAGCCTACGGTCCAAGTAAACGTGAAGTAGCTGTTTAGTTTGCATTCTTTAAGGGAGAAACCCCAGAATCAGGTTTTCCACATACAGCATCCCCCTACTGTGGTGTGTATATGGAGTAGCAGACCACCTATTTCCCTTCATGGGAAGGAACTCTACAAAACAATGTCCCGGACCAAATATGTTTTAGTATTATAATTTTCTCCCTATATTGCCATCATTTCATACAATGTAATCCAGGTTTAGCCTCCCAACAATAGTCTTGTGAGGTAAATTAGTTTTATTTTTATGGGACGGGGGAAGAGACACAGATTGATTAATTAATTTGCCCAGAGTCAGATAGTTAAGTCTGTGTTACAACTAGGAATGAACTACTAAGAGACTTCTGAGACTCAATGATCCAGTGTTCATTACCACAAGACCATTCCCTTCATCTTTATGCTTTTACATTAGGGGGAAAAAATTAAAATAAGCCTTAAACAGGAAAAACCTGTAAAATATTAGAAATCCTTACCGATCACATTGTCTACACTGAATTATGAGCTCCTCATCCCTGTACGTGCGATAGCAGATTGGGCAGGTGGACAAACTTGCACAGGGAGCACACTGTGTGTAATTATTTTGCCATTCACATCTTAAACCTGGAGAAGTTGCTCCACAGTGTCTGCACCAAACACACCTGCAGAACAGACAAAATGATCTGTTACTTTCAGTTCACAGGAAGATTACTTTGTGGCTCTTCTCCTTAGAACAAGGTGAGTAATTAAGTTTTAACTTAGTCTAACAACAAATGTTTAACAACAATTATAATACTTTTTTAACAAAGTTCCTTCAAACTGCAAAAACAGGCAGATGGGTTTTGTAACAGCTCAATGGGTCAAAGGAGTTTCTGCTTCCAGTTGCCATTCACTTTTAGATCTGGAGGCTTAACCATGTGAGAGGTCTAGTCTGTTTGTGTTTCACCCAAGTAAACCAAATGGTTTTCAGAGGGTTTTATTTTGAGAACAATTTGGTGAAGCAGCCATTCTTTTTTCCAGCTGAACGCTGGAATGAACATTCCAATGAATGTAAATTGGAAATTTTTTGGGGGTAAGAGTTTCAAAAGAAAAATTTTGTCCACCTCTACTTATGTGGGTTTTTTTGCATGAGGAAGCAGTACCAAGAAGAGATAACAGTTTCCCTAATAAACTGATAATTGAATGAAGCAATTCAAAAGTATTTTGTTTGCTTTAATACACCTGACTTAGATACAATTAAAACATTATTACAGTTCAATTGACGTTACAAATACGAAGTGACAAGGAGAAACAGAAGAGGCCAGCAGTCAGGACTTCTGACCCCAGACCCAAACACACCATTTGCATTTCCAGCCTCCCTTTGGGACAGTCTGCAGGGGTGGATCCAGGCAGTATGTGTGGTAGCTGATGTCGCAGTCATCACAGAGGAGGAGTCTCCCTGGATCTGTGGCTTTCCCACAGGCTTCACACACTGTGCACTCCAGGCACCTCCAACCTTTGCTGAGCACCACTTTAGTAATCTGCAAATGGCAAGGTGCAAATGATTTGAAAACTGCTCTGTGAAGTGTGATCCATGAAGGTCTGGAGCCCAGGATGCTCATCTGGACACAGCACCCACGTCACAAGGGGCTGTTTGTCACTTAGACTTTCTGAAGCTTCAATAAACAGGATCGGATCAAACAGATCCTCCTTTTTACCTCCTTTCTACCCTTTTTAGAAATGGATGAAATGTTCCCCTTTTTCAGTCACTTCACCTGGCTGCCATGACTTTTCAAATATCATGGAGAGTGGCTTGGCAACTACATCAGCCAATTCCCTCGGGATTCTGGGATGCACCTCATCAGGTCCCAGGGACTTATGCACATTCTGGTTCCTCAAGCAGTCACAGATCTGATCGTCTCACATCATGATGGGACCACAATAACCAGTGCTGGGGTTTGTTTTAGTCATCTGAAGCAAACAACTAACTTATTGGAGTTAATATGTAATGTAAGAGCAGTGCATAAACATAAAGTCAAATTATAATTGCATGAAACATGCATATGGCATTTTGTAAAGTACATGTAAAATAAAGTTTTGTGACATGTTGAAAAAAAAAATCCCACTTTTACATAGATGTACTTATAACCAATGAAGAGTGTATAGTGTATACACTGCAGTAAGTAGCTTATTTTGTGCTTGCTAGGTCATTTCATACCATTCAAATTTAATTTTCACACATTCTCTCCTAGACTAATGAATGTAAAATGTATTAATTAACCACTCCAACTGCTGTCAATTCTGACAGCCAACAGGCAAATTGAATCAACTAAACCTTATGCCCCCAGTAAATGAAGATGCAGTATAATTTTTTCTTTGTTTTTAATTCTGCTTGTGTTTAGGTTTTAAGCTTATATCTCAAACTGTTATTTTAACCAACTGCAGGATAATCAGCACTATTTATGGTTGTGAAATTACAAAAAGGTTAATTTCTCTTGAGGCAATGCATACTATAAAATGACATTTAATTAAAGTCTTTCACAAGTCGCATACAAATAATGGTCACATTAGCTGATGAATATCTAACAAGTTAATGACTCCCCTAATTACCACAAAACCAAAGGCAGCATAGTGCTATTAAAGTACAATATGTAAACAGTGTAATCAAATGATTTCTTTTATGTAACAAAAGCACTCACCTTAATACTGACACAGTACGGATGGTAACACTGACCACACTGAGAACAGGCAAGCAACCTGCCCTCAGCACCTTGGCCAAAACTCCCACAAACTACACACATATCCTGGAATGACAGAGAAGAGCAGACTTTCAACACGTGCCAGACACTACATTCTGAAAACATATACCTGTAAAATCCAGCTACCTTGCTCTATAATTTAACTCCTAACAAGGACATTCATTCAATTTTTTCCTAATTAAAAGCTGGGAAACAAAATTAAAATACAATAACTATTATCCTAACCTGATGGAGAGTGAACTTGTCACTGTTAGAGAAGAGGACAACTGTATTATGCATCGAGTTTTCTTCCTCATCTTTATTAGATGAAATATCCATAGTTGTGACCTATTAAAAAACACAAAACATGAAGAGCAAGCACATCACATTTTCTAAGACATGAGACAAGGTGAAACTTAATATGCTAGAGAATACAAGCTTTGCAAATATTTATTCATATAGTATGAACTTCATAAAAAGCTACCTCCATCAGAAATTGCTATATTAATTCACATTTTCACATCAGTACAAGTATTATCAGTATTATCAGTTTTACATACACATTCTCTCTCTCTCTCCTCTGTTCCCCTTTACACATTATCCCATTGCACTTCAAAATGAAAATGGAAGAAAAGAGATAGTCTAAGAAAAAAATCACTGAGCAGAAGTTGTCATACTGTGCCCAGTCTGGTCTGTTCCCTGTATATAAACACTTCTTATCAAAAAGTTAATTGCAGTGACATACTTTTGAGTATTAATTCAAAGAGCAATTGCAGAAATGTAATTTTTCCCATATTGCCTAAAATGTGGTTTAGCTAATGTTCCAAGTATGTCAGAGGAATAAGCCAGAGTTCTAAAGTTACTTGCTGTAAGCACTTTCTTTATGAGGCTTATCTATCTTGACCATAAAAACTTGCACTGAACTTGAAACAGCTGTTTTGATCTCAATCCATAAGCTCTGACTGTAGACAGTCATTTTCTTTTTGATCAAGAGATTGGTACTCTGACCTGCCCTTTATTAATTCAGCATATACAGGCACATACAGCTTCTCAGGAAGAGAAACAAGGAAAAAAAGACTTCAATTTTGTTCTGACCTTCATGCAAATACTGCTATGCAGAATTTGCTATCCATGAATTTAAACTAACAGGCCCAACTATTTATTCTCTGATCCAGTAAGATAAGGGCACAGGGTTCTATATAAAAGATTGAATGCACGATAGAGAAATATAACCTTGTTTTACCAGCTGTTCCAATTTTATAAATGGGGATTATTTTAAATACAGTATAAGTCTTATACAGATAGTTTTGTTTAAATAATAATTTAAATATTTTACAAGCCCAAACATCACTCTAGGGACAAATGTAAATATCATTACAACAGCTACAGGAATCCTTCTGATACACTGTTACTGGAATTCAGCTTTTACTGAGAAACAGCCAAAAATGGAATATATTATATTAAAACATATATATATATATATGTTTTAATTACCAGTTGAGAGCACTGCAGCTGTAACTAGCTAGTTAACCAAAAAAACACGTGAAACACCTTGACACTTTCAAGGAGAGGATTTCCCTTGTTTGTTTTTCCACAGGTTCCACCAAGTTCTTGGAATTGCTTGCACTTACAAAAGAGCAGACTTTGAAGGACAGAAAATATTCCCATTTCAAACATTTAACTGGCAAAAGCTGGTCTCTTGGTATTGCTCACTTCACCTACCATACAAGACAGCCACATCTCTGCTCTGGAACTCTCAAGCTGCCATCTATTTGATGACTCAAAGGATCAAATTTCTGAGGTAAATTGTGGAGAGTGATGTCCATTTTGTATTTATAGCAAGTTACCTAACATGCCCTAACCCTGGGGACAGGGAAGTCTGACTGATGCAACTTACTTTGTTACCAAATTCTTTTGGCCAAGTGCTTCACCAAAACTACTCAAAAAAAAGTTAAACCGAGGAACGGTCCCTGTACTGACACAAGACACAAGATAAAGAGTAGAATAAATTATCAGTTTTCTATGTGGGAGAACAGCACTAGTGGAAATCTGACAGGGCATGTCTGCTAACAGGCGGTGCTGTTCAACACACTCGTGTGCAATCTGAAAAATCAAGTGAGAAACAAGGTGACAAAGCTTGCCAACAGGATTAGAATATTCAGAGTAATAAAACCCAAAAGACAACTGTGAAGAACTGCACAAGAACTTCATAAAGCCGAGTGCTGGGCTATAAAGTGGCAGATGAAAGTCCACAAAGTAAAGAAAAGAACATGACAAAACAACTGATAAGAATGATCAGAAATATGGAGTAGCTTCCATATAAGGAACAACTCCAAATACTGGTATTCTCCAGTGTGGCAAGACAAGAGTGGACTGAAAAGGAGGAGAACTGATGGAGATCTATAGAAAATGAGTGGCATGGATGAACTGAATAGAAGCAGCTCTCCACTGCCTCTTCTTTAAGAGCAGCAGACTAAGGGGCAGGCAACTAATCCAGCAGGCAGCAACTTAAAACAACAGACTAATAAGCTATAGAACTGAAAAAAGTTAACATGGTTTCCAAAAGTTTTTAAAAATGAGTGGGCAGATCCACGAAAGAAAGCTCCAACACAGGCTGCCCAAGACAAAGATACCACCTCCTGTTCAGCAAGTCCCCAAACCACAAACTGTTGAAATGTCTCCTTCTGTTCTGTACTCTCCCCCCAGCACTCAGTTTTGGTCCCCTGGGTAGAAGAACCTCTGCTCTGATCTCCTATGGCTGCTGTGACATTCTCACACACAAGCCTTGCTCTCCCATTCTGTGTCATTCCAGTCAGTGCTGCCCTTTACCCAGCATGTTTTCCATGCAAGAAAATGGAAGGAATGCTTAAGACTCCCAATGGTTGTGTCTTCAAGTGGCAAGAGCAGTGTAAAATTGCCTCAGGTCCATCAAGCTGTGGTGTTCCAGTTCTTCATCACCAGCAGTAACAGCCAGGCTTTATCAAACACCCCCTGCTTTTTAGGGCTTTTTAGTTGGTTTTATAAAGTATTTTAATACAAGAATTATAACTGAATAAAATTACGTTACATTAACAGACTGCAATATGACTTTAAAAAAAATGTTCTTACCCCTGGAATGACCACAGTCCCAACTCCATTCTTCAGTTTTGATCTTCCTCTGCCACCTCTTCCTGAAAGACCAGCACCACGTGGTCTCCGCTTCCCTGGGAATCCTGATCCACGGCCCTATTCAATATAAGATAACAATGTAAATGCAACCTGAAGTTCTTTTGTTATATGGGATTCAAACTTGTTCAATGCATCTTGGGAAAAACATAAGTAAAAAAACATCCTATGACTTCAAGTGAATGTGAGCCCACGAGGCCATAGTCATTAAATCACTGCATAAATCAGTAGGAAATACCTTTAACTACTTACATGGCATAATATGATGACCTTTATCACCAGTGAGAAAGCAGCCAAACCCAGGAATGTTTATTTTATGCTCAGGAATAACTGGAAATATGGATGTTTTTTTCCCCCATAGTTGCAAAGTTTCCAAAATAAATTTGTTATTCTATGATTCATTTTCTTTTCTTTTTAAGCAGTCAGTTCAGACAGTCATGGGACTTCTGAAAAGGGTCTGGACACTTGATTACTTGTAACCATAGATGCTTTTCTTATGCTATGAATAATCAAGCAAAACCTGGAATTTATTAGGATGCAATCCTGCTCCCAAAGCAAGAGCTGGCTCCACGAAACTCTCTTAATTCCGCAGATACAGAGAGAGCTTTTTATATTAATTCTATCAATTACACTCAGATCAACATTCCCCATAACGTGCTTACACAATATTTTTAGACAGCTTTTTTTCTCCCTTCCTTATTTAAGATGCAGCTGCACAGTTGCAGTGTTGTGCTTTGGAGTATTCACAGTATCTTCAACTACAATTAACTTTGGAAAAGCAAGTATGCTTTTAATAATAATTACCTGTTATGCATACTGTGACTTTGTTTGAAACGTTGTTGTTTTCTGGTTTGTTTTGTTTTTTTAATTTCAAAAGGAACTAAGCACGAAGAGGATTCCTAATCCTCCCTTATCAATTCCAGAGAGAAAAAGAACATATTCACAACATCCCCAAATTCTGGCTGGTATTAGCAGACATCTTTACAATGTGTTTCAGAGCCTCTAATCTGTGTAACTGATAATAATTATGTCATATACTCAAATAAGCACCTTTCCTACTATGAAATAAGCAATGAGATTATTTATTTGTGAATAACCTCAGTTCCTAGTACAGCCCAACTCCATACAGAGTATCTAGATATGGTGCCCATATCCAAACATTTGCTGTAAAATACTTTTAATAGCAAGGCAATCCATAAAACAGTGTTGATGGAACCACAAAGCTCCCAGGGGACAGTGTCCCCAGCACTGAACAGTCTTTACTGATGGAGACACAAGTTCCCTGGATGGAAAGCAGCTCTATGGGCTCGATATTCCTTACAGTGTTTTTCAAATATGCCAACTTCTGCCTTAAAGAAGATATAGAAGTTTATGATCATAATCAAAGGGAGAATTCTAGGATCCCAATGTAAAAATTTTATTAACATCCATCTGTTAATGGAAAGAGAAATCCAGTTTCTCTCACACAACAAGGTAATATATCACAATGCTATTTGAGGGGTGAAAGGAAAGATGCTACTGAAGGCTATTTATATGTACTGAGGTGAAACAAAAAATGTTGTCCTTAGATATCTATGGAGTTAATACATATGCACACACAGGACATACAAGCATCATTTTTTTAAGATGGAAATTCTTCTGACATGTCTCTTATTTTCTGCTTTAGATGAGGTATCAGTATTGTTATTTTCACACAACTAGTAACAGGAATAAACATGTATCTGTATCAATGTTAATGCTGAATATTAAGCTGAAAATTAATGCTTGAAGCAGCAAAAGCTAAGCTGATGTCAAATTAAAATAAAATTAGCATGAGAGTTAAAGTGAGATGAACGTAAATCACTCGGAAGCTACAGCTATCTGTCAATGTCATCACTTGGCTTTTTTGGCCTTTATTTAAAAGGTCAAAAGTTCTAAGTTCTACTTAGTTTCTTCAGGTGTTTTTAATGGTAAATGTCACTGTGGATACAAGCTTTGGTCCATCTAATCAGGTAGGAAAGTTCTTATTTATTTCCCCATCAGCTAAAAATGATGTCACTTTGAATGTACTCTGCAAGATTCCTCCACAGCAACAAATTCAAGCCATCCCTCAGATCTCTGCTCCTTTCCATGCCTGGCTTACCTTACTGCCAGTCTTAAGGACATTTTCCTTCTCAGGTAATTTATTTTGACAGCTACGTAAAGCCAACCACAAAAAGTGATGTACTCAACACACACAAAAATTGGGTAAGACAAAGTATTCTTTGCCAGTGGAAATCAGGGCAATGCCATCATACTGTACACTCTGGAAAGCACATATTTTTTTAACCTGAAAGCTCCAGAGTTTCAATAAATTTTAGAGGCCTTCAAACAGTAACAGAATGGAAGATTAATTCAGTTGTGAGATACAGAATTTCATCACTAGTCTCTACAGCAGAAAGATAGCAATGGATACATGAAAATAAATTCAAGTTATTTACCACTTTGATGCTCCAAATGGCACTGCCAGGAAGCTGTCTGGATTTAAAAATGTCCCGACCTTCTGAAATGTCTGGGGACCAGGAAGGTGGGCTGACTGTATTATTGGTACTCCAAGCCCCCTAGGATACGGTAGGTGAGAAAATAGATGTATAAAACTTTGCAACATAAAAAAAAATAAGAAAAAAAGAAAAAAGAAAAAAAGCAAGCAACAAAAAAAAAAATCTGAAAAGCAAAGCACATGCAGGCATAGGCATTTCTATATTAACTTAAGTAGTCAATTAGTTCACTGAGTGAGAGTAAGGTAGGAAATTTTTAGGTTCTTATTGAAATATACCCTAAAACAAATACTAACCCACAACTGATGGTTAAGTACAACAAAGTGAGTTTTATAAAAAAAGCATAATATAAATTGAAAGCAAGCAATCACAACATCAACAAATTACTTCCCTAGGTTTTATTGTATCAATGAAGAAGACAGTAGTTTGAGGTGGTAACATCCCCTCTTATATTCCAAATCACATTCTGAAAGAAGTTATGGCCTTAGTTGACCTTTGAGACTTAACTACCCACAATCACAGCAACAAAAGTGAAACAAAAGGAATATGAATAAACCACTGGACAAAAGAAACAAGGTGCCTTCATGTTTGCCATAAATAAACCGCTATAAAACCCCACAGCTAAATTTTTTTTCACCCCAGTGTTTTCATGTTATGCTGTGGTATCACATTTTAACATTACTATATACATGTAATAATACACATCCATACGGGGTACTTACAAACTCTTTTTAACTAATTGATTATGATCCCTACTTACATAGTTGTACATGGTGAGATACTGTATAACTGTCACAAGAAATAAGGCAAAACAATCAGAAAATGCTAAGATAGACAAGAAAAAAAATGCTGAAGTACCTCATACACTTTAAAATCTGTGGAAGATAACAGATTCTTAACACAAAATAAAGAGTGCAGGAGACAGACATCATAAATAACTTCATTCCAAAAGTACACATGAGAATAGATAAAGGATAATATATGTTCCTAATTCTAAATTTGTGAGAGTAAAAAATACCGAATATCCAGATGACAAGTAAAACAGATGAAAAGTACAGGTTTACCTTCTTGAGAATGCCATTCAGCAGCAAAATCACATGGATAACATGGAATAACCACATGCATACTAATGGTCCCAACTATCCATACAGACATAGCTGCTCACACGGGCAAGACCAAACACATTTACACCTTAGAATGCTGGCCTATACAATAATAAGTGTTAAGGAAAATGAGATAGCTTTGCAAAATGTGGGATTTTTCTTTTCTGAAATGAAATCTCTCCATCAGGAATGTGTGGGAAGAGTCATCAAAATCTCAGACTGTAAGGAGGTGTCTTGCTAACAGCTGCACTGACTGAAAATAGGGCTACCCCTCACCTGCTTTCGGGCCAGAAGGAGCATGGACAAGCCTTCCCTAATAATCCATGTAAGGCCCAGCCAGGTCAGCTCAATCTGCTGCTGAAGATGAGCATGAGCCAACACCTCCCATCCCCTTGAGGAGATGAGAAGAAGCTCATCAGACATCTCGTGCTTGCAGAGCTGGGTGGGCTGTGACCTGTGCTGCTCAGTGAGCTCAGTATTCAAATTGGCACAACAGAGCCAAAAGAAAGTTCATTAGTGACCTAAAAGCCTAATTATGCATAAAAGTCACATGTTACAAACGCCAACATTTGGTACAACCCACAGTGTGTACACGGGTGGTTTCAGCATAAATCTGCTTTCTAGGAGTTCAGCTCTGCCTGCACAGGAAAGGGAATATGGACAATACAGCACTTAAAAAAAATGAAAACTTGACAACTCTGCCCACACAAGGTGGTAAATCAGACACAGAACCTACAAACTGCTAAGTGCCCAGACCACCTGTGTGTTTTTAAATGCCCATCATTGCCTCCCCTCCGCCAAGGTGCTTCTAAAATCCACTCCAGCTGAACTGCCAGTGCCAGCAACTGCTCACCTGCACTTGGGCTACAGTGAGTGTGCTGGATTAAATGGTTGAGATTGTAGGATTTTTTTTTCTACCCCAGTTTTTTGCTTGACTTCAGAGAGATGGTCATCACACAAACAACCCAGCAGATCAAAAGGATCATCAGCCTCTGACAGGGGAATGGTGTGGAGCAGAAACCTTCTGCACCTGCAAACTTAGAGATGGACGAGAGTCCCTGTTCACACTCAGGACACAAATTCATGACAGAACAGGGACACCAAGTCAGAAATGGGGGGAAAACAAGCAAAATGGACACAGAGGTTTGATTCATCAACTGACACACCAATTAGCAACTACATCAGCAGGTCTGTGGCAATAGGAAATTTACCTTAACTATACTAGTCATGGGTTTAATATCAAATAAACGTCAGTTTTAGCAAGATGAATTTAAAACATCAATTGAATTTTAATTACAGTTTCCCCCTATATTTCTAAAATTAATAATGCATAGTAAGTAACTGTTCTTATAAAATGGCAACTCAAAATCTGTATAGTAACACAAAGAAAATCTATGTATCATAGAAACAATCTTTACATCAATCTATAAAGGAGGCAATATGATGACTAAGGGTCAAAATTCCAGATCTTAAACATGCTGAAAATACTTTATCAACAACTAAAATTACCTACTCTTATTAGGGAGGTACAAAATTATTTTCCTTTTAAGAAGATACACTTTTCTAATGATTAAGTATATTCAAAAGATTAGAAAGCTAAATGAACATTAAATCTGAATATGAAATATTCAGTCTTGCAAAACAAAATTAATTGTATATGATTCATGAACCATATTGTTAAGAATTAAATTGGAAATTTAATCCAACTTTTATTGTAGATCAGAACAATTTGAATTCTTGGTCAGATAAACTTAATTAAAAACACACACTTCCACAATACTATGAACAAATGAAATACATCAAAGAGATGCATTAATTATATTTTGGCTTTTAATTAATGCCTACTACCACACAACACTGAGGAGAAAGTTCTATTCAGTTCATTTACATCAGAACCCCTGCAATTATTATGTACTGTGACAGAAACAGGAAGTTCTAATTCTCCATCATATTCTTGAGTCCTCAAAATTGAACAACACAGCTGCAAGTAAATTATAACAAAAGGAAACCCAATGTCAGCAAGGGTCAGGAGATCTCACTAAATTACCACTGACTGTGTTTAGCTGCTTAATGCTTTATGAATTTGACTGCAATCACAAGTGCATAAAACTGGATTTGCAATTTAATATTTAATGTAATTTTAGGGTTGTGAACAAACTTTAATCAGTTCAAAACACAGCTCCCCTCATTAAAAAAAAAAGCAAAAACCCAACCAACCACCAAACATAAAAACTGTAACAAAAACAAATCCTTGAAAAAAACTCTTTCTGATCTTTTTTCGAACATCTACCTCTACAACAACATCCTTAGTGGTATCATGTAAGTGAAGACATCAGAAATGCCATAATACCCAAAAAAGGACATACAACCAAACCCTTTTTGATGTCATTTTAGAAAATCTCTTAAAACACCTACAAATATGCAGTGAGTTACATAATAGTGACAACCAATATCTTCATGATGAAAATTAAGTACCTCTAATCATGGTATTTTTTCAAGGAACACACTCTAAAATAATACTAAAATAATACTAAAATAATACTTATGGTATTAAAAAAACAGTAGAAGTCTATTATTTAATATGCAATATTATTTTACGAATCATTCTCAGCTCTACCTACCACTGTTACACTGCCACAATTTGTAATACCTTCCATTTATTGACTTCATCTCATGCTTTCCAGGACACATTGTCATAGCAAAAATAACTATTTCAAAATGGTTCAATTCAAGTACACAGATTTCTTCAATTCAAGTACACAGAATGTACCCAATACCACTTATTGTATACCTCCACAGGAAAGAAAACATAGCCATTTTCCTAGTGAAGATTTTTTTTCAAACTAGATATATGTCAGATTAGTCAATAACAAACTTAGATGATAATTTCTTTTAAGACTACTGCTTCAGAAAAAAGAAATATGAAAACGGTTAAAAAGAGGTCCTGTGCCTGGCATAAATTTGGGGCCTACAGGCATGAGTGGAGAATCTGCATATTCCATGGAGAAGATACTGTACAGACACAACCCCAAGGACAGCACTCTAAAAACTTTATCATGCTGGCAACTACCAGTGAATATCTGTGATCTATGAACAACTAAATTTCTCATATATGTGAAAACTAATTTGGTTTCACTATGGAATAGGCTAACAGAAAAAGAAAGGAGACAACCCACAGAATAAACCCAAAGGAAGTCAGGGAGATGCTCAGCCTGGCAAGTAGAAGGTCCTCTCACAGGGCTGGATGCAGCTCACCTATAGCTGAAGGTATGGATAATGTGCCACCCTAAAAAACACTGTCAGCAGAAGTGCACCTTGCTGATAGGAGCTGACACAGAAAAAACCACATTCTCCGAGTGGAATAAGCTTGTACCAGCCAAAGAAATTCAAACCTGTGTAACTGTAGCCACATACTCATTTATACAGAGCTCCCCTTTTGGTTAGAAGGCAGATTTCCTCCTGTTGCTCCCAACCAAAGTTGGGATACCAGCAAAAATGCCAGCAGGGAGACAGGTGGTGACAACATCAGCACTGAGAGTGCAGCCCTGGAAGGGACTCAGGAAGCCTTTTAAAGCAGAATATTGTCTTCACCATTCGTGAGATGGGTTTTAGTCCTTTCCAAACTGGAGTGATGTGATGTGGCAGACACATCACTAAAGCAAAATACTAATATCCCACATAGGAAGTCACTTCAAATTCTGCATAAGTTTGTATTCAGCAGCGAAACAGAACAATTACTCAAATATATTTTATTCGCAATTGTATTAATAGATTCTGTAGAAAGGACTAATAATTCATCTTACTGCCCAGCACAAGACATTACACTTAATGAGAACAAATCCAAACCAGAAACTATTCCTCTGTATGGATTCCCCTGACTCCACTGAAGCATGTGTCTTACAAAATTGAGAAGCAATATATTCAGGATCAAGACAAATTGGTTTTTTTTCTTATTCTTCTTTATATGAAGCTCCATAAACCCATTGCAATGGATATTTTATCATATTTTTTAAACAGGAAGAGGACATTCCACCAAGGTAAGCTTCTAGGAAAAAGTGCAGAATATTACCATCTGTGGTAATTGGCTCATGTTGGCTTGTCTTCAGGGTTCACAGTGATCAGACTACTTATGAAGGATCTGTTATAAACCAGGTAGGTTGGACCAGATGATACACTGTAGTGCCTTCCAACCTCACCCATTCTGTGATTCTATTTCTGCTCCCATCCCCAACTCTCCATTTGGAAAAGTACAAAATTTTTTTTTAAAAAACGAGTTTTTTCAGCAAAAATAGTAATTAAAAAGAACCCCACAAAATAAAAACTAAACTGATTTCTGTCTGCAATCCAAAGGCATTCAAATACATGCCTTACAAACTGTGGATTTGTCCAATTACATCTTGCTCAAAAGGCAAACACCTGCCTGTAGCTGGACATTCCAAAATCTTTTTTTACAGTCTTCAGATCACCATTCAACAGGTTTCAGTCCCTCATCAAAAGCCCAGAGTAGAAACTTGGAGCACTGGAGAGAATTTTGTCACTGTTAAGGCATGTACATATTTCTGCAAATATGATATATACACCTTACTGCACAGTGACCTAGAAAATCTACCTGCAGCACAAGAAACACAGAATTCCTAAGCTCAGTGGAAACAGAAGAAAGGTCCTAATAATCAAGTTGATTTCTGAAAAGTTCTATTACATACAAGCTTTTTCTAGTTTAAAATATGATTTGCAAACTGGAGAACAGATTGTCTCAGGGGAGCCCTCATCTCTCTCTACAGCTGCCTGGAAGGAGGTTTAGTGAGGGGGGTGTTGGGTCTCTGCTCCCAAGTAACAATAGACAAGATGAGGAAACAGCCTCAAGTTGTGCCAAGGGAGGTTTAGGTTGGATATTAGGAAATATTTCTTCACTGAAAGGGTTGTCAAGCACTGGAACAGGTTGCCTGTGGCAGTGGTGGAGTCACCATCCCTAGAGGGGTTTAAAAGACACGTAGATGTGGCACTGAGGGACGTGTTTTAGTGGTGGACTTGGTAGTGCTGGGTTAAGGGATGGACTCAATGATCTTGGAGGTCTTTTCCAAACTAAAAGAGTCTATGATTTTGTGATTTAGCATCACAGCAAGGATTCTGTTTTATACCTGACTTCTATACCTCAATTCAACTCAATTTGGTGTTACTTGCACCACATATTAGGAGGTCAGTGTCTGTATTATACACGGAATAAATAGCTACTTCTACAGATTTGTTTGTTTGTTTGTTTTTAAGATATGTATCTATTTTGCCACAGGCATTTACAGCTGGGGTCAGCCTTCATGTTTTCCTCAATGGGCTCTCTGGTGGTGAACTGATTTCACCGTCTCATGATGCTGGTTCCTATGCAGAGCACGGGTGAACTGCACAGAAAAATAAACACAGCTCTTACTGAAACAGGGAAGAAGACAGATTAACTTCCCCAATGGAAAACCTGCATTCATTTTAGGCTGCATAAGAACACCATCCCTTATCAATTTGCATGGTCAGCTAAGAAAGTTAATTTAATTTTTAAGACAGTATGAAGAAAAATTATTTTTATATGTGCTTGTATATAAGGGTAATAACAAAAACACCAGAGATAATCTAAAACCTTCCAAATTTAATTTCTTAAATTATGTTTGTTGCCTTTATTATATACTTTTAACCTTTCAGAACACTCTATCATACCTTTTCTTAAGAACCAAGAATTTTGAACCCTTAGGTGACACGTAAAAATGGAAAGAATTGCACAATATATAAAAAAGCTTTTTTTTAACACTAAGTTCAGAAAAGCATGAAATCATCAACGTAGAACTCCCAAAGACTAAAAATAAATTGTGATGAGAAAAGAAATGTAACACTAATTTGTCACACTGACACACTTTCTGTACAGAATTTCGCAAACATGAAATGAATACTCTGGATTCATAAACCATTTTCCCCAGAACTACACAACTCGAATAGAGAGCAAGATGTTGCAGAAAGCGACAGACTTAAGGATTCTTTTCACTTATCAAATTTAATCCCAGTCAAACCACAACCACTTGTACAAGACAGTGCTTGCATGGTATTTGCTAATGTAACAAAACCACAAAATTATTTACCACACCATTAGAAATGTCGATCAAGAAAATATCTGGCAGCAGAATGGAAACAAGAGTTGCAGCAGGTTCTTCTATAAAGGCAGTTCAAGAAACCTTAACACACTTTGAAAGTACTAGCCAAAATAAATGCATATGTGAAAAATATGGACAGGTAAGTTAAAAGGCACAGCATTATGTATATCTGCATTTGTAGCATAAGTATGACAAACACAACAAATTTTCTTTTACTTTGATCTAACCACAAGCCAAAAGAAAACCTTCTCACTAGAGAACCTTTATGATGGTTGACCTTTCAATTATTTACCATGACATTAATTCCTTGAAGAAATAAACTACACGCTCACTCAGGAGAATAAAAGCATACTATAAGAAATAGGTGAATTTGATGCATCATTCTGAAATTTGAACTATGTGCTTCATAAATATATAATGAGACATTGCACGTTCTTACCTGTCTTGATCTGGGTCTTCCAGGAGAAAACTTGCGTTTGGTGATGGCTGGTTTTCCCATGCCAATTTTTGGAGTGACTGATATGTAAGTTGTTGGGAGAGCACTCCCAGCAGTGGAAGGCAGTGCTGGGGGCTGGCTGTGCTGGACATCTCGTGCAGAATGCAAGTCTAGTGAAACATCTGGCGAGGAAGACACGTTTGTCTTGTTGATATGAACTGACGGGGGAAGTGAGGGGCAAGTCTCAGCTGGTGATTTGATGGGTTTGTCTCCAAGTGGTGAACTATTTACAACACCTTCATTCAAAGAAGTAGTTTCTACTTCTAGAAGAGCTGGTGTTTCTGACTTGTCACAAGTTTCGCCTCTTTCTACATCTTTTTGCACTTTTATTATTTCCAGTTGTTGTTCTACAGGGATAGAAACATCTCCTTTGCTTTCAGTCTCCAGTATTTCTGGCGTCACAGTTACGGCCTCAGGTACTGAAGACAGAGACCGAGAGTCTACTGTGGATACTTCTGAGACCTCCACACTACCTCGTGGCAGCTCTGTCTCTTCAGCCTGTTTGTCTAAATCCTGCTGTGATACAGCTTGAACCCCTTCCATCACCTCCATCATTTTCTCAGTCTGACTGTCACCAGACGCTGGTGTCTTTTTAGGAGACATTTCCATTTCAGCTGAATTCATTTCAACAGAGACATCTGTTTCCAGTTGTGGGGTCTTTTCTTCTGGTGATATGCCTGTAACTAAGTACAACCACATTAAAGGCTCAGTGTGAAAAACAAAAAAAAACCCTACACTGCTGTACTGGTCAACAAGTATACTTGGTACACATCAATCATGCCAAGGGCATATCACTTTACTTAGGTGAATTTAATATGTAGCTTAAAATACACTTCATAAATATCTTTCTTTGTACCTATGCTTACAGTAGTCTGTGTTTTCTGTTCATTATTTTTCTTCCCTGAAAACAGCATAGTGAATCACAAGGAAGTAGACCCAAGATTAATTTTTGAGGAACTGAACACACTTCCAGGTAGGCAGCCAAAAGTAGCTTCTCCTTTATCATTTCTGTGTCTTGAAGATGTGTGCTATCATAAATTAATGTATTTTAAGCTACTGTTCCAACACTTCCAAAAAGCAGACAGCTAAGAATAAGAGAACAAGCACGAATAAAGAACATTTTCCTCCTGGCACTCTTTCAGACTTTAGGAAATCACCTGAAATGAAAAAAATTGATACTGCTCTTAATTTATTGATATCTCATGGATTTCTTTCCAAAATATTTGTCTAACCTTCCCTTCAACCAAATCAAGCACCTTTCATCCACAACTTTCTTCATCAAGGAGTTCCAGAGTTCTTGTTCCACTCCATAAAGAACCACATTCTTTGCTTTGAATTTGGCTTCTCATATCCTCCTTTGATGGACCCTGATTCTCTTACAGACCACTTAATTTCTATTACACTTCACGTGTGTTTGGTAAGATATATTTATTCCTAGAACACAAATGATCAGCTACTGCAACACACCCTGTCTGGAAGAGTTTTTAATTAAACAACTTATCTTTTATTTACAAAAGGTAAAAAAAGAAAATGGGAAATCCTTAAGTAAAGATACTTGTGGAGTTACAACCATGAAGAATAAACTGGAAATGAAAAAAGAAAGAGAAAAAAAAAAGAAAAAAAAAGAAAAAAAAAAGCTAAAAAATTAAAAAAAAAATTAAAAATAAAAAACAAAAAAGCCTTGAAGAAGAAGTGTGAATGACTGTATTTGAACAGCAACAAATCATTGCTTTTTACTATAAAATTCCAGTGTATAGAAGTATTTAAATATTTTTCCAACTTTTGGAGAAAGCCAGTCCCAACGAAAAAGTAAAACAACTTTCTCCTACACAAATATTCTGAAAAGTACCTCTGCTCTCAGTAACATCCTTCTTCAGCAAGAGTTTATACTCTTGCTTGAGAGCTCAGATAGCAGAACTGTGGCAGTATGTCTCCTACTGCTTTCTAGGCACTTTTTCCTCTTAAGTTTATAAAGTACTAGAGACCTTACTGAATGGCACTGAGGAGTTCTGAATTGAATTTTCTCAGAGTGCAAAACCCTTTCTTACCTTCTGGGACATGTCCAACAGCTGATTCCCGATCAGGGCCATCACCAGTAACAGGTTGTTCTTGAAATGTCACATCCTCTCCACCACCTTCCATTTCCATTTCATTTGTACAAGCTGAAGGAGAAGCAAAGAAGTTAATAAAATTGCTATGATGTTTATTCTATTACTTTGGCATCAGTAGTTGCTGTGACTGTTTGACCTTTTGGCTAAAGAGATTGATGTTTAATGATGATAGGAGTTAGGACAAGTCAGGTCAATGAGAAGGTTAGGGACACTACACAGTACTCCTTAAAAATTAAGAACTTTTGACTCATTAACACTGAAGATGTTTTATACTTTTCAGGTGGTGAAACACGTCTGTAAAGCAATTATATACCCCTAATTGTGAAAACATACACATAGTCACTTTTGCATAACCTGAGCAACACAAAAAGGTTTTTTCTTAAATTCCAAGTCTGTTAAATTCAACAGAACTTGTAACATGAAGGCTTCAAGTTTTTATACAAATACTACAATGGCTTATGGCATAGATATGAGGTTCCATCTACTATCAGGACTTGGAACACTGATTTTCAACCTATCTGTTCAACAATATGAAAACTAAATTTTGCCACTTTAGAGCTAGGATATCTTATCTGTCAGTTCCTCCTATTAAATTAATGAATTTGCGTGGAAAAGGCACTATTGAGTGTTTCTTTGGCTGACAGTATCATTGCAGAGCCCAGAAACAGGAAATACTTATTTTTTTTTCCTTGTGTAAAAGCTTTTTCAGTTAAGGAAATTCATTAAAATGCATTATATAAACTAGAAGTATGAAAAACAAAATACAGAGCAAGCATTAACTCGAAAGGAACTGATTCTTCATGGATGTTAGCACAAAAACAGTAAAACAAATATAGCTTTCTGCATCAAGATAAGTTTCTTTAACTTCAGAAAGACAAAAACTATTAGGTGATGCTACTTTTAGCACCCTAAAAGCTGCTCTCAGACTCTGCCAGCTTTAAAGTGATATTTTAACTTGGAGGAAATGATCATTTGGATTGGCTCCAAATTTGATTTTAAAGTACAGAAGTGCTCTCCTGGGTATAAAACACTGCATGACTGTACTAATGTAATAGCTCCAGATTACTCCTAGTAGCTGAGATGACAGTCCTGTTCTTCCTTGGAGAGAAGAGGATGCTTGTTGATGCTTCTAGTAGCTAGAAATCCTAACAGAGGCATTACTTAGAACTTTAGCCCTTCAGATACACCTGTGACTTATTCAAAAGGGTTTTCAGTAGGAGATTGGGTGTTGTCTCACTGTAATTTTTGGACATCTTTGAAGTGTTCTAAGCACAGTGCCTGAGAGTCCAACAGCCTCTCCTAATGTTTCAGAAGGGAAAGGAAGATCTTCAAAGGCTGAAGTGGCCACTCTTTCTAACCCACAGACATTTACCTACTGTCACTGTCCTTCCTCCAGGAGCACCTTTTTCATCATGTCTTTACTGCTCATAAAAAGTAAGCACTTACATACACAGGCTACCATCCAGGAGCATGACTTGTTTACACAAAACATCAATTTGAACACAAACATTAGAGTTTTGCTGTGGTCCAGCATTTCCCCTTTCCTATCAGAAATTTAGACTTTCAAAAGCACAGATACTTATGCAACAGAGCTATCTCTTTCTTTTAACACAAAAATCAGTGCACAAGCACTGCTGTTTAAGGATAAAAAATGCACATGGCAGTTAATCTGTTACATTTTACCTGCTTCTAAATTTAACCACAACTGTACTTCCCCAGGGAAATTCAGGCAGCACGAGCACAGGTGCTGCCCGACAGAGCTCATGGTGTGAAATGCACAATGGCATTTAGTTAAGAGTTCATTGCACAGCTCTTGAGGATGACCCACCAGACTCAGATCAACAGATCCAAGTTCCCTCTGTGCCTCCTTACTGCTACTGAGTAATTTTTTATGAAATACTTGACACTGTTCCACAACTTTCCTTTCCACCTTTTCTGCTTGATTTGGCCACTTAGACAAGAATCTTTCAGAAATAAGGTGACTAATCATATATTGCTTTGAAAAAGGACACCCAATTAAAAGTTGTTTAGTTAAATATACACCTCTCCCTTGAACACAGTCCAGTTCCTACTGCTGTGTCCTTCCTGGACATAGTGAGGGGCAGGGGCACTATGAGACTGGTAAGTAGCAAGGGAGAAATGGGAGAACTGGATGTCTCCAGGAACAACTACCAGAAGCTGATTTTGTCTGGGAGGTAAACACAAATGAATAAAACAGGCTGTTAAATAAATACATTTATGAACTGTACCATATTTAAAAAAAAATATTAGAGAAGTTTACAGCTACAGTCTGGGAAGCTGGAAGGCTGAGAACCACAATTAAGGTGCTTACTAGCCCACGTTTGTATACAGGATCCTGAAGCCATATGGAGAAGACACCTCACCCATGGATTGCTTGAGCAGCTGCTGTTAAATAAAGGAATGGATGAACTCCACAGAGCAGAATATGAGTGGCTGGTTCACAAAAGACTTGTTGAGACAGCTACAGATGCTATATTTGATATCAGCACTTTGGAACTGTGAAGTTTACATTTGATTACCTGTTATGCTGTCAGGTTCAGGAATGAGTTCAGAAGTGTTCATTACATCACATGACTGAGTGTGATCCCCTTCTCCTTGTCTACAAAGAGTGCAGATGTAGTCTTTCAACTGAGACTCCAATTCACTACCTGGAGATTTGTCACATTCTATGTGAATCCACCTGGGGAGATTAATTTATTGTGACCATGACTTAACAACAAAAATATAAAGCATCATAGTAAAAACCAATTAAAAATAGCACTGTTTCCCAATACAATGGGGAAATAAAGATTTTCAACCAATGCTTTATTATGGAGAATTTAAAAAAAATAAACATGATACATCAGCATGTCAAGCAGTGAACAAATTTAACATGAAGACCTAAACTGTCCCTAAAACCAACTGGACTCTACAACATGTATAGTTAACATCATCATATTGCACAGCAAGATACAATAGCATTGAAAATGAAACATAGTTTAAATTCTTAAAATGTAAATAGTGCTATTTTTTAATTTATTTTTTTGTTACTGGAATAGCAAAACACATACTTGAAAACATATAAACAAAAACAGAAAATGCATACTTGAAAATTAAAAAAAAAACAAAACAGATCATTGCAAACAACAGCCTTTTAAATGTTAAGATAATGCCTTTTCCAGTCTGCTTCCTCACAAAATAGGTGCAATTTAAGAAGTAGCTGCAGCAGGTGACTGCCAGGTACCCTCAGGTAACTGCCAATTAATACTTATTTGCTGATATTAAAATAAAGCAACCCACTATTGTTCATTGTATTTAGGGATGAAGGATCAAGAAGCTGCACAAGATGCTGCAGCACTGTACATCAAACTCAGCACACGCCCTTCCCAGAAACACGTCCATGTCACACAGCTCATCATAAGCTCTATGCATTTTAGTACAATTTAACAAAAATTTGGATTCTTACCTTTTGCACATGTGACAATGCAACATATCTTTCTGGAAGTCTTGGAGGCACAGTTTTTCACAGAAAGGACAAGATAAGTTGTCTTGCTGTTGGTAACAACTGTCACATACCAAACAATTATGGTGCCACTGACAACTTGTTCGTGTGCCACACTCAGCACATACTCTACAGTTCTAGAGATCACAAGAATTTAGTTGTTAATTATGATATTTTGCAATGTGATAGAACTGCCATTAACTGACATTTTCCTGTTTTGAGCTAAATGTAATAGTTTTTGTCCTTGGTAACACAAACAAATTATCCAGGATCTGATAACAGCCCATGAAGAACCTGCACAACAGCAAGAAGTTTCCTTGCACTACTCTCTGACTTGAAAGCAGTATTTCTTATGAGACCAAAATTGTTATTGCTAATCTCAGTCATTCTATGTGACTGTCACAAACTGATACAAAATTACATACATCTCATACACAGGGATTTCCCTTGTTATGCTGAAATCATATTTTTATTATTACTTACAGTTACTCAAGAAGTTACTGAAAAAAGCCAACAAATTCATCCTGCCCTCCTCAAATGCAAAGGAACTCGTGAGCTACAGAACTGCTGCTCTAGTAAGCAAGCAGTTGAATATAAAGAGCCTTCAAGTACAGATCACATACACAATTTTACAGGTTTGAGTTTACATTTTAGTTTACAACAGATCATGAGAGCAGCTGTTATCAAGTGAAGGTTATCCATTCCACCTGGATTCTACACTTCTCTTTCCCCCGTGGAGGTTGATTTACTGTCCTACAAAGGCTGCTTCAGCCACTGCACTGACAGCTCCCGTCACGGAGCAGCTGCAGGGCCACAGGATTTACCAACAAGTGGGACTCCTTCAGAAATCACAAGTCATGTTGCACAGCAACAGCAGCCCACAATACACCTGGAACAGCGTAATGTGGGTAACAAAGCTTGGGCCCCTGCAAAGACAAGGAGTGTTCTGAAAGCTTTCCACTTACTTTACATTTCCAGCCGTTTGTTGGAACGGCGTCCATAACCGGCTGTAGACAGAAAGTGTGGTAGCCTTTGTCACATGTGTCACACACCAGCATCTTGTTGTCTTCCCCAGAATGTCTAAGGAAGGTAGCAAGGGGTTAAAAATTATTCGAGCGAGCCATAACAAAATATCTGCTTAATGAAAAGCCTTAACAGGAAGGTACCCAGCTGAACACATGAAAATAAACAAATAGTACTTACAAATAGAGACAATGCCTTCAAATTAATTTTTAAATATGAGTACAGACCACTATTCATTTATTAAGTGCTGAGCCAGCACAATCACTCTTCTAGGTATTGGTCCATTCTCATTTACACATGTGTAGGCAGATTTAATGGCCTTTCTGTACTGAAATCAGCTCAGAATCTGCAATATGCGTTTTATTTCTTTCTGAAGAGAGCATCCAATTTTACTTTTTTCTACATTCTGACTGTAATTTTTCCAAAGAAAAAAAGAAGCCATCACCTCTGACTACCAGAGCTTCTACAGTGTCAACCAATATGACTGCAAGAGCAAAACAAACATTAAAGGAAGAGATTTCAATTTTTCTACAGTCGTGTGTTACAGAGCTCCACCACAAATCCCAGTGATAAAATAAATTTGTAGAGAATACGACAAATAGTTTGGTAATATCTAAATATCTAATATGTGTTCTGCCTCAGTTTAAATAAATTAATTCAATAAGTAAGTATGAAACAAGATTTGCCTCGACAAAGCTTCACAGTACATGGTATTACACATACTAGATACTACCTCATTACCTGGGAGACCTGATAATTTAAAAAACACTCTTTTTGCATGGAGGTATGCTTAAAATGCTTTTCTTCAACAGTGGTAAAAAATTGCCATACTGCATTAATTAATCATAGAATCATAGGATGGTTTGGGTCAGAAGGGACCTTAAAGATCCCCTAGCTCCAATTCCTGTGCCATGGGCAGGGACACCTTCCCCTAGACCAGGTTGCTCGGAGTCCCATCCAACCTGGCCTTGGGCACTTCCAGGGATGGAACAGCCACAACTTCTTTGGGTAACTTGTGCCAGTGTCTCACCACCCTCACAGTAAAAAATTTCTTCTTAATATCTAACCCAAATCTACCCTTGTTCAATTTAGAGCCATTCCCCTTGTCCCATCAGTTCATGCCCTTGTAAGAAGTCCCTCTCCAGCTCTCTTGTTGTCCCTTTAGGCACTGAAAGGTGCTCTAAAATCTCCGCGGAGTCTTCTCTCTCCAGGCTGAAAAATCCCAACTCTCTCAAGTCTGTCTCCATAGCAGAGGTTCTCCAGCACTCTGATCATCTTCATGGCCTCCTCTGGACTCGCTCCAACAGGTCCAAGTCCTTCTTGGTGGGGACCCCCCACCGTGCTGGGGACCCCAGAGCTGGAGGCAGCACTGCAGATGGGGTCTCATGAGAGCAGAGGAGGGGGGGAGAATCTCCTCCCTCGACCTGCTGGCCACACTGCTTTTGATGCAGCCCAAGACACGGCATTCTGGACTGCAAGTGCCCACTGCCGAATCCCCCAAGTCCTTCTCCTCAGGGCAGCTCTCAAACCATTCCCTGCCCAGCCTGTACTTGTGTTTGGAATTGCCCGAACCACAGTGCAGGACCTTGCACTTGGCCTCATTGAACTTCATGAGGTTCACACAGGCCCCCCTCTCCAGCCTGTCCATGTCCCTCTGGATGGTATCCCTTTGAGTGGGACCATTGAGCCAAATCCTTATCCACTGAGTGGTCCATATGTCAAATCCACGTCTGTCCAGTTTAGAGACAAGGATGTTGTGTCAAGTGTTTTCCACAAATCCAGACAGGTGACATCAGTTGCTCTTCCCTCATCCACCAGTGCTGTAACCCCATTGTAGAAGGCATCCAATTTGTAAGGCATGATTTGCCCTTGGTGAAGCCATACTGTCTTTCACCAGCCACTTACTTATTTTCCATGTGCCCTAGCACAGTTCCCAGGAGGATCTGGCCCATGACCTTGATGGGCACAGAGGTGAGACTGACTGGCCTGTAGTTCCCTGGGTCTTCCTTATTTCACTTTGTAAAAGTGGGGGCTACATTTTCCTTTTTCCAGCAGTGGGAACTTCACTAGACCAGCATGACTTCTCAAATACAATGGATACCTCAGGACCCACGGATATATCTCATCAGGTCCCATGGACTGGGTTTGAAAACATCAAATTTTCTTCTACTTTTCAACTAGAGAGAAGGTGTGCTAGCAGCTGCTGTAATTATCCTGTACAACACTTTTAGGGATACCTTTTAGAACATGTTTCTTTATTTTAACTTCATTGCTGGCATTTGCTACCCACTGTCTGTGACCAGGGAACAATCTTTTTTGAATTGGGTTCAGCAAATGACAGCAAATACCAAGTGTTCTGCTTGGAAAACAGCAAATCACTGACTGATCAGGAACAGGAGGCAGTAGTAAAGTGGGTTTTTTTTCCCCTCATACTGTCCCAGTTGATCTGACTAAAGCTGAACAAAACTCCTATTTCTTTTTCAGTAAGTCCTTCAAAAAAAAAACCCAAAAAACCAAAACTAAGCAAGCAGAAGAACCCTGCAGTGTCCATCAGATTAAGTTATAAGAGAACAAAGGTAAAGTGGTCAGAATTTTCTAAGTGAACCCTCAGCAATTGAGTTTCATTGTCTCAGTATTTGTCTGGTACAAATACTCAATCACAGTCACTTGTGTCAGTTTTTTTCTTTGCTCAACTAAGCCATGGTTTTGTTTCCATAATGACTCATTATCTGCCTCTGAAAGACATTATGAAATAGGAGAGGGCCTAATGCAGGAGACCTACCCAGTCTGTAGGTACATGCAGGGCTGAGTAAGAGCACAGGCTCCCAGATTGTAAAGGCACTACATTAAAATAATTTGTTTATTTGGTAAATTTGAGAAAAATCCTCCTGTATAAAAGGAGGAAAAAGTCAGAAGGTTTTGCTGCTCTCCAGAGCCTGCCAAGATAATGGTAACTTTGGGAGTATAATGTATAGGATTTTAAGCTCAGCTTTTAGAAGACAGTTTCCAATGCAGGGGTTTGTTCAGCTACTTAATATAATATAACGGGCAGAGTTGGGCAAATAATCCACAAATTTTGAAAAAAACCCAAACTAAACACTGAATAAAATGGATATTTTAAAATGAAATAAAATAAAATAAAGCACATAAATTTCACACTGTCCTCCTCCACATCCTTTAAGTCTCACTTACTTGCAGTTCTGGCACACTTTGCAATCAGGACACTGCCAACCTGCTCTTTTTAAAGGTGTAACTTGTATGTCCAGGCACATCCCATGGTAGTGCTGGCCACAGGTAGTACAAAAAAGTTGATCTAAGAGGTCTCCAGGGCTGTCACACACTGCACAATTTGCGTCTTCTTTTGCTACAAAGAAATTATTTTTTCAATTATTATTTCTTTCAAAATTATGAACAATTCAATGAACCCAAGAAATTCTTCAGTAGTTCTTATGCATACAAAACTTGATCGTTCTTAGGAAATGCAAATTTAATTAATATTTTTAATAGCTACTACTTTAATTCAGTTTTCTCAACTAATCTTCTCATAACAAAAGCACGTTCTTTTTAAACCTTAATGAAGTTTGACAAAAAGGAACAGTTTTATTCTCCTTCAGATAAAACTGAGAGCTTTAGGACCAGTTCCTCTTTGGAACATCTGCGAAATAAAGCTCCTAACATACCTAAATCTATTATTTAGCCAAAGTGTTTGGAAGAAGGTTGCTCTAACTTGAATTAGGACAAGTGAGCAAGGCTACCAATTGCAACTAAAACCTGACAGAAGACAAGATTTACCAGTAAACCCTTCCCATGTTCTGTCAGTAAAAGAACAGTATTTTGCTGTGCAGCACTGCTGGTCTTTAAAAACAGAGGAGGATGAACTTACATCTTTCTCATACCTGAACACACATGAATTCTTGGGTACACGAACTGTGAAAACGGGTCTAAAAAAATGTGGCCTAAAGCTGATCCTACCACAGAGCGGGTTTCACAAAACCCAGTACTAATTGTGTCATTTGAACAGTGGGTACTTACATCTTTCAGGAGCCTGATCAATGTGGTCTGGACAAAGGAGGGACAAATTACTGAAATCCTGAAATGTGCCTGCTCCAGCAGCACAGGGGTAATGGTACATCTGGGTACATTTCTCTTCACAGCATTTGATAGTGGCTCCAAGGTGCTTACAAAATGCACATCGCTGAAACACAAACAGGACAAGTCGATCAAAAACTACTTTTTCTTGCCTTTTTTTCAGCCACATCTGTTCCCCTGCATCTTTTAACAAACACCTAAAGGAGGCAGGGAATTCTGAGGAGAGGGAAACTAATGAAGGGTGTCTTCCAAGTGGCACTCCTAGATCTTTCCAACTTAAATGAAACCCACCCTAAACGCACTCTGATGACCGTGATTCTTCTTGTCACAGAAAAAATTTTGTCCTATGTTATCTAACCAGTAATGAGGGTTGGAGACTTATTCTGAGAACAAAGGCAGATGACACCATGCTGTCAATAGGTTATGACTAAAAATCACACAGCTCTGTAAGCTGTAATGTAAAACCATAGACACAGTAACCAGAAATGCAAATGGAAATGAAGTATGATGTTCCCCCCAAAATCTTACTGACATTATACTATTCTCTCTAGGATGATAATGCTTTACATAACCTCACAATTTCTTCTGATCTTACCTTTCAAGGTTACACAAATATCACCAACAAACTTTGAGAAGTCATAAATAAGCATGATTATTATTAGAGACCAGAGAAATAATTTCTCAGAAAGAACAATGTAAAAATCCTCCAGTTCTCTAGTCAAGAGGGAACACAATCTATCAGTCTGCTTGTAAAATATTACCCACACCTTTCTGATTCAGTTAATCAGTCTTGTTTCTTTCTCAGATTCATTGCAGTCCCTGAAGCACTCTAACATGCTTTTGCACTTTTTCACCAAGGCAACAACACTTTTTAAGGCACAGCACCGTAAGATTTTGAGTAAATTAAAAAGAACAGGTCAGTGGCTCACAGGAAGGCATACATAATAAACTTCAACAACTGATCTCAGGGACTCTAGTTTTTCATAATAAAAATATAATACTATCACTGGTATGTTTGATTACTAGCTCAAGTGTCAAGTAGCATCCAAATATGAACATAAACAAAATCAAAGAAAAGTTATGTACTGCATATGCTTGCTTCTTAGAATACAGACAATATTTATTACCATAATTCTTCTCTGTTTCAAAGCCTGGCATGAAATTAGGCATGAAATAGTGCTACTAACAAGTCCACAGACATCAAAATCAGCCCATATGAAAATACAAATCACAAAGCTGCCTGTGTCAACAGCTCCACTGATATTCTTAAAACCAGATGAAATGAACATCTTCAGCAAAATATCTGCCTGCATCACAACTCATGGACAAGAGACAGAAAAAATATTAGTGTATGCTAAACACAACTGCAGTGTAAAAAGATAAAATGCTCTGGCACAGAAATTAAAGCGGGTCACCAAGGACAGCTACTGCCACACTTCTGTGCTACGATGCTTAGTCTGGTCTTCTGATCTGCAAGATATCTCACCCCTACCCATGTGTGTAACACCTACTAACCACATGGAAAAGGTGTATTCTGTTACTTTACTGGCTGAAATGCAGAGGAGAGGAGGGGGGACAAGATAACCAAGTAATAACATGGGGCTCCTGAGGCAGGTGAAGGCAACAGCAACAGTAATTACATTTAAGGACTGCCAACAAAACCAGAGTCCTGTAAGAAACTAATTTTAGGAAATGGTACCTTCAGTAAACACTGTAAAAGGTAAATCCTGAACTTTGATGTGAAATAATGAAAATACAGCCCAAAGCCTCCAACTTCACGAGTCACAGCCACACACGAAGCAGCAAAAACCCCACTGCCCTATTTTGCAGTTAACATTCCAACAGCCTGTGGAGATGGACCAGGTTCTAGCTGAGACCCAACTCCTACAGGCCACACTTTTTTCAAACATTTTACTCAGTACAAAAAAAAAAAAAATTGGGAACTTGTGAGGGGCTAAGATCCAAAATATGTACCTCAAAAAAAGTATTCAATGACACTTTGTTGGATCCCATTACTAACCCTTAATAACTATCAAATTGGGAAAGAAAATTATGAAAGAACTGCAAGCACTCAAAGAATCCAACATTTATTAAAAGCTGGGAATAATGGTCTATATAGCAATATAAATGGCATTTTTAAACATCACATCTGTTTTTCAAAACCACCAATCAACCATGGTATGTAGCAAATATAAAATCAGAATTATATATACCTTTTCCCAAATGCTATATGACTAAATGATGAAATTATTAGAAATGAGTAAACTACAGGATTACCGCAAAGCCTTGAAAAATGTTGATGTTGATTTAAGGAACCACATAAAGACTCTGGAAGAAAAATGGAAGCCCGAATTATATGTAATTGAACCCTTCAAACCCATCTGCTAAACTGCACTGGCAATGAAAAGCATTTGGCAGATAACTAAAAAACACACTTTGAAAACAATGTGGTATATATCATCTGAAGCAAATAAAAAGCAAAGAATATCAACATTTGCTGAATTTATAAGAGAGATAAAGCAGTCTGAAGAAACTAATGCCCAAAGGGATTTTTTTGGCAACAGATGTTGATGAGAAGACTGACTTTTCCAGTTCTAGAAGCCAACACTCTAGTCAGGCCCCATGCAATGGCCCCCAAAGAACAGCAAAAGTATATTAAATTAAAAAAAATTAAAAGCTCTGCTAAATAAACTCAGTAATGAATAAACGGCACCAGGACAGAAGGAGGTGGAATGACGGAGTAAATCCTTTAGCCCATGAGATGCAAGTGTCCTTATCAGACTGTATGAGGACAGTAACAGAGCCAGGGACAGTCTGGAGTCTCCAGTTTCATTAGTATGACCACAAAATAAGGTGTTATGTGGAGGGGGTGGGAGCTGGATCCAAGTATTCAGTGGGCAGGTATAGGAAAAGGGAAAGTTGTGAAAGCAAGACAGACACTGTTTTGTTCCTGGATCAAACAATTTTACAGTCCTGTTCTACAGAGAAAAAAATACTTTACAAGGTGTCAGAAAGCTAGAAAGATAGTTCATTATTTATTCATAGTACATTCAAGGAAATAATTGTCACTAAAGCAGAGTCAGCAGACTATTTTCCTAATCAAAAAGTCCTTCACTGGCTACCTACAACTGTTCCCTTCTGGAAGCTCACCCATAGCAAGAAAGGTCTGAACCCATCCATACTTCTGTTAGTTCTTATTATTGTAATTTCCATCTTATAAAACTGTCCACTCCTCCTTCCTTTTCATTTTTTTCTTTTACATAGGAACTACTTTTTAGAAGCAAATAGCTACGCAGTCTTTCAAATTTAATTTTAAAATTCCCTTTGTTCACCAACCCCATTGGAACAAATACGACATTGTTATACAAATACAGTGAGAGGAAGAACTAAGTGAACCAACAGAAAACATCAGAAAACCCGGTCAATCACCTTCTCTGTTTTCTGCCTCTGTGAAATAAGAGTGGCAGAAACCACACAGAGAATTTCTGGCAAGGCAAAACTTGCACCTCCCTGCTAGAATTGTAATTGCACCAAACCCAACTGAACAAAAAGGTTAATTCTGCCCGTGGCTTGGGAGCTCAGCTGAACATCACAAATTGGCTATTGGCTTTAATGGAAACAGATGGCCCAACTGGAAAATTGTGACAAGAGCAATAGCTTATTGTTTACATATCCCTAACCTTCCTACATCTTTAGAAAAAATAACTGATAAAATATATATTCCAGCTTTAAATCAACCTTCCTGCTGCTCCACACTTCGGAGTATTCCAAAACTCTGTGCAAGTCCAAATGGGAAAAAGATGTTTGTAAGATAATGTAAGATTTTATCTAGATAGTAATAATAATTTTATTTTATTGCCCTCAGAATTATTTTACAGTATTACTGTTCTCAGCAACTGGACAACTAACAACCCTTAGAAGGCAGACATTCAAGAAAGGCTAAAATAAGGACTTTGAATAAATATTTTGTTGCAACCTGACTAGTGCTGTAAAGCTAAACATTAGCATTAGGAATCAATGTTTCTAAGCAAAATGACAAAAAGTTTGCATTGATTACCAACTTTTCCTTTAAAAAGATCAGCTGACAAAACCTACGAGAATAATAAGAAATTTTAATTTTATAATAGTGTACCCAAAAATACAAGCCACTTGTCCTTGGTTAAACAATTTAATGTATTACCTGGAAGAACAAATTTCAGCCTGTTTAGCTACTGAAAACCACTGTCAGACAAACCTGTACCTGAGGAGAACTGAACCAACAACCTGTCATTAACAAGACAGCGAAGAAATTTTTGTATAACCAGTGATTAATGAAATATGGTCTCTGCTAGTTCTAATAATCTTCATTGATTACTCCATCATCTAGAAAAAGCTTTATAATATTGCTTGTAGACACTAATCACCATTAGCACCTCTCATGTCAAATACTCTGGTTTAAGTGCCATAAAGCATTAAAGAGCACAATCCAGTAAGATGGCAACATAAAAACAATTACTGGCTTTTCACTGAAATACTGATTAGAAAAGGTACTAAATAGCACACATTTCCAGGAATACTGGAAATTACCTTCCATCTTTTTAATTTTATATCATTCATGTCACAAATTTGGAAATTATTTCTCTATATAACACGCAATTCAAGCAGAGATCAGGATTTTTTTCCCTCAGTCCTTAACACAGTGACTCAACACATATAATCAAGGTAGAAAGCAAAAGTTCCTTTAAATGTGGAGATTTCAGGCTCTCTGCAAGTCACTGCTTTGTTCTTCCTTCTCACCAGCTGCCTCTCCTTGTCACCTTTATAAAAAAATTACAATAAATAAATGGTGTTGATATCAAGGCATTTAAGAATTGGGAGAAGAAAGCATTCATGTTTTGCATGGGAGTTTTTTGTAATGGTTGTGATAGGTTAATAACTTATAAGAATCAAGTTTGCTAAGGGAGGTAACTATTTTCTATTTGAAACTTGAAATAGGTAGAGGAAAACATGCAAAACTGTAGAGTATAAAAATTCTTCTTCATATAATCTGAAATGTTCCCAAACATTTGGGAACTTTCAGAAGCTCCAAGGAAGGACTTGGGTGCCTTGAAGCTGTGTTCTCCTCATCATTACATAAGGTAGTGGAATAACTGCATGCATATGATTTCCTTCACAGACTCTGATGCTTTTTTCACACTTTCATGAGGAAAAAGTTGTGGGTTTTTTTATTCCCCTCCTTGCCTTCTGTAAGATCTAGGATAATGTAAATGTTTTGAGTGAGTCAAAGCTTTTCCACAGCTAACAACCAGCTATTCCCTTCATTCTCATCTAATATCCACCGTGACAGAAGAGCGCACACACGAGCCTGTTGTTTAGTTAGACTGTCAACAACAAGAAGGTCAATAATGTTTAATGTAATTTAAACTGTGGTTATTAGGCTTCAGCATCAGCAACTCCAGGACAAACAAGGCAAGAACAGAAATCATCAGCTTTGGTTTGAGGCTGCTTTTTGGCAGGCTCAGAAAACGGACTATTGTGCCAGTTCCATTTGATTCATGCTCGGAAGGTCTTGAGAAGTATGTGTAGACATTTCTTTGTGTTGGCAGAGCTCAGGCTGAGCCACAAATGGTTGGAGGCTTGAGAAAAAATTATTGAGGGAAACATTGCTACATGCTTGTTGTTTAATGATCTTCTTCAGGCATCTGTTACTGGTCACTGAGGAAGATATTGGGATGAAGTCAACTTGCTGTCAAATCCAGCACAGCTCCTATGTTCCTAAATCATATATAAGGATTCTGAAGTGGCTCAAGCATTCTGTAGGTTATGTCTATGCTACAGATCCTCTGTAGCTACAGCCAGGCTGGCACAGGCACATTTGCAAAGCCATTTAAAGTAAAAGGAGAATTTACTGCTCAAACAGCACATTGCGCTTCCACCTGACACAAGGCTTGAGGTGAACACCTAAACTTCAAGGTCTATATTTTGTGCCAATATAGGAGCCAACTACTTAAACTCCCATTATAATTAATAAAGACTTAGTAATTTTATGGAATTTACTCCATGCCAATTCAGTTGACCAAAGAGTGGGTGTCCACTTTTAGGCTCCATTGACAATACCGGCCAGATCTCCATTGCCTGCAGCTGGAACTTACACACTCACAGGTAGACACGTCCACAGGGAGGTAAAAATTTAGATGACAGTCTTGAGCTGAAGCCTTCCTAAAATATGTTGACACAAGTTCTCTATTGGTACCACAGCCAAATCCACACCAAAGTTTTTGTCAGTGTGGTACTACCAAAGAAGGGATGTGAATGGGGACTGTTTGAAAAGGTTTCCATATAAATTCTGTTCTATTTATGCAAGTCTTGCAAACAATAAAAAGTTGGGCTAAAGCTTCACATAACATGTCTAAATTCTCCTAAATACTTTTGGAACACACAGACAAAACTTTTCAGCCATTTCTGAGAACAGAAAAGTCATTAAGAAAAACATTTTGCCCATCTTAAAAACAACCTTATTCACAGGACTTCAAATTTGGCAGGAATTTTAGTGTGAGAGATGCAGTTTTTGCCCTTTCCCTACAGATCTATCCAGACACGACCAAACTTGAGAAAACTATTTTGTTTAGAGTAAAACACTTCCAAAAGTTTGTCAGTGAAAAATCACAGAAAAATCTACTCTCATTGATCATGACTGATCCTCTCCAGTTTCTAGCACTGATCAGATGTCATGTAACTTCTAGGAAGATTCCTTCAGTCTGACAAGGATTAGAGGGAGGAAGTCTGTAATAAATACTCTAAGCCTAAGCAAAAAAAGTCACTGGAATGGAAAGCAGACATCCTTAAGGCTCCTGATACCAGTGTCACTTAAATCATCTTTAAATCATGGGGAATAGGAGTATCCAGTTCTCAGGTAGAGGGACAAATCTGGAGCAACGAGACAAAAGGGACTCACTGTGTGAATGAGCCTGATGAGACTGGGAGGAGAAACCATGGAGAGAGATGGAAGCTGAGAAGGGGCAGGGATGACACTTCAAGAGCCAATTAACCAAACCTGGATACTAAAATTGGATAAAGAGCTAAGGGAACTGAAGAGCTAAGACACAGGAAACGATGAAGGGACAGATCTCAAAAGGAACTTAGGGAAAAGGGAATAGAAAGGTTAAGGAGAAAGGATGCAGGAAGAACAAGGAAGAGTGGAAGTGGCTAAAAATATCAGTTTGAACAAAAAGTCAGAAGTCTGAGGCAGCTGAAACTGGATGAAGATTACAAGGAGGAAAAGTAGGTTGTCCTTTGACTCCTAGTGCTATATCGCTATCACTCAGTCAGCTCAAATAGCAGAGCTCTGTATGTGGCCACAAAGGTTTTAAACCTGCAGTTTGGGAGGTCTGTCTTTTCCTTTTTTTCCCTGACACAAGGAAATAATACAGTCAGACAAATAAAAGGCAACTCAGAGACACGGAGACACAGATAAAGACACACGCACGACTATGTACGTACACTAAAACACAAGAAGGATTACAGATCACACGTGGATTTAATGCAGAAAATAGACCTCTTAAAAGAAGTCTCTGCATTAAATAAACCTGTTACTTCTAAGACTGAGCTTAATTTGTAGAGGGGAAAAAAAGCACAGGTTGTGGATGCCTTATGGGAGAAAAAAAAGCACTTAGTTATGGCAACTGAGCAATGACCTGCAAAAGAGTTCTAGTTTCCCTGCTTTCATGAAGTTCCTTTATGATACTGGACAGGGCACTAAGTAAAATTTTTCCTAATTTATTTTAGTCTTTAACCTTACTGTTAAAAGCTTGGAGTTTTCTTTCCCCTGTAAAAATTCAGCCTCGATTTCTACATAGATTGTGCACTCACAGCTTCAACAGAGTGAAGGAAGAACCACAATATCAGCACAACTTTTTAAGTAAGTCTGAGTAGTTTTGAAAATATTTCAATTTGTCATCCAAGTCAGCAGATATAAATAAATTCAACTTCTCTTGAGGGAAAATGTAGCCTAAGATGCATAACAAGGCCACATAAATATGCTATTTGGAAAAATTTATAGACAAGTTATTCATGTGTTTATTATATAAAAACATCATAGAAAAAAATCATGCGGAAATGAGTAATTCTTCCCTTTCAGCAGTATTTAAGTAGTCTACATACCTACACATTGAACAACAGCAAAAAAAAATGTAATATTGAAGAGGTTTATACTAAGAGAGCAATGTCCATCCCATGGACTGAACCAGGCACAAACTGTTCTGCATGTGACCACACAATTAAAGATGCATAATCAGGCATATGCACAAAGGACACTAATTGCGTGCAAAGGACAATAACTGTATGCAAAGGACCTTAATTATGTGCAGACAACCTGTCTTCTGACATGTCCCAACTTTGTGTTTCAATTTTATCATCTTAATAATGTGCTCTTTTAACAAAGATTTTGTAGATATATTACCCTAATTTAACAGAAAGTTCACATCAGACCAAATCACTATATATAGTCAATGATATACCTAATTTACAAGGTAATAGAAGGGATGGGGTGACAAGAAACCCTGGATTATGTACAGACATAAAAAAATACAAGAATTTCCTGCCCTTAATACCTCCCTCATTAGTGAGCACCTCCTTAGTATTCCTTCCCCACTGACTGCAATCAGTACCTTATTGTTCATAATTCCTATTTCCTTGGCTGTTCCTAAATTGCACTCTCCAAATGGCACAGAGTCATCGTAAACAAAATCCTACATCTTCAGTTCACTAATTTCTGTAAATTGAGCTCAAACAAAGCAATTAGATGGCATACTTTGAAACTACCAGCTTGAACATTAATATAATTTCTTTTCTAATAAAAGCTTCATGTGTTTTATCTGGCTGGGGCTTTTAGGTTTGGGTTTTTTTTTCGATTTGACCAAATTAGTCACTTAAACATATTTCTCCCATTCTTCCTCCCAAAACATTATATAATTCTTTTTTCAACTCACTAGCCACTGAAATAAACAAGCCCCTTGACTTTCCATCCTCTTCCATCACTGATATTCCTTGGGCAAGCATCGTGAAGTGCAACATCCTGATCTAGAATTTAAAATCCTGAAATTACTGGTCAAACATTTAAGCAGGTTATTCAACTGTTGTTCTGGGCTTCAGGGAAGGGAGGATAAGAAGGGGCTGTTCAGCTCAGTTTTGCAGCATGCTGCCTCAGTAGCTTGTGAAGAAAAAAGCTGCCAAATTTTGTAATGAATTCCACAGAACATTAAGTCTGATGCTTAGCAGAAGCCATAACTGCTAAGTAAATGATATCCTTTTGATGAATACCCTTATTTGAAAACAACATTGATTCTTCTAACCCTTTAGCAGTGTCCCAAAACAGATGTGCACAACTGCAAATTCTGTTTGCTTTCAGGTTTACGAAGTGTGATGACATTTTTACAATCCTGCATGAGCCCTTTTACCCAGGAGTAAAATAAAGCACAATAATTCTTCACCATCTGTTTGTTAATTTTGCATTCATTTAACTTTGCATTTTAAACTAATAATCATTTTCTTATAATATAGTTTGCTCCATTGGTAGAAATTACAGCTGTTCAATTAAAAAAAGAATGGTTTATAACAGTACACAGTTTTCCTCTAAATAATTCCATTGCTCTTAATTATAAAGATGTTAGTGCCATTGAATGGAAAAGAACTGCCAGGGATTAGTGTTGTGCTTTATATGTCACAGATTCCCTTAGTAAATGTACATATTTACTTCTGTTTCAGCACCAATTCCTACTTGGTCTCTTTTACATTAAAATTCCTTTCCTCCCCTACAAGATTCCATGTGGTTTTTAACATTGTTATGTGTAACAGGCTTCTGACACTCCTGAAGGACTGAGGCACAAACAATTAGATGAAGCTCCTGTTTCATATGTAGCACAAAGTAAAACCAAGTCCCTCTTCTTCATAATGCTTTTCCTTAATCTCTAATGACAGGACAAGGAGGTTTTGATATTTATATTTCAGCTGGTTACAGCTAAACTAGGTCTAGAGTAATGTCCTAAAAGCTTTTTCTCACCATGTTTACAGTCGGATGGGGAAATCCCGTTCCTTTATCAAAAGTAAAACCGCATTGAAATAACATGAATAATACATCAGAGCTAGTGAAGGGGAAACAATTTGGGGCAACAACAAAAGACATGGGCCTGGAGAAAGAGCAGGAGCCAGCCTGAGGTTCTGAGAGTCCTATTGTGTATTCCTTCTTATGCTCTGGGCAGTGCATTTTCCACACAGATCAGGCTCTGAGTCCACAGTGAGGCTACAAGTCCTAAACACAGACTGTCCCCATGCTAACACAGTGGAAAGTCTACTTCACTGTGGTTCCTGGGCTTAATAATCATCATTATCTACAAATAAACTCCTCAAGAGACACAGGCTGCTCAGTTAATTCATGTGAGCAGTCCAGTAGCATTAGAGAGCTGTTCAGATGGGTAAAACAATCAAGATGATTGCACTGTTTTCTAAAACCAATTTTATCTGATGGCACAGAAATCTCAGCATCAGATGACATCCTAATGCTGTGATAGTGTTACGATAACAGTGCTGTCACAGTACTAGGATGAATATTTTACTTAAAACATCCATAACACAAGAGATGGTTTACCACAAAATTGATTTATTTCACTTAAAGGAGTTCAGCAAGGACTGAAAAACCCCCTGAACCGGTGCATAAGACTGTAACAGTGCACTCACCTACAGAAATGAACTTCCAGAAGCGCCAAACACAACAAGCTCACATAAAATTAAGAAAGCACAACAATGCATAACTGTGATGCTCAGCTTCTAGTCCTACCAGAACCTTGAGTATTCTGACCTTTGAGTTTCTCAGAGGAGTGAGCACTGCTGCCAGGTCCAACCTTTATCAGGGGACTTCTCCATCACAGTATTTTATATCTGACAGGAAGCAAACATTGTGCAGGTGCCCAAGGCACATTCTGATGTGATGGCTGTGTAATGGTAACAGTTCCCACAACGATTCTCCACCTATTTCAAGTTACTCGCATTAAAAAAACTCGCCTGGTATGACATTTGAAACTCTTACTTATTGAATGTATTAAATCCATTTACATTTTGGAAAATGAGCATTTCCCTCACAAAGCCCAAAGAATAACAGTAACAACTGAACGGTCTTGTGTTATTTCTCCAGAAGTTCTCTATTTGCTTTCAAAGGTTTATGATTTGTCAACACATCTCCCTGGAAATACCACACAAATAACACCTAATATTGCTGTAACAACCTGCAGTAGCTGAAAGGAAAAAAACTCTCAACATTTGCTTGGATATTTGACAGAAATTTATTTAGATTCACATTCTCTATTTATTCTGCAGATTCTGCCATTCTTCCCAGTTCTTTGCAAGGCACTTTTATACTGAAGCAGAGTGGGGAAAACCTTCTGAGCAGAAGGAAATATTACATTATAAATTAAAAATTGGAAGGGAAAAGGTTTGACATGGAAATACCTGCAGTTTTATATAAAAAATGTGTCTAGATTGCAGACTGAATACATGTATTCTCATTGTATCTGAAGTGATATCATGTCACTGCAATTTAGTGTATCGAGTTGTTTTACCAGTGTTAGATGCTTTAGGAAACAAATATTTATTTATTTCCTAGCAGCTCCTTTCCCTCCCTGATGTACTGAAGAGGAAAATGACATCTTTGAAAGAAAACATTAATATCACCAAAGAAAAAGCACACTGGTAAAAAAGCTTATGGGAAGTGCTGATTTGAAAACATGCCACTTCATTAGTTCTTCAAATAATATTACTCAATAGGATTCTTAGTATTAATCATTACTATGATTCATGGAACACCTACACGTTCATTATTGGCAGCAGGCCTACTATTGTCTGCCTACTTTTTATTCCCAGGTCAGATCTGCAGAATGGAGAGGACAACTATATAAATGAAAATAAACAACATTAATTCTTTCACATAAAGAAATGAGTACCAATAGTTCCCTGGATCATTAGGAAAAAATGGCTTTAATGCAAGTAATGTCTGTATTTATCACTGAGCGTGATGCACTTGCACATGAAGGGCAGTTGGACCACATTTGTGAAGATTCATAAGATGTGTCTCTCATGCCTGATTTGTTCCATGTTATTAAAAAAACACTCAACGACACCTGCATTAATGGCACTACTTCACACTGATGCCTGCAATATTTATGCTCAATCTGCAACTCTGGGACAGGACTTACACTAATGGAAGTCAATAATAAAATCTTCAGGGAGTTCAAAACTATTTTTTGCTAATGGTTTGATTTTGCAAGCTGCTGAGTACACCAATCTCAGAAGTAGTTTTTAGGCTACTGCTTAAAAGCAAACTGATGCCAACAGAGTAATATGAGCACTCCTGAGTTTTAAATTAAAATATGTTTGCATGATTTTTTTTTAAGGATGGGTGAAAACTCCAAATGAAAACCCATAATATAATTTGTGTTAAACAGGAAAAAAACTCAGACTCTTTTGACTGGAATAATCAAAACCACTTTGTAACTCTAATTTCATTAAAGAGTCTGGACTTTAAAGCTCTCATTCAAAAAAAAGCATGTGACCCACATTCATGATAAATTTAAAAGACATGCTTAAATAAAATACACTTTAAAAGGGAAACTGCTACGAAACCAAGAGTAGAGTCCAATTAACCAAACAATGGTACAGCTGAGCAAATATACCTACAGCAAGTCCCATGAAGGTATTTTTTCCTTTTATTCCTGTGCTATATATTAAGGAACAAGCTGCTGAAAATGCCTTTTAATTTCTATAATGCTCAAAGGATAATGAGGACCTGTCCTTGATGAAAATTAACCAATATTAACTCCAAAAGACTGATTAGCCTTTTTTTTTCATAAATACAACCTTCACACAAATGTAAAATTAGACCTTTGAGCACCAACATTAGAAAGCCCAACAGATCGATCCACATTATCTATGGAAAAGACTGAAAATAAAATATTTAAATAAGAAGCAGCCACAAGTGAGGTGGTAGTAAGGTTGGAAAATGAGGGTTGCATTCATATACCTACAAAGGTGAGGAGATTGGTGGTACTGCCACACTTGCTTCTGTAAATTTTATATGGACTTACTGCCGACGTGTTTGTTAAAGAGATGGGTATAGTTTCCTGCCTTTTTTCAATATATAGAGAGCTCCAGTCTTCTTATTTGCCAAAAATATTAATGAGATAACACTTTAATTACATTTGCAAATAATTTTATATATATTTGAAATAACACCTTGTCATTTCTGTGTTCCATATATAAAATTTGGGGACATTGCATTGTAATTCTCTCTGGTTTGCAGACACTGAAGGACTACACCACTGCTGCTGAGCACAGAAAGACAGGAGAAAGGAAAAGCCCAAGTATCCACATTCTCATGTTCTACTACAAAGCCCTGAAATGGGTCAGTCCCACCAGCAAACTGTAACGTTAGCCGAGGAAGAAGGTACATTCTTAATTTAAGCCACAGTGCAATTTTCCTGTAGTGAGCTTTCTGTGCTCTTCAGAGATCAGGTTCACCCTGGTTTTAACACATAACTCCCCATGGATTATAGAATCTTGAAATAAAATATTAGTGAACTATTAGGTCATTGCCTTAATGCTCAGAGTAAGAAATACACTGGGGGGGATTTGGAGGAGAAAAAAAATATAGAGACTTTCTTTGGGCGTATTATGAAAAAAAAAAGTGTTTTCCACTCAAGTCATGCAAAAGGAAGAAAAGGTCTTCGTGAAACACACTTCAGCAGTTTGGAACACACACTGAACAATTTCACTTCAGAGCTTTCAGTAAATTATTTCAGTGAATATTACTGAATAAAGGAAACCTGCACTGGAAATTCCTCCAGGAACATCGGCCTTTCATGTTTCTCAGCTAGGCTTTTTGGCTTTCAGTGCTGGGCTATTGCTGCTTCTGTCTCCTTCTGTGCCCCTGGTCCATTTTATCTGCATCTTACACCTCACAGACTGCCCTCAGCATCAGCAATGCCTGTCGTCTCTTCAGCATCAAAACTCTCCCAGAAATGCCTTTGGAGCAACAATCTCTCTCTCGATTCCAGTACCCACCTATTCAACATCTGGAGATAAGAAAGGTGCATTTTTCAAAGCATTCAGCTTGAAAAACACCCACAGACTGAAAACTCTAAGGCTGACTCTGCTTTCCTACTTCAGTGGCAAAACAGCTCTCCCAGGGTGAGCTCCCCCAGAACCTCCTCCTGGCACCTGCAGGAGCCACTGCACTGGGAGAGAAAGAGCAATGGATGAGGCTGAAAAATCAAAGATCTCCCTTTACTTGATGCCACACAAACCATCTTGAGGAAAGACACTCTGCGCTGCCTAAGTAATCCAAGTGTTTTCCTTCCTTGCTTGCTAGGAATTCCAGAAATGCAGTTACTGCGGGAAAAATCATTTAGGTGGATTCACCTGCCAGAAATCACAGAATCATTTAGGTTGGACCTCTGAGATCATCAAGTCCAACCTTAGACTGATCACCACCTTGTCAAATAGACCAGAGCACCAAGTGCCACGTCCAGTTGCTTCTTTAACAGGGATAATGGCATTGTGCTTCTGCTCAGGCCACAAAATTGCAGGAGGAACCGAGCAAAGAAGGAAGAGAAATTTTATTATTGCATTGGAAAAAAGAGACAATTTATAAAGTCCTCCCTTACTCTAAAAAGAAGCTTATTACTTAAACCTAAAGTGTATATATTAGCATCCATGCACTGGTCACTGTCCCTCTGCAACACCTGGCAGGGGTTAAGCTCTAGAACTTCGTTCTTATGGGTCAAGAAAGGAACAAGACACAGTTTCACTCTGATCAGTGAGTTGTAATGTGCACTGACAGCACTACTTGCTATGCAGATAAATTCACAATATTTTTTTCATATACTTGAAAACAAATAGGTAGGGATACAAACAGATGTTATTTCACAGAAGGCTCAGAGAACAAAGCACATCAAAAGAAAAATTTCAAAAAAAAAGTTGCTTAAAAATGTACATCTTTCCTTCTGCTTCATCTGGGGAGAAAAATTCTCTTCCAAACTTTGATTCATAAATTAAAGGCTGCCTTCCTCTTGTAAATGCAATCAACATGATGAAGATGATATAAAAAGTAGCTATAGCTAAATAGGTCTCCCATGAACATGTGATCCTTCTTCTAATCAACAGGTCAGAATCATGATGATAACAGGTTATCAGGCAAGGAACTACAGAGATCGAAAAGTCACATTAAAGTATTTGCACTTGTTAAGAAACAAACTCCCCAAAAAGCACCCAGAAAAAGCTCCAAATCAAACACTTTGCCAATATTTGGCATACTGATACTCTCTGTATTAGCACATGAAGAGGACAGTGTGTTATGTCTCTAAATAAAAGAACATCTTTTGTTCTTGAGACGCTAATTTTAAAAAAGTGCTACATTGGGTATGTGTCATATAGCCTTGAAATAAATATTTCTTCATATTTATAATAAACTTTTCCACTTGTAAAAATTCCAAAGACCTTAACACACTGAAGCATAGTATTAGCTTTACTGGAATGTTAACAATAACAGTGTTAAATTATGAGAAAATAACTAAAAAAAAAATTGTATTTATTTAAATAAGATTTTGGCTAGGGAAAAAGTCTAATATTTATAAGATTATTCTATAAACAAGTTTTTAATGAAATAGTTTCAATTTAGTTCTGCAGCTTTTTATACCTTAATTTTTTCACTGGTTGGCTGACCTGAAAAGTGACTTAATGATAACAGTGAATCTCACATCAGATAGTGTAAATCTGCAATATCAACCCATCTAACAACTGATGAGGGAAGAAAAAACAGATCAGCTCCTCATTCAGCAAACCTCAATTACACTGCCACAAGCAACACTTACAACCAGACCTTCAGTAACATACCCAGACTTACCCCAGTACCAAAGCATTCATGAGCAGGAAACACATCAGAAAGACTAGGAAAATAAATGAAGTTCTTTTTTTCCCCTCAATAAATGAAAAACTCAAAATTAAAATAATTTTCAGACTCCTTCATTCATCAAAAGTGCTTAGTCTTTACTTTAGCCACATTTTTCCCACATGCTACTGCCTCTCACTTTATGACCACACTATTCAGATAGACCACTCTAGTTCAGAGCAATCCTTTAAAACTTTTAAATACACCACTGAAGATCCACATGCAAGTGTGGAGTCTAATTAGATCCCAAGGTATCCATAATTTATGTGCCAAAATAATTACAAAAACATGTTAGAAGCAGAGAAGCATTAAGTTCTTGATTTGCATTTACTCTGTTTTAACTATTACTTCACTGTCTTAAATACCAGCAGGGATACAGAAAAATGTATTTTATTTTGTTCTAGAAAATGTGATCTATGACACAACTGGGGAAACTGAAAACTGTCTTTTGAAAGCCAAGTCCTAAGCTGCAGTTTTAAAGGTGCTGTGTTTTGATAGGGAACAATACTCTTTATCTGTGGGAAGTGTCATTTATATGTTTCTGTTCTGTGTTTCACCGTAGAAGGAAAAAACAGAATCACAGAGTCAAAAAATGGTTTGGGTTGAGGGGACATCGAAGACCATCCAGCTCCACTCCCCCTGTGACAAGCAGGGACATCTTTCACAAGACCAGGTTGTCCAACGCCCTGTTCAACTTGGCCTTGAACAATTCCAGGGATGAGGCACCCACAACTTCTCAGGAGAAACTGTGCCAGTGTCTCACCACTCTCACAGGGAAGAATTTCTTCCAGTCTAAATCCAAACTAAACCTATCCTGATTTAGTTTGAAGGCATTCCCCCTTGTCCTGTCATGGAGCTCAGGGCAACCTGGTCTAGGGAAGGTGTCCCTGCCCATGCAGGGGGGTTGGAATTGATCTTTAATATCCCTTCCAACCCAAATCATTATGTGATTCGATGATCTCAAATGAACTACAATATGACATGGTAAAGTTTATTTTGGCTCAAACAAAAGAATACCTTAAACTAATGAGAATTAAACTGTAGGTCTTACTAAGCAGGCAAATATCTGTCCTCAAACTGCTGGACTTGCAAAAATCTGAACACACATACAGGTCCCATTGCATTTCTTGAACCTGAACAGATTTACCAAAGCTGTACTGACATCATTTAGTACAAAAGTGTACCAGAAGAATTACACAGTAAACCACAGCCAACTATGATAACTTTAAGATAATGCAGGTGCTTTGCAGAATTTGGAAAATACAGTTATAAAACACTGACATAGCCTTTCTGATGTCATCAACAAGCTGTAAAAACAATCTGATGCATATGCTCCAAGACACAAAGGATCTGGCTTTAGGTGATCAAAATCCAAACCACTCTGGAACAGAGTAATTCATGGAAGATAATTTGCAGTGTTAAACTGTTACCAAACGTGTAGCCTTAGTCACTATGGTCCTTTAAAAACAACACTTGTCTTCAACAGCAGGGAAAAGGTGACAAATCTCTAGAGAAACTCCCAAAATAACAAGAGAGAAATTCATGCAAAACTAAAATAACCCATGGCCCCCACTGCTGAACTGTTACAGTTTGTCTAAAACATGCCAGGAGCTGAACGAAAGTACCAACCTAAAGCACATGCAAGTGTCTTCTTGATGAGACATATGTCAGTACTCCTCTAGTCTTTCACTAGCACATTCTGTGCCAGAGTTCTCTAAGAGACAGCCACCCATAAAAAAAGTAGAGACGTTATTTTGGAAGAATACTTCCTGCAGTACTTCCTTCCTCAGCTGCAGGACAAAAGCAACTACAGGAAAAAACCCGCGGTAAGATAAAATCAGAAGCCACACCAAAGAGCAGCCAGGTAGTCACTCCCAAGCTGCAGTGAAGGGAGAGGAGGGGAAGCCAAGTGCCTTGTGTGAGCTAAAGAACCATAAAAAATTCAAGAGTTGGGAGAGGAACTTCCGAATTCCAGAGCTGCTCATTCAGTTTCACGTTACAAAGCTTGTCCTTGAAAAATAGGCAAATACAGAGGACTTTGCCCAGAAATGGTATAAATTATGATAAATGATATTCTCTTAATGCGTTTTCCCCTGGCTTTAAGAATTAGTAGCTCTTCCAATAAAGAAAAAGGAAGAAGGGAGGTTTTACAGCATCAAGGAATTGCAAATCCTGCACTCTAGAAAAAAAAGGCATCACTCCATGCTCTGTTCCTCTAGGTTGAGACATATATGAAGCCAACACCATCCCTACATGTGGGTTTCTGTCATCTAAACCATTTATCACAGTTATTGTCCACAAAAACTAAAACCAGATGAAAAATTGTTACGGCTAAATGGGCACAATCCTCCACAGTTTATGAAGTTTACAGTATATTAGGATGTTGTTGTTCACTTTTACACACATGGAACAACAAAAGGAAGTCTCATTTTAGCCAAATTGGTTTTCAACTTAAAGCAGCACAAATAAAATACACACATACCACTAACATGGAAAAGTTTCAAGAAGACGAGAAGTGTATTGAGGCTGAGGGGTGAAGATATACAAAATATGGACAAACCCTTTTAGAAGATGTATAAACCTTTTAAATGTTCCCCAACTTTCCCCTCAATTTATTTCTTTCTGGTCTAGCCAGAATCGAGTCTGGAGCAAAGAATTATAAACAGTGGATGAAAAGGGGTGAGTGAGACATTTAATATGCAAGCCTTGTAACAATGTCCCAACTTGGAAGCATCTACTAACAGCCTGATCCTCTGGTGACAGAATTCAAGGGAAGCTGCCTTAAAAAAAAAATAATCAAGGCTGTGTTACCATGTGAAAAGGGCTGACAGGAGAGAGGAGTGTCAAAACAGCAGATCACTTTGAGCCTGGAACAAGGCAAGACACTCTTGATTAGCCTCTCTGCAAGGCAACAAGTCCTCCAGTTCTCAGCAGGGACAACATGCCAAACACTGCCTGCAGAAACCCAGCAGGAGCTGCAAACAGCTGCCTTGTAGAGAGAGGAGACACTGCCCTGATTAACTAACTAAAAAAAAAAAGGATGGGTGGGAGAAGACTACAGTGATTTTTCAGCTGTCTGGCTGCAAGAGTCTTGGTCCTGAAGAAACACTTGAGTATTATCGGAAAAAAAAACATAAAAGCTGTGAAGTAGATAAATATGTAAATAGCTATAGAGAATTTCAAAGCGAACAGAAATCCACATTTTATAAAATAGAAACAGAGTAATAGAGAATTTTGCAATGACTGCTTTAGACTTTTCATTACTACCATGTTTCTCCTATTCAGTCTTTAAGCAGATAGGAACCTCCTTCTTGGTTTCCATCAACACCGTTTTCTTTGCCTTTGGTGTCCTTGACAAACCCTCCCAGATTTGGAAACTGCTTTCTACATCTTATCAGAAAAGAAAGCTGGCTGGGAAAGTTACCATTGCATTCCTTTCTTGTGCACAGTTTGTTCAAAAGTAGTTCAAACACAATAGCGATTTCCTTAAACTCACTCTTTGAATTGAGCTACTTACATATTGGGGGAAAAAAAAGCAGCTCACCTTATTTGGGACTCTGTAGCATACAGAGGAGTTATGGCTAGACAGTGTAAGGCAGACAAGTAGTAAGCTTTAGAGAAACAGCAATCTACTCAATATATGTAAAATAAACATGAAAATTACAAAGCAGTATTTAAAAGATACCTGAAAATATTTCAGAAACCACTCTTGTTAAAGTTGAGCAGATGCAAGCCTTAAAGGCCTATACATTTAAAATGGTAATGCCAGTAAGTTCACATTTCCAAATATAAAAAAGCAGCATGGTTAAAAAAGCATAAGACTGAAGCCAGAAATACAAGAGAAAGCTGAAAACTCTGCTCGTCCACATTTTTTTTTTCCAGAAAAATCTGATTTCTGTTCAATCAGTTTCCTTTACTTAGTTTATCTTACTAAGTCTCCATTTCATATCATCTTTGCATCTTATCCCAAATATTTCCAGAAACACCTTATCAACAAAAGTCTATCTTCATAAAGCTAACAACATGACAGCTTTCTTTACTGTGGTGATCTTTATATACTGAGCAAAACACTTATGAATTATAAGAAAATTCAGTTAAGTTTTGGATCAAACAAATCACTGGAGCTTTTCTCTTCCCTATTTATATTTTGAGGAGTTCTTTTCTTCCAAAACTTGAAACAAAATTACTCCAAAACCTCATGAAACTGGGGGAAGGAACTGCCATTTCTGGGTGTTGAGGCTCTTTACTTTACATACTGTACAAGTTCCATGGATAATTAGGTGAATTATTAAGAGAGAAAAGCACTGGCACTATGCTTATCACTGGGATCACCAGTTCTTCCTTATGACCCTTTAAACTTGGAAAGGAGTTCTGGGAAAATCCATGACTGCCCTGCTGAGATAAGCAAGACAAGCAGTGAGATGAAGTGAGGCACCTACACCACCCGTGAGGGCAGAGCACATCTACTACCACAAACCTGACTGCATATTCCAGCTTTTCTTTGTCTGTTGCCATAAACCAACACGACACACAGGACTTCAAACACCTCACACCTACAGAGTATGTGCACTCATGAATAGTAAAGAACAGCAAACCCAAGGCTTTGAAAGAAAGTCAAAGAACCCGCCTCTGTCTAGACACAAATACATGAAATGAGCTGGTCAGATGTCTTTGCCAGGCCTTCAAAATGAGTGAATCAAAAGAAAGAACTGAAGAAGAAAGATATGCTAAGCAGGGTATTTTGTGAGACATTCACAGATACTGAGATCTCCACAGTGTTGTACTTCAGTAAATAAGGGCCAGGAAGAAAACCCAAATGAATTAACATACATACTTTGGAACAGGTCAATGAAACATGTCCACACAAGCTTTACTAATGCAGTCACAAGTTCAGTGAAGCCAAATGGACATCTCAACTGGTAAACAGAGTAATAAGAAACACTGTCATATCCAGTTAAAACAGATCTGCAAACAATAGGCAGCCTAACTAATGAGAAACATGAATGTAGCTTACAAATTAAAGAGACCTTCAAGGTAAGAACAGCCCAAAAAAATGCTTGCTCTCTGCAAATCAAAATGCCTAAACCAACGCACTATACTATCAAAAGTTTGTAACACTTCAAAAATTCATTTTTACATGAACAGAAGGAAAAGAATATGTACTTTCCCAGCTAAGGAAAGATGTCAATGCTGCAGACCACATCATAAACCAGTCCCTCATGCCAGAAGGACTTCCAAGAAGACAGAAATCCCCAACTAAGCAAACAACAACAAAACCCAAAGCAAATTTGGTGGCAAATAGAGGAAATAGCATACAGCTTGGTTTTATTTAAATTATTTTTCTGGGTGCCCTGAGCACATACTTGCATCTGCATTGCCAGTAGTATTCAGAACATCTAAACAGATCTTTTCTTTTAAAATGCAGTAACATCACACTAGAAAGAAGCTCAAATGCAAAGATGCTGTAAACACAAAAACATACATTAAATTTATTATTACATCTTTCATTCAAAGTTTTTTAAAAATCTCTCACACAAAGAAAATATCTTCCCTTGAGATTTTCTACTATCACATAGGATAACCAGCACCTTATACTTTATTCTGCCTTCTTTCTTAGAGACAAGTTAAAAAGTAATGGAAAAATTATTACCAAGCACTACAGCCTGGACACAAGCAAGTAGAGAATTACTTGGGCTCCAAACCAATTCTACACAAACTCTTTGAGCAACCCCTATATATCTGCTCTGTGGTCAGGAACAGCGAACTACAGAAGAGTTTATTCCTTATTTTTTGGAAAAAAAAATAAAAAGCAAACGATTCCCTGGTGTGATCGTGGGATAACGAAATCCCATTCCATCTAGCTATTCCTCACAGTTGTGCCTTTACTCTGCTCTCCCTGGGGACATCACAAGAAGGATAAAAGAGAATAACCAAATCGGTCTCATTCTTCACTAGCTGACTGCTGTACCACACAAAGAAAGTTTCTCAATGGCTCCAGCAAAGGTTGAAGAGAAAATATGCAGAATAGCAGCTGATTTGAAGTTCTCTGCTCTCTCTGCATTGCACTGAAACCTGTGCAACAGGGGTACCTAAAAATTACTTGCAGAATTCGAAAAGCTCGGTAGCGAAGCTACAGCACAGCACGTGAAAGGACAGGGACAAAATGGAAACTGCAACACCAGAGGGACGTGCCATTCTTCAAAAACTCTTAGTTAAATACATCCATTAAAAACATCTATGCAAAACTTAAGAGGTACTGATGAGTTAACGGTGAGGCACCTTCACCCCGGGGCACAGGGGAGGAGGAAGGTACCGCACAGAAAGAAATGAAACTGAAATAACAAAAACACGACGAAATTCAACAGAGCAAAGCACAGACCTGAACCCTTCAAATAGGACTTCTGTTAGAAATCAGAATATTACAATGAAAATGACTGTTGATGGAAATGAGCTGATGACAAAATGACTCCAAGCCACCGTCATCAGCCAAAAAACAAGGGGACAAAGACTTTTCAGGGGTGAGATAAAAGAATAAGTACTCAATTTTGGATGTTCTTTCAATTCTTATTGTAGTCTTTTATATATAGACACACAGATACAAATATTTTAACATTTGCAAGCTCATCTGGAGCTTAATATTGTCAGGTTCATTCATTCTGAATAGTCTTTTATTTTGAAAGCAGAAACACAGAAATCAATTAAATTCAAAACAAAGCATCAATTCAGTATGAGAAGAATTAGAAGGTTCAAGGAAAGCTGAATCTATGTATCTAACACTGATTTAAAGCAGTTTTTTAGCCCACACAATGGAGAATATCTATTAGCATCTTCTGCAGAATTTTTTTGTCCTAATATAATGCATGAAAAATAAGAATACTCAAGTAAAAAAAGGCCTAAACATGATCACGGGAAAAACAGTAAAAATGACACAGATCTGTTGATAGCATGGCTGACTTAACATAAAAAATAATAAAATTATTAAAACCCCCATCATACGTGATTAAATATGATAAAAAAAATATGGCTACATGTGGTAAAAACAATGTGAAATATGTCTTCAACATTTCAAAATGCTATCAGAATGGGACACCAGAAGGAGTCCACCCTTTTCAAAGGTACCTACTTATCCAAAGACATTACCATTTCAAACTAAAAGATTAAATATTTACATAGGTATTTCTATCAGTATTTAAAGTACCTATTTAACATTTTGTGGAAGAAACTAACCTATATTTCTATACTAACCTGCTTTTTTGAAATTGGTATGAAAGTAATTGAGAAATTTATTACATTTGAGTCACATAGTTAATATAAACTGGCAACACGAATATTTCCTCTGCCTAGCAGAGTGTTTCCTAATTTGAACTCTATTTTGATTTTGTCTCTAATTTGTTTTTGGTCAGTCTGGTACTTCTTACACTCTAGTTACCTCAAAACTAATTAACAACATACTCCGTGCAACTCCCTAAGCCTTTTTAATAAATTGCAACGGCAGATTTTATCACAAAGACCTGCACGAAGAAACCTTATTACAAATGTGTATTTTTTTCACAGGCTCGAGCATTCAAGTGCTGTTACTCACTTCTGTGCTCCCTGAGACAACAGCTTTGTCCACGTTCACCGATAGCTGCTCTTCAGTCTGGCAGACTCCCAATGACCACTCCGCACAGCGGTGATGAGCCCAGCAGTGACCTAATGCAGCAGGGAAGAGAAAGAGCTTGGGTTGTACTTCCTCTAAGTATGGAACTCAGTCCCAGCAGTAAACACTCACCAGACAGAGCAGAGAGTCTCTTCCTCCTTTTTTCCTGTTGTGACATTCAGTGCCTACGTTATCGCACGCTGAATATATTGCAGTTACTATCAGTCACTAAATATTCTGCTGTTTGCTTTTATACATAACACACCTGTATATCTGTTTCTAATTTTCTAAATTTCATATAACCACAGTTATATAATCCCACAGTGTGGGATTCCATGACTTTATGATTCTACATTCAATGCTTGTGTGACACACACACAGAGTTACATTTGATCTTATATTTCACCGTAGATAACATTTGCCTATGTTTGTACTCTTAACTTAGGACTCCCAAGGACTGGGTACAGATCTGTATGTTCATGTAGAACATGCTCATGTGATGCTTTAGAATTCTTGCACAAAATGTTTAAAAGCTCAAAATACAGCATGAACAGAAGCACCACATAAATGACTGAGAAACCTGTGTCAATATAACAAATGTTATAGAGATAAAACTAGAAATGTTTACCTACGCAACAGAAAAATTTAGAATTCAGAGAATTCAACAGGTATCTCTTAAAAGAAGTTCCTAATTTAATTCTGGGAAGCACAGTGTAAATGATGCATACTTCCAGAGGAACTCTGTGACAGCTTTATAAAGGATTAATAATGATGCTTTACATTAGCTATTGAAATTATGTGTTTGGTCAACTTAATCATTCAAACCACAACAACAACAAAATCCCAAAAAATCTCTGTACAGGCTTGGGAAGAGTCATCTACAAATAACAGCAACTTTAAAAATGTAGATTGATAACCCCCCCACCCCCCCACACACACTGTGGTGTAACCATTTAAACAAAACCATTAATTTTTTTTCTTTTAATTAAACTTTGAAATAAGTTTTCACACTCACAAAAGAGTGACATTTATATCATCACACAAATATCTTTACATCTTTTGAGGCTGTGAGTGGACTACTGTCATCAAAGCATTTGGACATAGCAGCTTTCTGAGAAAGTAACTCATAACTGAGTTAATAGAAAAGTTCCATTAAAATGAAAGAGCAGATGACAAACCAGAGATTTTTCTGACAGGAAACCTGCAGATTCTGGAAACACACAAGTGTTTTATGCTGCTATTGCTCTAGCAAGGCTGCTCTTTTAAATCCACTGTTTCCAGCAGGAGATTAGGTAAAGTAAGGATTAAGACTTTTGAGAATCATATAAAGTTGTGCCTCATTGCTTTTCCTTTTCTACCCAAAACAGAATTGTGCTACTGAAGGTATTAATACCTGAACACCAGTTCAGGAGTAGATTACAAATATTTCCCCAGACAAAGCTGAGGATTCTGTCCAGTACTTGGAGAGGAGTCTATACAAAACCACCACCTAACATGGGAAAAAGCTACCAAAGCACCACCAAACACTTGACAAACACAGAGCACAGAAAATCAACAGCTGTAAAACTTCACTCACTGTCATTAAAGCTACTGTACTACTACTGGAGAGGGAAAGAAAGCAGGATAACAACAGATCTTACCTGTTGGCTCAAATAAGGCTTGAACATCAATGTCATCTGGTAAGCCAACTAAACTGAGTTCATCCCAGACTTTGACAACCTGATCGTCAGAAGCAGTTTGGGTGCTTACACTTGTACATGACGCTATACTCGATCGAGATCTGTATCAGGGAGCAGAAAAACACACTTAGAAGCGACCACATTCTTTGTTCAATTAGCCAGACACTTGTAAATGATCCAAAAGTCAGGGCAAGAGAGTAAAAATTTTTCCCAACATGATAAAATATAAATCAACATGTACAAAAGTCTTTCTTTCTCAGACTTTAGCCGAACATTTTCCTCATTAAGAGTTTTCAGTTAAAACTGCTATTCAGTAAACAAGCCTGTGCTCTTCCAATGCTTCAGGACACACGTGCTTCTTTTTTAATTCTGCTCAGTATTAAACTTGCCCAAAACTCAGAATGGACACTTAGGTAACAGCAATCAGTCTGTGTTACTCTGGGGAGGAAGGGGTGCAGAAGGAAGAAAAGAGTGGTGCAAGTGGCAACCACAGGCTGCAGCTTTCATAAGCCCTTCTCCCTGCAATAGCTGGCCCAGGGTACAGCACTGACAGTATCTCAAAGGAGACTGACAGAGGTGAGGGGTTTATAGAAAATACAGCAACTACAGGGGGAAAGTAGAAAAGAGACCAGGACTCACAAAGCTGTTTGGAAATAAACATCTTTATACAATGCCATCAAGATGTTAAAAAAGAGGGGCAGAGAGCAGAATTAAAAAATGCAGTGATATAAAGATTACTGTATTGTGCTGACATGGAAGGGTCTACCTTACAACCTTATTAATTTCTTCCCCAAATTCTAATCTCAACAGAAAACAATTTATACAACTCAAATTAGCCCATTAAAAAACAAACAAACAAACAAAACAAAACCAGAAGTGGTTAACTCCACCCTTATTTGCTGCAGGCCAAAAGCTATCTTAGACATCTAAGGATGTGCATTAGGCTTACTGATAAGAGACCTGATCACTGATGCTTCAACAATCAGTAGGAAAGGTGGTGCTGCATTTTCTATTAACGTTCTTTGAACTTCCCTACTCTTCCTATTAATAACTCAAGTGTATGCTTTTGCCAATAGATACAGTAAGCACTGGAATAACTGTGATAACTTTGCCTTCCTGAAACCATGTATGCCTTACTTCACCAATTACATTCATAAATACATGAAAAACACCCTTAGTTTATGGGGAAAAGAGTAACAACTTCTCTTGCACCACCCAAGAAACCGTAAAAGTTTTCCACTCTTACATGGTATCTTCACGACCTGTATCATGACAAAAGCTGAACATCAAAAAAACCCACTCCAAAACCTATTAATTCTGACACTAATTCTGACACTATCAACATTAAGACTCTCCTTAACAAAGCATTACATGAACCCATTGTGTTTGACAAAGCTGGTTCCTGAACACTGCTCATGTCCAGTGGAATCACAGAATGGTTTGGGTTGGAAGGGATCCAGTTCCAACCCTCCTGCCATGGGCAGGGACACCTTCCACTAGACCAGGTTGCTCAGAGCCTCATCCAACCTGGCCTTGAACACTTCCAGGGATGAGGTACCCACAGCTTCTCTGGGTAACCTGTTCCAGCACCTCATCACCCTCATAGTGGAGCCTCCCCTGACATTAAACTGCTACTCACAACACCAGAGTTTAAAGAGTCTTTAAGAAAAACTACATCCCAACCGACAAGGCATTTTTCTGGGTAAAAAGCTTTCTCACAAGGTCAAACCCATCCATTTACAGAACATCCCAATTTACTCTGCTATCTCACCCTGAACAGAATCACTTTCCAACCCAGCCTGATCTTTTGTACGTAGCCTCTTTTGTAAATTGCATTTCATATACTTGCAGAATACAGTAACTGCCTGAGGGGAGCAGGTTCCCTCTATTAGCTTTAAGAAAACCCATTTTTCTACATCGGCATTACACAACGTGCACTCTTACCCCCCTGACATGATGACACAAACGCACACCGTGCACCTGAGAAACATCAGTGAGCACGAAACACCCCGGACAGCCTCTCTGGCAGCCAGTGGTGCCCGGGCACTGAGCGCTGGCACATGACAGGCTGAGTTTGGCAGAGCCGCCGCCTCTCTCATTGTTTCCCTCCCCCGGCCGGGCCCGCGCCCGCAGCCAACCCCCGGACCCGGCGCGGACCTCCCGCAGCTCGGCATCCACGCCCCGCATCACCGCATCCCACCCCTGCTCCGCCCACGGCCCCGCATCACGGCTCCGCATCCCCGCCCCGCCTTCAACCCCACATCACCGTACAGCATCTCCACACTCAACCCCGCACTACCCGCGGCTCCGCATCCCCGCCCCGCCCTCAACCCCACATCACCGTACAGCATCTCCGCACTCAACCCCGCACCACCCGCGGCTCCGCATCACCGCCCCACATCCACCGCTCGGCACCACCGCACAGCCCTTAACCCTGCACTGCCTCGCACAGCCTCACCGCCCTCAGCCCCGCATCACCCGCCGCCTCGCATCATAGCCCCACATCACCTCACCGCCCTCAACCCGCACCCACAGCCCATTCCCACAGCCCATTCCCGGCCTCTGGCACAGATTGCCTGCCGCCCCACATCACCTCACCGCCCTCAGACCCGCACTGCCCGGGGCCCTGCATCACACCACTGCCCTCAGCCCCGCACGGCCCACAGCTACTGTCCCATCCCACGTTCAGCAGCAGCCACTGCACGAACTGCCCCTGCCCGCAAACACCACACGAGCCAAAGACCACGGTGACTGACGGGACCCCCGCGTGAGAACAGACGTGCGAGCACGGCTCTGATGGGTCACATCCAAACGCCATCACTGGACACACCGTGCATTGCACAAACCCTAGTTTTGGAGCTGGGGATGCCCCCAACATCCCTCAGAGAGGCCTCAGGGCGCTGCCCCTGTGATGGCCAAACGCATCCAGCTGGGAGAGCTGCCAGCAAACCCCACTCCTGGAGGGCAAGAAGCACTGCTGTGTGCCTACAACAGCATCCACACCAGTGCCAGCGCCAGCTCTGGAGGGCAAGGGGGAAAGTGTTGACTAGATGGGCAAAGGCTTCTCATTACTCCAGTCCACACAACGCATGAAGTGTCAAAAGTCCATCGTCTTCTACCCTCACATATACTTTTACTTCCACCTCACAAGCAGATCTGTGCTTTGCAGCAACTATGTCTCTTTTCTGCATTCTTCCAGACTGAAGATTCTCACTCGGGGGAAGAAACCAACCCGTTTTTAAAAAGCAGAAGAGCTATTGCTATGGTGGTTGTTGTGGGGTTCTGCTTTTGGTTAGGTTTTTGTACGTGTTGCTTTTTCCTTCAAAAAATTTGTTAATAACCCACATTTTCACAAATACAAGTTATGTGCTTCTTGCAAATACAGGATCAGTAAAGATGCTTCCTGGACTTCGTGCAAAACAAAACCAGTGAATGTTTATTGTACAATGGACTTACTTCTTCTGTCCTCTCTGTTTGCGCGGCACTGAGTTCTGCCTTGGAGTTCTCTCACAAGCTCCATCGGTGCTGTCGCTGGCTTCACTCTTATTTAAAGGCTGGTTTTTCCATGGAATAACATACCCAGGAGTTGGACTGAATTGTTTTAAGTCTCCTTGTCCTAATGAGCTCCGTTCTCCACAGTAACAAAAGGCGCAGAGTTGTTCGCTGTAAAAGGGAAGATCATTACTTCTTTTTTTGGGGAAAACCACCAGAGGATACACCACCAAAGAGTAATTTTCACTCCAATTTAACCCTTTATAACAAAACAATAAAAGCTCCCAAGTGCTGTCAGAATTCAATATTTAGAAACACTATTTCCGGCTAATTTACAGTTACATTAAAAGAACTTTTTTTTTGTTCACAAAACTGTATAATTAACAAAACAACCAAAAAAATCCCCACTTATTCAAATGGTTAAAATAATTTCAAAAATTCTGTGTCTCTAAACACATGTTTGCTAAAAAGCATCAGAACGTTACAGGACATACAAAATATTACTACACATACACCTTTCTGTAAGCACATACAGCTTATATGTAACACAGTGTGCAAATACCAAAAGGTATTTCATAAAACATGGAGAAAAAAATGGAATAATGAGAAAATCACAGCAATAGCTACAGTCACACATACCAGGGCATAAAACATACAAAAATCCAAACATCTTCGTTTACTTTAATATTTAAAAACAAAATTATGTCTAGAAGTTTTACTAGAGGAATTTTATATTTACAGAACTGTGACCGCTGCAATGCCGTGTGCCATTTGCAATTATGTTTTAACATGCATAACATAGCGACAGGATTGAAATGACAGCTCTGACAGCACTCCTTGTGTCACATCATATGGAAGCTACTGAAAAATATTTCTATAATAAACAGATCCACAAACTTAAAATGTGAACTTCTGCAAGCAATGCAGTTTGCATTAAAGGAAGGCCATTTAACACATTTTTTTTTTTTAGTGCTTAAATGAGCAATTCTGTTTTCTTCGTATTTATGCCCCAAAGACCGCAAAAAGATGCCTCAGGGAATCAGGCACTTGGATAGAGGCTTGGTTATGCCTGGATTCCATTTAAATAGATTTCAGTGCATCTCCAAGGTGGCACATTTGGATTTGGGACACTCTGTGCTGCGTGAGTGAGAGGAGGGAAGTAAAGTGGGAGGAAGAGAAAACCTTAAGGCTGAACTCCTGTATAATATTTACTAAATTCTAGGGGGAAAAATAAAGAGTGCTTTTCAGCCTGGAGAGACAGGAACAGCAACAGAAAAAGGTGAAAGTGGAAAAGGAAAGAAAAAGATCAGAACAGAAACCCCTGAGAATCCAGCAAAAGCCCCTGAGATTTGGTTTAACATAATCTGAGATGGATCTTTTTGCTCTCCCCATAGGCAACACTAGGAAAAAAAAAAAGAAAGAAAATAAAGAAAATACAAGTGGGTATGTAAATGCCTTTGAACTGCTCTTCTATTACAGTCAGATGCTAAGGAAGGAAGCAGCATATCACAAGCCCAAAATGAAGCCCAGAATGAAGCCAAATACTTTTACTAATGGTCTATAGGTAGGATTGCACTTTCCCCGACACAGATGGACCTTTGGGGACATGCAGGTTGGTGGGCAGGTAAAACAAGTCTCATTCATGGTACCCAAATCATACCCTCGCACAGTACTGTGAGGAAACATTTGTCCTCATCCCGTGGCCTCAGTCGCACATCCCTCCCTGATCTGCCTGAACACACGACCAGCGTGAGCCAGCACAACCCCCGGAGCTGATGGCAAATGTCTGACACGCTCCAGAAATCTTTAGAAAGAGGCACCCGAAGATAAAAAAAAAAATGCAAAGAAAATAGAGATAAAGACAGCGTAAGAACAGTGAAAAATGAATAGTTACAGCTAACCAGTACATATGTCTATTTTATAGCTGGCTTTCAGAGTGATAGAGCAACAAATACACTATTATTTGTCTGTCAGTGACTATAACCACTAGACTGCCAGTGAAACCTGATCTGGCCTCACAGGCAGAGTTCCTAAGCAGGGAAAGCAAAGCTATTTATGCTGGTTGAAACTAAAGAGACTTGTGAGGAGACTTAAGAGATTTAAACAAGCAGCACCATGGTATATAAATTACACTAGTTACAAACACAAGATTATCCACAGTGGAATAAATAATTATTCATACATCCTGTTAGGACAGACTATCACTGCTCATTAAAAGACTTGAGGATAATTACAAACAAATAAACAAAGCTCGTTAAAGAGGAGTCGTAGCAAGTATGCAATAATGTTAAGGTTTATAGAAGAGAAATATGAAACAGTAACTAAGAAAAAAAAATATACTAACTTTTCAAGTGGTATTATTTGAAAAGGCATACAGGAGTAAAGATGATATTTCTGGAGCCTGTAAGGCAGCTCCGGCACCACAACTTCCAGCAGTAGCTTTTCTGCAGCAGAGTGGAGTGAAACAACAGGAGCAGAGACTTTCACAGCTACTCTGCAGCGTGGTGCGGGCAGCTGTGAAGCTGTCAAGAATCATATGGTTTGTGCTACGGCTCCTGCTCCAGCAAAGCTGGGGACTGCAGCTGAAGCAAGTGCTCGAGTGCTCACCACGGGGAGGGTGCTGGGGGAACCCTTCGCTAAGGACTTGTGAACACACGGATACAGAAGGTAAGGACAGGAGCAGCAGAACATTCCCTGCCCACTGCCAAGAGACCCTGGGGCTGAGACAGAGGGAAGGGATTATAAAAGGGGGGGGGAAAAGGTTTCACGCTTTTCAGGAAGGGTAAGCAGAAGGGCTGCCAGTGGCAGTGAACTCCCTCCCAGGATCTGGATGCTAGAGAGACCCTCTGCAGGAAAGCCACATTCCTCTGCCTCCCAACACGCCACGTGGCTGGCTTGCCACGCAGTACAAAGTGGACAGTTCCATCACGTTAGCCTTTTAAGTTTAAGTGCTCAGTAAATATTTTAAGTTATGTCTGTATGGGCAGAAGGTAGAGATTTTTTCCTATCAGCTGAGGATTGCAGAAAGTACTTACAAATCTACTTTCCATATGTCAATATGCAATTAGAGGATCTAAATCTGTGATGCAAGAAGAGCTCTCATACTGAAGATAGCGAAATTGAGATACTGGCAACTCTTAAGATCAAACCCTAGATCTGTTATCATAATTAGCATATTTTAAGAACAGGATAATTCAAAATGGGATAAAAAGCAAGAGACGATGTGTCACAAATCTTTTTATAAGCTACTAAGAAAAAAAAAAAGAAGCAGCTCACCAGTACACCATTTAAGATATATCTTAGGTGCTCCAACCCAAAATGTAAGTTCATCACTATTTGTAACTTTGACTTAATTTCTAATTTTTCCCACAAATGCTACTTTTTTAATATAGGTTTAAAGTTGCAGAGGTGGTTTATTACCAGGAGGTGCTTATGTGCCTCACCTCATCCCAAAGGATTTCACAGATGCACACAAATTTTAATACATAACACTGAAGAAAAATTATGTTCAGAACGGACCAGACATAGTGGGTTATGAGGATGCAGTAAGAGGCAAAAAGGCTAATAATGTCTGAAGTTAATGTCTGTTCCTATCAAGCCATGTGAGGAGATCTCGTTTGAAGGATGCCCTTTCTAACCAGAAACACGTCAATCTCAGTATCCCTTCTTTTGCAGCCATTTTCTTCTACAAATTCTTATTTCATTGGGTTGTCTTGGTCAGAGCCTCTTCTTCACACAGAATTTACTAAAGCCCCTGACAAGAATCTAAAGTGCTACAATCCTCCCCTGTCCACCTCCTGACAAAGGAAAACAAAATGCCCTGCAGCCAGTTAATCCTGGAGGAAGGGAGAACAGTCACTATTTCCTCTACTTGACCAATGACATACAGTCATCAGGACTCATCCTAAAACACACTTTCCAGTTGAAGGGAGTTCATTTCAACACATGCAGTATTGGGCAACTAGTTGCACAATATTAAATTACAACCAGAGGAGAAGAAACATCATCTAGTTTGCTTGCAAATATTCAGTCAGAAAATTAAGGTAAAACCGAGAGTCCCCCAAACTTTTTTTTTTTAACAGAATTAAGGCTGAGCATTGGGATTATCAACACTTAAAACACATCAAGTTCCCCTATAATATGACTTCCAAGAGTAAGCAGAAGCCCCTCCTGGATCCTTCTGAGTTGGGAAATGGCACTGGGGTATCCTGTGGCAGCCAAGGCTCCTTGATAACAAGCAGATGTGCAGAATGGCTAAGCAAACACGTTGTGTTTATGCTGTGTCCCGTAACTCACAGATGTACACTTTGAGTGCTGTGCAGCTGCTGGAAACCTTCAGAGTGGTCCATGTGAGTTTGAGTGATCCTCAACACTATCACATGAGGGTCCCACTCCCACTCTCCTGCATATTTTTTATACATGGGTAGGAGGCACTGCCATGGACCTGCAACTCTGTGTATACACCTGGGGAAATAAAGTTTCCTTCCTCATTTTCACAGGAATAATTTCCTTCCATATCTCCAGGATTCCCATACAGCTGAATGCCAAGGAAGACAGTAAGTAGGCTATGCTGAACATCATTATCAGTTAGACACCTGGAGTTATCCAACCCTTTCAGTACTAAATGGTGAAGGCAGCAGACTAAAGGAAATCCTGCAGCCATCTGTTCTGCAGGGAGGTGTTAAAGGTCCCCTTCCCTCAGGAGAGCATGCCCAGGGGAATCCAAGCACCCCATGGAGATGAAGGAAAGCTGTTAGCAGCAGAGGTACAAACTCATGGATTCAGCTCAAGAGATGTTCACCTCTTAGCTTTTCCGAACTCCTTCCCAGCCGACTGTGACACAGGGATTACCAAAGAATTTTTGCTGTCATTTATTAATGACAATAAAAATGACTCATTCTTGTTGTTTAAACAGGAAAAGTCGATGGATTGTATCTGAGAAAACCCAAGGCATGGCAATTCCAGTAGGATCCACCAGCTACAGCCATTGCCTCTACATGAAATACAAAGTTGCAGATGTTAACTGTCATTTGCCACGATAACAACTGCACTAAAGCTAAAACAAAAAAACCAACTTGGAAAGCATAAAGATCTACTGCATTCATGTTTTGGGTTGAAATAGAAGGTGAAGAGGGTATCATGTAATTTTTGCTATGAGCTTGTTTGTTTTTGAAGGAATTATGCACTAATTTTCATCGAGGTCTGGAAATGCCTTCAGGATGTCTTTTTCACACATGCTAGTTATTACAGAAACTTAAAATGCTTTTAACGTCTATTTTTCACAACGAAAATTAAGCTCAGCACAATAAAGTTGAATATATGGGAGCAAAAGAGAACTTCAGAGCATTGTTTGTACTGATTACCGAAGCAGACTGATGAGAATTGGCCATGAGAACTCTTCTCCCACCTAACCCTGTTAGTAGTTTTAACATATGCTAAAAGGCTAAATTAAATGCTACAGGGGACCTACTATTTATTTAGCTCTGCCAGGTTCTGTTAACGCATAAAATACTTTGCCTTTGCTTTTATGTTGTGTTATTTAAAGAGTAAACTGTTTTTCTCCTTGGTGAAGATCCACCATTGTATCATTTATGTAAATTCAAATCAAGACCCACAAGCTGCCTTTTAAGTGAAAAAAAAAAAAGATTTCTGGCTTGAAACAACACCAAAGGTCTGCATCAGTGTGAGTTCTAATACATGTGAGATATTCACAGACATGAAGTTATTCTAAAACTCTGGGATTCAGATGAAGCTTTTCAGCTTCATCTAAAATATTTATGCTATAAATACCTGGACCACAATAATGAAGAAGCTTGATAGGAAAACTGACTGAAGAAGCCTCATTAGGTGATGCATAACGGCTTCACACTGACACAGGGTTAACAACCCAATAAATCACTGATCTGAATGAAGGATACTAAGGATGGAGAAGGATGCAAAGGGCAACATGGAGATACTACAAAGAAAAAGAAGCAGAAGTTCTCAGCTGAAAGCTGTATTTAAACATTTGACACACTAAGTGTTCTCCTTCCAATAAGAAACTGAATTACAGAACAACTTGAAATTGTGAAGTGGTTTGACACTATTACACTTTTAGAGTTGGGTTTGAAATTAATATTTAACTTATGCAGCAAAATTCCTTGAAAAAAAAGGAGGCAGGAGGGAGTTCATATGAACTCCAGGTGAAGAATTTTAAAAGTTTGCACAAAGCAATTAAACTGCATTAGGCAATAATTGCTTTCCAATTTCTTCAAACCAGCACAGTTGGAGTTCTACAGCCATGTAATCAACTTAATGATACTCTTCTCATTTGAAAGAAAGAAAACATTACCCTCCAAACACCACCAAAACAACACATTTAACTGACATTTTGAAATTTAGAAAATATGCTCTTATTCACCATCAGTATGTGTCAGCTTTAATTTAAACAAATGTTTAAAGCTCAGTTAGGGTTTCACATACCCTAAATGCAGGAGGGGTTACCAGAATGTTAGTGCTGAATGAATTGGATTTAGAGGTCCTACTCCAAGGCATATGGATCATTCTTTAATGTCCATCAGAACTGATGTGTACTCCCAAATTACAATCCCATATAGACTGAAACTGTGAGTGTACCTGAAAGGTGATACTTTATGCAATTTTGAGAGGTGAATCAACCTCTGACCGATAAAACTTCAAGAATAAAAAGTTCTGTGGCCTCCTACTTTGGTATTTGTACTCAGAAAGCGTTGTCTGTTCAAGCCAAATTCCCTCTCTTGGGAAATCAACCATGAAATCATAGAATGGGTTGGGTTGGAAAGGACCTCAAAGATCATCTAGTTCCAACCCCCTTGTGGGACACCTTCCACTAGACCAGGTTGTTCAAACCCCACCCAACCTTCCAGGGAGGGGCGGCCACAATCACACCGAACCCACACAAACCCCACGGAGGTGCCAGCACCTCTTGGAGGCAACTCCATACAAACATTAAGTAGAGTCTTACTATCTGAAAATTACTAAAATTTACCATATACCAACTTGGTTTTAAATAGCAGTTTTTCAAGAAAGCTTCATCAAAGTAGGGTAAGCAGATGCACAGAGGATATTAAAGAGCAGGGCAGACATGATACCATCCATGACTCCCAGTACTTTCAGTTCAGGGCCTCCCTCTGTCAGCTGTGATTCCTATATATTCCTTCTCAGTTTCTCTTTCATGAACTTGCCCAGTCTGTTCTTAACCTCACATAAATTTTCAGCAAACCACATCCTTTGGCAAGAAGTGTCACTCTAGACAACTATTTGCTGTGCAAAGAATCACCTCCTTTTATTCTGCATCTAACCCTGCAAAGTTTCATTTGATGACCCTCAGTTTCTTGCATTAAAAGAAACTGAACAGCCAGGATACAGCCACCTATGATTTTGAAGCTTTTTATCTTCCTTCTGTAACATCTTTTACAGACAGAATGGTTCTCAATTGCTTAACTGGGAGCTGCTTCAGATCTTTGATCAATCCTTCTGTTGTTCTGCGAAAAACTTTTTAACTTTTACTACATTGATCTTTGAAGTTAGAGATACACTTTCTGTAAGCCTATGAAAATTAGTCCAAACTCATTTCTCTCGACGTTTCCAACCTCACCAAGGAGATCACATGTGTTCAAGCCGAGCTTTAGCACATCGAAGCTATGAGCTCAGAAATTCTCTCTTCACTAATCACACTCCAGTCTCTCTCAGTCCCTGTGTGAAAGCAGACTCCAGATGCACCATCCATACCCTGTGAATGAACATCCTTCTGGCAAAGGTCAGACACACTCACAGGGATCATATCTGCAACTACAGCTTTGGGATGCTGTGAGTGCAGATTTTGCCATTTAAATTGCCTGTATTTTCAGTCAGCTGGGATATGGAAGAGAGGAAGGAATGATGAATGAATGGGCAGGGCATGACAGAGGGTTTGCTGTGAGAGGGAAATGGAGGGTGATGGAGAAACGGGACTACTGACTGTGGGAAATAATACAGATCACACAGAAAGCCAAAGGAAGCAAGAAGAGAACAGTCACAGCTAACAAGGAAAATGAACAAGAAAACGGTTAAAGGTGTGAGAAGAAATATCATGTCACAAACACCTGCCTGGGAGCCACTGGAGATGAGGGAAGGAAACTGCAGATCAGGTGGAGAGACAAAGAAGAATAAACCACAACTAAGTGGATACTGAAATAATGATTAGAACTGATGAGCAGAGATTAGGATTAGAAAAATAAAGAGAATGGGAATATGAGCAGAAGTCAACAACATGAAAAAAGACAAGTAGCTGACAAAGAAAGCTGGAGGTAAAAAAAAACCAACAAACAAACAAACCAGAAAAGGTGTTATTGGAAGAAATGAAAAATCTGTATTCACTCCACACTGGAACAGAACTTAAGATCCCAGACTCCCACCATCGCCTGTGACTATCATGGATCTCTGCAATCCTATGACAAAGCAGGCATCCCATGTTGTAACAAGTACTGTGGTCAGTCCTTCAGCACAGCCTGACAGACTGCCAGCCGTGACATCCCGCTCATGGGGTGCTTCTGTCTGTCTGTCATCTCCCCAAGGAAAGAAAATCTGTCCAGACATCAGAACTGACCTGCCAGTGCTCAGCTGGCTGCCCACCAGTGCAGGACAGCTGAGTGTAAGCAGCAGGAAGACCCAGGTGGAGACAAGCAGCCTTAGCAGGATGGGAGAGAGACAGAAAAACTGCCTCAGAACATCTGTGAGAGGCTGAGAGTGGGACTCCAGAAACCTGGAGCAGCTGCAAGCACCTGCTCACACCGGGCAAAAGACATTTCTAAGGATGGTTTGTGTGAAACAGAGCAAATCACAGAGCAAAGGTCTGTGCAACCTAAAGGCCCAGTCATGAATGTCACTGATTACAGTGTCAAATTCCACAAGGCACAAGTTGTACAAGAGAGCATTAAATACATCATGGTCACAATGGCAATCGTTCAGCCTAAGGAAAAGGCAGGATTTCAGCTGCCTGTGAAACCCTTCTTTGGCCCCATTTGTGCGGCACGCCTTCTGTGCTCTGAGAGAGACACGGACCAGCTGGAAGGAACTCAAACCAGCGGGAAGAGTTGGAGCTCAAGAAAACACCATCTACAAAGAAAGTAGCAACAAATTTGGGATTTCTGTTACGAGGTAAAGCATGCTGGGGAAGTAAACCAAGCCCCTTTGGCACAAATCTGTCCTCCATTATACTTGGCAGATGGTACAAGTAGTAATGGAATAAACCCAGAATGAGGAGAGTGTGGGTTAGACGTGAGGAAAGTGCTTCCAACAGTAAAAACAAAGAAGAGACTGGAAGGGACTGTTTAGGGAAGATATGGAGTTCTTATTACTGGAAGATTTAAAAGCAGTTTATGTAAGCTTGTGTCAGGAATGACAGCTGTAGATAGCTGCCTTGGAAAAGGAGGGGAATGAGATGACTTCCAAAGGTCCCTTCCTGCCCTATGTTGGAGCTGCTTTAACAACGATCTGTTTTAAAATTCTTCTGGAGACCATTTCCCTAGTTGATGCATGAACAGACAGGATACACAACCAGCAAATATTTAACTTTTTCCTCATTTTTCGGTGTGTGGTATTAGTCTTTAATTGTGCCTTGCAAGCCAAATCAGTAATTTCACTCTGGGTTAGACAGGTCATTGATATAATGCTGAAATATTACTTCACTATTATTAAATAATTAATTTTTGTGACACAAAGGAATGCTATGTCCACTTTCCAGATGCAGAAGTAACTGACTGACTTCAGAGGAAGATACTGTAAATGCTTAAATGGATCTAGATCTGAAAGGGTAAAGGCAAAACTCTGCAATGATTTCAAATGCCCTGTGTCATTCATAAGGTCCATCCTCTGCAGAAACAATCCTTGGAGAAAAATATCCATGTAAAACTACAAATTGTATTGTAATATATGAGCATGAAAAGAAATAATCAATTTCAAAATTAATCTTAATATTGTTATCTCCTAAAACATGTGCTTGACTTTGCAAGTTTAATAATTTTTAAAAATATTTTAATATTAAATCCTTTATCTAACTCCTCCTGCCCAAAGATCTAGCTTCTCCTTCCATCACTGCAGTGTCATTCTGCCCAGATTATCTACTCTCTCTGCCACTCCACAATTTCTTTTCCCACCAAGTGGTGTTCTGAGAGCTGCAAGTTTTGTAATGCACTTTAAGACTAAAAAAACCAAAAAAAAGAAAAAGAAGGAACAAAGATAAAGAAGTTTACTGCTACTTTTCCACTTTTCCACCACTTCCTTTGTTCAAGCAATCTACAGACGTTCACCAACCACTTATTTTTGATGGAATAAAGCACCCAAGCCCTCCATCTCCAGACTCCAGATTTGATCTTAGCAGCAGCAATAAAGCAAGGGGGAATAGTGCAATTGGTCTGGAATGAAAATTAAGTGCTTTGTCCAATTACAAGTGAAGCAGGAAAGCAGGAAGGTGTTTTGCCAGGGTTTCGGGGTTTTTTTGTAGTTTTAGCAACAGGCTCACAAGAGCAGATACTTAGCAGGCCAAAGTACCAAAATCAAAAAAGCTGTTTGAAAATCTCAGCTTCTACTTATTTATTTTAAGAATGTTCCGCCTTCGTGATTATGGCAAAAGGACCGAAAATGTGCAATTAATACAATTTACAGTCTCTGGGAGCAGACAGAAAGCAAAATGAATGAAAAGGTGTTTTGTTCTTCTATGAAATTGTTTCTAGGCCACTCTTGTTAGCTTTTAATGCTTGGGGCTGACAATGTGGGGAGCAGGGGAGGAAGGTGGAAGTGGGCTCTGCTGTAAGTCACAGCCGGCTCCTGGCTCCTTTCCTGCCTCTTGGGCTGCACTTCCCCTGCTCCCTGCAGGCAGCACAAACCAAAGGAGCAGATTCCTTTCGAAGAAGCTGGATTCCACTCAGCCATAAGTCCTGGGCTGACAGAAGCTTCTCACAAGGCTTATAAAAAGAAAAAGGGAACAACCAAAGGAAAAGGCTCCAAAGCCGGTGACGCTCATGATATATCGGAGCTGGCAGCGTTACATCTGCCACTGCCAGGCTTGGGAGTTTATCTTTGCTGGATGTTACTGCCCCTCCCCACATGTGGTCAATAATTCACTCCTTCCTTCCAAGCACATTCCTCACCCCTTTCAGCCTCCCTACCCCGATATGGCTCAGATTCTGTTTATTTTAAAGGTTTTTAAACATATTGCTTTCTGAGCACTAACACTAAATGTGTTGCTCGATTCCCTGCCACAAACCCATTTGCAGTCAATAGTTCTCTTGGACTCCCATATCCTACCTCAGAAAGGTTCCAGTATTGGCCATGTCTCTTTGCCTTTCTCTTGAATGCTCTTATTTAGCCTCAATCTCAGGAAGGATCCAGAGAAAAACAGACAAGCCAAGTTTTGGCTAATCTATCAGCTACTAAAATCTCCATCCTGGTTCTGACATATCTTATGTCAAAATCACTGTTTTTCAGCTGCAAATAATTTATTTCACAGGAAAGACTTCATTTTATGTCCTGTGCTTCTCCAACTCTCTTATCTTGATTTCCGAAGACAGAAACCCAGAATTGTCTTATACTCAACTCTGAAAAAGTGATGCAAAAGTAGCTCCACCTACACCTACATCTACTTCTGGTGGAGGCTTGGATTCTTTTCTGTCTTCTAGGCAATTTCTGCACTGTCTGTTACAATATACTGTCATAATTCTCCTAAGTCTCACATATCTAAAGTTATTTTTAAATATATAAACATTCCACTTTACTGGAAAATAAAGGTTACTTGTGTTATAAAACAGAAACAGAAAAGCTTACAAAAAAAGAGGCGAAGCTGATGAGTATGAATTACTTGGAAATCAGCTTCAAATATCTACTTCCCCAAGTTACAGGTTTAGTCTCTGTGGAGTCACACTTCAACCTAAATCTTGAAGCATTTCCTCCCACCATTACACAACCCAACGTTGTTAGGGTATGTTATTTCACATGCTGTATTTTCTCCTAAGAAAACAGAGTCAAGGCCCCAGAATCCAGTCTTCCTACTCCCAAAGAAACCCTGACATCTGTTTTCTTCCCCCACTGTTATGAGAACACCAATGACTTCTGCAACTCACCCCAATTCTGCATCCAAATTTGGAATCAAAATTACCTGGAGTCAGAGAAACCTCTGACTCTCAATTAATTGTTTCATATCTCCTTAGTACATCTCTTTCCAAAGTCTCAGAGACAGAGTATTATCACTATTATTTTAATTAAAAATTAACAGTACCCAGCTTTTTAATGCTTTGATCAGCCAAAGCAATGAGCCTGTAATAGCCATTCCACCTTGACTAATCAAAGTCAACACTTTGAGTTGGAAGGAAGAGTAAGTTGAGGGCAAATAAGGGTTGGTTCAGAAGCAGGCAGAAGTCTTTTCAGAAGACTGTTGTCCAGCTTTTAAGAAACCAGTTTATGTCTGTGGAAAGTGCTGTAATCAAATATTCATGATAACAGCAAAAAAGTAACCTTGAGAAGAACAGAGATCAGATGAAACAGCACTAAATTTTTTGCAAATGATCCAAAACAGGGTCAAATAGTGAAGCAAAACAGCTGTTCAGTTCAAGTTGCTCTACATATTTACTGCAATTAAATATCAGCTTTGGAAAATTCCATTAAGAATAGAAATTTTTGTGTATTTCATTCAGGTGTACACACAAGAGCTATTTAACTGAAATTCTCTATAAGAAGGGAAGTAGCTCTTGGAACCTTAAGAAGTTTGTGAGCACGTAAAACATAAAAATTATATATGGTTCAAGTAGATTAAGTAATTTTTTGTGCATGTAAAATACACTCTGTGTTGGACTAGGAGGAAGTAAAGTGATGACGACAATTCTCTGTAAGTCTGTCAAAATATAATTACACCTGTAACTGTCTGGTAGCTGGTAACAGCACTCTCTGCAGCAGGAGAGACCTGCTACTGGGTTAGGAGCTGTCATCAGAGCTTCAGGAGAGAAGCTCTGCTGGAATTCTGTGGCACCATTTCAACAGTGATCACACAGTGTGTTCTGGTTTCCCTCATAAAATGTAATTAATACTTTCAATGATTTTGGGATAATTCATATTAATAAAAAGTTAAAAAGTACAAATGCTATTTTCTCTATTACAAATTCTGAAATAAGGAAGAACACGGTAGATATGATAAGAGATTTGGTTTACTTTGTTCCTGAAAATACAGTCACACAAGCTGAAACACAAAAAATAACCTCATATATATTTGCTAATACACCATTCCCTGCGCAGGAGGAAAGCTTCAGTAATCACATTTTATCGCCTATCACTTCTGCCTCTTTTAATTTAACCAGGTAATGTGCTGTATTTCAAGGGTTTACCAGTGCAGTCTGAGGTCAGCACTCATGGAAGGTGCTTTTCACCTTGCTCTCCCCACACACCAATTAACCCCTCGGTCCCAAGTACAGGCTGCTGCTGCTGCTGCCAGCACTTCAAAGCACCAGCAGCGTCCCAGCCCCGTGCCCCGAGCACTCTGCACCCCATTCCACGACTCCCAGCCCTGCCCCTGACTCAGCACCCTCCTCCTCGCTCCCTCACCTGGTTTTTGCTTCCACACCCACGGAGGCGGTGGAGCTGGCAGACTCCTCGGACACTGAGTGCTGAAGGACTGGTGTTAGCTGCTTGGTGCTGTCCACTTCCGTTTGGGCATCCTCTTCTGCAGACTGCTCTTTGACTTCTGTTTAACAAATAAGAAAAAAAAAAATCATTTAGTACGTTATCTACTTATTTAGGCTGAAAAAATCCATCTGCAAGCTTCCCCTCGTGCAGCAAACATCCATTTTATTTATGGACAGATTAACCCATGTAACTTTCTTCTGAGACAGAACAAAATGAAAAGAGTAGGAAATTACCATCTGTAGCTAAAATATGAAATTGAATGCTTATAACATTATTTCCATAACAGAGTTTCATTGTGAACTAAAGCTGTTCAATAAGCAATGAGGAACAGGGCAGGGGGAAGAGTTGCTCAATGACAACCTTTTTATATGAGGTTGGGGTTTTAGACATTCCCACTCTCCCCACATTTCCTCTCGTGCACCTGCTCTGTCAGCCCTGAGCAAACACCACAGTGAGCACGCTAATCTGGGATATAACAAACCTTTTTTTCTCCCACATTAGCTTTAACTTTGATCAATTCCCTGACAAAGTTCACTCCTGGTTACACTAACGGTGCTGGCACAGCATTGAAGAGGTAAAGGAAGGAAGGATATGGTTTATGCCAGCTCAAACTTCCTTCTGATCTGAAGGAATATAACCAATTTTTTCATCATCCTTTTAATTTAGCTTATTTGTCAGACAGGAACTTATATACACATCTACAGCCGACAGTGCTACTATTTGCCTAGAAAGTTTGTTTATGCTCTGAAACATGTAACACCAAGTTGCCACCGTCTGTGCAACTTTAAATCCTCTTCCCATTCACTTTCCTCTTTTGCACAAAGTGAGTCAGGGGTTTGCCAGAAGGACATGGCAACGTGCTGCTCCAAGTGCACCAGAATGCACAGTAACAAGGGTCAAGGCTGCAGAGCAACAACATTTGGTGTTTCTGCACTTCTGCATAGCTTATTTTGAAACCTAAATAACATAAAAATTATATAGGACTCTGGCAGATGAGCTTTGGCATATCCAGCTTAAGACACAAGTGACTCATCCTGCCTGTGTCCATGGCTGCTACATCTGTCCCACAGCAGCACTAGAGGAAGGACCTGCACCTGAGTCACACACCCCCTAAAGCCTCCAGTGAACACAGGTTTGAGCTAGGAGGCCAATGCATACAGTTCTTGCAACCAAGTTCAGTTAGAGTAAAGTAGCAGATAATTTAGAAGACTTAAGCAGAAGATACAGTCATATTTTTAAACAAATTAATACACAACATGTCAAAATATAATCAAATATTGCAAAGGATAAATGACTCAAGTGGAGAAATGGATGGTTAGGAGAATCTGTGACATGGGTGGGCATGCACAAAAACCTCCTACAAGCTTTAATCTTATACATAAAAACAATAAAAGAGAGAAAAATTCTCAGAACATAAAGCTGCACAGCTTGGTCTGCAATATTGAGATCATGTGCCCACTACAGCACATGGAGAAGGGTAAATCTGCCTTGTTTGATGTACAGAGATTGAAGTAAAATTACTCTTTAACCTAGAATGAACACATTTAGGAAGACAATGTATAACATTTAAAACCCTCAATGAAGTTCTCTAAACCATACTGAAGAGAAACATAAAACTAAGAAAAAAAGAAAACAAAATTCCTGGTCATGATTGGGTGTGCCAGGTACTTACTTGAGCTGCTGTGAACTGAAATTGTTTCACCTATTTCAGTTAAGCTACTCAGTAACATACATCTGAAATGGTTTTGGACATCTGAAACATCCAAAAATGACTACCTGTTTGAAAGCCAAATGGCTCATGTCAAATCCCTTCCACCAACCTATCCTGAAGAACAAAATGCTGGATGATCATTTGATGCTAAATAAATATCCTGTTGGGAACACACCCTTTGTAATAGTAAATGGCTCTGTACAGAAAACAAAACAAAACAAACCCAAACCCCACACCCCTTAGTTTTTGGCACATCTGAACAAACATCCCTGCAATCATTCCTGGATGAGGATTCCTGAAACCGGCAGCATCCAGCGGAGCCATTCATAACAGCCTGCAGTGCGTTTCCAACTAGGTTGGATCTGAAGGATCATTTTGTGCCAGTAACCCCCAAATTTCTAAATACAACCTCAATGCAGAGAGCACAACATAAACACTTGGAAGACAGACAGACGCCAAAGCACTAGAAACAAAACCCACAACACAGCCCGGGACAGCCACGCCTGAGGAGCTCCAGGAAGACCACCGGAAACTGTGGCCTTGCTCTGATCCATCTTGGAGACTTTCTTTAACCCAGTTAAACTTCGCAAAAGGGACTTTGCTCTACTGTGTGCCTGCAGGAACTTTCAGCCATTTACTCTTTGCCAGCTTTCATCTCATTACCATTAGTGGGCACCCACCACACCGGGAAGGCGAAGTTCACGGGACTCCCTCAAGAACCCTGGACTGTGTGAGAAGACACAAATTGTTTCACTACACATGACAACTATCTGAGTTTACATCCTTATGGAGCTCTTACCCCTGCTGTTTGCTTCTCTAGAGAAGGAGGGACCCAAATTATACTAAATGAGACAAACAACATCCCAACTGCTGTCTCTGCAATAAACCAAACTGTGCCTCAATATGCGATGGGAAGACTGAAAACTTGGTGCTTACTAAGTAGCATGATGAAAACAGTGTGTGTGTTAGTTGTGTGTGCCAGACTTCAACTTTGTGGAAGTTTTAAGGAAGAACAGCAGTAATGCATTTCATGAGTCAAGCTCTTAGGATATGGGAGTCCAGCACTGGCATGGCAAAGGGACATCTCAGACACACCTCAGAGATGTTCTTGGAAGCAGGTGGCACAATATATTTAATGAACACTCATCATATTTGGTTATGGCAACCTACTTTGAAGCCACTGGGAGTGAAGGAACCATGAATGATTAATAAATATGAAGCTCATTTGCTGATTCATATGTAAGGCTTTATTTTGAATCTTCATGATTGTTTCTGGCACAATGGAGGTCTTGCCCATGCATAATGAGTTAAGGAGGGGACTGAGATTTAAAAAAGCTAATTCCACAATTCCAAAATGTCTCTAAATTCTTTTTTTAATGTCACTATTCTAAAACATTAGGAAAATACTAGAAAAATTTACATTTAAAAATTTTTTATTATTTGAAGACAATGACATCCATAGTTCTTCCCCACCTGGCTAGTGAGGACAGAAAAGCCTTCTTTTCTTATTAAGTTTAAAAGAAATCTCCCAATGCTACAAGGAGTAAAGTTCCTATCCACATGAGTCATCAAAAGGGTTGAGACTTCCACATGCTTTACAGCTTGGGTAATACTCACAGAATCACAGCATGGTTGAGGTTGGAAGGCAGCCCAGAGGTCACCTTGTCCAAGGCCCTGCTCAAGCAGGGCCACCAGACCCAGCGGCCCAGGAGTATGACCAGATGGTTTCTGAGCATCTCCAAGGATGGAGATATGAAATAGTAGGGGAAAAAAATTAAATTCCCCCCATTGACAGGGGACAGATATGCAGGGAACTCACTGGGATTGATAAAATTTACAGTATTCCTTTGGGAATGTGATGAAGAAACATTGACTAAATATCTAAAAATGTTCTTTTGTCATAAACAATCCTTTTCTGTTTTCTAGTAATCACAAGACCCTATTCTGCAAGCTACTTGGGTAAAGCTGCAATAAGATAAGGAGATAAATATGTGGGCTCAGCCATGACAATCAGGCAATGAAAAGACACCAGTATATCCAAAAATTTTTCTTTTAAATAGTCGAAAACTACCTGTCAAGTCAAAACCTGAAAATACTGTAGGAGTTCTACCACAAAAAAAATTCTTTAAAATCTTATAATTGTCAGTATATAGTGACGCTGAAAAAGAAAAACCAAAGAGCTGTCATAAACATAAAATTAATATTCTACTGCTGTTTAGATGCAGCAGGTTGACTGTTAAACCACTTTACTGGCTGGGGCTTTACTGTCAGACTTACTGCTGATCTGGCAGACAGCGAACCAAATGTCACGAGCTTCCAAAACTTTCACAAGAACAGAAAGTATGGAAGGCTGGAAAATACCAGCATCACCAAACACAGCAGGGACGTTCCAGGGGTCTCAAACTACTGCTTACTGAGATGCTCTGCAAGAGGGAGTAACAAGCTTTTAACCAGCAGATGCAACAGCCACTTCTGTGCAGGGAAGGGGTAGTGCTGTGTCAGAAAACAGGCAATGGGACAGGGTACTTTACACAGCTTTGCAGGGATCTACAGAACTACAAACACCACCACAACACTCTAGTCCTAGAAGTTTTGACAGGTGAAAGACCAGGTCAATGTAGCAACAATATGAAAAGAAATCTTAACAAGGGAATGCAAACTGTCAGTTTAAAATGCCTATCTGTCCTGGTTTGGGCTGGGACAGAGTTAATTTTCTTCTTAGTATGTGGTACACGGCTGTGTTTTGGATTTAGGATGAGAAAAATGTTGGTAACACACCGATGTTTTAGTTGTTGCTAAGTAGTGCTTACTCTAAATCAAGGACACTTCAGTTCCACGTGCTCTGCCAGTGAGAAGGTGCACAAGGAGACGGGAGGGACATGGCCAAGACTGCTGACTCCAACTGGCCAGAGGGATGTTCCATACCATAGACCATCACACTCAGTATATCACAGAATCACAGAATGGTTTGGGTTGAAGGCAACCTTAAAGATCATCCAGTTTCAATCCCCCAGCCATGGACACCTTGCACTAGACCAGGTTGCTCAGAGCTCCATCCAACCTGGCCTTGAACACTTCCAGGGATGGGGCATCCACAACTTCTCTGGACAACCTGTTTCAATACCCCAATACCCTGACAGAAAAGAATTTCCTTCTAATATCCAATCTAAACCTACTCCCTCTTAGTTTGAATCCATTCCCCCTTGTCCAGTGTACTACATGCTGTTGTATAAAGTCACTATCCATTACTCTTGTAGGCCCCCTTTAGATACTGGAAGCCTGGGGACAGTTGGGCAGGAGCTGCCGATGGCTGCTCAGGGACAGGTTGGACATTGGTCAGTGGGTGCTGAGAAACTGTGTTGAGCATCATTTGTTTGTCTTGAGTTTTATTCCTCTCTCTCTCTCTCTCTATCTCCTTTTTATCATCATTATCATTATCATTATTAATATTTATTTCAACTATTAAACTGTATTAATCTCAACCCAGGCACTTAGCTGAAAGCTGGGTACGCCATTATCCATTACTGTAATTACCAAGTTTCACTCAGTAACCCAATTTAGGAACAAAACAAGTTTGCACTAGTCATCATTCATAATTCTGTTACTGTTCTGGACACAGTTTGATAGAAACACCACTCTTCCTGCCAGGGTCTGGGGAAGTCAAACTGGCACATGCAGCGATCACTCGGGTGCAGGAATCTTTGACATACAACAACTTCATATGTGGAAGTTTTAGCAGCTGGGACAAACAGACAAACTGCAGATAACTGCAGATCACCTGCAACCCTTTGGGATGACAGGGAGCCAAACCAAGGCATGTTATAGAAACACAGAACTGTTAAGGTTGGAAACGACCTTTAAGACCATCAAGTCCAACCATCAACCCAGTACCACCGTGCTCACCGTTAAACCATGTCCTCAAATGCCACATCCACAAGTTCTCTGAACACTTCCAGGGATGGAGCCTCCACCGCTTCTCTGAGCAGGTTGTTCCAGCACTTTACAACCCTTTCAGTGAAAAAATTTTTTCTAATATCTAATCTAAACCTCCCCAGCACAATTTGAAGACTACTGAAGGCCCCACAGAGGGTGATGGCTGTTAATGGTTGTCACCATTACTTGGGCTGCACTGAGCTTGCAGCCACATACTCTTGCCTGCTGAAAACCATCATGGGAGACAGCGGGGGAAAAAGCAAATCAGAGTTTAAGTGTGACAGTAATAACCACATGCAAGAGCCACTTCTACATGGACAGAGGCACATTTCTTTCATCTTAGGTGAACACTGTAATATTTTATTCACAACAGTAAACAGTGAAACGTACAACCACATCAGAAGTGGTTTTTGGGGGGGTTTTTGCTAGTGCTGCATGTGTTTCTTCTAAAACCACTACTTATCTATTTTTTTTTACCTTTCTGAAGGACATTGCAGGAGTAATGGCTTCAAAGTGAAAGAGGGTAGGTTTAAATTAAATATTAGGAAGAAATTCTTCACTGTGAAGGTAGTGAGGCACTGGCACAGGTTTCCCAGAGAAGCTGTGGATGCCACATCCCTGGAAGTGTTCAAGGCCAGGCTGGAGGGGGATTTGAGTGATCTGGTCTAGTGGAAGGTGTCCCTGTCCATGGTGGGTAGGTTGGACCCAAATGATCTTTAAGGTCCCTTCCAACCCAAACCATTCCATGTGTTACTTACTGCAACAGATGTTATATGGAGATAAGAAGAAAGTTTGCAGTTATTCTTTTTGTTAAATATATTTTATACAGAAAATAACTTTGTGCAATAAGATTTTCAATGTAAGACCATTTAAACAGCAATTTTATTCACTCTAAAAACATGACACCATATTATGGGTAACCAGCTCCCAATGATCCATGACTGAGAAGCTTCCCAAGCTAGGAGTGGTATTCAACAGCACTCATCCAATTATTTTTCCACTGGTTTGTTCAGCTCTTTTTCAAACCCATGTCAAGTTGTTCATGCCCAAAGCATCCAGTAGCACTGAATTCTATAATTGCAGTAGATGCCAAGTGCAAATGCACCTGGCCCTTGTGCTTTCTGAACACGACCTGGATGTCCCCTGATTTTTGTGTTGCACAACAATGAATCACCGTGCCCTGTTCATTTTCTCCGTACCACTCATCATTTTGTGGGACCCTATTAAATTCCTCCTCAGTGAAATCACTTCAGGTTGAAGGCTTTTACCTCAACTGATCCCCTCACAGAAGCTCTTACTTTCTTCTTGTCGTACTCGTTGGCCTTTCCTGTACTTTCCCAATTACAGCTCATCCACTTGGAGAAGAGAAAGCAGAACTGCACATGGCATTTAGCATGCAGTGATGCCAAAGATTTATAAAGCAACAGTAAAAAAGAAAAAAAAAAACCCCAAACCGTCACTGATGCTCTATTCTGCTTATCCCTGTGCCAGTAATTCTTAGAATTTGTTTCCTTCTTTGACTTCTAAAAGCTCTGCAATTCTCAGAACTAAAGCACCACTTGCTCAGGTAGCAATAGCTATTTGAGAGTGATTTTTGTTTATACAAAATTAGGATGGTGATTCTCCCCTGCATGTTCTTTTACAGGCACTACTACTGAATTTAGGAGTCATTTCATTTTCTGTGGTCACTCTCCAGTGCCTTGCAGGTGGGCACCTCTTTTATTACCCTAAATAAGTTTATTTTACTCACTATTTTCTTCCCCTTTGTACCTGACCTAGAAAAGGGTTAGCAGGGTTGATGCTTCTGGGACTCCAACACCAGCCTGGTTTATATATGATTTTAACTCGTCAGCAGTGAATTTCTCTAATTATTTCTTCTACCACACTGAAGAGTCAGCCTCAACACAGCATCACTAAAAATTAAGACGTGTCCATAGAACAAGGAAGGTGTCCCTGCTCATGGCAGGGGGGTTGGAACAAGATGATCTTTGAGATCCCCTCCAACCCAAACCATTCTGTGATTCCGTGAACTACAACATACACAGAACAGCCCTTTTTCCAATCAGGAAATGCATGCTACTCTTTCAATATATTTGACTGGTAATGTCAACACCAACTCTCCCATCATGTCACTAATGACACAGCAGCAGGGTTAAGATTTGAGGTAATGGAAAAGTGGAATATTCAAAGTCTTTGAAAATTTCCAAAACCTGTTGGTTACGTTTAACAAAGCACAGTTTGATACCAAAACTGCAAAACCAGCATCGAATAAACAAGCAAAAAAAGAAGTTGCCTTTCAGAAATAACCTCCACGATGAAAAACCCAGCGAAGGTAGAATTGATCTGGAAATAACAGATTCCACCAGCTCTCAAAACACCTGAGACAGAGATATCAGTCAGAAGGTAAAAAAATCAGATTTTTCTAAATGGCCCATTTTAAGCTTGCATGATGATAAATAGTATTATTGAGTCAGCCTGTAATGATTTAAAGGCAAATATCAAATAACTTCCTTTTGTGTTTGCTTTCCTCATTACAAACAAATTACCAGAATATAATGCAAAAATAATAAGATGCTTACAATAATTACAACAACATGCTTCAGTTCTGCTAATTTTTCCAGTGGCTGGACAGGTAGGAGTCAGCAGCATTAGAAAGAATAAACTACTCCTTTTCTAATAAGTACATAGAATATTAATTGCCTCAAAACATATTTAAATACATTTCTAAGCACATATTTGCTGCAAATATTTATGGACAAATTTAATCTGCAAGCAAGTCCTCAGTGGTGTTAATTTTTCCTTTCATTAATTTTAGAAGGGATGAGTAGTAAGTGATGAGGCCTCAGTATCTGCCTGAAAAGCACAAAGTGGATTTTAAAACAACTTTGGTGTTAACACGTGGCTGAGAGCTTTTGCCATTGATTAACCCAAACCAGGACTTGCTCTCAGGTGTGTTTTACTTTGTCTTAATGAGAGGCTCTACTCAGTATCGTTCATGTCATTGCAAAGAATGTCTGTATTTCCTCTAATAAGTAGGATATGGCAAGATTTTTTCTCTTTATAAAAGTGCTTTTCAGGCTGCTTCAAAGCTGATGAGATTCTGAATTAGTTCAAAATTCCTTGGCAGCTCCTACATGAATAACTTTCCATCACTGAGAAGTGTTTGTTTCTGGTTCTTCTGTGCTTTGCCCAGAGACAAATGAGGCTGGTTGGAGGAAGGCACATCCTCAGGAATTTAATGTGAAGTCCAACAAGAAATCAACTGGTCAGGCAACATCACTGGGTCTGGTAATAACGTTACCAACGACAATAATGCAGGCAAGGACATACTGGTTGATAAAATCATCCAGGCTGCTCTATCTGTTATCAATTCTGAAGTTCCTAACATCATGAGGAGGTGAGGGTCTCACAGAAAGTAGTGCTGTAAGAACTGTTTGACATGGAATGGATAGTAAACAGAAGACCTGATGGATTTACTATTAATTTCCCAAGACACTCAGCAGTTCATAGAAACTTGTCTTATCGCATTTCTCCAAGATCAATATCTGAATCCCAACATTTTTATGTGACACAAAGATGGGAAGAACTGCAGACTCTAGGATGAGTTGAGATATTTCACAAGTGTTCTCAAAGGAGAAAAATTGAATAATCAAATAATTAACACACAGAATTTAGTTTGAACTTGAAATGCAGAGCCAAGAAAATACCAAGTACAGAAACTTGCTGAAACTAACAGAAGATGGGGGAAAGGAGCAGAAGCCAAGTCTTCATTAATAGCAGAAGGGGCACCAAACCTACAGAAAGCATATCATGAGGTATTTAGTATTCTTTCTTTCTTTAGATTAGCAGTTCTATATTTGCCTATAAGTGTGTGCACAAAGCCACACGTTTTCCACAATTTTCTGGTTGGTATTTTTTTGGCCATTAGAGACTCACCCATCAGAAGAAAACTACTCTTACGGAGAGGAACAACACAAGAAGATCTAGAGGAGAACATATTATTCCCCAGGAAACTGTTCTACAGTGTTTTACTGATAACTAGACAGGTGGAAGGTGGTGATGGCTGGAGGGTCTTGACAGGACCAGAGGCAATGGACACCAAGTGAAACAAAGGAGGTTCCCTCTGAACATCAGGAAACACTTTTTTACTGTGAAGGTGCTTGAGCACTTACACAGATTGTTCAGGCAGGTTGTGGACTCTCATTCCTTGGAGATACCCAAAAGCTGTCTGGACATAGTCCTGGACAGCCAGCTCTAGGTGACCCTGCTTGAGCAGGGGGTGGGCCAGATGATCTCCAGAGGTCCTAGCCATCCTTAACTATGCTATGATGCTGTGGGTGCTAAAATGATGGAAAGGATATGTAACAACACCAGCTGGACAGAGAAATATCAATGTAATATCACCCGGGGAACCACAGTGAAGAAAAATGAAGGAAGAGACAGCTGGAAAGACCAACAAGAAGCTGAAAAGCAAAACAGTCACTAAGGGAGGAGCCCAGGGATCAGCAAGAGAGACAGGGCTGGTGGGTGAAGGAGAGGAGTCTGTCCTGACATTTACAAGAAGCTGAAATCTATTGATTCACTAGAAGCAGTTGTCAGCACCATTTTTTCAAGAAAAAGTTTACTTAGTTCCAAACAGATCTTTCTTCCAAATTCCAAAATTTCCTTTTTCCAATTCCAAATCCCTGCTCTCTTTCCATCCTTAAGAATTCCTCTATACCAAAGTGAACCTGGTAGTTGGCAGAAGACAGCCAGGGCTCAGGAATCCCGGCGGTTGGCAGGGATAACCAGCCATACTGAAATGATCAGAGCAGCACACGCCTTACCCTGCTTTGCTTCCAATTCTGCCTCGTTTTACATGTGAGATTACAGAATTTTGGGAAGGGCAGCAACTTGTTTCCCGAACTGCAATTAAAATAGCTGTGCCTCAGCATTGCAAAAGAGCCCCTTCAAGAAGAATTTTTGCCTTTTTTTTTTTTAATAAACATTTGCGTCAACATCACAAATGAAAATAATTTTTGGTACTTGCACACCCTCTGCTTTTTTCCCCATAAAAGACCTGACAGCTAGAAAATACTTCTTTAAGTGGGATTATATGGGGCATCTCATTTTTCTCTTCCTGTGAGGAGAGTTCTCATTCCTCCTGCATTGCTCCCTCCCCAAAAAGCAGAGCTCATTATACTGAATACAACATTCACATTTTATGAAACTTAATTCACAAAAGGGCACCAGTAATGCTAAACTCCATAAATAAAACAGAAACAAGCTCAAAAACCCAAACAAACAAGAAATAAAAATCTCACACAGTAAAAGAATTCCTGATTATTCTCAGCATATGAACCAAATAATGGAAAAGAAGCAAGAAACACAGAGACTCAAACTATGTCACACATCAGGATGTTCAATCTCATTTTGAGTTTTGTAATATTACTATGTTCTGTTTTGGTTTGCCAACTACTGAAGAAAACTGTTGGCAAGTCCACTATTTGCAAAAAAACAAAATAAAATACCTTTTTAGTCAAAGCAGAAATCAATAAACTAGTACACAAATACACTGTAATTTAATTAAAACAGTTTCACACAGAGCAACAAACTGGGATTACTCCTTCTCCCACATTTTTTTACTAACACAGGTAAGTGCTTAGAATAAGTTTTAGAGGCAGCAGTCTTTTCAAATAATATGATTAAAGCTCTAGCAAGTCACATGATGTTCAACTTTTAAAATAACATAATTGCGATTCCGTCTCTATCAAATTGCTCAACATGATAATGCTCTTTCAAGTCTATTTCAGTTCCCCTGTAAAAATGTGATTTCAGACCTATGTGGTTTTATGTGGCATATTTTCAGTTAGGAGTACAGTCTGCAAATCCATCCTGAGCTCAGCACTGAAGGGGTGGTGCATCACTTCTTCCAGCAGCAGATCCAGAGGAGTCTTTGTCCACTGGGATTTCCAGCACAGTGCTCCACTACTGCCTGGACCTTTAGAATGAGCACCAGCCCTCTGTGACAGCCAGGTTGATTTTGATGGAAGATAATGGAGAGACTTATCTATATGCAGTCTTGGAGCCTAAAAGATAATTATCTGTGTCCCTCTCTCCTCTGAAGCAAGAAATGCTCTCAGATCTCTGTTGAGGAACCTTGTTAATAATGACAAAAGCCAAAAAAATACAGCTATCACTGAATTCCCTACACAGTAGTTACCAGTTGTTAAGCTTGTATTTCTTTTTGGTTGGTTTTCTTCTTTTTTTTTAAATTTACAAAACTTATCACTTACAATAACACTTTCTGTCCCCTTGGTTGATTTTAGTAAGACTGTTTCTAACACATAGGGATAGGAAGCCGTAAATGGAATATAGGGCACTGTTTTTCTATACACAAACACCTGCACCAACACCTGCACCAACTTTTTCACTTTGAACTTTATTAACTTTAATGTTATTAACCTACTTGTAGAAGCTGCAAAAGACCATCCAAGTTCAGTACCACCAACAGTTTATCAGCAGGGGCAGAAAAACAATGGACAGAATAAAACAATGAAACATCCTTGTATTAAGCTTTAATCCAGACTCCCTCCACATACCATTCACAACACAAACTCAACACAAGTTGTGACTTAACACTCAGGACACTCCCCAAAGCCTCGAGTCACAAGTACAAAGATTTCTCAGCATCATTCACCATCGAGTAAGTAGGAAGCAAGAGACCAGCAGATACAGTCAAAGCTCATCCTCCATCCACTTGGGGAGTTCAGCCTTCTCCTCTCCAGCTGTCACCACTGCAGCCACGTTCCTGCACGGCCCATACATAAAAGTTGTTGCAAAGATGGCTCTTTTGAGGTCCTCTACTTCTTCTCTCTATAAATCTACACTAAGCACAGATTCTTGTCTTCCTCTTGAAGGACTCCACAACTCTACCTCCTTCACTTAGCAGCTCTGAGAGGACCAGACAACTCCCTCAACTCAGGTGGCATCTCCACGCCACTGCTGCCCTGACCACCAGTGTCTGCTGTTCGTGTCTCTGTGCCTCCTTCCACTTTTCTCATTACACATATAAGGCCATCTAATTAACTTTATAAACCCTTATGTGTCAATGCCTGTTTAAGGTTTCTTTCTGTCAAACAGCAGCTTGTCCCTGGTTAAAAACAGGTAAATGGCTACAGATATGTGCCTGGCAAAGAGATGACAGTTCTTCACCATGGTCTTTATCTCGTGTGTTGGCTCATCTGCTTGTCTCTTTAGGCTCCTGAACTGCCAGAACAGAAATCACAAACTATTTCAACAGTACTCAGTCCAGTACAATGAGCTCCCTCTGGTAACCAAAGCATCTGGGTACCACCACAACAAATATTTACAAAAGCAAGAACAGAGATTTATCCTGTTTCCTAAGCAGCAGTAGCAAGAATTAACATTCGGTTATCCTGGTTATCCCTTTGGTATATAATCTGCTGTAGTTATCTGAAGATACAGGTCAATAAGCAACAGTGTATTTTGGCAGGTATTCCACAAGCAGCAGCCATCACTTCAAAGCTTTTATTTTTGTTAGATGCAGCCTTGTAAAAGCAGAAAAAGAACCTCTACACATCTACAGTAAAAAGGCATTCCCATTAAACTATTTAAAAACAATAGGTTCAAATAACATGAAATTAACATAGGTTTAAATAATGTAGGTTTTTTACTTTTATATCTGCCCAAATGTACATCTTGTACTACAAAATTAAAGAAATATTTCTTGTCTACCAAAGTCCTGCCTAATGAAATGCATTTCTGAGAGAGAAGCAGTACCCAGACAGCATCAGCACTATACTCTCAGTACCTGTTTCCACAGTATTTTCTGTTTCTGCTGCCTCCAAACCATCCATACTGTCTTCATCCTCCACTGCAGTTTTTCCTCTACTCCGAGGCCTGCAAACATAAGAAGGAAAAACTCTTTTTAGACTGAAAGCATTTTTAAAATTAGGATTTAAATACTTTCTTTTTGAGGGATAAATGTCAGCACTAAATTATGTAACGTTTAAGCTAACCCATGATTTCAGTCTCGTACAAATCAGAAGTTTCCTTCCCTTTTTTCCTGTTCTAGGTAATGTCCTCAGGAAGGTACACTTGAATCAGCAGTTTGCCCTTTATGTTTCTCTGATTATTCTCAGAAGAAAAATAAAATAATGAACTTTTACTGATCAAACAATAGATTAAAACAGACAGATTTTAAGACACAAGGAACCCTGTTTGCTCAACCTAAGAGGAGAGATAACACTACCCAAAGTCTGGCCAGTAGTTACTACAAAATAGAGATGGATCCATCCAGAGCATCCTTGGATGAAATTTCTATAGAATAATAATGATGCTAAGGCAATGAAATTGAAACATTTATTATTTGCAGTGAAACAAATATTTTGACACGTAAAGTAAAATGTTATGAGAGATGACTGGATGTCATCACATTAAAAAAGTCATCACGTGAGGACGGCCTGTCAAACCTAAAATACCTGGCAGATTTGTTTCAATTTCAGCTGAGGTCTGATGGAAAGCAGACAGGTTTATGCTACAAAATTCCAGCCTTTTTTCCCTGCCTGGTTCTTCAGCGACTATCATGGTGGGCTGTTCAGAAGCCCAGGCATCCAGATTCCCAGCTGTTCAGCAGCCCATTTGAAAGGGAGCCAAGAGCTTGGCACCTCGCCTCCCAAATTTTCAGGCTACTTGGCAACCCGCCTGGCATGCTGACGGAAAGCCTGGGGGACCCTGGGAGCTTCTGATTCCAAGTACACAAATTTTGAGCAGTTTGGGGCATCTCAGCAGTTCCAATGTCCCAGAGCTCCCAGGCAACCATTCACCCAACCAACATGCCTTGAATCGGGATGCCAGGCAGGGCAGCGCACGGGCACCCCGCCTGCTCCCCCCCAAACAAAACCACTCCACTTCCTCTTTCACAGAGGACTCTGAAAGGTTTGGGTTTAGTTCTACATCGGGGAAAAAAGGTTTTGGTTGTTGGCTTGTTGGGTTTTTTTGAAGCGATTAAATCATTCCAAAACCAGCATTTCCTTTTTTTGTACAGTCTGTTATAGCACTTGGGTCTACCCAAACTACTTCCGCAGAACTAGATCTGCTAAATCAGCTACAAAATGAACTCTTATCGTGCAATGCCTTTGGTTCTCTTGGATCAAAGAACTGGACAGAACTGGAACCATCTTTGGAGCCTACACAGGTTGCTCTCCTGCTAGAAGAGGACTGACTGTCTAGGACTACCTAACAAGACGATCCCTTCAAATTGTGTTGGAACCATTTTTGCCTCTGCAAAGCAGGAGAAGAAGAATTAAAATGAGGCTCAAAACAAAGCCTGAAAAAAACTCCACTCAATTTACAAAGGAGCTGGGGGGAAGAAGAAAGCAAGAAGAGATGAAGGACAGAAGGACTTTTCTTGGCATCCCTATAAAATTTGTTCAGAATAATGCTGAAAAATTTGAGCACAGTGGGAACCCAAGGGATTACAAGGTTATCTTTCCCTTTGCCTGCTTATCCATAAGCACTGACAACATATCCATAACACACAAAATAAGAAATAGTTGCCTTAGATGATACAGAATCCAGCATTCCCTTCAGTTATTTGCCACTTTACAAGCTTCCAACTGTAGTATCTTAAAACCCACGTTTCACAAATATTTAAACCAGAATAAACTGCACAGCCAGCAGAAGAAACTGTCTTATACTCTTCCCTTCAGACACCACATCAACCCATCCAGGAGCACAGTGACCACTGAGCTGGCTGTGGTGTGGACACACGTTTTGGAAGTGGGAAGGACACAAATGTTTCTTGCAGCAGCATTTGAGATGGTCACACAGAGGGATTCCCATCCCTAACAAAGAGTAGGGAGTAGAACAAATGGAACATCATACCCACTGGATAAAACAGGCTCATCCAGCAAGAGAGAGATACAGCAAGAAAGGAGACATCTTTCTAACACAAAAACAATGCAGTTAGTAAAAAAAAAAAAAAGCTTATAGGTATTAAATTACTTTCAGTTCTTCACATCATCCCAGCACATCATCCAGCACCAAGCAAAAGGATGGGAATGCAGGTAAGTGAAATCACTTCTCTTGCTGCAGGAATGCTCAAAAGCTTTACAGAACACAACCAGCTAAGAACAGGGATTATTTCTAAATCCTATCCCAATTATTCTTCTACCAACTATCCGACTGCAATGCAAAGTTACAAGTCCGTACTAAACAAGGATTCCTTTGAAATCATCACAAACATTAAATGATAATTCTGCTTTCTTCAAAAGTACCCCTTTTCAGTATTCCTCAACACAACCCTGCAGGTGAAACTTGCTGGATAGTTGAAGATGATGATTGTTTATGTTTATTTAATAATTTACATGTAGTTTTAGATTTTCTATTAAACACCGAAGCACCTCACAAAGACTTTTTAAAACATTTTAACAGGAGCAGTATTCACTCCTTGAACTCCCTACCATATTTTAGCAACCTATTTAACACCAAGGAAAATCAGATGTTTCAATTAATTAAATATAATTGCTTCCTTCAGCGAAAGATATAACCATGTCTGGTGTTTTCTTGCCATTCCCCTCCCCCAAATATTCTACAAAAAGCCTTCATAATGCTGTGTAGGTTTTAAATAAAATTGAAGAAACGGTGAAAAGATGGCAGATTACATCATTAACTTATTTTTGCTAGTTACATTTATTTCCCAATCATCAGAAGAGATTTTATAGCCTACAAATTTATGTTTGGCTTAGAGAAAAAAATAATTCAAGTCAGAAAACAGTGAAATATACACTGTACTGACAACTATAATTTAATGTTTCCACAGCAAATGCTGTTTAAGAAGGCCATATACCATACCTAATGGTTGTAATCAGCATTTGTAATAAGAATGGACTGTTTCATGTGATTTGCATTAAGTTTATACATTTTATTTAATAGTTTTATACACAAAGCTTTTGGCTGGTTTGCATAACACTACATTTTTCTACTGACAAACTCTGTTAATTTCTTATTTTTCTACTTACTCATTCTACTCCCCCTTAAATACAGTAGGAAAAGCAACCTGTGCTCTGTTCTTTGCCTGGGACTTGACTACTTCTTCTCCAGTGCATCCTTCTGAAGGAGGATGTGAAAAGGCTGTGGGGGCAAGACAGGGCTGGGCCAGTTTTTGCTGCCTTATTACAGACCAACAGCCCGTGACTATTCCCCTTCACTCACAGAAAGCCAGACAGTACTCAACCATAAGTGCTATATCGAACATCATAACCTCAATTCTGCTCTAGATCTTGAAGTTCAATCTCAAAATTTCTTACTGGGGAGGGGAGTAATTATAACACTCTTTTACACTAACGCTGCAGAAACCCCATCAGCTCGCCATGGTAGAAGTATTAAACACAGATGAGCCACGTTTCCTAGGGCTCACAAACCCAGAACAAAATGTACAGGCAGGGCCTGACCCATAAGGACTCCACCAGAAAACAATAAATATTAGTCAGTGGGCAGGCAGTGAGCTTGGTACGCGGCTGAACCGCTGCCAAGGGCTCTGCGATGGCTTCCTCGCCTGCCTTTTTCCTACAACAGAGTTCAGTTTAGAAGGAAAAAACAAAAGCACATCTATTTCTGTTTAAAAGAACAGATCCACTGAGAGAAATACAACTTCTTGAAGTGTTTAAGGCACATTCAGCGTTTCATGGAATAAAGTCAACAACAAAGACGAAACTACACTTTTTTATTAATATAGGACTCCAGTTAAATATAATTACTGTCTACAGTAATTTGACTCATATTTCCATAAAACAGAGTCATTTATCAAAATCCTTTGTGACCTACTCCTAAATTTTTATCAATTAGCTTTTTTAGCTCATGCCTTTCATTAATCTCCATCTTTAAATATACCATAGTAAACAAAAATCTCGTAATTTCTTCTCTGGGTAAGCAACTAATTAAATTTAGCCCAGAGGAGAAAGAAAAAGCCCAGAAAAACCTTTTGCAGGGCTCAGCAGAGCATTGGGTACTCCCTCTGCACAGGGGGAAAGCCCTGCTGAGGCTCTCTGAAAGCCCTGATGACTTCACTAACACTGGGAGATCACCAGGCCTCTGAGCGGCTTCTGCTGAGTGCACAGAGAGCAGCACGGATGCACAATGCCAGGAGAAAATGGAAAAGTATCTTACTCATCTGACAGCAATCAGATACTGCTTCTTTTCTTCTCTTCTCTGCATAGTTGGGGTGTTTTTTTGGTGTTTCAGTTTGGTTTTTTTTAAAGGTCATATCAATAGCACCATAACTGGACGAGTACAATGTAGGTCAAAAGTACATCTTGGATTTTACTCATTCTTTCCACAAAGTGATCAGGAATAAGGCCATGGGCCAACATTTCCTGGAACCACATGAAATGACAGACAAAGCTACCATCCTCAGATGCCAGGCTGCTGGTTTATGATTATCCAGAAGTTATTGCCAGACACCGGTTTCTGCAAGTCCTCCCTAAGTTGCTACCAACAAAATCATGTGACTGTTCAGACCATCCATCAAAACTACCTTGCTAACCCAGTGCATTTTGTTCCAGGCTTATGCAAACAGGTACATATGAGCCACTTCAGAGTCTTCCCCTTTTTCCCACATGTTGAAAGCTCTACGTCAGTCAGGGGAAAAACCACCTCCCTTCCGACGCTTTGCAAACCATGGAGCAAAATGATGGTACTAAATATATAAAACAGGGCCAATAACCTTAAAAAGCAGTGTAACATCTGGGATACAGTAACATCCTAAACCAGCACAGATGTCTTGTTAAATGAACATCTGTCCACAGCCTTACACTGGAAGATGGTACAGGAATGATTTATAAAAAGGTTCAATTAGTGCTGCCATCAGCACGGCTGGTAACGAATTAATGTTCACAGGCCCTTTCACAAGTGAAAGCTGTTACTCTCTTTTCAGGAATCTTTTTAACAGGTGTGCAAAAGCACAAGCTCCCACTACTACTGAACCATAAGTGGTAAGTGCAGCTGTAAAAGTTTAACTGTGCTTAAGCAGAAGCTAAAATACCTAAGGTTCAGCTAATAGCCCCTTGTGAAGGGAACCACAGCAAGCAAGAATTAATTCAAGAACATACCTATAAAGGAAAGGTTCTTTTTCCCCTCTCTGTACAGTACTTTAGTCTTTATTACTTCTAAGAGTTGTGGAAATTCTACATCCAAGTCTGGATAAAATGAAGAACAAGGTGCTCTGGAAGCAAGGCAGATGCCAGCTAGCGAGAATTAACTTCAATAACTCTAAAAACTAACAAGCCTAAGACAGGAAACTCCAGCTTCAATACTGACTCCAGCTTCAAACTTATTCTGATTTAAAAGATTCTTTACAAGATTTTTTAATTGACCAATCAGTACCAGGTGAAAATATCTTCTGCACTTGCCTCACCCTCCACAATATTTTCTTTTGTATGTGGTAAAAGAAGAATGCAATGTAGTTTCTTCCTATTTACTTTTTATATTAGATATGTGTATATTAATTACAGGCTGAGGGATCCTGATGTATGGGAAAGATGTGCAGCAGAAACATCACAAGTGAAAGGTGACAACAAATTGAACTTTTAGTAACAGAGAGAAGTGAAAGACTGTAGGAAAGCTTTTTTGTTTAGCATCTACTGAATCAGATTTTAATTAGAATCTCATAGGACTTGCTCAACCTTCAGTTTCATTAGTAAAAGATCTCAAAACTATATTCGATATTGCCTGTTAGTCTCCTGGTACAATCAAAGAAAAACTGTGCTTCTTAATACTTCTAATTTATAAAGCATAATAATCTTTTAAAAAAAGACTACATCAAAGAAGTGATCCAGCTTATGTTTAAAACCAAAACACTGCAACTTCCCATCTTACACCTCCTCTAACCAGTAACGACCTAAAAGACATTATTCATTCACTCAAGGTTACTCATTCACCCAGGCTGTAACATCTTCACAGCTCAAACTTTTTTCACATCTATATTTTATACAGTTACCTCTGAGAGCAATAAACACCTCAAAAAAATATTATAGCCTTTGAGATCAGGGATGTCTGAGAAAAAACACAAAAAGAACCTACCTCTGCTGGACAATTCTCAGCTAAACTTTCCCAGTGCTCCCCTGAGAAAGGGAGATTTGTCAAAGATTTCCTACACTGCCCAAACAAATGCAAATAGGAGTCTTTTAAAGACTATTTGTACTGAACGTCATAAATGCATCTTTGCTGTCATTCTACAGTGCACTCACTATTGACAAAAAGTAAGCAAACACAAAGGAAACCCACTGATAAATGTAGAGCTCTTCAAGAAACAAGGCTGCCCTGAGAGGTTGGGAGAGAAGTGTCAAAATGAATCTGCATTGCACAGTTGTAACAACTTAAATGCCAAATGAATCAGTACTCTGAAGTAAATGTGAAGTTTGGTTTATCTGTATTTCCAACTTCAACTGTCCTTGCATAATGGCTGTACTGTGGGGGTTCTCAGGCCCATATTTGAGCAAAATTATTTTCCATGGGAGACTGAGAAAAGGCAAATAGGATGTCCTGCCTGCAGGCACTCATCAGGACTGTCTACCCAAATCAAAGAGGCATAATTACTGTAACAGGAATGTCATCTCACTGTTGGAAAACCTTAATCTCAACTCAATTTTGCAGAAGGCCACCGGATCCAAGAGCCTGAAGCTACACTCTGTTGGGTGATGAGGCTGGTCTGGCCAAAGCAACCGTCTGCAGCATTTTGTCTGCTCTTCCCTCAAGTTATTCATAGTTGTTCAGTTTGAGTCTGGAACTGCTCTTTTAAAAGATAAAGCAGATGAAGACTATCATAGCTGAAACAGAGCCTTACTAACGAGACCATGAAATCTTCTTCCTAACTTGTTACTCCTTTGGGAATATCCTCAGTGGGCTGGGAAGAGAGACAGAGGGTCACAGTAGCCAAGGATCAAACCAGGTAGATTCAGTATCATTGATTGTTAACTGTTCATTAACAGTTGTAGGTACATAAAATAATGCATTTTTCACATGAGCCCATAAAATGCCCACAAAGTTACAGCTCTGCTACAGCCAGTTCTGGAATGGAACATTGACAATAGGGTTACTACACTGCAATGTACTTCTGCACACCTTCTTATGATTCCACTACATGAGAAAATCTGAGTTTGATGTTAAAAGTATGAAGCCAGGTTGCTTGATCTACTTGTATGAACTGTTCAGATTTGGAAACAGTTCAAATAACAGGGAGAGAAATCATATAAAACACTTTCAATCTTTCAAGCTTTCTTTTTTTACTTTTCAAACTGCCTTTTTAGACATCTATAAATTCTGTAAGTGAAAATTACTTTCAGTCAACTATCTGTCACATTAACCCAGCAATGTACAGCATCAAAAACTGCTACATGTTCTTCTTTCTCAAGAACCACCTTCCCACTGATAGGTAGACTGTATAATTTTATTCTGTAACACAACACACTTTACATACAAACCTTAATGATTATACATATTTCAGAAAGAAAAAAAAAATTGGATGTATTTACGACCTTCCAACACATTATATATCTGCAGTTTTGCACAAACTACATCTTTTATACACTTGTTACCAATGCACCTGGCCATACTCACTAACAAAATGATGCAAAACAACAAACTAAAATTGCAGCAATATTTTTTAAAACCTTTTCTGGAACCAAATTAGACACCAAGAGCTATAAGTACAGCCACCTGCATGTTTCCAACTCCAGTGAGTTCTACCTGGCTCCAGACTTGGTAATGGCTCTACTCTTATGATTCCTTCAGACAACAGTTTGTGTTTGGTAAATTTGCTAAATAATGTTTAGCAAGTCCACTGAATGTTTTCCTGTGTTCTCTTTCGACAGGCAAAGAGCATGAAATGGCAACATGAACAGTTGAGAGACCACGGGCATTGTCAAACCCACAAATTTCTAACCTTTGCAAGAGTTTCACATGTGCACCTGCACCAACCACACTCCTCTGTCCTCTAAATAAATAAAATTGCATTAAAATACGCTACTGCATCAAACACTGCTTTTTCCTGATGGGTAGTGTAAGCATCCACTGAGATCTGAACACAAGATTTGTTTCTCCATGACGACGACTATGGCAAGTTTTAACTTCTCCAATCTTGTGACAGCCATGGTGCCCAGAATTTTTTACCCACAAGAGCACCAAGCTCATGTCTTTTTTAAGAATCATCCAGCTCCTTGTTCTTTCATACATTGCAGGATTTGCCTGCTACTCCTCTTCTGAATAAAGGTGGAAATACAATGGTAAGGGCTGTAATTCTCATGGCTGGTGATTTCAAGATCCTGTACATAAAATTCAGCAGATCTGAGTCATCACGTATGAGAAACAGCTGCCAAGTACTTGGAACTTGGTGGAAGTTTTGGTCTCTGGGAACAGATTTTTGTAATTTTAGCACCATTAATTAAGAGTCATTTTCCAAGATTTCCTTTTGGAACTTTGTAGTTTGACAGAGTCTTACCACAGGAACACCGTGAAGATTCTCTCATTTGTTTCCTTAAGTTAAATATTCTCATTGGATATATTAGCTGTAGGTACAGGCTGTGCTGCTTGTCTTAACACCCAGTCACATACAGGGCAGGTATACAGACAATCAAATAGCCTAATACTGAAGTTTTTGGTTTTACTCAGAAAAGTGTTTTTATACCCAGCAAGTACAATCTGCAAACACTGATCACAGAGAGCTCCAAAGATTGCTTTTATTCATCATTAATTCAGCTAGTACACTCAAAAAAGGATGCAAATATTCAACTATTCTACCAATTTATTTAAGATAAACTAAACCCCACTCATACAGCATCATTTTGAGAGGTCTCCAGCCCTCAAATCTATCAAAATGCATCAGTCAGCTCAGAACACCTCATGCTTTCTCATCGAATAAAGCTCAGTATCTTTGGCTCAAGTCAATTTTACTCATGTCTTTACACTTCACAGCAAACACAAGTCTTCCTGTAGATTGCATGGAAAATAACTGCACTCATTCTTATGCTTTTGAAATATATCTGATCCCACCAGTATCACAAAAACCCCATCTGTCTGTCCCTCAGGTGCATGTTACAGGATTTCCTGAAGAAGGTGTCCATCCACCAATTTCACCTGAACTTCTGTCTACAAAGGCAAAGAAGAACCTACAGGCACCACCATCACTGTATTTAAGCTTTAATCTTGAACAAGCACTTAAGCTTAAACTAGAGGGATCAGGACATGGGCAGTACCCAGAGAGATATAAATAACCTGCTTTTAAACAAGATGCTAGCCTACAACTCATCAGCTAGAATTTTCTTTTATAATCCTCAAATTAATTGATGGCATGTAAGAAAAGTAGTTCTTGCATGTCAACTACAGTTTGTCATTATCCATCTAAAATGGATTTAGACAGGAAAAAAAACACAACAGAAATGAATGTCATATCACCACGTATCTTTTCCATCTGTTACCACCCTTAGTGCTCCTTATAAAGAAATGCATTTTTATTTCAGATAATGTCAACAAGTATTATGAAATATTTGTCTTTCAATAAAACTGCTAAACCTGGGAAAGTTAAGGGGAAAAACACAGGATCTGCTCGCTAATTAAAAATCCATTAAAACTTATTCAGAAGGCTTGGAAAACCTCAGAAAGAATAAAAATAGACTCAGAAAGAAAACGGGCAATGGAATCAGATGGGGTGTCAGTGTACATTTTTAATTCACATGAATTGTTTTTCTTTTAACAAAATTGTTTTCAAACTAGACATAAATCCTAAAAGCCAGATCATGGAAACTATTTTTATACCAGAGTAAATAAACTCCTGGAAATACTATTGTGAAATATAAACAACAATACAAGCAGCATAATAAGCAACACTCCGAAGCGCAAGCATAAGTAATACAAATCTTCAAACGTGCTTAAAAGCTTCTGTATAAACAGGCATATCAATCTCCAGGGGCATGGATGAGGCAGAAATGCTGCATTCTGCTAACAAAAATGTGCCAACACCTGTTTTCCATCCCTGAAGAGGATTCTTCTAACCTGGAGACACAAATTTGCCTTTTGACAATTACAGGTAGGTTACAAAGAGCTTCAAGTAATTGGAATAGAGAACTTCTAAACTTCTGTTCTAAACTTCTGATCAGTGAGACAATGATCATTGCTGTACATTGACGTTCTCAGGATTTCACTTCCTCTTATTTGAGACCATTACAAAGTGGTCCAAGGTGCTATTTCTTCTCCATGCCAGTCTTCAGCCCATTAAAATTAAATATATGAACTAATGTATTTTTTTAAAAAAAATATTAGTTTGGTTTTTTTTTAAAATTCTTAGTTACTCACTCCTTTAATAGGCCCTTAAATAAAAACATGAAAAATGTTAAGGTAATAAAAATATGGGTTTTCCAGCACTTGATGCTAGAGGAGTTCTACTACCTGATCATCTTCACACACCCCCCTTCCCCAGCATGAGAAGAGATCAGGCCGTGACTGAACTGCCAGCAAAAGAGTGATTTATTGCTCAGCCTACGTCATATGATACAGGTCAGAGTCATAAACAAAATTGTATCTGTGTCACATGAGAGGGGTACGTACCCAGAGAACCCTGCTACAGCAACTACTACAATGGAAGTCATCCAAGAGGACCAACTGATACCTCCAGGTCAAGTTCCTTTGAGGCCACCACCCAAGGACACCCAGGCTGTCAGCTTACCCTGTCTGCTGCCCAGAAAGCTGCAAAAGGTTCTGCAAAAGAAAGCCCTCAGGTTCTGCAACTTCTCTCCAGGTCCACAGTTTAGACAGGCAAGGAAATGTGTTTTTAAGGTAACAAGAAACCAACCCTCAAAATTTATGTTTACTACAGAGAAAAACACCAAAAAGTTCAAGATTCAAACGTGCTCACCGGAAGACTTAGAAACAATGCTGCAACAAAGTTTAATTAACACTCATTGAATTCACACCCAGCAAAAGAGCTAATTTTCATCCACATCAGTTTTTTTTCATTCTTTAGAGGTTCATGAGTGTTTGTGTTGGAAGCAGCCAGGGAGAACAGCAGCGACAGGAAAGAGTTACCAGAGAAGGAGGGGAGGGAATATAGTGAGTGAAGCTTCTTTTGGTGACAGTGCAAGTAATGCTGTCTAAAAGGATTTGGAAATTACAATCCAAATCCCTTGCTTCCTAACTTTTTTCCACAAGAAAAACAAGTAACAAAGATAATCAGAAATGATACTGTAGCTGATTTAAAATGGGACTATTTGTATATTTACCTAATCTTTTCTGAGCACAGACCTTCTGGAACGACAGCTTCTTAGATATTTATACTTTTATTTCAGCTTGCTTTTTACATACACACATATGTTTCTAATTAACATTTACAGCATGAAAATTCAGTTCTACTCACCAGACCACAGAGCCTCAAAAATTATCTTAATCAAACCTTTCAGAAGTTTTTTCAGGTATCAAAAGCTGGCAGAGCAGCTCTGAAAGAGCTACACTGGCAACCACTTGTGAAGATGACACAGACAGAGAAGCACATACGTGTAACTTAGTGGCCCTAAGGCTACTCAGATACACCCAAGTACTGTCTTGGCATCATGACAGGACAGAGCAGGGGCTAGTTCATAATTTGGTTATATATAACTTTCAGCATTAAATGCATTAATTTTTTTACAGTATTAATTTTGCATAATTTTTTCCCTTGTATTTTTGCACACTGAAATTTCTCCTTAAATTACCTTGAAAGCCTTTCTGCTAACAAAAGAGCTACAACTGAGGTACACACCATGTCCTCAGAACCTTAGAAACCATTTGTCTTTTGCAATCAATGTATTAAAGATCACATTTGAAAAGAATCTTTGACCACAAAGGTGTTCAACATTCGCTACACCATCCCTGGAAAAACTGCTACAGGGAGTGCTATCAAAACAGAAGTCCAACTGCTCACAGATTCACTGGACACAATGCCAGAATCATTATCCATGGGAGTCCAATATCCATAACTATCACTCAAAACCTGTAATTGATTGAAGCTCATCTTTCAGAAAGGCACTCACCCTGCCATTCCCTTTGTCATTTTTTCCTCCTTATGAATTCATGCTCATTTCCTTTGTGAACTTCTCTGGTTTCAGTTTTCAACCCCTGGCTCTTGTTGTCCCTTTTCCTGTTACATTAGGGAGCCTTTAAGAACTCAGTATTTTCTCTGCTAGAGATATCATCTTAACTCAAACTTCTACTTATTTTTAGGGTTTAAATTCCCCATCCTCCCATAGCCAAGCAGACTGAGCACCTCTACCTTTCTCCCCAAAGAAATTTTCTCCAAGCTTTCTATAATCTCTGGTCCATTCCATGACTTTTTGCCAGTATTTCAGTCTTTCAACTGTGGATATCTGAATCACATTGAAATGGTAGCAGCAAATCCCACAATCTCTATGATAAACAGAGCTTCAGTGCACAGCCACAAACATCCCACACTCTAAATCTCCTGCCAGAAATGCTCCTTTCTGGACTGCAGCCCCATTCCCAAACCTCTACATGGTGACACCATCTCTCTCCTTATTCTGAAGAGCGTTTTGTTTAACTGTGCTTAATCCAAATCCCCCTTCTGCCTCTTCCCTATGCTCATCCATGTCATTCCATATACAGATTTCAACAGCAGTAATTGTTATTAATATTGACTAATACCAGACTTCACTGCTGGAGGACCACCCAAAAAACCCAAAGCAAGGCGATGACAGTTCCCAAAGACAACAAAGTGCTTGGTCAGGCAGTGCTTAACCCAATTACTGCAGGCTTTATTCCACTGAATAATTCAAACAAATAGTTTTAATCAGAATATAAAACACTGTTAGGCCCAGCACCTTTAAAGAAATCCATTTACATTACATTTTCACAGAAAACGATGGACAAAGGATCACATCAGATGACCTAATATCTCCATCAAAAGCAACTTGTAAAATTCACATAGTGGATAAAAGGATGAAAAGGAAGGGAAAGAAGAATAATAAAAAAAATAGCCCAGCAAACCTAAGAGTTCCTGCCTCTAAGGAACATAGTAAATAAATTTATTTCCAAAATAAAAAGTATCCATATCTCCCCAAAAGTCATGCCTTCCACATTCTCTTCATTTCAGTGGGCACCATGGGATTTCAGTGTCTCACAGAAGTGAGCAGCATGTATATCAATATACTTTGTAGCATAATAAAATATCCTATTGAAATTACAAGATCTAAAAAACAATTACTTTATTGCTTCTTACAACTTTTTCACTGTAAAATTCAACTCCAAGGTAGTAATTGGCAGGGACAAAATTATGTAGCAATTAGGGCATGACAGCAAAAGCAAACAAGAACTGAAAATGGGTTTGACACTTCTGGTAACAAGCAGGTAATTATCACAGCAGCTTGAAAGGGGCATAATCAACCAAACTGACATCATCCCTCCCACATAATAAAATGTGAAATCCCTTTACGTGCAGGGTAGCTCTTACACGCAGCTGGTAAATGCTGCTAGTCTGGTCTCGATGTCTGTGTCTGCAGAGCAGCTGAGGTTACAGTTGGGACTGTTCAACAGTGGATAATTTTATTTAGTTCTTTAGAATGATAATAGCTATTACATGTTTTCATCCACTGTGGACTACAGATGTTATCCCTAGAAAATGCTATTTTATAAAACTGCCCTCTCTTTTCTGAGTATAACTTTGTTTTCAAAGTTCCTAGAACACAGAAAAAAAATCTCTGCCTAAAAGGCACAGTTACCGTTACACCACTACCTACAAGATAAGTTTAATATTTTTAATATAAAAGTAGAATGTTGCTAGTTTTAAATACGCTCAATTCTTAACTACCACGTTTTAACTGCAATACTTTTTCCCCAATTATGTGTTTATTGAAACTTAGGTGTGAACATTAACTGTCGTCCCAAAGCAGCACTGTCCTGTGGACACACCTGTTGTTCATATCAACACTGTCTACTTATAAAATAAATGGTAACGCATTCATCTTCATCACATATTTGAAGTAATTAAAATATGATCAAAAAACATTCATTTATCTGCTGTGCCCTCTCAGCACTATTTTACTGCAAGATTCTCCCTCTCATCAACGCAGTGTTTGGAAACCCCCCAAGCCCTGACTGACTCAATGTTGTTTCATGTTAGAGGAGGTTGGGGGGAACGTCCTTCTTCTTCTCTGTTTTGTATATTCCTGTGTTCTTCTCCATTTTCTCCCTCTTTGTGTTGACAAACCCATTTACCTCCACACTGTCTGTCAATACCATTAACTGGCTGCTTCCACCTTCTTCCAGCTCATTAACAACAGCAAGGCCGAGCCCAACACTAATCCCTACAGTCTGCCATTAACTATTTCCACCCAGCTCCCATCTTTTAGATGGGTTTCATTCCCTGTTTCTTGGATACAAGCAATTTCAAACACACCGGAATTGCAGCTCAATTTGTATTGATTTTTCAAGACAAATTTCCACAAAACATTTACAGAATATCTGCACCTATCATTTTGTAAATTGTGCTGCAAGTGCCATAAGTAAAATATGTGAATTATTAACCCTTATTTTCTCATCTTTAAAGGCTCAGCACTAACACATCACAACATGAATTCTTCAGAAAGCTGTTATCTTGAGCAATCTAATTTTTATCTATTTTTGTTATCTTTAGCAAGTTTTTTTGCACAAAATTCTCACAAAGATAACACAAAGCTGGGCTACTGGCTCTCAGCTTTCGAAAAGTACTAAGGTAGGTTTGAGTAACAGTATTCATTGTAAAATTTAAATTTGATGAGTGTGTAGCCCAGACAAGGCATGCCTTGACTTGTGGAAGGTTTAACTTACTGGCAAGTAAAACAGATGCAGGCACAACAGGAGATATTTGATTGCTGACTATACGTTACTGACATGATAAAGATGGTAATACTATACAAAACCTTGAATATCCTTTTTCTTTAATTATGCTCAATTCTTTACTACATTTTACCAACAACACTTTTTCCCCTTGATGCATTTATTGAAAGTTAGGTGAGAACATTAACTGTTGTGTCAAAACAGCACTGTCCCATGGACATGCCTGTTGTTCATATCAGCATAATTTTCTTGAGAAATAAATTGTAATTCTTGTATATCTTTTTTTTCCTGCATATCTGAACCATTCTACATCTCAAATTACTCACAATGGTTAAAATTGTATAAGATCCATTAGCAAGAATTCTGTTAACTAGAATAATGAAAGCACAAGTTTACAAATTTAAAACTATACCACAGTGAAAGGAAATATTGACCTCAAAGCTAAAAAAGGTAAAGACTACTAAATAAATAATAAAAAAAAGTTTATTTGTAAACCAATTGCCATTGATGAGACCTCTTCCTTTTAAAGCAAAGCTCCTCTGAACACTAGGATTTTACTGTGGGAATATGAAAAATAGCTTTTTAGGGAAAGCTAGCAAGGGTCAAAGCAAAACCAACAGGACTTGGACAACGGTCAAATATTCACCTGAAGTAACAAGTAAGCCACATGTACCCTTTACAAATTGAGGTTACACTGTCAGAGGAGAGTTCACAGCCAGGATCTCCACGCAGGCATGGCAGCAGTTGACTGGCAGAGGAACAGGGCTCAGCAGCTGCAGCAGAAGGCGATTGCCTAAGTCAGTGCTGCCAGCAGAACAGATCTCTGGAACCGTGGCCTTAAATGCCCTGTAAATATAAAGCTAACTAAAAAGTTTCCATTACTAACAAAACATGGGGAGGTAAATTACCAGAGAACAGGTCCCCAGAAGTGATGAGGTGGGAAACCTTCAGTAACCTTCATCCCCTTCTCCTCTCAACCTATGTTTGCTCTGTTTCAATGACAGATTCCACCAGACATCCCTTTTTACTGAACACTTAAAGCTACAGCATCATCCAGGAGCTGCAGCATTCAGCATACAGATATTCTAGGATACTTTAATTCTAAAGACTTGGGAGAAAATCTAAGACACACAGAAATTTCAAGCCCCATTCTGGACTACAAGCTGCAAAACAAGCACATTAAGTCATCTGATAAAGGAACAAATACTGGTTTTCTTCTTTGCATCTGGATCCTACAGTAAAGGTAATGTGGTTGGTTCAGTGTCCCTGAGGGATACTTCCCTCATCTGAACAGCTGGAAATAATGTTTTGTTGGGAAAAGTACAGTATTTTGCAGTAGAGCTCCTCCCAATAAGAGCTCTGAGAGGATGCCAGGGAAACATAAAATTAACAGTAACACCAAAAATTTTACCCTCCCTAGACACAGACACACCCCAACACCTTATTTTGTTACAGTTGATTCTATGGCCCAATCTGCAGATATGTTGAGGGTTTACCTCTTCCAAAAATGAAATCAAAAGTTGAGGCTTAGCTTCCATTGGAAAATAAAAACAAACGTGGCATTCAGTCTCACCAGACACACCCCACGTTAGCACACCCCAACATTTACTTTATTGTAGAATAACACTAAGTTGGTAACACAGAGCACAAGACCTTCAATCTAAAAAAAAAAAAAGAAAATACAGAAAAAGTGTGCTATCATTAAACAGTATCTCTTAGTAATGCCACTGAATTCCTTCAAAACTTAATAAAAACTATCACCAAAGACAAATTTTATTAGCTAAATACATTTCTGTTGTTTCCCTTCCAAATCAAATCAAAGAACAGTTTAAATGCTTAGCCTTGGATGTGCACAGTAACATAAAAATACCAAAGTCTGAGAGCCTGACTCAAAACCATCACACTTGCATGTGCAGGGCTGAGTAATTAACCTGTGTGCTTCATCAAGGACTGTCTGAAAGCCCTTTGTTTTTTATGCATTCTGTTATCAGCATCATTCAGAGTATTTGGATTAAAAGCTTGTAAAATTCTTATGAAAGCTTTTTTTTTTCCCCTGGATGAAAACCTACAAATTCTGATGACTTCTTCATGAATTCTTCTTCTGAAGAAGAATTCTTTCTTTCAAGGTTCATTGGCCATAAATTTTATATTCAGGTTCATTCAAAAGAAATAATAAAAATTAAAGCTGCTAAATTTAGTAGCTAATGAATATATCTATATCATCACTACAACAAGCCATGAAAGAATCCATCAATGGTACTGGTTTTTAATATTAATTACAGCACATCTTAGAAGATACACTGCTGAAGAACAAATGGGGGGGGAAATCTCTGAAAAATGTCACCCGTTCCTAAAAATCCCATAAAAATAAATTTGCTACTCTATTTCACCAGCTGCAAAATTCCATCTCCGCTCCCTTGCACACACTTGAGGATTACACAAACTGGGTTTCCCATCATCAGGAAAATCATGAGCCAACCGGTGGTGGGATATGTTACTTACTTACTTAGTAAGAAAGGTTTCTGTTTCTTTTTACCAAGGAGTTGCTCTGAGTGAGGACAGCAACTAATGATGCTCTTAACACACACAGGAAAAAGAACTTTAACTTTGTAAGATATTAGTTTCAAAGAGACACAACAAAAACCACCAAGGCCACCCAGTTCTTCCACATAAATGTATCAAAAGAAAATGTACTTAAAATAAGTGACTCAGATAAGCGGTTACTATGGGTTTACTAGAGGGACCCTGTTTAAGTAAAGCAAAACTTTTGAAAGCAAATTTACAATAGAAGTATGTCTGAAGCTACATCTTACTAAAAAAAATAACAGCCAACAAACTACTTGGAAATTTTCACCCTATTATTCAGGAAGATCTAAGAATACCAAAATATTTTTAAAACAATAACAGAAAGTAAAGATTTGAGCCACATTAGAAAGCCTCCCCCTAAAGCTTACAGTTATTGCAGTACTTCTTAAGGCAGAGTTTCATGACAAAAACCCTTTTTTTGTGCGGCAGAGACACACAAAAGGATTCTTCAGGATGCCAAACACTTTCAGAACTCTCCAGTGATGACTCATCCTGTTATGTATACAAAGCTTTCATTAAAAAAAAAAAAAAAAAGTCAGTTGGCATCATTACAAACCCTCAGTTAGCAATCTTCAACTTACTGTTAGTTCTTGTACAAAGTATTCTAAACACTCCGCAATGAAGTATTCTGGTATGCTAATTCTGGAGAGGAAAACGTGCAACTTAACTTGAATGGCTTTTCTTACACAGAGAGTTTCTACTCTAGCTCACAAAGTGCTCCAAGATGGCCTCAAACACAGTTTTTAGCTGCACAGAAATTCTTTGTTGCTCCATGGAAGTTCCTTGCCAGTCGTGCTGATCAACTATTTTGCCAAAACCAGAAAAATAAGTCTTTCAAAATGAGACTTGATGACTGTAACAAAAAGAACCACTTCTTAAAAAAAAAAAAAAAAAGCAGGGGGAGGGTAGTTTAACTGCTCCTAAAAACTTTGAAAGCATTCCTCCTGGCTTTCTCCTTAAAAGCACTGTTTTAATACCCCCCTCAAATTAATTTATTTAGATAATATGTTGTACTGCAACAAAACCACAATAAACTAAAACTGCCACATCGATGCAAATAAGTGTGATGAACTATGTTACTGTACTGTCAAGTATTTGTTAATAAGACATCTTTCTTTTTTTATACATAGAACTTCTTTGAAATGTGGTGGTTTTTTTTTCTTTTTGTTCTTAATTGGCTGTTGTTTGCTTTACTTACACACATGAATATTTGCAAGATGTGCTGACACCAGAAGCCTCCTACAGGGCTACATACAGTAAGAGCAGCCTGCACCTCGCTCCATCAAGTGCTCGGCTGGGTCTTCCAAGACTTTGCCAAGTCAAGAGGACCATTTTTGTTCCTTCCTGCTCATCTCCCACCTGCAGGGAGAAAGCAGCCACCTACAAACCCAGGTAAGAGCAGCTGCAGAGCTCCAACTCAAACAGGCATTTACCTCCTGAAACCCATCTCCAGACTGACTCCACACAGGCAGCAAGTCTGGAGTTTGCAGCCCTCCCACAGCATCGTCTGGCCAAACTCAAACAAACGAGCAAGATAGAAATAATTTCCTTTATGTTCAATCCCTCAGTCACTCACTTCTCTAATAATTCAGCTCCTAGTGTTGATCCTTTTCTAAATATGGCCACATAAGCATAAGAAGCGAGCCTCGGTGCCAGCTATGCAATTTCTCTTTCCCACTGGGGACACGCTTTCCAGTATCTCAGATGTTTTCAGAACAGACGCCTCCCCCACCACTGCCACATATACATTTTATTTTATTTCTTATAAACGCCTCTTACCCACAGTAGTTGCAAGTGCCAAATCATCTGATTCCACAGAGTGTCAAAAGAAAAGCCAGATCTAAGAACTCATATAGCATTTGCTACCCCTTCTCCCTCTGCAACATGTTGATTTGGAAATAATACTCTTCGTTTGCTCAAATTCCAACAAGAAGTGTGATGTCCCTCTCCAGTCATTTGCACTGATCATAGGGTTTGATCAACTACACCATGGTTCTCCTAAGTTTATGCTGTCCACAGGTACTGTCAAGGCTGTAACTGATCAAAGATACAAATTAAATTTGTGGATTCATGCTATGAGTCTTTGAGCTTAAAGCATACTGATTTCCACGTTCCACAAAAAAATAAAGCAAAAGAACAGCCCATTTTTTTCTACTTCCAGATGAGCTATGAAGGCTTGTCTTAGAAAGCGTAACTAAATCCTTTTTATTTTTTAATTTAGCCCTAAGTTTTTGTTATTCTCTCATTATTTATGTACTACCACAGGTGGCCATGGCAAATTACCAATATAACTTATGCTGGTTCTTTAACTGTAAGACTAGCTTATTAATTAAACACCAGAAAAAAACCCCAAACAAACAAAAAGAAACCCACCCCAGCCCTCAGTAGTTAAAAAGAAGAGGTATAGGAAAACAGGAGACGCCCCCAGACAACAACAGAAGCTTCATATTTCGTATTTGTCTTTAGCAGACTATGTTTAAATGAAAGCAGACACCATTTTCACTTACTCGCATTTAATCATGGGTGGATGTAAGAGGAGGGAGGAATAAGCAAAGCCAGCTGCATCTTTGGCAGCAGGTTTGGGCAGGGCTGGGGTTTGGGGGGTGAACAACCAGCCTCACAAACAAGAGACATTTCAAAGCACACGGCACAAACATAATGGAGGGTCCAGAGCAAAGCGTGGGCTTGGCTCCATGGAGCAAACAAAAGGGGATACTTTAATCATATTTTAATGAGGCTTTGCACGTGACCTGGTCCATTAGATACTGAAATGCTGCTGCAGTTACTCTACAGCCACCTTGGCATTTGGTGGCTAATGCTCAAACTGGCCACTACAGTACCCTTGAGGAAGGAAAAATAAATAAAGCTGCTGCAGCAGCTTTGGTTGATAACAGCATTAATACACTGGGGGTTTTAAAGATCTGTAGATCCACAGACATCAGCATGATCAAGTGTGAAACAAAACCTTAACTCACTAACAACCAGTTCTATCAGGAGACATATTACACAGAATAATTAAGTCAATTTATGCTACATTAAAAACAGGTTCATTATCCAAATACAAATATTATTTAACTAATAGAATGAATCAAATCCTAAGCTACATAACATACATTTAACATCAGAAAATGAGATCCCATGATTCCTTAGGTCAAAAAATTTACTGCCCTAAGAACCACAGCAAAACTTGTTAACACTCCAGAAATCCTGCTTTTGGAGTCTATTTGTCTCTTACTGCCTTCAAAAAGCAATCCTGTTACACACACACACACGAATTTTTTTCAGTTTAAATAAAATTTCACTGTTGTACCCTAGTGCTCTCAACCAGGTCTTTGGTATTCGTGAACCTCTTTGAAAAGTATAAACCCTGTTTTTCTCACACGTACATTTTCATGCATCTTGATAATTATAATTCCAATTGACATTGAAAAGGTGATCACAAAATTAGCATTTACTGTCTCTTCCAACACTTACTACATAGCACTGATGCTGGTAGGTAGAAGATACAAGAAAACCCCAAGTAAAAGGCCACAGTTCTGCTCACAACATGTAGTTAAACTGTGGTACCCCATGCTCAGCATGTTGCAAGTTTGTGTGATTGAGGAGAAGCTGGACACATTCAAAGGAGAAGTCTAATGCTCAAGAGATCTAACATAGCAATACCACCCTTGACTCCAGAAATCCCACAGTTCTTTCCCAACATTCCGCAGTCAGTGGTTTGTGGAAGTATCATTACAAAATTACTCTTTTTTCTTATTTTCTTTCCAAGGCATCTCCTGTCAACCACTGCAGGAAACACGATGATGGAACATCCAGATCTCTGGTCTGACCCAGCACAGCTGCTGTTGTGAAATGGGTAATTTCTCCAAATTATCTCACAAACAGACTCTGAACCAACAAATCTCATCATATCGCCCAAATTACTGTCACACATAAAGACTGATCTTTAACAACACTGAACTTCATTTCCAGCCTTTGCATTCAACACCCTGAACTCTGAACAGCAAACACATAATTATGCAGCCTTCAGTGGTTTATAAAAGTTTCATTCCTCTAAAAGACTGGTTCCTGATTTCTGACGTCCAGAGGCCCTAATGTGGCCTCACAGAGAATCACTTCTGCATGGTGGGAAGCAGGGGGGTGGGGAAGCAAAGAAAATGCACAAGCATCCTATATACCTTCCCATTCAGCAGGTGGCTTATTAGGATCTTTGTCCATATTGTATTGAAAAGGTCAGATACCTTATCCCTTAGTTGGGCCATTATCTACCACAGTAAAAAATAACCTCAAGAACAGCAAGCTTCATGTCTCACAACTATGCTTTTTCACAAGATGCTTTCACAGTCAAGAAACAACTATTTTTCTTGTATTTAAGCAACACAAAGCTCTTCTGGCAGCTCAGTGGATTCTCCTAAGTCACCAAATTCCTTGCACAGCCCCAGAAATAACCTAAGCACCATGTGTCATGCCACTGAAGAAAGTGAGATGACATTTTGCTTTTATCTTCTAATTTGAAATAATATCCAATCCATGAGCATTCTGACCTTACCTTTTATAGAAATTTATAATTTTTTGCTTCTTGTTGTCAGTTAAAGACTACCAAGAGAGATTTGTGCAAGGCTATTTTGCCCCCCCTCTGGATCAAGTAATATAGTTAAGTAACAAATAAGCTCCTGGACAAAAAGCTGTTATTCGAATGTTATGCAGATTCTCCAGTCTTCAAAGTTAAAGCTGTGAACCTATCTGAGAAGACAGGTGGACTCTGCTTGTAGAGAGAGGGCTGAGGGAAAGCTCTGAAGGTGGTTGGCTCCTGAGGAAAAGAGATGGAATAAGGAGTAATTTATTATCTGCAGAAGACAAAGCAGTAAGGTTTAGAGCAGGGGTGCAAGGAAGACAGTAAAGTATGATTGTATTTTGTCATTTGTCAATTTGTCAGGCTCATGACCTGAGCCATCCCACAAGTCCTGATTTTTGGCACTCAGGTTTATCTTTCTGAGGAAATTTGGCATGTATCTTCAAATGCCAGGACCAAAGAGTCAAGGAAGGAGTTTTATGAAAAACAGTTAGTGTTCATTGACTGCGGGCAGGTTCATCCTCATTCCTAAAAGTTGCTTAATTTTATCCATCCACTTTCCATAAGGATGTGGTGAATGTTCCTGAGGAAACCTAGTAAAAGACAAAGTGTTTTATGCAGAATCCCATGATCTGGGTGGTTCTGTCTTGGGGTGCATGTACTGGGGTAGCATGGAGTTCTGTCAGCAAATTTCACTTTTGCTGCTCAGGTACAATCTGGGTATAGGGTGATCTGCAGAAAGTTTGCTTCTGATGAGTTTAGCAGGCTTAGGAGGCTGTTGGAAGGACTGGAGAGGAGATTACAGGAGAGATTATTTCAAGATACGTCTTCTTTCAATATGAGTTGCAACCACTGCAAATTGATTTTGGACTCCAGCTGTACTGACACTATGTCTTTATGGGGCAGATGGACACTCTGTGAAAAAACCAGCACGTTTTTTCCCTATGTATGCCTGAAAGCTTCATCTGTTTTGTCCAGTTACAACAGCTTTACATAAAATGCAACCACTCCCCCCCATCCTTGCTTCTCTTAGATCCTTAAGAGACATAACACGACCACCACTGCTTTTCTGCCTTTAACTATACCACTACAGCACATCTTTCAAATTCCTCACAAATAATTTCCCACTCAGAAGATGCTACAGAAGAGTCAGAAAAAATTGCTCTTATAACCTGGTAAAGAGACCACAACCATCACAGACTTTTCCATTACAAAGGAGACCTTCAAGACAGCCTTCCCCAGAAAAAGTCTCCTACTCTTCACCTACAAATATATATTACTTACCAGGAGAGCCAACTAAGCAGCTCTTCTTTATTTGCTTCCTGGTCTGAAACTTCTGGCACAGGAGATGGTGAGAAGTGCAAGGACAGGATGTGGAGTCCTTTGTGCAAGATTATTCAGCCCTACATCGCTCTGATAAAATTTAACACATGCTATCAGTTTTTCAGATGCTGATTGTGTTTGATTAAACTGAGTATCAGATGGTAGGCTGGGTCTCAGGGCCATGACATACACATCTAGCTCAGGAAGAATACAATCAAAGACACCCACTTCTCTGTGAGTGGCCTAGAACTGCCCCCCCCCTTTTTTCCCTTTGCACTCAACTGTGATTCTTGTCAGTCTCTGGAAAGCAGTGGGAGTAAAACATGACTAACTGGCCAGTAAAAGAATAATACAAAAAGTTTATGCAATTTATAATTGTTATGATTTCAGCTTAGCACTGTTTCACAGAATCTAAGTTGACAGAAAACTGTTCTCACATTTTCTTGAAATCTGAAGAATGAAAAACTATTCTGCAATGCTTGGTTTGTTTTTTTTCTAAAGCATCCTGTTCCCCACACTTTTTGATCATGCAGAGCAGCAATCAGTTAGCACTATTCAAAACAGTAGATACACAACAGTCTGGACTATCGAATTCTTACTTGTACTGATTAGTGTTTACTCTCATGACTATTTTATTTCAATGGAAAACTTTCTATTGACTTCAGTTGTCTTTGAAACGGAATTGTGTACCTTACAGAATACCCTATCATGCTGATTAATAATTAAATGAATCCATACAGTACTTATTCACTGGCAGTTCTTTATTTGGAGGTCCAGAGGCATCAATAATGAAAACTCCTCTGTAGTACTGGTGAAGCTGGCAGCAGCAGATGTTGAAGATTAGGCAGCCATAAGGAAAGAAATAAATATAATATAGGATGGTTTACATGTGAATTCTGTGTAGGTCTATCACTGGTCAGGGGAACTACCTCCCCCTAGCCTTTATTTCTCTCAGCTATCACCAGAGAAAACAGCAGCCAACCACCTTCATCAAAGGGGGCAAATGCAGAGGATGTCACAACTGGCCAGAGCAATCCCTGGATGTACAGCACAGTCCAGAAACTCTGACTTTCCGGTAACACAGCAAACAGGAGTCAACTGATTTCAAAACATCCCCAAGGGAAGCAATAGAACTGCCTAAAATAATAGCTATTCACTGATTCAGCTCCAGGATTCCAAAACTTTCTACAGAAAAGTGACACAACCATCTCAGTAACTGAACCACGGCCATCAAGACAGATTCAAGAGCTACATGCATTTCTGAAAAATGGAAGAAAAAAAAATAATTGGCTTACCAACTCCTCACAGCCTAACATTTTACATCATTGTAGGTGGATTTTACTACCCAAAGACAAATATACCAGGGGGAAAAAAGGATGCATTTAACTGCTTTACATTTTGTCGACTGATAAATAAACTAAACAAAATATACAGGCCAGAATCCTCTCCCCAGCCCAGTTTCAAAAATTAATGCAAGACTGCACTCTGATCCATACAAACCAGCTCAGAAACCTTCCAGATTTCCTCACCATTAGTCTTGTCTTCCAAGAGCGAGACTTCAAGTTGTAATAGTTGCTATTTCTGGAGATGCATAACACTGTCCTTATATCGCTCTTTAAACTGTTTATTTTTCTTAAATTAAAAATCTTGACTTCCTTTAACAAGGTGAAAACAAAGATGACAAGGGATAAATGGAAGGGGAAAGATGACTAAATACACATAAGAATAAACACTGCTTGCCTGTGAGCAAGGTGGATTAAGGTGAAAGAAAAAGACTGAAGACCATGCTCCTCATTCTCTCTATCCCATCTGCCTTAAAGATTATGTTCCTGTAACTCTGGATTCCTCTTTTTTGAGTACTGCAAATGCACAGTTCTTCCAAAAGCCCTCTACCTTGCTTCTGTGCCCCTTCTTATGTGCAATTAGCCTTCTGCTAAAATATTGCAAAGCCAAAGTCAAATTTTTGAAATGAGAACAGACTGTCAAAGGTTAATAGAGTACTTACTGCTCAGCCCCAACCTCCATTTTATGACAGTTCTGAACACACACTGAATGACGACTGCCACGACTGCAACTAAACCTTCTGTACACAAGGCAAGGCTGACTTGGCAGTGACAACACCTATAACTTGACCCAGATCAAGTAAGTTTTGAAAATATTAGAAAATATTCTAGACTCATTCATTCCCTCATCACCCTCCTTGACCACCTTCTTGCTTGTTAAACTCATTCTCAGTGGTGCTACAAAACTGTGCTGACAAAACCACCTCGCTCAAGTATAAGGGCAGATAAAGCTCCAGCCTTAGTCCTTCTTATTGCTCCTGCTATGCCATCCTTGTATAGTCCCATCCATCCCATTCCTTTCCCCCCCCCATCCTCTTTGTTCTGCCAAACACATCAGATCTTTTCACCCTGTTCCTCATGCTTGGAAAAAGCCTTCAAATTCTGTCAAACTCAGTATCTTCACAAGTCATTTGACTCAAAGAAGGCAGATTTCTGCAGAACTATAAGCATAAATAAGAATTCCGCTCGAGGTTTTCTGAATTCTGGGAAAAACACAGCTCCCTTTCCTCCTGGTCTAATCCCACCTCAAACAGATCTCCCACAGAATGATTACTCCCATAACTGCCCTCTTCAGAGTTTGTCCCATTTTTCTCCATGGCACCTGATGTTAGATGCTAAGAGGGGGCAAAAGTATTATTTAGATTGTAAGCTGGTTGGGGCAGAAGCCAAACCATAAATCAGGCAATAATAACCTGCTCTCCCATGCACTTCTTCCCAAACAGAGTTTTCCAAAAGCCATCTACACTGTCTTTTTACACCACTGGGCCCAGAAATTAAAAACAGGGATAAGGAAAAAAAAATAAAAAGAGAAAGGGAGATCTGGAGTAACAACAACATGGAAGTGTTTGTGGTTAGGAGGAACACATTGAGCTCCATCTAAAACAAAGAATTCATTCCTGAAACTGAATTATACCCAAGAACTGCAAGTCCTGACTAAATAAACAAATACACAAGTAGATTCTTTTCTATGCCTTCATCTTCTGTGTCTAATTAAGCAATGTTCCTCAAGAATTCACCTTTCAATGCTTGGAAACCAGTATGAAAACATGGGACAAAGTAGCCAGCGTGGAATCTTTTATTTTCTGGCTATGCTACAAAAGCACCATCATCACAAGCCACAACTTAGTGCTTAACATTTCACCAGTGAATACAGACAAGAGGGAGACTTTCACCGAAGAGACAGACAGAAATATAGTGTGCTATGACTAACTTCCATTAGATCTTATGGAGGAGTCAAATATCCTCTATATGTGTGATATTATCTGTGCTTATGGCTGGCATTGGACCTCAAGTTCAAGATGAAAATAAATCCTAACAAGGTCACGTATAATTATGTTCCATTTTTTTAATCAGAGATATTTCCAAAGGGCAAAGCTTAACTGTGATGTTTTGCCACTCATTTTGATATGCATCTATATCTGAGACATCAGGGAAAAAAAATCTGTGAAGACCACTAAAAGACACATCTGTTTGCTGAACACATTCCCCATCAGATTACCAAACACAAAGATGTGAACACTCTCAAACAGAAGGTGCTCACCTACTCCCTGAGCCACGTGACTGTTTCTCCACCACACAGCTTTCCCTACCGAATTTCCATGACATTTCCTGGTTCACCTAAGCCATCCCAGGGAGCACCACTGTGGCACAGCAAATGCCATGAATCGCAAGAAGACATCTGATATCTGTGATATCACATGCTGGGATGCTGCCAGAGAACCACAACATGCCAAAAGGATTTCACAGAGGAAAGACAGAATTATAAAAGACTAGCTAAAGGCCCACTGTCAAACTGGTTTTTAATACTTCTTTCTGCAAACATGCTAAGTCCCAGAGCCTCCAGAAGCCTTAGTAATTACTAAAATTGGAACAGCCCAAATAAAACAAAAAAGTATCTTTCAGCTTGTTTAGAGTGTGCTTTTGACAACATTCCAGAGCCAGTCCCTCTTCTTCTTGGGCTGCCTATTTTATACTAAATGGTATACAAAGTATATACTCCTCCACACTAAGAGTTTTCTATCCACACTTCGAGAACAGGAAACCAGAATTGCAAAACTGTGAGATTTGAAAGCAGTGATGATAAAAGAATCCTTTTAACCATTATTTTTAAATAGCTGAATAAATTTCAGTCTGGAAATACCCTGTAAAGCACATGCTGAATGGTCCTTTTAGCCTGAAACAAAAGTAGAAATAAATACATGGCTGCCTTTAATTTTTGCTCAGCCATTTACCCTTAAGAGATCATTTTCAGGCAAGTCCAGTGAACGGTCGCATTAAGAAACTGTACATGATGCAACTACTTTCTACTGGTATATTATGTAAATTACAATAATGCTACTCCCCTCCAAAAAAAAAAAAAACAAACAACTCCCAAAGAACATTTTGCCAAAACTCTGCAGGAGTTTCTGCTTGGGAAAGAAAAATAGAGAAGAAAATAAGAAAAAAACGGGCAAGGAAAAAATAGGGGAAAAAAGGATATAAGTCAACTGAGTGTGGAGTCTGACAAAATAATTATACCAAAATTAAATAACAATTCAAACAAACAAACAAACAAAAGAGTATTTTGCCTTAAAAGCATCTGGATTTATTGCTGACAGAATATTAGGTATTACTTTGCACATAACAGATACAACAAAAGAAGAGTAGAGTCGTAACACAGTCTACAAAGACTACCTGAAAGTGAGGCAAGCAATTAAAAACTACAGATGCTCAAGCTCCAAGTTACTGTCAAAAGAAAGGCCATTTACAACAAAGCAGTAAAGGATGCATAACCAAATAGTTTAAAAATAAATGTGCAGTAGTCATCAGTGAAGTTACTGAACGGCTCACATAGATCCCACAGCACTGAGAAAAGTCTATCTCGTCCCCTGCCTCTGTCTTACAAGTAGATGGTTAAAATATCTGCACTGAACATTCTGGGAGCTGCAGTTATTTTCTGCAGCGAGTGTATTTCATTGTGCAGGAACATCAAACACCACGGAATACCATCACCATGATGTGCAGACAGCACAAAGACCCCTCCGTGCAACCTCCAGCGTAGTAGCTGTGTGTACTTCAATACACAGCATTGTACAGTCACTGAGAATCTGTAAATGTCTGCCTAGTTGTTTCAGTTTTGCAAGAGGAGTAGGAACCCACTGCTGCTTTACTTCTTCAGATGAAAAAGCCCAAAATCATTTTCATACTGATCCTCAGTTCTTTCAGCAACTCTATGCCAAATAAAGCTATTAGAGAAAACAGTGAAGTTAAATAATAAAATATACTAACTCAGGAACGTTTTTCAATTATGTAAGAATCTGGTTACAGTGTTAACTAATGATTCACTGGTGAGTATCTCGTGTTTAGTATCCAGAATTACACACAAGACTAAACCAGTTTTTCAGAAAAATACAAAACACTACACAAACTGGTTCATATTTTGAAAGCATAGGTTGTTTTGTTGTTTGGTTGTTTTCTTTAAATCAACCTGCTACAAAGTTCCCACTGGAAAAAGAGAGAGCCAGCTTCTCATATTGTCCAAACAAAAAAAAATACTTTTTTTCTTTACAGCTTGTTCTTTACCAAGTTTGTTAAAGCCAGCCAGTTACATAACACTTACTTTGACTTATGACCTATTTGCTCACTGCTCATACAAAAATCATCATATAGGATGGCCTGACCATGCATTACACGCTAGAAATACAGTATATTTTTAAAAGTGTTTTTATTTTTCTTTCAGTTGAGAACTACAGATAAAGGCAGCTGGGAGGATCACCTAAAATTAACACTATAAAGGTACATGCTTTGAAACCATGTGAAATTAAAATGGCACACTCCTCAAAAAATAGTGTGTACAGAATACTTCAAAATATTACAGGAAAAGAAATCCTATCTCAATTTTCCATCAGTCCAGAATTTACATCAGGAAGTGAAAGTGATAAAAAAAAAAATTAAAAAGGGGGAAAAATAACAGTTGTGCTACAGATAACCATAAAAAGTCCTATTTTTTAAAGAATATGAGCGCGTCCGTGCGGGCACACGTGTGTAGGTGTACCCAGGGCAGCGATGACCAGATGCCCGGGTCAGATGGAGCGGGGTTTTTGTGGCTGTTTCTCCCACCCACCCACCCTCCTTTTTCTTATTTTTATTTAGCAAACGGCCGAGGATTATCCAGCGAGCGTGTAACTTGAACCTCTTACACCCACGTCTGGACTCGGGTCCGGTTGGTTTTATTTTTTTTTTTTTGGGGGGGGGGGTGGGTTGGTGGTTTTATTTTTTCTTTTTTTTTTTTTTTTTTTTTTTTGACCAAACGGCGTCGAATTCGCTCTCCCAGTGTGTCAGCGGCGCCAAGTTTTCCGCCCGGTCCCGGCGGGTCCCCCCGTCCCCGGGGGAGCCCCTTCCCCGCTGTCACCGCCTGCCCTCCGATACAAAGAAGTTCAGCGCCCGCCGTACTCACCCCCGGCGAGCCGGCTCTGCGCGACATCGCCCAGCGCCGCGGAACCGCTCGCAAATCCCCCTCTGGAAAATGGAGGGGCTGGCACCGGCGCGGATCCGGAGGGAAGAGAAGTTATTTACATGTCAGGGCCCGAGCGCGGCGCGGAGCGGGGACGGCGGCGATGCTCAGCAGTGCCCGCGGTCTGCCATGTTCGTGCCGCTCGCTCGCAGCTCCCCCGGCCGCTGCCCCGGGGCCTCGGGCGGCTCTACAGGGCCCCCCCCATGGCGGCGCCGCCGGGGAGCGATGCGCCACAGCCCCGATCGCCGCGGAACTTCGGCTCCGGGATCCTCCCCGAACCAGGCTGGGGCCGCCGGCGGAGGAGGAGGGAGGGAGGGAGGGAGGGGGAGGGGAGCGGGGGGGGGGGGGGGAAGGGGAGGGGAAAGGGGGGAGGAAAAAAAAAAAAAAGAGGAGGGGAAAAAAAAAAAAAAAAGAGCCAAGGGAGAGAGAGAGAGAGAAAGTAGATCCGACGCAGCCGGGCGCCGCCAATGTGCGGACCGGAGCGCTGCGGCAGGAGCGGGGCCGCCCGCGCTCGGGAGGCGGAGCGCGGCCGCCTGAGGCGCAGCGCCCCCGCCCGCGGCGCCCCCGGCCCGGCCCCCGCCCCGCACCCCGCGGGGCCCCGCACGGCCCGCGGCGGCCGCGGCCGGGCCTCCCGCAGCCCCTGCCCGGGAGCGCCTCCCGAGCGCTCCCGCTCCCTCCCTCCCTCCCTCCCTCCCTTCCCCCCACGCCCGCACTTTTCCATTTAACAAAGCGGCGCTGCCAAAAGTTACGTTTCCATAGACGACGCCGGCCGCTTCCCCGGCGGCCCCTCCTCGGCTCCTGGGGCTGCTCCGGGAAAACCAGGGTTTCACCCCCGAAGATTAAGATGGGACTTCGCGGTCGCCTTTTTTTTTTTTTTTCTTTTTTTCCCCCCCACAGAATCGTTAGGGTTGGAAGTGTTGGACCTCTGGAGATCATCCAGTCCAACTCCCCCTGCCAAGGCAGGTGACACAGGAACGTGTCCAGGTGGGTTTGGACTGTCTCCAGAGAGGGAGACTCCACGACCTCCCTGGGCAGCCTGACACCTTCAATGTAAAGAAGTTCTTCTGCATGTTGAGGTGAAAGTTGTGCTTTAGTCTTGTGTTTTTCGTTAGTATTTTGTGATTTAGCTTTCCTTCCTCCCCTCCCCCCCAACATTTTTCAGGCTGCTCTACACTTCTCCAAAAGAATCTGGAACGGACGAGCTAAGAAAGCAAAACTTGACAAATGTCCATCTACAAACGGCTCTTTCCTAATCCTTCAAATGCTCCCTGCCAATTTTCTTCTTCTCCTCTAGAGAGAAAAACAAATCAAGAAAACATTACGCAAGTGTCACTTCACTGGTATTGATAGATACTTGCAAACCAATCGGTCTGCCAATTTGAGTAGTAACACAACTGCCTTTGTTCAACTTCCCTTCACGCAAAAACCCCGAAGCAGCTGTTGTGTAATGCTTTGCTTCTGTCAATCTTAAGTTTTTCTTAAAATTTGTTTAGGTATCAGACATCTGCAAGACACAGGTTGACACATTGACAACAATAATGTGACTGGTCTGACAAACAGAAGTAAGACCATGCATTATGTCTACTTTCTCACTCATCTTAGTACTTTTATTTATCAAATTCTCTTCTGTCACACTGAGCTGCAACTGGACATACTTAACCTTGGGCATCCTCTGTTGTGGACAAGCAAGTAAGTTCAGTATTGCCTTATCAGTACTGGTTAGAGACATTCTCAATAAATGCAACGAGGAGCTTAAAAAAGACCATCTCACTTCTGAGAACAAAATAAGCCCAAATTCCCACACTGATTCACACAGCAGGATCTATCCAGGTAGAGGGAGTGGACCAACACTGCCTCTCCTTACATTTCCAGCTGAAACACACTCCAGGTGCCTGGCCTACAGGAAAGTTTTTATCAAACCAATTCTGCAGAGATGAAGATAAAATTTTAAAAAGAAAGCACTCACATGAAAAAATCTCCAGGTGTTTACTCTGAAACAAGTAACTATTGTATAAGAGCCATTGTGCCATGTTAGTACAGGTACGGACACAAATATATTTGGCTACAAGGAGCTATCAAGCTACAGCTTATCAGCACATCTCTGTAACCACACGTATTAGCACACTCTGCTGCAATGAGGAGGTTAAATATGTTAGTCTAAACCTTAGCAGAGATGGTAAATGTCAGGGGTTTATTTTGCAGTAAGCGTGGGTTGCTTTGGTCCAACCAACAAGTGGTGAATTGCGAAGCCACTACTGAAACATTAATCACTTTGCCTATTCCCTTTGGCCCTCAACAGGTTCAACCAGGACAAGTCCCTCTTGGACATCCAGAGTTTAAACATTTTTCTAACGAGTTATTCTGAGATTAAGCTCCTCTTAAACCAAAGGAGATACCAAACAGCAAATAAGAAACTGTGGATCTCCCAAACTGTATTAAATAAAATGAGTTTTTCTGTTTACACTCAGCGGGTTAAGCAAGGCTGGAGCACCAAGTTGACAGTGTGTCATCTGTCCCATAATGGCCTATTTTGATAAGCTTCCACTCCAACCCTGGCTGCAGTACTGTCTGAGGTGACACCCCAACAGCACGACTGAGGCTACATCAATTCACAGGGCTGTTTGTGCTGCTGTACCTCAAACCTGCAGATATTTTCAAATGTTACACTCCATTAAAAAATGCAGGTTTTAACATATCAGGTAATGGGTCACCTGACAAGTTTAAGTATGTTAGCACAAACAAGACAAGTTGTAATTTAATAATAGCTGGTTAAAATAATAATATTAAATTACTCTCAGTACTTTTCCCTGCTGTTCATGTGATCCAAGATGCAAGCTAACAGGTATGAAGCCATATTAGCTGGCCACCTTCTTCCCCAGAGTTTTGAACAGAGATGCATTTTCCATCACATCAGAGGCGAGATTTAGTTCTTTTACTGTAAAAGAACATTAATTACCATGAAAATCTTAGGAAGGACAAAGTGTAATTTTACTACAGCACAGTCAGACATGGTCCAAACACCAGTCATGTTGACACCACACAAACTACCCATAAGTTGCACTCAGTAGGATTCCACAAGGAGCTAAAGGAACAACTTGGGCAGCAGTTCTAACTGAAGCTGATCCCACCCCACACCTCTTCTTCCCAGCCTCCGAACTGTTCCCGTTCACCTGTGTGTTGGATCATGTTATGAACCAGACTCATGGACTGATCCTGCTACAGGGTAACCCAGCAAGAAGCAGTGGGGCTGGACACCAAGAAAAGGCAAAGCAGTTCTGTCTGCAGCAACTCCCTGCCCCGATTCACACGTCTCCACAAACGTGTGTCGCCGGGATGGCAAGGCAGGAACTGTTGAATGCCAATGCCTCTGCCAAGAAAATGTACAGGGGGAAAATGGGATCAGTCGCCTCTGCTAAGACAGACTTCTTTTTTTTGGTAAGCAACAGAAGTGATAGATTTAATGATTAAGATAAAAACTTATGTCTATACATATGGTAGACTGGTTTTTTTCCAAGCTCAAATCGATTAACTCGAGGATACAACTCTTGAGTTAATCAAGACACATTGAGTGAACCACACCGTATCTCTTTGTATTAGGCCCTATTTACAATTCCTAACTTTTGGAGAATGTTTCTTCACAGCAACCAAGAGAAATTCAGAAACACGTAAGTCACCACTTCCAATATATTCCAATCAGAATTTCAGGTGCAACACATACACAAATAAGAGACATGGGCTTCACACCAGAAGTATTACTAGGTTACTCTTACTAGGTCATACATCTGATTTGTTACTTCATTCATTTTATAACATACAAAGATGGATATATTAAGAGCACAAAAATGTGTTTCTCTGTCTTAAACATTTGCTTCTTCCTAACTTCTGCTGATCTATGTCCAAGATCATCAATGGATTTTTAAGAATATTATATTATAATCACAACAACTCGAGATTAAGCCCTAAGTATCAAGCTACAAAAGGACAACAAGCAGAAAAGGAAATTCAAATATTTTCCCTCAGCGTGGCAATCCTACTGAAATGTAAAGGCATTTTACCTTTTAGCACCCCTTTATGCTTCCATGCTACATAGAAACTTGAACCACCCTCTCCTGTTTACAGTTTCTCTGTAAATTCCACTTTCTATGCCAAAGGATTAAACAGAAGACGACTGACTTCTTTTTTTATTGCATTTGAAGAGGTATGGAAGTTCTTAGTTTCTAACCTGTACTAAGTCTCTAGAGATAGATTCCATTGCTAGAAGTAAGAAATAAAAACAAAAATAAAAGGTTCCAAATCGGTTCCAAATGGTATATTTCCTCTTCTCTGTTCTCTCTTCTTGTGAGCATGAACCAGATCATATCTGGACCCCAGGATAGGTTGGCAGCATGTCACACAGCCAAGAAACACATTTGGTGTATTAACTACATGCCCACATTAACATACTAAGATAAATTTGATTTAAAGCCATTACATCTAAGATGTCATATCTAGCAAGCTTGCTTTTAGAAATAAAATCTGAACAGTAATGTAAGTTAGGTAATTGAAATAGCTTTCCACATAGAAAACATCAAATTCTGTCTCTTATTATGGCTTTGACTGACAAGTTTTGGCAAATAAAACTCAAAAGGCTCAAGGTGTCCTTCTTCCCTGATGTCTTTCCATGTTTCAGCCAAAGGCTACTGTCCCAGTGACAGAGATGGCAGACAAAGCCTACTACTACATTTGATTGACTGATGAATATGAATTTGAGGTAAAAACCCTTCAGAACAAGCTGCAGTGTCCCCTCTTGCCTCTATGGCTGATATTTACCTGCAGAGCATCAGCACAAATCTCACAAGGGAGCTTGAACTCACAAAATGTCACCACTGTCCAGTGCCACAAGGCAAATGGCAATATCAATGGAGAAGCATAGGCTATATCAGGCTAAAAAGCATTTCAAAACCAAAATATTCGAAAGAAAAAAATACAGGTCTTCAAATTTCGCATTATCTCTGGGAATCAGATTTCCTTAGTCACCTCTTTGCTTTTCCAGCAGCACTGTTTTACCTGGCATTGAAGCAGCACAGCACGAGGTGCTTTCTTAGGGAAACACTGCACAAGAGACAGAGTCTCATGACCCGTGTGTTTTACACCATTGCTGAGGGCTGCCAGTGGTAAACTCTGTTACATAACTAAAATGATAATGTAGTATCCCTTAGAATCACAGAATAGTTTGGGTTGGAGAGACCTTAAAGATCACCCATTTCCAACCCCCCTGCCATGGGCAGGGACACCTTCCTCTAAGCCAGGTTGCTCAGAGCTCCCTCCAACGTGGCCTTGAATGTTTCTAGGGATGGGGCTCTCACCACCTCTCTGGGTAGCCTGTTCCACTGTCTCATCACCTCACAGTAAAGGATTTCTTCCTAACATCTGATCTAAACCTGCCCTCTGTCATTTTGAAGGCATTCCCCTTTGTCCTATCACTACAGTTCCTGAAGAAAATTTTCTTTATGAGAAAAAGAAATAAAAAGGTGAGCGAATTAATTCAGAAAGGACTAAAAACCAATATGGATGAAAAGATCACAAGCTGAAAAGAAGATGCAAAAAAGAGAAGAGGTAGCACACAGACAATAACTAAACACTCTCAAGCCATTAAAAAATGACTCATTGCTACTGACATGCATTGTTAGCTGCTAGCACAGGCAGGACAAAACTGCTTTCAACAGTGCATGATGGAAATCCAATGAGAAAATAAATTCTGACATATTTGCTTTAAAGTAATCAAAATAGCCCTACCCTTTTCTAGAAGATAAACTTTCAAATACACTCTTTAAAAAGAAAATCTAGAGTGCCAAGTGACACATTTCTGACAAAAAACAATCCCAACATGGTAAGGAAGAAATAATTTATTTAGAATATATGGAATCATACAGATTAATAGATAAAGCAAGTATCAGGTGACAAAGGGAATAAGGAATGCAGACAATGAAACAAAGAGATTTAGTAAATTATTTTCTTTCAAGAAATAATACACGAAAACACCTACAAAATAAAGGTTATTACACATCATTCACTGTGTAAAAGCAATGGGTACCACATAAATAATGGACACGACCATGAGAGGGCTTGCTCACGGAACAGGATCGTACAATAACTCAAGTTGAAAAAGACTTCAGGGGTCAGTCAGTCCAACCTCCTGCTCTAAGCAGGTCAGAGTCAGTTCCCAAAATGGTTTACAAACATTTTGAAGTTCAATTCCTTGTTTACATAGCTGTGCAATTATACACAGTGCTGAAATCTGATGGGGGGACCCTATTTGAAATAAATTACGCCAAGTACAGAGAACAGAGATCAGGGCATAAAGGTGACACTCAGATGGCCTAAATCACACCTCAACACCTTTGTCTAGTATTTCCTACTAGATGGCCCTTGCTCAGACCCAACTTCATCAAAACTGCATTTCAGAGATACCTCCCTCTCTCTTCTGACTAAGCATAAAGACTTCAGCAGAATTTGAGTACACTTACTCCTCCTATTCATGAGTAAGCTCCTTTAAAATAGTAAAATAAATATAATTATTCCTTTAAAGCTTTTAAAGAAAACAATTCAGACAGAAACTAGACCATCACAGTACTCCTAGAAAATAAACCTGGGTGGCATGACTACAGGAGCTAGAATTCAGTCTCTGCCCTGTCCCCAAGGCCCATTACTAATGGCTGTTATGGAATATGCTCCCGCACCACATGACGTGGTCACTGTATATTCCCCAGGTTCAGCTCAGGCTACATATTGGGTGACAAAAAGGAAAAAAAAAAAAAGAAAAAGAGAGAGAGAGTAAAGAGCCAGAAAAACTCAAGAACTTCATCTAACAACATTTATAGTCTTTAGATAAAAGCCTGCTAACCAACGCCTACCACAATACTTTCCCAAATTCTAACTACACAAGGAAAACAGTGCACTTGAGAAGATACAGGATAGTTGAGAGCTGAAGCTTCAACTCAACAAGTTTAAACATGTCCAAGACAGTTATGACTTCACTTTTTCTAAGTGTGAGCACGTTAACTAAGTATAGACGAGAAAATCTCATTGGTCTAAAAAAAAGGCTTTAAAATAACATGGTCAAGCTAACAATTTAAAAACAGGTTCTTTTTGCCTATCAAGACAGTCTAAAGCAAGTAAAATAAAAAGAGACACATGAATCGAAAAAAGTAAACTGAAAATATTCCTAAACAAATATTTATTTACATTAAGTTATCAGTAATTTAAAACCCCCACTGACAGTGTCTGGTTAACGAGCCTTGAGATCAAGATTTTCTGCTTGTCCATAAAGTAGGTTCACACACAAACAGTACTTTCTCTGTTCTGTTCTACCAGCATAGCCTTGTCTGAGAAGACCACATATAGAGCACACAAAATATGAGGCAGTTTACCAAGCTTTTGTATTTATTCTTTACCAACAAATATATTGGTAACAAAGTAATGTATCTCCCAGCTGTTCACAGTACACCACAGGACAAAGGATACTCTCCCATTCCCTTACAGAAAGAGGCAACAGCATAGTCAGCTATGAGACAGCACTTACTGCTACGTGAAAGACCTTAGGAATAATTTCTTTAAATAATCTTGCTTACAGATCATTTATTTCTTGAGTTACCCTCCCATTTCTGGGCCCACCTGTCTCCTAAAGGGTTTCTGAAAGACATTGGTAGAAAAATAAATTAGAATTCCTGCTGAATCTGTTCTGCACTTTTATTTGTACAACTCTCTACCAGGATGCCTGATGCAGGGTTAATTACACAAAAGGTGAACCTGGAAACATTGTGTGTCAGAAGTAGCACTGAAAGCCAGCATTTCCCAGAGCCTCATGGCTTGTACATCCCATCTCCTCTGCTCCCTCTAGAGCAATTCTGCTGTGAGCTGTTCTTCCTAAACTTGCATCCCTATGGGTTAGAGAACATTAACTGTGGCACAGTGTTTGCCCAGGAGGTTGAAAGTAAAACAGATGATAATTCTTTCAGATTCATTGAATTCCTTCTTTAAAAAACAAAACAAAACAAAAACACTGGTTGTAGTTACACCAGTAAATTAAACTTAGCTGGTGATGTTGGCCTTGAGGCCGGCCAGCACTGAGCAGCCTCCATCCATTGCTATCTAATTCCCAAACTCCCACACAAAGCAGCCACATGCAAACTACACTGGGAACAATGTGTGGCCCACACGAAACGAAACCTTGGGCCAGCCTTGAGAACTGTTTGGCAAAGTGGTGGCAGGTCTGGGGCAAAACTGCCCGAGCAACTGCTGGAATCATCTGACAATGGGGACAGCAGTGACCAGCGACTCCAAACATTCCCTGTCGGGTTTCTCACAAGCACAGACAAGAAGCCAAGTGCTTCAGGTGCCAGAACACCATTGCTGGCTACAGCCATGCCACTCATCAATACAAAACACAAGCAACAGTCATGAATTAGCCCTATTTACAAATGGCACAATTTAGGGGAACTGAAACGAGCAGCAATTTTTACTTTGAATTTTATTTCAAAATTCCCTTTCCCAAGCCTTTCCTCACAATGGAAAGCATCTGGCCCATTTCTAATCTAAGTGAAGTTCTAGTCTCGTGCAGTTCAGTGGGCCACAGTAAGAAAAAAATACTCACTTGCTTTTACTACAAGGAGGGGAAAAAACAGAGAAGGAAAAAAGTTGGAGCAGAAACGAACACATAAGCAGCAGAGAACGGGAACTAGGGAATAAGGAACTGGATAGGCTGGGAGAGAAAAATTTGGGGAAGCTGGTAAGTCTTTGGAATCAGCTAACAGAAGCTTTCAGAGCACGTATCTTGAGGGTAAGAGGAGGCCTTCATCATCCATACGTTTAATAGAAAACCAAAATAACAGAACAAACAGCCCAACATGTTTGTGAAAACGCTGAGGACAACTGTTTCACAAAGTTGAGGGTGCCAGAAGAGCAGTTACTTCACACTTCACTCTATTAGGGCAGGCTCCATTTTAAACATCTCAATGTGTACAGTGATTTGGCTGGAAGTGGTAACAAGAAGCACTCGCTGTGCCAAGGAAGGGGGAAAGTGAGAGCAGTACAGAAAGGAGAACAAATTTTTATCTTCAATTAACTGAAATAAGAAAAGCAAATTTAAACAAACTCTTTGAACTTGTTACTAGAATCCCTTGAGACTGCGATTTAAAGGAGGACTGGCAGTGATTGTACTGGAATTTGCACAATGGCAAACTATTCCAAAGCAGGGGAGAGATAGGAAATGCAGTATGAACAATACGGACTGCATCAAAAGCAGCCAGTAATAAGGGTCTGAAACTAGAAAGAATCATATTAGGAATGGAAACAAGGGCATTTTAATGAATATAAAGGAACAGCATAAATTGTCAGGGATAAAAATCAGAGGAGATAAAAGCACAGCATGCAGTATTACCACTGTGCAATATAAAAGGCAAACAAAGTTTCAGAAATATTTTAGAAGTAAGAAGAAAAACACAAAAGTCTGTACAAACAGCGTTAAAAAAGAACAAACGGATAACAAAACAGGCTCAAATGCCATTTTCTGTATTTCAGCCTTCATAAAACAGATTTATTGTAGCTAAAAACTGATTTTGTTGCTAGGCTAAATAATCAGGGAAATTCAAGTCAGCAGGACTGGAAGGATTTGACACAATGCTTCAGAAGCAGACAGAAGTAATCTCTAAGCCATGAATGATCATCTTCCCTAATACAGTCCGGCTGAAAATGCCCTGAGAGAGGCTGGCAACAAAGAGCTACAGCACTCAAGGAGTATTTATTTGCAAATTCTTTTCAATCAAGGTGGGAGAACACCACGAGAAAGTCCCTTGCTCCAGGACCTGCATGTGGATATTCACACAAGCAGAAGAGCTGCATTTGACACATGGCTGAGGCTGTGAATATTTTACAGGGCAAGATCCTAACAAAAATCATCCTGATAAATTGAAAAGTGGTTCACATCAGCCAAGTGAAACTTAATAAAGATTAGCAATCTTTCAAAGGACAAATCAGGTAAATCAATATTATGTTGCTAATAGAGGTCAAGCTTGTTCAGTGCAGAACAAAGCAGACAACCTCCTCATAAATAAAAGTTTATCATAAAAATTGTTTTCCATTTCAGCTGTGGAGTCCTAACTGTGAGTAATACAAGACAAAAGTAGCTTAATCAGCAGTAAAGAATATTTATTTTATACTTTACAAAATTAGTTACTGAAACCAATTGCCTGGAGATACAGGGGAAATTGCACTCATATACTCAATATCAATATACTCAATACTTCAAAAACAAGTTGTGGAACCACTTGTCAGAAATGGTACAGATACACAACACAGAAGGATGAGCAAGATCACCCCAAAGTCTTTTTTGGCTGTACAGTCCCATTTATCTGTGGTGATATAAGAAAACTAAATATTAATTTTATTTAAAAGAATTTCATTGTGCTTCCGAACTCCACGCTCCAGGAAAAAAAAAAAACCAAAACACCAATATAATTCACATTCTATGAAATGGCTTACTAATCTCCCAATTTTTAAAACAGAATTGCTCCTCCCTATATTAATAACAATATGGAGCCACCCTATCCTGTTTTGTTGAGAAACCATTCCCTAAGAACACTGCAGAGTCTTCACTCCAAGCCAAGACAGGAGGGTAGGCACCATTGTTGGAACATCCCTGGTTCCGTGAACCCTGGGATGTTCCAGAAGTCATTCTGGATTAGCTGAGGCTTCCACGTGGCACTCCCAAACAGTCACCTAAGAAGTCAGCAAATGTTTAGTGGCAGAGACAGAACATTTAGACCACGGCTTCACTACCAAAAATTCCTATTATCTTATGGTGCCATACAAGTGACTCAACTGCATATGCTCCAAGGAAAATAAAAATATAATAGGCAAACTAAAAAAATTGGTTATTTTCCTAAAGTTGATTTTTTTCCTGATAGTCTAATTAAAACTGGTTTTGGCAAGAATTTATTTTCAGTAATGATGCAGCAGAAGAGAAAAAGGCCTCTTTTTCTCCCCCTGCTCAATGCCAAAAGTCTGAGGGGGAAGCATCCTAGTTTGGTAGGGCTTCCAAGAGTTTCTTCAAGAAAAGCAATTAGAATGTTGATAAATACAGCACTGAAAATTAGTAATTATAAGTTCATACTGGAATGGCTGGCAACAGGATTTGGTGCATGTGGGATTTAACAAAAATACTTTCAAAAAATGTGAAAGGAAAGAATATTCTGAAAGAAGCAAGATCTTGTGTGATTTTATTATAGTGCCTATATATTGATATACTTGTAGGAAGGAGCTTTTAGAATACCAGAAACTATTGCTAACATAAAACATTTTACTTACACTGTTATTTTAGGGTACTTTGAATATTCCATTTAAGAATAATTCTGAGGATCAAAGTGAGAACTGAAATTTCTTATTTAATCAATGCCCATGTCTGGGGCAAGAGAGATGAGAACAACTCCTCTGTCTATCTGCTGTGAAGAACCCTCTCAACATTATTTATTTTTTTTAAACAACCAATTAGCCAGCATATATCACTACAGGCTGTAAAAATCTCAATCTCCTGAAACAGCTGCTACATTGAAGAACTCAAAGGAGTCAGCCTGAGAACCAAACACCCTCTAATTTCAGGCAACCAAGGCTCTACCTTCTCAGGCACCACTTCAGGCTGGCAGTGCAGCCCAGAGCCGCAGCTCTGCCCCTCCACAGCCTGGCCCTTGCTGTGGCCTCCTCCCTCGTGCTATCACAAACATGTTTCTTTGCCAGGTTAGTCCTAACCCAGCTCAGTTTCCCAACGTAGCTCACCACAAATGCCTGGGTCAGCACAGGGGACAGAACAAACAGCTGGTAGGGGAGGGAGGGCAGCGCTGCTGCTCCTTTTCACCGCCAGAACCAGCCTAAGATTTATGGGGCTTGGGGAAAGTAACCACCTGATGTGCTCCATACACTCACTGCCTATGTTTCTCTAAGTAATGACTTTCCTAGATTTTTAAGGGGTTTCCTACTTCTTTTAATTTGCTTTCAAAAGCACCAATGCTATTAGAAGACATTACTCAATGTAGCTCTTGAAGCAAGTGCCCAAACTTATTTTGACTGATTAAGGAATGGCCATCCTTCTAGTGAAAAAAAAAAATAAACAAATAAAATGCAGAACTCAATGCAAGTTACTAGCAAAAAGTACTTGGTGCAGTAAAATCTTACTTCTCTGTATTTATGCAGACTATATGAATCATGTAGATTGCATGAATTGGTGATCAAATATATAAAACACAGAAAGAGAAAATTTATTTCCCGAAGTTCTTGGTTGCTTAATTATTTAGCAGTTAATAACATTTTAGTGTACCTATGACAGCATTTCTTAAAAAGTTAATTCCATAGCCTCACTGTATAATAATGTAAGGGAGCAATCACCAGGGATGGATAAGGAAACTCTGTTTTCCCTAGTAATACATGACCTTGCTACTCCCCCAATATTGCTGTGGGACAGCTGGGCCGAGGAGTTAAAAAACAACTCCACCCTGAGAAAGGAAGAGCTTACCTATTCTCAGCAAGCCAACTGCCTTGGAAAACCATCTCTCAACTAAAATTACAGCAAAGAATAGAAATGTCCATTTCCAATTACTTATCTTATGAAAGAACAATGACAAGAAGTTAGTAGGAGTTGAACATGCTAACAAGAAAAAAAAATCCACAAGCAAAGCCAAGAAAATTGAACTGTTTTATTGTTTTAAACCAGGAAAAAGTGTCCTGTGTCGATGAATGCAGGATGAAGAGATGGCTGGTGTGTAAATGGCTCAGAGAGCAGCAACCAGGAGACTGGGCCAAGACATGCCCTATGACCAATATGATGAGATTTTGCCACCACACTTGATACGTCACGATACTGTCCAATAGCTCTTGAAGGTTCTCTCACCACAAGTGAAGTTCAATGGGTCATCAAATACAAACATTAACAAACTAACAACTGCAATGTCAAAAAAACCAAAAAGGTCTCAATTCTTCACAGCAAGTCCAGCCCGTTTCAAACTGTGTATCTATTTCCAACATTAAGCCTAACTTCACTCACACTCAAGACACAAGTGAAGACACCGCACAAATCCACATTTTAACAGTTTTGAGAATGTGGCAAAACAATTCAGTACAGTCTACCCATCACACAAGTCCTTACCAAGAACTGAAACTCTAAAGGTTAATGCAGGTATCATTTACCCCCTGAGCAAAACAGCACTGTGAGCAGTTTAAGCCAGGCTCCTATGCAAGAACTACCTAAGGCAGGTGGGGAATCGCTTGGTAACTCGACTGTGCTGGAAGAAGTCATGTAACATGGCCTGCCAAAGAAAATGGCACAAGGCTCCCCCGGGACCCCGCTCCACGTAGCCAACGTCATGTCACGAAGCCTCACCTCCTCCCTGTGTGATCCAGCATGTACCTCCTGGCTTTGGGCCAAACAGTTTGATACACGTGGCTTGTACAGGCCACTGTTTGCTTTAATACTTTAACCCTTATCTGTACAACAGTTGTACAGAGCTCGTCCATCCAAAGACCTCGGTCCTGCCAGGTAGCAAATGACCTTCCCTCGCTACGATCGCGTGCTTAGGAACGTTTTTATTCTACAACGCAATATAAACTTTACATTTGCAAGTGTTAAATTTTGAAGTGAGAAAAGGGCAGGCAAGTAAAGACACAGATATAACATAGAAGGTGTCTGATGAACTAAAGAAAACACAGCTGAACCATAAAGCTCCAACCAACACATTAACATTCTTTTGAAGAGCGTATGTATCTTTAAATACCGGCCTACCCTAATGCAAATGCAACTAAAGTGATAATAAAAACTCTCAAATAATCATTTCCTGGCAAAAACGATACGCTTAAGGCTCCTCAAAACTATCTGCATGTGTGAAATTGATGGCCTTTGCAAACCCACTGCAGTGTACATTGGCCAAAGTAATGAAAAAGTAGGATGGAAATTAAAACATGGATAATTAAAAATAAACACATAAAATGCTTTCCACAAATTTCATGCTTTTTGAAATCTTTATCCTATGCTGTTTTAAACAGCACGCATTTGCAAAAATAATTTGTAACATACATCAAAGATCGATGGATGCTGAAAATAAAATTTACAGTGAGCTTAGACATTGAACCACAAAGTGACTGTTACCAGGGTTGCAATCCAGGAAACTTCTGCTACTAAATTTTTCTAAGAAGCTACATCTGTTGGTGCTGCTTATAACCTGTAGAGATTAATAAAGCTCTAGTATTTAAAATAGATTTAAAAAAATGTTTACTGCACCTGTACAATACTATTCTGATACATTTTGATGAGTAACCAGCTGTTCATACAATGACAATATAGCTGAAACAGAACTCTTCCCCTACAACTTCTTTTTGATCACATTCCTATCCTTCAGGTCCATACTCTGGAACTTGAGTTATAATCCAAGTACAGGATTAAAGTTTTGAAGATTTCAGGCCATACAATGAGATGGCACCTAATTATTCCCATTTTTCCCATACAATACCAGCTAGAGTTCTCTTTTGACCTTGCATCTGAAAGCTTCTTTCTTCTCCATCATGTCCTAGCTTCAGTAATGCAACTTTATCCCCTTTTTTTGGCTTTCGTAAGTGCAATCTCTCTGCCTTTTAAATTTATTTGTAAGGTGATACTACAAAAACATTTTCTTCATTCACTGCTTTGATGATAGTTCTGTGTGTTCTTCCTTCTTCCTGATGAACCACATCATGAACAGCCTACTTGCTCTCAATTTCAGGGCTCTGCACAGCCTGTTCTTGCTCCACCTCTCCAATTGGAGCCACTGTTCTGTACAGATACCCCGTTGTCACAAAGCAAGGGAGAAAATACGGGTGTTGGTCTGGCACATCAGGCAGGAAACAAGCTATCCATGAAAATCCTCGGGGTGACAATGTTACCCTCCTCTAAATACATCCTCCAAGCCGGATGCCTCTGAATCATTCCCCGATGCTGAGATAGCCAGGGTACTTGAACTTCTGCATGTTCTTTTGCTCTCAGCATTCTCACAGCTCCCTCCTGCTTTCCCAATACATTTCTTACATTTGCATGCTGTCTTATCTTTACATTTAAATTAAGAAATTGTTTGTGCAGAAGCTATCTTTGCGTATGCATTTGTACTGCCTGTAGTAAAATGGTGCCCTGGCCTCTAGGCACAATTACAATATAAATAACAAAAATGAACTGTTCACCTAAGATCAACTCTCCTGACAATGCTATCATGAAGCTACATCCTTCAAACAGTGATAAAATGCTGTTCCAGCATCACATTCTACCATCTGTACCTCTCTAGGTACTGATGGTACTGATTCCCAGTTCATCACCCACAGGAAGCCTCCACAGTTCCCTGTATCTATCTTTGTCCACAGCACCACTGGAGTTTTTACTGATAACCAGATAAAACACAGAATGAGAGAGACATGGGCAGCACTGTCCTACTGAAGAAACCTGTGCTCCCTTAACGTAAGTCTACTTCTGGGAAGAGTTGAGAATCCTTGGCATCTCACAGGAGCAGATTTGAGGCAGTTTTCCAGCTGTCTGCTTAAACTCATTAAATTTACTTAAAAACATGGCCTTCAAGAGGGTAAAACACCAACCTACAGCACTCTCCAATATGGCATCGTTCTTTAATGGAAGCATCCATAGCTGAGGAATTATTCTATTTCGGGTTTGCCAGTTTAATGCAGGGCTCTTCATTTTATCATTACTTAGACTGCACTTAGACTGAACATTCAGTAGAACATTTCCTATAATGGGATAAAGCAGTTGAACAATTTGACTGGCTAATAGTGATTTAGACATGTGATTACAGTACAGAAAATGGTCTGACATATGCTCTTTTATCTGGTTTACATGAGGCACATTAATCCAACTGGAAAGCACAGAAGTGAAAAGGAAGACAAGTCATAAGAAGAAGACAAAATATTTTTACTTAGCTTATTTCTACATTTGATAGGCTAGTTGTAATCAGTATTTTGTAAATAGCAAAACTTACAAAATAAAACCATTTTCTCCCCAAAATGGATGCAACTAAAAAAGACCTGTTTATACCTACACCATGAAAGTTAGAAAATAACTACTTTTTATAAAATCCTGGTTTCAAAAGCATTTATGACTTTTTCATAATGCCTTTACCAACAGTACAGGGTTTCCACAAAGATGCAGCAGGACACTGAGCACCACACCAGCCAGGAACAATCAGAGGGTGAAGAAAAAGAGTATTGATTCATTTTAATTTTTGTCTCAGCTAATTTAATTTCCAGCTCTTACATAAACACTCATGTCAGCATAACTCCATATTTTTACAGGAAAATTTTATTTCCTCCTAAAACTAGACAACAACATTCCTATGACAACACAAACCTAACTGAAGACAAGGAATTACCTCTTTAGCACCCACTTTTCCTCAAGAGTGTATACACAACCTCAAACTGGCCTAACAAAATATGCCAATTTTCACAAATAACAATATTTAGGTTCTTTGTGCAGACTGGTACATTTCAGTGGCATTTTTCTTCCAAAAAACTCCTTTAAAATAAAACATTGAAAGGTTTCCTATGTAAGGTTTGGATTCTGTACACAGAAATAAAAACCAAGTATATAAAACTAAGCTGAAAGGAGATGAATCCAAGAACTTTACTGCTCGTACATATTTGCCAACTACTTTCAATGATCACTATACGAAAATTTTTATCAAGTGAATAGGTAAAATAACAAAAAGAGGGAGCTGCAACCAATGCACCTTCCCCAAAACCAGGTGGGACATGAGAATCTTTGAAGGGAAACTTTCATAAATGACAACAGTAAAAAAAAAATAAAATCCACATATCCCAAACTAATACTAATTCTGTCTATAACACATACATGTAAAAACAAGCAGAGGAAAGCATAGCCTTTGCACGTGTTTAGGTCCAGCCCAGCAGAATCCCCTTGTCATGTTTTGGACTTCCACTGTGACCTTATCGTCGGACTTGACCTTAAAGGTCTTTTCCAACCGGAATGATTCCAACGCGGAAACTGGCAATGAGGTCTGGGGTGGGCGTTCAGGGAAGCGCCAGGAATTCACCAGGACAAACACACTTGGGGGTGTCAAACCGAGCGCGTCCCTCAAAACAAAGGGAACAACCTCTGAACCCCGAGGCTCGCACAGACTCCGCAGCGCAGAGGCTGTTTCGGCCACATCACGACGCTCCCCTCTCCAAACGCGCTGCCCAGCTTTCCCCATTACCGCTGCCATCAGCTATGCCATGGCAAGCTCCATCCTACTCAAAAATAACCCGCGGGGGAGCGCAGCCAGCGCGCCAGCGGCGCTCCCCGGGAAGCCTCTGGCGGAGCCCGGCCTGGCCCCGCACCTCGGGCACCCACAGCGGGGCCACCCCCGGTCCACCCCACGGCGCTCGGCACTGCGGGATCCCCGCCCGGGGCTGCGGGAGCTGGGCGGCCCCTCGGGAGCGGCCCGACGGGGCGGGGGGAGCGCCGGGGCTGAGGGAGCGCCCGCGCCCCCGGCGGGGAGAGGCCGCGGTGAAGGGAGATGTGCCAGCGCCGGGGAAATCAGGCTCCCCCCGCCATCATCCTCCTCCTCCTCCACCCCCTCCCTCCGTGTGTTTGTTGTGCCTCGGCACCGTCCCGCCGGCGCGTCCCCTCGGAGCGGCGGCCGCTGACAGCTCCCCCCGCGCCGCCCAGAAACTCCTGCCTCAACTTTGCGGGTGTGCGCGGGGAGGGGAGGGTGAGGGGGTGTCCTCCCCGCCACCCGCCGAGAACCGTGCTTTTCCTTCCAAAAAAAAAAAAAGACAGAGGGGGCATAACAAGGGGGGGGGGGAAAGCGCCGAGGAAACACCGTCAAAGCATAGGGAGCACCCAGGGCGACGCTGAAAGCAGCCACCGAGCGTCCTGGAAGGGAACGGACCCAAAAAGGAGAAGGGGGAAGGTGCAATAGCAAGGGGGGAAAGGAGGAAGAGGGTGAAGGGGGAAGAGCTAAAGAGAAACTCTGAAGGAGGAGGAGAAGAAAGGAATAGGGACGGTGAAAGAAAAGTGGGAAAGGGAGAGCAGGCGGAGGAAGACAAAGGTGAAAAAGGAGGAGGAGGAGGGGAAAGTGCAAAGGGGAGAGGAGGAGAAGAAAGAAGGGCCCTTCTCAAAATGGCATTAGGCAGAGGGAGGGGGCGACGAGCAGCGAGTCTCTACTGACAGCTCTGCCTGCGCCTGGCCGCCTGCCCCGGCCCCTCTCTGCCTCGCACACACAAACGCTGAACTTACTTCTTTCTGGCTCTCTGGAAAGGGGAAGCGCCATCTTTGCGAGGCCGGCCCCTAGGTCTTTTGTCTGTGGCTGCTGCTGCTGGGGGGGGAGCTCCAGGCTCGGGGGGCTGCTGCTGCTGCTGCTGAGGCGGCTCCACCACCGCCACCACCAGACTCTTGTCCTCCGTTGACATCCTAGTCAGCAGGACGAGAGAGACACATGGATGATGATGATGAGGATGAAGATGAGGATGGTGATGGGGATCCCGATGCTCCTCCTGCTCCCGCGGCTCCTCTCCTCCTCACCTCCGCCTCCTCCACCTCCGCCTCGCATCGCTGGCCTCAGCCGCCGCCGACCAGCACAGGTAGCAGGGGGAGCAGCATGGGGAGAGCGGGAGGAGGAGGAGGGGAGCGGGGGGGGGGGGGGGGGAGATGAGGGGGGGTGCGAAGAGAAAGCGCAGAGGAAGGAAGGAAGGGTCTCACACACAATAACCCCCTCCCCGGCTCGGCGGGGTCTGTCGTGGGGCTGGGGGAGGTGAGGAGAGCGAGCGAGCGAGCGAGAGAGAGAGAGACGCGGCTGGTCCCGCCGCTGGGCGCCCCCGCTCAGAGGCCCCGGGCGCTGGCGGCGGCTCCGGCTGCGGCGCTGCCCGGCTGCGGCGGCCGCCGCTTCATTGTACCCTGGCCCTGCGCCCTCCCCCCGCGCAGAGCCCCCGGGGGCGGAGGAGGAGCGGGCGGCGGCGGCGGAGGCGGCGGGGGCCGAGGCCGAGCGGAGGAAGTTTTGACAGCTCCAGCTGTTGTGTGTGTGTGTCGAGGGGCTGAGTCCGGCCGGGCTCCGCGTCCCCTTCCCAGCCGGGCCGGGAGCAGGAAGTTTAACTTTGGGGGAAAAGAAGGAGGAGGAAGGGTGGAAAAAAAAAAAAAAAGGGGGAGGAGGAAGGAGGGGGAGGAGGAGGCGGCGCCCTGCCCCCCCTCCCCGCGGGGTGGAGAAGGGATCCCGGCGCTGCCCTGGTGTGTAACCCCCCCGCTCCCTCCCCCCCCAACAGTGCGACACATAGACACAGCGACCGCCCGCCCTCCTCCTCCTCCTCCTCCTCCCCTGCCGCGGCCCCACACTGCGCCTGCCCCGCCCGTCCCCCGGCGCAGACACCCATCCGCCGCCACACTGACCTCACGGGCTGGGCCGGGGCCGCGCCGGGCTGCGGGGAAACTGCGGAGCGGCGCCCGGACCGGACGGGACGGGACGCGGCGCCACGGGGCGCTCCGAGCACCCACCCGCACCGCACCCCCGCGGGGGCTGCCCGGCCGCTCCGGCGCTCCCACACCCTCTCCCCCCGTCCTTTTTTTTAAATTTATTTTATTTTATTTATTTATTTCCCTCGTGGAAAAGGAAAAGCCCCGTCTGGATGAGAGTCGCCGCTTCGCAGCGGGGAGCCCCCCGCCGCGCCCCGCGCTCCCCAGGACGGCGGCCCCGGGGGCAGCGCTCGATGCCCGCCCCGGCGGCGCTCGCTCGCTCGCTGCACCCCTGCCCCGAGTCGCGGGGGGACCCCCAGGGAGGCGGCAGGAGCCCGGCGGCTCCCCAGGAGCGCCCCCCCTTCCCCCCGCCGCGCGTCTGCGGCTCCGGGGCGGGGGAGGCGGGAGGAGCCGCGGGCGCCCCGGGGGATGGGAAGGGAAGGAGGGAGGGAGCAGAGTTCAGCGCTGTGTGCGAGGGAGACAAAGTCTGGGGAGCGTGGCCGCTTTCCAGCAGCTCGGGCTGGAACAGCTGCGGCCGCTCGGGGCGGGGTGAGGGGGGGGCTCCCCGGGCAGGGGCCCGGCTGGCTGCCAGCCCGCCCGGCTGCGGGGCGGGGTTAAGCCTCATTACACGGGATTTAACGTGTCCCGGAGGCCAGGAGGGACTCGGGCTCTGAGGGTGCGGGGGGGGAGGGAAGCGCGGCGGCGTCGCAGCCGGAGAAAAGTCCGGCCACGGGGCGAGGAAGCGGCCGCGCCCCCGGACTTTCCTCCCGGGCGCTGCCCCGACTCGCTCCGGCGCCCGCGGCGGGAGCGGCACCGGCGGGGCCGCTGGAGCGGAGCTGGCTCGGGGCCCCCCCGCCCGGCACCGCCCTCAGGGCACCCCCGGAGCCGCCCTCCCCGCCGCGGGGCCCCAGCACGGCCGCCCCTCCCTCTCTGCCCTCTCTCCTTCCCTGCCGGGGCCGGAGCGGCGGGCGGGGAGGGAGCGGTGTCGCTGCGCAGATGCTGAATCACGAAACGGGTCGCACGGACAGAAAAGGAACGCGGTGACTCGTGTTCGGGAACTTCGCCGGACTTGCAGACGTGGTGGGGAGCTATAGACCCCCAAGGCTCCGCGTAAACACAGCCCGCACTGAGCGCTACTCCTGTGGCGTTTGGGTTTCTATGTTTGAATCCCAGTTACTAAAATGGCCCGGGGTAGCACAGAGGTACAACGAGGAAGGGAGGTAAGGAGGAACTGATGTTAGTCGCTATTTTTATTTGTTTTTTTTTTAAAGTAAAAATAAACACAAAGCACTCCAGACCATTACAGTGCTCTTCCTTCCCGAGTTTTTCACTTGTCCGCTTCAAAATACTAAATAAAAAAGGTAGGCTGTGGCCTTTTGCTTGTCTGTTTTCTTCAGAACCGCTTCATAACAGAATGCCTTCATTGATTCATTTTCTAGGTTTGTGAGTAATTAAATTAGACTTTTGCAACATTTTCATGTAAGGTGTTAGAAAATAACATCTCCATCTATACACATACATATACAAATATATAAAATTATATAAAGCCATCCCTTTTGCCATGCAAGAACAACAGCTGGATTGCTGGTGTGACTTTCTTGGCCGTGTCACTGAAAATGTACTCCTTTATGCCAAATTAAAATATATATCCTGAGCTAAATGTTTTGTGTTATGAAGTCTGCAAATGACAGCATGGGTATACTGCTCATACAGCTTCAAATATGTGATCTTAATCTGTTTACATGTTGTCTAATAGAGGAAAGCACCTTTGAATTTTGTTAAGTTCGGATAATTTAACTGAAAACACTTAATACTATACAGGCCCAGGCTTGGGTGGAGTAGAGAGAAAAAAGGCAAGGAAGGGGAGGGAGAGGGAAGGGAAAGGCCACAGCCTCTGCACAGTGGGATCGCTGGTGTGGCATTTGCTAGAGTTGCCAGGTTGCCATCTGGTCTACTGAAAAAAATGGCCATCTCCTGGAACACTGGCTGTGTGCATGCGGATCCGCCGCACATGCGCCACGGCCTGAGTGAGTCTAGGATGTGTCAGAGCCACTCTGCATGTGCAAATTGGTTGGAGCTGTGACACGTGAGCACACCGTGGGCTCTGATCAACCGCTCGGTGTATGGGGAATATCTGTCACATCCCACGGCAGAAATACGGCCGGTGAAATCGCTGGATTCACTTGCCCGTGCATGGTTCATCTGGTCCTCCCATGGGAACATTTTTTAACAGCTTTAGACCACCTGTAAGGGGTTGAGCTAAGGGTTTTGTCTCTTATAACAAAAACGGATGTGTGACTTTAATTTTTTCTCCTTTTTTTTTTTTAACATACTAGCTATGTGTATGTGTAGCTAACACAATATAAAATCGGCTGGCTTTGGTGGAGCGTGGTCTAGCACAAGGACTTGTGTCTGTGAGTTTTACTGCTGTTCCTTATCTCTACGTGTCCAAACACAGCTGGGCAGGTCTGTGCTGTGAACTGCTGCAGCCACTGCTGTGGCAATCAAAGGTGTGAAGAACCATGTAGGACTGAGAGAGGCTCATGAGCAGGAACCTGAAGTGGAGATGGAATTATAGGAGACTGTATTTGCAAGCATTATCTATCACTCAGAGAAGGCAGAGGGACATAAATCCAGTGTGGGAGTGCTTTGTTGATTCAGGGTATTTGAACAGTTCTCTCAGGAAAATTTTAATGTTTATACCTTGGCCACGCTAACCACCTATTATAAATTATCACTGTCTGGAAAACACACATTTTTACAGCAAATATGTAATACTGAATGAACAGGTTCTCTGCTTTACTGAATGTTAAGAGATCCTCCAGTCCACTGTAAACTAACTCAGGTGAGCTGACACACTTGGTTTGTTTGGTTTTTTTTAACTTTCTGGGGCAGGCAGCTCTGAAACTTTCAACTAGAATTTTACATTCTATCCTTTCTTAAAATAAACATTTCTGTGGCTTTGGAGTTGTTTCTGAAATACAAGACCTTTGCAGTGCTGATTAAACAAGGCGTGCTAATGGTTTTAACTTCAAAACAGCTTAAATTGTCCCAGTGTGCTTAATGTTCATAATAGAACAAGTTGAAGATGGGATGTTGTCTTAAATCAACTAGTTAAGGAAAATGATCCTGTTGTAGAAATACTTAAAGGAAAATGACAACCATTTTGCCTTTATACAACTAAAGTGGTGTATGTAACAGCAATAATGAGAGAAGTATTGTGGATTCTATCAGGAGTGGCATCCAGGTACTTTCTTTTTTATGACATTAGTTCAGAATTCTGCCAGTTTTAGGATTGTTCATCACTCTACATAAAGCAAATAAAAAGTTTAATTTTTGTTTTCTTCGTACATGTGTTCCCATTGCAGAAAGGTCCAAATTATCACAAAGGCTCCATTTAAGCTACATCAGCGACATGCTAACATTTTAGATGTTGAGTATACTGAACCACTTCATCTTAACCTGTGCTAAATTGATAATTGGCTGTGTTGAACATCGCTTACCTCCATGTGCTGCTCTGAAAACCCCGGAGAGCTTGGTACCAGTCCCATATCCCATATGACCATCCCTGTAGCAAACTTCAGGATAAAGGTGCAGTGGGCAGTCGAGTGCAGTAACCACAGCAGCTGCCCATGATATTTTTTTTACATCTGCATTCCTATTCACCCAAGTAGTTCACAAATAGCCAAATTACCATTTTCTAGAATTAAATAAATAGGCCCAAGGTAATCTAAAAGAGTTGTAGACAAAGCCCAAGTCAAGTGATAAAATCGGGATTACATCATACAAATACGTGACTCCTAGTTAATTTGTACTAAACTTGGCTGGACTACAAAAAATGTTAGCATATGTTAATTGTCATATGCTAACAAATGCGTTGTAGAAACCTAGTTTTAAACTTGAAATGTTTGTTTCTTCTTTTCATCAGTTTTGCTCTACTTGTCATCTCGTAGACCTGCCTTACTTTACAAAACAGCACAGCCTGGATAGTGGGTATGACCTACACACCCTTGAGTGATGGTGACTTTCCCAGCAGTTTGGTGGGATCCTTTTTGCTGCACATGGTGGGCAGTAAGCCTTTCTTCTCATCCTGAGCAGCATTCCCAGACAGCTGGAGAACTCCAGTTATCAGGTGCTCTGGAGCAGTGGACAGGTACTGTGGAGGTCCAGTCTGCCTGAAATCCATCTAACTGCTTTCTTTGGAGGCAGCTCAGTCTGTGAGGAAAAAACATTCCATTCCAGTTCATGTTTTCTCACCTGCTCCCCACCGTGAAATCCCCTCACTTCTGTTCTACAGCAGCTGCTCCCCACACAAACTGACCCACAGTTTGTATGAACATGGGCTTGCACAGCCCAGGCTCCCCATCCCCTGCCTGCTCCCACCTGATTAGTTCAGTGGGTGCTAAAGGCAGTGCATCCCACGTAGTGATGGATGTGCCACCTCACACCTTTACACCTCAGTCTCACCAAAGCCTAAGGCCTTTTCATCCTATTAAGCTTCTTTGACTGGGCTAATGCGACTGAGAAACACACCTTTTTTATCCATTAAGATGAGGCCAAAAATGTTAAGTGCTCAAGATGCAAGCCCCCAGGGCTTCTCTATATATCGAGTTATTACACGTGGAGGCTTTTATCTTCATAAGAAAATGTTCTTTTTGTGCACGCCAAAGTGTGAATTTAAAACTAGTGGTTATAGTATAAGCCTCATGCAGACTCATTCTGGCATCTTCTGGCTTTTTTTCTGCTCAGATAAAGTCTAACTTCTTTAATTGATGTAAGTGAAATTAAAAAAAAAAAAAAAAAAGGTACTTAGACTGAGTTTGTCCACATGAGGAATTATGCTTGCCTGCCTCTGGTAGTGTTATTAATACTACCTTCCAGTGTGGAGCAGCTTTGTCTATTAGGAATGTTAATTTTGCACATGTTTGTGCTTAGTAGGACCATCACTTATTTACATCTGAATCATCCTGTTTTGACAAGTGGAAGCTGATGCACTCTACTGAAATCCACTAAGTTATTCCAAACCTAGGCCATGATTCTGGGGTTGCTAAATTAGGCAGAGAAGTAACTAGATGCATAAATAAGTTCACTGAATACAACTACCTCCTGAATAAGGTTTGTTCTGTGTTTAAAAATTTGCAGGGACGCTTAAATTCTTCCTAAACTAGCAATTTATTTATTTTGTTCTTAGAAGGAACAGTGAACTGTGCTGTGTTACGTTGTATCATTTTAGCATCCCTGTGAAGTCACACAAAGTATCCACACAAAGTTACCTTGGGAACTTCAGTTCCGTTCTTTTTGAATTCCTGTTTGGTTTACACACTTATGAAACTGTAATTTTATAAACTTTAATATTCTGAGTTTTAATTTTGACACCTATGTGGTGGTGGGCAGCAGAGAAATAATCTTTCATGACATATTATTTGTTGCATGGGGTTTTTTTAATCCGAAAAGGTAGAATTTTATTAGTTTGAGTAAAAATCAATTTAGTACCTGAAAGCAGTACATACTAAATACTGGAAGATAGATGGAAAAAACCCAGAGCCAGTAGCAAGCACCCAGGGCAGTAACTGGCCCCTTTGTGTGCCCCTTGGGAAAGACAATAGATTGCTGTGAAGTTGGGACTTTATCACGCAGAAAGTCAAATAAATGTCTGAACAGTGTTTGCTGTTTGCAGGAGTGGTGCATTACCCTCAGATTACTTAGTAGAAATAATACAAATCTGGCCGTGAAGCAGGGGAAAAGATTTGTTTGTGTGCAATCCTACATTTTGTTTTAGTAGGACTGTGTTTTTATTCTGCGGTTTGCACAGCACCTTGAGCACAGGGGTCCTGGTTCCTTATCTGAGATCTTGGGTGCTGTGATAATAGAAACTTAAATACCATTAGTAGAAATAAGCTTGTCATATGTTGCCAGTTTTGCGAGGAAATAATCTGTCTCAGACAGGATGGCCTCACTTTTAGTGGAGCTGTTACAACGTGGGAGGGGCAGGTGCCTTGGGTTGTAGGGAGGTAAACACCTGGACACAGGTGCCCAATCCTGTTTACAGCTGTTTACTTCAATAACATTACGTGTCTGAGTAAGAAGGGCAGCATTTGGCCTTTGGTTTTTGAAGTGGATTGCAGACAGTTAATGGGAACGTGTCACATGCATGAGTTCCAGACAGAATTCAGTCCTTCACTTCTTTAATAACCAATTTTTTAAACCAATTAGCTACATACCCATATGGAAACAATACTAGAGCCTTCATAGCCAAGACTATACAGAGATTCTAAATTACATATATAATAAAGGCTGTGCATGTGTTTTTGGCTGAGAACCATGTTATATTTCAGCCTCAAGCAAAAATTTTCTCCAAGCTGTAGCCCCTCGACAAAAACACACTTTTTAATGAAAGCCCTGACACCACCTTAATTACAGTGCAGCAAATATTACCATCATAATCCCATTTCATCCTTAGGCAAGGAGAGCATCCCTGGGGACCTGGCTGCCAGTGACCAGTTTTGCAGAAACAACCTTTTCCCCAGTGCATTTTTTAATTTAACCTGTGCTGTGCTGCTCGAGGGGGAAGATGCATGGGGAGCTGCTCGTGCTCATCTCCCCAAGCTCCTTGCAGCCCTCCTGGCACTCCCTGCAGCCCTGGGCCTGGAGGATCAAGTGGCACCCAGGGATGCCCAGCCTGTAACCAGCTCTTTGTCTTCCCTACAGCCTCTCTGCCTGCCTCCCATGGGAGAGCAGGAGCCAAAAGTTCATGTTCAGAACCTTTGTACCACACAAGAGTCCAGTTCTAGTTCCAAGCTGCTGGAAGAGGCACTCAGACTTTTTTTTTTTTACTGGCTGTCACACTTGAGAAAAATCCTTGTTTTGGATCCAGGAATGCAGGGGGGAAGGCTCTCCCAATGCCAGTCCTAATCCAGGTGGGTGAGAACAGAGCTGTTGGAAAAGCAGGGCTGTGCTGTGCCCAGCAGAGTTGTGTTCATTTGAAGCAGCCTTGCAGTGTCTCCAGGCTTTCACAGTGTTTGGGTGGGTAAGTAAAATGTGATTAGTTTCTCATTACCAAATTGATTCAGTGCATAGATTTTGTGTGGGGACTGCAATATTGATGGGACAAATTGGCAAGGCTGTGTGAATCTGGGGTCTTTCCTTACCAGAAATATGGGGAGATATATATACACATATATACACAGGGGTATACTTGTGGTGCTTACACTTTTTTTCTCCTGCCTTCTTAAATCAAAGTAATAAATCTGTATAATCAAAGGAGCTGGATTAATCAATCTCTCCAAATTGATCTGAAAATCCTAATTAAGGGCTAGAGAGAAATTAAACATGAGGTTTCTTTTCCTCTCTACAACATTATCAATTACAGTGCAGTTTTCTATTATGGAACTTCTACAATTCTTATGTACAGAGTAAAATCATGCAGCTGAGATACTTTCTCTAAAAACAAGCAAAAGCCCTATATCTGCTGGGAGGACGTTTCTGTTATCCTGTTCCCTTCTATTTAGGTTCTCATATGGTGTTAATCACCATGGTATCTTACAGCTTTGTGAAAATATAGTGCACCATATGTGATAAATCACTAATATTAAGAATGAAGATGCTGGATAAAAATATTCTTCCCAAATCTAAAGCAGAAGAGTTGCAGTAACGGACAAACCCAGACAAGCAGCCTGAGTAAAAGGAGCCATGTGTATGAATACAAGAGATGGGGTCAGAATCATTCCTTAGGTGGTAATATTGCATCCAGTCATTCTTTGGGAGTGTGAATGGCACACTCACTCCTTTCTTCCCATGCTTCAGCTCACTAAAGCACAGGGACTATGTTCAAGCCATCTCCTGTTCCCTCCTTTTCACTGCAGACGAGTGCTCACCTTGCAGTATTCAGGGGCATCAGTCTAAAGAAGATAATTTGCCAATAAATGCAAAGTAAGCTTGTGCATTTGTTGTTAATTAGGTGCACACATAACTACAGTCCAAACATAAAGCAAAATGTGGGACTGTACTTCCATTGGAAAGAATGCGCTGGAGTGGTCATAAGTTATCCCCCCAATTGGTAATCTCAGTTACATATTTTCTCATGGTTTTTCACTTCCCACTTAGTTTCAGCCAGATCTGTTTTCTATTTATACTGTAAGTGTCAACACATAAATAATTTTCCCTGTTGTATCCCTCACTACTGCATTCTTTTTCTTGATGGAATAGCAGAAGTAATTATATTTATAAATGGAATGCCTGTTTTGCCTAAGTATCACATATAATTCCCTTCTGTAAGAGGGATTTTTATAATTCCTCTAAAAATGTCTTGGCAAGGATCAACCCACCAGTTGGTAGTGTGGATCCAGTCTTTAGGGACAGAACTCACAATTCTGATCCCTTTGGCCAACAGGCAGGAGGGCACCACATTAAAAATGCTCTAGTTTGTTTGAGAGAATGATGCTGATGTTAAATATGTGCAATTATTAAGCATGCCAGAAAGCAAATTCTCTGAGAGTTGCTTCCCACCTGTGGATTTCGCTATTCAGCACAGAATTATTTTGGCAACTGAAGAATTCTTCATTGTGGATGGCTGTGGGAAGATATTAATCCTGTTCTTCAAGTAAGATACACTCACTGATCTACTAGACCTGCTCCACCTCTACTGTGTGAGAGGAAATCAAAGGAATTCCAAGTGAAAGGACAAGTAATCTCAAGTCCTTCTTATCCCCTTTCTACCTGCTTTTTCAGCTGCTTTTTGCAGACAAGTTCAGCTGTCCCTTGTTCAATGGGACTAGAGCAGAGGGAGATCTGTTGTGAGCTCTGCATTAAGAGAAGTCCAGTCTTACATCTCTGGGTGCTCCTTGAGAAAACCTCTATCAAAACCATTGTATGGGGATGGTGGATCCCAGCCACAGGCAGTTCACAGCTCACTCACTGGATGAAACAGCAACAGGCCTCCTGGAGTTGATCTACAGTACAGGAGGAGAAAATCATTATTTTCTTACTGGGTTCTGCTGTCTGTTTGTGCATGGGTGTTCTTTTATTACAGTTTCTCTAATATTTGCTTTGATTAAAGGTGCCTACACCTACAAAGCAGTGAGACATTCTGTTCCTACAAATGTGGCAAGCTTGAGGAAGGTTGTATTGGAGCATTCAAAATTCATGTCCTGTGTGGTTTAGGAGCTGAAAATGTATCTGTGTGAGAGAGATGTGGGTGATATAAGGCAGGTCCTTGGCCTTGGTGTAAAAAGTTCCTCAATCTCTGGAGTCTAACAGGGTTTGAAGCATGACCCTGCAGACTGGTCAGCATTTCCATGGTACCCATTCCTCAGCTGCTGGAGCTTCCATTGCCCAGTTTTCACTGTAGTATGATCAGCAGAACCAAACACTCACCGCTCCTGAAACTATCAGCTCTCAGTGTTGTATCTTTAACATAAATCAGCTTAAACTAACAGGGGACTTGAATTGCCGCATCAGTGACTTGGCAACCAGCACACATTTGTGTCTGCCATCCCTGCGCTAGAGAGGCAGGGATGTCACATCCTCAGCCACTGCAGTGCCATCCAGGAGGGCAGTGAGCACGGGTCCCACGAGAGCCTGTGCTGCCGTGGCCTAGTTTATGCAGATGCTTTGAACAAGCTGGATCCTGCTCCTCCAACAGTGTCATTCCATCAGTGTCAGCTACAGAATCCATCAAACCAGGATGCTCCTGGGTGGTTAGCCCAGCCCACTGGGGCTCTATTCCTGTCCTCTTGCTAAGTCTGACTTAGCTCCTTTACAGCTCTGCCTCCATCAGCTGCAGCCTCTGAAGCACAGAGAGACCCAAATCCATTTCCCACTTCCCTGTACATTTAATCAGAGGCCTCTAAGAAGTTTCAGACTGCAGTCTTTCCTTTTCCCTGTGTACCCCCACTAAGGGTTCCTGTTTATTTAAGGTTTAACTTTATGACCAGTTTTCCTTTCTCTCAGTATACACAGTACAAATTTGGTGTGTTCCCTCAGCTTTTGCATTCAGCTGGTTTGGCTGATTTAGCATCACTGATTTACTGGTATAACTTAGCTTGTCTGAAAGTAAGGAAGATTGATGTTGGCTGAAATAAAATTCTGAGATGCTTATGGAGTTTTATTGCCCTAGGTTTCTGGATTGCTATTTATTCAAAAAAGTAGGCAGAGCTCTGACTTTAGATTTGCAGGAATGCCTCCATTATGTCAGTGTTGCTAATCCTTTGAGTCAAGTCATTGTGGTTAGCCAATCTTGTTTTTTGTCTCTGTGGTAAGATTTTACATCCAGAAGGCTAACCTCAATGCTCCCCCACGAAAGCAGGCAGAGATGACAAAGCATTTCCTTCTTTGACCTCTGAAGTTGAGTTTTGCAGGAAGATGGAATCCATCAAATCAGACCAAACGTCACATCACCCTGTATGAGAACCAAAGGGTCAAACCCTGTCACCGTAGCAATATGTGGAATAAAAATGGGCTGAAATGTATTTCATAAAACTAATTTCTCTTCTAAAATAGTTTTTCTTCTAAATTCAGAACTGTGAAATTCTCTTATGCTTGTGAGTTATATATACATGGTTATGTATCATGTCAGAGAAAACTTGAGGTTATCTGGATTTCCGAACTGTGCATTTCAGTCCTGAAAGATTGTCTTGACTTTCCTGGGTTTGTAATGTTTTGGGGGGGATAATTGTAGTATTCTGATTTCTTTACATAACTCCAGCTTAACATCATTTCTTTGGGGAAAATATGTTGTTCAATAGACACTCCTGATAAGAGGAGGGGAGGAGGAAGCTTTAAGGGAGATCTTCCCCTGTTTTGACTTTTGCCTTTCTCTCCTTTCCCAGTGCTGATATTCGTCCAGAGTGCAGAGTTACAGCTTTGTGTGAGCAGTGCTGATATTGGGGCTTAAAGTGTGGACAAAAGGTGCCTGGTAGAGGGCCTGGACAGCCCTGCTGCCCTCTCACCAAGGATGGATCCCAGGCTTAGGGATGCAGAGTGAGAAGCACGTCTGTTCCTGCCGGGACAGTGCTGGGATGAATCCCTTCTGCTGTGACAAGGGCCACGTTGCAGACCCTCAGCACCTCCTCTGGGTTCACACAGGGGCTGTGTCTCTCCTTTCACTTAGCAACATAATCATCCATGAACTAAAGAACTCTATCCCACCCAGATGGGACTGGAGCTGGTTCTATGAGTGGAAGATGTTTAATATCAGCATTACATCATATAAAAAACTTTGGCTTGTCACCATGAGATTCACTTGTGCACTCTCTTCTTGGACCACTGGTGCTGTGCAAAGCAGCTGAGGCGAACTGGCCATTTGGGCCAGGCTTAACTGCTGCTTTAAATCCTAGGATTATCACAAGAGAGCAGGAGTATTTGCTGTGCTGGAGCTGCCTCCTAACTGGGCACTCTTCTGCCCTGGCATTTTTCAGACCAGTGACAGGTCAGAGCAGTGACAGCAGGTGGGTGACCAAGAAACCTGCCACTGACAACCCTTTGCATGCAGTTGAAAGGACTGGTGACTAAACAATTCCCTCTAACTGGAGCTTTTCAAACCATAAAAACACAGTTTGGAAACTGCCTCTAATAGTGGAGGGACAGCTGACCACTTTGTCATCCCTGCCACTTTGGCATCACTTAAGACTGACCTGAATTCTTGATCTGGCCAGTCTGTTGATCTATAATCATAGCAATCCGTTAATTACTTGGTTTAATTACAGCTGATTTATTATAATGAAAGGTTTAGCTATGCCTAGCTTTGTGGGTTTCCATGTTATTTTTCACTGAGGTAATTTTCAGGCATAAAAGATCCAGCAAGCAATGCCTTAACCCATTCCACAAAGAATGTGGAGCTTTACTGGTAAATTCTCAATACAGTATTGTCTGCTCAGGCAGTAAATATCACAGCTGTGAGAAACATGCTGTATTCTTCACACACACACACAACAGGGGACTGGAATTCCTCTCAGTGCTGTTTGAGCCATGCACTCATGACCTGTACTTCCATAATACCTCTTTGCTGTGATATTAGCACCAGGTGTACCATCAGTACACCCACCTTTTCATGTAATCTCTGATAGAAAGATGCAGTTAGCAAATGGCATCAGGTATTAATGCAGAAGTGACCTTTTAATGTCATGCACAGATACACTAAGAAAGAACTGCCACTGAAAACTTCTGATTAAAGATAAAAGTAGACAGCCTGTAAAAACACTAAGATAAAAAGTAAATCCATTTGCCCTGAGTTTCCCCTGCTATCCCACCTCCTACTATAAATTGATGTTGTCAGCACTCATGATTTTATCACAAGTCTTGTGATGTTTGATGTTTCACTTACACTCCAGCTACTACAGTTGTGTAATGAGGTTAGAAACTCAGCTTTCCCTTTCCTTTAATTTAAAGTAAGGTTCTAGTCCTAATGGTTAGAGTATAAAGCTTGCAAGTGTGACCCAGGTGCACCCTAACAGCTCAAAAAACAGAAAGCACAGTAAAAGAGCTCCACATTTATCATCCTACAGACAGGCTTATGATTTTGAGGGTCAAACTGTAGTTCTTGAACATTTGGAGCTGGAAATAGCGACTTGGGGAAAAAAGTGCTTGAACAAAGCGCCGCACCACGTTGCATTTTCCAGGGAAGCATGTCAGTCATTATACCTCAGTGATAATTCCCTTTTCAGACATGCACATTTTCCTATTTGCTTTGTTGTGCAGCATCTCAGGGTTCCCCCCCAGCCTGACAGGGCTGGAGGGTGTGCAGTGCTCCTTAGTCCCCACAGACAGGCACATCTGTGCTTAAAAACCTGTAAAACCAGGAATGTCCTGACTTCCAGTCTTGGGAGTTGATCTGCCTTTTGTGAAGCTCCATCAAGAAACAAGGAATCCCCCACCCCTGCCAATGCAGCAACAAAGGGGCAAGCAACAACAACAACAACAAAAATGCAAATATGGAAATACAGTAACATTGAAAATGGCTGGTTTGACTTAAGGAGCCCCAAATGTGCCAAGTTTTGATGTACAAACCAAAAATACTCAGCTGTTGGTTTTGGAAAAAACAAGCTCCCAATAGCAATAACTCAGATTTGAAGGAGGCACGATATTTAAATGGAGTTCCAAATTATCAAAGACAGTATAACAGTATATATAATTCATACTGAAACTACAAATTATGCCTAGAACTGAAGGAGTATCCAAAGCAGTGAATGGAGTCTGAGTGTTGTGTGGGCACATCGGTCAAAACTTCTCTGCAGTCACAGACTGGTGGTCCCAAAGGTCCCTCTGTGTTGCCCTAAATTATCGTGTAATAATTCTGGGGGTGACAAAATTACAAATAACTGTGACAAAAACTAACTCCAAATTAAAAAAAAAGGTAGAAGTCTCTGAGACTCAATTTCTACATGGCTAAACAGAATATTGAGGAAGGTTTTATGTTTCACAAATTTAAAAGTGTGACAAAAATTGGATAATATTTTCAAAGAACTAAAGAAGCTCAATTGATCCTGCACTGCTTCTACACTGCCCCTGTTATTAATTTTGCCCTTGAATTCAGCAATAATTTCCATGTGCTAATTTCCATGAGACTGACACTTTGCTTCTAAACTGCTTCCCCTGTAGAAAGCTGAAGAAACCATTATTGACTCTTGATCCCTTGGCTGAGCAGATTTCTGTGCATCACAAGCCACATTATTTAAAGCTGTGGACTTGTATTTTTTATCTCTAAGTTAAAGGTGCTGTGAAAAATCTGTGTCTTGCAAGAGATACATTCTTCAGCCTAAGGAACTTCTAAATAACTTGGAAACAGATATGCAAAAACATTGGAAGGGTCTGCTTTTTTAATGTTAGTTTCTGTAAAGAGGAACTTTGTTTTTAATCTTCTCCAGCTTCTTTCTAGCTCTATTATCTCTAATTACTTTCAAATATACCCAAATCATCATCCCTATATTGAAATGAGCTGTCTCTTACTCTCACCTGTGCAGGTCTCTGGTGCTGTGATAACGTCAGGTGTATTTTTAAAATCTAAAATGAGTAAGGTTTAAAAGATTTTCGCACCTGTATTGTCACTGCTTCCATGGCAGTCTGTGACAGGAATCCTGTTGATCTGGTAGGACAATTTAATGCTGGTTGTTGTTTTTTGAATAATGGAAAGTGTATAAATTCCTTGTGACACAGCTCTGTGTAGGTAAAGGTGTATTCAAGCCATCGATTTTACTTTGAAACATATGAATTAAAATTCTAGAACTGCTCTCCTGTGAGTCTGTCTCCTTTTCTGCCTCACTAAGCATTAATTATTGTGGCCTCAACACTCTGTTCTGCCCTTTTCTTCCCTTTTCTCCTTCCCACTCCCCACTGTCGCTCCCAATGGCTGGGGAGTGTCCCCAGTAAAGCAATCCAGTTCATCTCCCAGTAAAGGGCCATCAGCCAACACATTCTGGGCCCAAATTCATCTCTCAAATATTGGTACAGGCTTAAATAGATGCAGTCCCTCAGTTAATATACTAGATTTCAATGGAGTTACATGGGGAATTAATTTTCCTCTGTCTGTAGTCTGAAAAACAATAAAATAGGGAAATGCTGAGAATCTACTACTTGGCTTTCCAAACTGGGTGAAGGACTGGTTCTTGCTTGTTGCCCATTAATGTAGGCAGTAGCAAGATACTCCTGATGCACGTCTTTTCTGTACAAACATAACATCTTAGCCCTTGCTGGCTCAAGGCCAGAGGGATGTGTAGGTGGCAGCTCCCCTGACAGTCAGCCTGTAACCTGTCTGTGTAATGCCACGTGTTTTAATGTGTGCTTGTAACTTCTGCCACGTGTGACAACACCTATTTCCGTGTGTTTCTCTCTTTGAATGATAACAAGAGTTTTCCTTTGTGTAGCACTTTAGGCAGAAGTAGCAGCAGCAGTTACAGGAGCCAATCTGCCAAGGTCCAGCAGGGTGTGAGTGGCTGGTCTGGCGTGTGCTGGCGAGTGTAACACTTGTTAACTCCCTGTGCCTTGTGACTGTAACCTAAGCAAAAAGCTGAATATCAGGACATTCTAGTACAACTGGATGGGACAACACACAAGTGAAGAACTTTTCAGCTAAAACTTCATATCCTTTTTTTTTATTATTCCCTTCCTTCATCCCCCATCTTTTCTGTCTGCATATTATGCACTGCTCTCTCTCTTTACCATCTTTTCCCCCATTGCCCTGTGCCATTTCCTTCCCAGATGAAACATCCCTCTTTTTCCCATTGATTGCCCTTTGTAGGTTCTCTCCATGTAGCTCATAACTTCTGTCCCTCGCCTCCCCCACTCATCCTGACATCTTGGGCAGGAGTGATTGAAGCCACGGATTCCGAAAGAGCAAACCAGTCTCCAGAGACAGAAACACTGCAGATCATTATCTTTCTCACTCTCTTAATGGAGAAACAGAAAATATGTGAAGTCAGCTGATAACACAGTAAATGTGTAGATGAAAGTCCTTTTGCTGCAAGAAGAATCATAATATAAGGTACCTACGGGTATTTGATCCGAGCAAAGTCTTCCTTGACTCTCAGTATTCCCATTCTAGGTCCATGTATAGCTGATGTCTGTAGGAAGACACTGGAAGTCCTAATCTGTACATTAACTAAATGACTGAGGTTTTAATATGGAAGATGCAGGAAAACATTTCTTATCTCTTCCAGAGTGGGTAGCACACAAATTGTAATGGTTTTCACGGTTATCGTGATCACAATAAAACTGAGTCTGCCCAAAAGCCTTTTGCTGACTCTTCATAGATCAGTTAGGTCTGTTCTCACAGTGAAAAGTGTTTGAACTGTAGCATTACCATTTCAAATAATTTTCTAACTGCTCTCTGAAAATAGAAGAAAAATAAGAATACAATAGTTGGGACCCCTTATAAAATCTTCCTAGAGGAGTCCAAGGATACTCACCATTGGTCTCAATGGAGCTTTCACACATCCTTGAAAGGAATTCATTAAGCTGGAAAAGCTGGCTAAAAACCAGTCTTCCTATAATGTCTTCCATAATTTGCTCCAAGGGACACATTTATAGTCACTCAGCCTTTTTTATAGATCTTGTGCAAGATGAAGGGCTGGGTCACAATTGCAAGACTTTAATGAATAGATGTTTGTTACATGCCACAACCAAATAATTTTTCAAGCATCTCAGCACTGTGCAGCCTTTTCAGTATGGACTCCCCCAAGGATATGCAACAGGGATAGTTGCAGCCTCTGGGATCACAATGATATAGTGACCATTTTTGTTCCAGGTGCTCCTTTTTCCATGCTGACCCATTCAGATACAGAAGGAAAACATCCAGCAATTGCAATTTCTAGTCTTGATTTTCTTTTCAAGGATTTGAAGATTTCAGTTATTTCTTTTTACTCTTATTAACTTCTCTACAGGCTTGTGTGGACACAGACTACAATAGAAAGGCTCCTCCAATCAACAAAACATCACTGAAATTTAGAATATCTATCAGTCATGGCCAGATCTCAAGATAACACTCTGCTTTTCAAAGAATCTTGAGAAGATCTTCATGAAGTCTGTTTAGTTGTATGAGAATTGTCTGTCATTCCCATTCCACCAAATGGATTATAATTGTTAGAGAGAAAGGGTGGGGGGGGAATAAGATTTTTTTTGGGTGTGAAGCTCATTGGAGTTTTAGAATAGGGTGACCTTGGATTACCAAATACAAATTCAGTCAGAAACTTTTTATCTGAAGGTAGCCCAAATTGAGAACTAACTCCCTTCCTAATTATCCTTATCTTTCTGAGAATACTGGCACATGGACACTGAACTTTTTTGCTGGACATTTTCCACCTGGCCAAAAACACTGGAAGTCATGTCTTAGCATGGTAAGCCAAGTAGCTGTTGCACAAAAAACACTGAGTATGTTTGTATATTGCACCAGAGACAGCCTTGAGTCAAGTCACCATATTGATATACAAAGGATCAGATAGTAAACTTTTTATTAGCAGCCAGGAATTTCTTTTGAAAATTATCCTTTTTTTGACATCCCCACATATGGGCTGAAGGATGCTGGTACAGTTCTCTTTCTATCAAAATAGGATATAATGTGTGACTGTGTTCTAGAAAAGTGTTACCTTTTCTAACAGATTTATAATTTTTTAATGTCAGACCACTACAGAGCTTTCAAGCAATAGCTGCTGGCCAAAATTACATTAGGAAAGTGCACGTTATGCTCCATTTCCCTCCAGGAAAGGGAGGTAAACATAGGCAATCTGGACTGGGAGGGCCAGAGCAGAGGTAAGGAGGCAGCCAGCTCCCAGCATCTTTGCTTTCAGTGTGCTTTTCCTGGGGCTTCTGCTGGATTGACCCGTGGCAGTTTCAAACAAAGATAACAGGACCTCTCCTGAAATTATCAGAGCCCTTTGCTTTCATGCCTGTATCCACATATAAGAAAAATTTGTCTTATTTGAGAGAGGTAGCTGGGCCTCAGCTTTCCAGGGCAGGCTGCTGGGCTCTGTGCAGACAGACACAGGCTCCTTCTGCCCGAGCCTCTGAGCAGGCGTGTGAGCTTGGGCACAGAGCCACACTCATCCAGCTCCGTGGCTCCCAGACAGGGGCTGGCACAAGTCCGGTTGGCTTGGAGCACGGGCAGGGTGAGCTCACATCTGTCTGCACCTGTCTGTGCTGACAGAGTTAAAATTTGGGGTGGAAAAAGAAACAGGAGGAAGCCTAGGAGAGCGCCTCTGAATCCACCTGGCGCTCACAGCCGCAGTGCTCGGAAGTCGGGGGGATGCTGGGGTGCAGCCACACACACTGCAGGAGCTGGATCCTGCCTCTGGAAGAGAGAGAGGGAGGCTCTGGAGCCTTCTTGTTCTGCACTGCCAGCAGGAACTCAGCAGGAACAACAGCTCTTGCAGAGTTTCTGCAGGCAGCCCATACACCCGTTTCTTTCCCAAAATGGCAATAGAAAAGTAACAATACAAAACACCAAAGAAGGGATATTGTATTCTGCTGAATTCCAGCTACTCCGAGAAATGGGAAGCACAGTGTGGTTGTTGCCTGCTGAAGGAGAGACAGAGAAGGCATCTACGGAGAGGGAAACAATATTTGTGGTGAATTAGCACTGCTGACAGAGGTACCTGGTACACGGGGCTGGTGGAGGCTGTTCCTTCCATCTCCAGGGAAAAGCAGTGCACGGTAAAGCTCAGTGGCATTTTGAAATACTTGTAAAATCAGAGCAGCACAACCTGAAACTATTATTAACCAGTTAGTCACAGTGCTGCTAATTGCCAGTCACCTTATACCAGGGAACTTGGGCTAAGGAACTGAGCTCAGGACAAACGACCACCTAATTTAGGCCCCCATTAGTCATCACAGCAGCTGAAATTAGGTGCCTTGACTCCAGCAGGACAAGCCAGGTCACCTTGGTTAGATATTTGAGCTTCACATGCAGAGAGTGAGTAAAAAAGCCAGTCTGCTTTCTAGGGGAAAGAGTTACTGGGGGGATGTAGCCAGTGCTAAATGTTGTGTTTGCCATTGCTCCCCTCCCTTTCCCTCACTGAAGCTCGAGCTTTTACCTCAAGGCTGCCCATGGAAACTGCTGTCCTTTGGGATCTTGGCCCTGGAGGAAACTCTTTTATTGGGTGCCAAACTGACCTGGGCCCACTCTTGTTTGAGAAAGAGTGGCACTAAGCTGAGCAGAGCCTGCAGTGCCCTTTTCCTGCTCCCTGAGCTGCTGTGAAAAAGATGGGCAAAGAGTTCACCTCATCACTGTGTTTCTCTTTGTCAGTGTCTTCTAAGTGTGCCCTTGCAGTGATCTTTCAAGTTATTTGTAGGATTTGGCCTAAATCTAGGTTGGAGAAGAGCTTAGGTGGGAGACTGAGCAGGGCCCCTCGGAGATTAGGCAATGATGGTGGTTTAGGCAGTGCTGTCTTTGGCACTTCTGGAACTAAGGTGTCTAAATTCTGTCTAAATTCTGTCTAAATCCAGAGGTTAAGTAGCAGGGATAAACTCTGACTACCCTTCTAAAAAAGCACTCAATACATAAATTGCTCCTCCTGCCCACAGACAGCTGCATTGTTTGGTTCAGTGGCTGAAGGAAGCGGGGTCAGGTGTTTCTTTTGTGCTCAGTGAAATGATATCTGTGTGCCCGAGAAGCTGGAAGGGATATCTGAGGCCACTGAGTTCAGCCCTTCACTACTGCAGACAAACATGATGTAATCCCTTTCATTACATGGGCAAACTTCCATTCTAAAAGTAGTTAGTTTTGCTTGTTTTCCTTTTTTTTCCTCCACTTGATTCACTTTCCTGTCCTCCTGCAGTGAAGTTATGCCCAACCTTACTTTTAGTTTTTGAGCCTGTGTTTATTTCCTGCTAGTTTTCCTCTTATACTCTTATGTATAGCCTTTGTCTCCACATTTTTTCTATTTCTGGTGAGATGAAATCCACAAGAAGAGAGTTCAGTATCTCTGCTTGTGCATATTAACTACTCAGCCCACTACTGCTTGATTAGACAATTTTGAGATACAGGCAAATGATAATTACATTGGTCACAATACATTTAACTGAACATCTGAAGTATCCATTAAAGAGAAAACCCTTCTAGAACAAGAAGAACTTTTATTTTATTAAACAATTTAGAATTTGGTCATATGGCTCTTGAAGATACTTATAGCAGAATTATAAAGTAGGTTATTTCACTTAGTGTCACTTTACATTTTACCAGTTGGAAGATCTGCAAAGTGTTTCACAAGGCAGAGATAAGTCCCCTGGAACCTTCCAGTTCCATCTGAAAAACCTGGGCCTCTTTTCTCTCCCTGAGTCTTAGCTCAGTCTTACCAGTGATGTCCCAGTCAGCCAGAGCCCCCACCAGCAATCTGGCATCTCTGTGCTCTTCATCTCTGTCACATCGGACTTGAGAGATGGTTTGAAGCCAGTTTTGTAATGGAGGTAGAACAGAAAAGCAAAGGCTTGGGAGCAAAATGATGAGGGTAGAAAAAATGTTTTCTAACTGTGTGCAGGTGACTGTGGTTAAAAGGAAGTGTGAACATTTGCTGGCTTGCCCAGCACAACAGAACACTGCGAGCCGCCTTCCCTTGTGATACATTCAAGGCAATTCTAATTTGAATTTCTTTCCAAGTAAAATTTTAAGCTTGTTTTTTTTGATCAATTTAACACATTGGTCCCTGGGACATTCTGCTCAATGGCTGTAGAGCTGCTTCTTTATCCCATCCATGCTCAAAGCTTGGCTCTCCCCATCAGCTACAAGATGTAAGAACTTGGATGAGTGTAACCAGCACTACGTAGGTTGATTCAGAATAATACAGGACTGGTTGGAATTTGTGTCCCTGAACTATCAGCACTGCATGCATAGATTACAATCACAAGGAGCCAATCTGAATTTATATATATGCATAATCAGCACTGCATGTATTGATCCACAACAATACAAAACCAATTTGCAAACATCCCACATTTCCTATGGCCATTTGGATATCTCGATTCCATGTGGATGCCTTGACTCATAGTTTGTTTGGAATGGTCTTCTCTATAGGCCAATTCCATGAGTAGTTGCACGGGTACATGCAGATCCTGGGTGCACTGACTGTCTCTGTAAAACATTTTCCCATCTCCAAGGGTTTGGCCAGTGCTCCAGGCCAGCTCAGATGTGGCGTGGCTGCAACCTGGGAGCAGGCTACTGGAAAAAAAGTACGAGGGATGAGCTGGGAGAAGTTCCATTGGCAATTGACCCCTTCACTTGGGAGCTGCCAGGGCTCCAGGCCTCAGCCCTGGTCCTTGCCTAAGTGATGCTGCAGCTGCACCTGAGCCTGGCCACGTCCCTCACTGACCTTCACCTTCTTGGCTTGATCTTGGAGCAGCCTCATCATACACCCAGGCTGGCACTCCCTGACCCTGTGCACAGGGTGGTTCATGTCCATGAAGCCCAGAGATGTTGTCCCTTCGCCTGCTCCAGGTGTTTTGGGGCAGGGAAGGCACAGGCACATCTCCCTCCCACTCAGGATTAGCAGTACTGGGCCCTGTTCCTGAGCAGGCACCTGAGTGCTGTGGTCATGTATCTTTCTATAAATAATTACTTCATCACTCACAGCCTCTTTTCATCACCTCTTTTCCCTTAGACTGATGACTGTTTTGGGATGGAAGGCTTTTTTCCTCACTAGCTGGACCAAGGCCATTCAACGGAGTGAGCAGCAGGAGGTACTGAAAGAGAGATACTGTTAGCACTGTTTCCACACGCCCAAAGACTGATCTTTATGCAGCTGAGACTACAAGGGATATCCCTTAAAATAAAGGCCAGCTTATTACCCATCTTCTCCGACTCCTGTGGAACTAAATATCCTGAAGTTGAGAGAAGCTGCTGCACAAAGCGTCTTTATAGCTCTCAGTGTGCCTTCTTTGCTGGCTCCAGCTGCCCCTACACTCTGTTTTTCCTCAGTCTTTTCTTCAATATTTTTTCCAGTTGACTTAGTTATTACAGTACATGGACCAGACTGAGGAAAATACACTGAAGGTTGGAGCTGGCAGAGCAGGGAGAGCTGCGAGGGAAGTGCTTTTGCCATCCAATGACATCATCTGAGCGTTAATTGGTCACATTCCCGTGGATGGGAGGCACTGGCCGGTGTCCTTGGGCTTACTTCCGTGATACAGAACAGAGACAGTGCCTGTCTCCTGCCAGCCTCTTTCATTGCCAGCCTTCTGGCAAAGCTTAGGACATTTATAAAAACAGTACAGTACTTTATTTAGCCTCTAGTGAGAAAAAGTCACTTCACAGCTCCAGTTTAGGCACAAGGCACTAACAAGCAGATTAAAAAAAAAAATATCCCTTACATAAAAACATTTCAAATGAATACATGAAAGTTGATTTGTATTCCAGATGACCTCGCAAACCAGGAGATTGAGCTGCGCCTTTTATCTCCAGAGAAATGGGTTCAAATCCTGATTAGCCCATAGAGGAAATTCCATTTAATGGTCTAATTTTGGTGGGCTGAAAAGCTGTTCCCTGCCTAGAACCACCATCTATTATGGCGTGATTGGCAGTCTGTGTTCAAGACAGAACAAGAACTTCACCTCATCTCTACTCCTATTACTTCACCCTGCCATCAGCTCACACTACCTAACCCTCTGCTTCCAAAGAGCCTGAGAAAACAGAGAGGGTTTGCAGCATGAACAGTCCCCACAGCTGTGCCTGCAGCTAATGGGGGCTGTGGTGGTGCCAGGAGAATGGAGAGGTGCCACAGGGGAGCCTGAGAAAACAAGGGAGATGCTGGAGGGAAGTTTCAGTGGAAGAAGATGGAAAGTAGACAAGAAGGGGAGGAAAAAGGGAATGAGGATGGACAGGGAAAGGATGCATGGATAAGCAAAGGGTGGGATGAAGGTATATCCAGAGCTGAAGGCAATAAAGCAAAACAGGTATAATTCTGTCTAAACAGCAGAAGGAAACATCAGCTGTGGGAGGGAGTCCCTCAGGGCCATGATGTCCCTAAATGTTCTCACTGTGTCTGGTGGTCCTGGGTGGTACAGAAATGCCCTTAGTCCTCAGCAGTACTGTTGTTTTCCCAAGTCTTCATTCCTCAGAGCACGAAAAACAGTTCTGCAGGGGAGCAGAAAATCTGCAAGACAGATCAGCAGCCAGCTCAGGCCTCCATCCCACCTTTGCAGAAGCCACAGATTAGGAAAAGAAAGGCTCATCTCCAGTTTAGTCAGTGCAGCACTTCCAAGTCGTTTGGCTGTTCTACTGCCAGTGGGAAAAGCCCAAGTGGGGTCCTGCCAGGTGTTCTCTACAGGCACAGCAAGTGGAGAAAAGCAGCAGGAATTTGCACTGTGACACTGGTGACCCTTATGACCCCGTTCTGTGCAGGGCTGTGAGCTGACACAAAACTTTGTCACGCTCAGGTGGGTGCAGAAGTGGATGAGAACCTGTAGGTGAAGGCTATGAAGATACTGCTGCCACACCAGGGCAGCTTTTCAGCCAAACCTTGATGTTCTCTTTGTCCTTTTCATAACCACCTTGGGTATGAGAACAGGGAATGTGGTTACAAAATACCTGTTTGGGATGGTCTTACTTGGAACAACAAAATCTGAATTTAAAAGGGCATTGATAATGGGGAAAAATGCTGTAAAATCAGCCTGATGGTTAAATGCAAACCACAAAACTTAGAGAGGAGAAATACAAAAAGAGGATTTCTCAGCTGGGCAGCAGCATCAGGAGGGACTGGGGGTGTGGAGGGGACAAAAGTCTAAGGACAATATCAGGTGTCCTTTTCTGGCTGCAGTTCCACCAGCAAGAAAAGCTGCTCTCCATAACCCTGTTGCTCATCATCTCCTCCCACATCAGGTTTCAGCTTCTTCATATCTGCTTATACCTCAGCCTCAACTGGATCTGTTAAACTGGTGATCAGAAAAGCCCTGTTATTTGAATTATTGCCTCTAACCTGGCTCGTTTACCCAGATTGTGTTTGGGAGGGATCCTCTGGCAGTTATGCAGTTGACCTGGGAGGGGGAGAGCCTGCAGCTGAGGGGTGGTGATAAGCAGCTGGAGTGGGTGAAAAGAAATAAACTTTTCACCCAGCTCAGCTGCAGGCAGAACAGGATGTGTGACTGCAACCTAAGACATAGGAGATAATTATTCTACTCCACTTGGCACGGGTAAGGCCTCAGCTGGAATAGACCGTCCACTTTTGGGTACTGCGCTGCAAGAAAAATGTACACAAACTGGAGAGAGTCCAGGGGAGAGACAGGAGAAATATCAGAGGCGTAGAAGGAACAACCTAGGAGGAAATGTTGAAAGGATTGTTTGTTTAGTCTGGGAACAGCGGACTCTAAAGAAGAGCTGTGATAAAAATCTTGCAATATGTTAAAGTTTATTGTAAGGAGGATGGTGATAAATCTTTCCCCGTGCTCACTGGGGGATAGGGAAAGAAGGAACCAGCTTCATTTACAGCTAATAAAATTTAGGTTTGACATTAGGAAAAACTTTCTAGATAAGAGGGTGATGTAGTAAAGCCAGCCAGGGAGTGCATGGGTCTTGTTAAAATTCACAAGGGTGTTTTATTTTAATAATGAGCATCGAAAGGATAAAGATGTTTCTTGTTTAAATAACTCTTCTGGGCTAACGCCTGGGACTGGGTTTCCACACGTCGACAGTACAACCATGTGGATGCACTTGCAAGAAATAGCTCTTGGCTTGCAAGCTCCAGGGCAGACACTCTTTTTCATGATCAGCGTGTACAAAACCCAGCAGCTTGTGACTGATCTCTTGTTGAGGGATTTCTACATATTGCTGCAATGCAAACAAGCCATCACGGAACACAAGGATTTGTATAAAATTTTACAAATACAGGAATAACCTTTCTCTTATGATTTCATTTCTGGCTCCACTGTATTTTTTTCCTTGCAGGTTCATATCCTATATCTCTAATCCCTTCTTTGTAGATTTGCTGTGTGTGCACAGCCAGAGATATATCCCCGATTGCTGTTAATCCTTTGAGTGTTTCTACATTATACAGCATATGTCCAGGGAAAGTTCTGTCGTGAGGTTTAATGGTACTCACTGATCCTCCAGCGACACTCCTGGAAACAGAAAATCACACCATTGTGTTTCCATCTCAGGGAGTTCTCAGGCTGTGAATTGGGTTTTTTTTTTTCCACAACAGAGAAGCAACGAACCTCCGAATATTTTCAGAGGTTCAATCTAATGTGTTTGCAAACTTAGATATAAAATGGAACGCTGGCTTAGAGGCTGGATGTGGAGGTATGAAGATGGCACACAAAGGTCCCACACTGCATCTTTGGACTTGCCTATGACTTTGCAGAGGTCAAAATCTATGGCTGGAGCTGGTCAGAATTTTTTCTTGAGGCTTATGGTAGAATGTGGGGTTTTCTTTTGAAATAAACTCCACCAGGGAATAAATATATTTGCTACCAGGAGGGTGGTGAGGCACCACAACAGGTTGCTCAGAGAAGTCATGGATGCCCCATCCCTGAAAATGTTCAAGGCCAGGTTGGACAGGGCTTGGAGCAACCTGGTCTAGTGGAAGATGTCTCTGCCCATGGCAGGGGGTTAAACTAGAGGATCTTTAAAGTTTCTCTCAATCCAAACCATTCTATGATTCTATGAGACTAGTCTTAAGTGGTTTGGATTTGAAGTGTAACTTCAGGTATGAGGACTTTGGATTTTCTGCTTCAGGGTTTTAGTTTAGTTGCAAAATCTGTTAGAGGTGTTTCACTTTAAATTCCCGATAAATGTGCTTCACCTTCATTCCACCTTGAGGTAATTTATCTGTAAATGAACAGTAATCAAGAAACCTGAAGTCATGTGGGATGCTTCTAATATTTTGAAGATAAGTAATATTAAGCCTAAATCACATTCAAAGAGTATATTAATTAGAATAGTAGAGCAGGACAAATCAGTAAAACAGAGCATACAGTTAAACAGGGTTACAGTTGCTTTGCTTTCTGCAAAAGCACAAAGCACCCATGGGGTATTAATTACCATATTAATTAATATTTTTTTACAGTTCTTTCCAGAACATTGGTGTCTACAGCATCTGTTGTGAAGAAGCAAGAAGTGGTCAGACTTGTCTACGAAAATAAACTGGGAAAGGAAACCATATGTCAGGAACCTCCTGTTAGGACCCCCCTCCTGCTGGGGGCTCTCTGGGTCACGGGAGAACTCCTGGAGATGGTTCGAACCCACAGTTCCAGAGTGAGCCTTCTAACCCCTAACTCTTGGCAGTTCTGCAGGGGATTAGGATAACTGCGTGCTCCCAGGTCTTCCTGTTAGAGCAGCAGCAACATGAAAGGTTTACTGGGACAGAAAGAGAAGACAGGGACAGGTTGGAGGGAGGAGAGGGAGAACTCATCAGCCCTGATGTAGATATTGAACAACTGGACTTCAAAGACTGCATTAGTCACCCCAGGTTCCACGTACAGTCAGTGGAGAGGAAAAGGAACTCAAGAGAGAGAGATTTGTCTCCTTTCAGGACAGGAAATGCCTGTTTCCCTGCTGCCTATAGGAGACATGTAGGTACTTGGATACTTAATACATGAAGTTAGCTGAGGTGACCTTGCATGGCCTGTTGGTTATGGCACTCTGCTGGGAGGAGGGATCCTGAGCTCTGGCCTCTGCTTCAGGGACTTCTGATGGAGTTTGTGCAGATTGCAGGTCATAGTGACACAGGGAATAGTGAAGGCAGTGTCCCTTCTTTCTCCTGCTGAGGAAAGTGTGTTATCCCAGGAGGTGAGTGTGTTATCCCAGGGGCTGAGGCACCACTGGGGAAAGTAGGAGATGTGTATTTGAATGTTCTCTACAGGAGAAGGAGTTTGCTCCAGGTACTCCTTCCTGGAGAGTGATTTGACCATTAAGCAACTGCCTCAAATTGGGAACCACCTTCTCTGCAGTCCCTGCTCTGTGTCTGAGGCAGCAGCGACTGCCATTACCTTTCAGAAGGAGGAAGACCCTGCCACCGAGGTCTTGCCATGACCCAGCAGCCCTGACAGACTGGTTGGTTCAGGGGGTTTAGGCTGAACAGCAATTTCAGAGGCCCATGGGACTTGGAAGTGAGCTGGGTGCCGAAATTTCCAGGCTTGTCAGGCCTGGGGCTCTACCTGGGGAGGAGCACGAAACGTCACAGTTACAAAGATTGGCTCTTCACTGTCCATACCTGACATCTGGGCAGAGCAAACCCGACATCTGTCCCACAAGGGTATCAAACCAAGCTCTTGCTGGCTTCCCCTGGGTTTCTGGCAGCCCTTTGGACAGTCCATGGCAGATCACAGGGATGAGGCACCAGCTGAAGGGCTCTGGGTGACAGCTGCTCCAGGGCTCTGCTGTTTTTCCAGAGCCTTGCAGCACACCAGGGCAAAAGCCTTGCAGGCAGAAGGCTGTGCTGTGGGCCGGTGGGAGGGAGAGCAGGAGGAGGAACGACACAACACATTACAGCCAGGGAAGAGAAAAGGATTCTGCATCAAGGATTACGTAACTTTTGACATGTCCTATATATCACAACCCAGTGCCAGGGAGCTGATGCTGTGCCCTGCCACGTTAGCAGGGCTTACTTTTGACAATCACTGTTAAATGACATTCCTGTCTTGTCAGAGCTTCTCCAGTTTCATGTCTACTTCGTCCCTGTGGGGCAGCTCCTTGGATCCCGTGTGCTGCGTGGCACCAGGCTGGAGCTGCACGTGGCACGTGTGTGTGCCTGGGCAGCGCCAGGGGAAGCTGCTCTTATCTCCCACTCCAGCTCCTTGCAGAAGGAGGGAGGACTGCAGACGAGCCCTTCACCCCACTGCAGACACAGCACCCATTAGGACCTGGTTTGCATTTAATTGCACCTCAGGAATAGGAATACTCATTTGGGAAGCAAAATCCTTTGGCACTGTAACCAGACCAAACCCATCCTTGCTGGCTTTATGGCTCCTGATAGCTTTTCCACATTTCACATGGGACTGAGCTCTCAAATGCATTTTACAAACTTGACCAACTCCCTCCAGTGTCCGCTGGGGTTTGTTTTCCCACTGATATTTTTCCTCATTCTAAATGAACTCCACACCTCGATTTTTTTTTTCATTATTATTATTTTTTTTCAGCGGAGAAACGGGCAAGTGAAAATGCATCATGTGTAAGGTCTGGGAACAGCACAGAGGCAGCCATTGCAGGGGTTTGGCACCTCGCACGGGAATGAGCACATGCAGGTAGAATGTTATTCCACTGCTCCTGCTGAGAGCTCGGCAATTTGCTCTCTGCTGAATCCTAAAGTCGAGAAAAAGCAGCTGGTTAAGGTGGAATTTGAAAATCAGTCATAAGATAAACAGGTTGCAACATTAAGCACTCTCCAAGGGAAAAGCAGTGTGCAGCATATGTTCTTACTTTGGAAGATATTTAAAAAAAAAAAAAAACACCAAAACTTTAATGGACTCTTTACTGGCTTATGCTAGTGGAGCTGTTAATTAATTAAATAACTATATGTGAATGGCATCCATTGGGAAAGAGCCTCACAGCTTCCAGATGCCAGTTATTGGCCCCATTATGGGCCTAAAACTATTACAGTAAATCATTACATGCTCCAAGATGAGCTGGCACACGACTGCTGTGAGGAAGGATGGAGCTATTCTCACTTGTGCCATTTTGTGCCAGTTTTTATCTAGTGAGATTAATTAGTACTTTTAGAAGTGCAAGTCAGAGCTATAAAATATTAAAGGGTATTCCATCAATGGAGTGGAGACCTGCTTAAGCAAGGCTTTTAAAACTTTGGATGTTCATGGATAGATAGAAGTTGGAAGAGATGATGAGCAACATCTGATTTTGATTTTTTTTTTTATTTTATTTCTTTAAAAAGGTCAGATTTATAGGTAGTGGGACTGCATGAAGTCTCCTTTGTGTGCTGTGGGAATACTCAGAGGAGGACATTAAACTTTATCACTGAAGTTCAGGTGCCAGGTAAGCAAACAGTTTCTCAAGCCAAACCCAATCATTTAAGGCACTTATTCCAAATAGAAAATCAACCAGAAAGTATTAAACAACCTTTTAGCCTGGATCCCCTGTTGGGAGGGGAATGTTTCCTGACATTGGATGGCAGCCTAGAATCTATGATCTGGCCTAGAAATGACTCTTTTTTTTTTTTTTTTTTTCCTTTTTTAATTAATAAGCTATAAATTTTCACCCCAAATGACCACTATGGACCTCTCTGTCTTTTTAGGCTGTGAGAGGGAAAACCACTGAGTCACCTACATCATTGCTTGGCCAGACAGAGCGTCCTTTGAAAATCCTCTTGCCTGCTCGGTCTGTTCTGAGCCCAAAAGCCGAGTACTGAAGAGGCACTCCAGGGACTGTTTATACAGTTTACCCAATAATTAGTTCTTAGAGGCATTAATTCATGGGCAGACACTTCCTCTGAGAAATTATTCCACAGCTGAAATTCCTCCCACAGCTGGACGAGGCAGGCTGAGCACACGGGCCTGGAGATTTTAGTCCATCCTCTGGAGCCTGGGAGGAGCAGTGCCCAGGGATCCCTGCCACTGTCCTCTTGCTCCAAGCCCTGGACTGGACCACTTGTGAACTCTCTTGCCTGAGCCTGAGTTCAGGTGGGGTTCAAGCAGGGCCAAAGGGGCCACGGGGCTACAGGGAGCCCAAGCAATGCCTTTGATGCTGCTGATAACCAGCAATAGCCCTCCCACGTGGCCCCGCTGGGGCAGATCGAGAGATGCCATCACTGATAGACCTCTGCCGCTCACCACAACAACCTGTTTGTCCAGAAGGACAGACAAGATCTCCCACGGCTCAGTGGGAAAGTGCCCTGGACTGCTCCAGCACAAAGAGCCTCTGCAAATGCCCCCGGGACACGTGCCAGGGTGGCAGAGGGGCTGCGAGGGAAATGCAGCGCTGCTGCTCGGCCACTCGCATCCAGGTCAGCCCAGCCCACCTGCTCAGAGGACAACATTCCTTCCCTACACCATGGTCCCACATTGTAACCAATGACTCTTTGTCATGGGTAGAAAAATCAAGTCTTTTTTGGTTGGGAGGAGTCACAAGAGAATGGGTATCTCGGGAAAACCAACCTCATCTCGCTGCTTCTCCTAAAGCGAAGGTAAGGCCACAGTCAGAAGCTCCATTCACACAAATCCTACCAGGAAGTGGGACTTGCTGCATGAGAAGCGCATGAGTAAGGGTGTGCTGACTAACCCCCAGTTAAAGGGAATAAATTGATTTATAATACGAGCATGACAAATTGAGGCACCGGTCTTGCAAGTTGGGCTGTGTGAGCAGATCCTGGTGTCCACGTGGCTCTGGTAGGGGCCATTAAGGCTGAGACGTGGGAGCTGTAGTTGCCAAACCGGGAATATAGCTGGCTTGACAGCAAAAGGTTGGAAAGTTTGTGTTTATACGTTTCTGATTTGGGTGGGAGCCATGGGACCTACAGCACCTCAGCTGAAGCCCAAGGACAGACAGCTGCTTTGTCAGCAGGGCAGCCTTCCCCAGCGCGTGTGCTCCTAAGAAAGCACGGCCTTTACTGGTTTTAAATGAAAACAAACAGCTTTTAGGACCTTGGATCTGATGAGGGGAGTGTCATCATGTGTCCAACACAAACAAAAACTGGGCTGAGCCAAGACTAGCCCAGTGCTTGTCTCCCATTCCCTGACTGTAAACACAAGAGACTCCTCTTGGCTTGTGTGAGAGTGGGAGGGAGCGCAATCACCAAGCAAAATACGTTGTTTCTACTTGATAGTTTAACGTTACATAGGCAGCAGTTGTGCTTTTCTACAGAGCACACTCTTCTACTCTGTGGAGTCTTTGACTGGCCTGTCCTTGCAGAAAAGAAAAATAAGATAGGAAAAATGCAGCTACTTTTTTTTTTCTGTGACACAGATTATTACATTTTGTTGGATTTTTTCCTGCGCAGAACATTAATACCAAATATACCAGTGTGACCTTAAGCCATCAACACCATGGCTCATGTGTTGGGTGGGAAGTGACCAGGGCATGAAGAGTACAGAGGGCTGGGGAGAGACGATGTTTAGATCATATATTTTGATCCAGAACAAGGTGGAAGTGAGTATCAGTCATCACAGGCTGGCAACAGGACACTCCTCTCTGTGCAGTGAGCCTGTGGGAACCACTACAGGCCTCTGAATCACAACGTGAGACAAAACCACTGCCAGCCTGACATCCTTCTCCAGCCATCACCACCCGGCTCTGCCTGTGCATGTGCTTTCTTAATGACTACAATAATTTTTTCACGCCCTATGTTCTGAGCTATTTGGGAAAGACATAGGAAAAAAGAAGACGGCCACATATAATGATCGTACAGTTCATGGTGGATTTCAAGTTTCCAGGTGGAGGAATAATGGAGCAGTGTTGGAAGTCTGGTTCAGTTATGTGTGTTCTGGCAGACACAGCTGGGGAAAACCTTTAGGTGTAGATGCAAAGTCCATTTTCGCTTTGTAAAGATGTATGCACACCCTTAACTTTAAAGGTATAAATTTTCCCCTTGACTTCCCTGGAACTATTCATGCATTAAACATATGCATGAGCCTTTCTAGAAATAGGGAATATAAATGAGGCTACCAAAATAGTTAACCAGAAATACTTTCTGTACAATGGAATAGAAAAATTTGCAAGAGGTGTGCACACAGGAGCTCTTAGGAACAGATAAAGGACAAGGCATCGTTGCTGGTGTACGAGCGGGTGTTTCCAGCTACCTATAGAGCAGACTAGAGTGCAGTTTGCATTCGTTACATTAATTAAGCAATTTACTGGAATTTAGCATGTGGCAGGTTGGCAGGAGGCAAGTTTAACTTGGGTTGTGTGGCTGAGATCCTTTCATTGCGTTGACAGCCCCGAGTCCTGCCAACAGAGCAGCGCTCTCGGCAGTGCGTTCCTGTTGGTGGCTTCTGTGCTAAGTCCAACTTAAACAATTCCACTGGGGCCTGACAAAGGGAATGGATAAAAATGAACAAGGTCTGCATTACTTAAGCAGTCTTTTGTGGGCAAGACATCCAGAGCCCGGTCATAAGTAATGAGTTTTCATTTGAGGAGTAGCTTCTCTGGGTTAGTAAGAATTCTGTTAGTTATTAACCTCTAATTATCTTTTTTAATATTCACATGGGAAATGTTTCTATTTTTATTGTCTGTATCTGTTTCTTCACATTGTTTCAGGCCAGGTTTTTTTGACAGGTTTACTGTTTGGGTTATGCTGTAGTCATTAGGATTTAAATCTATAGGTTGTTCTGGAGTTACTATGGCCCATTTGGGAACGTCAGTTACACAAACTTCCAGCAAATAAGCAACATTGTGACTTGAGCTGGGGGTTGGAGATGAACATGAACCCAGCCTACAGCACTATCAAATCCATTTTTGGGGTGAAGGCCACTTGTTCTGGCAAAGATGCCCTGTACTCAAGCCTTTTAGACCAGTGTTTGCTAAACCATCTTAAAACAGACCTTTAAGTTTTGTTGTTTCGTGGCAGAAGTTTGGGCAAACTGCATTCTCACCTATATTCTGTGTTTCCCTTGATGCATTAAAAATGAGTACTTAAACAAGACCATCAACTGAAAATCTACAAAAAAGTAATTCCTTATTCAGGAGTACTTGAGGCCTTTGTACAGTTGCAAGGGATTGGGGGAGTTTGTTTCTTTGTATCAAGACTACACTCTGACCTCTCTTTTCTTCTGCATTCAAAACCTAATGTCACCCTGCCCAGGATTATCTGGATCTGCTTTTGAATATCAAGACCAATGAACTGGTGAGAAGGAAAGCTGTGGGGAAACAAGGCAAATCCAAAATGAGATGAGGTTCCATTCTCTACTCCAGTCTCCACTTGTATTTATTCTGGTTTACAGCGGGCTTCTTTTGGCAAGGACAGATTCATTGCTTGAGCTTTGGCACAGCATTTCAGACAGGGAGGAGATCTGGGACAGGAGACCACAGAGTAAGAAAATGTACCTTGCATTCAGTTTTCATTGAACAAAAGGATTTCTCCATTCCCTTCGAATGTTCTCTTTCGTATCGTGATGGCTTTGCAAGATGAAATGCCTTCTGTCCTATCTGTGTGTTGCTGTTGTTCACAAGAGTCCTAGAGGCAGCCAAATGTATGGTTTAGTGTGTGGATGAATTAACATTTTAGTTTTAGTACATCCTACCCCATAATTATACTGAATTGGTTTTGGAGAGACTGAAAGCCTACCTGCTCCCCCAAAATAATGGGTTTGGCTTCAAATAAATGACAAGACAACAGTGACACTGAAATCCTCCAGAGCAGAGAATAGCCAGGACCAATTCTAAGTACTGGGAATTCAACAGGTTTTGATATTTGATGATTTCTTATCCTAACAGAAAGCATTTTCTTTTGTGTCCCCTTTATTTTCCTAGAAGCTAGACTTTGCTCTCAGAGAAAAGAGGTCGTAGGATCAAAAGATCTAGAAAATCAGCCTTGTTGTTCTGTGTCTGCATTTTTTCCATCTTCAGGCTCTAACTCAGCCCTGCTGTTTATGTAAAAGTGCAAATTCAGAAGGAATAGTTCAAAGTTTGACTTTTGGCTTTCAGAGGCTGCAGAATTCTGTTCTCTTTATATCCAGTGTGTTCATTTAAATATCTGTCTGCAGCCTCACCTGCACTGTGTTCAAGTACTCCCTCCTGTTTCTCCCATTGTCCGTGATATTCTTGATCAATCCATGAGGGAAACAGCACTGTTGTGTTATGTGCAGCTCAAACTGGAGTACAGCTTCAGTCCAGAAAACAAACCCAGAGATTGTCCCTTCCTTGCCTTTGGCCTCTCAGATCTCCTGGGGGTAGGATACCACACACATTCTATGACTTACCAGAAGAGGAAGTATTGGGAAATTTTGTTTCCTAGAAGAGATAATAGAAGTGGCAATAAAACCCAAACCAATAGAGAAAGAAAAGCCTGTTTTGAAATCTTGACACTCTGTTATGCTGCTCTTACTCTTTAATATTTGGTTCATGGCCAGCACTGCCATGAGGGTTGGGTGAAGTGTCACCGAGACTGGTGGATGCAACCTCTGTCCTTCATTCTCAGCAGCAAAACCACTTGAGCTGCTTTACAAAACAGAAGTTGTTTTAACACAAAACACAGGCATGAGATCCCAGCAGAGCAGAGCCACGAGCAGAGCTACAAGATTGGATCAGTATGAGAGAAAGGGGTTTCCTTGGTGGTTTCTGTGCTCTGTGACAGAGGTCAGGAGTCACTGCCACCACACTTAAGCACTGTGCTCTGGAGTGTGGCAGAGCCTGCTCTGCCCATGCCAGGAGGAATGCCAGCAGCAGTGCCTTGATCCAGGAGCTGAGCTGGACCTCCCAGCAGGTGCCTCCAGGTGAAAAATCTCCTTTGGGCTGTGCTGTGGTGGTCAGTCACTGGGGTGATTTACTGACACCAGTGTGAGCTGCTCTGCAACCTGAGCATGCCAGAAATTCCCGTTTCCACCACAGAGAAAGCTGATTTGCTACTGTAGCCCAGTGAAAATCAGGCACATTATGATTTCTCTTCTGAGTCCAGGGGTGTCTCACTGACTCCTCTGCCATGGTGGGAGATGGAACCTTTCCTGAGCATTTAGCAGCCAGTAGAGCCTCTGGGAGGCCAAGCAATGGATTATGGGCACCCTCTGGCAGGCACTAGGCAGCTGAGACCTGCCTGCCTCCAGCTAGCACTGACTGCTCCTTGATCTAACTGCACCTTCGGGAGCGAAGGAGGGAGTTCAGCCAGTTGTTAGGATGCTTATGGAATCCCACAGGACATTTCCACAAAATTGACAACTGTACTAGCAAGTACTTTTTTGTGTCTGCTCGAGGGACTGGGATGTTTAAGTTATTATCTGCAACAAGGACTTCAGGCTTAATATGCTCAGAGTGCTTGTGGAGGCCATATAATCAATGGGAAGGGTCACGTAGTGTCAGCCAGCAAGATTTGTTGTGAACAGGATTGCAGAATAATCATATTTGGAATGCCTCCATGGATTTTAAAGATGGTGAGCCCTTTCCTTTAACTGCACAGGCTATTCAAATTCCTGGCTCCACTGGCTTCTGTAACTTCATTGACTATGCAACTGGTCTATAGCATTTGCTTAGGGGATTCATAAATTTTATTAAAAGCATCATTTTTTTTCTGATGGGTGAAAATACAAGCACCTGTATAATTTCACAAAATGTGATTTTATTGTCAGAAAAGTGCCATTGATGCATATGGTAATCAAAGTGCAAGCAGTGGCAGGAGTATCACTGCAGAGCCACTAAATTAAGGCATTAAAATAACAGATGAGGGAAGGTTCAGCCATGACCTTGTAAGTGAATGCTTCTCATCATGGGCAAGGCTGCTCAACAGCCTGGGGGATGGAGTTGCCTCCCACCACCTTCCCATTTCCCAGAAGGAAGGGACCTTCCTTCCCAGAAGGACCCAGAAGGTCCCACCTTCCCGCTCCCACATCTCAGCTGGAAGGAGCTGTGACAGGAGTGGCAATATGTGCTGTTCCACCAGGACAGGCTCAGAAGAGTTCAGAGGAGCAGAACAGCAGCTCTAGTGCTGTCTCCTCTCCGGCCTGGTTTTCTTCTTCACCGTGGCCATGGGCTGCTCCTGCAACCTCCAGACTCTTTTATAGTCTGTTGTTTCCAGCTAAGCCATTCCTCGCCACTAAGGGCATTTTTCTACAGGCTCTGGAGAGAAATGGAGCCCTTTGCCTGCCAACTTTTGATGACCATATGGCTTTCCTGTTTCCCATGTTTTAGCAAAGCCTTGAGGAGTTTCCTAAACAGCTTCCCCTCTTCTCTACCCCTTTGCCTCTCACTTCCCTCCTCACTCTGGGCAGCAGTTAACACCCAGCTGCTGGATGGTTTGGCTGTGTGAATTGACAGCCCTGCTGGATGATAAATTAACAAGCCCTTATTCATTATTCAGCTTTGCGACAGTTTTTATAAAATACTCCTCAATTTTATACCCCAGAGCCTTTTCCCATTTGTGCTCTACCTTGGAGACTCTTTGCCATCCTGAACATGGAGCACAAGAAACCTCCATCACTCCAGGGCTGGTCTCAGGTGCCCAAGACCAGCCGGGCTGTTTCTCCACTGCCCCGCATTTCACATCCAGCAGGGCTGTACATGGTCAGCCTTCAGAATGGAACCCGCTGAAGTCCAGTTAGGAAATGGCATCGTATGTGCACTGCTACAGCCTGAATGTTCATTGGAGGCATGACCCTGCCCATGAACCAAAGGTATCCTGCTTTTTGAGGAAGGCCAAGGCAAGCCCAAGAAGTGACACACCGCTGGAGTTCACCAGACTAACACCTCCCACTGTTGTGCAGCTGGAGTGGCACAGCTGCCACTGTGCAAAGCAACAAGAAGGTTCTCCTGACCTTAGTATGTTGGGGACAGGCCAGAATAATTTATGTACCTAAAAATCCCATTTTATATCCCCTGGGAAGATGGTTGAACATTTTTGTTTGGTTTTTTTTTGTTTTGGGTTTTTTTTGGTTCTGCTAATGCTGTTTACAGCAAGTTGTGGGTCTGTGGGACTAATCTTACCTGTGCCTTGTGAACTATGGTGTTCCATGTGGCATCTTGTTTACTTACTCCTAAAGTTGATCAGAAAAAACACCCTGGTAATGTTTTGCAAGAGTTGATAAAACTGCCTAAGATTTTACTGGGAGCCCATGGAGAAGTCGGGATGGAGACAGAATGGTCACTGATGGAGTTTGGGCAGAGGCTTTGAGATGCACTTCAGAGACAGCACTGCCACTGTAGCATTGTCTTCTGTCTGAGCAGTATGAGACTGTGCAGATAATTTCAGTCAAAAACCCTATTTACCCCTTCAAGGGAGATGGAGTCTGTTCCTTGACCTTTGCCAAGCCACCTTCAAGACCTTGACATCTCTCTGCCACTGCAGGAACCTCATGGCCTTGCCGGGCCTCTTTTTGTAGGAATGACCTAAAATCTTCTCCTTCCTATACTCAAACCCCAAGATTTCTCCTCTTTCCTATCTCCCCCCCAGGGCTAGGAGGTCTTTAGCACAGGCCCAGTGAGATGTATGAGAAAGAAGCCTGGCAAATGGTTTAAATTAACAGCTATAGTGGTTGTGCCAACTCCTGCAGCAGGAGAGTGCCAAGATCCAGAATGTGGCTGCTCACCAGCATTTGGCAAGGCAGTGACATCTTGTCACTGCTATCCCTGAGCACTGAGGCCCACACAGGTACACCGACCAGTTGGCTGGGGCAGGATGCAAGGCAGGGTGGGAAAGCAGAGGGAAGACTGCCAAACTTCTCCCAGGGAAAGTCACAGCCACGATTCTTCAAAATCATCTGCTCCAATGTGACATTACTCCTGACTGCAAACAGAATCGAGTCTCCAAAGCTGTTTACCAGTTACACTGATGTGGGTTCAATCTTCCCTATCTGGGTAGCCAAGTCTGCACTGGTAAATAAAGAGTGAGTACATAAACTCTTAGCAAAGGAGAAAACCATCCACTTTCAGTAAAGCTTGATCCTGCCACAGAAGGCTGTGAGAGAGCTTTGGACCTAAGTGCTGACTGTTGGGAAGGTGCCTAGAGCTAGAGAGAAAAAAATCCCCAACATATAAAAAGGAAGTCTGTTTTTACATTTAATTCCTCCTGGGTCCAGAGAAGCAGGGGTTTATATTTTCATTATAAATAAGCTAGAAAGCATCTACATAGTGGAATCCATATTCCCAGTTGGGAAGAACCTGCAGGTCAACTATGGTCAACTTTCCCTTTGAAAGCTCTACCATTACAAGTTAGCGAACAGTTCACGAGTCCTTTTGTTGTAGCCACGTTATTCACAGCTCAGTGCCACTCTGCTGCCTTCTTTCACCCACAGGGATGCCCAGACCTTTGATTTCAGAGACTGCTGCAGGGCATCAGAGTTCTCCATCCAGAAGATCATGAAGATACTCTGTACTGATGCTCCTTCCCCTGTCTGAAAATTTTTTCCACTGCCAAAGTCTTCCAAGCCCTTTGAATGTTTCCCCTTTTCTAGGAAACACACAAGTCCTGTGCTACTGCTGGAAACATCACAACTGTCTGCAGCTTTTACACAGGTGAGAATTCACTGCCATTTCCTACAGGAGTTGAAGTTTGGTGCTGTGGCACAGCTTTCTCCTGAGGTGGATGTTAAGTTTGGCAAAAGGCTGGCTGATTGCAAAGTGATGTTGCCCATTGACCCAGTATGGTAACTGCATATCAAAAATACATTTGAATAAAGAGGTTCAAGAGACATTTTATTAGAGCAGCCACATAAAAGTTAAAAGTCATGTTTCTCTGCAGGACACAGTCCAAGCCTTCTATACAGCAGCCATCAAAGTGGTATTTTTTTTGCCTTTGCCCATAACTCTCCAGCAAAAATAAAACTGCAGGTATGTTTCCACAGGAGAACCTTTATCTTCTGCCATTTCCAAACTAAGTGGCTGGAATCAGTTATGTAAGAAAAAGGAAATTTGAATTTTATTTTGCAAGTACAAACTTAAACCAAGCGAAACTGTTATTTGTATTTTATTTGCTCTATAAAAGCCTAGGCGTACAAAGAACTTTTTACTGGATATAAAACCCCACATTTTCTTTTCAGGTGTCCATAGAAACACTAGTTTAGCTGAAAATAAATATAAAACCTGCAAAATACCTTAATTTAGTTTTGCTAAGAATTATAAGAAGGATGGGGGTGAAGGGTGGACTAGTTCCTCTTCATTTCAAGCTTGTTGCTTTAATTCCATGTTGCATATGAAGCAACAAACAAAAACTCTATGGAATGTAAAAAGTTCCTATGCCTACAAAAGCCTTAACAATACCACACTGAGCTGAAGAACAACGGCACTGACATGAAAGGATTTTCATTTCTAAGAAATACCTGGCTACACTGGAGTTTAGGAATACATGCATTCCACCCCCTTCTGCAGGGCTGATTTCCAGCAGCACAGACCTACTAACCCAAAATGAGCTTCCTCCCTGGGAGTCTGAGCTGCAGCAGCACAGGGCACTCCAGGTGAGACAGTGGGATGGAGACGGGGTGGTAACTTGGGTCTGGGTGAAAGAGGAGAATCTGCATTTAATAGCACAGACTAAGTATTATGCTATGTTTAAAATACCGTTCCCAGCTCACAGTGACAAACTGCACTCTCCGCTAACCGCAAGTTTTGTACAAAATTCTGAGAAAATTCTCCATTCAGAAAACGGTGAACTCCCTTTTCCATACTCGCAGTGCATTAACGTACAAACAAAATTGCTGCTTCCCAGGTTCTTTATCACTGCATCTTTCTTAGACTTGTATCCTAAAGGTTCATTTTTCCAAATGGCATAATTTTGGCAGAGGTTGAGGTCAGCGCACTCCCAGATTGCATACTGCCTATCCCTCCTGTAGTATTACAGGGATATGTAGATGTTCAGCACCTTGAAATCCAGGCTTGCTATTCAGCTAAAACAAATGTGCAGAGCATGAACATTACAATTATCAGAAAATTAAAAAAATCTGTCTGCATTCAAAGCAAAAATAAAACCGGGAAATTTCGAAATTTCCTGAGGTGCTCTTTTTGATCAACTGGAACTTCGGCTTCCATTCAATTTAGGCATTTCTTCTGTAGTACAATGCAAAATACAAACTACATTGTGAATAATATAAAAGCATTTTTTCCAGATGGGAATGCTGGAACATATCTATTGGGTTTTTTTCTCAAGCATATTTTTTAGCAAGTATGATTTTCTGAAGCAGTTAATAATCAGTGGAGCTGTATTCTCCAATAGAAAGAGGGCTGCTTTTTTCCTAGTAGAAATTACATATTCCTATAATTTTCATATTTTAGAGCTCTGTAGTTCTACTTGAACCTTCCTGTTCTTTTTTAGAAAAAATTCAAGAAAGCCTTTTATAATAATTCCTCGTGGAAATGCCTACTCATGGTAAACCACCTAACTCAGGTCCAGTCTAGGCTAAATTGTTGCTGTATATTTTTTCATGTATTTGTGTACTTATGCAAGTCTGAATTAAAATACATGTTTTGATGGAAGAGAAAGCACACATGAAACCACAGTCTAAAAACTCATCAGCTCTGTGGAGATGCTGAAAAGGCAAAGTTCACTCGTGTCACAGTAAAGGAACAGACGGTGTGAAGAAGTGATCAGATGGAAGGTTTGAAATGAAGGGGGGGAAAAAGGAAGTTTTCCTACAGAAAGAATAATTAAACTGAACTCATTGTGAACAGACACAAGAGGGTAAATGAACTATACACAGCTGGGAATCCAGACATACATTCAGCTTGAAAAAGCTGCCTCAGAAGTCGGGAAATTCAAAGGTAGGTGTCTCACAACAGAGTTTTTTAGGCACCTTCCCCAAAAAGATGGATACTCAAAAGAGCTAGATACTTTTTAACATGCATTTTTGTTAATAATCTGCTCAATCTAAACTATAAAACGTGCTGTGCAACATGACTGAACGAATATCGCTGTGAGAAATATTTCCCCCATGTTTGAGTAATTTGAATTTGTAAGCTAATGTAAGTTTTTGTATTAAATAATGTTCTGTGTGCAATTTTCTTTCTTGTAAAGCACTTTGAAGCTTTCAAAGGGCACTCTAGGTTCATAAATAATATGGTATTCTTTGCCAGAACTGTAGGGCATTTTCCATAAATCCCGAATCTTCTTTGCCAGAATTGCAACATGTTGCATGCCAAATCCTGCACACAAATGTTCTACATGTGGCAAATACATATTGGTAAAGACCAGAGGCATGGCATTCCTGGATTTCTTAGAGAGAGTGGGGGCAGGGAAAGAAGTGGGAAGGAATAACAAGGGAGGGAAGAGAGAAAAAATGTCTGTACATCATTTAAAAAAAAAACCCAACAACGAAAAAACCCCCACACACCCATCCCAAACAACCCATAACCAGCACTTAATTATTTTCAAAAGCTAAACTATTTGCTGCATGTAGCACAAACTCACAGGTACCCAGAACTGGGTCTTTAGTTTACCTTCAGTTATGGAAATCAGGCCTCTTTTTCTGAGATGGGTGTAGATTTTTCAAACCCAGATGTTTGTAAAGGCCAGAACACCTGCAATCCCTGCTCCTCCCAGAACATGCCAATGGAAACAGAGTGTCTGCGACCCTGGAGCAGCAGAGTCAGGACTGCCACCACTTCACAGGCTGTGACCATGAATCCCCTTCTTCAGGCAAAGAGGTGAATACATTTCTTATGCCCACGGCTACAGGGAACAAACCAAGGCCAATGTTTATAAAGTGAACTCTCGCCTCTCCACAGCCTCCCCCAGGGACCAAACCACGCTCCTACTGCTGGAGCTTGGAAGAGAAGGGGTGTAAAGCAGCAAGACCCAGAAATTCAATCAGTGCATTTGGCCACATATCACACAGGTTAGATTACTGAAGGGTACTTGGAGTTTAATGTGTCTTTGGTTAAGCATGAACAAAAATGTCACTAAATTTTAAGAAAATGGTGACAAAAATTCTTAAGCACTCAGCAACAACCAGCTAGTTTTAAAGGTACCAGAAACTACTTAGACCTAATCAGGTGCTAAGCACCAAGAGTTGCTAAAGGTTTACAAACTGAAGTTAAAACTGAACTCCACATTCTGCAACACTAAATGAACGTTTTACTACCTGGTTTCTTTTGAGGTGGCAAGAAATGACTGTAAAACCATTGCTGTTGCCAGAACTACATTGCTTAGAGAAAAATATCCTGTGGGTTACCATTTGTTGCCACGATTTACAAAGATATGGTCTATAGTCTGTATCAGTTTCATGTGGAAGTTTTAAAGGGAAAAAGCCTTCTGCAGAGTTTGCAGATTTCTGCATAAGTGTCTGTGTTGTTGCAAAGAGGACCAAGTGGTGCTGTCTCACAAGCTTTTCAAGAAAGCTGGCACATTTCTTCAGATTCATCTCCTGCAAGGTAAGACTCTCCCCTCCGTTGCTTCTGTCTATCCAATAAAAAGCTGATATACTGTCTAAAAGCAGAACACAGAGCGAGGGGTGAGCACAAAACAGGTTTTCTAAAGAGTAGAGAGTGAGCAGTAACTGAGTGCTGCTATTGCAGTTCACAAGGAAAAGCCTTCCCAGGCACTGCTTTATCATTTCCTCCGTCCTTTGTGCCAGCCTGTTCTCCAGAATGGTAACCAGGCGGAGCATGTCGAAGTGGTAGTCTGTGTCAATGAACATGACTTCCACTTCCAGCCCTCCTCCTGACTTTGGAATGATGCAGCGGGCTATGAGGTGATAGAGCATTTCCGTTTTTCCTGTTCCTTCTGCCCCGTGGAATTCAATGATGTCTCCTGTTCAAAAACAAGGCAGCACGTTATCAGGTAAGAGCACTTATAGCCCAGGGTCACTTCTCAGTGTTTACTGAACCAATACTTGCTATTCCTCAAATTGGAACATGCATTTTGGAAAGTTTGCTATGCATTAAAAATGTTTAAATCCTCGTTAGCATCTACAAAGAGACATTTCAATTTTCAAGAAAGGCCTCTAAAGTCGAAAAAATCAGCTGGGAACAAAGGTTGAAAACCTCTGCCAATAGCACCTAGGACACCAGTATCAGTGAAAGGTTGGCAACTGGATTTCATTGGTACCATCACAGGTCGATGAAAGCAGAGGAGGAAGATGTTATACAGAAGTGGCTAAGAAACCATCTACATTATGCACACACAATCAAGGAATAAATTAAAAAGGACAAGCAAAACATAACAAAATTGATATATCAGAGGTCCAAATCATGTTGGCACATCTATTTTTACAGCACAGCCTGTCCTTCAGCATTTCATGTCTTCTATAAGCTTGTTCAGTACCTGCACATGTCACAAGATACCCACAGGAATCTGTGACTGGTGAAGAGAACACCAGTAGGTTTATTTAGCACTTATATTCTTCTGTGCTGATCATAATATGAAACTGCTTTTTTTGACAAAGGGGACTCAGATTCCTTCAACTCCAGGCAACACCTCTGTCTGAAACAAAGGATCTCCGTTCATAAAAGGATTCAGCCCAATTGCTTCATCCATGTGGGTCAGTAAAATACATCTCACATAAATTTAAAATGTTAATTAAAAGCAGCATTCCACTTCATTAGGAAACCAGTTCTTTTGTTGGATGTGAATGCAAGCTATTTTTAAGTCTTATCCAAAGTCTCCTGATGTCTTGAGCCAGAATCTAAAAAACATTAATTTATTAGTCGTGTTTTATAAATTCTTAATTTTGGGAACTGGATTTTTTATTTATGACATTTTGGATTTTAGGCAGAAGGGTAAATACGTGCAGTAAGGAGAATCACACAACTGTAATTGCAGGAAGGTGAGAGATTTCCATGGCCTTGGCAAGTGCAAATGGCATAACAGCTTTTCATAGGGAGATGTGAGAGTAGAGAATTAATTGCAACTTTCCTTAAACGTGTTTGTGCCTGCCCGAGTTAACAGGGTTTTTCAAGTCACTGCTCAACTTCCAGAGGATGTCCTTGTTCACAAGCGTGTATAATGTCAAGATGCAGCTCAGGATGAGGGTGGTGGGGAAGAAACCAAGCTCTTACTTCACCTTTTGCAAGCATTAAAAGCAATTTACACCTGATGTGACAAGCCTGCCCATTTCCGTGGCACTCACACTGCCCGCCTCTCCATAATGGGATTCCTGCTGCTCCACGACTGCAATTCCATTCCTATGAATTTCTGGTACTTCAAAATTTATTAAAAAGCTTGACTGTCTCCCAAACCTTTACTTAGCTGTTTCAAATGGCTCACCCACTTTTGAGATGAAAGACCACTACATTTGCTGGGACACAAATCTTCATTTTCTCTTCCTGTCCAGGGGTCAAATGTCCAACTCTGGCACTTTCAGCCAGTGGCTGCTCTGCTGTCACACAGCCTGTGCCAGCGACCTAACCACGCCCTGGTAGGGTGAGACAGCAGCTTGGGAGAACTCCTCCTAAATGTCCTGGTAGGTCATTCCCTCATATTTCATCTATTGAAATATTTTAGAGCAATTGTGCAAGGTACCTCTTGTTAAGGTACAAAGTGTATCTTCTGTCTGCCACTGGCTTTGTGCCACCCTGACTGGCATTTCTGAATCCACACCAGTAAGTGAATGGGGCCAACATGCAATACAGGTGCCTCACCTGCCTTTACAGCAAAATATGACCTATTTGATTCAAAAAGTTATTCTGGGAAATAAATGCTCCACTTTTTCCATTTGAAGATGCTCTAACAGGATGCCTGTGTGCTACAGAATAACACTGGATGAGATTTTGTTATTGGCAGAACTACTAAACTTACTTAAGTAAAAATTCTAAAAATTGAATGATAAAAATCAGTCTGAGAAGTTTTTGTGGTGGTGGTTTATAAATGTTGACAGCAAGACAGCCAAGCACCCCTCAAAGTTTGTTCAACATTGCTGAAAAAGATACACAGCTGCACTGTAGTTTGACCAAGACACTGGAGTTACTTTGAAAAGAGTAACAGCTTGGACTGCAAGAAAACCTCAAGAGGGCTGGGGATTTCTGTGCCTTCCTGATTATCCCAGAGGTTGCCCACAAGAAGAATGGGTGCAAAACAGAAGCCATTTATAGCAACATCTATAAATGTAGGGTTTCATTGAATTAGCAACCAGGCTGTTAGAGTAAGATAAGAGGAGAAATTCATTCCTCTGGATCAGAGAGGACAAACCATGACACAGCAGAGGAGGAAGTGAGGCCAGCAATGTTTTCAAGAAGCCTCTGACACCCTCACAATAGGTCACAGAAGAAACTGAGTGATCAATGCTAGCATGAGCCATTAACGTCAAAATAACTTTGAAAGGAGGATTAGTAAAAAGACACTGTCACAGGATGAGAACAGGCTGAGAGGGAGAGGAGGAACAGACACTTTAAACATGGAAGAAGGTTAATGGGAATTTTTTCTATTAGAACAGGTGTTGGCAGACGTTAAACATATCAGTAGATGAACGTTCCATTAGCTTGGCAAAACATGTAGAAGACAAACTAATTGGGTTAATAAAGACTTAAGTTTGCAAAGACTTAACAGATGGAGATGGATAAGCAGAGTGATTTCATATGAAATTCAGCAGTGATGAATTCAAGAAGTCACTCAACACATTGCTTGGCTCATGGTAGCTTGAACTGGCCCACGATGGGCAGACTAAAGAGAATAATAGTCCACTGCTGTGAACCAGCGTGCAGGATAAGCTAAATGATGCTGCATAAATGTAAATATTTACACAACACTAATATATTTTTAACTGAAACTTTGTGCTCAGTCCTGGTCATCGATTCGGTGTTACCTTTTGAATGAGAGGAGCCTTGTTTCTGTCTGCAATCATTCCACCATCAAATGCTGGCTAAACTATTTTCTGACACCGCAGTTCCACACAGGCTGTTGGAATACTCAGCAATAACTCTGTGGATTTCACATCATCCCATACCTTGAAGTTACTGGGCTGGTGATTTACAGCAGTGTGCAGAAGCTGTCGCTAATATTTATACCATTTATAAGTGAAGTAGAAGGGCCCAATATTTATTCCAAGTTAATGTTGGGTGTCACGCTATTGCTGAACATCAGAGCTTTACACTGACACCCACACCTTCATGCCACAGGCACAGGGGAAATATGACTGGCAATAGGGGAAGATTATTTAAAGCTTGTGTCACTTTTGCTCCATTCCAGAAGAGCTTAAATGGTATGTAATTAATGTGCTTATGTGTTCTTAAATATGCAAGTCCATCATAATTAGAAGCATTAGCTATATTACCTGTCCCTATTTTATAGTACTCTGACGTGCACGTAAGGAACACTTAACTACAACGTAACATTTGGTAGTTTACTGAAATTTCATGTATGTGTTTGTTTTAAATACCATAAAGAAAAATAAAATTTAGGTCCTTGCATTACTTTAATCACAGCATTTTAGATTAAGAGCTGTTCAGTACAGACTTCGTGGGCAATCTATCACAGCATTCCACAGTGACCCACTAAAAGTCAACTTCATGACAAATGGAGAGGAAGGTCTTCAGTGGGGATTTAGGACTGAATAATGAGAACACACATCAAAACAACACATGGGCTCAAATGAATACCGTGGTATTAAAAGACAAAGCAAAAACGTAATAGAAAGTGAAGACAATTTATGTATACAGCTAAAGATCTGTGCTAATATGTTAGGCAGCTTCATTGATGTCAGCCAAAAAGCATGGCAAATTATGGGTAATAATTGATGCCATTTGTTCAATGCAGAAGAAAAATACAAGTGCTTCAAAAGCTCAATAACTCTGTTGGCACAGAGAAACCAGTGATGAATTTTATAAGGTTTCCAGCCATCTTAGAACTGAGGTTCTGGAACAGTCTTTGGACAGACATGAACAACCTACTTAACTTTAAGAGCAAAGCAAATAATTTGACATGAAATTATGTAATGCTGTGGACTTCGGGCAATTACTAACCCTCGAGAAGGCTTCTTAAAGTCTGTTCAACCAGAACATGGCCAGTTTAATCTCAAACATCTGTTTCTCGTGTGTAAAGTTAACTTGAAAAAATCCCAGACTAAAATACCAGCACTTTCTATTAGTGCATTTTTTTAAAACATAAAGATCTCATCTTTTAAAATAATTAAGAATTTGAGAGCCTTGTGAAACATATACCAATTTCCTTACTGTTTCTTAATTCTTCCTGTGGATAACAAAGAGCTTCAGAATTGAGAGTATTTAAATATTCTTCTGTGCTCCACTTGCACTGGCTTACCAGTATTTCTCTGCCCTTTATCCTTGTTATGTCACATTTGAAACTTTTGGGGCAGGAATCATATACTGCTAAACCCCATAGGTATTCTCAAGTGCTGCAAAACAACACAGGGATAGTCTCACAGTGACTGTGTTTGTAGACTAAGCATCACCTCTCCTCCAATTATGCTGATTCTTTTTATTGCTTTTTCTGCTATTTCTTCTGAACCTTCTACATTTGCAGGAATTCAAATTGCAGACAAGTGTGCTGATAACCACTGCAGCCACACACTTGCCATATTAAATCCACTCACTCATACATTCATTCCACAACAGTAGTACCTCACCCACAAGATCCTTGCATTTTGCCATTCATGGGCCTTTTTTCCTACATATTTCTAATTTTGTGTAATCGGAGTCGTCTCTTCCATTATGAAATTCAAGGAATTTCACACAATCTGGAAAACCAGTCTGACTTCCTGAAAAGTGTGTTAGTTTCTATTTAGCTCATAAAAACATCCAATTTTGACCTTAAAACTTCTTCCTAGAAGAATCTCCTTTAAACTTGTAGTACTGGTGTCATTGGGAGGTTGCTTGATTTCTCCAGTTTGAAATTCTCCATGAGCCACGTTGATCCAAACATTGCCCATGAACTCATTCAGCTGATTAGTGCCTATGTCCACAATGGAATTGTTTCAAAAGTTCCATCTAAGTATAATTAGGATTTTTCAGGCCACAACTAAATGGCTTGATGACTTGGCTTTATTGAAAAGTACTGTTTGCTCATGCCCCTTATCCTAAATTTTCCAGACCACTCTACATCACTGAACTCTTTGCTATTCACTGAACCTCATGTTCTTTGCAAATTTCTGCAGTTATGACTTTGTGGTGGATGTTTAGACCACTGACTAAAAAAAACTAAGAGGTTTAATGACAGACTCTACAACAAAATGGTGTAAAACTACTAAAAACTGACCAATGTGCTTGGTACTTACTCACCTACACCTGTGTTTTGATATGCATGAAGCAGACTTTAAAGTCCACTTAATAATGTTTGGAATGGTGACTTTGCATCATTCCATTTTATCTAGTTTGCATAGAAATACATCAACAATTAAAATTTTGATCCAGGGCAAAATCATCTACTTGTAAGATGATGTCTGTCACATTGCTCTGAGAGCACTTTTACACGGACGTTTTTCCATAAATGGGATAAAGACACATTTTTACCATGAACAGGAGATCCTTCCTCAGCAAACAGATAAGGTTCCAGATTCTTCAGAGAGCCTCTGCCCTCGAGTCGCGCCAGCAGCTTTTAATGACAAGAGAGAGAGACACACTGTTAACTCAAAATAATGGACCTAAGGAATAAACCCTAAATCTGACAGTTTTCCATGACAGCCCTATATCAAAAGATTAGCCTGATTTTAAAAATGTTTTCAAAAATACACGTGGAAACATATAGTCTGGACTACAGGCGGTTCCATCCTCACAAACAATGAGCACACGGATTCAATGGCAATGAGGAGTGGATATATTAGGGGAAATAAAAGCTTAAAAAGAAAAGCTGCACAGGTAGATTAGCAAGAGGGACTGCCTCTGGTACACAGCAGTGCTGCCACTGGGAAGAACAAAGGGAAAGAAGATCATTTGTAACAACCACCACCTTCACAAAAAACTACTGGTTGAGAGGTGAAACCTTACCCATTATCAATCTCCTGAGTCAGTCCCTTTGAGTATTTTTAAGTAAAACCATGTGCATTTCACCTGAAAAGTTACACAGGACTCCTCTGGGCTGCAATCCTATTATATCATAGTTACTTGTTCAAACAGAGTATGGATTAAGAATGATCAAAAGTAATTAGTCACCAGTGGCCCTGCAAGAACCTTTCTAAAGCAAGCTTGAATTTGTAAAGCATGTTCTCCAAAGCCCCTTGTAAACCAAGACCATTGTAAAACAAATTAGTTCAAAGTTCATGGACAGTTTCTTAAATGGAGAGGTATTTGCATAGCAAGTAGACAGGTATTCACATAACCTGTGTTATTAGTAATTCTAGTACACTGCATAAACCAAGAACTAACATTTCCCCCAGTACCAGAGCTGTTATTCCCCACATGTATTCCCTACACATGAGAAAGGACATTATTGGGATACTCAGTGTCACCAGAGCACGTACCCTGGTGCCAAATACTTCATTCTCCAACACATCCAGTTGTCATTTAACGATCTGAACAAAACAAATCCTGTTCAGCTTTATCCCATCCTCCTCAAGACCAAACCAGCAGTAAGCACACACCTTTAAACACCTGCTGCCTTCTCTTGCTTTCCTCTATGCCACATCCACAAGCAACACTTGCTCTGAATTGTCTTAACAGTTTTTTAAAGAGTTGTGTTTGCCTTTCATAGTAGAATAAAACTCCATTAAATGGCCCTGAATTTACTTCAAGTGGTCACGATGGGAATGTGTGACGTTTTCATTGACATTTTAATGGTCCCTTCCATTAACAAAATGTCAGCATGTTTGCCTTGGCCCACTCACACCTATCCAGGAGAGTTTTCTGACTCGTCCACTGAAGGGCCAGAAAAACACTTGAATTGACCTTGCTTGGCACTGTGGATCCTCCCATTACATTTCACATATTTGTGCAGCACAGAAAACACTCACATGGTGAGCTCTGGAGTATTTTGGGAACCAGTAGGGTTCTGTGACCCAGACAAAGGAAAAATCCAAATGGACATATGTACACAAGAATACAGGAATGTATCTTGGGACATATAAACCAGATCTCAACTACCAAGAAAGACCCTACATGTGCAGCTCTTCTGTGCAAGCAGCTGCCAGTGCCTGGCCCTGGCCCCTGGCTAGAAGGGCTGGGAATTCACCCCCTCATCCAGCAGTGGGAGTTGAGAGAAAGAGGAAAACCACCACAGGCTGCTGCTTGCTGATGCTCTTTGCTTCTTAGCAGAGGAAGCACCTCTCCAGCACTCTGGGATAACAAGGGGCTGGATCACGGGCACTGCTGGGTCCAGGAGTCACAACTATTGCTGGGCTAAACACATTTCTGCAGCCTCCTGCTCCTAAATTTATTTCTACATTAACAAATACATCCCCTGTAGTTTATTTCTTCTGAAACAATGAGCCCATGTCTCCTCTTAGACTGTCACCTCTTAAAGCTTACTGCCAGAGCTTTGGAAACACATGGTAGATTGATGGGCATCATTTAAACATGAATCTGCAGTTATTTAAATGACAAGTTTATATATTAATTTTAAATAACTACAGGTGCTTACTCTGAGCACTGCTCATGTAGGTAATTTATGGTAATTTGCTGATGATAGTGCACCTGTGTTTTTATCAAACTTGTATTTACTTCCGAGATCTGAAGCAGAATCTCCAAAGGCACTTGCCTCATTAATGTCGTGCTGGGAGCAACGGGGTTCCTGGCAGAAAGAGGAACAATTTTCCTTCAACTCTCACAAAGGTTTGTCCACACCAGAGCAGAAGTGATGGAGGCGAAGCTGAGATGAGGCTCCAGACAGGCAATCCCCTCACCTTTGCCCGCATTCCAGGCAGGGACAGCACAGGGCTTTCCAAATCGGCAAAAGCCACCCTGGCTCTGTTCCAGGGCAGCATTTCCATTTTGCCTCCCCACATATTCATGTGTAAAATGAGGAGGAGGGGAAATCTACAGGATTTAAAGGTTAATCTGGAGGGTGAACATCAGGTGTCCCAGGCTTTGCCACAGATGCTGTACAGCACACAGCACTGCAGAAGAGAGTTTTGAGTTGGAAGGGCTTGGGAAAAAAACCCCAAGGCAATATCACTTATGTACTAGAGATTTCAGATTCCATAATCTAACTGCAGATGCTCATTTATTCTTTCATAAGCCTCTTTTCATCTTCTTTTACACAAAACACCACCTTTTAGCAACCTGCTAGTGGTAGGTCTTCACTCTTAGGTGTTCTTCAAATGTAATTATGCCAGCAAGAAACTGCACATCTGTGCAGTCACGTGTAGAAAACAAGTTATACAGAAGAGTCAGACAGCAGGTAGGTTAAATTTCATTAATGACAAGGCTGATGGGACTCAAATATTTCAACTATGCCTTTTATAATTTATCAAATTTTTAATAAACAAATATGCATTTGGACAGCCCCACTGACTAATACATGATGTGCTTATGCTTTACTGGTTTCAACAGAGCTATGCATAAATGGAAGAACACATGTAGGTCTTGTCAGGAATGAGAGATTACTTCATTAAAATGTTAAAGAAATTCAAATCAAATACTCCAGCTCTGTTAGAGGCTGTGAGCTAACCTACAGGCTGTTTACGCATACAAACCTATCTTGAGTACGAGACAAAACTTAATTTTCAACCACTATAACCGCTCTGACTGAGCTTTTGTAAACTTTGGGCATGAAGACATATGCAAGCAATTTATCATTAATTTTACTGTGATACACCAAAGGTGTTTTGTGAGAAGTTCTAATTTGTCGTATTAATTATATTGAATAATAAGAGTACAAGACTGTTGTTCCAGGATAACCTGATCTTATATGCAGGAGGCTATTTGAGGAAGTATTGTTTTAAATTAAGTGTTTTCTGTTTCAAGGGCTTTTACCATTTTTTTTCTGGACCATGTATTCATACATTAACCATTCTCAACCCATCGGTTATCAGTTCCTCCCTCGGTCCAGGCTGGCTATCCATCCATTGCAGCCAGTTGATGCCATGTGTATTCCCTGCTGGCACCACTCCATGGACAAATAAATGCATTCACCCCCTTGGACATAGCACAACTCATGTCCTTTATTCATATCCATTTGCTGATAGTGGGCATCTGGTACTATTTTTTTTTTTTTATGAGTGTCAAAAGGGCTTAAGAGCCACTGAAAAAACATGGAGATTTATCAAGAAATAAATATTACCACATATTTCTACGTTTCTATATGAACTATTTGATGTATTCTGATAGTTACACATAAATCTCCAAGCAATTAAGTTGATGATGGCAAGTGGAAGTTTCTAACAAATACGCCATCCAGCAGGGAAAAAAACCCCCAAACCAAACCAAAAACAAAGGCAACAAACCCCCGAACTCAAACCCTTTTTCTCCTAAGAGCAGGAAAGCAATTCCACGTTCCGTACTCTTTACTTACAGAATCATAGAATTGCTAAAGCTAGAAGAGACCTTTAAGATCACCAAGTCCAAACGTTTAAACCAAACCTTCCTCAAAGCCCTTCTTCCTTAGGCACCCACTCTCGGGATGGGAGAGCGAAGGGAACATTTACAAAGAATTCCCGAGACACCCGACCCGCCTGCCCCGGCGCCCACCCGCATCCCCACACAGGCAGGGCAGGGACGCCCGGGACCCTGATCCCGCCTGGAGCCGCTGCCACCCACGGAAACCCTCCATGGAGCCCTCCAGGCGGCTGAACTCTCCCCCCGCTCCTTCCCGCACACCCCGGCCCTTCGGGAGGCTCCGCGGGCGCTCCCCCAAGGGCGCTCTGGGGAGCGCCCGGCGCTTCCCCCTCCCCCGGCTGCGGCCTCGCCCGGCCCTCCCCGCCCGGGCCCCGCGGCTGAGGGGGCCGAGGCGGGGGCGAGGGCAGTGCCTCACCTGCGTGCCCGACTCCGCCCTGCGGGGCGCGTCACCCATGGCGGGCTCAGGGGCCGCCGATCCCGATCCCCGTCCCGATCCCGCCGCCCCGCAGCGCCCCCGCCCGGCCGCCCCGTCTGCGCCTGCGCGGCTCGGCCCCCCGGGGGCGCGGGGTGGAGCCCCCGGTCTGAGGAGTCGCGGGTTCGAGTCCCGCCGCGGGCTCTACTGGCGGCCACCCGCCTGCCCATCCTACGTGGTTTGGGATTCCTTGGCTAGTGCAGGGAGAATCACAGAATCAACGTGTGAATAGACCTCTGATACCATCGAGGCCAACCTATGACTGAACAACACCATGTCAACTAGGCCATGTGGCACTCAGTGCCACATCCAGTCTGTCCTTAAACACCTCCAGGGATGGCGACCCCACCACCTCCCTGGGTAGCCCATTCCTATGTCTAATCACCCTTCTGTGAAGAAATTCCTCCTAATGTCCGACCTAAACCTCCCCTGGTGCAACTTAAGACCATGTCCTCTCATCCTGTCACTGGCTGCCTGAGAGAAGAGGCTGACCTGCACATCAATGTGGCTGTTTATTTATTTTAAGGATCCATCTTTTTATAGGTTTTTGTGGGATTTTTTTCCTGCTCCTGATGAAATGGGGCAGGTGGCTGGGTTGGTGTGACTCAGAGGATGCTCCTCTGTGACACTGGGGTAGCCGTGACTCAAGGGAAGCTCATTCGCGTGGCCGCAATTAAACTCTTGACGCCTTGGAATCTTTGCCAAAGCCAGCTATCAATTATGGCTTAAATTAAAAGGGATGTTTTAAATATGTCCCTGTAATGAACTGGGCTTGTGTGACACCCTGGGGCAGGAGCCGATGTCCAGCTAGTCCCTCATGTCAGCTCTGTGCTCGCGGCCGGCAGCAGGATCTGCTCCCCCTGAGGACTACGACCTGTCTGCTGATGTTGTGCCACCTGGGGAGGCAAGAGGGATGGGCACAGGGAAAGCATGGGAGAACCAGTTTGTGTTTTCCATAGGCTAAGTGCAAAACCAGCAGGATAAGAATAGCAGCTCCCAGTATCTGCATATCAAAGAGCTGTGAAGATATGATCTCTTTGGGTCTACAGAGGTTATCGGTGATACTGCACGTCCTTACAGTTACAAGGAGAAACTGGTGGTGGAGTTCTCTGTTCCTTCAAAGAAATCACGTTTGCCTATATGAAAGAGTTTCTATTGGCTTGGTCCCGAATGCACCACAATCAGAAAATCTAACCTCAGATGCAAGGTGTCATCTTTGTTTACTCTTTCAACCCTTTTTAAGCCCAAAATACACAGCTCCAATTGAGAACACCCTTTTGTTGCCATCTGACTAATTCAGGTTTCAGATGAATGCTTCCAGCCAGATTTAACCCAAGTCAAAGCCCTACTTTAGAAGTCCAGTCCTAATTCTGCTCATTACAGTACAGAAGGGAGATGGTCTCTCTGCACAGCTGTAGTAGCCTTTCTTCTTTTCTGTGTATGGATACACATGCAAAATTATCAAGAGCATGGAAGGTGGTTCTCTAGTGATATAGACTTGGATGGCTGCGTGGAGGGGACACATGGCACAAAAATGGAACTGCAATACTTTTCGTTTAATTGTACTGAAGGAAGTTTCTTTTCTGCCAGCATAAAGGACAGACAACTTTAAGAGCTGCACGTCTGACTATTCTTACAGCACCTCAGTGGTTTGGGCCACTAGAAGAGTTCAAAAGACTTGTCAATTAGTAGTGATTGCCCTTGAAGCTGACTGATGAGTGACCTAGCCCAAGGACAGAGTGGACTCGCTGTGACTTATGACAAAGGCACTACTCACTGCATCAACTACATTTGGGTTGGTTTGGGATTTTTTTTGATAATTATAGGTTCTTGGTTGCTCTTCTCCTCTAATTAAAGACATTGCACTAATTTTTTAAAAGTGATTGCCACTTGAATTTAGGGCTGTAAAATATACAGCAGAGATAAATGCCAGTTGACTGAAGCCCACTCCTACCTCATTACTTACTCCTGTGAGTATCCCAGTAGGGTTCTATGGAAGCTCTTCTACTGCATGGGTGAACACAGTTTTGCTATTACAGTTTAATGCAAGATGAAGTGTCACAGTTCAATGGAGATCAACCAACATTCAACAGAGAGAGGGTAAAAGCATTGAATTCACCTGAGCAGTAAAAAAAAAAAAGTATATTTAATTGCTTGAAATAGTAATGTGTTAATCAAAGATACTGGTCACCTTGATAGGCAGATTGCACATCAGCAGTCAGCACTGCTGGCATCTTACCACATTTTGTAATATTTTATCAAAGCTGTCTATGTATTTCTCATTTTTCACCTTTGTTGCTGTTGTTTATTTTCCTCGCTGCACAGTAAACCTCTGCATTGATCTTACTCCTTTGGAGAAAAACAGTAACATAGGTAAGGAGGAAAACCCTTTACTATTGGTTTCAGCAGAGCCGGGATTTTAATTGCAACCCTTTATTTTTGTGGGTTTGGGGTGGGCTTATCTATCTATCTATCTATCTATCTATCTATCTATCTATCTATCTATCTATCTATCTATCTATCATCTAATTATTTAATTCTGATTAATTCTTTCATATTTTTCTGTAGCATTTCTCTCCAGGTGTACAACATCCCACCTATTCCTTACTTTTCCTTCTTAAATAGCAGAAGCCTCCTTAATAAGTAGCTCATAGTACCCAGGGTCTCTATGCCCCAGCACACCTGTTTCTACAGGCAGAAAATTAGTCTTCCTTTGTTTGGCATGTGGGGAGCCTGAGGGTGCCCCTTGAGCCACAGGCACTGCTCTTGTAGCAATTCAGCAGCAAGAGCAAGGACTTTTCTAACAGCAGAAAGATCAGACTCTAGGGGTGAGCATTTCTGTCTTTATGAAAGGTGTATTCTGGAGAAAATTCCTCTTTCCTGACCTTGATTTTGAACATTTCCCACACTGTATTTTCCACTGCATGTGTTTAAGACCTTCATCATAGGGAGAGAAAATGACAGTGCAAGAGAAGAAGGTATTTAAAGTGGAATTGCAGCCCTGGGCAAAATTATTTTTTTTTTTTTTATTATTATTATTTGCTCATTCGTACATTCACTATTGCTGATTTCAGCCAACAGAAGGAAACTGGGCTGGGTTCTGGGGAAGGAAGGACTAGCCCAGGTGCCCCAGGGCTGCAGAGAGCTGAGTCTACTGTTTATATAAACACTTAATTTCTTTTTAAGATGCAAAGTCCTAAATTTAAATTGCCAGTTCGTCTACAATAGTCTAAAGCATTACACTATTAGACTTTAGACTGCCAGTCTAAAGAACTAACACCCTGTCTTGGAACTGAGGCCTGAGGTAAGACCTTAAACAAAAGGGAAAAAGCATGAAAAAACCCAATGTGGTGACAAGAAAGATTGTGTGAAGATGTTTACAAAAAACAAACCCAACACATCGAACTTTTATATTTAATTAATAGCTAATTTAGAAACTGGGAGGTCAATGTTTCCTCCTTTAAGCATTTTTCTCCAGCCATAGAGAATTTGCTCCAACATAAGCTTCATCATTTTGAGCGTATTGTCACTTAATGTTCCCTCACAAGATTTGTGTGGGTGACATTCCTGCACAAACGAGCTCCAAACAGATCTTCCAGCTTGAAAACAGTTTGTTTGTATAGTTGAATTTAACTCTTTCAGTAAAGTCAGTTGTCATTTTCCTAATTAACCTCTAGACTCTTAAATACCTTCGCTTCAAAGGTGACGAACTGACTCTCCTAAAAGTCATTAAACAGAAGAATCACTCCAAGAAATAAAATAGAGAGGCCTCATTTTCTAGTTGAGTCTTATCTACTCCTTTGTGCAGTAATGCTCAAACCTCAAAAGGTTTACCAGCTAAAGACCATCTCAAAGTTATGACCAGACCTCACAAAGAATTAATAATAATAATAATAAAAGCAGTAGTGGTAGTAAGACTTAAGGTAGATGTTGAATCTCCATGTAGTGAACAGTCCATCAGATTATTTGCAAACTCTCTGTTGTGTGACTCCTCCAGTTTCACGTAGCAGATTTTGGTCCCGCTGTTCCAAGTTTCTTTCAGTGAATGAAGTGATCTGTCACTGGGTTTTATTAGATTTTTTTTTTTTTAGAGCAGATGGCTGATTCTTTTTACCTGGAGAGCTGCCACTTTCTTTAGATACATCTCAGCTTTTATGGTAGTCTAATTTACCTGTTTATTTGAGAAATAAGTAACTTAAATTACAACAGGGTTATAATTTCACTGACGTCAGAAAAAGGTGATGGGTTTGCTACATAAATTTCATGAATTTCGCTGGAAAAAAAACCAGAAATGGAAAAGAATTTCATCCTTTGGTAGCTGGACTGCTAGCCATGAAAAAGCAAGTCCAGGTCTTCATTCAGTTCTGGCATCTGTGATCATAGAATCATGGCATGGTTTGGATTGCAAGGGACCTTAAAGTTCATCTAGTTCCAATTCCTTTGCCATGGCCAGGGACACCTTCCACTAGACCAGGTTGCTCAAAGCCTCATCCAGACTGGCCTTTAATAGAGTTTCCTAGCCAGTTCCTGGATATTCCATTTTACATTTCAGCTTGCAGATTTACATGAGAAATAAACTTGCTCTGTGGAGCCATTCACCTGAATTTATGTCTGGATTTCTTATTTCTGCAGGTTGCCTTCCATCAGCTTGTACTCTGAGCTGGAATTACCCCTTGTTTGTTTGTACCAGGTTCTTCTCCTGCTGCTTCCTCTGTCCTATCTGAATAATTCTGCACTGGCTTACTGAGAAGTAGTCAGGTATCCCTTACTCTGACATTAATCACACAGATAAGAACTAGTTTTGTATTAGTGATCTGGCCAGGGGTATTTTCTTGCTCACGTTTGGGCACAGTGTAAGGTTAGCAATAAATAAACAAAGGCTTAACAGAGAAGAACACATGATTTTTAAAGCCACCTTCATAGCCAGCTGTGACTACAGATGAAGTTTTGTTTTGAGCACTTGAGCTCTGACCTGCAGCTCATGGAGGGAGAGACCTTGTGTTTTGCCTCATGAACTTCCATCGCTGCTTGTACCACACTGACAGGAATAATGCAAATTTTGCCTCACTCAACATGCTTGTGAAAATGTTCTCCACCTTCTACAGTGCTGTTCAATGAAGTATGAATGATCTTTCTAACCTTGCCCTTTGTTTGCGTGTTGACGCCCTTACAAGCCCCAGGTTTTACAAAGAATCCATGCAGGCAGTATGACCTTGCTGAAACATTCACGCAAATCCTAGGGCTGTCAATAGGAGCAAATTAATTTTAATTAATTAGCTATGTGTGCCACCCTGGGCACGTTGCTAAAAGGTGCATCCAGGCAGTTGGCACTGAGTTCAAGCTGACCAGTTTTCCTTGGCGAAAGCAAACTGGAATTTGCCCCCTGTGGTACACAGAACTAATGGTACAGCTCAAGTGTGCATTTCTAACACTAAATGTTACTTCTAACAGAAGAATAACTGTATAATCCAGGCCATTTCTTTTTTTTTTCTTTTTTTTTTTTTTTAACTGACTAGGGAATCCCCATTTTCTCCTTTTTACACAAATTTAGCATTAAAGTTTCTGTTTTCTGTAATCCCCACGGACCTCCTGTCAGCGTGGAATATACATCTATTTCTTTTCTTTTTGATCTTAACACTTGTAAGTAATAAATAATTGATTGCCCAAGGAATTCTGGGAATATATTCAGCCTTAAATTGAGCACTAAACTATTTGCAAATGTGCTTAGGCACCAGCCCAAAAGATACATCAAAAGAATGTCAATGGATATTGGGAAGTGAAGTGCCATCATATGTTAGAATTAGGAAGCATAAAATATAAGTAGAGAGATAACAACTGTCAGATCTGCTACCAGTAGTAATAGAAAAGGGTATGTTTTTACAGAAGTCTATAAACTGATGTTCAAGCTAGACCACACTTTCACCTCAGTAATGACACTCTAGACCTTATTCAGGGAATGCCTTGGTTTTGACTGTTGTCTTAAAACTGGCCCTTGACAGTGTACCCACCCTGGAGAGACCTACAACTGAGCTTGAATGGTCTGTGAGATCCCTCTGTTAGAAAGAACTGGGGTAAACTGACTGCAGTGACTGTCCATCTTTGGTACTGAAGACAGGTTTTCTGTGGCAGTCTGATTTCACCATGGCTCCAAGCCCTGACATAAGGTTGGTCAGTAAATCTGCAGTCTGTGCTGCTGTGAGTAAACTGTTTGTGGGGTCTGAGGTAACCTGACTACACCTGTACTGCTGTGCTTGCAACAGTCATACCCCAATATCTGGATATCTGTGTATAAATGTTGGTATTGTATGATGTTGGCCTTGCCCCTGCCACTAAAACTTGAGTCTGCTCTTCATGGAGCACATCCTCTGGGAATCCAGTTACAAACAAAAAGATGGTAATGGCAAGGAAGAGTGAGGATGATTTTATTTGTCAGTGGTAAATTGTACTTGACCAGCCTGGTTGCTTTTTATGGTGAAATGGTTGGCTAAACAGATGAGAGTGATGGATGTAATACATCTTCTCTTCAGTAAGGATTTTGACACCACAGCATTCTTATCTGGAAGATGAGGAAGTACAGCTTGGATGAATAGACTACTAGATCAGCTGAAAACTGCCTGGACCACAGGGTTTGAAGAACAGTTACCAGCGGTAACTCAGTATTTGTGTACCCCAGGATTGGTACTGGGGCTGCTGGTGTTCAGCATTTTCATTGTGATCAGTGAGAATGCAAATTCCAAAAACTTGTGCGTGGTGCTAAACTAGGGGAAATGATTAGCACCCTGAACAACAAAGCTTCAGTCCAGACAGATCCTAAAACTCTTGTGGATTGGAGGTTAAGACATTCTGTATTGTGTTTGAACGTTCATACCTGGAGCAGAATAACCTCATGCAGCAACACAGACTGGGAACTTACTGTGACAACCAGAAACTCAGGGCAAATGGGAGGGCAAGGGCCAAAGTTTGCATCTTGGGAGATTCACACTGGACATTAGCAAAATTTCTCCAGTAGAAGGACAGTACAACACGGGAATACATTATATACCTATTATAGAAGAGTTGTACAAAGCTCGGTACTTGAAGGTTTTCAAGACTCATCCAAATAAAGTCATGGCTGATTTGATTTATAGTTGGTGACAGCCTGTCTTTGAGTGGGAGGTTGGTTCAGATGGCCTTCAGGAGCTTATTCCTGTTTCTCTGATTCTGCAATCCTTGTTTCCACACTGCAGCTAGAAGAGTGACAAGTGAGTTTGCCTGTGACCTCCCCGCGTCTGTTAGGTTTTCCTTGCTTAGAAGTTTCTTGGAAGTTCCAATCTGTGCAAACTGGACATCTGTGACCACAGGTGTAGATCAAAGATGGCTTTGCAATGACTTTCTCAGAGGCCTTTCTGTCTTCTGGTCCTCTGGAAAGCTGCATACTCCATGAGGGATGTTACATCAGCCTCGGAGATTCTCTTGTGTAACACAACTTGCAGTAACTGCTGTGAAGTTGCACACGTGGAGTGTTGCAAAGAGAACCTGCTGCACCCATGTTGCCTGGCATGCTCGTGGTTCTCCTGTCATGATGACGGAAGATGGTCACAGGAGCAACACAGAATTGAGTCAGTCAACAGTTTCATGATCTGTAGTTCTCCTGTCAGAGAATACAGACTATTAGAAAACAAAAAGTTCTTGTGGACTCTCCTGGTTGAATAAAAATGGGTTGAATGGAATTCTCAGCTTCAAAAACTTCAGGGGGAAGTTCTTTGGAAGTTGTCAAGATGTCATAAGTTAGCAATTTTCTGTGTGAAAATTGCCCCGTGAAACTATTTTCCTGATAGATCCTAAAGTTAATTACACTATGATATGTGAATGAAAAAAAGCCATAGTTGAATGGAATAATGTTCTTGTGGGCTCACTGGTGAATTAGAGTACAAGACTTTGCTCTTTGTATTTTGAAATACTGAAACTCCCATAGGACAGGAAACCTCTTCCTACTGTTTGTTAAAGAAAATAGCCATCTAGCATTCTGTTAGGTTAGATGGCTTGTTGTGGCCTGGGAACACCATCCTGTATTTTAATTTCCTATATTCAGTGTGTCCTGACATTTTTGCAAAAAGTCACTTTGGGATAAGTGGCATTTCTCTAATTTTTAAATGCATTCACTTTGCTTGCATTCATACCTATTTCAATGCTTGATTTTCTGCACGTGCCCTCACAATAAGCTGCTGATAGGAATGTTCTCTGAAGCAGCAAAGTTATAAAACAACATTCAAGTATATCTGCAGAAAATGAATTCTAAATAAATACCTATATAAATATATAAACCACAATTTAGTTTTTTCATCAACTGTATGATCTGTGCACTCACAAAAGCAGTGATGGCCTGAATCTTCTGATGATGAATGTTTACAACAAACTTGCTGAGGGATAAATTACAAAAAGAGTTATTAGACAGAAACTATTGAAAAAAAGTGGTTAGAAATGAGATTTGGTAATGGTAGTCCCTGATGGAAAAGTATATGATAACATCCTTTCTCTGCAAATGGGGTTTCCTGACATACTTTCTCAGTTTATGTAGAATGGGTCACCTTATGAAAATATGGTCACCTCTTTCACTGCCATAATCTTTCATAAGCAGTGCAGCAGTGCAAAGTGTTCTACTGAAACATTAAGCACTTCACTAAACCAAATGTGAGTAATGTAAGATTTCCAATGTTTAGGCTAAGGCTGCAATTGCCTGTTTGCTTTAAAATAACATAAATTCAAGCTGCTCCCGGGAGATGTGAACCCTCTCTGGGCTGCCTGTTCTTGCTGCCTCCTTTGGGCTGTGCTGGTGGTTGTGCACTGAACCAGCTCAGCCCTGTGACCCTGCTGGGACCTGATGGAGGTGAGAGGAAGGAATCTACCCCTGGTTTTGGTGCTCAGTTCCTTGATGTGGAGATGGCAAAACGAAGCCAGAAGTGAGAGAGGGAAGGACATGCTGGCAGCCTATATTTATGCTGGCCAAAAGAGACTGCAGTTGCAAAGCACTTATTAATCTCAAAGATTAATTTATCCCTTGTGAGATGAACGGCATGAAAAACAAAGCCTGACGTTCTGAAGCATGAAATGAAGTGTCCAGAAGAAAACACCCTGTTGCCAGGCCATCCAGAGATTCTTTTTGTACCTGACCCAACACAGGGCAGTTTCTACCCTTTCATTTGTAAGGGAATTGCGATTGTAGGCTAAAACAATTTCTGGATAAATCCTCTGACAGCAGCAGAGTTTTTACAGGAATGGTAACTGCAGCAAAAAGTATGTTACAGTGCTTCCCCCAAGACCTACATGCAAGCACTACCTTGAATTGATTTAATGCATGGTCAACAACAAAGGAGAGGACCTAGGACAACTTGGAAAGCTGGGAAACAGTAGCAGACTTGTGGGAGCTGCACAGCCCATGACTGCAGATTTCTGAGAACCTCTCCATGTCCACCAGAAGTTAACTGAAATATTAAAAATTACTACAAGGATCCTATGCAACAAGAGCAGGGTTTCTGACACCTTACAGCTATCAACAAAGGCTCTTGGATTTCCAAGATACCATTGTAGCTTCCATCTAATCTTCCTGTTGCAGCTGGCATCCCACAATCTGATCTATGTTAACTGCTTCTTAGGAAAGGGATGCAGTTGTAGGAGGAGAACAAAACATCTGAAAAATACATGCATCACTTAAGTGGAACCACTGGTCTGACTGGTACTAAGGATGCTGAGAGCAAAGGACTAGGAAAAAATGGGGCTGGTTTGCAGGAGAGGGGAAGCGGGGCTGACATGGTTAGGACTCTGAGATTAGCACCACAGCTTCAAACTGAGCACAACAGCCCCTAATATTGCTGACTTTTTTTTCTGAAATTAAGTATAACATGGATTATTTAGATAGAGGGTGACAGAGTTATGGGGACCTCAAAAAGCTCTTCTTAGCCTGTAATCTGGAGGCTGCAGCTGACTGTTGTGTTTGCCTGCTCTTCTAAAGTGAACCTTGTAGTTCCTTCAAAAGTAGCTTAAAATGAAACAGGTAGAACCTTTCTCTCCTTTCCCTTTTCCCTCTTGCCATTGGCAAACAAAGCCCTGACAGACCAAAGCCTTCACTAAAATAATCCCCAACCCCACAAATTATCTTAAAAAGTTGCATGATGATAAAAAAATAAAGGTATAATCTGGGTGATTTTACCCATTATTACAGCTGTATGAGCAAGTGTTCACCCTCTCAAGAAACAAGGTGTCTCTGAGAAGTTATATAAAGCTGCCTCAGGAGCAGTGAAAGGGAACACAAATAGGTCAGCTTGCTTCCCTTGGAAGTAACTCTGCTCATGTTTTAACACAGACATAAATTAGAGGTCTGGAGAATGAACAGGAGACAGTCCTGATAAGTTTGAGTGGTGGAAGTATCTTTCAGAGGTAGAATTCAAACTTTATCTGCATCTTCAATATTGTCTTCTTTCTCTTGGAATCCTGTTTTGGAAAAAATATCCCATTTCACAATCCAAGGGAATTAACCAACAGCTGTGATTTAAATCATTAATTACAAGCATCTCTGCTTACATATGACTACGCATTGACCTCTGTATGGCCAGATGAACTGTGCCATTTCTTTCTTTTATCATTTTATCACCTTTTATTTTCAGTCTCTTCTGTCCCTATGGGTTGTTGTCTTGCTGTGCTTTGCTTATGGAATATTTCTATCCCCAGGTAGCAGCCACGTGCTCCCCTCTTCACAGGCAGTTCTTTGACTTATGTCCTTTCCCACATGCTCATTCCACAGTGGCAGCAGTGACTTGGCACAGAAAATGATGGTTTGCAGGTTAGCAGAACACTGTCTTCACAGGGGCAGACAGGTGTTGGCCATGGCAGGAGAAGTAAATGTCGATTTTCTTTTTCTCAGGGTCTTTCACTCCCTTCCAGTCAAACAGGAGGTGAACCAGGCCCAGCCAGTGCTGCAACGTCTGCTGACGTTCTCCAGCTGTGCACTGCTCATCTGCTTCTGTCCTTTATTTCCCCCGCACCTCCGCTTTGCAGGATGAAAGTAATGACAATGTGGGATTCTAAATATATCCGAGCCGCTCGCAGGTTCTGTGATTGTGCTGTGGGCTGTGTGAAATCTGCAGGCAACAGTATGCCTGCTTACAATGTTGCTTTAGGTGAGAATCTGCTTAGTGCCCTGAGACAAAGGTGAAGACATACAAAAGCCCAAAGGCTAACACACTGAGGGAGATGTTGGCAGTGGTTGCCTGAATCCCTCTGTCTGTTACAGGTAATGTCCCCACTGGAAAATGATGAGTGCATTCAGTGGCAGATCCCCATTGCAGTGAAACAGATACTTCCTAGATTCATCAGGCAAAGCATTTCAGGGAGTGAGCACATCCATCCTCACAAGGGCACCCCAGGAGTACTTGCTTCCAGTGAGGGAGTTATTTTTTTAGGCTGCAGGCCTCAGACCTGCTGAAGAAGTCCCTTCTGCTCCCTCACCTCCTCCTACTTCCAGCAACTTCTTCCCACTCACTTACTCCTCCTTCTGCTACACTGGCACAAGCACTTGGGCATGTGGTGAAGTGCAAAGGGAGAGCTAATCTGGCTTAAAAAAAACCCTGGCTGAAAAAGAAGAGGTGGGGGGTTATCTAGCTCAGCTCCCTGCTCTGATTTATTTGCAGCAACCTAGGAGGTACAAGGAGGAACGGTGTAGGAGCAGGGACTCCTTAGGCAGACAAAGCTGCTGAAAATAATGCTCATCAGGCTATGATAGGATTTCCTTTTTGTGATAATTTCTTTCTGCCACCTGCAAGGAGACAAAACAGCCCTATTGCAGTTTGCTTGGTGAGGATGGGGAGGAAATAACCTGCTTACAAGTGTTGGGCACCAACTGGGCATCCAAGAGGAGTTCAGAAGAGACTGTCAAGTGACAGTCAAGATCTGTATTCTAGTTTAGCATATAGTTCAGTTTAAAACAACAGTTTTTAACTACTGAAGCTCTTCATGGTTTGAACCTCGCTACCTCTAAACAGAGGAACTGCCATTTATTTCAAAGCATTGATAAGGGAAACCACTGGAACATTAGAGAATCATATAATGAAAAGGAAACATATCCTTGGTTTATATCCCGGAGTATCTCATAGGTACTCCAAAACTTAATGGTTTCTGTAATTTATAAAATATCTTTCCATGCATTTTTATTGTGATATTTAATATTATCACTATGTACACATATATATTTATATGTATCTCCTTACCTGCTTTGTTTTTCAATCTTAGTTACCTCTTGGCCTCTGGAGATAACTGGAGGTTGTAGGGAATGCTTTCAATGAGTCAGTTTGAGAGTGACTCTGGGGAACTTGAGGTTGCACAAGTGCTTTAGAAAACACGACCAAGGACTTGAATATACTCGGTAGCTTCAGGCACTAAGTTAAAGTGAAATAATGCTTCAAAACTAAGTCCCGGCCATCAGGCAGTGATTCCAGGTGAAGACAGATAGCTCAGAGGGCATGTCAGCGTGCTGGAGGCAATAGCTCTCCTTCTGTGTATAATGAGCCTATGAGATGACAAAGCCTGTGGGCTGAGGGAGAAGCTCATGGGGTAGCTGATGAGTCTGAGACAAGCTGCCTGACTTGGGATTGCCTAGGGGGTGTCTCTGTCCCTTACAGATCAAGAATACTGAGGTCTAGGAAGGTAGGTTATGATAGGTGGACTCTTAAATGGAAAAATACAAGCAGTCAGCAAGTGGGAACCAGATTCCTGCCTCCTGGAGGTGTTCATCAGTAAGGAGTCAGATTGGTGCTTTGTTTCTCACTGGCCCACTGAATGTTGCCCTCTTTGCAGCTCAGTGCACCAGCTGTCATAGGAGATGGGAGTGGGACTGAGCATTTTATATTCTGATGGCTGGAACATCTTGCTAGAGAAGTGGGAGCAGTGGGAAAGAGGAATCTGGGTCTTTAACATCTTAGAAGTGTGCTACAGAAACTGAGTTATGATCAAAAGGCTACCACCAGCATCTCCATCCATGACCCTCAGTGAACTCCCATGTAAGGCTCACTTGGATATACTAAGTTTTTACTTTACTTTTTCCAGGGAGCTTTGCAGGAAGTAAAATTCTGAGGCAGCCTTTAGTTCTTTTTCAGACCACAGGTTAAGTTTGCATTCCAAAATGATGACAGAAGTTGATATATATATATATATATATATATATATGTATATATATATATATATATATATATATATATATATATACACATACACACACACATATATATACCTTAAGTTCCTTTGGAAGTCATTTGGTACTTCAGTAAGTGGTCAGAATGACTATTTGAGTTCCCCAAACTGGCTGATTTGCTGGTGAGGTAAGTGGGGAAGATCTGGTATTTAATAAATCAGGCAGGCTTTTTTTAAAAAATTGAATTGTGTTAGAGAAGTACAATATAGAACAAGCCCCTGGTATTTCACTTTCTTCTCATTCCAGCACGAATGCTGGGGGCAGGGGTGTGGTGAACACAGATGACCCATGACATTGTCATTAGAAAGTAAGTAAGAGTGCACAACCTGATGATGCAGTGACTGTGTTCCTGCAGTGTGCTGGGCAGACTGTGACTGCTGGATAATCTTTACTGCCTCATTCTATGGAACTCTGAGCTCCTGAATTACATTAGAATCTCATATTTCATCTATAAAGCTGTGAAGCAAATACATTTTTCAAACAGTACGAAGCATTTTTCTTTCCTATTTTTTTTTAGGCTAATTCCATACTTTTCCTGAGGGAGCCAGAGTGCCTGGCAAAGTGGAAAAGTAATAGTGGGTCTCCAATAAATAGATTTGTATTGTAAAGGGTGCAGCTGCTTGATGACATCTGCTTATTTTGTCAGTGTGTGATTCCCACTTTCCTCTTGTCAGGCTTTGAGATTATTAGTACTGAATCTTCACCTCACTGCTTGCATCTACTGATAGTCTTCCTTATTTTGAAATCTTGGTGTGATAGTCTGAGCTGCTGTAATGAGAGCTGACTTTATGCAAAAAAAAGCCCCACGAAAACCAAAACAAAACTAGCTGAGGAAAGGCATGGCACCCACACAAGTCCCAGAGATGTACTTCTTCCTTAGCTGCTCCAAAAAAGTTGCTACAAACCTTAAGGTTTCTCGGAGTGGGAGTATATAGGCAAGAGGAAATCTGATATGCAAGGACTCACAGGATAGTGGCCATACATATCTGCCTCAGTTGGGGGGTCTGCTTGTAGTGTGGGTAAGTACATTTAATTTAACTTTGATCTATTTTGCTTGGGCAACAATCAGGGTGAAGAGATCAATGGAAGCACCACCCACTTGGTTATTCACCCACAGCCCACTCCATGCTGCTGCCTCGTCACTGTTACCCAGAGCTGAGATATACAGATTAGGAACAGTTTGCATATGTTTACAGGTGCTGCAATTGTATTTTTATTTCCAGTTGCAGAACAGACCTGTTGCATTATGGTGTACGTGGAGGTATTGTGTGAAACCAGGTGTCCACAGACTTGAAAGTCTTTGTTTTCGCAAACGCTGATGCTGTGATATCAGAGACTTGAAACACAGGGGTTTGCCTTTATACAGTAGCAGAAGAAGTATCAAAACATGTTGTAATCCATTAGCAAAATTCTATACTTCACAAAAAAGACCTAGTTTGTCTGTTAGTTAATACATGTTTCAGTGTCCCAAAACAAGGGGAGGTGGATGCAGGGAGGTATGAGCGGAGACATAGGAGGAGCTGAGGTGGAAGAAGCAACAAAAAAGTGTTTGAGAAAATTATCTTTGTCCCTATAACAGAAGATGAAAATATGGCTTTGGGAAGATGAGTTTCTCTTGATATCTTATGTTGAGAAATATTAAGCTTTGATGGTGTCTGCGTTTATACAACTTAAAACCACTGAGGCTGGCATAAACCTTTATGGTGCTTGAGGCAGAGGAGCAAAAAAAGATGCAAATCAATATAGTAGGACAGTAGGACAAATACCATAGGTTTGAGCACTGTGCAGTAGGTGACAGCTGTTGGATGCTGGATGTGTGAACTTAGAGTTAAAACAACACCCCACACTCAGCATTTTTACTGCTAAATGGATGAATACCTGCAGTGAGTTTTGGGGATTTTGAATATGCAAATGCCCAGTAATGGTGTATTTGCTTGAGTTAGAAGGTCCAGCTCAAGTTTTTGTGAATCTTTTTGTGGGAAGGCCTTGGGAGAACAAAAGAGCCTGTTCCATAGCTGGCAAAAAGAATATGCCAGGATTTCCATGTTACTCAAGAGAATTAGCCCCTGGCCTCTGTGGAGCGCTGGGTTTCCACCTCCAAGTGGTGTGTGCCAGTACCAGCCTCAGAGCCCTTCTGGTGTGTGACTTGTCGCAACCTGAAAAATTCACAAGTTTTTCCTCAAAAGGCTTTTTTAAAAATAGTTCTGCTGCTTAGGAAAGTTAAACACAGATTCAGGAAATATATTTGGTCTAAATAGCAGGAGTTTTGGAGATGAGGAATGGCATTTTGCTTTTAATGGTGCTTCAGACCAGCCAGTTCCCTACTACAGTGGCAAGGCTTGGTCACATCCTGTTTTGTGCCTCTGGGGTTGATCCTGTCATGTGCAGTTTGGATGTCTATGATTTTTAGACAGCCGTATTCAGCTACAATAAATGTTTTCTTAAAGCTTGATTAGATCAAAATTATGTCTGTGTTGTGTGTGACAGTTCTGTGGTGACTTGGAGAACCAAAGACTTCATTACAAAGAGGCTTCTTGGTATCTCTGGTTTGGCTGATTAACAAATGCATTTAGTAACTGGAAAAATATTTTGCTGCTTTGTTGATGTGTTGACTCATTTGATGTATTTTAAAAGAAAACAAACAACAAACTGCTTGTCCAAACTAGTCTACTGACATATCTGCAGAGGTAGGCTGGGCTGGAGGATGTCAAGATCGTCTCATCAGATTATTGTGATCCCTTGTTTGCTTCATGGTCTGTATGAAGAAATCAGTTCTGTGTTACCACCAGCTCTTCTCAGCCTCAGATGAGGTTTCATATGGCATCGTTGTGACAAACAGATCTATGCTTTATGATCAGCATGTCGTGGGAAAATTACCAAACCACGAAACTCGAGCACATTTGATATTGATAAAAACTACATTGCATAAAAGTTATCTGAATGGTACTTTAATGACTCAGCCAGTGAGAGGAGAAAATATTCCATTCAATGCAAAGGAGACAAGATGAGCAGCTTTCAAGCTAGAGTGAAAGAGGAGATTTTATTTAAGGATGGAACCATAGGGTAGGTTCAGCAGACACATATGTGTGACGCACTTCTCATAGCAGGGGTGGTTCTACATAGCATGGAGCTGGGTTCTTGTTTGCCTCCTGGAGTACCCCTGCAGGAACTTAAATCTCTCTCTTTTTTGGTGATTTTTATTTGGGTGGCCACACGTGCTCCAACAATGACAAAGTCATTGCCGTGTTTCTGCATTCTGTGCTGTTCTGATGGGTTTCTATAACGATTTCAGGTAAATTAAGCAAATAGCCTTTAGACTGTGGCACCTGGGAAGTTGCCTCTGCTGTGTTAATTTGTTATTGTCTAATAATAGAGCTGTGCTGATGCTGCAATCTCTCTGTGAGGGTGATATTGGCCTTTCCCTGTAAGCTTCTCAGTGACATTCTTTACACAACTCGTGGAAATGTTTACATCTTTCAGGCCTCTACCCTTGACTGGAGCTGGGTTTAAGTTGCCCAGCGAGTTCAGGTTGGAGAGACAGAAGAAACTATCAGATAATACAAACTTTTTTCCTAAGAACGCCAAATTGAAAACCCAAAGAAGGGATTTGAATGTGAATACTACAATTAATATAAAAACTTGACAAACACAGCTGACTCTGTGCTATTCCCATGTTCAGTGTGGGCAGAGTTCTTTTTCCTCCCTTAAATTTACAATTCATAAGTGTATTGCTGGGATTGTTAAGCAAGAGAGGATGAATGGAGTAGTTCAGACCTTTCCTAGGTAATGGCTAGACCTTCTGTTGTTTTCCAGAATTCTTCAGAAGTGCAAGTATAAAATCTCCTGGTATAAAAACATAGTTTCTGGTGTATTATTTTTAAAATTAGAGGTGTAATTTTGGGAAAATTCCATGGTGCAGCATCACAAAGTACAGAGAATTGAGTATATGGAACAAAATTCTGTTTTAAAACCAGGTGACACAGTTACGTCATTACATATACACATACACATCTATATGCAGACTTTGACTGTATAGTTATTAATCACCAGATTTCAACGTAGATGGGCATGTTAACATAGGTAAGAGTGAGCATAAGACTTTACTGCAAGTCTATTAGTTTTGCTTGAGTTTGAGGAACTGCTGTTCTCATTACTTATGAATGTTCTATATTGTAATATTTATCTTTGAATCAGAGAACTGTCAAAATATAAGTGTATTACTTACATTGGTGTCAGAGTTGCTGCAGTTGATATTCTCAGTTAAAAATGGGTCCCATGTCATGCTGGACTGGCTACAAATTTGAGACTGTTCCTTGCAAAGTGTGAAAAGGCAATTTCTCAGCTGGGGTAAGCTGAAGTTGTGAGAATTCAGTTTGAAAGGCAAAGAATCAGAGTGGTTTAAAATAAGCTTTGCATAGCCTCTACCTCAAAGGCACTTTCTAAGGCATTCAGCTACCATGGTGATGAATGTGGTATAAATAGAAAATAGATTAGATAGAATCCAAAATGTTCCTGAGTAGATCTAAATTAACGGTACCCATTCCAGAAAGAGAAGTAGGAAGTCACTGTGCAAAATTTTAAGAAAATACACACCAATAGTAAATCTAGAGTGGCTTTTAGAAAGAGGAAGGTAGGAAGCAGTTGGTTATATCATGGCTGGTAATACAATATCAACAGGAGTATTGGATTCTGATTCTGTTCAACCCTAGCACAGAAAAAGCAGACACAGGAGATGTTTTAGAAACTTGAGAAGCACATGAAGATTTTTACCTGGGAGACTAAAACCTCTTTGAACAGACAGGTGCTAGAAATGGCAACATTCCCCCATAAAGGACCCCACAACAGTGGGATGCACAACTAGCAAAGACACTCAGAAATAAGACACTTATTCTGCAAAATACATCTCTGGTCCCCATCAACCAAACATTCTTTAACTTGAAGACCCTGATATAATTTAAAGACAGCCATACTCTTTTAGTCTGTTTGCATGAGCAGCTTGTAGTTTTTGCCACAATATATTAAGGTCTGCTTGATAGGAATTAAAGGCCCCAATGAGCAAACTTATTTAAAGGACATAAAACTTCAGGGAGATGGATGGTTCTGTTGTTTTCAGTGGGACTACTCACGTGCTTTAAATGGCAGCTAGACTGAAGAACCCTGCTGAGGAATGGTCTTAGAAATAGCTGTGCACAGGTCTGTGTAGACCTGTATAAATATGCAGTAGGTTAATGTGTGCTCTACAGATATATCTTTGTATGAATAGTTTGCACTGTGTTGCTGCTTTTTTTTTCTTTGGCTTTGCAGCCAAGGGAAAGCTTAGTTTCTCCAGCAATTTACTTTCTAGTTATTGAGTAATACTCTGTGATTGCTGGTGTGTGAACATCATTACTTGGTGACCTTTCCTAAGTGATTGTACGATGACAACTGGGTAACAGCTGCCCTTAAACCAGCCTCAAGTTTGCGATCATCAAGGGATTAAAGCCCTGTCTTTCTTGCTGCTAGTTTCTGAGCTTCTGAATTGAGTCTTTTTTATGTTGTCATCATTTCTGATAGTTAGAAAACAAGCTGAGACTTCAGTCATGCATTTGTGACCAAACTATGAGCACTGGGTTTGGCTGGGCAGATGAACAAAGTCAGAGGGTGTAGTTTATCTAACTCAAAAGTAATTTACTTTGAATATGATCTGATAACAGTTCTCCACACCAAAAATCAAAGTTTAAAGAAAGAGTGCTGACCAGCCACTTTATCTAGAGATGGAAATTTTAGATTTGAAAGTAATTATTTTGGATGAAGCATGATAACTGGACAGCACAGAAACTTCAGGGCGTGTGTGATAGTGCTCCCTCACCCTCAAGTTACACAATTCAGGATACTGGTGACCTCTCTGTGAGGAGGCAGAGGTGCAAAAGAATGTTCTTGGGGCTTCTATGAAGGTACCCACTAAATAAAGAGTGATTTATACCCTTACAATTATTCCCTCTATTAGAATTCACCATGAACACATGGCTTGCAGGTAAGTTGTTTGGGCAATGTGAAGAAGCTAAGTTCCAGCAGCACAGTCCTTCAACAGATGTGAGGTGTTATCAGTACCACTGAGATACCTGTGCTTTTACAGATCAGCTCAGCAACGAGGAAAAGCTGACTGAAGCCTGATCTCAAGCAGGGGAGAGGTTATGTAAACAAAGAAAACCTTTTTTGCAGTCTCAGTTCTTTGAGGGTATGCAAGCACAATTGGTTAACCTGCTAATTAATTTGGTGATGGCCCTGGACTCTGAGCTGTCACTAAGCTTGTGCATGCATTTTGTTTAAGAGCCCCTGTCTCCTGGCAGATTACATATGTAACCAGAACTGGGTTTCCACTACCCCTTCTCTGAAACAGCAACGTGATATAGCTGGGTATGACACTATCACCTTTGAAGATGCCTGATCTAGAACACAATATGCAGTTCTTAATAACACAAAGCCAGCATAAATGCATCACAAGCACTCTCTTCTTGCATACTGGCTTCTCATAGCCAAGTGCAAGCTCACTTTTTCAAAGTTATCTGAGTTTCTTGGGAGCTGTTCTGTTAGTGCACAATAAATTCTCATGGGAGTAAAGGGTTATCAAAGCTACACTTTCTACTCCCTTAGATTACCCTCTTTGTTGCAAACACAACATCAACACTTTAAGATAGAAACCCTAAAATTAAAACCCCAATCCTCTCCTGCCTACACAGTTCTGCCTTTGAGCCTGAAATGAAAGAGTGGCAGATATTTAGCCACATCACTTAACATATTCCTGGAAGGCATTTGGATGCTGTAGTGAAAAGGGGTGTAGATAAACCAACGTAAAACAACAAAGCTTCAGCTGTGTAACTCATGGCAGGCTCCACAGACAGTCAAACTGAGACCACGTACATTCCTTGAGTCCATTTCCCTTCCCAAACAGCTTAAACTTGGCAACAGGTTGGTGGCCTATATGGTGCTGGGAGCAGAAGGATGTAATGATGCCTGGGAGCTTAGAGAATGAAATGACAATTACAAGGGCTGTATTCTGAGAGAGAAGCCAGGTTATCCTCCAAGTGCTGCATGATGATGGTTTCAGAAGAATCTATCATTCACTGTATAGATCAGGTGTCTCCTCCTTACTTTTCTACCAGAGGAACTACTTATTGTTACTTATCATTACTACTTATTGTTATTGTCATTTAAATAATCATTAGATACTTGATTTCTAACATATCACTGGGATGAATGAATTTTTTCACATTTGTCTTTGCTGTAAGAGCATCAGCTGATGTCTGTCATCATAGTTTCTGTTCCAGGTGCTCCACGGACTTGTCTCTATGTTATTTAGACTACAGAGAGATATCCTCTCCTAGAACAGCTCAAGATGTTACTCTTACCCCTCCCCTCACTTCTACTAATAAAGGAACTTGTTTAAGTGCTTCCTAACCCACTTCAGGCACAATCAACAGAGTTAGTGTATGGCTCCTATTTAAATTGTTTGAACTATCTCAGCTGATTCTGCTTGAAGTGGGTTAGGGAAAACTCACACAAACAGGTGGGAGAGCTGCTGGGGTAGTAATCAATGCCCAAGGGACCCTATAAACAGCTTGAAAAGAAAAGGGCAGGGCACAAGTATTTTAAACCTCTGCAGCTGTTTGCAAATTGAACCTCTACATAGAACTGTAAGCTGCACGTGAGCTATGGCAATACCTCTCTTTCCAGATGAGATGTTCTTCTCAGCTGTAACCACTAGCGAGTTCTTAAAAAAAAAAAAAAGAAAGTTGAGAATGATAAGAAATTTTACAGTGATGTGCCCATACAGCATATGAACAGATATTATCTGAGCCCAGCGCAGCATATTGTGCAACAGCATGGGAGAGGGGAAATTTTGGCCAGGAAAGTCAAAGCATATTCTTTCTTTTATCTGTTGGATGCTAAAGCAGTGCCTTCCGTGTGCCATTTGATTTGACTGGCCAGACGAGGGGGGCAGACAGTTTCCATCCAGCTTCAATCCGCAGCTCTAGAGCTTACTTATTAGAGACTGAGTGTTTGCTGTTTCAACCCACCGATAAGGGAGCCCATCCAACAAGCAAACTGGGCTGCCTTCCACCACGCAAAATCTTTCATCTTCCAAAATCTCCAAGGGGAACAGAGCGAACAAATATGTTGGGCTAGTGTGCTCAGTTTGTGGTAAATGGCTGAACGACCCCCCGGGACATATGCACAGTCCACAGCCACCGCACCAATGCTGGGTATGAGAACCAGAGGATACATCTTATTAATTGTCTTATACAGGCCCTCGATCAGCACAAGCTCCTGGTGTAGTGATGCAAAGCTGGGAGCAGGCAATAGGAAACTGCCCCCTCATGGGAAACACACTTGTTCTCGTGGTTCATGCTCCATCCCAGGCATCTGGAGGGGCTATTTCTGGCTTTGCCATGCACTCACAGTATGACCAGGGCTTAGTCACACATCATTATCCTGCATGCAAATTAGGTGTCAACAACTTTGCAGGTGATGGTTTGTTGCAGCCTATTTTTCGTTTGAAGTGTTCAAATGTACTAATATGTTGTATCCTGGGCCTGTTTACAGCCAGCCTGGAGGATCTGTGGGCTGTAGCGTGGCCACCTGCGCCCAAAGAAACACCACTTTGTATTTTTTACAACTGACTGGTTCCACGTTGGTGTTTTTTCCTGCGGCAAACCCCACCTCCACTGAGACGTGAACCGAGGCATGTCTTGCTCTGAAGGGCAGCAGCATCTGCGGTGTTTGCTGGGGGGTGGTGAACCCTTTCTTCCCCCCCAACACGTGTGGCAACCTTTGTGGTCAAACACAGCTTGAAAGAATCGCAGAATATAGTGAGTTGGAAGGGACCTACAAGGATCACTGAGTCCAACTCCTGCCCCTGCACAGAACGTGCCAAGTCACACCATGTGCCCAAGAGTATCATCCAAATGCTTCTTGAGCTCTGTCAGGCTTGGTGCCACGACCACTGCCCTGGGGAGCCTGCTCCAGAGCCCAACCAACCTCAGGGCAAAGAACCTTTGCCTAATATCTAGCCTAAATTTTCCAATATCTAACCTAAGCAGCTTTTAAGCTGATGAAATCCGTCATGCCAGGCCATCTTGCAGGGGCCAGCCCTGGATCATGGGGGTGAAGGAGCACCCTTAGAAAACATGAGTGTGGGACCTGGACATGGTGTAAATGGTGGGGAATAAGGGGTGTAATGTGCTGATTTGGGCTGGAATAATTTTCTTCACAACGGCTAGTGGCTATATTTTCGATTTGTGTTGGACGCAGGGTTCATAACAGAGATATCTGTTTCAGGGAGTGGGAATCCATTTTGGGATGGGTTGCCCCAGGGAGGTGGTGGGGTCACCGTCCCTGGAGGTGTTGAAGGAAAGACTGGAAGTGACTCTGAATGCCATGATGTGGTTGACACGGTGTTGTTGGGACATAGGTTGAGCTCGATGGTCTTGTCCAACCTAATGGATCCGGTGATTTTGAGTACACCGCCAAGCCCTGAGCTACGGCTCTGCTGACCGCCACACACACGGCCCGGAGCGGCCTCCCGCCCGCCTCCCGAGCCCGCGGGCGCTGCCCTGACCCGACATGGCGGCCCGAGCGCCGGCGCAGGCGCGGGGGGCGGCGCTGCCGGGTGGCCGCTCGGGGCCCGCCCGCATGGAGCCCGAGCCGGGGGAGCCGGGGGAGCCGGCGGCCGCCTGGATGCAGGCGTAGGGCCCGCACTGCCGGCTCCCCAGCATGGCGAGCTGCCTGCCGCCCTGCGTGATAGACGGCGGCACCGGGTGAGTGCGGGGAAGGCACCGGCTGCCGCCGTGCTGGGAGGGTGGGTGTCTCCGCGCCGCGCCCCTCCGCCGCCTCCCGCTGCCGCCGAGGGCTCGTCGCTCGGGGCCGGGCTCCCGCCGTGTGTCCCGGTGCCCTCTCGACTTGTCGCCTCTGTGGCCGAGGGTTTCCTTTCCCTTCCTTCCCCTTTTCTTCCCCTCCCCGCTGCCCTCCTCCTCCTGCTGCCCTTCCTCTGCTCCGGAGCTGGGAGCGGGGCAGCCCCGCCGTGCCCCCGCCGTGTGCCTCCGGGGATGGTGTGTTTCTGTGTGCCCTTTTCTCCTCTGGGGTCCAGTTGTTGTGTGCGTCCTCTGGCTTTTAACTAGTGCGCGGTTAAAACGCTAACACTGGGGACGGCTCATTTCAAACAGAGAGAGGGGACACGCGTTCGCTTTGCCGGGGAGCCACGAACCAGCGCTGAGAGTGGTCCAGAGGCAGGTGAGCTGTGCTCGCTGGGCTGTGGTGTGTCCATGCACAGCACCTCGACCGCAGGGACCTTGCCAGATTGCACCTGGCTTGTGCATCTTCGTGAGCCTCTCCAGGTATTGCCTCCGGGGTGATGGGAGCTGGCTGCCTCACACCTGCTGTTCCTGGTCATTAGGTCGTCTCTTCGCCTTTGTCAGATCAGTGTGAGAATTATTCTGCACTTGCCCAAACCACAAGTTTTTTGTAACTCACATCTATGAGGACAAAAACGAAACCTGAATTGCAGAGGCTGTGCTCGGAAGGCGTTTCAGGAATGGGTCTTTCTTACCTGGCTGTGGCTAGAGAAAATCCATTCATCATCCAATAGACCAGTCCTGCTGTGTCTTAGGAGTGGGAGGTGTCAGAGGGAGCTGTAATGAAGGTAATACTAAATCTATGGTGTGCTTTTGCTAGCATCTTTCCTTTGGCCCAACAGTTACAGACAGGTCTGAGAAGGGGAGGAGATGAGACAACTGTCCATAAGTAACTATTCGTCCAGTAGTTTTACTTGTTAGGCTTGTTGTCACTGATTGCATTAAATTAGTCCAATAATAGACCTTTCCTCTACAGGGAATTGGCAACACTATTTTAATTTCTTCAATACTTGGAGAGTTATCTTTAGAATTTCCTGAACTGAACAATCTTTAAAAAACCAAACCCAAAGCAAATCCAACCAAATAAAGAAACTCCAATCCCTAGATAACTGCGGGAAGCACTTTCTGGTGTTGTGGTGTCACATTGCCTTCCCCTGGAAAAGTGTGTCCCATTTTGAAATATGTCTATTAAATTGTCACAAAAGTTTTAGAAGTCTCTTGACCTGTTTCTGTTTATACCTTAGCTTACCAGAAATCAACTCTGTCCCCTCATTGGGAATACTGGAGTCCACAGCTGGAAATTTTAGGAGGGGAATAGAGACCAGGTTCCATCTCATGTAATTCTGCCTATGCATCAAATACTGCTTGATAGTTTCCCAGCTTCCTTCTATTTATTTGCTGAAGCTATTGTAAATATCTGTTTTTATAGAACTATTTGTGTTACAAGATCATTACTTGACAGTTTTGGAGAGAAATGGGAGGTCTAGGTGGATCCTTTAAAAAGGATACAGTATAAACTATAAAATCCAGAAAATGCATTAAATGCAGTGTCTGTCTTTTGCAGGAGATGCCTTTATCTCTCAGTTTATGGAGTAATTCCAGTGTTACACTGGTAGTAGATATTGCTGACCAACAGCTGTACAAAATAAATAAGGATAGGAAATGGCTTATTGTGTCCTTTCAGATAAATATTAATTGAAGTAGAATTTCTAAAGTCTATTCAGTGCTTACATGGGTAAAACTGATAGAGTTTGTGTGTACAGTTTTGTTTCAGGAAGGGTTTGGGTAGTTCCCAAATGGTGAACATTTGAATTTCAGTGCCTCTGATTGATCTTAATTCATAGGAGACAACATGATGTCTCTGCTGGTGGGACTTCTGCTTGACTTTGCTGTAGGGCACTCAAATGTGGAAGACTTTCCAGCAAAGAGATTATTGAATGTGAAATAAGTTATCTTGCACAATTCAGGAAGAAATAAGACACTGAACAAAAGCAGCCAGAACAAGTAGCTTGACTCATTGATGCTCTGGAATTTTCCTCTGTGTGGGCTGAAAACCTTCTTATTGTTCGAATGAATCTACTTTGGGTTACAAGCTTCAAACAATTCATTCAAATTATTCATGAAAGGGCTTTGAGATTAAAAACTTGGAAGAGCATAGCAGAAATGAAAAGGTATATACAGACATGCACTGTGGAATATTGTGCATATAAAATGCACTTTTCTACTTACATTTCTGGTACTCAATGAAGTGCTTTGTCCAGGCACTAATCCCTTTTTTTTTCATGTAAGGGGTTTTAAGAAGTTTGTTAAAGGACACTTTTTTTCACTGTTGTTTTGTGCATAAGGAGCCTGGCTTAATTTACTGTTATGTGCAGCCACAGGCCTCAGGCCTGGCAAATCCTGGAATTTCTCAAAAAAAGGAAGAACAGGTGTATAGAAAATAGGTACAGACCTTCAGTGAGAAACATATTGTCATAGCAGGACAGGATAACATTCCTTTAATGTATTGGATAGATGACTTAAGTTTTGTTGTCATAAGCTGATCACTCTTTATTCACAAATTTTGCAGACAGTGATAATAATTTGCTGTAATCTTTTCCATTAGTATCTGCAAATTACTTGTACTGCAATTTTGATGCACTACGTTTTCATTTTCTCTGCATGATGTTTTCCTTGTGATTAGTTTACACATTGCTACCACTCCTTTTGTGAGAAGGGCATGCTATTTTTAGTTTCTTAGGAGTACCAGGCCTTTGGGAGTTGCTGTTTTCAGTAGCTTTAAACTTCATAAACTACTTTTATTAATTGGCATTTAGCTGTGGGACATCAGAACACTAGTAGGTGGATGTGCAAAACAAAGATGTCTTAAAATACCTGTCTTCTCTTCAAGTCTCTGTATTTGCAGATGCTGAGGAGTACTTCTAGTTTGGGTGTATTTTATTGAAGTGACTCCATTTTTCTTGTAGTAAAGAAAAATTACTTTTTCAAAGTCTTACTGATCAACTTGGAGGTAAATACTTGATTTCTGGGGGAAGTGAGCTGGACTGGTCTTGAAGCTTAAGGTGTTTTTTGATGTTGTTGCTGAGCTATTAAAGATATCTGGAACCTCAGAACCTAATGAGTTGCTTCAGCCAGGTATTACCTCTGCTCTTCACACGTGAGACTTGTGAACAGACATTATTGTAATTGCTGTTCTGGGTCTAAGGAGCCTGAGATAATTAATTGTTGTTTATAATCACAGGCTTCAGTCCTGTAAAATGCTAGACTCCCTCAAAAAACCCAATGGCTCTAATGTACTTTTTATTCTTATAGTGGCTGCTGATGCTCTTGGGTAAACTGTGCAGACAATTTTGTCTGTTTGATATTTTCTCCTTCATCCCTTCTTTGTTCCCATCCCTTCATCACATTCTCCTTCATTTCAAGCATGCCTTTCCAGATCTTTACAAAGAACTTGTGTTGCAAGTTTCTTAGTCATATTTGTAATAATGATAATAGAGTCTGTTATGGCACTGTGGCACTACAGATGTTCTGACAGTAATCACTTGGTTATGCAGCCTCTTAGCTGTCAGAGAAAGTGTTCTCTCTAGAGAGGTGATTATTTGTGTGTTTACAGGGCTCTCTTAAAGCTTTTTGCTGTTTTTAATCACATCAAATCTATCTTTTCAGAGATTTTTTTGGGGGGTGTGTGTGGATATAATACATTGTTTTAAAGATCTGGGCCAAAAAGCAGTAGAAAGTGAGGAAATGCTAAAATATTCATCTCTGGGATTGGGTCTTTTGCACACTTGTCCAGAGAAAAATTGGATGTCTTTTGTTTTCGGATGGATAAAGCAACTGCATGAGTTTGTGATTTTTAATACCTAGATTATGTTGATCTCATGCCTTAGTAAGAATTTCCCACAATATATCTCCACTCTCTAAAGTGGTTAAGGGTGCAGCATCTGCTTCCAAGTTCAGTCCATTTGTAGATCTTTGCAGTCATTTCTTGATGTAAGTTTTTCCATTTTTCCATAGTGGGACCTCAGAAGGGAACAGGGTTAGACCAATCCTCATGCAAAAGCAGGTAGAACTGACTTGTGTGGGAACTCGTCACCTTGGAAAGATAGTATGGAGGAGACCATGCTATTTTTAGAAACTGTTTCCATAATATATAATTTCCAGTGATTTTTAAAAAACTAGTAGTCCTCCAAATCCCTTTGCATGGAATAGCCTTTGTCTACTGGATCAATTTTCTGCTCATTTTTAATGCAGTCTCCAGTATCCTTTATTTTGGGCAGCTTCCAGTAGGTTCCTGTCTCACCAGCAATAAATCTGCTAGTTTTAATGAAATTAAGTTGGAATACTGATTATCTACACATTCCCTACAGCTGTCTCTGTAATTTACAGATCACAAGACGTTGCATTACCATTAGTCTGCTAGGCTGTAACCCAGGAGAAAGAAAACTGTGTTTTAGATCCTTAAATATTCATTGGAGAAGGGACTGGAGACCAGGCAACCTTTCTAACTGTTTAAGTCCAGAGCCTTTCTGGTCAGTGAATATTTAAATATCTTGTATGAAAGGGAATAATTTCTGTAGGAGGTCCTGGAAGTGGGTCACCCAAACACTTTAATGTACTCCTGGGTATGGCTGTGAGAGGTGGAATGTGTTTGGGTCCTGCTGGGCAGAACAGGAGTCTGAGACTGAGTCTTCCATGTCCTGAGTGAACAGGCTGCTGGATAAGAGCAGCATGACTGTATAATCTGTTTTCCTTCTCCTCCTCAGAGGTTTTGGGAGAAATTTCAGTTTCCCTTCCATTTGGCTTTGTCAAAACACCTGAAATATGGCCTGTGTCTTGTTTGATCCTAAATAGGTGTTTTTTTTAACAGATTTCCCCCCCCACTTCTTTGCTTCACCACTGAGCTGAGAATTTAGTTATTCTCATAGTTCTAGTATTAGTCCTTTGTGGACTAATGGCATGCAAAAGAAATCTTTCTAGATGCTATCTTCTGTGAGATGAGTTCTTTGAAGAGAACTGTTGTGCACTGAAAAATAAACTTATCTTGTCGTTTTGTCACTAGGTGAATTAACCTTTGTTAAAAATCAGTCTGTAAAATATTGAACTATAGGGGTTTGGTAACTTTACAAGTTACTCTAATAGGGGGATCCAATCCCTACTTGAGAAGGAAGGTAAAGCTGTTACAGACTGGTAGCCCAAATTGACTTTTAGAGGGTGTTTTTTAATACTATGAGTGAGGGTGAGTTTAGCATGTGTGTTGAGGGGGAAAAGGTGGCAAACTGAACTCTCCTCTTGACCAGAGTTTAATTTAAGAAATGACTTCTAGTTAGATTGCAGGGACCTTTTAATTTGTACATGCATACACTTATGTAAAAATGGTATAAAAAGTATATATTCAAATTTACATGCTTGTATGTGCATGTATATGTATATATTGTCTTTGGGTTTTTGTCACTGGTGCTTGAAGGGCTGTTCTTATGAGGTTTCTGCCTAATTGCCATTTCTAGGCCTTGGAACTAGGTCTTTTGAATCAGAAAATGGTTTCCTTGGTTTCTACTGTGTGCATTTAGTCAAAATTCATTTCTGAGATAGAAGCAAAGAGGATGTATCCTGTAATGGGTCTTAAATCCCATGTAACTCCTGTTGTTGCCTGTTATGTTTTAACAATATTCCCAGGTAGGCCTCATTCTAAAATGTGAAGAATCTATGCAATAATAATCATAAAAAGAATTCTTAGTACTAATGACCTTCTTTACAAATCAGTCTAATTTAACATCCTGATTATGTTTTTCTGAGAGCCACAGAAAGTATGTGTAAACACTTTGGATTGGACTGAAAGCATATGTCTATAATGATGATTAAAAACCCAACAAACCCTTGCCCCCAAAACACAGTCCTTGTCTTTTTAGCCTTGGGGAGAATGGCTTTTTAACTATTATTTGGAAGTCTATAGCTTTGAAGAGATGTTGAAAATATAATATTTTAATTCCAAGGTCGGTGCTAAATCAGTTTTAATTCTTTTATCTAAGCAAACTGACTCTTAATGAGTGTTTTTATACCAAATGCTCTATAAAAGGTAACCTACTGTTCAAGCTGCTAATGAAGAAGCAAACCTAGGGGTTTGGCATAATACTGTTTGCAAATATTGAGAGTAGGATGTAGACAAAGACCTTAAATTCACATTTGGACCTAGGTTGGGATTGGTCTCATTTAAGAATGTCATGGCTTTAGGTTTTCATGGTAAAAATGGATGTGAATAATGTTAATTCCCTCAAATCATGCTGCTGTTGTACTTCTGTTTCAATCTAATGACAATATTCAAGAAAGACATCAGTCTCTTCAGGCATTCAATTGATTTAGTTGGTTTTTTTACTTTTTTTTTAACTATTTCCAATGTGTGTTTTTTTTAGTTGTTGTTGCTTTGTTTGTTGTTGGGGTTTTTTCTCCCTTCACCCCTCCCCCCCTTCCCCTAGGAAGTTTTTCATAGTCTGGGATGTTAATTATTTCTAGTTGCTGAAGTCCTGGAGTAGTTGCAGCCACTCTCACCATGTAGAGATTTTTACGTTTTGTGTGAAAATTTCTTTCCTTTTCTACTTCCCTCTTTTTTTTTCCTCTTGATCCTTTACTTGTTAAAATAGATATTATATGTATTTTGAAAGAGATGATCAAAGCTTCATACCATCTGCTGCCCATTTCTAAAGCATTTCATCAGTGCAGGCTTTGCTGTAGTATTTGTCTTTTATCACACACAGATACTATACCTGTGACGAAGTGAGTGGTTTGTGCAAGGCATGAAAGGGAATTTTGTTGGGATTGTAACGAGAGTTTTCAATTGTGGTTTGTACTTGAGATGTGCTATTTATTTTTTTTTCTCTGTTTGAGAATATTAAACAAATATGTAAAGTCTGCCATCTTTGGTCATGGTAGCTGTCTGAAAGGTAAGATCTGTTTGTACCAAAGGTTGGAATGTGGCTTGGCAGTCCTTTGTCATAGCTGGTCTCCAACAAGATGGAGAAAGTAAGAGCTGAGTTTTCAGATTTGACAGTTCAGAAAAAACCACTACCAAAATTTGTAAGCTGAAGGTGTCTGAAAAATAAATAACACCTAAAACGTTTAGCACTCCTGAGTTTTCTTCTCAGCAGGATGATACTTGAAAGCATAAAAAAAATGTAGACATGGCATGTGATTGTTTGGCCTTCACTTCAAGAAATGGAGTGAATTGGAAGTATTTTTTCCTTTATTTTTTTGCACCTAAGTGCATCTAATGACCTTGTGATAATTTTTTTCCCCCTAGGTATACGAAACTTGGCTATGCAGGAAATACAGAACCTCAGTTCATCATCCCATCATGTGAGTAATTTTTTGTCCCTCCAAATGCTAATATACAGTGCTGTCACTGAGCACTTCCAGAATTAAATGACGTGCTTCCAGCTCCCAACTCAGCCTTTGTAGTCCCTTGTCCATCTGGGAAGTGACATTCATTGAGTTGGCATCTCTGGCTGGAGTGTAGCTAAACAGAACTCCTTGTTTGCAGTTAGCCAGGAGTGTTGCTCGTTAAACCAGCTCCTGGTTGCTATGACAAAGATGAAGAGAACTCCAGTCCAATTTCCTTTTTATCTCCATTATTTTTCTGCCAGGACTCTTGAGTAGACAGAATGCAATTTACCTCCTGTCTACCTGACACCATGGTTACAGCCCAGATAATCTGGGGAAGGCTTCCAATCAAATTAAGTACTAAAGTGCAGGTGGTGTCTGCTTTATTTACATTGTCTGGGACTGTAGACAGTGTAATATTCAAAAAAGTTGTTCCTATTAGAAAATGTTCTTTTTTGTGTGTGTGTTTACCAATTAAAATGTTCTTGCATATTTAACATGCTTTTGTTGAACAGATTTACTCTTTAAAATTTTTTTTAAATGTTAAAATTGTTTAAAATGTTATATATCTTTCTGGTGTTCTTGATTTTAATTGTCATCTTAATAGTTTCTCTGACATGCTGTATATATTTATAAATCATAGCACTATGTATTTACATCTATAATAGCATCTGTTATCTCAGTTTATGTTAAACACTGCCTTTTAGTTTTTGTAAACTTTTTCAATTAACTATTTATTAATGGATCAAGACTGCATTGTAGGTACTCATGATAGGAAGTATAAAAATAAGGAAATAAAGGTAATTGGGGACTGAAGAGGTGGAGGGGACATGTGTTCTTTACCAGGTGTAGCTGCAGTGCTGCTTATAGTCTCACTATTTCAAGTCTTGTAAAAAAATTCAAACCTAAACCACTGGTAAAGATTTAAATGTCTTATGTTAAAGAAGTGGGATAGCAGGAGTTTCCTGGGAATTTGTTATAAATCTTCCTTTGTACAACTGTAAACCTGCTGAGGTGTAAATGTTTTTACAGAAGAGTTGTTTACCTGTGAGTAATTTTTGGTGCTAATAGTATTTGGTGTGTTTGTGGATGATGCCAGTCTACTCTGCATTTTCTGCTGGATGTTATTTAGATCCTGATTATGACCTATTAAAAGAAAATTGTATATAAATAAGGTTATGTTTTACCAGTACTTGATTCCATTTTTATTTTTAGCTTGCCCCAGATTTGATTTTTGCTGTCTCATCTTCTTGCCTACAGCAGCCATCATCTGATAATTTCAGTGATAGTTCCAGCCTGCTAATGGGAAGCATAAGTGTCTCCAAAGATTTCTCTGTAGCACTGCAAATTGAGTTCTCCCCTCCCTCTTTCCTCTTTCTCACCAACCAAGATAATGACTCCAGTACTTATTTTTGAAGTACACAATTTATTTTTTTCTTCTCCTGTGCTCTTCCTCTTTATTCTAAAGTTGAAACTCAGAAAATCATGTTGCTTACTGGAGTCCTGCACTTGTACAGGTTTAGTGACAGCTGTAGTCTCTAACAGAATACATTTGTAATATTATCTCTTAGTTATTATTTGCATTATTTAGAAATGGGGAACCAGAATCCTGTGAGATGCAGTGAGAATGAACTCAGCTATATTGGCTTGTCAGTAGATCACTTACATAGTTTCTACTTTTTATATCCCAATTTTTATTTCAGGAAAATAATCCTTAAGTAAATAAACATTCATCATTTGCTATTTAGCTGTTTTAATTTTGTTTTTATGTGGCTTTTGGGTTTATTTTAAGGTATTGCAATCCGAGAGTCGGCCAAAGTAGGGGACCAGGCTCAGAGGAGGGTAATGAAAGGTGTTGATGATCTGGACTTTTTCATAGGAGATGAAGCCATAGATAAACCTACCTATGCTACAAAGGTGAGCATTCAGAGTTCTTAGAAAGTCTATCCCAGGTTTCACATTTTTATTATAAAATGTTCTAGGACTTCTGGAGAACCATTTGAAACACACATTTGCTTTTTTGTAAAGTGTTTTTGTTGCTTTTTAAAAACTGCATGATGGGGTTCGTTGGCTTTACCCTTTTTTAAATGTCTGTTTTACTAGTGCTGTTCTGTGGGGTTAGTGCTTGTGTAAATATCCATTGATACAGTGCAGCTGTTCAGTTTTCAAAATCATGAGCTATTAAAATAGCCATATACACTGAATATTTAAATTCTTGCTAAAAGTGTATCCTCTTACCATGGCATATGAATTGGGAAATATCTTGGATACTTTTGCTTCAGGGAGTATCACAATTGTTTTGTGAAGGGCTGTCTTCAATGCAGCTTTTCTGTGAATCATATTTTCCATGCCCTACTAAAGGACTTCTTGTACTTACAAAGTGTTACTGGCTTATGAATTATGTGGAAAAAAATCATATTTTATACATCCTTCTGTGTTACTTAAATGTCAACTGTGTTCTTAACATTGAACAAAATGTAAACATCATCCCTGCCAGAATTTTTGTTAAAAAATACATAGCCTATATGGTCTTTATTTCTTTTTATAGTTTGGAAGACATACTGGAGCCAAGTATGATTCTCAACTTTACAAATTATGAAATTTATACAAAAAGAGATTAAAACACAGTTCTGCAACAGACTAATAGCAGTATTAGGAATAGAGTCTGGACTCTGGCTGCTAGTCCTGCAAGGTAGAATTGTACTTTGAAGTACCTGGGAGCAGGAGATAACTTTGAATCGTGCCTCTAAATTAAAGTCAGAATGGAGGGTTTGATAAGATAACAGTGAGATGAGGTGTTTTCATTGCTTCAGAAGATGTAAGGGTTTGGGGAAGTAGCCTGTTCCTGGGTTTGTTTATCCTTGTATGATCCAGTGTTGACACATTTTCTTGCTGCAGTGGCCTATACGACATGGTATTGTTGAAGACTGGGACCTCATGGAGAGGTTCATGGAGCAGGTCATTTTTAAATACCTTCGAGCTGAGCCTGAGGATCACTATTTCTTAATGGTGAGTTAGTGAGACCTGGTAAGAAAATATTTTTGTAAGAGGAAAACTAATTTTCCAAGCACGAGTAGCTCTGTTGGAGGATGTTTCTCTCTATGTCTTTTATTTCTTCAGCAATGAGAGTGGGGTGGGAGGAGAAAAGTAATCTTTAAAGCTGCATTGTAACTATATTCTGTTAATTTATTGATGCAGGCTGCTGCAGGTCAGCTACTGCTTTTTAAAAGCTTCAAACAGTTTAAATTCCATTTGAAATTTTCTATTTTGAGTGCACTGAGAATTTTAAGTTTGATTACCATACCAGGCTAATCAATGAAGAACTCTATTGAGATACTTTTTCAAAACTCTTTGTTTTTGCAGACAGAGCCTCCACTGAACACACCAGAAAACAGAGAGTATCTTGCAGAAATCATGTTTGAGTCATTTAACATCCCAGGACTTTACATTGCTGTTCAGGTGAACAAAGTGAATGTGTGCTTCTGAAGTGCAGTGTAGCTGCAGAACGGATAGTCATCTGTATGCACATGTCTAATATGTTTGAAACAGTACTTTCTGGGACTGTAAATTAGCACACTCTGCACTCTGTCTGCTTCTAATTATAAACTCTTCCTGCTGCAGGCAGTGTTGGCCTTGGCTGCCTCCTGGACGTCACGGCAGGTTGGGGAACGTACGTTGACTGGAATTGTCATCGACAGTGGTGATGGAGTGACCCATGTCATCCCTGTGGTGTGTGGCAGGATGCACTTTGAAACTAGTGGTGGTTTATTTACTATAGATTTAAACAGGAAGTGTCAAGCGAAACCGTATTTTTAAATTTTTAGTGTTTTGGGTTTTTCTTCTTGAAAAAGTGTGTATTTTATTATGTGAGCTTAGTTATGTAATTGTTTAGTTTGCAGACTGTAGGAAGGTCACCATAAGGAACCATCAGGCCACCTTTTAAAGTCTATTTCTGTGTAAAACCTGGTCTAGGGTAAATGTGATGCCTCAGTTCTGTTTAATATCAATGATTATCATGGTTTTGGGTCTTCTGCATGCCACCATCCAGAAATGTCCTAACTTTCTGGATGTCCTGCATTTTGATTGTTTGCTATAGCTGGTAATGCATGCTTTTTGTATGATTTTATTTTGTTGTCTCCACATTTTGTTGCTTTATTGTGTTTTGTTGTTTCTGCTTGTATGGAAACAACTACAAACTTTTATAAATGCCTGTTCATGTACATGGTCCATCTCATCAGTTTAATTATGTGAGGATGTTAAAAATACAGAACTGTCTGTGCATAGTGACATCTGCTCTGTTTATGTCATTTTGTGTATTTTTGAAGCATGTAATGTGCTTGAATGATCAGGTTTCATTTCAGAAATGAAAATTTGATTCCCTTTAGCTTCATCTTACATTTTGGTATTAACCTCGTCTGCTCAGTGTTTCTGTCATATGGGCAGTGAACAAACAGCATTTACTGTATGAAACTCTGAAAGCTGTAACAAAAGCAAGGGAAGAAATAATGTGGCTCAGCAGCAGCAGTGTTTTCAGTAAATGCATCCCAAAAAAATTCAGCAAATAGATTTTTAATTTTTATTGTCCTTATTGTTAGATACTACTTCATTTGATTTTTTTCCTGTCTGAGCAATTTAATACATTTTGTACTTTTTTTCTATTGATTTTTCACTCTCAAGCAGGATACAAGTGGTCTATTTATATTACATTTGCTTTTCAGATGACTCCTTAAAGGAATCTGATCTCACTCTGATGTGTGCAAGACTTTGGCTATTACTTGTGTATCTATTAGATAATATATGTTTATATCTGATAATCAAGGTCTTCTAAATAAAAATAATACCCACTTTGCAGTGGAGTGCACATTTTTATAGTAATTTTACAGTTTCAAGATTTTAGTTTTAATTAAAAGGGTATTATAAAAATGAATGTTAATTATTGATACACAATAGTTTTTTCCCTTATATATTTTTTTTCTTCTCCTTCTACATAGGCAGAAGGCTATGTAATTGGAAGTTGCATCAAACATATTCCTATTGCAGGTAGAGATATTACTTACTTTATTCAACAGCTCCTAAGGGAAAGGGAGGTAGGAATTCCTCCTGAACAATCTCTGGAGACAGCGAAAGCCATAAAGGTACACCCATTTTTATCTCTTAGTAAATACATACATAAATCTCTGTGAGCTAATTTTTTGGCTCTTAAAAGTTACCAGTGGCTCTCTTAAAAATGCAAATGTAGACAGTGTATTGTAATTACACCAACTTCTGGTGGTTTATCAAATCAAATGTGGGGGAAAGAGAAAGAGGAAGTAAATATTCATGCTAGACTGTTTGCAGTGAATATGTTCCACGGATTAAATCAGCATTTTAAAGTTCAGATTTGCTTAAAACCTGGTTTTGTAATTTAATTTTTTAAAAAAAAGTAATGTAGGGCGATTGTGTGGGTCTGATCTTGCAGTGAAAGCTTGCCCTTGAACTTCTTTATTGTCACAGACCTACTGTCGGTGATGTTTTTCTTTTGAGGGAGACTAATCTAGCTGAGTCAGCCTTATGGAAACATGGGCCACATGCCTTGGCTTGTGGGGTTGAGTCTGCAGTAGCCACTGGGGTGAGAAAGTCTCTTGAACAGCCCCATCTGTAAAAATGCTCACATAGTTTTGTTTTCTGATTCTGACACATTAATTCACCGACGTAATGTTTTTTTGGCTCTTTTTAATGCGTGGCATTTTCTTTAACAGGAAAAATACTGTTACATTTGCCCTGACATAGTGAAAGAATTTGCCAAGTACGACGGAGATTCTCGGAAGTGGATCAAACAATACACTGGCATCAATGCAATCAACAAAACCAAGTTTGTTATAGATGTGGGTTATGAAAGGTTCCTCGGACCTGAAATTTTCTTCCATCCGGAGGTAAGAATAAGAACTAGCAATGTGAAGTTACAGAAATTCCAGTGAGTGAGAGAAGGGAGGGAGAGGGCAGTGCCATCATTCCCGGTCCGTCATTCTCGGTGCCTGTGCGCCATCCCGTGGCAGGGAGGTACCACTGAGTCTGACTGCAAGCCAGGTGCAGTCTCAGGTAATATCAGCACAGCAGAGAGTTATTTTTCTAATGTCCCATGTAACACTGAAAACATCTTGTTCTGTTTCTTTAAAGGCAATCTGAAGTTGAGAAGGAATTTTTTGAATTGACAGTTTTGATAGAATATTTTCCTCTTTCTTTCAGCGTTGTTTTAAAGCAGTCTGCCTTTATACTGAGTATTTGATTATGTTGGGCACTACTCTTTGGGCACTACTCTGCATGACAGCATTGCAGGGGTAATACTCTAATTATTTGATGCTGAGTCAATTTATAAAGCATGATAAATTTGTTCTTGAGAGAAGTCCATTGAAATATCTGCTGTTGTGGTCATAGGTCATGTACATTTCTGGGAAACATTACAGTACCTTGTCTGTCTGATTTTTGGTAGTTTAGTTTAAGTGAGCTTCAGGATATTGTGAAGGGGAAAGAGTCAAGTTTCAGTACATTACAGCATAGCAGAGAAGGTCCTGTCTGTTCCTACACACTTCATTGAGTTTATTGCAGGCACTCATAGTCTGTAATACTATTAAATCCTGTTATTAAAATCAATATTAACACTGGTTTCCCTTTGTCTACCCTCTTCATCTCAGAAGATTTTTAAAAAACCTCTTTCAGACACCTCTTGTCTAAATTCCAGCCTTAATCTGTTGTGGTCAGTTTGTAGCCATCTGATCTTCTGCCAGTATGCAAGTATTAAATCTCTGGGCTAAATAGTTTTTCCTCCCTGCTGTTTATCCATGTGATCTTATAGAGGCATTGAATCCCATGTCAGACATCATTTTAAGAGCTCCTCTTTCCATAGTCTCTACAAAGACTATTGGGAACGGGATAAAGGACTAATTTCCATTTTCTTCATTTCCTGATAGTTTCTTGATTCTGTATTAAAAAAAACTCCAAACCTGAACTGATTTTCTAGACAGGAAGAACACACTAGATGATATGTATTGCATCCAAGGAGAATTTCTTCTTGGGCCGATTAAGTCCTCACTTCAAAGGGTATCAGATTAGCTAGGTAAGAGCTGCCTTTGGTAAAACTGTCTTGTATTCTTTTCCTATTTTCAGTTTACAGAATTTCTTCTGAAGTCTTTAATGCTCTTGAAGTTAGGCCTTGGGGTTTGTAGTTATCCAGATTATTTCGCTACTTTTAAAATTAGGTATATTACTTGCTGTTCTCCAGCCATATGGTATTGGCTAGCAGACTCCAATATCACATGTCAGTTCCCTTGTCCCTGTTCAGCAAGCATGTTATACTCTGCTTTAGATGCCATAACTCTCATTTCTCCTTATTCCTTTTACCCTGCTGTTCCATCAGTATCTTTATAGAGAGCTCGGGAGCTTTCAGGCTGTAGTTCATTTAGATGAGAACTCTCTGTGTGCAGCCACACTGCTGCTTTCTTCTGTTTTAATTTACATGGCTTCATGTTTTAGCTTCTTCCATGATTAATTCTTACTGTGGAAATTAGCTTGCATTCTTGGGGATTTTTCCCATCATCCTTATGACTCCTGAGCTCCATGACAACTTCTTTGGCTAATTTCACTCAGTTCAATATATGTTTGATGTGTTTGACTGTTGTTACTCATCCAGTTAGATACTGGATGAGTTTATGATGCAAGTCTCCACGTGGCTTCTACACCTATAGGAAAGTTTTTAAGGTATATAATAATATATTTAGAATATAATAATATATTTAGAATATAATAATATATTTAGAATATAATAATATATTTAGAATATAATAATATATTCTAAATATAATAATATATTCTAAATATAATAATATATTTAGAATAACATTATTATGTATTGAGAACTCATTTAATTTCTCAGGGTTTAATCTCTGAAAGGACAAAACCTCATCTATGAACTGTTCTTTCTTTCAAAGATCACATTAATTTAAAGTGGAAAGTTGCCACTAGGCTAAAAATGTTTTCTAGCATTAGCTACTCTGACTCTCTCTCTTTATAAATGCAGAAATTTACATTAGTACTGTACTGATGTTGGTATTGATGGGGCCTTCCACTCAAAACCTTAGACTGTTTATGCCTTTTTTAATATTACAGACTTTTCATTCTTGGAAAAAAACTCTGACTTTCTGGTGAGAATTTAAACGAAATATTTTAGTAGGATTGAAAATTTTTTACAGGGAAGCATTCCAATTTGCACACTTATGGTTTTTCTCTCACTTAAAAGGAAAGGCAGGAACACACTGCACAGTAACAGTATTTTAATATTGCAGGAGAACTCAAACTCATTAAAAGGTCTATAGTCCATAAATTGTAGACAGTGAATTTATGGCCAGGGAAGAGAATCTGAGTTTCTCAGCAGAAAAGGGAATTTTCATTTCCCTTGTACAGAAGTATATCTGTTACAATGTAGAATAAGTGGGGAGCAAGACTGATTCCTACCTGTCCCCTCTTACAAAATCTCTCCACAGTCTCATTTTTACCTTTTTGTTTTGCCATTTTTTGGATGAAAAAATCTAATGCCTGTTCTATTTCATTTTAGTTTGCTAATCCTGATTTCATGGAATCCATTTCGGATGTAGTTGATGAAGTTATACAGAACTGTCCCATTGATGTCCGGCGTCCATTATATAAGGTATGGTCTTTCTGCTCTAAGATGAATGTAATCTGTTATTATTATGGAAATAAAATTCAAGTTAAACAAAGTACCACTTCCAAAGGCCAGTCGATATTTGCTGCTTTTTATTTTTGAAAGAAGAGCATCTGTAATGGCTTGATACACAGGTAAGTATTGTTCATGAGGAACTGAGGCAGAGGGATGTTATTTGTATCTGACATTTATATTGTGAATTCTTATGCATAAAAGACTTTGACTTTTGCCCATTTTAAGGGTTAGGACATGATCTCACCCCCTCTCCTCTTCTTCCCTTTATTAAGTAGTGCTTTCAAATAAATTATTTTTTTTATAGTCTTGTCCTGTACCTGCCTGCTGTCTGCAGTTTTAGCCAGTATTGAACCCAGTGATAAAATACATGAGACAACAATTAGGCCAGCTAAAACCTGCCCAGGTTGTAGTCTAGAGAGTACTTTCAGTCCCTGAATCTTTTAAGTAAAAAGTGAGGTACTTTTGTGCATAGTCCATGGCAAGCTCTGTCTGTATTGGCAGTGCATCCTCTGCTTCCCCTTTTTCTGCTTGTGCAGCAGCAATGCCCTTTTGGAAATAATGTCATAAAGCAGCAGCATGGAGAGTTTTTCTTGCTCATGTAAAAGGGGGTAGTTTTCCTGAGCAGTTAGAATGACCATTAAGTTCCAATGAAGTCATATCTCAGGATAATTTGTAACTGTTAAAATTTTGCAGTCTGTTTTACTTGTCTGGTTCACATGCTCTGTAATCTAGAGTGAGATGTAGCACTACAGAGCAAATCTGTGGGGCAGGTTAAAATATGAAGTTAAACTATTTAAGAGGCTTTTATGTGAGGTGAGTTCTGCAGTAGGTGTCTTCAGTGGCTTCAAGCTCAGATATGTTGCAAAAGAGGTTAGGAAACCCTTCATGTGTGGTTGTGCTGTGTCTGCTTTTTACCTAAAAGACCAAAGCTGCCCTAGAGCAGCAGCTTCTTTGCTTGGTAAGGTGAGGTTTAATACTGAGTTCCAGAAAGTGGTGTTTATTATTTGAGGTTAAGTTACTCTTGGCTCACCATAATCAGCAGACAAATAACTTTCCCTTGGCTTGCCACTGATTGAGACTTTGTTTTTTTCATTTTCTGTTTTTCATTTTACTTGCTTAATTAAAGTAACGTTGCACAATTAGCTGTTGAATGTAATGATAGATGTGAGTGATTATTAATGCTAATAGTTGCCAACTTCTTTAAGCAAGGTCACTGCAAAGGGACGAGCATCTCTGTTCTCACTGTTTAAAATAGTGTATGGATGCAGAAATAATCCACTCATACATTCTCTTAGCTTCTGGGGTTTGTATCAGTGTCACTTGCCCACAGGTGCTGCGTGGTGGCCAGCCAAGGCCCTGTGCTTTGGAGCTGGCTTTCCATCAGATGCATTTGGATTCTTCCTCAGTGTTCCTGCAGAAAATACCTAAGAGTACACTTCTTGCAGATTTTATGCAGCATGTAGCCTTGGAATCATTGTTTCACAAGCCGTCTTTTGACGTCCTGTGGTATTTCTCTTTCTGAGTTTTTATAGCCACTATCCCTGTTTCCCAGTCTGATCAACATCTCTCTTACAAGGCCAGTTATTTTACCTCATGTTGCTGTTTGGACCAGCAGAACTTTCATAAGACTGACTTCTTCAGCCAGATCTGTGACAGCATACCCTTGAGGGGAAGGAAGCACCTCAGATTTGTAAATGGTCATTGGCTGAAAGGAGTGACAAAGTTCAGAGGGTCTGCAAGCAATCAGAAAGTTTTTTTTATTAGTAAGTTACACACTTGGCATGGACTTGAGTATGTTAGTCCCTGACCTACTCTATGAGCACACAGCAGTGGGTTTTGGATAAAGGGGTAGGGTAAAAGGGAAGAGAAGAATTAAAGAGGGAGAGTTGAATTAAAGAAAGAGAAAAAGAGAGAGAAAAAAAGAGAGAAAAAGAAGTCACCAGTCCTGATTCCAGAGTTGATCCAGCTGAGGTGAGGGGATGCTGACTTTGGTTTCAGCATTGATCCAGCTGAAGGGATGTCAGTCCTGGTTTCAGCATTGATCCAGAAAAGGATCTCACTTTGGACCACTGCTTATAGGACCATCAGAGAGTGGGCTGTAGTCATAGTAGTTTTCCCTCCTGACCTCAGTTTGAGTCGGTAACTTTGAAGGTTCTGTAACAAAAATTATTATTCCACTTGGGTTGTTATTCAGGCAAGAAAAATAAGTTTCCAAGGCTGTTTGTTAAAAAACAAGTGCTCCTTAGATACCTGTTAGTTCCTGGAAGCAGACAGTGTTTCTGTTAAGCTCAGGAAGGGCTTAGTCCAAGTGCAGTTTGTCAAGGCTGTGGCCTAATGAGCATTTCTCAGGTCATAGTGGGGCCTGGGGTGGCAGGGATGCACCACCAGAATCCATCCCTCAACTGAAGTCAACTTCTCTGTGCCTCTACAAGATCCCATAGCCTGCAACTGCTCGATACCAAGGACAACCATCCCTTCATACATGATGAAGCCTTTTTTAATTGTATAATGGTTGCCAGCAATGCACTCTCTAATTCCTGTGATTAAACCATCTTAATGTGACTGCTTGGAAAAAAGTGATTTATATTCTCTAAGACACAGCTGAGAGTTTTGGATTGCTTGGAATGAGTTCCTTTCTGCCAAAATAGAAGATAGGTAGGCTGTTGGGTTTGAAACCAGGGGACTTGCATTGAAATTTGAAGAAAAAAGGTAGTTCTGGTTTGTTTGTAGGTTTTTTGTTTGGTTTTTTTTTTTTTTGGTTGGCAAACTCAAATCTTCAGAAAACAGAATGAAATTCAAAGTGAGTGCTCAAATGAAATTATGCAGGAGGTAATTTTTGGATCTTACCACATGGCTGAAATAATCTGACATTCTGGCTGTGTTGATTGTTCCTGTGTGTTGAATTCCACTGAAAAATGACCCATCCTGCATGCAGCTAGAAATGCTGCTTTTGGGGGGCTCAGTGAGGCATTGCATCACCCTTGGCATTCTTTGGGAAGAATGGTGTACAGTTCATCTAGTTCTGTTTTTTTTGAGAATTATGTAGCTTCCTTTTTTCTTAAAGTATTGTTCCACAACCTTTACTTATACTTTTCTCATAATTAATATAATGTAGAATACAGCTGATATCACAGAAATGCAGAGAAATTACAGGGAGAGTGCAGTAGCACGATGGGGACTTTGGTCTGCACAACAACGGGGTCCTTTCCCCAGCTTTCAAGTTGTGTGAGCACCCTACTGAACACAGTGTAACTCCTGCACACAGTGATGGATATCTGCTCTGGGGTGCAGCCGCAGAAGGTGCTAGTGTTGGAAATTTTCAAGATTAGTTGCTATTTAAAATTCTCTTTGCAGCCTGGAAATGCTCTGAAACTTGTCCCAACGTTTGTCAGTTAGGGCACGAGTTTTGACACTTAGTGTCAAAAACCAGTCTCCTAGTGAATATAGTTATAATAACTTTAAAGGTGGGCAGAGGGCTTTCAAAAGTTCTAAAAACTTCTTGGTATTCCAATAAAAGCAGATTTTTTTTTTTGTTGTTAGTAACAGGTTCAGAAACTGTTGCTTTTATTCCACACTCTACTTCATCTTCCCATTTCCCCATCCAGAGTGTCTCCCCAGGTTGTTCCAGAGTTTAGATGAGAACAGTATTAACTGAGGTCTGTGCCTTCTCCCAGTACAAAGCATATTGAGTGTAGGGTCGCTGGCTGTTCCAGCAATTGACTCCTTTCAGCTTTTCTCTGCTGTGTTTTTGGCACAAATATATGAATGAAAGAATTTAAGATAAATGGCATCTGAAACCAGGTAAATTCTATCAGAAGTGTCTCTGACAAATCCTAGCCAAGCCTGCTAAAATATTCATGATTCAGTTAATGGCGGATCAAGTGGTAACATCCTTGATCTCCAACTTTTAAGCCAATTTCTCAAGCTGAAAACACTGCCTAAGGTGGGGACTGTAGTGTATTGGCAAGTGTGGTGTTTTATTTTAGATGAAACATCCAGATTTTCTGTGGAAGCACAGGTGCACAGGGGCAGGATTTTAACGATATTGGCTCTTTTCCTCAGAGAAGGTGATTTTTTGGCTGGGTATGCAGCTGTTGTGGGCAATAGTGAACTTGCGCTTGTTCCTACAATTAAGATTTGGACTGAACTTGTGTCAGCATTCACTCAGCAAGTTAAACTGTCGGCTGCCCAGCTCATAACAGCCCGTCCTCAAAGCCTGGAGAGATCTGGGGTGCGGGAGGCTAACGGGGTGGTAAAACATCCCCCTCACGTCACTTCTGACCTGAGCTGCTGGTAAATAAATAGAAATACCTGGTGTGAAAGCAGCTCTAGCTGCGCAGCGTGGTGGGTAGGTGGCACTGTTCAACCGGGTTTGCCCATGTGTGCTCCAGCACAATGACTTAGTGACTCAGGGCAGAGTGAGGCGGCTCTGAGGGTGAGGAAAAGCTTGAGAGACTTCCAGGCCAGCGGATTCACATCATATTGGCACCGATGGTAGGACGTGGGAAAGGTATTCCCGCTGCTTCGAGTGGAAGCCCCAACTGATTAACATGTCAGCGAAGCCCAGGAGTACTGAGGAGAAGCCCTGTTTATTCCTGTCACAGCTGTAATTACATTTATAACATTACCCTTGCTAGGTGGTTTAACAGTAGCTCAACACATCTGCAGGATTTTCTGGTTCCTTTTGTGTCCTTATGTCCATGCTGTGGAACAGCACGACCATAAGTCATGCTGAAATCTTTTGCTGTTACTTGAACTGTTAAATAAGCATTGAAAATCATGATTTTAGGGAAAAAGAAATGGTTTCTTCATCATTAAAAGTAAACATATGAAAAAATAGTGTTTCTCATAATACATTTACTTCTTGTTTGATATGTACAATATTTCTCCTCATACTCTCTGTATTATGCTGGCAAACCTGTTTTAACCAAATTAATAGAGGTGTGTAGCTTAGTTAATTCTCTTGCTAATAATGTACTTGACTCAATTGTAAACCTTCCAGTTTTTACCCATAATAACTTTTATTAACAGTCATACATTCCTCTCATTACATGTCTCCGGGGGACTGGTCGTGTCATGTTAACTGTATTTTAGGCTGTCAATTGTAAAGTGAAACTGGGCTGTGTAGTTCTTACTTACCAGAAAAAAGCAGTGGATGCTTTTCAGTTTGGTGCTGCAAAGTCTGAAGTGTCCAGCTGAGAGTGTGCTTATACCACGGTACAGTGTGAAGATGCACAAACCAGTTCAACACCTCGTGTTTGGTAGTTCTGAGTTCTGCAGAAGCTAATTTAAGTTTTTGGAAATCTTATGTAAACTTGATTTAGCTAGAGATTTTTGTTACAGTAACTGGGTTGCTTTTGTTGAGTAACTTCATATTTTTGCAAGGCTGTGCTGTGTATGCATAATACCAGAAATGGTGTCCAGAGAGAAACTCAGTATCACAGAGTTCATAAGAGAGGCAAAGGATAGGGATGAGAAGAGAGAAATTTCTTGCCAGCCCTCTGAGTTGATCTCATTGATCTTAGAGGTCTTTTCCACCCTTAATGATTCTATGATTGCTATCCACTCCCCTGGTCTCCTTCCAGAAATAGCCCACTTTTATTATTTACTTCTCGTGGTTAATTTTGTGAGGTGTGTGGAAGGTCTTCATCTCTCTCTTCTGAGGGAACACATTTATTTGAAACAACTTTAATTTTCAACCAGTTAGCTGTAAAAGTAAAAATCATCTGGAGATTCTTTCCATCAGCAGGTATGATAATTGGTGTTAGCTGGGAGATATGTGGACTGCTTAGAGCTGTTAAACCAGCCAAAGTGTGTTTGAGCAGAGTAAAATCAGAAGAAGCCTCCTCTAAAAGAATCAGCTGGAAACAGATATTTAAAGATTAATTTCCTTGATGTCTTTTTCTGGGAGGCCAGAGAATTCCCAGGCAGGCTGAAAGCCCAACCATCACTAGTAAGCTTGCTCAACAGACATATTCAACATGCTCAATTGTTAGGTTTTTTGTTAATAACTGGAATTACTCAGTTATTCTAGAGAAGATATCTGTGAGGGCGGGGGGTAGATTCTTGTCTTTGGGAGTGTAGTTTTGTTTTTTTTTAATCTGACCATTGTTTCCTGCCTTCCTCCTGTCCTTTGTAAGTGGTGGGTGTGGTGCTTGAGAGGTGGGGAGTGTATATGGATTCTGCTTTCACTGTAAGTGAGGAGTACCAGGCCTCTGACCTCTGAGAAGTTTGACCTGCCAAATTGAGAAAACTTACTAAAACCTGTATGTGAAAAGTCTTTTACTAAAGAGTTAGCACAGATTTGGTCCAGTGTTGACAAGAAGTGCATGGAGCTGGGGAACTGTGACTGTATAATTAATCATCCTGTAATGACAGTTGATGTCACCTAATTACTTATACCCAAAACCCTGCTTGGCCTGGCTTGTCCAGATGTGTGAGAGTGAGGTGACTCCTCTTTTCAACATGTGGACCCTGATGCTCCTGTTAGTCTTGGCCAGTGTATTGTTGAACTGATTTTGATGTGTAGAAGTACTTAAGTAATCATAATCTGAAGAAGGTGTAACCTTTTAACCTCTAACTCTGGAATGATAACTAACTGGTTGGAAGGATCATCCCAATGTTACTGCTGACTGTAGTTGCATGAGTTGGTCTCAGATGTCTTTGAAAAAATATTCTCATGTGTGTTCTGAAATCTGTTTTTAGTGGTAGTATTGTCCACTTTATGGAGTATGCTTGAAGTTTAATTTGCTTTGAATAGAATTATTGCTTTCACAGTCTTTGCCAGCTTCATTACCTCCAGGTAATATTTTCTGATGGCATCTTTTTAATTGCTATTTCATCACTCAAGTTGGTTGTTGTCTTTTTTTCCCCATTAGCAATTTTCTTTTCCCATGTGGAGTGCATGACCACTTTGAGGCAGGGGAAGAGATGTTCTTGTGTATGGGAGGAGCATGGGGAGTCTCCCTCCTAATTTAATTTTAGGGTCAACTGTGATTTCTGGCTCCTGCTTATGCCCATGGCTCCTTTTCTCTTCTCTGTCTTCCTCTTTCTTTTTGGAAATGTTTCAGTAACGTTACGGGGACGTGTGGTTTTATTTTAAGCACACCTGCCTTGTTATGCATTCTTTTATACTGTGAGAATCTGAAACTGTGAAGAAATGAGTTTTTCCTACTGTAATGTGTTTTTATGATGTGCAGGGATTTTTTTCATGAATAAACAAACAGCTTTCTTCTTACTTTACAAGATACAAACACGATTTTCCTTGTTATCTGTTGCTTAAACTCCAAGCACTTACTTCTGCACTGTGAGTGCTTATTATGTATGTCTTTGACTCTTCAGATCCTTGTGCAGGCTGAAAACAGTGGGTCAGAGATTCTTTCATTACATGCACAGTCTTGGTCTGCAGTGTCAAAACTATTACTGAGAGAGAATCCTTTGACCTGTGTATGATGAACTCCTAATCTGAATTCCTTGTGGACGTGTGTCTAAGGCATATGAGTGGTTTTAGTAAGTGCTAATTGGCACTTGGGGTTGCAGTTGCAGCACTGTACAGGGGCACATGTGCAGTTTTGTCACAAGGAGTTCATTTTTTCTGATTATGAATTGCATTTTTGCTGCCACCAGTGATATCTTCTGGGTTCCTGTTTCGAATCCTCCACCTTTGAAATGACTTCTGCATTAGTCTATGATGCTGCAATGTTACCAGAATTGGGGATGGGATATTCTAAAACCCCTGTTTAGAATCCAAGTACAAGTCCAGGCTAAGAGGCTTTTGGTTCTGCTCTGAAAACTAAGTAATACCAGGCAGGCAAGGAGAAAGGCGTGGTACTTTTCTCTGTGCTGCAGTCCTCTGTGGAGGTGTGATGCCTTTTTGAAGAATCATTGACCTTGCTGGTTGCTATGTTTGGAAGTTTAATTCTTAAAATAAATAAAAAAAAAAAGGTCAACAAAATTGAATTCTAAGGTGGTATGACAAGGCTTGAGACTTATTTGGTGTCAGGGCTAAAACTGCTTATTATGAGCATGCCTGGGAAACTTCGTGATGTAGTGTCTTATTTCTGCTGCTCTGTACATATGGGGTACTAGCTCACTGTTGTAATGGAATCATCTTTTGTAATAACACATTCTCCATAAATGTATTTAAAGAAGAAAAAAGAAAGTAGGGGACCACGAAGCTCCTTTGAATTGGATGAAGCTTAAGGTGTTCGTGCACCTTGTCAGCTTCCTAATTATGTTAATACCCAAATAGTCACCTCTGCAGTGTTGGCTGTTGGAAAACCTGCTTGAAGCTGGATTTACAGCACGTGTCTTTAATTTCTGCACAGAATGTGGTTCTCTCAGGAGGATCCACGATGTTCAGGGACTTTGGACGACGACTGCAAAGGGATTTGAAGAGAGTGGTGGATGCGAGATTGCGGCTTAGCGAGGAACTCAGTGGTGGTCGGATAAAGGTATGTAGAGTGTCTCAAGTGCAATAATTGCATGAGTAGTGAAGGAAATCAAGGGTCAAAATTTGCACCTCACTAGTGAAAATACGCTTGTAAAATCAATAGTATATGTTTATGTGTTGTTAAATGTATTGGTACCTTTGCAGTGTATGACATGTTTTTACAATAGTCTTAAAGTTACCGTGAGCAGTTCTACTTTCCCTTCTAGGAGATGTGGGACCTTAGCAGTAGGCTAGAGGGATTTAACTTTTGTGTCCTTCATCATAGTTATCAGAAAGAGTTTTACAACATGGTCATCTAGAGAACATGTCAGACTGAGTAATAGGTGTGAGTTAGTTATTTGAATGGAGGGTTGAAGGTGTCTGGGTCTGACCATGTTAAGTTTGTAAGGATCTTCCCAGAAATTGTAAACCAACTAAATATGAACTGTTTTTCTTAGCCCAAACCAGTGGAAGTACAAGTGATAACACATCACATGCAGCGTTATGCAGTTTGGTTTGGTGGTTCCATGCTGGCTTCAACAGTAAGTCTTTTTATCAAAATTCTTCTTAATTTTTAAATTTTTGTGGCATATTGAATTCTGGGTATATTTGATCTGAGTACTAAGTTTTAAAACTTTTCATTGTGACAGCCTAAACTGTGTCACATTCTGGAATCCTTAACCCAAGTTTTATCTCAGTAAAATTTGTACAGGGCAAGTGGGAGTTTTACTTGCGTAAAGATATTGTGATTTGACATAGTTCTGAAGTAGTTTTTATATGATAGTTGTAATATAGTCCTTTTATTCTTAAAGTTAGCACTAGAGATAGTTAGCACTTCAGGAATATAGGATCCAAATCAGTGGTCTTAAGTGCAAGGGAGAAGCAAATACAGGAAAATGGGAGCAATTCCTGTCTCCAAAATGGGATTTCTCATTGTTGTGTTTAAAAGCAGTTTCTGACCAGACAAACTTTTCTTAATTAATTGTATTCATATCCTAATGTTTCTCATTTTATAATATTTCAAAAATGTAATTACCATGTCATAAAGCTGCAAGTTACAGAAATGTTAAAACATTATTTTTATTTGTTGTTTTTTTTTCTACTTGCTATGTTCTTACGCTTTTGAGGGGATTTGTTTTATATTTTCATAGCCGGAGTTTTTCCAAGTATGTCACACCAAGAAAGACTATGAAGAGTATGGCCCTAGTATTTGTCGTCATAATCCTGTTTTTGGAGTCATGTCATAGTGCTCATCCAATGGAAATAAGATCTCTTGATATTTGGTGGTGGAGAAACTCATGCAGTGCAGAGGAAGGCAACAGACACTGTAAATACTGAAGCAAGATGTGATTAACTCTTGGAAGCATTTGGATCACCATCGTGCACTAAAGCACAACTTACAGCCCCAAGTCATTTCAGTACGAGCCATTTCTCTGCTGACTACTCAGAGCCTTTCCTTCTTTCTTCCTAAATGTGAGGTAATTGAAAATAGGTAAGTCTTGGTTTAGGAGGTTGTGCAAATACTACTGAAACTGAATCTAGAAGAATAAGGCAGTGTTTTACTGCTTGTGGAAAGATTTAAACCTTTCCCACTTGTGCCCTGAGTTTGCAATCAAATCTTTAGCAATGGAGCACTAAATACCACATTGCCTTTAGGGGAGTTGGAATGGTACCTACCCCAATGGAATAGATTGCAGGATTGGGACAGTACTTTGTAAATGTAGGTTTTCATATAATTTTGTATTTTATGATATTGTTAGGGTGAATTGATGACTAGTTCTAAGCACGAACAGCTATCAATGTCATGGAGTGATGTTATGCATTTCCAGGTGTGAGGCATGTATTGGAGTTGTGCTGGTATTTTTTTTTGGGGGGGGGGGAAAGCCATGTATGATAGAAGTTGACCTGTTCATGTTTGGATGACACAAAGTGGTTTACGGTATTGTATGAAGTTTATAATAGCCACTGTTACTTTGTTTTGAATTTTCTGAAACTGTTTTATAGGAGATGATGTTTTGTTTTGATGTTGGTGAGTGGTGGATGACACACGGGCCTTGCACCAGTGAAATAAAAGCTGTTAACATGTTTATGAATGTTTGTGGTAGTCCTGATTTATGTACTCCCCTGCTTCATCTCACGGGGTCAGCTTTGCATTTATATGTCAGACTATGTGGAATCACAGTAACACTGAATTTGAAGGGACCTCTCAAGATTTTTAGTCCAGGCTCTTGCTCAGTGCAGGGCTCACTTCAAAGTCACCTCTGGTTGCTCAGGGCCACTATAGAGTCTGTGGATGGAGATTCCTGAACATCTGGGCAACTTGTTCCAGGGCTTAACTACCCTGTTATGGATGCATGTTCTTCTGTTATGGACACAATGTTAAATCTAATAGAGTAGGAAATCCTACCTGTTCTGTCTGTGCCGATATTTTATCTGATCTCTGTCAGCAGAGCTTTTGGACAGTTTGTGTAGCCAAATAAGAATTTTATAAAACAAATCTACTTGGTTTTAACTGGCATGGAGGAATTGAGATCAAGCAATTATCTGCTCAGCATAAATTAGAAATTAAACAAAATGGGACTCCATGACTCAAACCTGCTTCCGACTGCTTTTGAACTTAAAACTCAGCTCTCAGGGGTAAAACATTGAAGCACACTTTGCTCAATCTCTCACTAAGAAATAAATGGGTAATCTAATACAAAGTGTACTGTTTCAGTTTGTCCCATCCAGTGTTACCTCAGCTTGTCTGTGTTTGAATCTGCATTTCAAGTTTGTTGCTGCACTGCTGGCTATTTAGGATTTTGGCCTGTACAGGAAAATCCAGACCCATAAGCACAACGTGGCTGGAGTCAGGCTTCAGAGGAAGATTCACGTGATTGGTGCACTGATGAAGTGTGGGCTGAGGCACTGGAATGCTCCTATGGTGCTACAAAATAGGGAATGCTGGAGAAGTGGCAGTTGTATGTGACCTGAAAGGTTATGTCCAGGCATTGAGGTATCTTTAAGTTAGCAGGAAGTGGTACTTTTTGCTAAAAACTTCTGACATAAGGCATGGGCACCCATTTTTTTGGGGGGGGGGAACTTATTTCAAAAAACGAGCAAGACTTGCACTGAAAACAAATGAGGAAATGTGTTCATGTTTACTCTTCATGAAAGAACATTGATAGTAAGAATACTAATAGGGGATGTTTGAATGATCTGAAGCTGAATTTCCCTGTTGTTCAATTTTTTGGAAGGCTGACCTGCCTACCACACTGCAGACCATGTGAGTTTAAAATAGTCTACAATGCAGTGGTCTGTTAGATTGGCTCACCATTGTTGGTGAAACTGCAAATTTATGAATAGAACAATGAGCTTGGACCTAAACTGGTCATGAACTTTGCTGCAGCTTTCTTAATGAATCTTGCAAAATTGGTTCCTCTGGTTTGGTTTTTTTGTTGTTGTTTTTTTAATTGGCTTGTAGAATGCCTTGAAAGTCTGTTGAAGAGCACTCCAAAGATGTAGATCAAAGGCATGGCTTCAGTGGTGGAACTGCATGGAGGCAGAGCCAAGGTAAGCTAAACTCCAGCAAGAAGTTCATTCTGATCTGCATAGCTATAACTGGGGCTTCTGATGTTGTTGAGGGTTTATACTGTGTGCCCAGTAGAAAAAGGGATTACCTGTCCCCATCAACCAGTGACAAGATGATGTGTTTTACCCTTGATTTACTATGACTTGATTTGAGTCAATGCTGTAGAAGTGGGAGGTGTTGTTTCCTGCTACCAATCTTCTGAGCCTTTTCATTTTTTTCAGTAGTATTTAAAAACACTTAAGGCTTTCATGAACCTGATGAGCATTGAGCATATGTTCAGTGTGGTACTTTCAATTAACTACAATTAGTGATGTCTTGACGTGAACTGGAGCACTGATCTTTCTGTAAATAATTCATTCTTTATGAACACTGGGTTATCCCTCATCTGGAAAAAATTACTGTTGTGTCAAACAAGTGTTGGAGATGGAACAAGCGAAAACCTTATTAAAAACCAGGGACACTGAGCAAGAGATATGCAGCCTCCAGCTTAATTGGAAAGTGTGTTGCATAATATTAAGAAGTGCTGTGTTACCTTCAGATAGTTACAGAGAATGAAAGCTCAGGCAAAACTGTGGAATAGCCAGTTACCTTACTTTCATACACTGGTCTTTAGCAAGAGCATTTTTGCAAAAGGTAATGAAAAACACAAAGAAAGTAGTGATGGGGAGTGTCTGTATAATTTTTCAACTTCTTAGGTTTCTTTTCTGCAAGTTAAACATACATGATGGAAGAAAGAGGCCAAAAGGTACGTATTCAAATCTTGCTTTTGTGGCCACTTTTGTTCTTACTGTTTCACATCTGACGATTCCCCTGTGAACATTCAGGGCCTGATCCAAAGTCAGTGGAAAGACTTCACTTTGGCATTATTGATCCTGTAGTATTCCATATTCTTTTCCATTTGTTACTGCCCCTTGCTGTGTCAGTCTTGGCCATGTCTGCATCATTTCAGGCAGGTCACTTCATTTCTGTGTGCTTTTTCCTGACCTTTTCCTAGGGACTGCCTCTTAAGCAATACCTTAGTGCCCAGTGTGTCTGCTCTGACATAAGTGTCAAAGCCTTAGGTGCAGATGTCTGACATGTTCACTTTGACTTCAAGGAGAGTAGCAGATGTATATTCTGAGGGCAAGTCATCTTGTTCTGGCAGATGCATCTGAAACAAGTTGGTGGACTCATCCTTTGGCAGTGCTTTCTCCATTCAGTTGCCTATAAAATTCTGTAACGTTGCATCTAATTCTTAAAGTCTCAAAGTTAGAGGGGGGAAAAAAATATCCCACCCTGGTTTTAGTTTCTGGGCTCTATGGGTGGAACACACTGAAGCAGTGTGGCTGAGGGAGGAGGGCTGTTGCAGGTCACTGCACTACACCCATGAAAAATGTGGAAGGATACTGCCCTGCTGCTTTAGCTTCCAAATGACTTGAGGATTTTTACCTTAATGCTGTTTAAATGAGCAACCTCTGTCATCCTGCTTGTGTGTTGACAGCTTTATTCTCACCGTGCCAACTTATGTGTTAGTTACACTTTCTGCCTGTTTTTATGAACGAGTAACTGCTGTAAAGTGCAGCTTTCTCACGTGTGAGATAAGGGTGAGCTGGCACAGCTGTTTTGATGTGCCTGGGGACACGCTGAGTGCCGTGCTGTGATCTCAGGGCTCAGCACAGGGCTCTGGGGAGGCAGCAGCTTTCTCAGCTCTACGAGCACTTGTCGCATCGATCAGGAAGGAGATTTTGTCCACTCCAGGCAGTGCATTGAAGTGGCTTTCCTGTCTCGCAGCACTCTCCTGCAGGGCAGAAGAAAGGCTCCTGAGGAGCCTGAGAACCTGTCTGCTGCCTTCAGCTGTTGTTGAAGTAGAGGTCAAGCTAAATCAGGACATTGGGATTATTTTTCAGCTTTCTCTCTGGTGCAGCTGAGAAGAAGAGGGAACACTTTGTAACTCTCTTAGGGGTTTAAATGAGACTTTCATTTTTTACCAGTGCATTACAATAAAAGCCTGTGTCATGCTGGGGAGAGGCATGGGCTTTATAAGTACCTGTAAAGAAACAAACTCCCTGTCACCTCTCCTGCCTCTCTACTGCTATTTCCCTTTAAGTCTTCTTGAGTTCAGCTCAAGAACATAACAATTTATATTATTAGTAATTGTTTTTTACTTATGCCTAGTTTGCAGTTTGGTGCTGCTTTGCTTCTGATCCCAGGAACCTGTTACATCTTCCCAATTCCATAGACTATTCTAAAATTAAAGACTTTACAGTTCTCAACAAACATGGTATCTCATGTTATAAATGAATATATGGGACATCATGAAGGAATTTTCCCCTCATTTTCAGTTTATCTTCTACTTTAATTAGGACAAGGAAGTGACAGTAAGGGAAGGTGTTTAACCCTTCGTCTGCATAGGAAACGAAGTGGATGTGGAAAAGTCAGGATTTTAAAAGATTTCAAAAGTCAGGAAATAGTATTTATGACAGTGATTGCCACCATATACCTTCAGTTTATGATGCCTTTGCAATCATGTGAATCTCTTCTTAACAAAGTGGTGTTCCTATTATGTCTCTTGCACATCAGTAGATAAAGGAGCACTGTGATTTATCTGGGAGGCTGCCTTCCTCTCGAGCAATTTTTGAGCAGTTTGCTGTGCTATTGTTTTTTCAGCACCCTGTGGGGTAATGATGAGAGTTTCAGCCACTTTTACAAAGGGAAAATTGTTCACTGCCTTTGACAGGTGGTATGAAAGAGAAATGTATTTTTAATGTAAAACCTGTGCTGCTCGTAATTCTGTTGCTACTGATCATCTGTAGTAGGTGCAGGAGGCAGATGTTTTGGGTTATTCCGATTAAAAATTAGTTAAAACACAGTAGAAGATATGTTACTGAGGTGGGGGCACCTCCCTGGCCCACAGAGTAGCACAGAATTGACAGCTGGGTGATAAAAGCCCCTGATCTGGACTTAAGGTGACTGAGGTTGATTTATGAGCAGGGACAGAGCCAGCCACTAGAAAATACTAGGCATGACTGAGTTCTCCTCCTTTCTCTAGAGCATCAACGTACTTCAGGGACACTTTGGATCTAGAAACAGCATTCATTTGAGGGGTGGTTGTGGTGGTGTTGTGTTACCCTCCTTCAGAGTTCTCTAACTTGACAGGACTCAGCTTTTCTAATGTGGCAGGTGATGCCTCCCTCTAAGGTACTAATCCTGTGGTAGGAACAACTGCTGAGGAACCTTCTCAGCAGGTTGATGTGGTCTCTTCTACTTCTGAGCTCTCTTGCAGTAGGAGAGGATGTGAGAGACTGGATTTAGCATCCAGGAGTGGAGTGGGCAAGTGTAGTTTCCACATCTGAACTGTTTATGCATTTGTAATAGTAATCATTGTCTAAAATTACAAGTAACGCTTGGATCAGAGAAGAGATTCTTCCACACTGCATTACCTGCCTGGCAATAATAGCTAAGCTCCAAATCATTTTGCTTTTTAAGCTTTTTCTTTCTGGTCCCGTCTGCTGAATGTGCTCTTAGGCTGTAGTTAAGCAAACTCTTTCAATGTCCTTGGCTCTTATTTTCCAGCGTAGAAACAGCATGTTGACAATGTTAGTGTGGAAAATATAAATAAGATGACTGTTTTAGTCCTTTGTGTTTATGGTCTGTTGTGATTTCACTGCATTTTGGACTGTCAGCATCTACTGCAATGTAAGTCCTCATAACTCCTTTCCAGAGAATTGATAGAAATTTATTTCTGCCCTTTGCTTGGTTGCCACCTAAGCGGTAATTTATGACAGATTTACTGTGAGGGTGGCGAGGCCCTGGCATAGGTTTCCCAGAGATGTGGATGCTCCATCCTTGGAACTGTTCAAGGCCAGGTTGGATGTGGCTCTGAGCAACCTGGTGTAGTGGAAGGTGTCCCTGCCCATGGCAGGGGGTTGGAACGAGATGATCTTTAAGGTCCCTTCCAAACAGGGCCATTCTGTGATTTCATTCAGTAATTTTGACTTGTCCATCCAGGTGCTCTTGAAGACCAACTCTGCAACAAATATGCAGAGTGAGAGTAGAAATCCTGATGTTTCCAGGTTGTGTATTCTGATGTTTATTACTCGTGCCTCTCGTTTAACAGCCTGCATCACTGGCTCTGCTCTCGCTTTTGCTGTGGCTCTCTTGCACAACATTTTTAGCATGTTTGCTCATCTAGTCGTGTGGTATGTCTATAATGCATTAGATTATATTGGCAATTAAAGGATTACAGCTAGGATATAATTATGGCCCTGTGGAATAAACTTTTCAAATTATTCTGCTGCAGTCTGTAATTACACTGTGTGTGCCCTGATGCCAAGGATTAATAGGGGGATTACAAACTGTTTTCCTGTAACATTGCAGTTCATGGATATGCTGTTTACAATTCACTGGCTTTAAGGAGCTAGTGACCTCTCATGGGAGATGTTATTAAAGGATACTGTCCAGTGGAATGTTTTTGTGTTATATTATGTTTGTTTCCTTCACTCACCTTGAGTTTATCATGCAGTGACTGGTCAGGGTAGCTCAGATTTTGAGTAGAGAGCCTTGAAATTGAAGTATTAAGGAAGTGAAAGCAGACAAGCTTCAGTAGACAGCCCTGCACTGTTAAACTCGCTCCTCTTTTGCACTCTTCTTCACACCTCACCAAGATGCTCTGGTTTCTCCATTGCCATGGAATGGTATAGGAGCTTTCATGATATGTTGTTACATATTACACAAGTAGTAGGATTTAACATTTTATTTCTGTATATCAAGAAATGATTTACTCCCAAGAACCTCTGCAGTCAGTGCTTCTCTGAAGAACTGCAGTTGTTCAGTTGCAATGAAGATAAACCAATAATGCTGCTATTTGAAATGAATGCTAATGTAACTAAGGATTGCCTTTGAAGTAGCAAAGCAGTGTTGAACTGTTGGTTGGGAAGCTTGGGCTTCTTTCTGCCAAATTACAACGCGTAGACTAAATGCCATTTAACTTTCTGTGACCTTGGATGGCTCTCTTGAATGGTGGTATCAAACCCTGTATTAATTTTGGAATGCAACATCTTGTTTCCCATGTCAGTTGTGAGTGGTTATAGCAATGCTTACAAACTAAACGTGCTCAAAGCCTTTCCCTGGCACCAAGACCTGCTTGCATGAAACAGCCTGTTCTTACTGAACTCCTCTGGCTGTGCCAGTAAAGTGGCCACATTTGGGCAGCTTTGTGGACTGGTCTCTGCACTGTGCTAATTCCTGAGCTCTACTCTGCCATTAGTTGGCTCAGTGACAGTTGGCCATGGCCAAAATGGTGCTGTGGATCATGATTACAATTTAACAGTGTAGTTGATGGCACTCCAGCACCTTGGAATGTTCCTTGGCACTGTTTAATTTACCAGCACAAATTGAACCTGTGTATTTTCAGTAGCAGAATGATGCTAAGTATTTCAAACAGGATGTTTTATTTTCTTAAGACTCCAGATCTTTGTCATGCTGTTTTTTACATGAATCTGATTTATGATCTAGGAGAAATGCTTTTGCTATAGTTGCCAAAGAAACGTGAACCTTGGGCTGTCAGATAACAATGACAAATGAAGACTTACCAGTTTATTTTGAAAAAATACAATAATTTTTAAGACAGTGTTACAGTTCTTAATGTCAGAATAAGATTTAAATGTATGGGTTGTACATATGTAACAGTACAGGTCAGCTTTATACTCTTACCTTCTTGTAGCTTTCGCAGTTTTTCATGGTTTAACAGGTTTTTTTTCCTTAGTGTTTTCATTTCACTGCTTTGCCTGAATTGCCAACAGTGTAACCTCAGTAAAGCTCTCATTACAGAGATGTATCTAGCATCTAGTTTGTCTTTGAGAATCTTTCCTCCTGATGGGAGCATGTGAGAAGGAAGAACCATCTCGCTTGACTTTTACATGGCTTTACAGAACCAGCAGTCGAACAATTTGTTCTGGAGTATTGCCACAAATAAGGCCTGGCAGCTGGTGCCAACCTGCTATGTGCATTGCATGAACATTAAAGCTCTTCTGTCTTCAAGCAGAAACTGCTTTGAAATTGTAGTAAAAGTTCTTCTTTGTCCTTCTGTGTCTGTGTGGTATTTTCCCTGTTCCGCCCTGCCCCAGTTTTCTTCTGTCTTGGACCTAAGAAGCTTGCATGGATGTTCTGATTAAATGATTAAATTAGCAAATGAGATTGGCTGTGACAAAAATGGCACTTCTCAGTGGAAAGGGGAGGACTTTTTGGGGAACTCTACTATAAATAGTTTCTTTGCATAGTCATTTTTCAGAACAAGGAATGCAATTCTCGGTATTTGACAAGAAGCAGTCTTTTGAACCGATGTGTTCTCAAATGGCTCCAAATTAATGAAGTAGTAAAACAGAATTAAATAATGCTGCTAGATGCAGTTGCCATTGTGGTTTGTGGAGCAGCAGAACAGCACTGAGAAGTAAATTCTTAATAGCAGCAGATGACAAGTTTAGTGGTGTCATTCTTTTCAAAGCCAGGCACTTTCTTTTTCCTACATTAGACTGTATGCTCATAATAAAAGCAAAAGAAAGCAAATCTCTCACGGAATGGCAATTTAAATCTATCCAGTGAGTTAGAGACCCTGGGTCAGGATTACTCCAGAGTCTTAATAACTGAAGGTAATGCTGAAATTAATTCCCCTTTCCTCTCCTGGGGCTAAATGTAGCTGGGCAACAGCTCACTACTATCATCAGTTAGACTGCACAGATATAAATATCTGAAACATTACACTAAGTAAACTGCAGCAAAGCCAACTCAGTTCTTTCCCCAGGGAAGGTCTGCTTGTTCCAATCATGATTTGTGCCACAGGCTTTTATAGCAGGACTGCAAAAATCTTATAAAAATTGTATTAAAGATCAGCCACCCTTAAACATATTAGGCTTCCAGCTGTGAGCTGATTTGTCCCAGAAGCCCAATGAGTTTTGTGTGAGGTTTCTAATTTTCTTAAAATCTTCCTTAATGGTGTCTGTTATTATAGTAAAGCTATTTCTTGCTCCTGGGTGTGTACAGAGCAACAAGCAACATGATTAAATGCATTTTGGGGTCCTGGCTGTAGCACTTAGCGATTCCTGAGCCATTTTGTCTTCAGAAGCAAAAAGGGAACTCAGCTCCAGCGAGCACACTTTAATTGTTCAAATAGGTACATTAAACTTTTACGCTTGAATAATAAATTATGTGGAAGAGAACCTGCAGCTACTCTTTAATCTTCTCCAGCCACCACCAGAAGCCACCAAGCAGATCAGCAGCACAGTGGCACCATTCAGGTACCTTCTGATCACATCCAGAGGGTTGGTGCTCACAGGTTGCCTTCTTCAGGGTTGTGTTTTGCCTTCTACTGCCTTCAGAGGGGTAGTTCTTTAGGTCCTGGTGCTAGCTATCCCTTGAACCAGACACCCTAAATAAAGCATTAATGCCTTTTTTTTTTCCTTTTCTTTTTAAAATGAATATAAGAAAAGAAAAGGGCTGGCTAGAGTGGAAAAAAATAGTATTGTAAATAGCTTGGTTACAGTATTTTATTATCAGGCAAAGTGTAATAAGTGACTCATGAACTGGAGAATGAACATAACAGGCAAGGGCACTTGTACAGTGTGGGCATAAAAGTAAAAGCTGCCTTTCTTTAAATGAGGAAAGTTTAAAATAAATAAAAATAATCTGTTTTCTGCATTCACCCCATTCTGGCCTCGGCTGAAATTCCCAATAGCATATCCAAGCAGTATCAATTAAGAGGATGGTTTCTGGATTAGCACAACCTGGAGTTGAATTTGGATCAGTTATATCAGGGAAAGGCACAGTCCTTAAGCAGAACCTCGTTAACTTTGACTATCCCAAAGTGGTATCAATTTAGTGAACAAGACTTAAGGAGGATTCATGGTGAGCTGCTTGGCATTTTCTCAGCCACATTAGGTTAGTCCAGAAAACTAGTTTTGATAAGCACTTTTTCATGACAGGAGTCTTTTTTTTTTTTTTTTTTTTTTGTGAGGAAAATAAAATATTTCAGTCCCCAAACGGAGATTGTTCTTTCCAAATGATGCTAACATAAATATTATAAATCATATGATGGTTAAGCTGCACTTTGGCTGTGATTTGCTCTAGTTGGGGTTTTCCTTTCCTTTTGGAATAGAAGCATTTCCAAGATTTCTCACTAGTGTTTTTCCATCCTGTTTGTTTTGTTTTGTTTTGTTTTGTTTTTTAAGAAGTTTTCATTTGAGAAATCTTCTTGAAAGTTTGGTCAAAGTACTGTTTTGGTTTTGAGAGCAAAACTCCACAAAGCCCAATATTGTGACCAGTATTTTGTACTGCCAGAGATGGACTCAGCACACCGCCAGACCTTCACAGCAATAATTAGCAACAGATACTAATATTCTTCAATGCAGATGATCTCTGATATCAGAATGGGAATGGTGAGTGCTGACTAGGAAGGCAAACATATGGCAGCCTGGCACAACTGCTCAACACGAACATCTCTTGCTCCAGATCTTTGTTTTCTGGTCTTGTTGAGCATGCTCTCAGGTTTTCCAGCTCCATGAAGGGCAGCAGGGTGGAGCTGGATGCGAGCAAATCCACCTGGAAGGGGGGTATTATAAAAAATTTGTTACTTTACAGTTGTTCCTTCTCCTGAAGGTTGTTGGCTGTCAAATGAGGAAAACAGTCCTCATGTTCAATATTCTCAATTCCTTAGCAGATATTCAGGTAACTCACTGTTGTGTGCTGAGAAGACGGGGTTATAATCCTGAAATGACGTCCTGCTTTTTAGGACAGAATTCATCTGTTCCATTATATGATTCTGGGATACCTGAACCTGAGCTCATCAGTTTTGGCTCCCTTTGCAATCCAAAAAGAGAATGTGCCCCTGAGTACAGTTCACACCAGTCTGGAATGGGTCAGAGGAACCACTCTGTGGCACTGCCTGTTTCTTTCCATGCAGTTAGATCAAGATATGCAGCTGAACCTGAATGAGAAGAGTTGTCTTCCTCGAAGCTCAAATCTGTGTCACAAGCTTGGGCTCAAATTTTCTGTTGGTATATGTGGTTTCTGACAAGGACAGACATTTGCTAACCCTTCTTCAGAAACATCAGGCTTTTATTGAGTCTTGAGAGGATCAAGTTAGGACTGAAACCTCTGAAAGGCTGAGAAAAGCTGTTTACTCCTAGAAGCAGGGAAAGAGCCTGCAATTTCCTAATGAAATTTCTGGTAATGTTTTCATGTTACCCTGAATTTGAGTCGATTCAGACATCCGTTTACCAATTACCAGCTGATTGCACCACTAAATTGAGTGTAACCATCACAATCAGATAAACTGTGAGTGTTTATTCTTTCCATACATCCTTTCTTCATTATTCAGTTGTGCTTTGTGATGCTGTATTTTAGCTGCCTGATGTAATTTGTGTGTCTGAATATTTTCAAAGGCACTGGGTTGATGTGCAGTGTCAGAGCTGAGGAGGTTCATTTCTCATTGCTGCTGTTTGTGACAGTACTGCTTATGTTTAAAGATTTTCTTTTGACATCTTTGAAATCATTTTTCTCCTGGACTGTAGCTATTCTTGGGTCCTTCCATGTTTGTGTTTCATAATTCTGCTTTTAATGTTATTTTGCTTCTTATCTTCACTGAGCTATCAGCATCCCTTTCTTCTAACAAACTGCTGGAATGATTTGCTATATTGTGATTTATCAAGTGCTAGGGACATCAAGCAAGGCATTTATTATAGCTTTGTAGTTCAATAATAGGGAGTTCAGATTCCAGAATTCAGTCTTCTTATCTTAAAGGCAACTGTTAGTCCATCAGTGACTGTAATTCCTGTTCCTAGGTCTGTTTTTGTTGGCATTGAAAGCAAAGAGTAAACTCCTAAATAGCTTTATGAATTCATTCTGTATCATTTGTGATTGCTTTAACCTATTCCAAACAAAGCACTAGAGCTTCTAAGAAAGCCACACTATAGCTTTGCTGCTGGCAGCCTTTTAAACAGCTGGCTTGTTTGTTTTGACATCTCTGGTTACCTGTGGTATTGATGACAAGTATTGACAGGGTTTTGAATGACAGTAGCCAGCTCGATGGTCCTAGTGTTCTTCCACAAAGGTGATGTGGTGCTGAAGGTCTTGATAAAAGCTGTGTTGTGGTTCCTGTGGTGTTGCCCAAGCCCCTGTGCCATCTGTTCACTGTTGGTGTAGCACGAGCAGAGGTAAAGAAGAACTTGGAAGTCCCAAGAATTCCCTTCAGAAAAATTTAAAACTTATAACTGACTAGTGCCAAATTCATTGGTCAGAGTTCAAAAATGAAGCACCACTGTGGTCAGCTTAGCACTTGCTGTTCAGGACATTTGGTCAACTGCAGCTTGGTCATGTTTTCATTGGCGCTATAAAATCGAATGCAGTGCTTCCATTGCCTGCTCTCAGCTCCTGTGTGATGGTTTTTATTATACACTGGCCATCTATCATTCAGGCTATTCAGCTGCACAATATCCAGCTATTTGCACTGAAAATTGCTGCCAAGTGTCCTGTTGTTTCAGCCAGGTTTGGTTCTCAAGGTCATTACCTGTCTGATCCCCTCATGTTCTGCAGTGAACGACAGCAATTGCCATTGACATCAGACTGCTGTAAGTCAACTGCCTCTGAACTTTGAGGTGCATCCCAAGTTCCTCATCACAGAGACATGACTGAACTGGTGAAGGTAAGTTAGCCCATTAAGAATGGCTCTGGAGAAACAAAAGCCATGTGCTGTTACCTCAGTTATTTGTACCATTATACCTTGTCTTCAAGCCACCTCATGAATTGTATGGTTTGAAAGGGCAGGCTCATAAGAGAGGACGACATGTTCCATGTCACAGGAATGACATCTTCCACTTACATGTGGGGGTTTTTTTTGCAAGTTGAAAACTGTACAGGGTGACTAAATATTTTGATGGCCTTTTCACAGATGGAGGAACGAAGGTAGAGGACAGTAAATGACTTGCTGTAGAACACACAAAGGGTTGTTGTGGGTGGTGAAGTATCAAAGATTCCTCTCCAGACCCAGACTGGAGCATTTTCCCTGCTTACACACAGGGCTGTTAATATTCTTTTACTCTGGGCTGCCATTGTTACTCTGAGGACAGGCTTCTAATTAAATTGTTTACAGATGGGTGATTTGCTGGGCTACCCACACAGTGTCTTGATAAAACTGGCTTTCCTAAACGTGTAGGGTGTTATAGTAAAAGAGGTCTTTCAGCTGCATTGATTAGGAGTGCTAAGCACATCACAGGGCTTTTAGGGCCTGTGATGAAGTTTTCCCTGTGATGGCACCAGGGAAGCTGCAGCAGCTCAATCTGCGCTCGCTCATCCTGAGTCACGTCAGAAACAGCACCAGCAGCTCAGAGTCCTTGTGGGCTGTATTGATGTTTTCAGGACAACACCACCTTCTACGTATGGAAATCCATCACGTGGATTTCCTGTGTGCTGTAATGGTGTCCTCTGAAAGTGCACAATAGCTATGGGATGTCAGTGGTTGTAGCAGACCAATATTTCATGGATCAGTGTTCCTGAATAATGTTCATTTATTTGTTTATTTGTTGGCAGCTTTAGAGCAGTTTGTGAGACACCAGCCTGCACCCGGGGGTAAATGTCTCTTACCTCTTTGGCTGGGAAGGATTTTAACAATAGGTGTTCTGGCAGCGAGGTCTGGGATGTTTGGGAAATAGTCACCTATGGAAAGCATGCACTGGGGGGAAGGTAGCAGCCAGGATCAAACAACTGTTGTTTTTTCCAACCTAGAAATAGAAGGGCAACAATAGTGGCTGCAAACAGGATCTCCTGTCACTCACTGGTTCTGGGCAAGGTGTTTCAGTTTCATCCTCTTACTTGGAAGCACAGTGCAATTCTGTTAGTCAAGCTGTTATAATGCATCAGGCATAACTATAGGAGCTTTCTTAGGGAGTCAAAAATAGTGTTAATTCACTCAAATGGCTGCGTTAGTCTGGATTGTGTTGACTTTTGAACACAGAGGGTCATGGGGCACAGAGAGATGGGGAGGAGGGTTGTGCTGACATTTGTGGGCACCCAATGCTGTTTTCTCTGCATGCCTTTGCTCCACAGGTACTCGTGCCTGCTGGGTCCAATTCTGTATCCATCATCTTTTGGAGATTGCAAGGTTTATCACAGCATTACATTGTGTCCTGCAGTACTTCTACAGTCCTAAGCGAGGACCTGAGTTGCTGTGCAGTTTCGTAATGTGGGAGAAGATAGATACACTGATTTATCCCATGTGATCCATAGGGAAAGTATTTTTATTGCTCTGTAATTTTCCCTAGGGAACTTGCTAAAAGTTCAAATGTTTTTTAAGAGTTGATTTATTTGTTGTGCTTAACTTGGATGAGATGGTCAACAGATTTAGTTTTCTTAGTTCTGATGAAAAAAGTTCATATGAAAAATTTCCCAGCTGCCAACTACCATCATGAACAGTCTTCATTAGCCTGTTGGCCTCTGCTTTCTGGGTGATTTTAAATCCTTAGTGTAGTGTTGAGATCCTTACATTACACTTGATAATTTAAAAAAGTTCCAAGCTTTTGGGCAGTTCATTTCATGAAGTTTTAGCCAATGTAAACCATTTACTCCTTAGCTAACGTTTGTATAAGCAAACTGGATTACACACTCTGGCTAGCCTACAAGGTGCAAAGTCATGGATACTGGGCAGAAATTTTCTTCATTACTCTGATTTTTGGGTAAGTAAAATGCTTCTGGTATGTTGCCAACCATTTTTTTTCCAGGTCATTTTTATTTAATGTATCATAGTGCTTAATCCTGCTACAGCTCTCCCTGAGCTGAATTAGGAATCCCTCTATGCTGTAACAATTTATTTTGAAAGGATATATTAGTAATAGTTCTCAGAAATGTGAAATGTCCAGGTATTAATAGGGATGCTTTTTCAAGGATTTTGGAGATGGTAGAAAAGCTGTCATGCACCTCAGTGCACTTTGCTTGAAATTTAACTGGGGCACTTGATGGAAGTGGGAAGGTAACCCAAGGGCCTGGACTTGGTTTGCTTCCTTCATTTCAGAAGTGGGTGGGAATCAGCAGAGCAGGGCTTTCAGGCAGTGTTGATAATTGGGAATCTGATGGACAGATGTTGCCATTTTTGTATCCCCTTTATACAGTCAAAATGTGTCTCTCATCAGCCTTAGCAGGATCCCCAGCTTTCAGTAATGATTCCACCTGTCACTGTCCAGTGCTCACTGTCCCACTGGAGATCAAATACAGAATAAAATGTTCCATAGTGGTTTAAACTGGGTCTGGGAAGGCTGCTTGGTCCTCATTTTATAATTTTTGTATCTGCAGAAGAGCACAGTTTAGGAGAGGTAGTGGGGTAGAGGATTCAATATCCAAGGGGATCAATATCCAGGTTGTTTGGGAAAGAGTGGTTTCAATTCTTCTCTGCTGCCTGTATAGAATCCTGAACCTGATAGGTGTGAGTAGCAGCTTCTGGTCAGTGCAATCAGGAAGAGCTAAAATACAACCCAGTGTTTGATGTATAGCTACAGTTTACATCCCATTTAGGTCACATATACAATAACACTGTGCATAGAAATTCTACAGATCACACAGCCCACTGCACCTTTTCCCAACCACAGGAATGACTGCATAGCTGTTGTCTTTTATGATTAACAGTTATGTCTTTGGGTAAAACAATTATAGTAAGAAAACCCTTTGGTAAATGGTTAGAGGTAGCAGGGTGGTGTGGTGTGGTGTGCTTTTTTTTTTTTTTTTTTGAAAACTGCATTTAGAAAAATTCAAAATTCCGAGGCCAGGACAGGGAACGTTGCAGTGAGCGGCACCAAACAAGCAGGGAAAAATAGCTCAACACATCTGTAGAACAGCATGTTTTAGTTCTGCCTGTGTGTACCAGCCAACAGCTCTTATTTACACCTGCCCCAGAGTCTGTCAGTCCCGTGCCACAGACAGAACACACTGTCCACTGTGTTGAACAGCCTCTCTGTTGTTGTATATTCATCCTGTGCTACTTGTCAGCACACAAACCACACTCATCTAACACCTCATTAGCATCCAGATGCCCAGGCAGAGGGATCTTCTGTCCCAAGAAAGGTCTCCATTATAGTCAGAATTGTGCTGCCCCTTCTAGGAATCCCTCTGTCTTTCAATAGAACCAGTTAACTCTGGGAAAGCTGCTGAGTGGCAGGAGTTTTCCATTTGCTTTGCTGGGCTGTGCAGGGAAAGAGTGGGAGGAAGGAAAAAGCCACAGTGAGTCTGAATTTGTATATCCTAGCTTATAATTTCCTACTTTTTATAAGTTTGACTTTCTCATAGTTTGGTAGTCAGAAAGGACACATGACCATACAATCATAGAAAAGCTTGAGTTGGAAGGGACCTTTAAAGGTCATTTAGCCAAAGCCCTGTGCTGTGAGCAGGGACATCTTCAACTAGACCAGATTGCTCAGAAACCTGTCCAACCTGACCTTGAATGTTTCCAGGGATGGGGCATCCACCACCTCTGTGGGCAGCCTGTGCCAGTGCCTCACCACTGTCATTGTAAAATATTTCTTCCTTAAATCTAAACTGCATCTACCCTCTTGTGGTTCAAAACCATTACCCCTTGTCCTGTCTCAACAGGCCCTGCTAAAAAGTTTGCCCCCATCTTTTTTATAAACCCCTTTTAGGTACTGGAAGGTGCTAGAGGGTTTCCCTGGAGCCTTCTCTTCTCCAGGCTGAACAACCCCAACCCTCTCTTCAAAGCAGAGGTGCTTCAGTTCTCTGATCATCTTTGTGACTCTCCTCTGGACTCACTCCAACAGGTCCATGCCCTTACAATGTTGGGAGCCCCCAGAGCTGGAGGCAGCACTGCAGATGGAGTCTCACCAGTGTGGAGTAGAGATGCAGAATCCCCTCCCTCAACCTGCTGCCCACACTGCTTTTGATGCAGCCCAGGACATGACTGGCAGTGATGGTGGATGATAATTTAAATTTGCAACTTCTTATAGTGGAATAATGAAGAAACTTTAGGTTTTGATCTGGCTGAAGACAGGCAGGAAAGTGAATGTGAAGTACAGCCTGGCAGAGTTGACATTGCACAGCATCCTACCCCATCCTTCAGCTGTCCCTTCTGCCCTTCTGCTGTGCTTGACCTCACAGCCTCCTCTTTGGATTCAGTGCAGTAACAGGAGACTGTGTTTGGTAACCAGATCCAGCCCAAATTTCCAAAGGACCCTGTGAGTAAAGCAGAGATATTTGTGAGAGCCTTCTTGTGTGTTTGAATGCCTTGCAACAGCCATATTGTTTTAAAAACGTTTTTGGTATTTTTTACCCACTTCTTTTCTCCTCCAACCAGAAGTACCCTGGCCTCCTAGGTGATGATAGTAACGTGTTTAATTGCATAATAGAAATAAACTGTGTAACAGTGTTTGGCCATCACTACAACACAGTAATTTACCCACTTGGCCAACTGCTTGTTGGTAGCATCCCTGTGACTCTCTGAATTAAAATAAACCAGCAGCCAGCACTAGTTTGTTAGTTATGGTAAGGGAATTAAGGTACTAATTGGAAATGGAGTGAATAAATTTGACTGGCATGAGTAGGAAATGCCTGAGGAAGCTGGCAATCCATCTATACAATGTTGCTCCTCGGAAATTCTAATTAGAGATAGCAATTGGGTTCTTTGAATTTTTTTCCATGTGCACTCCAAGCAACATGAAACCAATTAACTTCCTTATTGCATCCATACATTACTATATGTACAGAACATAATTATAGATGACATTTCTATCTGAATTTTTGCCTTTTGGCATTTAACAGAAAATCAGATAGTTGCAGCTTATTGGACTATTAGAGATCATATAGAGATGGAGGTTTTTATCTTTTTTTCTACCAGAAAGGAAATCCTAGACCTCTCTTCTTCTAGAAATTTTTTGTCCAGTGCTTGTGATTTCTCAACATTTTGTAAAACCTGATAAGGATGCACATTAATTAAGTTTAGATGAAGGAAACTTCTTTGCAGTTAATTTCTGAGTCTGACTGCTATTCTGTACACAAAGCTCTCCTTGGCTGGGAGTAGGTATTTAACCAGGATTTTTTTTGGAGGCAAGGAGACATGCAGGCCTGAGTGCACACCGAGTGCACTGTGCACATGCACACAGAGGATGAGCTGTTAACTAAAAACAAGTGTCTTCATCCAGTTTGGGATGATTAATAAATTTAACTTTTCTTTTTCTGAATTTCTTCTCTTTAAGTAGGACTTATTTCTCAGGGAAAGTTGTATAAAGCTAATAATGAAAGATTTATGGTGATTCTAATTATGTTTCCCTAATGAAGAGAAATACCGAATTGAGGCTGGTGGGGTGTTGGGAGTAGGCAGGAATAGATCTGTCTTAAGACATTGTTTTACTCTAAGCCTTACTTCCATTTATTTCCTTTGTCAGTCCTTCCTTCAAGGCTCATAAATCAAGAAGAACAATGGTGATGGCTTCTGTGAAGCAGTATCTGTTTGGGGAAACTCAGCAAAGGGTGAAAACTGGCAGAGACTGAAGTACCTGGCACTGTCTAGGTGCAGATTTCCAGTGTGAGAGACTCCCAACCACTCCCCATCATGGCCTCACATGCTACTGCCTGTGCTCCATGATGCAGAAGGAGGAAGAGGCTGTCTGCTCCCATTGTTGGATCCTTCCCAGTTGTTACCACAGCTCTGTCCTGCTCTGATAGATATGCAGACCTAGCTCTCTATTCAGACATCACCCCCAGGCAGATGCAGCTGACTGAGAAACCAGTTTCTCTATTGCTCAGTAAAGCAGTGCAGGGCAGGTGTACTTTATTTTCCTGGTAAACTGTTCTGAGTTCCTTGGCAGTGGATTAAAGCACAACATGAACCCTCACTCAGCATTTGCAGCAGCATGGTCTAACCCTTGCAAGTGCTAGATTTGGGGAGTGTGACCCCCATCCCCATGATCTGGCTTTCTCCAGGGATGTAACCTTCTTTGCCCTCAGGAAAATGAACTGTTTTCATCTTCTCTCTCACCTCCCCTGTCCCTCCAGCAGCTCTGGGGTGCTGCCTACCTGAGGTCAGGGAGAGGGAAGTGGGAGGGGTGGGATGGCTGCTGCTGCCTCACACACGGTGCAGGGATGTTACTGCTGGGTGTGTGGGTGTTGAAGAAGCAGAGACAGTGACTCAGGCCTGTGTTGGGTCCATGCTGGCTCAGGAAGGGGCTTGGGGCAGTCAGGCTGATAATGTAAGACCTGTGCCCCATCTCTGCAGGGCCCAAGGGAGCAGGTTGGTTGGTAGGTTGGCTCATGGACCAGGAATCAACCGTGAATTTGTCAGCATTCAGAGGAATTTTGAGCATGTGGAATCAATCGTTTTGGGAATGCAGAATGATGTTAATGGGCATGGCTGCAAGGGAGCAGAGGCACTGCCCTCATTAGATTCCCAGGAGTCCCTTTTCCTGGAGGAGTACTTGTTCCTTTGTCCTGGCCAGTGACTAGCTGTGTATCACAATTATCCAGTTTCCCATCTGCTAGTTAATGGGGGGATGCTGAATCTCAACACTTGCTTTCCAAAGATGGGAACTATCTTTGGCTGGTGCTGCCAGGTGTGTTTGAAGAAGTCCTGCCTCACCTCCCGGAACTGGGCACGTTTCAGAGGAAATCGAGCCATTTCTGCTCATCAGTCTCCTCCTGGTGAACCTGCAGAACAAACATCAGCTGTGTTAGGTGGACATAAAAATATTGAGAACTGTGATTATTTTTTTCTTTTTTGTAAGATGCTGAGGGAGCTACAAGAAGTGGCAAAAATTCTTTTAAGCCAGATTGGATATAACATTAAGGAAATAACCTCTAAAGTAACACCTGAGCAAGCTGAACTTAGTGTCTTACCTCTTCGTATTTATTGATGTTCCTAAAGCTATGGAGTGATAAGTGGATTTTCATGCTGCATATACTCTGTACTGCAATACTTTTCTGTAAAGTCCAACTTGCATATGTGCAGTGTTGCTCTGTGGTGCAAGAAATACATGTGTGGTACTGAACACTATTTGATGAGCTAGAGGGAGCTCTTAGACAAAGATAGGTGCTATTTCAGCCTTGCTTTCTCTCTTCATTAAACAGTAATTTTAATATCACTGACCTGTCATGACTGTTGTTTTCCAAATTTATTTTATGTCGACATTTAAAGATTTGGAATAGGTTTTCTGTCTCAGAAATTGGGTTTTGTTGATTTTGTTTGCCTGTGTGATCTTCAGAAAAAGTTTGGGCACACTGATAGGGGAATTTTTCAGCTTCCCTCACGATGAATTCCTGCTACAGTGGAAAGGCAAATATCTGTTAAAAAAAAAATTAAAATCTTATTTTGAATTCTCAAGTCAGCAGAGCTGTATGTAAGGGGTATTTTACAGTGAGAAGCACATTTGCTCATGGGATGCTCCTGTGCTCACATGCTTCCTCCTTAACAGCTGACCCAAAGCTCTTTGCTGTCTGTGGGATGACACTCTTTGGCTCCAGTAGTTTGACCCCAATTATTTCCTGCTGCAGCTGTGGTTTCATACAGGAGAAATTCTATGTCTGTTTTCTGAAAATGTTTGTGAAGACTGTAGGTTTTCTCTTACCATAGCTTCTCCCTCTTCTCGCATTTGGGTTTGGTAAAAAGATTTTGGTGCTTTCTGAATCTTGAATTAGCACTTTTCCATGTTGAGATTATCTTTCAAACACAAGCCCAGCAATGCTGCTGTTCCCAGTTCACAGGAGTTGCACTGTGAGCCAACAGTGTGCATGGAAACACGCAGGATTTCTGTGGCAAAGCCACTGAGTCCCCAAGTCCTCCTGTTTTCCTGCCTTTACTGTGTGCCTTGGATTATAGGGTTTGTAGGCTCCTTGTGACCCTTTTCCTTTCTGGTCAAGAATTTTGCTGGTTTATTTCTGAATATCAGTACCTCCATGAAATCCAGTGTGCCAAAGACAAAACAAACTCCCTGATTGCCCCGTACCTCAGCATCCAGTTTGTTGAGTTGGAGCAACAGTGAAATGTCTCAGATGTGTGTGGTGGATTCATATCTGTACATCTTTCACAGCAAGCTTGTACCTTGATCCAAGAATGTAATGTCTTAAAATTGGACTATTGGCATTTGTAATTCAAGGCTGCAGGTTACATTTTTTGTGTGTGGACATAATGGGTATCAAGTCTGAAAGATTCCTGCACAAAAGCAACGCTAAAATCAAGTGGAGCATGGAGTCCTTTTCAGTGCAGATGAAATCAATGGCTCGTTCAGCTCCAGCTGCCACACATGATGTCTCAGCCAGGTCTGTCTGTGCAGGAGGCTGGTGATGCTGGGAAGACTTTCATAGGCAGAGATTTAGGTTAAGTACCTGATTTTGCAGAGAGTCAGGTAGAACTGCCTGTGTAGCTTCACCATTGCCATGAGCCTTCTTTCTCAGGGAACAATCTGACAAAACATCATTTCTATGTTTCCATTTCAAAAATAAATGCAGTTGGGGTGAGAAATATAGAAAGAAAAATAAAAGAAGAAATAGTAATAATAATAATAATAATAATAATAATAATAATAATAATAATAATAATAATAATAATAATAAAATATTTTGGAGCCCCTGAAAACTGCCTCATTTTTCCATTTCAAAATGCTTCAAATAAACTCCATTCACCACCACTCTCTGGGCCCAGCCTTCCATCCAGGTTTTTACCCAGTGAACAGTACATCCATCCACACCATGGGAAGCCAGTTTCTCCAGGAGAGTGCTGTGGGAGACAGTATCGAAAGCTGTAGTAAGGTCTAGGTGGACACAGCCACAGCCTTACCCTCATCCACGTTGTCATAGAAGGGGATCAGGTTTGTCAAGCAGGACCTGCCTTTTACAGTCCCACACTGGCTGGGCCTGATCCCTTGGTTGTCCTGTATGTGTTGCATGATGGCACTCAAGATGATTTGCTCCATGATCTTCCCTGGCGCTGAGTTCAGGCTGACAGGGCTGAAATTCCCTGGATCCTCCTTCTGGATCTTGTAGATGAGTGTCACATTTGCTGATTTCCAGTCAGCCTGAACCTCCCCAGTTATCCAAGACTGCTGGTAAATGATGGAAATTGTCTCAGTGAACACTTCCACCAGCTCCCTCTGTATCCTTGGGTGGATCCCATCCAGCCCCATGGAGCTGTGTGTGTCTCAGTGGTGTACCAGGTTGCTGAGCTTTTCCCCTTGGGCTATGGGGGCTTTATTCTGCTCCCTGTCTCTCTCTTCAGGGGAGATCCAGCTTGAAGTGGGGGATGCTGAACCTCAGCTGTGAAAATCAGAATCACAGTCTGAAATATTTGTTCTCAACAACCTGGAGAGGCAAGGTGTGGTTTGCCCTTTCCTGTCCCACAGGAAAGGTCCTGTAGCAGGATCTGCTTTTGAGATGCTCTTTAGGAGCAGTCACTTTGGTCTGTAGGGGAGCACAGATGAAAATGAAATTTTCTTCCTTATCAACAGCCAAAGATGCTTCAGTTGGCAGCTGTTGCTGAAGTCACTTCCAATCTCATCTTGCAGAAATATGCTGCCAGTTAGCATGCACTACCTTGCTTTTCTTCCCATTACAGATGCAGCTGCCAGGAGCTGGGACTGGTCCCAGTGGGTAAACTGGCCACTGACTCTGCAAGGTAATGTGTGTATAGGACAAGAAAGGGAGAGTGAAGAGATGGAGGAATGTTTTTTTCATATGGATCTCATCCCAGACTGGGGATCCTGGACCTGGCAGGGATTTTCTCTTTTGTGTGTTGCCGTCGAGTCTGTTTTGCCTGTAAGTGCCTGCCCAGGGACTGCCCCTCCGTGGGTGTTTGTGCAGGGCTCTGCATTTCTGCAGCACAAGAAATGATGGCAGCAGTCTGGAGGCTGCTCAGGTTGTGTGGGTAGCAGTATCCACATGAAAGTCTTCCACAGGAGAGAGAGGCTGTGACAACATTCCTCAGAGCTTCGTCTGGGGATGAAGATTCACAGGGGCCAGGCTAAGAAAGGTCCACCTGGATCAGCACCAGATGCTGAAGCATATTCCCACATTCCCTGATAAGGACAGAGCTATGTAGCTGTGTGGTCCTCCTGCTTATATCATGATGCATCTGGCCCTGTGGAAGGGTCAGGAAGACTCCTAATATTGCTATAATTGTTTTCAGGCTGGTGGAGCATTGAAACTGCTCCCAAGACCCACATTGAATCTTTTTTAAATTCCCAGGTCTGGGATATCTGCCATTAAACAATCCCTTGCTGAATAGTTCCTGCCAGGGTAATGTATTCAGGTCAGGACAGGAATCTTCTGAATTGTTTATCTGTGCTATAATTAGAGTATTATACATATATGTGATGTAAATAACTAATTTTGGGGAAAACTTTTAAATGCTATTGTTGAGAGATGAAAGCCAAGTGGTGAGAGCTGGAAGTCTTGAAGCTGCCCCAGAGTTTTCACTTCACTGGTTCAGTGGAAAACAATGACAATTATATTGGGATCATTTGGTATCTGGTTTAGATTCCAAAGATTTTGTGGCAACAGTGTAAGCATCTGCAAGCAAAGCATCTGTAAGCTCTCATAGCTGATGAAGGCAAAACAGTCACTGGAGATGTCTGCTTTACGCTGGATGGAATAATTCTCTAAACTCTTGTTGAGTGGCTGTTAACTATGTTGGGGTCTTAGACACCTGGATTCCAGGTATAGAGCTATAGGTAGTCACTTAAATATAGGTTCATTCTCTGGACCTGAATTCTACTGAAAATTAATAAAAAATATAATCTGAAGAGATTGAGAACAACACAGTTGCTCAGCCTAAATATGAAAAGACTGAGAAGGAGTAGTGCTAGTCTTCAAATACACAGAAGATTACTACCAAGAATAACTTTTTGTTCAAATTCCTGGAGGATAAGATGAGAAATGGTGGATTTTGGTTGCAACAAGGAGGATTTAAAATCAACATCACAAAAAACTTGGTAATGAAACACTGCATAGGTTTACTGAGAAGGATGTTTGAGGTGCTTGTCAACAAATATGTTAGAGGAGGCTGGTTTAGATTCCTTCCAGTTCAGTGACTGAAAGGTAAGGTCCCTTTACTATTGTAATAAAATTGAAAGACAATGTATAAAACACTACACAAATGACAGCTTCATTTACAGAAACAATTCCTGCCCTGGAACTGAGGATGTCACCAGAGTGGGATAATCCCCAAGTGGAGGTTACTTGGGGACTACTGTGCTTACATTTTCCTAAGGAGTCACTGGGGTGACAGCAAGAAGAAATAAATCTTTCTGGAGCAATTGAAAGGCAGTTTGATTTTCAAAGGCTTAAGCTACTTTTAAAACAAGTGGTATGAGCATTTATGCAAGCATTTTCCCCGTTAAAGGAATCCCATCCACCATTTTGAACCTCTTAAAATCAAAATTAACCTTCTGTATGTCATGCAGAAGCAGCTGCTGGAGCTGCAAGAGTCCTGTAGCAAAAGTCTGCGTCATCTAGAGCACATGGCATCATTTGTGCTCTGTATTAAGGCTGATAAATTGCAATATGCACATAAGAAATGCTTGGATACTGGATTTTCCTGGCCAAAAAAAAAAAAAAAGGGAGAAATGAAATCTTCAAAGGCATTTGACAAGAAGTAGTTTAAGCCTTGTGGACTGCTGAAACAGCATGTTTGGGTAGGGCTATCTACTGTAGCTCTTATAAATATCAAGCTCTATATTACTGTGGCTGTGTTATCTCTGACAAGATTAAGTGCATTCCTGTCAGAGAGAATTTTCCGATAAAGATTTCATTGCCTCTTCCCCACATACAAAATGATAAGTGACCCTGATATTTCATTGCTCCACTTTATCAATAAAAATTGTTCTGGTTGGATTATTTCTGTTTGTCTCCTAATGAAGTGACATTTTGTGATGTGTCAGTCAATCCTGGACCTGAGAAAGACGTATGAACTCAAATCCACATCCTGGAAGTAGTAGTTATGTACCACACACTGAAATATGCTGTGCTGGGCTTTTAATCTGCTTTACTCATAAAAGCATAAGTCACCCATTAAAAATAATTACTGAGTTGAGGGAATAGATTATTTGATGAACCAGATTACTCACTGTGAATCATTGCATCACCTGCTAAAACAGACATATGATGGCATGGAGTTGGAGACATCAGAGCTGATTTAGGGAGTGACACCAGCAGTGTTAAATCAAAGTTACTGCTTATAGAGCAGAATATATGGTTTGCTGGATAGACATACTGAGGACCACATGAGGTCCCATGAATATTAAATATTCCATGCTGCATGTGAAAAATGCAACAGAATGGCCCAAAATATGCACAGGAACCTGAATTAATGATGGTGACTATTACCATTGTGACCTTTTCCTCACTTTCTCATCCCAGTGCATCCATTTCCAGGGCATCTCAGCAGTGTTGTGTTGAATCCTCCACACTCAGCTGGGCCCAGCACAACAGAGGCAGTTGGGATTGCCACACTGGCACAGGTGAGTTTACTCAGGATAAAAGTTATCCTTTGGTATTTGTGTAGATTGGAGAAGCTCATGGTGGCTGAGACTACTTTCCAGGACTTTTTGGGAAGTGTGGATTGCATTTTAAGAATATTTTTGTCCATGGTGATGGCTTTGGGGATGCTAGAAGGAATCAGTGGCCAAAGAAATAGGAAATCAGAATATCTGACCATTATTGGCTTGGAGTGTTAGGGAACTGCTGCAGGTGGTATCTGGTGGAGATTGTAACTAGTTCCACTTACACTGTGAACAGACCAAGGGATGTGTAAGTCCCTAAGCATGAGAGGAAGAAGGGGAAGAGCATTTAGGAAAGGCTGAGACTGGTGAGATTGTATCTGATTTAGAGTGTGAAATTTGCTGTCTAAACGGAGGCGAAGAACAAAGTGAAGAGCCAAAAAAATGGATCAAGGAGCTGTGGCTGCAGAACTGACACCATGGCATGGATGAATGACTGATTCCCTCCTTCCAAACCAAGAGCCATTGGTTCTCCTTACACCCCTGGCTGTCCTGGTGGCCTTGGACTACCTGAGTAGCAAGACCAGCCATTGGTTCTAAAGGATCTGCATCTGTTTTCATAGGTGATGTAGTTTTCATTGCCCATTATGATGTCAAGTGTGTTAAATTTATGAGGCAGTGTGTTTATTTTAATGTGCAGCATCTGCATCTCACCAGCCACATATATTTCAATCTTTAATGTAGCCATCTCGTTGGATTATATCAGTCTTGCATATTTACTCACAGTCTCTCTGAATGGAGAATTGAACAGTATCTCATGGCATTTTACTAATTAAATAGATTGTGTGTTTTGCTGGCAGTGTGTTGTGAACATTAACTTCTGAAAGCTTTTTCATTTTTCATTGTCTCATTCCTTGGCATTATGATTACTGCAATTTTATATGTGATAAGACTGTACAGCAAGTTAGACTGTACGTCAGAAATTCCTGCCTGCAGCAATCTGCTCCACGAGATAGAAGTGTAATGGGATTCATGATGTTCACTCACACTCCCTGTTCATCAGCATTTCCTCCCTCCTCTTGACTGGGGAGTTTATTTGTGTCTCTCCCTGTTCCATTTGGACTGGGGGGGGAGGGCAGTGCTCTTTTTTGATTTTCTGCTTTAACCTTGACTATGAAACGCTTTCTTATCAGGAAGCTGTTAGGTGGTGTTTCACAAAGGCTGGGAGGCTGGAGGAGCACATGGCTGTGAATAGGATATGTGCTCTCACAAGTGCTATCAAAGCCCCTGCTTCTTAGGGTGTGGAAGAAGCTGCTCCATCCCTAAACCTCCAGCTCAGTGGCACTATTCTGGCAGGGTGTGAGGCATAAAACTCCATAGCTGAGCACTTGCTTGCTCCTGGCACTGAGCGAGGTTTGTGTAGCAGTTTATAAATCCCCATGTTGCCTTTAGGTTTGGTGCTGCTCTTGCAGCACAATAGTTTTTGGACCTGTTGGGCCCATTTTCTACTGTAGGAAAGCCATGGCCAGCAGTCTGAATGGTGTTTGTATCCCCTAATTTAGGATGTCTACGTTATAAAAATTTGCTTCAACTGTATTCCACTACTGAATGGAAAAATGGTTTATCTTTGAAAAAGAGATGTGTTCTAGTCCTGATTTCAGAAAATGCTGGTGGGATGGAGTTGTCCTAAGTTTAGGGATAGTTAAACTCTAAGGTCGTGGTGGCTGTGTGTGAGCCAGGTGCCTGACCTCCCACTTTAATCCATGAAGAATCTGTTGATGGAGCCAGCAGATTGAAGAGAGTTTTTTAGCTCTGCATAAATGTAGGATGAGACACACTCATCTAGAATACTTTCTAGATTTCACTAACTGTGCAGTTGGCTCTCTGTGAGATATAAGGGGAGCTCACAGGTAGATGTCTCCACGTAGACCCTGGCAGGATGTAGCGCCCAGAAGAGACAGTGCTGGATGACAAAGCTACTGTCCCAGCTGCCGACTGCAACTGTGATGTCTGTCCCAAGGGATGGCAGGGACCTTGACAATTGTCTTTTCCAGACACCTCATATTTTCTCATCTGAAAGAGAGCCCTCCTAGAAATGCTGTTGAGGTGAACCAGAGCCTGGACATGCTTCTTTCTTCCTTGCTGATGCTTCCAAAGGTCATGGCTGCCTCCTGCCTGAGCAATGAAGTGCTATTTTTGCAGGATTACTGTACCTTGATGCTTCTTTTCACTGTATCTCCAGGAGCCATCAGTCTCCTCCAGTCTGATGAAGTACCTTGATCTCCCTCCCTCTCCTGGTGGCCTCATCTGCTGATGACATGCCTGTTCATGTGTGTATGGGTTTTGGAGCCCCTCTAAGCATGCTGATCTTCAACAATTTTCAATGCTTGTTAAACTCTTCTATTTCTTTTAGGTAGGGAGCTGCTCTTGTAAGTTATATTTTTTGAATTGATTTTTTTTGCTCAGGCAAAATAAGATCAATCAAATCATATGGCTAATAAAATTGATAAAGAACCAATAAAAGCCCAGTGACACACCATCTGGCACACTGAAGATGAATGAGAAAACCAAGCCACTGCTCAAATCTTAACCTTCCCCATCACATTAGAAGCTCATTCACACTTCATAATAGCCCAACATTTCATTTCAGCCACTGAGATTAATGCCAAAGAATACATAATCAGACAATAATTCTCTGTATCTTTCTATCCAGATGCATCGAGTGGAGTCATCAAAATAAACAGATCAACCATTTATCCACCCCCCTGTCTATATTAACTAGCACTGTAACAGCAGCAACTGAAACAGAACCTCTGCAGGAACGGAGGACCCTGCTGTTAAACAAAAGGCAGCTGGAAAGAGCAGCTTTTCTAAAGCATTGCAATTATTTAGGAGGAGACCCTCTGTTCAAGTCCACAAAATTTCAGCTTGTAACTCCTGGGGCCTCATGCTGTGGAACCATTGAGGGGCTTTTGAAGTTTTCACCTCACCCTACCAAGAAAGATGTTACCATGGACTCTAAAGCTGAGTCTGAGATGGAGAGCTGAGGTGATAGCAGTGCAGTCAGTGGAGTTGTATCTTACTAAGGGCTGATTTTGGCTTTCAAATGTCAGAAAGGAACTGAAAAGCCAAATAAGGCTTATTGGAGGTCAGAGCACTGGACAGCCACATCTATAATGTTGAGTGACCTTTTAGAATCTGAGCATACCCTTAATATGGATTGTGATCCTGATGCACCCTGAAAATATAGGATATTATTACAAATATTGACAAATTTTCAGTGTAACCATACCAGACAGGGCTGGAGAGTTCACTGCATAGTTAAAGTAGGGGTTGCTGAAGGCTCCTCAGCTACACCTGTCCCAGTACTGACCATTCCTCTAGTAACACAGGATATCATGTACACATCTGCTGAAGTACTGTGAGCTGTTCACAGTCCCAGGGCCAGGTTTCAGTCGTCTATCACTGCAAGTCCTAATCAGAGTGCTGCTCTGCTCGTGATGTGTTGGTGCAATAGATCTGCCTAGAGACACTGGTGAAGATTGCAAACCCACACACCTGGAAAATGCACATGGCCCGTGTGTTTATGGATGTGTGTAGAGGGATGTATGGGCACACACACAGAGCTGTGTACTGTTGCTTTCTTTGGCTTTAGATTAAAATTGTATTGATGTTTACAGCATGGCTCAGGCCTCCCAAAAGAGGGATTTATCTCTTGAAGTGCCTGTGGACCAAAAGCAGTCCTGGTGTATCTGCCCTGAGGGATGACATGAGTTGGGACCAGTGACTTCAGGGAGAGGATTACAGCAATTGTGCTCAATTATATTAAATGACTATTAAACCATTTATTAAGCCTCACAATAAATGGCATACTGAACCATCTGAGCCATGCAGAAAATGTCTTAAAAAGCTGACTTACCAGGGGAACTCAGTGAGTGGTAGATAGGGTGTAGCTCAATGCAATGCATTTATTAATGATCCAAAGGAAAAGATTGTTTCATTATTGGCAAGGTTTGTGGTTTGGAGCAGTAGCTGTCAGAGGTGAATAATGGTGAGGGAAGGGCAGTTTTACAGTATTCTGTAAGGTGGAATGATTTAAATAACAGGTGCTTTTAATGTACCCAAATGCCAGCATATGTCTCTGGGAAGTGGAGTTGTGTGTGGTGCTGACAGGATGTGGGGCTGCCTCCTGGAAGGCATCAACCTGGGGAGGGGATGGGAGGTCATGGTCAATAAACAGTGTACAGTGGTTGCCCAATAAAATTGTGTGGCTCAGAGAGCTAATGGGAGCCTCAGATGTAAAACCAAGGGAAAATGGAACAAAAAGAAAGAAGGAGATATTACTGCTGTTTGCTGCTGCAATGTGTCCAAGAGTCAGAAATTATCTTGGGGTCTGAATAAAGGTGCAATGCAGTCATTACCACTAGAATAACCACTTATATTTTTTGAAAATTATCTGAGTTTAGGCAAAAAGCTTAATTTCAAGAGGAAGGTTACTGAGAAATAAATATGTGTCTTACTCACAGACTTTAAGCACCTATTAAGGAAAAAAATTACTGAAGGCAGAGGGCTGTGGAAAAGAGCAGGCAAAGACAAAGTGAGATCATGTGCCAGAACTTCAAGCTGGACATATTCAGGATAACAATACAAAATAACTTTTTACAGCCCTGGTAATACTCCATCTAATGATTTTGTGGATTCTGCATCACTGCTGGATTTCTCTTGGTAAGCTTTACTCAGTTCAAGCAGAAATTATGCAGGAATTACCAGGTGAAATGTTATGCCCTGTGTTATGGTGCTGTCATACTCACTGATCCTGATGTTCCCTCCTGGCATTACAAATCTATGAACCTAAGAAACACATGACTGAAGGGCAACCCTGGTGCAGCTGCTGCATTCTTAAGTGGAAAAAGCTATCTGGGTCATATCTTGGGGAGAGAGACTGTGCTGTGCTGGGGAGATGGGCAGAGGTGAGAACTGACCTTTGGCTTGTTCACAGTGACAGGAATTGCAAATACATGTTCTTTGCAAAAATACACCTTGCTTCTGCAAGGAGCCTTGCTTCTGCAAAGGTCTGCTGGAGACAGTGCCTGACTTGCTCTGCACTAGGCTTGGAGAGAGGTAACGGGGGGGACATGTTTTTGCAGGGAAGCACACTTAGGAGCTGTAGGGGAAGAAGGCTGTTTGGGTGGCCTCAGAGTAAGCCAGTCTGTTTCTCCCCTATTCCAGCAACAATTCAGACCAATATTACCTATATTTAGCACTGACCCATCCCCTGCTGTCAATGCTCCTCATAATGCATCCCAGAACACCATTTACCTTGGCTACAAGGGCACATTGCCATTGCACTGGCTCATGTGCAGTTTGGTGCCCACCAGGACCCCCAGTGCCTCTTCTGCCAAGCTGCTTTCCAGTCAGTCGGCCCCCAGCACATACTGGTGTGTGGGGATGTTCCTCTCCAGCTGCAGAACTTCACCCTCACCTTTGTTGAGCTTCAAGAGGTGCCTGTTGGCCCATTTCTCCTGTCTATCGAGGTCCCTCTGGATGGCAGTACAGCCTTCTTGTACATCAGCCACTCCTCCCAGTTCTGTGTTGTCTGCAAACTTGCTTACCAAGAGCTTCAGGAGCCTCAGGAGACAAGCTACTACTGGACATTCTGCAACGTGAAGCTTCTATGAACACTTTCACCAGTGCAAGGAAGGCATCTTGCCCAGGCAGCCTGGTATCCCCAGGGCTGTGTGAGCTGAATGCCACATCTGGGACACCTCTACAGAGCAGGTTTGTGTGACAGCAGCCTCCTTCATACAGTGGAAGTAGCAATCAGTGGGTCAGAGACACAGGTATCTAGGAGAGGACTGACATCTTCTGTGCTTTATTTTTTTTTTGTCAAAAATGGCCCTATCTCCTTAACTCCCTTGCCCCCATCCCTAGTGCACAGCTTCACTAGGACACCATCATTTTATCTATCCTGCCTTTAGCCACGTCTACACCTTGCAGCTGATTTCAGCGCAAACATCCACCAGTTAATGTGGAGTTATCTGATGCAGACACAGATCATGTGGGCTATTGAGTCGTGCAGAGTTACTAGATCAGATCCCAAGAGCTATTCATGGCTCTTAGCACAGCGATAAACGCCAGCTGCTAATCTCTGCCTCTTAGCAAAACTAATGCACTCAGAGGTGGGGCTGTGCTGCTCTGGAGCCCGGGTGGCCATCGCTTGCTCTAGCATTTCTGCTCTGTTCATCGTGGTGTGATGTAGATGCACTCTTAGATACTTTTCAGACTCACTAAATCATGACAGTTCCCAGCAACTGATCAGGGAGTTGTGTTCTCAGCTCCCTGGGAAATTAGGGCTATTTACATTGTCACATCAACAATTGGACAGGCATTTTTATGGGCAGATAATAACGGATTAGGTGGGGAGATGGAAAGGTGTAACCAATAAAAAGAACAAAGCAACAGGGATTAAAAATTATTGCAGGGCAGATAAATTGCAAAGCAGTTACAGATGTAAAGTGAGAGTCAGGTGTAAGGAAAAGAGAGCTTGATAGACAAGGAATAAAACGCAAAGTACAGGAACACATGCAATTTCAAAGTGAAGTTTTATGAGGAATTATTGCTCTGAGGTAAAGAATCTGAGGCTGGAAGAAATAGCTAATAAAGCAGAAGGAAAGTAGTTTATTACTTGAAGAGGTTAAGGTTTAGGAGCAAAATCTGTGACAGTCCTTTAATATCAGCAGAGATCTGAGTGCCATTATTCCCCTGGCTAACCTTGAGACACCTCTGAGGCTTCTGCAGCCTACAGAATGAGACAAGCAGTAGCCTGTCCTGTTCATTAAATGATTATGGGTCCCTCTCCATAATTCAACAGTGAGAAACTTAGAGGTAGCAAATGTGAACCTGAAGGCTGAATGAATTTGATGAATACTTAACTTGTGAAATACGTTGCCTTGGGCTGTCATGGAGCCCACCACGTTGAGGCAATTCATTGAAACAACAATCTCAAGGAGAAAGGTTGTATTATGGTGACAGTTTGACATTACAGCTGAGCCAATCTGGCCTAGTGAGCTGGTGGAGGCAGCATGTACCAGTTTTTCTCAGCTGTCAGCCATGTGATGAAGCCATCATCTGTTCAGTGTGGGCAGCAGCTCCTGCAGTATTCACAGGTAACACTCCTGTCACCAAAGCTACTTGACAAGTCCCACTACAGAACTGTCATATTAAGTTGGCATGACTTCTCTCAACATTAACAGTTAGGGAGAAACTTCCTTGGATGGAAAGGAGGATGGGATTGATGATTTTGGTCTTCCTCAGCTTGTCTCTCAGCCATGCCCAGCCCAGCCAAGAGAATATGACAGCAGCCTTGTTTTGGGGTCCCCTTGGGGCAGCCAAAGCCTGTTGCCTTCAGCCACTGGCGTACTACTGATATGCTGATTTTCCTCATTGCTGCAAAAGGTTCCAGCACACAGTTCCAGAGGTTTTGTGTGCAGGATTTGTGTTTCTAAGGAAAGAGGAATTTGATCTCCTTCCCCCTGGTGACTAATGCAGAAGTTTGAAACATTTTGCATATACTGATGCCTGATCCAAACCCAACCAATGGCAGTCTTCTGATGAAAATATTTTATGGAACACGATTGAAAACATCTGAAAGATTGCCAATGTCTTGCAGACTTGATGCTGCCCTAGACTATGATGAAGGCCTGAAGAACTTACCCAACAACTCCATCAGTTCATGTGTAAATGGCTGTCTTAGGTACAGAAGGGCTTTCTGAAAAAAAAGAAAAAAAAATTCATTTATACCTTTCTGGTTTGTTAGCTTGTCCATGTAATAGGAGGAAAACCGTGCTATCAATCTAAAGGGGGGTGAAATAGTTGCTACTAATTGCTACTATAAACTTAGCTGAATGAACAACTCATAAGAACAGGAGAATGACCATACAAAGTCAGATCAAAAGTCCATCCAAGCCTGTGTTAGGCATAGCCAGTAAGGTTACGTAGGGAAAATGTAGAAGAGAAGAGCAAGCAGGCAATATACCCTCTTTGCTGCCACCACTCTATGGTTTCCTTATACAATTACATTTTTTTTGCTATTTGTTATTTGTTATTTCTAACATTCATAAACACAGATCATAGTCCTGAAGTCAGTAGCCACACTATATATTTGTATAAAGAAGCCTGGTAAGGTCAGTAATGCAAGTCATCCCTAGGCAGAGCTGCCACAGTGATCCAAAGCCCTTTCTGCTTGGAAGAGCTCAGTCCTGGAGGTCCTCAGTGTTTATACCAAGACACAATTAATGACCAGATAGGACTGACTGGCTCTCTGGGAACTGAGATACTGATTTGACATTCTGCAGGAGTAAAGATATTCCTGAGATATTATTTGACTAATAAATAAATCTTGATAGCAAATTCCCTCAAACAGCTGTCAAAGATACACATTAGTGCTGGAGTAAAAATCAGAAGCCTTGATGGTACAACAAAGCTGATGTACTGAAACAATTGAAATTTTTACTAGTGAATGCTTTAATTATTCACTTCTTTAAAGTAAAGAATATTTATTCTTTTCATTACTGACTTTAGCCCTATGATAACAGTAAATACAATAAGACTTGCTATAAATTGTGCTGGTCATGTATAGTCAGATTATTTGTGGGAATAATTGCTACATGGACTAGAATTGCATTACCTCAGGTTATTGGATTACATATCATGTCCTGCTGAATTTTAATATAATTTTGTTAAATGCAAATGCTAAAATAAATGATAGCTTCTGCTCTAGGGCTGTGGATTAGTTATTCAAGATGATCTTACTATTAACTGTGCAGGGAAGATAAATTGGTTAAAGGAAAAACTTGACATCTTATCAATTTTTTCTATATAGAGGCTTTAGTGGGAAAAAATGCTTGTTGCAGCAGTTTCATTTAGTTCTTTAATCATGTGTTAAGTGAGTCTGTACTAGGAGTTTAATACAGAATTTTAAAGTGCTTAGACCTAATGAAACCAGGCTGGACAGTGGCACTGCGGCGGCAGCAGGATAAGTTGTCTTACAGTAGGAACAACCCAAACAAGTCACACTGGCATTCCTCCTTCCTCTCAAAAAATTAACCAAAGTGTTTATGGTGCCCAATGGCACCAAATTCGAGTGCCAGAGATTCACAAGAGAGGCAGGTAAGTGCTGTATCCTCCCAGGGAAGGAGGAGCAGACAGGTGTGTTTGTGTTCTCTGTCCCAAAGAACAGTGACACACATGACAGAGGAGGGCCAGGAAGATGATCAGAGGACTGGAGCACCTCTCCTTTGAGGCAGTTGGGGTTGTTCAGCCTGGAGAAGAAAAGGCTCCAGGGAGACCTTATTGTGGCCTTTCAGTACTTAAATGAGGCCTATAAGAAAGATGGGGACAAACTTTTTAGGAGGGCCTGTTGTGATAGGACAAGGAAGAATGGTTTTGAAGTAAAGGGGGATTGATTTAGATTAGATATAAGAAATAAATTTTTTACAATGAAAGTGCTGAAATATTGGCACAGGTTGCCCAGAGAGGTAGGAAATGCCCCATTCCTGGAAATATTAAAAGGCAGGTTGGACAAGGCTCTAAATCACCTGATATAGTTGGAGGTGTCCCTGCCCATGGTAGGGGTGTTGCAATTAGATGGCCTTTAAAGGCCCCTTCCAACCCAAACTATTCTATGGTTCTATAAGTCTGTAGAAATTTTTGAGACAGAAAATTGGGGAGATTGGAAAACAGGACAGAGAAAAATGAAATGAGAGACAATTTAAAGAAGAAAAACCTGACACAAACCCCAGATTCAGGACCATGCATGTAAGTAGTAGTAGGAAGGGCTGGGAGTGAGAGCATTGATGTTGTGGCCAGGAGCAATGGGACAAGAAGGGATTGTTTTTACTATGCCTAAGTTGATGTGCCTTGAATTTTCTGGTTTCCCTGGGCAGGTCATAACTGGGACACACTGATGGACTGGATAGAATTCAAGCATAGATGATAATAATGGCTGTAGAGCAGGATTTATGAAGAAAAGTTAAGCACCAAATGTGCACAGTTTGTCTCTGTGACAGCCTGACATTAGAGCAGTGTAAATACAGATGAAAAGGATGAGGTGTCATTTAACATAATAGAAGGATGCTGTGAGCAAGAGCTTTACCCTGTCCTTACTTCAAGGAAGCCTGCACATTAATGAAGACAAAACTCAACCCCTCCTGCATGCTTGGCTGCCGCTGAGATTCCCTCCCCACTGCAACTCCTCAGCCTGTGCCTCATCCCTCCTCCCTGGAGGGAAATTAATCACTCCCAGTCACATCCAGGTGGGATGAAGAGGGACTCCCTCTCCTGGGAGTCAGCCAAAACTCCCTTCCCATTTCTCCAGAGGCTCAGTATAAATCCTCTTAGTCAATGTTATGCTGTACACAGACTAGGCTCTCCTCTCACCCATATCTCAGGTCAGGTTTGAGGTGTAGCTACTCAGGTTACCCCAGTGCTCTAATCCAGCACTGCTCACTGTGGCAATGGCCAGTGAAATGGGTCACAAAGCTACCAAACCTCAGGGAAAGCTTTGGAGACCATCAGGTAGAAAGAAAAAACTGTCTGCAGGATCTGTGCCTCCTCTCCCTGTCTGCAGCTCTTTTCCAAACCTCGTTTGCTCCCCTCACTCAAGGGGAGCATCTGTCTGAAAGCTTCTACAGCTCAGGACAAGGCAATCAGCTACCAGGAAACCATTCAGAGGTAGTAATTTCCCATTATTTCTTAGACTGCATTTTAATTATTGACAGGCAGACAGCCAGTGTTGGACGGTGGTGGCTGCCGAGAGCCCAAAGGCGTTCTGTAGTAGGGGGTTAAATTTTGTTAATGGTCTGAGTTTCTGCCAAACTTGCTGTCACATATCACAAGTGACACTAACTAGACTTGGAGGCTGTTTCAGTTAAGTGCTTGCACTTTATTTACATGAGCCATTTCATATATTGCTTCTCAGAAAATACAGAAGAGAACAGAGAAGAAATAAGGATGGGTGAGTACCTCTGGATAGCTGACCAATTTCCTTCTCCACATCACTGAGTTATTTTTCTGCAGCTGGGGAAGAAATTGGCTCTTATATTGTCATAGTTATTTAAGAAAACTCCTTCTTTCCAGTACAACCTGCCCTTCTGCCTCTCATTCCAGGAAAAAATGTTACTAAGGGGTTTGGAAATTTTTATATAAGAGGAATGTTGTGATTTTTGGGTCTCTTTCTTAAGTGCTAGTTTGTCTGTTTTATTTTACCTTAGTGCTCCAGCTCAAGCAGTCACACAGACAGTTTAAATTCATTACCTTCCTCAACAAAGTTTTTCGTGACCTTCAGCTTCCTTCCTGGTTACCAAATCCATCTCTCCCCACCCCTTGCCCTTATTTTCCTTAGGGTTGTGGCTCAGCACATCTCTATTTCCCTTTTGCCCTTACCACTGGTGCGTTAAATTCAGAGATTCATCTACCCATTTCAAATTTATTTTTGTCCTTCCATTTTCCAGTTCCTGAAATGTTCAGGGGTGCCCAGCAACAGGACATGGAACGATGGCCATAAACAAAAACACAAGAAGTTTCACCTCAACATGAGGAAGAACTTCTTTAAACTGAGGGTGGCAGAGCACTGGAACAGGCTGCCCAGGGAGATTGTGGATTCTCCCTCTCTGGAGACATTCCAAACCTACCTGAAGATGTTCCTCTGTCACCTGGTCGAGGTGACCCCGGGGGGTTTGGACTGGATGATCTCCAGAGGTCCCTTCCAACCCTGAAAATTCTGTGACTCTGTGACACCATGAAAATGGTCTTTCTTGCACTACCCAGGGGTTCTCTGGGAAACCCTTATTCTCCCCACTCTTCCCAGAACTACTGGTAGACTCTTGTGGCTCTTATGCCAAAGAGGATGGTGGTGCTGCCACCAATTCCTTGGCCATGAGGATGTTTTTCACAGGACTTCATTTTTTTCCTACCTCCTAAATTCCAAAGGATTCAAAATGAATGAATATGGCTGTGCTGTGCTATCCGGGTTCGCTGCGTGATCAGAGCCATCCACTTACTCCATGTGGCATCGGTGGCATGATGTGTGGAAGGAACTCTTCCCTTGAACATCCAGCCCAGCACTGGTAGTCGGGGTGCCAGGAGGAGCTGCGCTTCGGTGCCGATTACTTCTGAGGCAGCTCGAACTCCTTCATAGGCAGCCAGGATCTCTTTCTCAGTTGGTGTATAGCTGGCTTCAGATCCTTTGTATCCCCGACTCCAGAATCCTAGCGGTCGTCCTCGGGTCTCCCCAGGCACTTTCTGCCAGAGGCTCCAAGAAGGGCCATTCTCCCCGGCTGCGGTGTAGAGCACGTTCTTCACGTCCTGTCCTGTCCTTACTGGCCCAAGGGCTACCGCATGGGCAATCTCCTGTTTAATTTGTTCAAAGGCTTGTTGTTGTTCGGGGCCCCACTGGAAATCATTTTTCTTCCGTGTCACAAGGTAGAGAGGGCTTACAATCTGACTATACTCGGGGATATGCATCCTCCAAAAGCCCACAGCGCCTAGGAAAGCCTGTGTTTCCTTCTTGCTGGTTGGTGGGGACATGGCTGCTATTTTGTTAATCACCTCCATTGGAATTAGGCGGCGTCCATCTTGCCACTTCACTCCTAGGAACTGAATTTCCTGAGCAGGTCCCTTGACCTTACTCCGTTTAATGGCAAAACCGGCTCTTAGGAGAATCTGGATTATCTTCTCTCCTTTCTCGAAGACTTCGCCCGCTGTGTTCCCCCATACAATGATGTCATCAATGTACTGTAGGTGCTCTGGAGCCTCACCCTTTTCCAGTGCAGTCTGGATCAGTCCATGGCAAATGCTGGGACTGTGTTTCCACCCCTGAGGCAGTCGATTCCAGGTGTACTGCACACCTCTCCAAGTGAAAGCAAATTGTGGTCTGCACTCCGCTGCCAAAGGAATGGAGAAAAAGGCATTGGCTATGTCAATGGTGGCATACCACTTGGCTTCCTTGGACTCCAGCTCATACTGGAGCTCCAGCATGTCCGGCACAGCAGCACTCAGGGGTGGTGTGACTTCATTGAGTCCACGGTAATCCACCGTCAGCCTCCACTCTCCGCTGGACTTACGCACTGGCCATATAGGGCTATTAAAGGGTGAGCGAGTCTTGCTGACCACCCCCTGGGTCTCCAGTTCGCGGATCATCTTATGTATAGGGGTCACAGGGTCTTGGTCGGTGCGGTATTGCCGACGGTGCACTGTTGCTGTGGCTATCGGTACCAATTGTTCTTCAACCTTCAGCAGTCCCACAGCAGAGGGGTCCTCTGAGAGACCAGGCAAGGTGTTCAACTGTCTAATTTCCTCCGTCTCCACAGCAGCTATGCCAAAAGCCCAACGAAGTCCTTTTGGGTCTTTGAAATACCCACTCCTCAGGTAATCTATGCCAAGGATACACGGGGCCTCTGGACCAGTCACGATGGGGTGTCTGTGCCATTCCTTCCCAGTCAGGCTCACTTCAGCTTCCAGTACAGTCAGCTGTTGGGATCCCCCTGTCACCCCAGAAATGGAGATGGATTCTGCCCCTACGTATCTTGATGGCATTAATGTACATTGTGCGCCAGTGTCCACTAAAGCCTTATATCTTTGTGGCTCTGATGTGCCAGGCCACCGAATCCACACAGTCCAATAGACTCGATTGTCCCTCTCCTCTACCTGGCTAGAGGCAGGGCACCCCTAGTCCTGGTCATGGTACTCATTGTGCTCTTCTTGTGGGTATGACCTGGAGGTCCCTTCAAGAGGATCAGACGTATCATCATTCCTGTACCGTCTGGAGTCTTGCCCACGAGAGACTGGAGCAACGTTCACCCTTGAAGAGTTCTTTATGGTATTTGTTCCTCTTTTCAGTTCACGTACCCGGGCTGCTAAGGAAGAGGTGGGTTTCCCATCCCACTTCCTCATATCTTCTCCATGCTCACGGAGGTAAAACCATAGATCGCTACGTGGAGTGTACCTTCTCTCCTTAGCTTGGGGACGCTGGCTCCTGATAGCAGAGACTCTTGTTTGTCCTGGCGAGATATGGAAAATCCCTTCCTTAATCTCTTCTCTTAGCTTCTGGTGTCCCTCTTCAATTTTCTCTTCCAGGCTTCGGACGTGTTCAGCCAGTTTGGTTTCCACAGATGAGACGTGGGCTCGTAATGGGGCGGTGACAGTGTCTTCATAAATCCTGAGTTTGCTAACCAATGCTCCCACCTTGTCCTCTCCCTCCCTCCATTGCAGCGTTGCTAAGTAGCGGGAATACATTTCTGGCCCGAGTCGTGCAAACTTTAACCACATTTGGGAGGTGCACTGTACGCCATCTGGACTCTTAGGGAATCTTTCATCCTCTGAAAAGATTATCTCCAGTACAGCTAACTCCCTTAAGCACCGGATACCTTGTTCCATCGTGTTCCACTGTCCTTGCTGTACGTGGAGGTCCTCCTTGCAAAGGTATCTCTCCCTCACACTGGACAACAGTCGCCGCCAGAGGCTGAGAGTTTCCTGCCTCCTTCCAATCCCCTGATCAATGACTACATCTCGAGACAGGGATCCCAGCTGTCTGGCTTCACTCCCATCTAGGATCGTATCGTTAGCTGCGGCATCCCAGATTCGGAGCAGCCAGGTCAGAATGGACTCATTTGCCTGTCGTGTGAACTCTCTCCGGAGCTCACGTAGCTCACCCAGGGACAGGGACCGAGTGATTATTTCTGGCTCTGTCTCCTCCGGTGGATGTGAAGGTCCCGCCTCTTCGTCATCATTTGCTATGCGAACTGATTTAGTCTTTGATTTCCTTTTCTGGACAGGGGCGACTGCTATTGGTTTTGTTTGTTCTTCTGGCTCCTCGATGGTTTGTGTGGACACGGTGCCGGTTGGTTTATTTCTTTCTCCCTCTGACTCAGCTGTGGTTTGGGTGGACGTGGTGTCTGCGGATTTGCTCCTTCTCTCCTCGCCCTGACAGTGCTGTACCATGTCAAGCAGTGCCCGGTAGGCAGTGGCCAGGGCCCAGCAGGTTGCTGTGAGCTGGCCATCTCTGGAGCTGCCAGAGCATTTTTCCTTCACCAGTCTTATCATGCTAACAGGATCCTGCAGTTGTTCAGGGGTGAATTTCCAGATCATTGGAGGAGAAAACTTTTCCAAATACTGGCTGATGTCCTCCCACTTCCCGTGCCACTCAGCATTATCTGCTCCCAGGGCAGGTGTCCAACCAACCTCCCTAAAAGGCACTTTTCTGACCCTAAACATGGTGTACACAGTACAGAGCAGACAGAGCAACACTAACAATAACATTATGCTGTCCTTAACATCAAAAGGGAACTCAATATTTTCAAAAACTGTTGTAGCAGGTCTGAAGGGGAAGAAGGAGGTGGGAGGCTGGAAACCATCCACCCCTGTTCCCCCAAAAAGCTGGGTACGATTTTTAATGAGGCCCCAGAGGTAGCAACCCAAACCAGGACAGGCAAACAGGACTGAATACACATTTACAATGAAACTCATTGCTTCTGATGTTAGAATGACATACACATAATATACTAATAAAGCAATTTGGATCCCTCTCCCTGGTCTTAAAGAGAGCATCAAAACAGGCAAATAATACCCCATCTGTGGAAATATGAACAGGCTCAAATACAACATCCATGTGAGTGCATCAAACAACATGGTGATCAGGGAGTTTCTATATTCAAATAGACAAATGCTTCAAATGAAATTGTGATTCTGACTTCTCTCTCTCTGCCCGACGTTTGGGCGCCAAAATGTGCTGGTTTAAAAGTTAACCAGCAGGGGGAATGAACCCAACTCAAAGGAGAGATTATAAGTCAGAATAACAATTTATTAAAATAATACAGTAAGTACAATAATACAAACAAACAATTGGTCTCAACCCACAAAAACCCAAATGTGTAACCCAGTACCCTGGGGCCTGAACAAAGTGGTGTTCCTTGGGCCCTGTTTGAGTCCAAAGTAAAGGGAGAGGGGAAGAACCTGCTGGTGGGAGAGCTGCTGCAGTCTGGCCAGAACTGGTGATCGCAGTCCAGTGGTGGTCTAAGTCTGGTTGAGAGCGATGAGATGCAGCCGTCCTCTGGATCCCACGAGTGGGTTGAAAAATGTTCCAAAACTCCAAGATTATATATCCTCCAGTTCAGGCAGGAATGCTTGGTACTCTCCTCAGGGCGGGGAGTTCACAAAGGGTGTGAGGACAGAAACATCCTTCTATCTCACAGGCCTCTTAACACCTAGTTTATAGCCTGAGGAGTCAGGCTCTATGGGCAGAGGGTGCGAATAGTCTATTGACAACAATAGTCTAGTTTCTGGGAAATGACATGGAAGGCTATAGAATACAGTTTTGGGTTACACCCACCATGCTCTATGGGCAGAGGGTGCGAATAGTCTATTGACAACAATAGTCTAGTTTCTGGGAAATGACATGGAAGGCTATAGAATACAGTTTTGGGTTACACCCACCATGATGAACTGATCTCAGCTGTCCTAACTAGGACAATGGCACAGACAGTATGTTCAGCAGGTGACCAGAATACATGTGGTATTACAACAGGAGATGATGCTACAGGATGGTGATTTCAGCTCCTCATTCTTGTAGCAAATACTGTTGGGGCTGGCTGGCAGAGGGAATGGGGGCTGAATTGTCAACCAGCCCCACACAGTATCAGCCTTGCATTTGGAGAGCTCAACTTTGCAATACCTTCCAAGATGATTGCTTGGAAGCTGCAGAACATCTGAAATAGTTGCCTGCTGCCTGTACCCACACAGCTTCATTACACACCCAAAACTCTAAAGCAGGATTTAGGGCTGAGAAGTGCGAGAAGCTCTGTGACTCCTGACTCTAAATCCGGAAAGCAATCGTCTGTCAAGGCAATCTACATTCCTTGTTTTATCTTCTGAGAAGAGATTCATGGCTGATAAATTTATAGTAGTTAACACGAGCAGGTTATTTTAAACGAAATATTCACCACCCTCAAAAATCCTTTCTCCTCAAATTTGGCTGGCCATCAAATATCTTCCAGAAAGGTTGGTACTGGCTGTTTTAATTCTCCCTCCAGTCCTCCACATCTATGTGTTCTCAGTCCTTCTCTTCAGGTTAATTCCCACTTTATTCTAAAAGTTGCACAGCTGGGTTTCCTTCCCTGCTCTGTCTTCCCCTCCCCTTCTCCACTTCTTGTATAAATAGAAGTTTAAGTGCAGTGCATCCCGTTAGTGGTCTTGTTTCATGTTAGTTTAGGTAAACCAGGAGAGGACATTGTATAAAGCACTCAATTGAGTAATAGGCTTAGTACTCATATGTTGGATAAATGGAAAAACAAATTCCCAGAAGGCTCAGTGCTTTGTGTTTAGCTCACTACCATACCTAGTTCCTTATCCTGGCAACAGACTCCCAGTAACATAAAATAATGCTTAATAAAACTTACACTTGAAAAAGTAATTTTCTTGGGCTATTGATTTAATTAAATTGAGTCCATTTGTTCAAGCACTGTTTGTGTTTTAAATGCACAGTGCAGAACCCACAGAAGAATGCTCCTCACTGCAGTCAGGTGCTCTAGTCCTTGCTGCAGCGAGGTAAAGAACAGCAAAGAAGTTTCCCTTTGCGTGTACCCTGTTGAAAACCTATAGATGTAGGGCTAAAATAATCTGTCAGTGGCCTCGTGCCCCAGTTTGGGCTGATGTTTGTTGACTGGGACCCCTTTGTGTGCTTGGTGTGATGGAACATGTGGCTCCAGTAGGGAGAGTTGGCAACTTTACATCAGTGGGAATTTTGTCTGAGATTGGTTTTACTTGTTATTCAAAAACAACAAAAAAAGACCTTCAAAATGCCATCAAACCTGTCAGGCTTTGCAAAACTGCTGCCTATTCTACCACTCCCTCTCTTTTTTTCGTTACATTTACTCAGTTCTAGTATTTTTTAATGTCAGTGTCCTTTATTAGCTGCAAGTCCATTCATTAGATTGGAGGGAGTAAGAGTGAGGTCTCTCATCTGTGAAAGACCTTGGTGAGAATTGGAAAGATCACTTCATTTTGCCGTTTGTAAACTGGAACTATGCTTTCCTGCTTGGCTTAGTGCTGGAAAACAGTCTTTAGATGGAAGAAACAGCAAGTAAAACAGAATAATTCTAGGAAACTAAACTCTTTAGCATAAGAGTATATAGACAGGTTGCATGGATCTATGATTGCTAATGAGAGATGAGAAAATGTCAGCCACCTCATTTTTCCTTTATCTTTATTTTAAGGGTGAGATGTGGAGAGTGCTACTTTCAGCAGTGGCATTCTTTATTCCAGTCACTCACTCTGAACTGAGAGCCAGTAGTGCTCTGTAGAAGTGTCTCTAAAAACTATAGAACTGATTTAAAAATAAGATTTCCGTATGATTTTTTTTGGCGAGTACAAAATAAAAATGGTTAGTGAAGGTTACAGCTGCCTATTGAATTCTGTCCATCACTCTCGTGGGCATGAGAATAAGGAATTGCTATCAGTCTAAATTACTAAACTTTATTTGTTCAGTCAAGAATGTCCTCCTCTCCAAGCACTGAAGAACAAAGTATCACAACTCTCTCATCTGGGGACCCTGACAGGGCCCCAAACAGTGGCCACACCACTGAATTTTTTCCTGGAAGTCCCTTCAGCCCTAATTTCCGTTCATGAAAACATCAGAAATATATTAAGGGTTCACACTCAGATTTTGAGGAATATGGGTGGTATGAGAAGCCGAATGGGATGGAGTGAAAAAAAAAAATAATCTTTTTATTCTGTTTCCTGTTTACTGCACCATATTCTTCATAAAGCTCATGGTTTTGATTTTCTTCTTCTAGCATGATATAATGTGTATTTTGTCCTGACACTTCATTTTCCTCCTCAGCAACAGAGCTGCCATTTTATACCATCAACTAATTGTTCATTATTATTGAAAAGGGGAGAGGAATTTGACACTTCTCAGAAATCCAGAAGTCACTGGGTATCTGTGGTTGGGTTCATGTAGCTAAGTGGGCAGGTTTTGGTGCAGCTTGTAACCTCTACTCCTCTGACAGTCAAAGGAGATGTACTCCATCAAGCCAAGGAAGTACATGTAAGTAAACACTCATTAGGTTTTGCAGTGAGTGCCTCATCACTTCAGTTATTGATATTTCAATTTGGAGAACTCTCAGGATCCTCAAACTGCCCAATGCTTAAAGACTGCTGACCTTCATGGTCAGTGATGCTAATGCTCAGTTAATTATGAACAGGTTAATGCCCAGTTAGTTATAGGCAGGATCATGATCTTAAAAAAAAGCTAATGTGTTTACTGTCAGAGAAATGATTTAACAGTTGGCAAAGGTTTAGACAGGAAGAGCTGTTGGTATTATTCTTTTTCTTGATTTAGTTTCTCATGGATTTTAAACATGTTTTGAGTAGTTTATTTATCTCCCATTATTAAGTATCTCTGTGCCTAAGGAGAAGAAAAGAAGCAAGAAGACATTGAGATTTATTGTATTTATTTCCTAACATGAAAGATGTGTTAGAAATTTTTAAGATTGCAAATCCAGATGTAAAGAACTGAGGAAATCACAACCATAACTCTCCTTCTTTGTGCATCATTTAAAGAGACACACATGGAAAGAAATAATGTATGAAGGTAAAGTTAAATAACCACAAAATCATGGAATGGTTTATGTTGGAAGGGATCTTTAAAAGTAATCTAGTCCAGCCTCCCTGCAATGAGCAGGGACATCTTCAACTAGACCAGGTTGCTCAGAGCCCCATCTGACCTGACCTTGAATGATTCCAGGACTATGTCATGATGCATAGAAATCTCCTTGTTTTGTGTGCAGTTTCACAAGGCTTTCTTTTTAAAACACTGAGATCATAAAGCTTGCTGTGTGACTGTTGGCATGACATCCATTCTTGCTTCCTCAGGAGCATCTCCCTGTCTTCCTCTGGACCTTGGAACCTCTACTACGTGCAGGTACCAGGTTTTTCACAGCAACATGGCAAAGATTATGTATGAGCTGTAATGCAAGGGCTGTGCAAGATACAACATTACAAATGCCCTCAACCATTCCATGTTCTGCATTTCACTCTGCTCCTCACCAGTTCAGCTGTGAAAGCACCATTCTCAATGCTACTGGCCATTCTGGGAAGCATCTCTCTTGAAGTTGTACCAGAGGGGAAATAAAAAGGGTGTCTGTTGGAACCATAATGATTGTGTGAAAATCCTTCCCAGTGCTATTGAGAATAAAGGACAGCAACAGCTTTTCAAAAATTCATATTTATTTTATTTGCATACTATTAATAAAAGTAAGCGCTAGCTTTATTGTTTGTTTTGTTATTTATTAACTTTTAAACAGACCTTATGATCCAGCCAAGCAGGATTTTTACTGCCTTAATGAAAGGAATAATAAAATCTATAATGTCTCCCCTTCCTCCCCATCATCTCCTTGTTGAGCTGTCTAAGACACACTTGGCCAGCTGCTGCAGCACACTGATACTTTTAAATCCAGACCATCCATCTTGTAATTGGTTGCAATCAGTGAGGTCAAGAAAGTTCTGCAGAATCAGCTTTTTAGGCTCAACACATGTAAAAAAATTAAAAGCCCATACTTTTGAGCTGAAGAATTCATTCATCATATTCTTCCTTTAATCACAATCAAGCCAAATTTCTATTAAAACTCACTCTGCAGTTGACTGCACGTTATAGGAACCACAGCAAACAATGAGGTATTAGTTGTCTTTTTTCCTTTCCTTTTCCTATGACCCTTAAATCTGTACAATATCCATTGAGTGCAACTAACTACAATCTCCGTATTTAATCTTAAAACATAATTAAAACAAAGAAGTGTGAAATGAAAAGCAATCAGACAGAAAATATGGACTCCAGTCAGAGCACTTCTGTCTGTTGTGGGAATAGAAATTGGGCTGATTGTATAACTTGAATGTCTAACCAAAGTAGTACTGGAAACCCAAGCTGGCTTTTGAGGAGAAAAAACAGATGCAATCCTTAAGTTTTCCACTGGACAAAAAGCAGCAAACATTGCAAAAATCTCCATTGTTGGGTCAGACTGGGACTACAGGGGATCTGACTGTGCTGGGAGTGCATGGAAAAGCTTCGGTTCTCAGCTCCCAGGGGAAGAAGCAAGTGCCAGCCCTGCCAATTTTGGTTATCACTCTGCAATTGCTGAGTCAAAAAATTTTAACTTTGAGCACGTGCTCCCAGCACAATGTGTGCTTTGGTTTGGCATGTTTCTCAGGTCAGATCTTAGCCTTATCATCCTTTGGATTTCTACCTTATCTGATCTACACTGAGAAGGCTTTGCAGCCATTAAACAAAAAGTGTAATGCTTGATCCTGTCTGTGCCAGCCTTCCCAGCCTGCAAAACAGAGAAAGAAAGAAGGAAAAATAGAAAATAACTTCTTTTTTGGGAAACTCTTTGAACAAGGTTTGCATGCTCTGTTTGTGTACAGCTCCTGACCTGGCAGGAGCTTCATCCCTCTTGACTATATTTATGTTTTGAGGATCTATATAACAAATTGACAACTCATGGCCATGCTGTGGATCAGCCCATTTGACTCAAACATTAAATAATGGCAATATGAACATCATTGATACGGACAATGAAGCTCTCAATCAGGGTATCTAAGAGTGCTTTTTGAAGGTGGTCAGGTACAAAAATGACTAGTCTGCAGACAAGGCAAATGTGCAATACTCAATGTTCTCTTTCTCAGAATGACACTGAGAGGTATCCATTTGTTCCCTGGCTGGGATATAAACTGTTCGAGTGGCAAATAATTTTTTTTTTTTTTTATCATCATTATCTACAGTTCCACAGTGGGAAAGAATCTCATAATCTTACATAAATGGTTTTAAAACAAACCTACTGTACGTCCTCTCTAGAACTTGTAATGAAAAGAAGGATTTCCATCAGCTTTGACAGATTTTGTTCTGTTCCCTCTGCATTTGGCCTATATCCACCATCAGTCTTTGGCAGAATTAGGATAAATTCAATTTGCTGTACCTCTTGGAGGGATGGTGCAGGGAAGCATGCAAATATCCACAGAAAAATATTTCTCAAGGGATATTTTATCTTTATTTGAATCAGGATTGTGAAAAATCTCACCACTGATTTGTCTTTCCAGGCTGAAAATCCATTTAATTTGAGCTCAAGGAACTTGGGTATTAATTCTGCATTTAGCTATTGTTATGTGTGGAGGGGAGGAAGAAAGGAAAGGAGGAAGGGAGGAAGGGAGGAAGGAAGGAGACATTTCCTAAGATGTGGAGGGATACAAAGTCCACTGAGTTCCAGAAGTCACTGAAAGTTGCTGGGCTGAGAACGAGTTGGGAGGAATGGACCCAGTCTGTGAGGACTGGGACAAATCTGTTTACACCTCCTTATTTTCCTCAACCATCACACTTGTATGACCCAAGTTTCATCTGCCCAAAAGTCACCTCCTTCTAGTGTGTGTTTTGACAAAGTGCAGAACTTGGGTTTTTGATTGGAGATGGAGGCAGAGCCCACTCAAAGCCTGACACCTCACACAGCACTGGAGAGCCTAAGCCAAGCTTGTTCTGGGGCTCAAGCCACACTGTCCAGCAGCAACTCCACCCTCAACCTCCCCAGCACCAGCCTAAAAGCCTCTTCAGCACCAGGTGGTGGATGAGAGAGTCCTGCATCTTGTTTACTGAGAACACCATGTGCCTGGGAAAGGCTGAGAAATGGCTTGGTGCAGCCAAACTGACTACAAAGCCAGACTTTCTCCAGTATGATGCCTTAAGCCCCTAATGTTTTTTTATTTTTCTAATATTTGTAAGTTTTATAAGTAGTGGAAGTAGATTTTAAAAGCAGCAACCTCCCCCCCCTTTTTGTCCCTTGTCCCTTTCTCTAGCACCCTTGTTTATACATTTCTTAACCCTCTTACCCCATTCTATGCTCCCTAAATCACTCATAGCCCCAAATCCAATAGAAATGTTTAGTCTTTTGTCAAGGCAAGGCCTAGATTGTTGGCAGAACAGCATATCAAGGCCTAAACCACAGAACACGGTCAAAAACTGGGTTACTATGTACCCTTTGTGCTCTGATGATGGTGAAGATGGGATGAACAGGGGGTCTCGAAATACACCCCAGACCCATTTTAAGGGGGTGGCCCCGGGGGCGGACCAGAGTAAAGGCCACAGGGTGGACACATCTGGGATTGGATGGATGGTATTATAAAATGTAACCTCTCAGGCATGGCCTACGCGCGCGCGTCCTGTAAGATCTTAGCCTTGGCAAATAAACCCTTTCTTATCTCACCCCTAATTAACTGCTCTGGAGATTTTTTCAGCACCAAAATACCGTGGCAACAAGTAGCACTGAGAAGAGAAGAGTGAAATCCTGAAAATTATCAGTGTTGCTTTCCAGTTATAATTTTCATGGTTTAGCAGGAAGGATGACTCTGGCTTTCATCATGGATTCAGCACAAAGGGAGGAGAAAAGCAGGTCAATACAACGTTGAATAGAGTGCTGCTCCACCGACTGCTCATTGCCAGGGTGTGTTGGCCCCTGATGAGAGGAGAGGTGCTGGGTTTGCTATTGTCTATGAGTATGTTGTATGAGTGTGTTGCTGCCTCTGATCTGGCAACAACACAGATGAATTTGTGTTCCTCATTCTTCCCACTTCTGGTAGTGCTCTTCTCTCCTGTTTGCTCTACAGTTTTCCTGCTCTCTGATACTTTTCTCAGACTTTAATTCTCTCAGTGTTTTCCTCCCTGCGCTGCCAGCACTCTCTCCTAACTTCTCCTTTCGTGGCAGCTTCCTCTTATCTTCTTTTGAGCCCAAATTACTTTTGTTTAGTACCACCCAGTTTCCTTCCACCAGCTCCATTTTCATCTTCACAAACCAAACTCTGTTTTCCCAGGAGGCTTGACTTATCCCAGCTTTTTGAATTCAATTAATTGATCTTCATCAGCCAGATTGCCATTGGCAAAGAAACCCAGCATGCTGTCTGTCTTTGTGCTTTAACTTCTGTTTTATCCTCATTTAATTTGTGCCCTTTGCAGCTTATTGAGCCCTAATTACCTCTGCTACCACCTCACTGTGTTCAATTATAGCCTTCATCTCACTGACCTGATGTCTCCGTCCTCATCAAATCTCACCTTTCTGACTTTGCCCATTATTTTTGTACAAAGACAGTGCCCTCCACGGGGAGCTCAGCTCTTACAATATCACTTAATTTTTCTTGACTACTCCCAAGCACTTTCCCTGCTTTCCCCTGCCTTCACCTCTCCCAGCTATTATGCGATTCACCAGGGCACGGAAGGACCAGTGGCACTCAGGCAGTGGTTTCAAGTGGGGCACCTTGACCTGGCTTGAAGAAAATTGATCTGTACACCAGCCTTTCATAGTAAGGGTAAAACAATCTCCCACACTCACTGCATGGCTGTGATAAACCCTCAGATGCCCATACAAGGCTATTTAATAATTTTTTCCAAACACTTTTCTGGTGATAGCTATCCCACTGGTGTTTGGCTACCTCCTCTCTTTCTCATTTCATTCCTCTTCCTATTATCTCTTCTCCCACCATCCCATCCCACAGCTGTCAGGTCACGATCTCTGTATATATCTCTTTCAAATAGCCTAAATTTCCCATATCCCTCACTCCCTGACCTATTTTTGTTCTGCTTCTGCTCTTTGCTTTCTTACAAGCAAAGATGATGGTTTCCTTGTAGATAACATCCTTTCCCATTGTCCCATTCTAATTCTTACCTTTATTTTCATATTCCCTGTCTCCCATGATGGTGATTTCTGAGTGATTTGTGGGCGTGGGTGATTTGTTTGGAAGTAGGGACTGTTACCCACAACACAGAAATGCCCCTGAAGTTTCATTTCTCGCAGAGTTGATCCTTCAAAGTGTCTGGGTTTGACCATTTTTCCTCCTTTCCATCCTTTTTTGCCTCTTGCTTGAACCCCTTCACGCGTTATGCCTGCAGCTCCATCCTCCTCCACCAGCAGATTTCTGGTCAGTGTTTGTATCTCTGTGGGTCACCTGAATCAAACTTTACTGATGCCAATGTACTGTGGTCCGTGATGCCTCTGTATCTGGTAATTCCGTTCACCTCACCAGTGCTTTTTTAAATGAATTAATTCTGCCATTGGCAACTGCTGCCGTCGTGCCATGCCAGGAATGTTATGAGGGAAGGTCTGGGCACAAGGACCTGCTGCAGCAGCCTGAGCCTATTAAAAAAATGCTCATTTGCATAATTTCTTTCTATTTTTGTAATCCATCTCAGAGGTGAGCAGGATCCGGGCCTTTCTAGGCTTCATGAGTCCCAAACTCATTAATCAGGTTTCTGATTCCTCACGACGGTCTGGTTCCCATTTCAGCTTGTTTCTCAGTTACATGTTTGGCTTCATCATTGATCCCAGGAGCTCCCCTCCTCTGATCTGACTGAAGAGCAGTGCTGGTTTATCACAGTGCTGGTGGTGAGCAGTGGCCTTGAGGACATCTGTGTACCATAGGTGCTGAGTTGTACATAAAATACACCTGCCTGGGTCCTTTGCTGTTCTCAGGGAGCCAAGCCTGATGTCCTGGGGCCGAGCCCCACTCAGGGAAAGTCTCCAATAATGACTCTGAGCTTCTTTCTCCCACAGTGAGAGCTATTGCCTTGGGTGGGAGGGTGGCTCCTGAATTCACATGCAAATTTCCCAGTCGCTAGTGCAATCTCAGATGAATATTTGTCTATGAGGGAACAGGCTGTGAGATTTTTCCTGAGTTATTTTCTCACTTAAGGCTTGCTCCAGAGGCAATGAGCAGAGTTACTGCTCGATCTCTCACTCACAAAGAATAAAGGATGTCATGCCAGGTTCCTCCTCTGACCTTATGTTAGAAGAGAAAGTGCTTTTTAGTACTTTTTCTTTTTACATGACTGTACTCCTTTGTCTTCTTCCTATTCTTCCTGAACATTAAGCTCCCATCAAAATCCCCTTGCTAACCACAAAACTCTTTTTTTTCTCCCTCCCTTCACTCTGCTGTGCTATTATAGAGATACATGAGAATAAAACAAAAGAAAGTATAAATTTGAAAAATACAGAGCTGTTTTGATTATCTGGTTGCTGTTGTGGCATCCTTGAAACTACTGTTTCTGTGTAAGATACTATTCTTTTAAATCAGAGGAGAACTTTTTGATATCACTGCTCATTGAGATGTTTTGTGGTACACACAGGTACAATAATATGACAGCAGAGATTCAGGTATGCTGAATGATTCCCATTTATCCCAAAGCTTTGCATGAATGCAGAGTATTATGAGATCATTGAACAAGTCTCTTTCTCAGGCTCCCAGAGCAGGCAGTCTGAACTCAATCCCTTCCCAAGGCGCAATGAAATGAGATCTTCAGCCCTCCTGCAATATTTATCCCAAGGCATCTGGTGGAATGACAGAGCTTAATATTGTAAGGTATTAGAGTAGCATTTTTTATCATGTCCAACTTACATCTCAGCTTTGCTTTAATTTACTTACCTTTAAATTCAGTGTATTTATGCTTCAAATGTGCACTGTGGCTATTTCTGCCTGGTAAAAAAATAGATAATATGTGTGCTTACAACTGGTAGTAAATGTGTATAGAAGCACATTATGAGGGTCAGATTTTCAGCAGATACAAACCAACCTTATTTCATTAATGTGTTTGTAATATCAGCCAACTTTCATGCTTAGAACTATTTACAGCTATTTCGCCCTTTACACAAGGTGTGGGTTTCAAGGTCGCAGTTACCAATAAAACAGTGAAGAATTGGGTCACACAGGAGTGTCTGCACCTACTGCAAGATGAATAAACTACTTAAAATTGGTGGTGGTGGTGCTACAGGCCCCAGCCAACTTATGAACTGGTGAGTGTCAAGTGTGTGGTCTTGGGAGCTTGGTGTCTGGGAGGAGGGATTTGGAGTTTTACTGCCTGCTTCCTTGTGGGAGCACTACAAGTGAAGCAGAAGGATGTGATGTGTGTGAGAGATGTCTCTGTGTGAGATGATGATGGCACTGGGTGGTTTACCCAAGGTTTGGTGCAATTCAGGGCATATCCTACCCCTCGCCACACTCTCTCTGCTCACTGGGGTGAAATAAAGGTGCTGCTCCTGTCCTCTGTACTGAGAACTTTGGAGAAGAGGAACTCTTATTTTGTGACATTTTATTTTTTCTCATTGAGAAAGACAGGTTGTATCTGTAGAGATGCATTGCCTGTAAGAGCGAGCACCAGAGCTCTTTGTTTTGATGGTGGATCATAAACGCTCACATCATTTTTGGGGTTCCCTGGGGAAACAGGTAGAGGCAAATCTCTATGACTTCCACGAATACTAAGGTTTTTGTGAGACCTGCTCCTTTCCTAGCCTGGTTAATGGAGGCTCTGCCTTGCTGTCTTGAAAGACAGTTTCATGTGTAATGTGCCTTTTCCCCCCACACTCCTCCTGGCAGTTTTCTTCCAAAGCTGTCTCCAAGTGGTAACTTGGGAAATCATGCTTTAAGTTTCCAATTCCTCTGTTGACAGGCCTCCTTCAGAGTCCAGGTCAGTCTTTTAATGGCAATTCACCTTTTGCCACTCTAAGCAATAGGTTTACTACTTCATAAATTTAAACACTTCCCGTTCTGACATGAGGATGGAGCTACAGCAGTGACCACTGGCAGCAAAGTCCAGCTGAACTCCTCTCATTTAGGAGCTCTGCCATCCTTTGGAGCAGGTGGAGTGGTGTTTCTTACTTTTTAGGACACATCTTCTGCATTTTAGGCACATGTCATGCCTTTGGACCACTGCTGCACTTTCTGTCCTGTTTCTTTTTGGGGTGGGTGCATGGGAGAGGAGTGCAGGTGTGCTGGGCATGGGGTTCTACTGCTGGGCTTTAGCTGGGAGCATTAGCTGCATATTGCTCTGGAGCTCAGACTGTTGTGAAGAGGAGATAAGGAAAATAGGTGTTTGGAGATGCTGAGGATAAAATGATAAGGAAGCAAAGTGATTGTTAATCAACGAACACAGTCCACCGTGCAGGGTCTCTCATGAAAAGTATTCCACAGGGAAAGGGGCTGTAAGCAAAGTGATCAGAATAGCTTTATTTTTCAATGGAAGACCTTAAGGAGGATATGAAAGCCGCTGGTGAGTGAGAAGAAAACACTTCAGTTTATTTTTGATATTTGTGTTAATTATCTGTGCCTGACTACGTCTTGGGATCGGGCAGTGATTCAGCCTTGCTTTTGTACTTGGCTGCAAGGACCTGAGAGTCAAGACCTCATTACTCAGGATTTCCTGTGGCTGAAGGACAACTTCATCCAAGCAGACAGAATCTGGGACAATTTTTAGCATCTCAATGACTTTCCACGTGCTACGTCCAGCACAGTTTGGGTGGCATCACCACGTACCCACAGCTGAGTTCCAGGTGTCTGCTCTGGTCTCTTTCCGTGGCTCCTGTTTGCAGGTGACTTCATACAAAGGGGTTGGTGAGTCAGTTTAGAGCTTGTTCATGCTTTTCCAGTGTTGCTACTAATAATGATTGAAAAAATTTAAAGGCTAACATGCAGTGGATCACAGATGAGGCTTGCTAAAGAATAATTCACTAACTTCCCAGGGTCATACCTTGCTGAGACATTTCTTGTCCTCAGGGAAAACGAAGACTTATGTGACTGATGGTAGAACTGGATACAGGGCACAGGCTGTACCTCCTCATCTTCCTGAGAGCTTTGTTCCAAAACCACTGGTAATTTCTCTAAAGCTGATAATGTTGAAAATTAATAATTCCCCACTTGAATTAATTAATGCATTTCAATTGTCTTAGTGTTAGGAATGTAATGAAGAAGAAGTGGATATGGGGGAGGTGAACCCAATTAAAATGAGATTGTTTAATTCAATTCACAATCTTGCATTAGTGAATCTGTAAAAAGAAGATTTATAATTAAATCAAAAGCAGATTTGATTATGTCCACCACCACACTGGAAGTCCATCTATACTACATCTATACTACAACAAAAAGAAATTCAAGACATCTGTGTCTGGAAAGAGCATCTGGTATGTACCACTCCTTTCTGAAATCCTGAGAGTTTATTAATCATTTGTATGAGAATAGAAAGAACCAGTCAGAAGAAGAAAATATCTAATGATCCCTTACCACCACTTCTAATACTGGAAATTCGTAATGCATCGTAGTAGGGACCCTCCTCCAGCGTGGTAAGGTTTATAAGCTTGATGAAATAACTACCTACCAACTAAATTCCATCTGTTCAAAATTTTCCAGGAAGCACAGCATTGCACTAGATTTTGGCAAACTGTTATATGAGGTTCATCCCCATATTACCATTTTAATTGCTGGCTGATTGCTTTTATGTTGCAAAACTCAGTTTGCAACAGTATGTAAGTTGCAATTAGTTTTTACTGTGTGATTCATTAGCTCCTATAAAGCATGTCATGCTGCAGCATTTGGAGGGCAATATGCTAGAAACCAGTAACTGCATTCAGAAGGCTTTGGAAATGTGGTGGTCCTGCCTTTCACAAACAGAGCCCTTGTTTGTTGGCAGGATGTCTTCTCTCAAATGAGATTTAGCTGACAGCTGTAGATAAAGTTGTTTTCCCGTGACAGGTTTTCCATGTAAACAGCATCTTGGTCCTGCAGCCTGTTGCTTATGGGTTTACATCTGACTGGGATTCGACCGAAGTCGGTGGAATGGACGCGGGTGTGAGAGTTTCCATTGTGGGAGTCTGGCTGCTGAGCTCAGCCTGGTTTGTGATGTTCCTCAGGGGAACTTTCTGGTGTCTTTTTCATGCCTCAGGAATCTCATGCTTCTTTTGGAGCTGCTGTTCACATCACTTGTGATGAGGAGGATGTGTGTGTTTAAGTTACATTAATAGGTTTTGCCTTGAGAAAGGTGGATAAATTAAGCATCATCTTTGTAACTCTGCTACCTCTATCATCCTATATTCCTTAGGCAAAACAGCAGGTATTTTGGCAAGTTTAAAACCAGCCATTAATTATTGACTCCATTCTGCTAAGAACTGAGGTTCGTTTTGCCTTCTTCCATCTCTTTTGGAACTTGTTTTCTCTAGCAGAAAATTTTGACAAACAGTGCATGAGGACATGATCAGTGAGGTCTCCACTGGTACATGCATACTATGACAGCTTTTTGAGTATCCATGTCAGTCACATTATTTTATCTTCCCTGACTGGATGAAACTCTCCTGGAAAGGTTGTTCTGCGTGTGGCTGCTGGTAGCCCAGATTGTAAACCCAGGCTATGAATGGCCTGTCTGGACTGTGCTACACCACTCATGGGACTTCAGTACTCACTGCTAGCACCTTGCTGAAGGGGTAAAGCTCAAAATTTAGCTTATGCTTTTGAGAGGTAATTTGAATTTTTCAAGACTGATGAATAAACAATGGGTGCAAAGAACAATAGTTGAAAAATCTCCCCTGTAGGCAATTTCCACTGGGATTTTCTACGTTTCCTTTATTCTGTTTTCACAAAAGCCCTGAAGATTTGAAGCTCAAACTTTTGTCCCTTTTGGCTGTCAGAAGTTTTGCACTGGGAGCATTTGCCAAGTGAAGAGAAATACTTCTTATTCCCACAGAAATATACTTAAGTCAAACTAAACTGGTGCATTTGTAATTATACAACAAATTAAGTTAAATATAAACCTTTAATACTTCAGCTCAGGCTGTATCAACTCAATTTTCTAGCATATGCTTTCCACCTGTAGGAGTCAAAAGCACCTGCAGCTGTTCAGTCTTCCCTGTTGGTTTGGTATAAGTGGCAGCTGCCTCCCAGCCCTGATTTTTATCTCTCAGTTTAAGTGTCTTGCTGCTCACACCAAATTATAATGCACAGCACGGTCTGTGCTGGGAGATTTTCAATGCATGCTCTAGTTATATGTTGATAACTCTGATTATGGAATAAGAGTTGTGTTATTTCCTTTAGCTCTAGCTGTACAATGTGTTCTGTCTGCCAGGACAGAATGACTACTGAGAGTATGAGTGCAGTGGTCAGATGTGCTGATGCAGCAAACTGCAAAGCAGGTAAGGTGGCTGACTCCAAAGGTTTTGTGTTAGGTGTGAGTCAGAAGCTCAGGATTTATGCCTCTTTTTGTATTTTTACTGCCTGGAAAGTGAAAGCCATGGGTGCTGTACTGACAGCAGAAGAGGTAACACCAAAGTGGGAAAGACGGAAATCTTTCCCCTTCTGCTTTTCTCTATTTTTATAGTTTATAGTACGTGGAGCACAACCAGCCAAAACCTACTCCCTGAAGTCTTAGCTGGTAGTCACTGTTGTTCTGCTGTGTCAGCACTGCCCATGAATAATCTCTAAATTTTTGTGGACTGAGAGCAGGTGGGATTTCCTGAATAGAAATTTGCCTTGCTCAGTTTAGAGGAGCAAGTCCCACTGACAGGCATAAACCAGCTGCTCTGATTGAAGTGAAATATGAGGGACTTTCCTGTATGGTTGTGCTTGGTGTATTTGAAGTCTTGCTCCAGATGTAAGAGTGCATGGGGGAATGTCCAGAGAAGTCAGGAGCACCATTTGCTCTGCTAATCCACTGCTGGTCCATGTACGTGGGCAGTACAGAGCAGGTAGTGTATACAAGGGAAGGGAAAGTGATGGTCAGGGGTTTGAATGGTGCAAATGCTTATTTGGTGTCTGAGATGGTGGGAAATGGGCACTGAGTCTACTGAACTTCACTGAGCCTGTCCAGTTGTCCTGGATTTAGTCACGTGTGTTACCCAAACTCCCCTGGGGATGGTGGTTATTCAGGACCCAGCAGAGCTGATTTCTGAGCATGTCTAAGGCTCTTGTGGATCATGAGAATGTAACCATGAGGACATACCTCCCTTATAGATCTTCCTCTGTTGTAGTGAAAATATTTTTTTTCAGCACAACTTAAGCTGGTTAAAAGGATAAGCTAAGCTGGAAAAAGGGCTGTGTTACACTAGAATAGGATTGTCTATGAGGTGTATGTGTATAACTGTGAGTAACTGAGAATTACATTATAGTGATAAAACTTCACTGCAGAGGCAAATCCTTAAGCCAGTGTTGGTAACATCTTTGTTAGACAGCATGGATGGAAAGGGGATTTTTCCTCAGCCATTTTCTTTTCTGTATAAGCTGTGAAGGAAAATGGTGACTTCCTTGATGCTGTATAAATTTACATTCAAGAAATAAGTAAGCAGATTAAGAATTTTCTCTAAATGCAAAATGATTGGTTTCTTCCCCCCTCACAAACATTTCTTTGGTGGGCAAGAGCGAGATGGGAGGGTTGTCAAAATTTCTGTGTTTCATGCCAGCACTGTGGATCTGTGGGGTTTCATTTTAGATGTTTCCTTCTTCTCTGTCTGCTGGTTGAGCTGACCTCAGAGACTCCCTTCGCCCCGGCAAAAATCAATGAGGAAGATGTTTGGAGACAAGGCATTTGCTTTGTGCCACCAATGGGTAAAAAAGGGAATAAAAGCTGATGACAATATAGGTCTTGGTACATAATTTTTAAAAGTATATGACAACCCAGTGCTGCTCAGATTTCCAGATCTCTTCTCTTTTTCCATTTTTTTTTACAAGCACAAGCTGTAGGTGGGTAAAGTTTGAAAGAAGTTGGCAGAGGCATTTTGTGTGAGACTTCTCCTTTTAACATACCCCACATATGACTAGCAGTGTTAGCCAGGGCTGCTGCTTCTGTGAGACTTCTGCTGGTGACACAGTGGTTTGCTGAAAACTTTCTGGATGCTCAGAAATCTCGTGGAGAGACAGATATTTTTATTTCACTGTGTTTTATAGGTTGTTTTCAAATGTGGTTTACTCTGGTGGACTTATTTGTGACTCAATATTTAAATCACATGGCATTGGGGGGGGTGGGGGGTAAGTGTTCACAGTCCAGCTTTACAAATGGAAAGTGGGTGCAAAATTCTGCACGTGGGAGAAGAATTGATTCTTGCTTGGATACCTGCAGGGGGAGAAGAAACTAAGGCAAGCCTGGGGTCAGGCTGGCATGGGTGCAAGGATGTTTGGTGTCTGCTTTGCTCTACAAGACCGTGCCAGGTGAAAGGAGTGGACACATCTTCAGTATTTTGGCATAATGGAAAAATTGAGTGTTACAGCCAGCCTAATGTTCACAGGAGCCAGCAGGAAGCTCCTCCTCTCCTGAAGTAAATGGGAGCAGAGGAAATGGTACCTTTAAGGAGAGTCTTTATGTAGAAATGTCAGATCAAAGATGGCATAAAGCAAATGTGTAAGAAACCCTCACCCCCCCATATCTATCTTTGGAGTGAGACCAGTCTATGCTCCAAGGTGCCATGGGAGTGCTTAACGATGGCAAAAGCTCATGGGAAGACAAAAAATAAAAATATGGCTGTCACTTTCAACCTATGAAAATAGCTGATACCAGTGCTACAGCAGATCCATTAATGGTTGATTTGTTAATCTATGTATTTCCCTGGCACACCCAGCCCCTGTTTCTGGGAAAGTATAACATTTGTGTGTTTGCATCCTGCAAGAGCTGATTCATCAGTGGAGCCGCTCAGGATGTTAGTTAAGTGAAAAATAATTTGTGTATTTTACTAAATGCAATTCATCAGAAGCTGTGCAGATTAGCTGGGTAGAGCTACACTGAACACAATGGCATCTGCAGATAAAAAAATGACAAATTATGATATTGCTCTTGCTCTATGATTCATTGGGAAGAACTCAGAAGCCAAGCATTTTCTTCAAAGAAATTATTCAATGAAGACTGAACGGTGCCTATAAAACAACAAAAACACCTCCTTTGCAGTGGTTTTAAATATTGTTGAACATAAAATCTAATTTATATGGTATTAAAGGCTTTTCTTTAGACTACAAATCATCTTTCAAAAATGCCATCTTCTAAACGGTTCATCAGATGCATCTCAAATACTTTTATGATTATTAGTAAATGGAATTAGGGCACCTTGTAGTAGTTTTATTACATTTTGCACAGCTGTAATGGATTACAGAGAGGTTCTCACTGCTGTAGTTCAGGCTGCATAGCAACTTCTAAGTCAGTACACATTTTTCATAGGTTCTTTGCTTTTAGGGAAGATATACCACTTTACTCTGAAATGATCCATGCCTGATGTCAGCTGAAACGGGGAGCAGTCATACTTAGCTGCCTATATTCATTAAGAAAGCCCAAGATGTGTGTAACTGACTGGCCTTTACCACCTGCTTTTGTTTCTTGCTTTGTCTGGCAATTGGAAGAAGATCTGCTGCACCCCACTGAGCCACCAAGAAGGTAGAAATCAAAGAGGGGGTTCACCTTAAGCCATGTTATTGTTGGTTGTTTAGGGTTCATGGGATCTCACTTCCCAAACTCCTCTGACAAACAGAGGTACTAACGGAGTGATTCCAGACTTGTGTCCTTCTGGGATGGCATTTGGTGTCCACCTGAGGTAACACACAGTGCCCAAAACTGTCCTAGGCTCCAATGTTTATGGGACTGGATCTAGCTGTCTCTGCAGCTAAGCCGGTCAGTGTTGGCCAGGCTGGAGAGAAATGAGGGCATGATTTATCTCAGTTGAGATGTCTACTTTGTGGTGTGTTAGTCTGCAACATCAATGTCTTCATTAGTACAGAGAGGGAGCTTGGGTGGATACTTGCATTTGGTCTGATGAAACCCATTGTGTTTATCTAAAACCCATTGTGTGTAATCTAAACTGCTTGTGTGGCCTTTTTCAACAGCAACAAAGAAATAAGGCATGGTTCATCCTACCTTTATGAAAAACCCTCATATGGGATGAATTCATAGAATCAAGGCTGGAAAAGACCACCTCTAACCTGCCACAACCACGTTCACCACTAAACCATATCCCCAGCTGCCAAATTCATGTGTCTTTTGAACACTTCTAGGGATAGTGACTCCACCACTTCCCTGGGCAGCCTGTTCCAATGCTTGCAGTGAAGATGTTTTTCCTAATATCCAGTCTAAACCTCCCCTGGGTGGCAACTTGAGGCCATTTCCTCTCATCTTTGGTAACTACACGTTATCCATTGACTGCAGACCAATCCTGGGTGAGTTGTTTAGACTTAGCATAGCTTACCAGTAGCCAGCTCAGGTCAAACAGGATAAATCCTAGCTTTACAGGTCTGTAAAAAGATTGGTGCTGCCTAAAGTTTGCAAGTTTTATCCAACTGCACACCATGTAGTAAAGACTGCTATTTCCTTCAGAATTTGTATATTTTTGTCCTTAGCTCACCACAGTTAACATCATGCCCAAGTCACTCTAGAAACTGGTTTTGGCTTCTGATTTATAGAGGTACTTTGAAAATATAAGCCACTACCCAAGTAGTATAATATCTTATCCCAGCAGTGGCTGGCCCAATGACATTGGTAGAACAGTTCTTACTGCTCCCATGTTCTTCCCGCTCCCATGTTCTTCCCTATTCACAAAAGGACTTATGTGCTTGCTAGATGAGTGTTGAAGTAAAGCACCAGCACATAAGTGCTTTGCTGAACAGGGATTGATTAAAATACATACTTTGGGGCCTTACTTAATTATGTGTTGGGGATTGCATAATTGGCACTATACTGAAGACATCTAACAGCTTTCTTCTGATAAATCTGTACATGCACAGTGGTCCTGAACTGTAATTTAGCATGATAATGCCAGCTTCATCAAAGCCCTTGGAAAAAAAAGCAGAAAGACATTTGTCTCTCTGAGTCCTTGTGAGCTGACTGAATTAGTGATTGCAGTCTCTGATCTGATAAAAAGCAACTTCAGTGTGTTTTTCCACTGAAGTAGCTTCTTACTTGAGCGGAATGAAGGAGGCCCTGCACAGCCGGCAGAGACTGAGCTTCCCAAGTTGATAAGGTAGATTTTCAGCCACTAGCCAGAGTCAGGCTGACAAACAGTGGCACAAGACAAATTCACTACTGAACTTGAAGAGATTATAATGCCTTAAATGTTTTAAATAGTAGTCCAGCACCTGATGGGCGACACTTACTAAGGCTTGGGTATAGCCAGAGAGATTAAATTATTTCTAAGCCCTCTGCTCTCTGTTTTCAGGATGAGTTGAAAGCTACTACACTAACAGAGACCTATTTGTGCCTGTTTTCTTTTCCTTGCAATACAGAGAGAAAAAGACAAAATCTTGTGCTATAAAGTCCAGGTATATGTTGATGCCCATACTTTATAGTAGCAGAAAGAGGCAGGAGAGAGAGACTCTTGCAAGCTGCGATCCAAAGGCTGCACGGGTCACCTCTCCAAATAGAGTCCTGGCTGTAACTGCTGGCTTGTCACTCCCAGCCACAGACAGGGCTTAGAACTTCTCTTCCCTGCTGCTGTCTTTCCTCTCTCAGTCAATTCTGCAGGACAGCTCTCATGTCTCTGTGCTGGTGTGATCGTAGAAAAGCCCAAACAAAGACTTGTCAGATGTGTTGTGTTGGGAAGAAATTGTTTTTCTTTGCAACTGAGAAGGCATTGAATTTTACAGTTGGAGTATTCCTGGGTGTTTCTGGACCTCAGCATGTGCTGGATTGTGCAGTGCTGGGAAATAAGCCTGTGCAATATCAATATCCCTGTGTCCAAGGAGGGTGCAAGGTGCTCTTTACTTCCAAGAGTCTGCAAAAAATAGGCAATAATAGCAAAAAGTCATTAGATGTTTAAATTCGTTAAGAAAATTGGCATTTGACAAGAAAAGCTTTTGAACATCCGCCATAAAAGCATGAAACAGTCACTCTGAAGGATTACTTGCTACCTCTACCAGCCAGTGCTTCACAGCTCATGGGAAGGAGGGGACTGCTTGCCCTGAGGCCCATCTGTGGATATTTGTCATGGGGTTCATCCTACCCCCCAAATACCCAGGGTCTTGTTAAGAATGTTTTTTCCACTGGGAAGAGCTGATGACTTTGGCAGATATTTCTTCACTGTTTATTTACCAGAAACATAAAAAAAGCCAAGTATTGCTTCCCTAAAGCTTACAGAAGTATGTAATAGTGGAGGCTTCTACTGCCAGCACTTTATTATTCTGCAGCAGTCTGTCCACAATATGGTCTCTTTCCCCACTCAAACTTATAGGAAAAATATTTGACTTATTTTCAATAAATCAGAAGGCCATCAAATTGCAAGGGAGTAGGTTTATGTGGAGATCTGTCTTGTCAAAAAATGAGGGGGGGGGAGGAGAGTTTGTCTTGTGCATACTTGTCCTACAGTGAGAATATTTTTCTGTGGGAGCCAGAGACCCAAAATCAATGCTCTGCTGTAAATGTTGCAGAAAGAGCAGATCTTTCACTAGATCTTCCCCTGTGCATGGAAGGACCCTCCCTGCTAAGTTCTCAGAACTCAAGGGTCACCTGAATGCAACAAACCTGCCACAACATCTCTTTTGACATGTGCAACTGGAATCCACTCAAACACTTTCCCATGGTTCTACAATGGTCTTGTTGGTTTTCCTGCTCCTTGATCAGACCTTCAGGAAGATCAGTGCTGTGCATGTTGGCTTCTGCAGTTTTGATCTTCAGGTCTCCTTGCATGAACAATGTAATACCAGGGCCAGAGGTACTGACTGAAGTCCAGATCTGTGGTGGGAACTATGAGTGACCTTCACAGTAGAAACACCCAACTTTACTACCAACCATACCTTGTATATTGGTATTGATTTTGAGTGTTTTTAGGTTCATAGAAATCCTTATTTTTTGGGGGAAACAAAAAAAAAACCCCTCAGATCTAACCCCCCCCCAGTGATATCTTCTTGAAAAGAAATATGTTGCATTGTTAGGATTTACTTATATCACCTCCAGCAAAGGCTGAGCAGCCCCTGCTTCATGTGACAGCACATGCTTATGGCTTTGCCTGCTAAAGGGAGAAGCTTGTTGTAGGAGACAGCATTTGCCAATTTCTCCTGTATTTATTATATTTTCAAGCATTTAAGATACTGAATATATACTTTTTTTCCCTTTCTTTATTGTAGCTTCTGTTGTTGAGATGAAATTATTTTTCTGGCAGCTTCTCTAGTGCTTTGCATTGGCTTTGTATGTGGGTAGGACCAGCTTGCATTAAAAGAGGTTAAATAGCTTCCTCTTGTTTGTGAACATACTGCTGACATAAATATTTTATTATCATTAAGTGGTTGCTCCTCTTCATGAGAGTGCTAAATATGATGCAAAACTGAAATAAAAGTTACATTAGGGAACTCTAGGGAGCAGTAAAAAAATAGTCTTTAAAACAGGAGCTGACCTGTAATTTATGTTTTTCTTAATTCTGTTTCCCAGGAAATTACCCAGTTTTATGGTCTAAAAAGAATGATCCTGTCCAAAGGGGAGACATATTTTACTAAATGTTGTCTAATCTTAAATCAGGACTTACTGTCCCTTGAACAAGGTGGAACAGATGTTAGAACACCTAAAAGAAAACAAAGCATCTCTGACAGTCCCCTGAAGTTAAGCAAATGGCAAACAGTTGTTAAATGGAAAGTAGGAAATGGGATATAATTTTCTTCAGGGGGGAAAAAACCCCAAACAATGAACAAACAAAAAAAAAAAAACCCAGCAACAATTTCAGGAGGTTTGGGAAGGGTGAAAGCTACAATCTAAAGACCTGTGGTTGTTTTAGGAGTCCTCCCGTGGTCCCTTCATAGTCAATAGAAGCTCAGTACTCAGTAGTACAGACTCAGTCACCACCACAGAGCAATTATCTACAGCAAGACAGAGAGACTGTGTTTGTAAGGCGCTTCCATGGGAAGAAAAAGGATTTTGGGCTGGTGGCTCAGCTCCAGCAAGTTCCACCTGTGGCATGAATGGAAAGTTTTTTGGCCCATGCTGTATGTATGTGCCCATACTCACATTAAGCCTGTTGAGCTTTAATGTCCAAGCACGAGTGTTTCTTGAGAGAACAGGAGCTGCATGAAGGTGTATATATAGACAGGGCACAGGAATGTCTCATGTCCTCCTCATCCCACAAAGCTGTCCAGGTCCCAGTATCCCCCATTATTGCATCTCTCAGTAGGAACACACAAGACGAATGGCAGGCATCTAAATTTAATGATGGGTGTACTGCAAACATAGTAGGAGGAATGTTAATTTGTTGAGAGTTAAGGAGCTAATAGAGAATCACAAAACTTCTGGGAATAGATAGTGATGAGGATTAAAGAGTTGTGAATTATTAACTTATTGCCATGAGATGAGAGAGGCACAGTGCAACTGATCCTCTCCACTGTTCCTTCCCTGCTATGTGTGACTTACATCCACCTCAGATTACAGAATCTGCTGTAAAAATTAAATTGCACTGCTAAAAGCATTCCAAGGACACAGACAAAACATTGAAGGATGTTCCCACCCCTGCAGATGCTAGTGCTCTGCATATTCACCCAGCAGTTCAGATTTGTACCCCAGGGATTTCTTCTGCAATTTGGTGACAATCTCATTGTTCCTTTGGTCCCTGCATGTCCTTCACAGAGTGTCCCTTCTGATACATTCCTGCAGAGACAAAAAGTCTGTGTAAATGAGCACAGCTCCATCAGTCAGACACACTTTGTTGTAGCCAGGCCATCTGAGATATTCACAGCTCCTTGACAATCCTCTGGCTGTGTGTCCCCAGTAGTCTCCCACTGAAATTGTCCCTCTTCAAGTACCTGGATGATGCTTCCCTCTTGCCAGCCAGATGGGATGCTTTAGCCCAGCTTTGCCATGAGAGGGGATCAAGTACTGTTGAAGAGATTCATTCTCTGTCTTAGCTCTGTGCATCCAGAGGTACAAGAGAGCAACCACATGGACCCCTCTCTTCCCTGCATCCTAGATACCCGCTGTGACTGTCAGGAGGTGAGTTGAATCAATAAATGACATACAACCCTTTTATTTTCAGCTGAATTTTCAGCTGTCAATACACCCTGCTGTAGCCTGAACAAAAGGGCTTGAACTGTTGCTCCCAGCCTGGCACTGAAATGCCCAGAGAGATGTTGGGACATGATTTTGAGCTCGCATGACTTCGACTCTCTGCTGTCTCTGGTATAATATGTTCTTCATGCTGCTGTTACCAAAAAGCAGAATCAGGGCTTGCTCTTGCAGCAGATTTCAGGCTGAAAACAGCCCGTTGACAAATGGTGCTGGGTAATACAGAGCTCATTTGTGTTCTGCTTTGCTCATCTCTGCTATTAACTACCACTTGGTCCTGGTTTCACTATTACCAGGCCGCTACAGAGACCTTAGTGTGTGGTGTAATGTAATTAAAGAGGGTTACCCAGTAATTCATAGCCTTTCTCACTTCTAGTTTGGCATTGGGAAAATATCACTTGCTAACGCAACATTTGGTGCGTGGCCAGATACTAAATTTAGGTATTCATTGTCCCCTGCTTACCATTTGCTTGAAGAGATAAATATTACTCGTTGAGTCACTGTTATTACCTTAGAAATAGTTCAGCTGCCCTAAAAACTTACTCCTTAATTGCAATGGGCAAAAGGTGTGTCAAGTAGAGAAAGCAAAGCAGCTAGCAGAGGGGATGCCAAGCCCTTTCCTTGTATACAACTTGATTAATTCTTATTGTTTAATGCCTGGAGGGAAACGTTGCACATCACTTCTAGGTAAATATCATAGAGCATGACTTAATTTTTAATACTGGAGGGTATGACACTGCATTTATTATCACATTCTTAGCTATTGAAATTCGTTTTTCCTGACAGGCACAGATCCCAGGGTAGTTTATCTCACAAGGACATTGATAACGAGGAAATGCTTTCTTCAGAATAGGAACTCTGTGGTAACAGGAACAAAAGAGCTTCTCCTTACCACTGTTCCCTTCCCTCGCTGACTCTGTTAAGTGAACAGAGGGGTGGATCACAGAGGGGTGCATAGGAGCTTGTCATCTGCAAAGTGGCAGGGAAATGTGGGGACAGTGACAGCCTATGGCTATGGGTATAACATAACAAGTGTATGGGGGTTTTATAGGAGAGACAGGAATATTGGTATTCAGTGTTGCATTTTGAATATCTTCATGCACAAATGTATAGTGAGATGCCCCCAGCCAATGCTTTGTGACTAACAATGCAACATTTAAGTAATGAGTAAATCACAGGTTGTCCCAAGAAGTCAATACAGTTGTGAATGTGGCTTAAGGTGAGCAGCCACTAACCTCCTGAATGCCTGGTCACAGCTTTGCCTTCTCCCCACCCTACAAGCCTTTCTTCCTTGTTTTTGGCACAAGGATTATTTTTGCTCTGTGTTTTCTCAGAGCCACCCACAAGGAAGGTTGGTTTGACAGCAGTGCTTATTTGACCTGGGTGCTTCTGTGTGTGTGGGAGCCACGAGTGGTCCCTCCTGGTGCCAGAGTGCTTGTGTCAAAGCCACAAGCTGATGTAAATGCACAGCTCAGGCTGTGACTGTATCCTTGACATTTCTTTTCTTTGCTGCTAATGTGCAGAAACAATGCTGGGAAGATGATCGAGCTTGTGCAGTGGTTTGTGCTAAGAGCTGTTCAGAAGCTGGAAAGTGAATTTTGTTTGCTAACCAAGTAAGCCTCTTGCTCACTTGTTTTTCTGGCAGCGCAGGGAAGACACGGACCACTTGTTTGCTTCCTAGTTTCTATGTGAGAGCATGGTGACATCTGTTCTGCTTGACATTGTCTGTGCTGTGTGCAGGATGCTGAAACACCGATTTTATGACTGCTGCCTCTTTGGGGACTCCAAGAAAATTAGATAAATGTCTCATGAGATTCATCTGGTGGGGAAAAATATTTAAATAACTGCACAGGGCTGCAGTGATGCCATTCTTATTTCTTAAAATAAGAATGTGGGTTGCTTTGGTTTTGGCCCCTCTGCCTCTACTGTGCCTGGATTTTGGCTCATACCCAGGCTGACAGTCAGCACTGAGGAGGAGAGGAGAGGCTGATTTCCACACTGCCCTGGGTAGCATTTGTACCAGTGCAGATGTACTGGTTTGAACACCAAATAAAAGCAGTGGGTGGAGATACTTTAAATTTGACAAGAACTGGCTGTGTCTGCGTTAGGAAAGACAACTCAGAGGAGCTGATGCTGAGCACCCCCTACAGCTACATACCATGCTAAATTTTATTTCAAACCAAACTTAACCTGGTGCTCTGGAGTGAGTGTTCCTGCCTTATATGTAGCTTGAAGCTGTCCAAAGGACTGGCCCTTGGTTTGTGTTCCTAGACCCCGTTTGGAAGTGGGATTTGGACTGCATTTGGTGAATGCCTGGGGAAGACCTTGTGCTGTAGTTTCCTCCAGAGGAAATTTATTTCAGCCATGCCAACACTATTCTGAAGACCAAACCAGTGTGTTGGAAGATAGGATCACTTGGAGATTCACTTAAAAACCTTGTTGCTGCCCTGAACCAAACAAAATGCACTAATGCGGACACAACCATCATGAGTTAGACGTGACTGGGAGTTTTTTCACGTGTGCCCTGTCCCCATTGACTAGAACAAATCCATCTACTCCCACTTCCTTTGTGCTTTGGCTACAAATGGGAAAAAGTAAATTAAAAATGCTATGGCATGTAGGAATTGTACTGGAGGTGAGGTGTAAACACTTTCTTTATGGATGGGCTGGGTGAGCCATGGTCCTGAAGCTGTAGGGGATCATTAGCTGCAGCCCATGATGGGATGGGCAGCTCCACCAGCAGTGTGGCCCAGATATCAGGACAGAAAAAACAGCACTAGAAAATCTGCACTAGAAACTGCTGAACCACATTAGAACCTGTATTTCTGGGTAGACTTTTTGATGTTTCTCTCTCTCTTTTTTTTTTCCCCCTCCCTTTTAATACACCTTGGTTTAAGCTTTTCATTTAAAGTTTAAAATTATCTTAAGAGAATGCTTTGAATGAACACGATTTTCCTTTACAAGGCCTTTATTAAACGTTTTTGATTAGCCATGTTGATCGTTGAATTCTTAAAGCTTTCGTCTTGGCGTGGTAATTCAGACCTCAAGAAGAAAATTTCTTATGAAAGGACTCAGTGGTTGGTTATAAAAAAATGCAAACAGATGTGGTTAGCAATAAAACCGCACCATGATGTCTTTTAATTCCATATTAATATGTAATTGAGTAATAAAATAGTAGCCTAATGTTTTGCATGCTGCAGTTTTACATACCCATAATTTAGCCTGTAATGTTACCTGGCTTTCTTAATCTTATCACAGTATAAAATTCGAATTTCATTATTGGAATTAAATTCCATTTCTACTGCACTTTATGGCTGAGTCTGCCAGGAAGCACTGAAAACCTTCAGTACAATTTGCTAGAAGCTACAAATGCTGTTTTTCTTTCATCATAAGATACAAATTAGGCAAAACTGCATCTTCAGTAATGTGGATAATATACAAAAGCTGAGCTCTATTAAAAAAAAAAAAGGGTTTATTTATAATTAAGAGTAGGATAATGACTAAGCCTATAAAACCATCATCCAGAGTTGATAGTGGGATTTTTGTGCCTCAGATATTCTGGGTTTTTTAGGGATCTGTAATCTTTCAAAAGCCATACAAAGCCCTGGAAGCTCTCTAGGAGAATTGCTTACCAACCTATTTTGAATACATTGAAAACAGGTTTCATTTACAGTCATCTTTTGGCAAAGCTTCTCTATAGACTCAATTCCCTCTGGCTCACTCTTATATCTAAACATTTCTTATAGAACAATCTTCTTGGCTTTAACGATACACAAAATAAATATAAATAATTGTGCTTATTCCTGTAAGTCAGGACCATTTCCATAGGATGAAACACACGTGTGATTTGTTTGGATTTTGTGTTAACATGGTGACTGTTGCTTCTCCAAGTGCTCTGCAGACAGATTGCTTTTGGTTTCAGCAAGAAGATTAAATTAAACCCACAAAGTAGAGACCATCAGATAATTGCAGGGTTCTTTTGTTATGTCTAAGCTGGGCTTTTTAGAGATGCCTCAGTGAGGTGCAATGTTTCTAAACCGTACAAGATTTTACTCATTTTCTACAGCACGTTAAGAAAAAAAATTAGAGCAAATGTTTCATGGATAGTTAGTTTGTGGATCTAGCAAACCATAAATTTTGTGTTTAAAAGCAGAGGTAGATTAGATTTTTAACAGGAGCTGGTGTTGTCTGAGAAGCTTTACTGGAAAATGAGGTTTTCTTTTGAAACTGCTTGTTTGGCAAAGCTGTGTTGGCAAAGGTAAAGGCTTTGGGAAGCACCATGGGCTCTGTGCAGCTCTGGGGGATGGAGCCTGGTCTGATGTGCCCTCCTAAATGCAACCTTTGGGGACTCATTGGCTTTTTGCCACCAGACCATAGCCATGGGGAGTAGTCCAAGCTAGGACAGAGAGGTTGCACAGAAAACTGCAGAGAAAAGGCCTTATTTTAGATGATTTTCCAGGAAAACAGCATTTCTCTTGGCAAATGATGTGGGGTTTTTTTATCTCAAATGTTTCTGCTGCTTCGCAACTTACTGTCAGTCACCACAAACATCAATTTATTGGTGAAAATGCTGCATGTTGTCACTTCTTATATATTTCAGTACATTTTGTTTTCGTAAACTTAGTCATGAAAATCCATACCTGTTCCACTGACAATTTTAATAGAAGTTCAGCCTTAGCAGAAACCGTATTCAGCAAACTGCTGCATCTGCCCAAATCCTTTCACAGAGAAAAATATTCTTTCTGTGGCTGCATTAGAGATAGGAAAGGATGCAATCAATTCCACATTTTAAAAAAGTTGAGAAAACCGATGTTGAAGGTTCTGGAAGTTTGCGTGTACTCATTGTACTGTGCCACTATGTATGAGATATTTCTAACAAAAACTGTTCAGATCCAACCTTTTATTAAGTTTTGGCCTGTCAGTATTTGGGACCTTAAAATTCAACTTTTTTTTTCCTACAGAAACTGACTGATTCAGGGTAAGTTTATTTTATTTTCTATGAAATTGAGTGTCCAAGAACCAACATATATCATGGAATGAAACTATTTTTGAGGTATTTTTGCTCTGAGATGTTTTTAGATAAGTTACACACCTGACTAAATAATTTGTTCTGTGGTTTAGGGGTTTTTTTTAGCTAACTTTTCACTGAATCCTTTATGTCACAGACTTGAGCACACCCCAGATAAGACAGCACCTTGTAGTTTTTAGCATGCAATTTTAGCACATAATTGCTATTCAGTCAAAAATGTCTTTTTGCTATTTTCATCTTTACCACCAAGAAGAAAAGGTAACCCTCACCTTGTCTCTAAAGAAAGTGGTAATTTTTGGAAAATATTTGAGATCCTTTCAATATACATGTAATTATCTGTGTGGGTGTGCTTGAATTTTTTGCTGTGCTGAAGGCTGACAAATGGATTTCCTATAATTTTGAAGCTCCCGTGGCACATGACAAGTGACGTATGTTACATAAACATCCAGATCAAAGGATGTCTTTCTAATGGTGCTCTGTTCTGTGACACTGTATGGGAATGAGGCACCTGACTGGAAGAAAATATTTATTCTTTTTTTCCTTTGAACATTAGACATATTAAAAATAGCAGCTCCAAATGAGGTCACACTTTTGAAGGCTCAGCCATTTATTTGACTGCAGTAACCTCTTTACACCTGTAACTATCCTAAATGAAGTTTCTCTGCTACCTGGCAGATACAATGGATTATTTTCCTTTGGAGCACAAAGAAAACAAACAGTTTTGGGAGACATTTTGTATATCCATGATTTCAAGGATTAGTGACAACAAAGAATAAGATATTTTCAGCCTTTTCACGTATTGTTTTTTCTTTCAGTTGGACATGATCTAGATGTATGTGTAAGATACATGGAGGAAAAGCTGATGAACAAAGCTGGGAAGATGCATCCTGTTTTCTCTAAGTTGTGTCCTCCGAAGTTCACACTTAACTTTTGCAGTTTCTCTTGGGGTATCCTTATTAGAGACTGTGGGTAATGCTGAACTACATTTCTACCCCTCCTGTAACCTTGTTATTTTCTATCTCCTCCAAGGACCTTGGCAACAAAGTGTTTCAACAGTTTTGCTGTCAAAAAATACAGGAATTTTTATCATCTGCCCCGTTTGCATACTGCCTTCTGATGATCCACCACGAGCAACTGAGAAACTCTGCCTGCCTAAACTGCAATAAGCCCTAAGGCAATTATTGCTTTCCTCAGTGATCCATGGAAAATCATATAAAGAAAATTCAAAGCTTTTCCTTCTTTCAGGGCTTATGTCTTGCCTTGCTGATGGGATGGTAATATGTCTGATATTGGCCAAAAGCCCTTTAAGGCTCTAATGCAACCAAGTGTAAACACATAAATAATCCACTGATTTGAGTTTAGCTCAAGTTCACTTCATCTGCTTGTGCTCCCCTGTGTCAGCTTAGAGCTTCCCAGGCACTGCACGATTGATGCTCGCCAGGGATAGTCAGTCCAACAGTTGAAATAACTTTTGGAAATGAAATTAAAAGAGCATGTGCATATGGTAATATTTATGCACTAATCTTTTTCTTTTTTCTGGCCAGGCCGAGGCTATTCTAAGAAATTATTTCACAGTTCAATTTTGTTTTTTTTTTTTTTTTTGCGTGTCAGTAGTGGTTGAAATTTCATCAGTTTGAGGTTTCTAGTGAAGCTGATGATCCACTGTTCTTAAAAGTGTTGCATGAATGTAGTGTTTTGTCTAGAATTAAGAGTAGTGGACTTGATATTGAGCAATAAGGTGTCTCAAGGTACTTCAGTAGTACCTGAAGTCCAACTTTTTTATGTGACAAAATTACCAGATGAATAGCTTTTTCAGGATAGTCACCTAGGCTGTGTCCTTTGTTGTTTATACATCTGATATTTTGGTCTTATTTAAAAAGTATCAGCAAACTCGCTTTGCTCCCTACAATGCATTTAATAGTTGTAGATTACACACATGCCATCTGAAGAGATGACACACGTATGTAGAAGGAATGAACTTTCAGATGACTGAAGAAGGAGTCAGTAGTGTTCCTTTCCTAGCAAGGCACAATTGCAACTTCAAGAATAGTAACTGGCAGTCTCATGTCAACAATGGATGAAATCTAATGGGATATTCTTCTGAGCTTCCCATATCCACGGCCTTTTCCATCTCCAAATGCCACCAAAGTTTTTAAGAAGGACATAGCACAGATAAAAAATTCTCAGAACTATTGAAGTGGTTTCCTGGTAAAAACACTTTTGAATGCAATTAAAAAACCTGGGCATTAGGATTCTAATGAGGAAAACTTAATAGAAGTTGAGATGGGCTGAAAGTTGATCAACGACAGGTAAGCTGCAGTGCTTCTCTCAGAAATAAAATGTTTACTTGAAAAGACAAGCACTGATGAGGTGTTGGGTAAATGTAATACATTAGATGAGGATGGACAAGTGGAATATAACTTGGTGAAGAAGATGAGTGGAGGATTACTACCATTGCCCATAGAAATAATGCAGAAGTTCCCTGTTCCAGTAGTTATTATCACTGTACATAAAATCAAGAAGTATAAAACCAGAAGTGTAGAATACTCTCAACATAAGCAATATATGCACTGCAATAGAAAATATTGCATTTATCAGAAATGAACCTTTTGCTAATGTCTTCATAACTCCAGATTTCTCCGAAGGATGAGTTGAAGTTTCACAGGGAAAAGATGATACCCAAGTACAAGAGATGATCTCCTTACTTTGAAACACATCACAGTCATATCTTTTCTTGCACAATTACCACGAGAGGTAAACAAAAGTAGTTCATCAGCCACATCAGAGACAATAATAAATTATTTCCTTGATGCCTTATGTAAGTGCAGGTGGAAAAAAAATCTGAAAGAACATTCTGCTTTTGTTTGCTCTGGTCACTAGTAGGGATTTTCTAAAAAGAGTGGTACCATCATTCTCTTAGTAAATTAATGAATTAACTGTATTGTTTCCCAGGATTTAGCCTTTGGAAGTTAGGATTTATTTCGTAACAAGATGATCTGTTTACAAGAAACATTAATTCTGTATGTTTGCTACTCCAGCTTTGAGCAACTTAAGTAGACTGGAGAGGTGGGCAAGTGTGGATGTTTATTTTACACTGAGCTGGATAACTCAATTGACTTTTTCACCTGGCTGTTAAAACTAGAGAGAGTAAACAGAGAAAAGTCAACATGACAACACTCTATCTGCAGAACAGTATAGGTGAAGTGTTTTTGGATTTCTGCTTTACGGATACAAGAAGTGATTGCAAAAGCTGAGAGCGAGCAAAGAAGAATGTGCATGCTCACATATATTATCCTGTTTGCTGGTTATGGGTCTGTGAGTGTGGTTGAAACGACGAGTGGTGTTAACAAGACTTTAGCAGAATGGGATGTTTCTGATCATCAGAGCTCCATGAAGATGCAGAAGGTCATAGAATTAATGTAGTGTTTAGCATTTACAAGGAGATATCAATTAAAGATGCTGAGAAATGAAAGAGGGGATTAAACACAAAAATTTATTTCAAGAACACAGGTGCAGGTTACAAATCTATAGTCTCATCAGCAAGTGCAGCCTTACTATGTTCTAGCTAGAAAAATGGAAGGGGGAAATGGTTAGAAAGATGTGGTGTACAAATAGTCTACAATACTTGAGAGCTGTTCTGATTCCAGTTAACTGGGAGCACTGAAAGGAAAAATTTCTGCATTGGTGCCCGAGGACTTGTGGCCCAGTGGTTTTTTCCATGCCCTGGTTACATCTGGTAATGGATACAGAACAATCAATCAGTGCTGAAGAAACAGTCTCAGGCTCTCTGCCTTGTGTTCAGCCATGGAAATCACCTCCTGGTGTAGTAAAAGTAGGAAAAGACTTGGGTGTGGTTTATTGACATTGATGATTTCACATCTTTTTTTGAAACTCCTGCATGGAAAGCGATGTTTTTCCTGCCTGGCTTCTCAGAGCACTTTGATAAGTGGGACTTTATAGATTTTTGCTGGTAAGAGAGAGCTGGTAAACTGAAAACTTTTGCAAAGTCAGTGTCAGGTAATGCCTTTCCCAGCCCTGGTGTGCCAAATGGAATGAACGTGACACTAATCACCCAGTTCCTGCATGTGGGATGTGCAGGCCACTGTCAGACAATTGGGACAGGCTCCTGGGTGTGGGACCATGGTGGGACAATGGAATTTACCAGGGTAGATCATAGCAGCTGGATGCAAAGCTGCCTTGGACACAGTAAAATGCAGCTGTCTCCATTTTTGACAAATCAGTGGATGCAGGTGTGTTGGTGATGTACCTGGGCATGCAGTAAGGTACAGGTATTACCAATCAAAATGCTGATGCTGTAGAGGCAAAGAGTGTATTAGATCATGTCAATGAATAAGGCAAGACAAGAAGGAGGAGGAGAATTACCATAGTTTTTGAAGTACCTATCAAGCAACTTACCAGTGCTTTACAATGTGTCTGATGTTCTTTTATCAGAAGGAAATACTGGATTATGTAATTTTTAAAAAGGAGTATATTACATATTTTTAGCTCTTTGTATGTTTTAAAAACCACTTTTTGAGCAATTAGCAACAAGTTTTCAGTGCAAAACTAAATTTATTGCAAGATTAAAGATTATCACTGTTCAGATAACCATACTGCTTCTGAGCTATCCTTCAGTGAGGAAAGCTTACCTAAACCATGTTTGTGACCATAGAAAAATTAAAAGAGCATTCTTTGAGTTTGCCTTTATGTGTAAAGTCATGACAACAACTCAGTTTTCTGACATGGGTTCACTGGTGACTACCAGAGCTTGCTTTCTATTGTGTGGCAATTTCTTACTGAATGCAGGAGTATTTACAGGGTGTAAATCACATTTTCAGAAGCTTTAAGCGGGAAGCTAAACCCTTATTTTTTAGTTTGTGCTGTCAATTCAATGAGGAATTATCCAGTCCTACAGAACTGGACAATTTTGTAGAAAAGGAGTTTTCCCCTTTTTCCTTCCCATCACCTTCTGTTGGAACATGGGCTGTGTGTTCCCCTTTCCTACATCCCAGACAGACTCTGACCAGCTTTACTCATTGCTGGCTTGGACAGCAAACACTGGGCTGTCCCTCTGCATGTGTGACACATGGACTATTCTCTCTTGAGAACTGACCAGGAACTACATTGATATAAGTGATTAATGTCTTAACATGTTTATTGGACGTATGCCAGTTGTTCAGTGGCCTCAGGTCTAAGCTGACTTCTGTTTTCAAAGGACTGCTGGGACCATTTACACAAGACAGGTTGTAAATCTGTTGGAAATACCATGAAGCAATTTATCTGCTTTTGTGTGTGTGTGTGTTTTAAGCATTGCTGCACTTCAGAGCAAAGTCCTAGGCTTTGAAGGTCTATTCCTGTCTCACTGAAATTAGAGGCTGTTTTGTTATTGATTCCCACAGAGGGCAGACTGAATAGTCCAGCATGCAACTCTGATTTTGTTTCTTCATTTTCCCAGTACTGGCAGAGGGATGATGTGGATGAGAGCAGAGTGGGTGGTTTGAAAACACCAGCTGGGACATTGATTTTAGTTTTAGGTCAAAAATGACTGTGCTCCAGGTGCCTAATGAGAAATCCTTATATGAGGCCAAGCACTTAAGCCAGAGTTTAGCAGACCATCCTCACTGAGGAAAAATACACTGCACTTCATAAAGTGTATTCCCTTGGTAATGTCTAGTGAGTTAAATGGGACTGAAAGGAATAAGTTTCTGAAGACTGTGAGTCTCTTTGTAGAAATTTTTCACTCTGATGAATGTATGGGTGGCTACTAAAAATAATTTTTGTAGCATGTGGTGCTAGCAGGTACAATAAGCTTTCACCTCCTTGCACTTATTCTGATAGCAGCTTTTCCCCAACATACTTCAGATACGTGTGAGGAAAACCTCTTTAATTTGTCAAGAGTAAATAGCTGCAGAGGTATTTTAATTAGTTTAAAATTAGTTGTTATTAAGGTTTTCCTCTGGTCTCCTTAGGATTTATGTTTAGTTCCCTTAACACTGAGAGAGCATTGTTCTTTTACCTTTGAATGGAGAACAGAAACTTTAGGACAGAAATAACTAACTGCTTATTTATAGTTTATTTTTTAAGCTTAAATATTGTTGTAGTGGATACTTTCCATGGCACTGATAACAATGAAAGGTCAGTCATAGATCATAGAATGTTATGATGTAATGGATAATGTATTAAATGCAACTGCATTTTCTTTTATTCTAAGTCAAGTTTAAATTACATGTGACATTCAGATCAGTGAGAGGATTTTGATATAAAATGTCCCATTATCCTCTAATGGAACACTAAATACTGATGTAGGTGTTCCTAGACAGTAACTCTCTTTTGAATATGGTCTCTCTGACTGTAGAATGCTTTAGCTTTTACTCATAATGACATTTAATGTGTTTCTGTGTTAATACCACCAACAAAAACAAAGTTTGGGCAGTCCTAGGCTGATCTTGAGGCCTGTGTTAGTCCTGTTTTTAGCTTAGTGTTAACCCAGCCCTCTCCCAGTGAGATGGGTGGAACTGAGCTCTTGTCAATCTAGTTAAACCCCTCAGGTATGAAGGGTTTTGTCTGTGAGTGTTGTATCATGATGACTTTTTTTAGTCAACTAAAAAGAACGTATTGGAAACCTTATTTGTCACAGGCAAGCACAAGTCTGTTCCCTGAGTGTAAGGATCCTCTGCTGTTGCCAGTTAAATCACACTGAGCAAATGGTCACTGTCACATCTGCCCAAATTTTGCTCAGTTCATATGCTCAGACCTTTGCTTCCCTTTTACATTTAAATGTGGCCGGTCTTAAATTCTTGTCACAGTTTGATTAATGAGTGTATAAAAATCTGATCTTGCAATGCAAAAAGAAGGAGTAATAGTATGAACGAGTGAGTTTCTGTCAAAATATGTAAAGCATAGCTTAAGAAGACTTGTGTCTGACTCTGAAGCCTTACAGGTTTAAAGAGACACTTGTACATCTGTTAACAGTCAGTGGGCGAAGTCTTAATTCCAGTTATATGCATGAGAAATAACAGAAGTTTTTTTCTATTAGTAAATTATCTTAATAAGTTAAGGGTTTGGCTTTGCTGAAGTGATTCTAAATTTACTGGGGTGAGCAACAGGATTCCACCTAATGAAGGCTTCTGAAGGGCCGAAGTGAATTGTCACTGGGACTTTGAAGAAGAGGAAGAAGGGTTTGACTGAACAGCTAAGTACATACCAAAAATTAGAAGAAGATGAGTTAATGTTATTCATCTTTCCTTACTTTATTTTGGATTACCTATAGCTAGGGAAGGAGTGGAAATCCTGAGTTTTTTGAGAAAACTGAAGTGTACCTCCTGAAGCTTTTGATTGCATAGAAACAATTATTTATCATTGGAACTAACATTTTGACTGCCTAGTCATTCCTCTGGCTGTCAGTTTATGCTGCAGCTCTGTGTATTTGCCCTCAGTGCAAGCTCGTTGTACCATGGCGTGGCCCCGTTTCCTCACCGAGTAGCTGTGAGTGTGTCAACACTGCCTTTAATCCACTGTGCTGAATCGATGGCCACCTTAATCCCCTTTGTGCTCAAATTGAGGCCAATGCATTCCTAAATGAAGAAATCAATAGACAACTGATGTCTCAGAGAAGATGAAAAATGAAACGTGTCTTGTGAAACAGCGCTACAAGATACACGTAAATATGGTGGTGAAAATGGCCTTAGGCAAAATGGCTTCACCCGACTTGCTACACCTTCACTAGAGAACTGCTTGCATGCCTGCTAGATCAGGCAGAATTTTCTGATAGTTTTGCACCATTTCTTAGGCAGATCATGGTCTTTGCGAGTCTGTTTTGCATCCTTTTCTCAGTTTGAAGCGTTTTAGTAGTTTTTCATCGTTTGCCTGTTATTCTGAGACAGTGCATTATTCTGAGCCTGCCAACATCTCCTCCTACCTCACAAATTTATCTTTTTATCTTTCTGTTGCTTCTGGCATCCTTCTCCCTTTTATGCAGTAGTCCACACTTTTTGAATCATTGTCTTGTGTGCCAATTGTAATCCTTATCTTTCTTCAAATTTCGTCCATTTTCTAAGGCTCTAATAAAAAACCCCTAGGCTCTAACCAAACCTTTTAAAACTGGTTGATGCCTCCTGCATTGACAGCAGCAGCCTCTGGATGACTCTAAGCTGCTTTTCCTGATCATCATAATTCATTAAATTGGAAGATCTTACTGGTGAATACACCTCTTGTGTTCTAGCCTGAAAATTCTAAGTATTAGTAAAATTGGCTTATGAGTGGCTGTGAGTCAACTTGCACTGATAAGAACTGCAGAATTTGGATCCAAGCAGGTTTAAAAATACAACAATTTGCTCTGCGACTGAGGGAACTGAAATCTTGGTTTCCTGTGGCTTTATACTGTGTGGTTGGATTATCCTCCATCAAATTAAGTGCAGGCTTTGACTGAAACTTTTCCTGAATTTCTAACAGTATTTGTAACATACTGCACTCTTGGGGATTCTCTGATGTCTAACTCCATAATTAAAATCATGGTGAACCAATTTAAGTTTCTTTCCTCTGCACTGGAACCTCTTTTCACAAAACTTTTAGGGACTAAATGCATCTAAGACTTCAATTCCTCTCTTCAAATTTTCACTGGATGTGGCTGAGTGGTTCTGATGTTCAGAGGATGCACAAAGCCAGTGGGATTGACGAACCCCTTTTCTTCTCAAATCAACCTTAGAAAAATGGTTGGAGCAGGACTCATGATCCAAATCTTTTGAAAGCTGATGGCAGTTTCCTAGTTATAGGGATGGATGGAAAATTATCTACAAAAATCTCTGCTTGTCTTTTAGTGTAAAGTGTCAGTAACTCTCAACAGATACTTTCTGAATTACAAATATCCCATCAGTATCTGTCATCCATGGGCGTTCATTGGAAACCATCTTGACGTGTCAGAAGATGTAGAGAACAAGGCTTATTCTTGCTTTACATATGACGTGTTAAGACAGTTTCATTCTGAGCAAACAAGGGGAAATACGACTCTACAAAATTAAATAATATCTACCCTTTTCACAGAGACTTATTTTGTAATTCCTATAGAATTATTCCCTGTAGAATTAGGAAACGTGGACAATTTATTTATAAATTATGTAAAAAAAAATCTAATTTGCATTTTGGAAATTATTGGCAAGAAATTTTAAGCAGCCAGAGGGCACTTGTAGGCTTGCTTTTGAAAGAGATTCTGCTTATGTGGTATACATAAGTCAGGTATACATACCTGACTTTCACAATTACTGGACTTTGATTTAGGTTCTTATTCTGAATGGGGAAATCACAGAAGGGGTTTGGCAGTTTGGGTATTGTCAGAGAGTGGGAAGAAGTAGATGGCTCTTCTGTGTAGGTAAGAAATAAAATACTTATGTCTGCCCATCTAATAATGCTTAGTATGAAAACAGAAGGGACTAGCTCCCCAATTTTGCACTCTCTGATGAACTCAGGTGATTGCAGAGAGTTAAATTTGTCCTGTTCACTGTGCTTGTCTCACTGTGTTGGACTTGAATGGACTTTGAAGCAGACAGTACCTTCCTGTGCTGAAATCCCAGTGGATGGCTAATGCCTGTCTGCCTTGTAGAAATACCAAGTGAAAACAACCAAAGAAAACATGGTTCCTGCTGTGAGGAACCTCTTGGAAACCAATTTCTATAGTGCTTTCTGAACACAGCATTATTTTCCTCTGCAGAAACGAGGAGAAAGGGACTGCCTATAAAAGTATGCTGGGATTTAGGCAACCCTGTGTCACATTGTCTCCCTGAATAAATGTTATTTTTCCCAGAAATGTGTTTTAGAAAGGTTTTTTTATTTGGAAGGGATGGCTGGTGCCTTTTAGGAATTTGTAAGCATTCTGTAGTGATTAATTATTCTCCTCTAAAAATTTTATTTTATTTCTTGCTGGAATTTGTTTCACTTTGACATTGGAGCATGTTATACCCTTGTCTGATAACCTAAAGATCCTGTTAAGTCAGAAAAATCTCTTGCTTTGAGTAGGTATTTATAGACTAATTCATCACTTAAGCCAAACTGAGCATTTTTAAATCTCTTGCTGAAAGGTTGATTTTACAGACCTTGAATTACTTTTTCTTTATCCTTTGTGAACCCTTTCCTGACCTCTGCACTGTGAGAGTGATGACAGAAATGTAATGGACTGATCTCCAGTCATGGTGTCTCCATGGCCTTGTGAACAGGCACTCCTATATTCCCATGGGATATTTCTGTTTTTAGAGGTCACAGTTACACAGCCAACCCCAGACAGAGTGTTGTTAACCTGAGGTTTAGAGAGGTGTGTATTTATTCTTTTGGGCTTAATAATTTAATGCTTTGCCTCTTAAGCTTCACTGGTACTTTAAGGGAACTATAACATTTTTCTTTTTGCCCTCTCCTCTTGCCTGTTTATCTGAAATTTTTCAAAGTGAGCAGTGCATGCTTAGAGATGGAAAAGTCTTCCAAAATGTTTTGCTTTACACTCTTCACTGTGCCCCAGACAAACCCTAAAATCTGATGAAGTAGCAGTCTCATATTCAGAGGAAACCAGTAGGCAACTAGTCCATATTCCTCATTATTTCATTGTATGTTCCTTATTCTGGTATTAGCAGGCAGCAGAGTTAAAACATTTTTTTTACACCCACCAAATGCGTGATTAAGGCACGGAACCTGTTGCAGCAGAAAAATGTGAAAACCAAGTGGGATGGGGCAATTTCATGTAGAATTGCTCCACTTTTGAGTATTAAACACAGTGATCCAGCTGCAACCTTTGGTTCAGAAAACTGCTGGTCATCCTCTTGCTAGGAGTGTGTGTCTCATGTTCCTGTGAAGGAGACTTCTGCAGAGTTGTGAGAGCCAGCTCAGTGGGCACCAATGCCCTGAGGACAAGTTCCCCCAGCATGTGATTCCTGCCACTGTCAGCTTGGATCATCACTGCTAGTGACAGGGGGAGGCATCCCTGCCAAAAGACATGCTGAGCTTCAGGGCTACGGGAATGAAAGGACTTAAAACAAAATCAAATGAGAAAAATGGGCGTGTAATGATTGCCAGACATTAATTTCTCAGTGTTGCTCGAGTATCAACAAGTCTCTGTGATCTCTGCTCTGCAGCCAGCAGGGACCTGTTGCCTCAGCTAATGCTCGGGATGCACTGCCCATGGTGAAACAAACCCCTCCAGAGAGGAGCAACCTGGGGTTTCCTTCTGGGTTCAGTCCTATTAGTCTTCCCTTTTTTAGAAGCACTCCAGCACAACACGCTCCAAGGAAAGGATCTCAGTAATAGAGTTCAGGGAGCTATCAAGTATCTTCCTCTCTCTGGGCAGTAAGCAAATGTATTTTCTCATTATTTCTCTGTTAGCACATTAATCTGAAACCAGAAAGAAAAGACCAACAAGTACTAAGGGTGATAGGGGATTTGCTGTTGTTTCATCATGGCAGCTAGATTGCTGCAATACAGCTGGGATGTAGGAGTATTACAGTCTACTCTAAACTCTATTTTACTGTAATGATTCATAAAATATCAGTTCTTTGCTTTTAGAGATTGTGGCTGTATAGTGACTATGCATTTCTGGAGAAGGTATCTCTAAGATGAGTAGTAAGACTAACATCATATTGAAAGGAAATGAGTGAAAGAGATTATTTTTTTTAAGCTCAAATGTGATTTTTCTGGCCCTAGATTTTTGAGTAAAAACTGAAGATAAATCTTAAGGAAAGAAAAAAAGTGGACTATAGATGTAATAACTTGCCAGAGCACTTTATGAATCCTCAGTACAAACAATATTTCTTGTGATAGCTTTGAAGATGGAATTTGGGTCGCATTTCATGTACTGATGAATATAATCCCACCAATACAAAGACCTACCACCCAGAACTTATATTGCACTTTGTTGTTTTGTTCAAGGGGAAACAAAGAACAGCAAAAAATGGATTATAATCTTTCATTTTAATTGAGATCTTCGTTTCACTCATTCCACTTGAAGTGAACTCCAGAAATGCTCTTTGTAATGAAACCATGTCAAAGAGCCAGGTCTTTAATCAATGAAAGTAGCGGTTCTCTGTAGTGCAGCTCCACAGGAGCCAGCAGAACCGCTTCAGACAGCCCCAGCAGAGGGTCTGTTCCATCCATTCAGTGTCAGAACATCTTAACACAGGCTTCCTAGGCTCAGTTTACCATACAGTTCTTAAGGGTGACCTCATCCTGTTCAGCTCTAGGTGCCTGTAATCGAGTCATTTGCAGGTAAACCCACACAGCCTGTGCTCCTTTTGGTCAATAGGTCAGGTGAGTTGGACCCTAAAAGTGACCCTTCCAGGCAGCTGGATGAAGTATGAAGTAGGCATCTAACCTACAAAAGGAGGCAGAACACAGATATGTGTTTGTAGATGGTTATGAGATTGTTTTGTTCTTGATCCACATCTGAAAGAAATGTACCCATATTAATGTGAATGTATCCTGCCTTTGAGCAGGGGGTCATACCTGGGATATATTACCTGGTGTAAGATATTGACTGGTGTAATGTTGGCTATCACCAGTCCCATGCAGTGCATGGACCCTGCTGATAACAAGATACTGATAACATTCAACCTTCTCTCCTTTTCTGTAAATATCCATCCCCTGAGGACCCACACAATGGTTAACACCCAACTGTCAGTTCAGCAGAGCTCTGGAGACATCCTGCTGTTCTAAAATGGTGAAACAGGATGGCAGTATGTCTCTTTATAAAAATTCCCTTTGATACCATTTGTGAATCAATTTAGTATGCAAAGAAGTGTCTTGAAACAGGAGAGATGCTTTCCTGTTTTTCATTCTCCTCTGATATTGTGTGTGTGGGAGGCAGCTGCTGGAAGGCCTGCAGGAACTTGAGAATTTGACTGAAAACCATAAAGTTGTACAAAAGCTTTGTACAGTTTCCACTGGAATCTGGGTTGCAAGTTTATGAAGAAACCTGAAAACTTCATCTGCCTATTACCTTTTCTGATGTGAATGTTTTGCTGGGAATATTTTGGAACATCTAGTTTGAAATATTAAAATGTATCTGGAAGGAAGAAGTATAAATACTTTCCTGGAATCCAACCCCATGCAAGAAATTAATTACAGAAAAGAATTCTCAGCAACATCTATCCATACATCTGTTTGCATCTACAGCTACTGTTTGTTGTCATTCAGAAGGGCTTTCCAACTGCTTTACCCCATTGTGTTAATTAAGGTGATGTTTTCATTAGTTTCAGTTCACATATTGTTTTAATCTAGATTTTTGAAGAAAGATTTCAGTAGATAATGGAATGTGGTTGGCACAGTGGAGGCTACAGGGAGCTCATTACCCTTTTCTCAATTCATTGTGGCTTCATCAGTCATTAATTCCACTTTAAGCTTCCCTGTTGTTAGAATGTACATTGCAAGCGACTTTATTTTTCATATTCAACAATGTGCCACTTTCCATACATAATAGAAAGGTAGAATGTAATTATTGGCAGCATTAGAATACTTCAAAAGATTTAGAGAGGTGGAAGAAGGCTCCCTAAGGAAGGTGCTTTTGAAAGTGTTTGAGACAGCAACACAAATAACCTTGCAAGGTTGAAGAAAAAGACAGTGAAAAAAAGGGATGATGTTGAACTTGCTCTCATATCACAAAGTGATGGAGTGAGTTAGATTACAAGAGGACTCTCTGGTCCAAGTTCTTACTTAAAGTAGGCTGGTTTAAGTGTTGAGTGATGTTGCTCAGGGCCTTTTCCAATTGGGTTGTGAATATCTCCAAGGATGGAGGTTCCCCATCCTCTGAGGACACTGATTTCAAGCTTGACTACCCTCATGATGACAAGCTTTTACTTACCTTTAATAGGAATTTTCCTTGTGGTATCTAACATCTCTCACCCCTTCTCCTATTGCTCTTCATCTGATTTTGTGTGTCTCCTGGCTATAACCACCCCATTATGTAGTTAAAGACAGCAATAAGATCCTCCCTTAGACCTTCTCTCTTTTCCAGGCAGAAGTAAACCAGATTTTTCAGCCTCTCATGGTACTTTATGTACTCCAGGCCCTGGAACGTGATGGTGGTCATCTGCTGTACTCACTCTGCTATGTCTGTGTCCCTCCTGTATTTGGGAGCCCCAAGTGAGATGCAGTACTCCATATGCTGTCTTGCAAGTGCCAAATAAAGATGAAAAAATCACTTCCCTCAACTCACTGTCTGTGCTTTTACCCAGTTTTTGGTGGTTTTTATTTGCTGCAGCAGTGCACTGCTCACTTGTCCTCTATTTGTCCACCAGCACCTATGGGTCCTTCCTTACCTATGGAGCTGCTTTCCAGCTGATTGGCCTCCCGTCTGTGCCACTGTGAAGATTATTCCTTCCCATGTAAGGGTTTAGCATTTGCTGAACTGTGGGAACTCTCTGCCAGCTCGTTGCTCCAATCTGTTAAGTCCTCTCCAACTCTTTCCTGCCAATGAACCCACAAGGTTCATTGAGTCCAACTCCTGACCCTGCACAGAACCATTCACAAGAGTAACACCATGTACCTGAGAGTGTCATCCAAATGCTTTTTGAGCTCTGGCAGGGTTGGTGTCATGACCACTGCCCTCGGGAGCCTGTTCCAGTGCCCAACCATCCTCTGGATGAAAAACCTCTTTCTAATATCCAACCTAAACCTCCCCTGATGCAAATTCAGGCCATTCCCTCGGGTTCTGTCACTGGTCATCACAGAGAAGAGACCAGTGCCTGTTCCCCTCATGAGGAAGTTGGAACTCCTCCAGGCTGAACAAACCAAAGAGCCCTCAGCTGCTCCTCATATGGCTTCCCCTCAAGGCCCTTCACCCCCCTTTGGACACTCTCTAATAGTTTAATATCTTTCTTATATTGTGGTGCCCAAAACTGCCACAATATTCCAGATGAGGCCGCCCCAGGTCAGAGCAGAGCAGGACAATCCCTTCTCTTGCCTGGCTGGTGATGCTTTGCCTGATGCGCCCCAGGACACAGTCGGCCCTCCTGGCTGCCAGGGCACTGCTGACTCATATTCAAGTTGCCATCAACCAGGGCCCCCAGGTCCCTTTCCTGGCACTACTTTCCAGAGTCTCATTCCCCAGTCTGTCTGTACATCCGGAGTTGCCCCATCCCAGGTGCAGAATCTGGCCCTTTCCCTTGTTGAACTTCATATGGTTGGTGACTGCCCAGTCCTCCAATTTGTCGAGGTCTCTCTGCAGGGCCTCCCTACCCTCAAGGGAGTCGACAGCTCCCCTCAGTTTTGTGTCATCTGTAAATGTGTTTACTATCCCTCCCAGTCCTGTGTCCAAGTAATTTATTAAGATATTGAAGAGAACAGGGCCTAAGATAGAGTACCAGTCGTCCTCAGTCACTGCGACCTTTCAAAGATGTAGACAACAGATTCATAATACATCAACCAGCACTCCTGGATATGTCCTTCCTGCTTTCATATGCTTTGGCACAGGCTTGTGTAGTCCTTAACATGATGATCTTCTACCACAAGCAGTGCTTCACTGCACTTGACTTTACCCTAAGCACAGGGGTGTGGGAGGACTGAGGGAAGACCTTTCAGTTAAGACTAAGGCAACGAAAGCACCAAATAGCTCAGAGAGTTCTATGTGGAGGATCAGTGTCCACACCCACATAAATTTACACACGTGTGCTCGTGTGTTTGTATCCATCACCCACCTGATTCACACACAGGAGACAAAGGGTACAAACACATAACCTTGTAGCTTGACATCCCTGTCTCCTTGCAAGACTGCAAATGGACTACATGCATACTAAGGCCCTCCCTTGGGAACTGGAAGCAAGTTCCCAGAATGGATTGATAACTGATTTATGGCTGGACTGTGTTCAATTAATAGATCTACTATCCTCTATTTGTTCCTTATGAGGTGTCACTGCTTGGTCAGATCCAGAAGTGAAGGGTTCCCCTAGAAAGGTGAAGCGATGGCTGGTTATAAGTCAGCTCTCAAGTAAATATGTGCAGAGAAAGGTAGGACAGAGAACTACCGACTATCAGGAAAGCTGAAGTATAATCCTGACACAGTCCTATAACTCCCAGAGCATATTAGGTGCTGAAATTCTTTTTCCTCATTTTCTTGACAAATGATGCAACAAGAGCAGAAAATGACTAATATGAATCTTGTCTCAAGACTGTGATTACAGCAGTAAGAAGGAATGATGTAAACTTAGAGCGTGGCTTGGGCTTCAGGAGCAGTGTGCAGGCAGAACAGAAGCTGGCTATGAAACAGCTCTTTATTCCTCCTACTTCATGATTTTGAATTCTGTTTAGCAAGCGTGGTTCTTGTGTAATACTAAAAGTGACAGAAAACAAATGCTTCTTGACTGTACCTTTTGACCATCAAAGAAAATTTTATTTATAGGAAGGTCATTTTGTAAGGATCATAGAATCATAGAATTTGGTTTGGGCTGGAAGGAACCTTTAAAGGTCATCTAGTCTAACCCCCCTGTCGTGGTTGCTCAGAGCCCCTTTCCAACCTGGCCCTGAATGTTTGTTTCCAGGGATGGGGCATCCACCACCTCTCTGGACAAGCTGTTCCAGTGTTTCACTGAACATTATTGTAACAACTTTCATACTAAAATATTTCTTCCTTATAGTCAGAATCTACCCGTGCAGAACGTGAAACACTTGTTCACAGATACCATGCTCTAGCCAGGCTCAGTGTGGATTTACTCTACTTAATAGTGAAATTTGGCAGAAAACATAGTATATGATATAGAAATCATGGCAGAAGGAGGCTTCAGTTCCTGGAAAACTCTCTTTACTTGTTGGACTTTTGATCCTTTTCTGTATTTTCTAAATAAAGTATCATTAAACTTGTAAGCTCTAATGAGTCCAATAACCGGTATATAGCCCTTTATGAAAGTTTGCTTTCACACAGTTTTAATGTATCTCAGTGTCTTGGGAGAGGGCACAGCTTTTTTAACCCTCTGTTTTACAGTCCTCTGGGGGAACACATTGCTGAGCTGTCAATACAGGGATTATCAGGTGTCTGCATCTTTGATTTCCTTCTATCGAAAGCCTTCTCTCAAAAGCTTGATTCCCTTAAATGTCTTGTCTTCCTGTCTCCTTAGTGACTGTGATAGAAATGATTCTTTCTGAAACATGATAACTTGGCTTAGTACTGTCCATTTTACCAATTTCTTACTGTTTTGAGTTGTGAAAATTATTTTCTTATTTTGTTTGAAATTTTTTTTCAGCGTCTCTGTTCTTTTGGTACATTAGTGTTTCTTTAATGCCTCCATTTATCTGTGGCCAAATGAGAACTATCTTGCTTTGTTGGGATTCTCTGATTCTGGTATTCATTCTTTTTTTTTCTTTCCATCACTTTAGGGGTTGGTTTGTTCAGCCCTGGAAAGCATCCCAGACAACAGTGTTAGAATTTTGATAGTAGAAACATACACACAGACTGATCCTCTTCTATTTGCAACGTTTCTTCTTGAATGATCTGTTTCTGGTTCATCTTGCAGACTTGCAGATTGAATGCAAAGTTTTTTATCATGTTTGTATGCAGGTTTACTGCTTGTTTCAGATCATTAGCTGCACTTGAAAGTGTTTGTGTTATTACTAATGGGACCCAAGCTGAACCTCAGTTATGATTAAGTACTTCCATATTTGCAAAATCCTCTTTGGTGATATCCTTTAGTTTCCCTTTTGGGTCTTACAGCCAGTGCTCATTGATTAGTTTCTGCTTTGAAACTGCAGCTCCAGGGGAAGCTTGAAAATGTTATTCATAGATCCTTGCTTGGGTCAATATAGCAAATGTACCATCTATTTCACTTTGTGTGCACATCTTCAAGTAGCTCCCAAACCTGTGGGTGTGTAAGAGACTAATAAACAGCCTGCTCTGGGATTCTGCAGCAGTTCTCCCAGCCCTCCCTGGTGCTTCCATGAAGAAAGTTTGATTTCTTTCAACGGGTCAAAAGCTGGTGTTTGCTGCTGATGCAGTTGGGCTCTTCTTGTGCTGTAGTATCAATGCCTGTTCACTAATCCAGCCCAGGTTCTGTGAACTTTGCAGGGGGATTACATTTGCCCTTCTGATTTTTGAACCATTTTATCTTCCAGTCTTGGCACATGCAATATTACTTAAAAATGAGGCTATGGGATGAAGATTTTTTGCACTTCAGAATAACGTGGTTCTTGTTTGAAAGTAACGTTTGGTCTTCTATGGCTTAAGACCCTTTACTTTGGTCATTCCTGCTGTTTGCTGCAGCTCAAATCCCTAGGCCAACAAGCATGCCCTTTCACATTTCCAAATGAACTGTGTCTGGCTTGCTGTCCAGTGAAATTTCTATTCATATTACTATAGAATAATTAAATTCTAATCTTCAGGGGTGAGGTAGGCACAAATGTAAGAGTTTTTACTCTGCTTACAGATTTACCATCCTGTTCTACCAGTTCCCTCTGTCACGGCACAGAAGCTGCAAAAGTGTAATTTTGGATCTTTTGCTGTATCCCATAGCCTCATCATCAGGGAAAGAGAATGCTCAGCTCCTTCTGTTATTAGTTTTGATGCTTCTGCATCATTTTGACCAGCTACATCTTAGAACCGAAAATTGTGCAGTCCAAGATAATAGCCCAGAATTCTTCCAAGGTGAATAAAATGTTTCCTACTGCAGTGGAAGTTACTGTGCAAGGGAAATGTTCTGCAAGGCCTCCTCCCTCTGATGGAGTCCTGCAGGTACACCCAGGCTATCCACGTATGACACTTGTCTAGTCTGTTTTCACAAACTCCTGTATGAGGAAGATTCTGTAGATTCTCCAGGTGATATAAAAAAATTTTTATTATTTCAATATAACAGTACCTTCTTCCTTGCTTCAGTGGTAACCAAAGAGAAATCAGATCTGTTGACTGGGCTCTTCTCTGAATGCTGTCTCCTGTGGCTCCTGCTTTTGTATGGCAGATACCACATGCTCCATGTCTTTTCAGAACTCTTATGATTTCATTGATATATGTTGTTTGGTCATATTTGTATTCTGGGCTCTGTACAGGCTACTCTTTTGGTGAAACTGAGTAGTTCCCAATGTGTCTACTTTAGTTGTTTTCTTTAGCTGCACTTGCCCCTTTGTGTCCATCTTGTATGTGTTATGTGTATTACTGGAATGTTATTTAATGAACAAGATCTCTCCAGAGCAATGCTTAAAAATCCCTTTCTGTGTTTAAAACACACATCTCACTGACTTTTTGGTGCACTGGAGCATAAGTGTTGCACACCAACACAGCCTTTTTTCCATTGCCCATGTAGTTGCCTGAAGTCTTTTCTGTAATCTTTTATTTTTTTTCCTGCAGTTGTGCTTATTGCTGTGTTACTGGCACTGCTTTCTGCTTTCCACCCTTTGCAAAATGTATCTTTATTGCATTTGCTTCCCAGTTTTGCTTACAGATGCTTGTAAATATATCTTGGCCTTTCTCTAAGTTTCTATGTAGCTATTTCTTTTGCTGTTTGATATAAGCATATCAGTATATATCTTGCCTTCAGTAGCGTCAAATCCATCCCTAGAGCTCACAGACTTGTTTTTTAATAGTTATAACCTGTCTGGTTTTTAATAAGAAAGTCTTTTATGACCTCATCTTCAGAGGAAAGGGTCCTTAAATTTGCCTCTTCATTTTGTCTCTTCCTGATTGCAGTTTTTTTAATAAGTAATGCACAGTGCTCTACACTTGCTGTGGATCTGTAAATGCATTTCCATCTTTGCTGAGTTTTTGTATTAATTTTCACAGAATACACTGCATTCACAGGATGAAGAAAAAAAAGAGTAAACGAGACTTTCTTCAAACAATGAGCAGAAGCCTCATGTTCACAAGCCCTAGACTTCATGGTGAACTTAAACCATCAGAATATCTGCAGGAAAGGCCATGCAGCAGGGCACAGGTAATGCAGCAGCACTGATAAGGTCTTCTTGACACAGGTGACTGAGAAACTGGTGAGTGGGGAGACACTGCTGAACCTCATGCTTACAAGCAAGGAGACAGTGCTGGGGGATGTGAAATTTGGCAGAAACCTTGATAACACCGACTGCATGATGGTAAAAGTCAGGATTTTGAAAAGAGGGCAAAAAGCAGGATCACAGCCCCAGACTTCAGTAGAACAGACTTTGTGTCTTCAGGGACCTGAGTCTTTTTCTGCCCAGTTTGAAAACCTCCAAAGCCAGAGATTCTCTGAGCATCTCTCTCTCTGTGAATTCTTTTCCCTCTCTTCCATTGTCCTGTCTTTTGGCCATTCATGGTGCAGCTGCTGGATCATTCCCTCTCTTTTCAGCAGCTAAACACCTTTCACTGAACTGTTGAAGTCAATCAATCTGCTATGGTCAGCCATGTACACTCAGTCTTCTGTTCCAGTGACCTGTTCAGGTTTCCTGTTTCATGGGGCTTTTGTTCTCTCCAGTGAACATTTCAGTACTGCAGGTCAAAGTGGTCACAAGGCAGCTGGGGAGAGGCAAGGAAGAGAGAAACAAGGACACAGTTGGTGTTATGGTCAGCCTGTTCAGTCTGGGATCAGTATATAAGGAGTGACAAAACACATCTTGGAAGTAAATACATGTCTACATACCTCAAGGCTTTTGTTTTCCTCACCTAAGAATGACTGGCACAGTGATGAGCGCAAATGGAGACCAGTGAAGATCTTTGACTTGGAATTAATCAGTCCCAGAAGTAGCATTAAAATGATTACTTAGGTAGTCATAGAAATGGAGAGCACTCATTGTAATTCAAGAAGGACGAAGAGCAAGCAGAAGGAGCTGTAAGTCCTAATGCAGGTTGTTAGTTACCCACATATCTGTTGCAAATAAAATGTATTTCAGAGAAAGTCTGTTTAGCAAGTTCTTTGAATGTGTTTCTGATGGACTTTGGTAAAGACAATTAAGATATTGAGCTTTGATTAGATACTGACCCTATAGGAAGAAACTGTTTGCCTGACAATATCTGGACAAAGGCCAAGTTAGTTGAGAATGATCATGAAATTATATATTTATGACTCACAGAACCTGAAGGAATGTAAGTAGCAAAACAATAACAATGGATTTCAAGTAGAAAGACTTCAATAGTCACAAAATTGGTAAGTGTTGCCTGGGAGGCAACCCTCATGGAACAGGGACTTGAAGAAAGCTGACAGTTCCTTAAAGAAGAATATTAATAAGGCTCTCTCCTTGTGGAGGAGAGATAAGAAGTCAGTAAGAGATCAGCTTGGTTAAATTATGAGCCTTTCATTGACTTCAAACGCAGGAGAAAAGGATACAGAAAGTAGAAACTAGGTTAGGTTACTAAGAAGGAGAATAAAGGCATTGCAAGAGCTCTCGGTGACCTAATCAAAAAGGTCGAGACATGAAGTGAGATGAAATACCAAGGCACATTATTTATGAGAAGTCCAAATGCTGACACTTAATAGAAGATTTGGAGAAGGCCAACGTGATGAATTCTTTATTCTCTACTGATCTTCACTTGCCATCAGCAGACAGCATTATTAATACCTGTGCCCAAAGGAGAGAAATGCCAGCCTGGAGCAGGAGAGGAAAACAGCAGAAGGTGTTTTCAAATTGATCGTGCAAAGTGTTTTTTTGAATTTTAGCATTAAGAAATTAAGGAATTTTAGCAACCCTTAGCATTTTTCTTCCCCATGGGAATGCTTGGAAATAAGTAAGGTACCCAGGGAGTGTAGAACATGGATGGACACCAGGGAAGTATGGTCTGGAGGAAATGACTCTACACAGACTAGTACTCTCAGAAAAATATAACATGCAAACTTTTCACCTTGAAATGAAGGATATAGTCAGTGGAAATCTTCAAGGGTCTCCTCAGAGTTTGGCTATGACCAATGTTTTTGTTAGTGACCTCTACAATGCAGAGGGTACTGAGATGAGAACCCCCATCAGTGCAATACAGATCATCATTCAAAATGGTCTTGACAGAATGGAGGTATGATCTGAAAAATGACAATATTATTTAATAGGGAATGACTACATTTATGTAGGAATAATTAAGTATATGAATATAGGCTGAGAAGAAAACTATCTTGACATTCAGAGATGGGTGAAGAGGCTATAGAGGACTGCAAATTAGACAGAGATGAATGATAGCAAGCTTTGCAAAGCAGTTAGTGTCACAGGGAATGTGTGAACAGGAGCACAGGCTGCCATGTGATGTAATTATTTTTATGTTGCAAAAGGATGACCTCACGTGGAGAATTGTTCCATTTTTGGTGCTGTCCTTCAAGAAAGAGCTGTTCCTCTAGCTGGGAGCAGCTTAAAACACGACCTACAAGGAAATATTGAAAGAATTGGGCTTGTTCAAGCTAAAGAAAGAATGCCGAGAAAAACATAGTCTCTTCCTTATTTAATTTTCCTATTATTTTTTACTTATTTTTTCACCCTATTTTCTCTAATTAAAGAAAAAAAGAGAGTATGCTCCATAAATGCATTTTGAAAATGGAAAAAGTAAGAGATGACCTGCAGCAAGGAAGTTCCAAGGTGAGCTGTGGAGACTCCATTGTTGAAGCTGACTTAAGAACAAGTTTGACAAATAGTCATCAGGAACTTCAGGAACGCTTTGAACGGGGAGATGGGTGGACCAGATAATGCCCTCTTGCATTTCTTCCATCCTAATTTTCTATGGTGTGATTTTTATTTGCATTACTATCTGGAGGCAGTGGCCCTTCTCCCTGCTAATGTCATACTGACTTGTAAACAGAATGGCATGAGGATGAACGGGAATACTGCTGACACTAATCACTTGTTGTTGCCCTATCTTTAATGTCAGACATCTAGTCACCAAAAAGAGGAATAATGTCCTGTGTCACAGCTGATTTCTTGCTTTATACAGGCAGCTAGTGAGATTTATTTATAAACCTTTGATTGAAAACTGTTTATCTCTGTGTGTAATGAGCAAATACCACATTATCACTTCACAATTGTTGAGTGAGCAGAAAAATAAACGTCTTTGTGATCATTTGTTCATAACACAGGCAAATCTGTTCACATTATGAAATGAAATCAGTTTTACCAGCCTCTGACTGTCTTATCTTTTTTTTCCCCTATTGTTTCTCACACTTCAGAATGGAATAAATCTGGAAAAGCATCTTAAACAGGCAAAATACAATTGATGAAGATAGTAGTTGGTAAAGAGTTAGGACTAACTTGTCTATCATCTGTAATCTACCACTTGTAGAGGGGGCATAGATGACTCTTGCTAGAGTCTGAGATAGTTTGTATTAAGACAGTGTTTGATGTGTTCAATGGCATTAAAACCTTCCAGGAGGCAACATGTTTCAGCCTTATATACTCTCAGTTCTATAAAATATTTGTAGATAGAATTTCCTAGAAATAAACGTTGGTACGTATGAACCCAAAGCTCCCAAAGACTGTTTGACAACTAAAAAACCCTCTGAGGAACCAAGGGCACGAGTGAGATTTTTCTCCCTAATAAAGTTGTTCTCATGAGCTGTGAATAATTCTGATACCTGGGATGAGTTTTTTTTCAGGACAAAGAGCATTGTGTTTCCATGTTTGATATGGTTACACTTACATGCCATTTGTTCCTGGACAGAGGAAATAGCTGTGCCCTGTTGAGGAAGCCAGTTTTAATACCGTCAGAATGCATAATCAACAGTTTTTAAAATGTTTTTGTGGCTTTTTTTACTTTTGGGAAGTTATGCATAATGCAACACGTGAGAATACCTTTCACGCTGCTGCTAGTGAAAATCCATTTTTTGTAAATCTCAGGGTTTAATGAATGCAGGAGTGTTTTATTCCTTGCAGTCATTATTTTGAAGATTAACCCAGGTTATTAGATTTGATTAAAGGATTTTATGCTTGGCTTGCTTGAGAGCTGAGGATTAAGCAACAAGGAGCTTTCTCCTATGCTGTATCTTTGGGTTTATCATTTCAGTACTGCAGGGCTTTGATTACTTACTCAGTTTTGTAAAACATACAGATTTTGTTCATTTACAGCTTTTTAGATCAGTCAGAGCTATTAAGCCTGCTAGGTGATATCCTGACTGACAAGCTCTATTTAGGTTTGCTTCTGTTGTCTTGACCAATGTATGTCCTTTGTCAGCCCTTGTGGGGATCCGAATCCCCCCATACAGAGACTTCAGTGTCCCTGGGGATTGACCCTGCCTCCCTGTCAGCAAATACATAGAAAGTTTTGGGGATCAGAAGCTTTTTTGCTTAGCTAATATGAAGGATGTGAGGTTCTTCAGCTTCATTCAGAGATAAGGGCAGATATTAAGATGGCTCAGGGGGTGGCTGGCTCGATGGCTTGTCTACTTTCCTGCAGAACTACCCCTGATCTGCCTTTGCACAAGACCAGGCTTCATCTGGTTCTTTCTTCTGGAGGGAAAGGTGATGAATCCTGATACTCACTTCACTGTTACAGTGGTTTCCAGGCAAGAGAACACATTTCCACACATATCATTTCCCCTCTATGGAGGCTGGGAGCAGTGGATACAAGTGTATGTCTGTATGTCCCCTTGTTGAGGCAGTGCAGAGGTGGTCAGAAGTGCACGAGCTGTGTCAGAAGATCACTGGTAAGTTATCCTCCCAAGGATAAAAAGATTTCTCCACATGGTTCTGCCTCCCATGTACCAGGAGTTAGGGCTACAAGAACTCTTCTCTACACCAGTGGGTGTACCTGGCTGTTGCATTACATTTTTCTCATTCACAGCAGTCTGTGCACTGGGGGTGTTCAGGTGGGAATGGTGTCACTCTCATCCCTCCCAGCTAAACCAGAGGCAGTTTTTAGCAGATGGTCTGCTGAAGGCATCTTCGTAGCCCAGTCTTTTCAGATACCCTGTCACATATCAGGTCAAAATTCAAGGATGTTGGCTCGTGTTTTGTGCTGATCTTCAATGCTGCTGGATGCATCTCACCTAAATGTGTTTGTCCATGGCAAAAGACTTTCCTTATCACTAGACAGCTGCCACAAGGTTAAAGCTTGTGTTTCCCAGACACATTTTTGTGATGGTCCTTCAGGTCATTTCAAGTGTATGAACTCTAAATCTTGGAGTTTAGAAACAAAACAAGACCTCTACTTCTTCAACACGACCTCCCACAGGCAGACTGCCAGTGGAAATAGTCCAGCAGACTGCCCAGGCTGCTTTTTGACATTTCAAACCCCTACATGTTTATAGAGTCCTTGAGTGTTCTTTTAAATATGGGGGGTGGTGGGGTCACTTTAGTATTAAACTTAAGTGTACAGAAGCAGATAAATACAGCTGCTGAGCTTTCACAATCTCTAATGCACTTAATTGTTACTGCCCCATCTGACTTGATGTTCTCACTTTGGTCTTTGAATTTGATTTTTTTTTCCAGTTCGACCTCTTTTCTATATCAAAGAGCTGAAAAACAGACACCATTCTTTTACTTTTTATTCCCTCGGGTCAGTTCATAACTTATTCAGCGTATTAATTGTGCGTTACATCCTGCTTGGCTTATCTTTCTTCTAACAACTCATTTGCAGAGCTGCAGTTCAATCTGATTGCTAGTGTTTTGGTTCTAGTTCTCATTTAAAAAGAGTTAAACTTGGATTCAGCAGAATCTGTAGCTAATAAGCCATGAGAGTTCAGGGAAAGCCCTGGACTGCATAGCTTGAGTCAACTTCTAATATGTAAGGTGGTCCAGGTGGTGATGGGGCATAGAAGTCACTTGTAGCAATACCAGAGGAAAGGGATGAAAGGGAGCCAAGACATATCCAGTGCTGTTGGTCATCTATACTCCTTTGCTTTCCTTGCTGTTCCTCGCCAGTATCCTCCTTCTTCTTTATATACTATCCTTGGTAGAGGCATTTTGATGGGTGTGATGGTAAAAGGGTATATGTCTCAGCATGAGCAAAATATTCTGCTCAGCTGCTCTCCTCTCAGTTGTCCCTTTGCAAGTTTGGGATGGGTAGACCTGAGCAACCTTAGGGAACAGTGAAAAATTCCAGTGACTGATAATTCAGAAACCTTTCCTGGATGAAACAGATCATATTTGGTTTTGTTTTGGTGTTGTTTTAATCAACCAGTTGAACTTACTAAAATGTGAACCATATTCAGACATTAAAAACCTGTCACCTAAAATAACTACTGATAGAACCATTTTATTAGTGTTCTTAGACCTCCAAAGAGGAGTAATGATGGTAAATCATTAATATATATTCTACCATTTTAAAAATTAAACCTGTACCCTGATGTGTTTTACTGTTTTATAGCTATTATATGAAGCCCCTTGGGATGTTCTCATAAAAGGTGCCCCATAAATTTTATATAGCCTTGTACTGCATTATATTTTATTGCAATATTCCAGCTTTTCAAAAAACCTCCAAGGCATCGTTTTTTCCCCAAAGGCCTCCATGAGAGAAAGACATCAAAATTTGTGTTGGCAATTTCTAGTGAAAACACCTACCATTTGCAATTGTCATCTCTGTTCTCAGTGACATACTGCCTTCTGTCATTTTCAATGGAAAAAGCTTAGGTAAGAAAAAACCACAAATGGAGATAGATCTGTAAGAATAAGAGGGATTTCTTTTGTATGCCTTTCTTCTGTCTCTGATTACACATCAGTTGGTTTCTCTCTGCTTGTTTTACCCTCCTGCTGAGCTTTCATGCACTTTCCTGCAGTTTAGCTACTTCTATAAAGACAGACAAAGCCACAATATACAAGGGAGGACAGAGGCAGATGCTGGATGTTGTCCACATCCTCCCAGCTCCTAATTATTGTCCTTGTGGGAAAGCAAGTGAGCCCTGGGGCAGCATCCAAACTTGGGGACATTGCCCCATAACCCCTCTCATTAGGAACAAAGAGAGAGATACTGATTTTGTCAACCCTCTGGAGGCTTGTAGTCCCTACAAAGGAGGGAAAGAATGGTCTCATGGATGTTACCCTGAAATTTAGTGCATGAGCTTAATTCCCATATATGGCACAACACACTGTCTATACACTGGCATGATGTTAGGAGAGAGCAGGTTTTTAACGTAATTTTGGAAGCCTAAAGATGCCAATCCCCTTCGCATATGGGGATCTGAAGTGTTCTGGGGTGCTTAAATGAGTAAAAAATGGAGCTGGGCATGTGGAGGAGACTCTGGGACAGATGTCATCTCACTCTGAGTGTGCAGTGCCCAAGGCAGTGGTGCCTGAAGGGAAGGGAAGGAGTCCTTCAGGAAAGCAATGCTGCTGTCCTCTGTGATTCTTGCATTCCAGAAACAGCAGCTGCTCTGTCTCCAAACTCCAATGTGGAGGGATTGCAGAAACCCAGCAGCTCAAAATATACTTTTGCATACATTGGGGAATACAGAGGAACTTCCTCCACACTGTGGATACTTTTCAGCATCATGTCAGTTGTTCTTTAGCGTGGAAATGAGTTTGCTGCTACTGCTCTGCTTAAGGATTGGAATTAGTCTTTGCTTCAATTACTTTGGGGCATGCAGGAAGGAGATACTTTCCAGGTCTTTTAATTTCTTCAAAAGCCATCAATACTTTTCCTTGAAGTTTTACTTGCAGTGCTTCTCAAGTTATCAAATAAAACGGTCCCCTAGATTCCAAGTTAAGACCAGAAAAGAATTAAAAATCCTAATTCTTAAAGCAAAAGATAATTTCAGAAGGGTCTCCTGAGTTTTCAGGCCAGTGATGTTTGTGAGCATTTGTTAACCTCTTCAGTTATATTTGACAGGACCAGTGATGTGCCAGCTAACTGTGCCCATTGACAGATCTGACAGTACAAGTCTTAGCAGAGTTGCTGCCTCTGAGCAAATTGCTTGAGAAGTAGTATCTCTTAAATTGTGCTTTTGAATGATGCATGCATTTTCTACCCCCTTTAATACCCACTTCTTCTGTAATCTAATTCAAAGAGTGAGTTAAAATGGGAAAAGTAAAGAAAGTTTCAAAACACAGTCACTTCTTATAATTTTGCCTGCTGAGTTTTCCCCTTGGGATCTGGTTTGCTGTTGTATTAGGTGTGCTACTGGTCCTAATGCCTCTATAAGCACATTTACAATCTCACTCTTTGCTATGTTTGATTCTGCTCATCATTATTTTCCATCCTTGTCAGCAATTTTAATCACAGTGATGAAACTAAATTAAAATTATTCAAATATGCTAATGTGGTGACAGGCAATTGAATAGCTCAAAATCAAACATAGCTTCCTGTGCTTCACTGCACCTTATTAGTTCTGATATTTCTGCTTGTCAAATATATTATGCTGCCATTTACTTACTTTCTTTGTGGTCTGACTTACCCTTTTGATTGCTCTCAGTTTATTTCATATTCTTCCCAAATTACATTCCTGCTGCGTTTGTCTCCTCACCAAGGTGGCTTTGTAAAACTTCACCACAAATTGCACCCAGTTGCAATGCAGCCTACCAGAAAAGCAGGTGATCAACCAGGAACAGTTAAACAACCACTAAAGCTCTTCAAAGACTGAATCGGGAATTCTTGTCATCCATTTTGAAATTATGAAGGCTGGAGGCTTAAATTTCAACTTTAGAAACCACTGAACAGCGTGACATGGCTATAAAATGATAGCACAGATTTGTCAGCACTACATCAAGATACTTTCTACGTGTCAGACAGTGATAGGACAAGGGGGAAAAGCTTTGAACTAAAAAGGAGAGATTTAGATTAGATGTTAGGAAGTTCTTCATTCAAAGGGTGGTGAGGCACTGGGCCAGGCTGCCCAGAGAAGTTGTGGATGCCCCATGCCTGGAAGTGTTTGAGGCCAGGCTGCATGAGGCTTTGAGCAACCTGGCTTAGTGGAAGGTGGCAGAGGAGTTCCATGGCAAGGGAGTTGGAACTAGATGATGTTTTTGGGTCCCTTCCAACCCAAACTATTCTGTGATTCTACAATAGTTACAGGACTGACTTTATTGCCAAGCTTAATTTGGTCAGCTAGAAGTATGACTTAATTTCATGCTTCTGACTAATCTAACTATGGTAGCAAAACGTTGTGAGTTTGCAGACTCCATTGTAACCCCAAATGAAAAAGAAAGCACAGATCCCAATACAGACTCTGGCCTGTGTTACAATTCTGGCAGAGTTGGAGGGAGTGGGAATAGAAGAGCAGGGTGTCTGTTTTGTGGTTGCAGCAGAAGTGCTTGTGCTACATGGAGTTATGTGGGAGATGCAGACTTTGCTAGAGGATGGGGCCTTTAGACAACTTCCCTCAAGAACATATTTTCTACAATGTTTACAAACCAAGCTAGTAAAGAAACTGTTTGCAAATTCATAACAGAAAAATGTAATATATTGGGTTTTTTTGGGGGGATGGGGGTCTAGATCACAGTGTTTAAAGAAAACTAATTGGTGAAATCCTAAGGGGAAGTTTTTCCAGATATTAGCATTTCAGAAGAAAATAGGAAAGTCGAATTTTATGGCTTGTCTTCTTGTGACATCTTCACGAGCCCTGATGTACTGTGTTATGATAAACTCCTGTGTGTGGCTGGGGGATGTATGTACAGATGGAGACGTAGGTAGGATGCTTATCTGGGAGAGACCGTAAGTCCATGCACATTGTAGCCAACAGCGGTCAGATCTCAGCTGAGTGCTGTACACACATAGTGGTGAGACATTTAAAGAAAATGCTGAGCAGTTGTAGAGACCCTGAAGAATGAATTCCAGAAGGAGAGGCCTAGAAAATGAGATCTAAGTCTTCAATTTGCTGAAAATAGAGGGTAGGAATTTTGCAACGCTGTAGGAGTTGGACAAGAAGTAGTGAGCTTAACCCCCAGCAGCGTAAAGTTAGAATTACATTGGAATTAGGAAAAAGTGTTCTTGGAAGAGCTTTAGAGCTGTATGAGATATGTACAATTTCCATCACTGGAGGTCTTAAAATCGTCAACTGGGACATAGTTTATAGATTTGCTGGAGTCACTTGTTTTCTATTTACTGAATCAAAGGGAGTAATAATGATGCATAAAACAACAAAAGACTCATGATAATTTATAATTTCAAATAAAATACTAAAAAAACAGACTACCTGGAAGATCAGAAACTCTTCTTTCAAATGAATTCCCAATTCTAGACTCTGGATAAATGAATGTTAGATGTATTCTATGATAAATGTGGAAAGCATTAGAGAGATTAAATAACATACATTTCATTCTTTTCAGTGTAGGATGTCATTTGCATGTTTTATATCAAAACAAATATTATGAAACTGCAATGGTTTTTAAAGTCTGTCTTCACTCAAAAGAAAAATCTCTTACTGTCATGTACTCCTATTATAATCTCCTTGAGAGTGAGCTGGGAGAGAGTAAGTGATCTTCAGCAGAAGAAGATCACGTGTCGAGGATACCTTGGGATGCTTTGTCTTGCTTGTTACATCATCATTGCTTGGAATGAAGAAAGCTTTTCAAGAGGTAACCAAAATCCAGCTCTTACAGGGATTTACAGTCCAACATGATAAATCATGTTTGCTATCCAGGCATGAGAATAATCTTGATGCCATTGCTACTACTCATAAAATCAGGAGCTTGCTTAATGTAGGAGCATATATCAAAACTGGGCTAATAATTCTGGTAATTTTCTGCCCTGGTATGCATAAATAAGGTAAATAAATAAATACGTCCAAGAACGCAAGATTTGCCTCTGAGTTTAAAAAGCTAATGGAAATAAATCAGTGTATATAAAACCAAGAGAGAAATGTAATTAATGCCTCTTAGTGTGCTCTTCTCCAAATAAGAAACCTCTGGCAAAAACTACACCTGCAAGCAACTGAGTACTGTGAAGTGTCACTTACAGCTGTTGCTGATGGAGCTCTCAGTACATAAAATGATGAGCTCCCAGCCACAGGGTTTATTGAAGATGTTAAATAGTTCAAAGCACATAAACACAAGCTGAGATCATTTTTGCCAAATGATCTGCAAAAGGAAGACTGAAATGGGAGGTGGTAGAAAGCTGCTGCTCTGGATCCTTTCACCCTCCCCAGCCAGGGTGAGGATTTTCTTTAGAGTCTGTTTCTAGTGTTTGTCTCTCTATAATCTGTGACTGAAAGGGACAGATCTGAAGATAATTACATGTTGTTTTAAACATAGCTTTGAATCAATACAAATTTAGTGTTGAGTGCTGAAATGTTGTTTTTCCCTTGTTGAATTATTATCATCTTGCTGAGTTGAACCAACCAGAAAATGTTTATTTCTCTTTGTCACATTGATTTATTCTGCAATATTCTGTGATTAGAGCAGTAAGAAAGCTACCTTTCAAAATCTGTGAGAAATCTTAATGTAAATGGACTTTAGGAACATCATGCCTTTTGTCATCTTTTTTCTGAACCCCCCTGAAATTATGAGCTTCAGCTTCGGATTTTTCTAGTCCATTTTCACCTATTTTTATTTCACCTCTTTATATTCCAACACGTAGCCTGAATAACACAAACCAGTTATATTGTATTTCTTTTCTGTTCTTCCTATTTTGTATGTACCAAAACTTTGCTGCTAGGGCTCAGCTATGAAATGTGGCCATTGATTTAAATTCAATTCCCTGAAAGATATAGTGTGGTTGTGGTCTGTGGAAGATCTGCCTTCCTGAGGTTCTGCTGGGGGAAGCTCTTCTGTCTTTATGAATGAGCAGCACCAGCCACAGCAGAGTCACAGTCTTGACTCCAGTCTTCAGAATTGTTTTAGTAAAAGCAAATAATAATTAAAAAGTGGTTAGTAGAACCTAATTACAGAACTATTAATCAGCAGCAACAAACAAATACTTTCCCTGGCATCATCGCTAATAATGTTCAGCTAATCCTTTGGAAGAGTTTTTAACTCCTTATACTCAAAACAATTTATTTTCCATTTTCCCTTCTATTTATCTGTTTTTATGATAATAAATGCTTAATCTACCATTCATCACTCCTGGTCTTACCATGATCTATTTTTGAATATTTTAATCTGATTATACCAGTGGTGTAGCTCAGGGAATTAGCAAAGCAAAGTGTGAACATCAGGACATTGTCTGGCTTTTCTTTTTTTTCTTTTTTTCAGGTGGCATTTCTAATTTTTTTTAATGAGAAGAAATGAAGTGTCTGCTGAAGGGAAATATAGGAGAAGGGAGGATTAGGCTCAAGGTTAAAATGGGTTAATAACAGCCAGGCTGAGTAGTTCTGTGAGAGCTTACCAGCACCACTCCCTCTGGGTGTAGGAAGGAGGCTGGATGCTCTAACAATTCAGGTGGGAATGGCTCACCAGTGCTCTGATGATTAACTTTTACTGGTTCTGTATAAAACCATAGAATTAGGAAAAAACAAAGATAAGAAGGTATGAGTAATGCTGTCAAAACTGATAAGCAACAGAAGAGACCAGACCTGGTTTTAATACTACACAGACAATTCAAAGCCAATGTCTTCTTGATTTTCAAGAAGAGCCAGACCCAAAGGTTGGTGGTTGTTGGCCAAGGTAGTTGTATTGATGAGTATTTGAGGGTAACTTATATCGGGGAAGAGAAGTTTCTGCTGCCACAGCTTATTCCTTTCCCTTGAGCAGTGCAGTAGCAGGGTCACATGTGCAACATAACCACACTGCAAAGTTTTTGTCAGCACAGCTGGTGGTCACAAGTCACAGCTTACCCAGTGGCTGGGTGAAATGAGAATTATAGCAACAGCTGGTGACAAAGATCCCTGCTATAGGCCTCATACCTCAAAAGAGCCCCTCATGCTTTAATAATTCTGGTAACACAAGCAACCCAGACCTTTGCTTACACCAGCTGTCATGGCTGTTACAAGTTGTTACTGAATAACAGAGCTATTTCATTGTAAAGTTGCTCCCTGAAGTTGTACTGGGAACTGCTTTGCAAAGCTTGAGCAGAGATAAGGTTGAGGCAGTCCTTCCTTTGGTTGTAGCTGAGTCAGTTCCCACCAGAAGTTTTTAAACCTTGCCAAAACCTTTCCTTGCCGTTCATTCTTAATAGTGATATGCCGTAAAGGAATCGAGCTGTAGAGATTTATGAGAACAGTACAGATTATTCATTACCCAGATAATACTAACAAGGTGAGAATAATTACTTGTTACACATGGAAATTAAAATAATGGCCATTTGCTTGTAAAGCATCTTGTAGCTTCCTACAGCCATACCCTGCTCAGCTCAAATTGTCACTTCTCTGTGACACAGGAAGTTCCAGATGTGACAGGCTGTTTCCATAAGACTATTTTTCCTCCCTCATGTTTACATTTCTTGCAGAGTTCTTGTGTGTTTGTGTGCAGCAAACATCGAGGCTTCAAACTCACTAGTGACTTTTCACAGTCATTACCCCCAACTCTACCCTAACCCCCTTGCCCTGTAACACAGGAATTTTGAAAACGTAAAAATCACCCCAGGAATGACAATGACAACCCACCCCAAGGTCAGATAACCTGTTCCTAGCCTGGAATAACTGTGAGGGTAGAGTGATTTAGCTTCACCTTCCCTTCCACAGATGAGATTAACTTGAATGGCATCGTGTTTGTTGGTGGTTGTGAATTGCCTATTCAGAGCTGGGGATTTTGGGAGTGTGTCCGTGTGATTAAATCGTCCTCTCAAAATCAGAATCAAGATCAGTTCAGATGTGGAAAAGATGAAAATCTTGGTAAACTCTATGTAAAAAACACAAAGGATAGAGGAGAGAAAAGAAAGGAGTGAGTTAACAGACACATCTGTGAGAGCAAGTACCTGCTCTGAACATCAGGGCAGCAGATCTGCTCCACCAGGGTCAGCACAGGGAAGCTGCAGGAGTTAAGGAGAAATCTGGGGAGGGTGCAAGTTGGGTGGAGTGCAGAGGCATGGGAGAAATGACAGGGAAAGAGATCAGTTTGTAGGCAGATTTATGTAGGACTTCTAAATAAAAAGGTGGGAGGTCTGGACTTGATTTGTTAGAGAGGAACACCTGGATTCTACTCTTGGACAAAGAGTAGGAGAGGAATTTTATGGACCTCTCTGGGCAACGTTCAACACTGTGGCTTGTTTTATGTCACTCAACCAGTCCTGCTTCCCCTGAGCATTCTATACTAAAATATGAGCCTCTTAGAAAGGTAATGGAGAGTGGCCAGAAAGGCTGCAGAGAAGGTGGAGGGCAGCTGGGGTAAGGCTGATATAAGTGTGGATAATGGAAGAGGCAATAACAGAGCTGCTGAGATCCCCAAGCCAGCTAATCAACACCTTTTTTGTAAAGCTAAAAGCTCTTAAAGAGCAGTCTCCATTTCATGGGCAAAAGGAAAGGATCCTGCAAACTGATTAATCTTTCCAAAAGAGGGCTAAAAGCTCATACAAAGGCAGAATTATGTCCCAGCTCTTCTGCCACGAGCCATTGAACTTACAATGAAATATGGAAGTGCCATTTTTGGCCAGATTGGATTAGTAAAACAACTGCATTTATTAGCAAAGCTTAAGGCACTGTGAGATATAGTTATCTCATGGAAAATAATGTGCTGCATTATAAAAAGTAGGTTCATTTGGCATTCTTGATACTTGATGTCGTTGAAACTGCTTTTGTTAGAACAGTGCTGGAGGGGGGGAAGGGGGCTTATGAATAGGAATAAAAATGCCTTTTTGCATATATTAACTGTGAAATGACTTAGAGATCATAAAGAAAACAGTTTTTCCTTCCTTTCTATTCTTTCATTTTCCTTTTTTTTTTCTTCCTGTCCTTCTATGTTGGCTTCTTCCTTCATCGTGATGTTGTCACAAGAAGGATGGAAAATATTATATTAGGTGAATGGACAACTTGGATTCCAGGTCTGTCATATTTCTCAGTGGCCATGTCCCACCTGGGACATGTCAGAGGACACAGGTACCTCAACCCAAATTTTCAGAGTAATTTTGTTCAAATGGAAGAAAAAAATTTTTCTAAAATAACACTATTACAATCTCCTTTTCTTTTCCATAAATAGACATTTCATCCATGTATTAGCGAGCTGTGCCCTTCCCTACCTCTGTATTTGCCATAGTGAGCAGCTTGCTGGGGTAGCAGAGAGAAAGCTGCCTTGAGCAAGTGGAGAGGCTGGGTCTGCCTGGAGAGCTCCATGGGGAGCCTCAGTAACAGCATGTATGGGAATGTTGTGGTTTTCAGGTCTGATCCCAGAACTGTTCAGAAGTTCCACTAATGCATGTAACATTTCCATAGTTTCAAGTCCTGGCCTACTGACCCCTTAAATTATTAAAGGAGCAGGCTTTTTATCCCGCATTTATATTTCACAGGTATGCCACTGTTCTCCATAAGCAGACTTCACAGCATGGAGCATGTAAAGAGCTTGATTAGTTTTCCTTGTTTCTGCTGTGTTTTGTATCAGATTCTCTTCCAAAGTGAAGTTAGGAGCTCTGAGGTGGGATATTAATTGACTTGTAAAGGCTGTTTCAACTGGATTGAAAAGGCAATAGAAACACGAGAGTCAGGTTCTGCATAAACATAAAGTTCACTGTAAATGTTACATTTTAATGAGTAGTTTTTGTGATGCTTAGGGAGAATGAGTCTTCTGGACTATGAGTATCTGGAAATATTAACAGTTGTTTGTGCTTAAGAGAAATGCAGCATCCCAGTCCGTGTCAATATATCACAATGAATCCTGAGATCAATACTTGCTTGTTTTGCATACTTGCAAGGCTGAATGATTAATTCAGCAAACAAACACAAGAGAATGACAATTCCCTACTGGAGATTGTTAGAGGAGCAGCGTGATTCCCTTTCCAGTAGGGTTGGAGGCTGGCGTGTTTTGTTACATCTCATTTTCAGAAAGTGCTGCTTAGGTGCCTGCTTGATCAGCAGAACAAGAGGTGATGTGTGAGGGACTCGTGGAGCTCACAGGTGACTCACTGTGTGACCTCTCCATCCCTCTATTTCCACTGGATAGGAAAGATGAGACAGGGGTTATTGTCGCAGTGCACTGCCTGCTGAATCCTTCCTGGATGGTCTGAAAATGGTCTTGCTCAGAAATTCCTGTACCACCTTCATGCTTTGGGCTGATTTTCTTCTTTTGCACAGCTTTTGGCACATTAGTCAGTCATTGTTCAACCATTCCTTGACATAGAAAGTCCAGCATTTTACTTTTTTATGAGTATTTTATGCTCCCCATTCAAAATATGCTCCTTATGTATAGCCTGAAATTCATATGATTATAAAACAGTTCAGGTTGGAAGGGACTTTTAAAGCTCATCTAGTCCCACCCAACCCACCTGCAATGAGCAGGGATATTTTCAAGTAGATGGAGAACTCTGTCCAACCTGATCTTGAACGTTTCCAGGGATGGGGCATCCGCTACCTCCCTGGGCAATCTGTTCCAGTGTTTCACCACCCTCACTGTAAAAAGTTTCTTCCTTATATCTAGTCTGAATCTATCTTCTTTTAATTTAAAACCATTACACCTTGTCCTATTGCAGCAGGTCCTGCTAAAAAATGTGTCTCCACCTTTCTTGTAGCCCCTTTAGGCAGGAAGGTGCTATGAAGTCTCCCTGAAGGCTTCCCTTCTCCAGGCTGAACAACCCCAAGTTTCTCAGCCTTTCCTCATGGGAGAGGTGCTCCTGCCCTCTGATCGTGTTCGTGGCCTCCTCTGGACTCACTCCAACATGTCCATGTCCTGCTTCATTCTGCCTTAAACATCTTGTTCTACTTTCAGAAATCCCTTTTCTCTGTGGGACACAAGGCTGCTGCAGCCACTGTGTGGGACCCAAACTAAAATCACAGCAGAATCCCTGAACTAAGTATTTTCAGCTGTGCCCACTGAACTCATCACACAAGGCCTTGTGCCTGCAGTTGAGCTCTCAGAGCTGGCAGCCTTGACTTTCTTTTGCTTTCAGTAGGTGACAAGGTTTCCCTCAGAAACCCATTTACAGCCCTTTTCCCTTTTCAGCCTTTTACATGGGGCATTGTGTTCTGTAACAACCCCTTCCTGGAGATGCTGTCCCTGCTAGGCTGTCAGATGCTGCTATCACTCCTTCTGCACCACACCTTCCTCTCTGTGCACCACATCTCTGCTGTCAAACCCAGCTGCCCTCAACCCTCTTATGGACTTGGAAGTACAGACTGAATACTATCACACAGAGACTGTCTGACACTGAGGTACATAATGAAGTGAAAACAGGGGAGTTGCAATTGCTGTTGCTTTCATCCCCTGCTCAGGATGACTGCAAACCTTAGGAAATGTACTTCTTGGTATAGAAACTGTAAATACTTGAGTGGCATTCAGTTTTCAAGAGGAGAAATGTAAGTGGTGGTATTTGAGCCACTTGTTATGGTAATCTCTGTGCTCTGCATAGAAATGAGGACACAGCCCTGTGCATGTGTATGCATTACCTCTGGAGGAGGGGTGGAGCCAGCTTGTACTTTGGCAGAAATAGGTTCAAATCCCAGCTTTGCCTAGCTGATAACAGTGCTTCCCTGTTCTTGTCATACTGAATCTGGTAGAATGAGGTTGAAGTTATCTCTTCAGGCATCCAGCTCTGCTAGCAACTGTGTTTTCCACCCCTAGCCTCAGGTGTGAGTTGCAGGAAATGGTAGAACCCTTGCCAGATTTTTTTTTCTGATCAGTTTTGTACAGAGGAGATATTACCAACAGTTCATTTCCAAGGCATGTGGAGTAGTGGAAATAGTACTTTCTAATTAAAGATGAAATTGCCACTTAGGTAGCCAGACAGGTGCTAAAGCCACCTTCTGAGCTGAAGGAAATGGCTTCCTGTCAGAAAACAGGCATAAATCACCTGGGAATATGAGCTTCAAGTGGTTTGGTGGGTTGATATATAAAGAACAGCTCTTAGAGCTCTTCTAAATAATATGTATTTATTTAAAAAACCCAATATGAATTACTGTAGGTATATGCTTAAGACAAACACTATTTATTCAGCTTGCTGCTGGAGTATCTTCAATAAAGGCAAGAAACTCTGTGGCCAGGTGATACAGGAGACAAGAGCTGATGTTAATATTATAACTGATCTCATGGGATGTCACTACAGGGAGAGGGAGAGGGAGAAGAATCTGGTATGAAATTTGTTTTGGGAGACACCTGAACCTGTGAATGTCAAAATTTAAGGAAAACGATCAAGAGTTTAATTCAAAATGGGAAAAACATCTGCATTTAGAATATTGGGCCTTTTCATACTTCTCCTGTTAACTGCCATAACTTTATTGAAAGACTCAGAAACAGAAAAGATACTTACCAAAAGTCACATCTCTATCACTTTGCTAGTAAAAGATTATTTCATTCCAGAAATGCCACTATTGTGAGCCACCGCCCCTGTGCTCTGCTCTGGGGACAAGTGCCAGTGAAATCAGAATATGCCAGTGGAGGAAGGTAGGAACAGGAATGTCAATTGAATTTGTCTCAAATATCTGAGGAATACAGTAGAGTTCTAATCAGAGGGATTATACCACTCATGACCTGTGTTCCCTCACCCTTATCTGTGGTGGGTAGTTTCTCCTGAATGTATCTTCCCAATAAAACCAAAAATGGTTTGTTTTCCTTTTGTGTGTGTAGGCTTCATTTAGTGCAGTGTGGAGGACAAAGGCATCTAAGGGTTGAAAGCAGCTCTTGGGCTCTCCTGTGAACTGCTGAGACAATAAAGAGTCAATTTGGGTTTCTGTCCCCTTTAAATGACCTCTTTTTTCCATAATGCTTCAAGCCTCACCCACCCTGTCAATAGTTGTGCTACTGGTTTGTAGTAAATATTTTTCTGTTTATATGTCAGTCAGAGGGGAGGGAATTTTCAGGATAAGCAAATGCCAGGTGGAATTTTTGGTAACTTTTTCTGGGCTTTCCCAACCCAAAGTCTTTTTCCCTTCCTTTTGTCTGAGAATCAGTGAAGGTTGCCTTGAAGATCTGGCTTTGTTTGTAGCAACCCTGTGGAATAGCAAGGCTTGAAACTTCACTGATTTTACTATCACTGTGCTCTGAGATATGTGCTGTGAGGATAGGGACTTGACATAACATTTCTTTTCCTGTCATCTCTGATGATGCAGATGCACAAACGAGGTTCTAGTTGTTTACTTGCATGTTAATTTTAAGCTTAATTAGTAACACAAGGGGTGCAGGGAATTAGTGTCTGACAAATGGAAGAAGACACTTTGGGTAGGAGAATGAAGCAGTGTTTATTTTTTGGCTCCTAAGAGGCTGTTGCAAACTATGAAGAGAAAAGGAAAACAAAGTTGAACTATAGGAAAATTACTTGAGAGTGTGTCCTTTCAAGTACTCCTTCCTTTAATTTAAAAGGGTAATGACCGTAAATGTAAAAAGCACAGCAAAATTTGCCCTATATTTCATCTTCTAGAATAACAAGAGCCAGTATGAACTGGGCTGTTTGTTTCCTGGCAAAGATATGGGACTAAGTTGCAAAGAAGGAAACATTGGGTATAACCCATATATTTTTATCCCCTGGCTCCTCTGAGATTACTGCAATACATTAATAGCTTTATTCTAGCCTTGTGTTAGAACAGTCAACAGAAGAGATTGTTTCCCCACCCCTATCTAGCCACTGCTGAGGCACAGGGAGAAACGGCTTTAAGGACCCCTGCCAATCTACTTTACCTTTAATCTTTCCCCTTGCAAGCTGAAAAGCAGCCTTTGTGGAGAATCTCACCTGCTGCTATTTCTAAACCCTTTTCTTAGATTGTAAAATGGCACTAAGGGTCATATAAAAACTGATGGAAAGTCAAGACCAGGTCTGAGGCGTACGACCTGTGTTATGAGCACTAAGCAACAGCATCCGTCGTTCAGGAGATAAGATTTACCACTGGCTCATGTTGCACTCTTGTTCCCAGCATGTTTAGAGGCAATATCTCCAACTTTCCTGCTGTGCATGCCACTGCTTACCTGAAAACACAGAGAAGCAAGATCAAAGCTCATGAAGCAGCTACATTGCACTTGCAAGGTGTTTTAAAGTTTTGCACCTCTGTTCTTGGTAAGACTGTGAGCTGTCAGTTGTACAACCTCAGCAAAACACAGCAGCTTGGCTCCACAGCTCACTTTTGATTCTGAGAGCCTCCAGAGGGCAAGCACTTGATTTAGAATTGGAGGAAAAGACTGCAAAAGTTCAGTGGGAGCAGGTGAAGGGTGGGAATTACTGTGCAGCTTGTGTATGAAAGCTAAGTGGTCACAGTTCCTGCAGCATTTCGGCTTTGAATGATTATCTCTCCGGAACAGTGCCTTCACAAGAAGCTTGTCTGAGGTCCTCTCAGCAGCTGGAGATCCTTCTGGTTTTGTTCAGTTTAAAATGTCATTCAGCAGCACTGATGAGCAAGGGCATGTGGCGGGGGCACACGCCATCACCTGTGCTGAAGGTCACGAGAAACAGATCAGAAACCACTGATCAGACCAGAAACCATTTCTGACCAGAAACCACTGCTGTCTTCAACAGGATCTGTTAGTGCATCTGAGCTGTTGTGGGGGCACCATGTGGAGTTGCCTGTTTTGCCTGGATTATTTTTGGGTGTCCCCCTTAACTGTGCCAACTGTGTCGGGAGAGGGAACAGCATCTTCTGGTTTGGCTGGTCCCAATTCCTGTGGAGACATTAGGGACAGCTGACATTTACCCCACTCTACAGCTCTATTGTCAAAACTTCAACCAATTATTGTTAACATTTGCTATAAGCTTTGGTGTTCAGCACGTTTCTTCTTGCATGTACAAAGATTTGAAGAGTAAAGAGTGTGTCTGCCAGGTAACTGTTTATCAATCTGCAAACTGGGTTTGAAATCCATATGGGTTGTAAAACCTGTTGATAGGGTGATATGGTTTGGGTTTTGTCTTTGTTGTGTTTTTTTGTTTGCTTGCTTTATTTGGCTTGATTTTTTTTTTTTTTGGTATGGTTTGGTTGATTTAATTTAGTTTAGTGTAGTTTAATTTTGTTTTTTTTTTTTTTTCCTCTTAGAAGAATACAACTCTGGCATTAGGTTCTCTGCTGTTCCTTGATACACTGGTGAGCATTTAGAGAAATTTCAATGTGACTGGTAGTAAAGTGAATTTACTCTGGGGTTTCTGAGCAGAGCAGTTGGCCCTGCAGAGATCTGTCTTCATTGCCCTGCATGAGCTGGTCTACACAATTTCAATTGTGCTGCTTTTCTCCCCTGAGAAACAATTTGCTTTTTCTTGAAATAAAAAAAGAATACAATGGAAATTGGTTTGGTTCCCAAATGCCATAAATCTTTTTCCTGGTTTTGGAAGGGACTTCCAAAATCCCTCTAAACTATAAGCAGAGTTAAATACACATTATGCACCTACAAACAATATACCTCTAATGTTTACATTGTGTTAGCTATCTTTATTTATTTATATATATATATATATATAAAACTATTACAACTTTTCTCAGAGTTTCAAGCTGTTAGTGCATTCTGTAGTTATTTGTGGATAAATGTAGTATATGGCATATGTGGGGAAATAGTAACCTTAGCAGCTTTGTGCTCAGTTGCTTAAAAGGAAAAAGTCCATTCCACATTTTAAATTTACCAGCTTTAATAAAAGTAAAAGGCATAGAGAGACTTCTCCTTCCTCCTTCAGACTGAGCTGAAGCCAAATATTTTCTGTCTTCCACCTGGGACCAAGTGAAGGATGCTCAGAGCTTCCTCAGCAAGGCTTCCTGAAATCACAAGGGAGGCTCTCCTTGTCAGGAATTCAAAAGACATCAGCACAAACTCTGGTTCTTAAACCAGCACTCAATAGTACTTTTCTTTTTTTTAAGAAACAAGCTTTCTCTAGATCAAAGAGGGACTTTTCTGGAACTAACAGGCATGTAAGGATATGTATCCAGGTTATATTCTCTATGCACAGGTTATCTGAAGCTGTTCCAAAATGTTTCTGGACTACTGTTGCAATATTTTTATTGCAGCCATTTATTTTTTCCACTTCTTGGCATTATTGATTGATCTGGTTATTTCAATTAAATGTAAAGATGAAAATGATAAATCTATTTTCTTCTCATGGAAAGAGAATGGTGAGATATTTTGTTTGTTTGTTTGTTTTATTGTTTTGGTTTTTATTTTATTTTTTAAATATCAGGATATAACCTCTATTTTGTTGGCAAAGTTTTGGGTCACAATCATCTTTTGAGTCCTTGGCTATCTTAACTGAGTTGAACCTGACAACTTTTTGACAGTCTTCTGCAGCTGGATAAAAATTCCATTGAGGTTCATGTAACAACTCAATCCCACTTCACCTGCATTTGCCAGTCACTCACGCTCAAGAAAATCTTATTAATAGGACATAATGCTGCAGACCTGTGCTGACTTCAATCCTGTTCTCTTTAAGAACTCCCACCCCTTTTCCTGTGATATCAGTTTTCCGTTCTTTGTGCTCCTACAAATAATATACTGTATGCTCTTAGTCTTTTTGCTCTACTTTCTTTACGCATTGTTTTTGTAACTTTATTCTGCCCACACGATTGAAATTATTCTTGCAAAATTCTTCTGTTCAAGTCTCTTTGCATTTTTATGAAAGTTCATACCGCTCCTCTCAGAGAGACTCTTGTCTCCAATTTGCACAGTAACTTTCCTATGCACCTAATTTTTTCTCTTAGAAAGGGAATTTATATCCTTTCTTGACCTATATATTAAGATTTTTGTTTTGTTTGATCCATTTTAATTTGGAGAATAAGAAAACATGATTTAACTCGATCCAGATGGAAAAACCCCAAATTTTTCAAATCCAGAGGACATTTCTGTATGTGTTGTTACCAAAACTCATCCGTATTAATGGTGTTCTAGTATCTGGGTGCCTATTTAGGGACTAAGTTATCCACCCATCTTTTATAATGTATGTGGAAGCAACTATTAACTTCCCCATTGGTGAATGCAGTGCTATATTCAATTTTGTGCATTCGTGCCTTTTCTTCCGCATATTTTTAAGTTATTTATGTTTTCTTCTTCTTTGGCAGACTGCTTTGTCCCTTGATGAAAACCTAGCTGTTTGCACAACTTCTCTTCGTGCAGTCCTTAATCCAGTTCTTATTTTAAGGGAGATTTGCTGGTTCTGTGTTGTCTAAACTAATATTTCAGGTGCCTCTTGTTAGGCTGGTTGGCTGCATTCCCACTTCAATATGTGATGTTATAGCACTACTTATCAAGATGTTAGATGAATATCCTGGCCCTGTGGGATTTGAACAAAAACAATGATACATGGAAGGGAGGCTTAATGAAGTAAATTCAATTAAAGAAATAACTTCCAGAATAAGGATGTTTCCTGGTCTGCATTCTGTATGAAATTCCCCTAATACAGAAGACATTATCCTCACATATTTCCCTATTATTCCTAGATATCCTTCCTTTTCTTCTTTTAGCTGAGGTACTGTGTGTCTTGTTCCTGTGTGGCTCCAGAATCATTATCCAGTGAATGATTCAGATTAGGTGAGGTTTTGTCTTGCAGAAGGTTGTGAGGCTCCCTGTGATGAGTGGCCTGAATTTCTCTGACTCACTGGAGAGGCTGTGTGTGTGTACATATGTTTGTATGAGAAAGGGCTACCCCACTGGAGTGGGATAGCAGAGCCTTCTACAGGGGTGTGCTCTTTTGGGAGGGAAGAGCAGAGCAATGGAGCTGGAATTTTAATTTCAGCAGTGTAGAAGAAGACGGTCAGAAAGAACCATCAGTTTGATATTAAACACTTCATAAAGTGCTAGAACAGGCTGGTCTTTCTAATTACCCCTCCCCTCAACCACTACAACAGACTCACTGTCTTCTGGACATACACATTTCATAGCTAATGATCCTTCCTGTGAGCTCTGTAAAGCTGCTTATCCTTTGGCATCTTGCCGTCCCTGGGGCAAAGTTAATTTGCGTTCGCTTTTGCTTTTTTGGACTGCTGTCTTTCCTTACCATGGAGGAGAAGTGGTACTTTTCCAGTGTCTCTTACATGGGTGTGTTGAGGAGACCTAAACAACAGTGCCTCCTCCTAAATCTTCTGCTGTCACAGATAGTGCTCCAGAGGTGGACATAAATCACAACTGATGAGTTTTCTTTCTCTGTTGTAATACACCTGGCTCCATTAACTTCAGAACATGGGGGCTCATCTTTCAAAAAGCATCACTATCTTGATGTGTTCAGGGACTGTTGTGAAAAACCTGTGCTGAGGAAGGAGGAGAGCCACATCCCACCCCACCTTCACACACTGTTTCTTCCCTGATGTGTTTACTGATGTTGATCGTGAGCACAGGGCAACTCCAAACAAGGAGCTCAGCAAGAGCTGGAAAACAGCAATTTAAAACAGGAGACAATTTCCAGCAGTCAGCAAGATAACTCAAGGAGTCTCTGCTCCCTTCCCATGCTATTAGCATCAAGGACAGCCACTATGTGGAGAGACACACAATGTCACTTTGTTTTCCAGTCTCCCAGAGTGGATGAAGGCTCTTTCCTGCTTCTCTCCATTTTATAGCCATGACCAACCCTGAAAAGGTTGGGAGGTGAACACAGATCTCCTGGTTCAAAAGTTGCTACTGATTTTTGTGGGGTGTTGTCCTTTGCTTGTCTTTCGCCAAATACTGGGTTTGATTTCTTTTTAGGAAATGCGGAGTAAGCAAACACTGAAGAATGAAAAATGCATAAATGTCTTCATTTGTAGTGATACTAAGAAATACCTTAGTGCAGTATTCTCTCCCCTGCTGTCCCATCTCCATTATCTGAGGAGATTGTTATAAGGCAGTTCACAGTCTGACCCGTGCTTTGCAAGTACAGATTGTCTTTCCCTGCAGTGCTGCTGTAAAATGTGTTTTTTGGAGGAATCTCTTGGTTTCCCCTATGAGCTCTCATTTTAATCTTCCTACTCCTCAGGTCTCATTAACATTACCTCTAAGCTTAGGGAAGGACTGAATGGCCACAAGACATCAGAAATCATATTGATCACTCCAACATAAAAACCTGTTTTCATTTCTATGCTTTGTCTCAATACTCATCTGGTGTTGGGACACAAATAAATGTTTTCATCCATCTGAGGACTTTTAACTACCATTTGCTGATGAACAGATCTACAAATAATACCAGTAGGGCACTTGTACCTGTGCATTCCTCACTGTATTTCTGTGCTTGAGCTACAGCAGCTGAAATGAATAGCGATACAGAGTAGACAGAGCAGCTTGATCTGGGCATACTAATTTGGAAGAACTGCTGTCCCCAGAGCAGCATGCAGTGCTTGTGTGATGGGGCTGATGTTGTGTGGCATTGTGCAAGGTCTAGAAAGTGTCTGATAAATCCGTGAATGCCTCTTGTGTACTAAAATGCCTCTAGTTTTTCAGCTCTGGAAGTGGCATCTCCAAGTTTGCTCACACTCACTGATGACAGAATCACCTCATTACAGGAGACTACCAGAAGCACATCTCCAGCAATATTCTCAGCATTTATGTCAGCAAAAGAGCAGCAGTTTCACAATCTGAATAATTTCCTAACACAAAAAATTTACTAGTAAAATGAGTAGTTAGAAATGACAGCTTAAAAAAGTGAATCTCATAAAAGTAAATTGAGTTCAGTCAAGTCAAATGAGATATGATGGTCTTTTATTTGCTGGCTGCCCAAAATCCTGTTAATTTTAGGTCCTGGTCACTGAAGTGTTTTACTTAATGATATCACTAAAAATAATTAGGTACGTCTTGCTGATGTAAAGGAAATTCCAGCAGTGATTGTATATAAACTGATAAAGAATTGCTACTGATGGAGTTCTTGGAAATAGGAGTTGGAAAGAGGAAAATTATTGTAGAAATCTTGTTGACTTTAGTTAGTGGTCACATAAAACTGTCCTGATGTGTTAAAGGCAAACCTGTTTCCTCAGAAATAAGGCAATATTTTCCCAACAAGGATATTGCTTTGCATTGCTGGTGTCTTTCATCTAAGAAAAAACACATTCCCTTCACAGGAGGAGAAATACAACAGGCTGTGTCTGTACATAGGGAGCTGTAATTTGGATAGGACTCTGTTTCAGATAAGACAAAGGGCACCTAAATAATCAAAGCCAGGCCCGTGGTTTTGTGTAAATTATCTTTTCCTGCAATTATCAGTATTATGGAAGGTGCATCTCACTTCATGCCATTTCAATCTACAAGGCTGGTAGTTTGTAATTACCATCGAGGATTTGGGGACAGAGTTTGGGAATACAGGTTTCATTACAGAAGCCTGTAGGGCCATGATCTGCCTCTGCTACCAGCCATCATCAGCAGAGCATTTGGAGGATGAGACAGATCTATGGGGAGCTCTAGGATATGGCCCTGTTTAGTCCAAGGGACAATTCTCCATGGTTCCCAAATTGGGGACACCAAATCCAAAAAACCCAAAAGAAGATTGAATAGATTTTCCCTCATGATGTTCTTCAAAACAGCTCTCCCAGAGGGTGATTTACCATTAGCCTGTTTTTTCTGGAGCCAAGGACAACCCAGGCTCTGGGGTCTGTGCTCCTCATGCCCAAAGGCTGGTATCTGTCCAGTGAGAATCTCCATTTCTCCTCGTGCTGAGGTGCCGGGAGGCTGCAGGACTGAGTGTGTCCTACCTCGGTGCACAGTGAGCTGAGTCATTGACCCTGGATTTTTGACAGATTTTCAAAACAAGGAATAGCTGTTCTGCCTCTGCTGAGGAGCAGGGTAATAACAGCTCTGTGAAGGAGGCATCTGGAGACTCCACAGGGCAGGAATATCCTTGTGGCAAGCGTTGCCTACTCGCGAGTTCTAACTCTGCACCTCTGCTCTTGGCAGCTACCAGCTGCTGGGCCTGGTGTGACATAGTTCTCAGCTCTCAGAGCTGGACAAAGGGCTTTGAATCCTACTGTCTGCTGCACAACAACTGTTTTCTTTTGCTGTCAGCTTTCATGTAGACTGTTAGTTTCTTGCTGTTTTGGAAGCTGGAACGCTCGATACTTTGGGAGGCTGAGGTTCACCTCTTGACAGATAATTGAGCCTGAGTGTCACTGAACTCCAGCTTCTTAAAATGATTCAGTTTGATCCAGTGCTCTTCCATGAGCTATGCTTTTGTGTGCTTCACCTTTCCCCTAAAAGTTTGTGTGCCTTCAGAAGCAAACTCCAGGTAAAAGGCAAATGTAAAAGGTAGAGTGGCAAAATGTTGTGTTCAGTGTAGGTGTTAAAAAGATACTGCAAGCAATTTTATTAGCACTAATAAGGGTAATTGAAATTGTTTGCCTTAGAAGGAACATGGTGGCTTTAAAAGCCTAAAAGCCACAGAATTCTGCAAATAGAGAGATCATCCTCAACAGGGAATATTACATAGATATGAACTCCTACCCTGGACAATAAGTGCTGAAATAACAGGGTTAGGAATGTTACAGCTTTTAAAATAACTGGTCTAATATTTTGATTCACAGAAGAGGCTTGACTTTTTGAATCCTGATCATCAGAAAAGCTTTGCCTGAGTCTCACCATTTGAGAATCTTTAGAACAATTTCTATTAAGTGGTTGCTTACACTGAGCTCATGTTTATAAGTAAAAGAAGAGCATGAACTGAAATCTCAATTTCAGTAATAGTAATACTATTATTTGCTGAAGTTGGAGAAATTACTTCTGTGCCTTGTGTTGGGAGAAGGGTGATGTGGTTTGCAGTTATTCTAAAAAGAGATTTCTTGTGTAAAATTAATCCAAACTGTCAAAAATGCCTTTCTAAAAACCAGGGAAAAGGCTGTTGGAAACTGGTCTAAATATTACTTCATAACTGAGGTATAAAATATTACTCTGTGTATCTGAAAAGGCAAGAATAGAATAGTAGAAATAACTGTATTGGGAGCATTCTAAGTCCTGGTAAATGTGAGCTAATGAGGTTTAAGTTTCTTCCACTGAGATGAAAATAACTTGTATTACACTGTACTTGCTCTGGGCAGCAGTGCCTGTGGATGGTTATCAAGGCTTAGCAAGCCCATGATAGCTATTCCTCAGTGACCTGACTGTACAGGTTGAAAGAGAAAGAAAAAAAAAAAAACAAAGAAAAAAGGAAGAAAACAGGTCTGAACACTTCATAAAGCACCAAGAGTAGTGGGACTGGGATTTTACTTTACCATTATCTGGAAGATCAAAGCTGCTGGCTGTCCATTTTGTCTTCCCCTCTCATACCATGGCAAACAGCCCATTTACCCCACAGGTAGGTAATAGATGATCAAAAGCTTTTATACTTTTTCCAATTACATCAGCTAGTCCAATAAAAATAAACTCATCTTTCCCTGTGCACATTGCTTTCCTTGTATCCGTAAAAGCCTACAGCATTATCACTGCCATATCCTTAACACATTCAAAATGGGAGGGAAAACAGGTGAGAAATGGGGATTAACCCTGTATCATTCCTGTCTGATTGATATGATGACCCTGTACCATTCCTGTCCAGTCAGTTAGGACAGTCATCTAATGATACTCTATCTATTTCAGTGTCAAGAGCATTCAGGTTTAATTGGATAAACTATTGCCTTTTTGCTATTACTTCTTTGGCTCTTTTCTGGTCCACACAATCCTTGAAGCTCCTCTGTTCACTTTATCAGGCCCCAGGTGCTCAGAATTGTCTGCAGCTCAGGTAGGAGACACTCATATCTGTAAATATTGACTTTCTCCTTCATACTCTGCCGTGGTTGACCTATGTTGTTCTCTGCTCTCTCTTTAAAGCCTGACTACTAATATTGAGAAGCTCAACATAATCCTGACTCCTTTTGTACTACTGAGCCAGTGACTCCTTTTCTGATATTGAGCCAGTTAACCTCTGATCTGTTAATATCAAACTATAAAATTCAATAAGTAAGGGCTAGGCTTTAAATAACCGAGCACAGGCTAGCACAGTAATTAGATGTTATGAACTGGGGGTGAAGAAGATCTAATAATCTGGGGAGAGATGCAAATCCACAGTGAAAATATCTCTAGAGAATTACTCCTTTTTCATTTAGGGGCTGCTAGGGAGGCTATGTAATACATATGCCTGCAAACTAGTATGTCAATACTGTGTGGGTTCAGGAGGAAAATATGTATAAAGCTGACATGACCAATAAGGAATATGTGCCAGAGTCTAAATAATTTGGATTAATATTTCTTAATTAGTGTAGGAAACATGTAATTCAAAGATATGAAAACTCATAAGCATCTTCATGATTTATTCATGGCTATTCCTACCTGCTATAGAAGCAAACCATGACATACTACAGACCTCTTAGCTTCCTGTTGATAATAAAATCAAATCCACTGGTAAATAACTCCTTAGGAATTTGTTAGTCCTGGTGCCCTAGAAGATTTTTCTCTGGCAACGCTGCAGGGAAAAGGTTCAGATCCCAAATGTCCGTTTTTTTCTTGATGGAGATAAAATCAAATCTTAGGTCAGATCTTATAGGACCACTAAAATTGGAGACCCCAGAATTTAGGGCAGGGACATAAGGTCCCTGAAAACACCAAAGAGCTCCTGTTGACACAACTGTGTTTAAAATTAAGCTTTTGTTTTCATGAAAGCCACTGGTGCTTCAATCTGAACATTTTCTTGGAAATCTTAAGAAGCGTGGTAAGTAAATGCTCCTTGCTATTCTCTCCTGACGTGCGCTTGCAAGAGCTGAGTCAGTTTGCATGTACTGTGGAAATTGCCTATGATTATCCACCAGTTCACAGCAATTACTCAAAATATGACAGAACAATATTTCAGTATTTCTAATATTTCAGTATGACTAAGTGAAAGCAGAGTCTTACTGGGCTAAGGCATTTTGAACTCGGTGGGGCTTCTTATGTGGTTAGAATTAAGTTCCAGCTCCAAAACTAGTCTAGATTTCATCGTAAGTTTATTCACCTCCATTTTAAGGGCAGAGGTGAAAATTGTACATCTCAAGAAAGGGGCCATGAAGGGCACTCTGAAGGAGCTTCGAATCTTTGTCAGCACTTTATTTAAAAAAAAAAAATGGATTGGAAAAAGGGGTATTTACTGCTCCTGAAAAGAGCAATTCATCTTCCTGAGTGTACTCTGTTTCTAAAGTGGATAGAAAATCCTCCTGACAGTTGAATTATTGACATCTATTGCCAGATCAGTCATCCCATGCTCCTACCTTAGTATCTGAACTGAGATGCACTGAATCTCTCCATGATTCAGTCTACTTCATGTGTTTGAGGTGCTACATATACTCATTCCCATAACCAGCTGCATCCTGGGAACTTATGCTTGAACTCCTTGCAATGAAAAGAGAATTCAGGCTTATATCTTTTTTTCTGCTTTCCTACAAAACTCTTTCTGTCCAGGGTTCCACGTAACAATTGCAGAACTCTTAATTTTCAGCAGGGAAAACCCAGACCTGAGTGCCAATACAGCAGCAGCTAGTCTGGTTCACTTGGGCCATTTGTACAACTGTTCACTTTCAATGTGTATTCCTGACTGCCTTGTGATGTCAGTAACAATCCTGAGTCCTCTGGGTAGCACACAAGGCAGCATCACTTGTCTTAAATTAATTCTATTCAAGGCTTCCTCTGGAGTCCTGGGTAAGATCAGAATGGTGTCAATGTCCCTGGAAAGCATGAAGAGACAGCTTTGGAGGTAAACTCAGCATCTCAGCTCATCTTTGGCATTTATTCATTATGTGGCAATTCCCAGTGAGACTCTTCCAATGTTCTGCTGGAAATATACACAAATGGAAATTCTCCAAAAGAGGAAACATAGATGCTGTTTATAGATTAAAAGTAGGTTATTAGGAAATTAAATTATTTTAGTGAAATTTTGACTGAAAATCATCAAGATCTCTTGGGCTGAGGCAAAAATGGAAAAAAATTGCACTGAGTTATTTCTATCAGTAATTTCTGATGACTTCAGTGGTGTGTAGAGTTATATCCTCTCTGTCAACAACATTGTTATACAGGTCCAAATGAAAGCATAGTCCTCACTTTGAAGAGCAGACATAAATGCTGTGAAAGAGAAAGAGCATAAAGAATGAAACAAATTTTCCTCTTGAAGTTTTCCTCCACTTTTATATCTATGCTACAAGCTTTGCTGCAAGACTTTTCACACTGATGAGTCTAAACCCTCCTTTCACAGCTTAAACAGAAAACTGAATAAGTGATTCAGCTTTTACACCCTCACCAAACACAAAGCTTGTTTGTGAATCTTTTCTTTGCTCACTCTTAATTGCATCCATGTGTATTAGCAGCCACTAATGTCTCCAATAATGTGGGAAATCTTGCAAAGGCTGAATGCCCAGAGTGGCAATTCTGAAGTGTGACTCTACTTGTGCTAACTAACACTGTGTTCTTTTTTTGTTATGTGGGGGTGGTATTTTGGTTTTGCAAAGTGCTGCAGAAGTGGCATCCCTCCGGGATGAAGAGATTGCTTCTTAGAATCCTAGCCAAAAGAAGAACTAGGAGTAAATAAGACAGTTTTCCCCTTTTTATTTCTATTTATTTTTATTATACCAAAGGTTGATTTTACGTGAAATAAGAGAACTTGCACTTGCAATAAGTATTTAATGTTACATTTAAACAGAAAGACGTCAGGCTTTACAGTTTGGGGTGATAACAGTGCACCTCAGGTGGCAATTTATTTATTTATTCATTCCCAATTTCTACATGCATGTTAACAGAGTGTCTCTTCCTGGATCGAGATACTTTACCAGACACTTAAAAATTCAACAAAATTAAGAAAAGAAAGAGCACTAGCAAACTAGGAGAAGCCTTTTTAGGCATGAAAATAGCTATCTGCAGAGACCAGATTCCTTCTTCCCACGTTTCCTTTGGACCATCTCAAACCGTATGTGCAAACACACGCCCTGACTCTCTGAAACCCTGTAAAGACCATCCCCAATGGGATTTTCAAGTGCCCTCAGGAGCAGACCTGGAGTCCTTTGGAAGCAAAAAAAATGAGGATTACAAGCTGTAGCATTCTCAGAGAGCATATTCCAGTAGTAGTTTCCTTTCTTATGTTCAAAGCAGGGTTCAGCACTTCTGTTGGTCTTATCTGTGGGAACATAGAGAGAGAGAGTGCCTTGGATCAGAAAGAAGCTGTGAAGAGAAAATGCACTGCTTCAGGGATGTGGAAGTGTTGCCAAATGCTGAAACAAAATACTTCAGACTATGTAGAATTATAATACTTGTACCCAGGCATTTTAAAAGACTTACTAGATATACTTAATTTTTTTTTTTGTTATAAGAAACTGTGCAGAACTACCTCTCTACCTGTATGCACACACATTTAAAGCAAAACCAATATCTCAAAAAATTAGAAAGTGCCAGTATAAAAGAATGACATTTAGTCTGTTTTTCATAATTTTGGGCATATGGTACCATGGTATTGACTTTAGTAATTTGTAAGAATAGTAGATATTTTAATTTCCACAGGATTTCTATTTCTATGTTTCAAGACCAACAGCATTCTCATTTCTTTTTTGTGCCCTTAGATGTCACCTGACTGCAGAAGGAGCAATGAGAGGAAAAGTTTTGCTCGACTTCTGCAATCATTAGACCCTTCTCAGTCCAACCTGTATGTTCAGAGATTAGATGCACATACATGGTTGCACATCTGCCTGTATTGTAATCTCTGACTAGATTTGACTTCTAAATTCCCTTGGTAATCTGAGTTAGAGTGAGGTGAAGTGAATTTCGCACTTACAAAGTATGAAGGGAGGCTGTGGGAAATATGTGCCATAGATGGATGTCCTCGGCTGACACCTGAATTTCATCATGAGGATAGTGGTAATACACAATGCTAAGTGGTGTCCTGTATGGCTGCTTTCTGAGGCACAGAGCTATTTCCAATTCAGGTATGATTTTCAGCCTGCTCCCGATGTCTTCCTAACCAATTACGTGAGCTCTGTAATACTGTGTACTGCTGTGTTCTTACATGGTCAAACAGCAGCTCTGTATTCTTTATTTCACTAAAAGCAGATGCCCTTTCTGTGCAGCTCACTAGTCACCGAGTGAGAAATAAGAATGTGCCATGCAGACACATCTGATGGCACCATCAGTGGGTGTCCAGGTGGCTGGTGTGCAAAGAGCAACCTCAGTTTGCAATGAGCTAACCCCAGCAGAGCCCCACATGAAGAGAAACCTGAAGTGACCCATAAGATGCAGACCTGCAGCTGTCAGCTGATGGTACCAAAGCTGGGCTGCTCCTGGTGCTGTCTACGGTATGTCAGCACTCTGCAGAGATCTAAAACTGGGTGGTTTTTTGGTTATGGACCTTATATCCCTCTTGGGTGACTACTCATTAAGAGCCATGATTTTTGCACAGGAATTAACAGGGAAAGAGGGCTTTAAGGAGAACAAACCCATGTGAGGAGCAAGGTATGGCAGTTGGAACAGGACATCAAGTGGAAGGAGGTCTGGCTGCTGCTGTACAAGTAGCTGGAAAATGGGTTTGGGTGGTAGCAATGTCAACATGAGGAATGCAATGAGAAACTCATGAAAGAAGGGGAAATACAAATTCAAATGTTATCTAACCTGAAATACTCTGAGGTATATGAGTAACAGACTGAGAGAGTTGCCTTCCTGCACAAAAAGGTTCTTGGAGGACCCACTCTCCTTCAGCTGGAGCAGAAACAATGTGCATTAGAACATCCTGATCTAGTTTGGATTCACCTTCAATCTCTTGGTAAAAGAGTAATTTTTTTTTCCAGTTCTGTGCCCTACTATAACCCAGCAACATTCTTCCCACGAAGATCAACAGTTGGATGATGCAGCTGAAAGATTGTGACATCTACCAGAGACTGAGACACCTCATATGCAGGCTATTTCTCTTGTCCTGTAAAGGACTTGCATAGGACAGGAGTAGCTGGATGTTAATCATGCAAATGTCACCCTTAAGTACTCTGTGCAAGAGAAAAGGTGATTTTTTCCTGTTAATTGCACCTAAGTGAACCCATGGAAAACTGCCCTGGATTTCCAGCATGACTCACAGGAGCAGACTTGACCTATTCTTTGGTTTTGTTCTCTCCTGCTTTTGTCTTTGTTCTACCTGCTTTCTTAAATGCTCCAAGCCCACTTTCATCTTTTAGAGAATCTTGAAGCCTTTCACAAAGATTAATTAAGTTAATTAGAAATTTCAGACTAGCCGTTACAGATTGGCAGAAGCCTTCATCTAGCATGAGAGGACTGGAGTAGTCTGCCCTGTTTGCTTTGGATCTGAAGGATGATGGCTCTGCTGGACAAAATGGGTATGTGCTTTTTGAAGCTGACACTAGGAATGAATTCTTTCTCTGGTGCAGGCTGAAATTTAGCTACCATATTCTTAGAAACCTCTAATGATGACAATCTAAACTCCTCCCCATGCTTTGTCCCAACTTCTAAATATCTATACTTTCCATATTTTTCCCAGTCTCTAAACATCCATTTGTATAGCCTAATCCTATTAGATCTCCTGGCTACAGCCAGCATGAAGAATAGTTACTTCTGTCTTCTTTTTTTTTTTTTTGCATTTATATTATGTTGTTGATATTTGTTTTCTCAGTTTTCTTTTTCCAAATTGAACTTAGTCCCAAGTGTTTCCTATAGGTCGCATTTTCTAGAGCTCTTGTTGTTGTTTTTCTCTACTGCCTCTGATCAATGCGTTCCTTGAACTGTCATGCTCAAAGAAAAGGAGAGTTTTCTTAGTGATTTGGTCAGCTTTGGTCAGTTGCAAAGAAGAAATTCTGTTTGTATTTCAAGAGTTATTTTATGTTTTGTTTTTTTTTTTCTTTTCCGTTTTTTTTTAAAGCAGTTTGACATGTACTTCTGTTTGCTTTGTGATCCTCTAGAAACTCCAAGTTCTTTTTGCAGAAGAGCTGCATAATCAGCTCCTTCCTAGCTTTTATGCAGTTGATTATTCTAAGGAGTTTGCACTTGATACTGTACATCACATTCCTTACAGGCTGCTTCTCCAAGGGCACAGTTTTATTAATTCTTCACTGAAAGGCAGAACATAAACTAACCTTAGTTTATAGATAGGCAAACTATATTCACTGCACTCCTGGTTGGTTTAGTGTCCAGGAAGAGTGTGACTGTATCTGCAAAAAAACCTGGAAAATAGCATTTAATTTTTCTCTGCTTTGAGCATCTTTTATCCTAGTCATGTGTAGTATAGGTACATACTGTTGAGTACTGCCATGGAACCATTTTGGAACAGAGCGAAGTTCAAATCTAAAAGAATAAGGGAGAATGTAGTTCACTAGCACTTTTTCTAGGAGAGTTTTATTGAAAGGCTGAAGTCACAGACTAGTATTTTCCAGCAGCTCCAGATAAGAGCTGAGTCACAGCAGGGCTCCTTTCACATGTCAAGTTATATAGGAGATTTAGGAACTTCATGCTGTCTCTCTTGCATGAGCATGAGGATGCTAATTACTGGTAATTAGTAACTAATGGAAACTAATACATGACTAATATGGGGAAATAATTGAGGTCCTACTTTCGATCTTCTGTAATAAACAGCACTTGCACTTTCATGGTTGCTATTATCACAGTGTGAGCTCTAACAGAATAAGAGAACTGGGGTTGTAGATCAATTTGCAAAAACAAGAAAAAAAAATCTGGAGGAATACAATTCAGTATTATCCTAAACAAATTAATGGAAATGCAGTATTGCTCACTCCGTGACTAAGCCAAGCTGATGTTATATAAGCCATATGTCACAGCTGTCATTTTCTGCAACTTCTAGTAAGACAAGAAACCTGCAAATTAAGTCAGTCTTCTACATCGTCATGCCTGTTTCTATCTGAATTTTCACTGGGTTGTGTCCTTTTCCTTGGATGTGGTTCTGTGCTATGGTGTTCAGCAGCTCCCCTGAGCTGGTAGTTTTAGCCAATACAACTCTCTCCTCCGAGCTCACAGGGGGCTCCGTGCTGTCTGCTGGTGAGGAGTAGCATCAAATCGAATTACTACAGCTCTCTCTCAGGCACCAATTAAAAGTGATCCTAAAATGTGCTGTGCTACATAGCCCGAGAAACCTGACAGCTGTGTTGTGAAAAGCAGGAAGATTAGCTTTCTCCCCTAAATCACTGAGAAATCTCCTGTGACACAGTATTTGTGAGCAATGAATATAAATAATATATGCGGTTTTTACACATGTTTTAAAATATACAAACTATTTAGGAGCTGGAGTTAAGTCTCTAAAACCCCTGTGAACTCTGCTTCACTTCTTCCCATCTCAGTAACATAAATCTTACCTTGGGGAACTATTTGCAAACCCAAGCAGGGGATTTCAAGCCTGTGTGAGCACTTCCTGCCCACATCACAGAGGATCAATCAATACCACGGCAGCACGATAATGCTCTGCATCAAAAATCCTGCAGAAACCTTATCAAGACCTACCAGGGAATGAAATCATAAAGTGTTATTTTAAGTGCAAAGGCTGGCCACACATTTTGAGAGCAAGGCCGTTAATCTCAGCACCATCAAAAAGTACCTGGGGAAGAAATAAAAAATAATATCAGCTTGCTTTTGTTTTTATATTTATGGCTTGGGGAATGCAGTATTTCCTTTTCTTATTCCTGCTTCTGCCTTCCTCAACAGATTTCCCACTATCGTGGTTTAATAGGTCAAGTTAATAACTGGTAGTGCCAATTGGTTTGATGAGAAGGTGATACAAGTTTTTTTTTCCCCTTTTCTTTCTATATAATTTTCAATTGCTGTCCATTTGTGGTAGTAACATTTTGAATATTACCCTACAGGGCTTGATTCCTGAGGCAGAAGAAGGGTAACATTATCATGGAATATTCATATCAGTTATGCACATTTTGAAGCTGACTCTCCAGCAGCTTTTTGCAATGCAGCCACTTTTCCCCTGAAATCTAGGTGTAAAGTGCCTACTACAAATGCAAATAGCTGTAAGAGCATGCAAGGCAATACACTACCTGGTACTGTGACACTAAAGTTTTAAGGGGGAGGAAACAAAATTGTAGTTTAACCCACAAAGCATGGCTTGCTCTTGCTTTTATTCAAGAAGTTATAGTCATAATCTCTTTCAAAAGCACTCTTATTAGTCTCATAGTATTTATGTTAATCACTGCCAAATAGCTGACAATGCAATTTATGTAGAAATCAAGAACCTGTCTCTTACCACAGCATCAGTGTGATGGGTAATTAAAAGCTTATCAAGTGGTCTCCCGGTGGTTCTGGGCCATCATTTACCACTGAAGCCAATATGATGGATTAAAGAAGTAATTCAGCCTGAAAAGATAGAATCCATGTTATTTTTCCTCATTTTAATTCAAATGGTAGAATTTCATCCTTTTGGTAAGATAGATGATGCCATTTCAGAATATTGTATGTTTGTGGGCAGATTTAGGAGGGGAGGATTTAATAATAAGGCACAGAGAAAAGAGAAAGAAGTTGTTACAGAGCAATAAAATACTGACAGCACAGCAAAGTGGGCAAGATTGCATTCTCAGAGCTCAACCCCTTTTGAACACAAGCTGCAGTTTGGTGCAGTTCAGCCTGTGGATCCTCATGAATGCCCTGAGAGCTCACGTTGAGTTTTTTTCTGAGAGAAGGGTTCCAATAAGCTGCTTTCTCTCCATCTCCTAATTTCCTACATCGTTTTTCCTACTCTTCTCCTATGAGGGAATCTCACCCTCTTGGAAAGCAAAAGCCCGAAGCTCAACACTAGTCCACACTAGCTGGGAAAAGCTGTTTTTTTAAGAATCCAAACCTCTTGAAGGTCTTTGTGAAGTTGTGTTAGATGTATCATCCTACTCCTACTAAAATGGAAAAGATAAAATGTTAAATTAAAATACATAATGCAGAAAGTTATTTAAACCAGGACAAGCAGGGTTGAACAATGGTAGGTGCTCTTTCTTGCTTCATCATGACTTCCCAAAGTTGCTAATGGCAATCTCTGACAAGAACATGCCTTTACTGTCTCCTGTTAAAACCCTGTCATGTGGCTGCCTGCCTCAGTGAAGGAAAAACCTCTCTCTTCTCGTCAGGGAACTCATTTGCCTCGTGTCAGTAAAAATGATGCACAGCACTGACAAGTTCAGGATGATATCAGTGCTTGTCTTCAGTAAATGATGTGACCTGGCATTTTATTCAGTGATATTTGTCATTAGTGATAATTAGGCGAGTGGTCTATAACTTGCAACTTTTCTTTATTCCACTTCTTCTCTTCATTCTTCTTCACTGCTTAATTTTATGCAGTTCTTCCTAGAGCACATTACACCAGACATACATAGTTATACTCAAGTTTTTACTTTACTTGATGAAGAATAATAAGCACATGGTTGGCTTAGATCAACTCTTGAACAACTCCTAGATTTTACTACTTGCAATTAATGTAATAAATACCTTATCATTTAGAAACACTTCAAAGAGCACTCTTGGAGGGATGTTGTCATAGCTGCAAACCACCAAGTGTAAGTAGCAGAATCCATTTTTGTTGGCCAGGGTTATCTCCTTGCTCCTTGTACGCCTTGTCTACTAACATGAGGCACAGAATAATAACACATATCTTTCTTTATAAACAATAATGTCAGCAGTGGATTTGAACTGAGAGAATCACTTGACTCCTTGAAAGTGCAGCTGCAGCACAGAATGTTAGTGCTGGTCAGAGCAGAGGTTCATCTTGCTCAGCACTGTCTTTGGGAGCGGGCACTGGTAGAGACAAGAAATGTGGGGGGAGATTTTCCAGCATATTCTTCCAGCCTCCAATATGTGACTCAGCAAATTCCTTAGCCAGAGGTGTTAGATCTTTGCATTTAACACCCCTTTCTCCATAAATTTTTCTTATTGCCTTGAAATGCATTCGCACTGAAATGCCATGTACAAAGATTTACACAAATTCCAAGGGTTAGAAAGCTCCAGGTAGTGTTGGGTGCTGACCTCTGTGCCGTGCATCACACCGGAGGCAAAACTGTCTGGTATGGAGGGATGTAGTCTGGGAGCCAGGAACACTGACTATATTAGATTTTATCTTTATAGTGAGGGAGTTTGGGGCAGGTGTTACCCTTCCCCAGTGCAGTGCCAGCTCTGGGCACCCTTGCATAGTGGTCCCCAAGGTATCGTTCTCAGGCTTTCACCTGTGTGAAGAAAGAGGCTTTTATGGTGAACCTCTGTGTTACTCCAACAAACTGCACACTGGTTTCTCCAATAATTTATTTTCATTTGGTTCAGTGCTGTACTGATTTTGCAGTATAGCTGATTTTATGCCCTTCCATAACAATGACCAGTTCCATAACAGGTAGTAATAAAACTTGACCTATAGTCCATTTTTCCCCCAAATAGTGATTATATTTTAATGTAGAAGGAAATATTCTTATGGAAAACATTTCTCAAAACGAGGAGTAATAAAAAAAAATTAAAAAAAGGAGAGAAGAAGGAATGGAAAGCAAATGGGACTTACTCTGCTTATTTGCTCCCAGTGACCTGATAATAATTTATGTAAGTAAAACTGCCATAAAGTTTCACATTGTCTCCTTCATGAGGGAATAATAATTGTAAAATGGCAAAACCCAGTTCCAGTTTGCTGTTATAAATGGATTGTGTATATGAATAACTTGTAGAGGTAAATGGTGAAACTGTTGAAGGTGCTTATTTTATATTGGTTTTGCGTGCAGGGCAATCATTCCCCACATGTCTGTGATTTTTATTAAATATGATGCCCACTCATATTTTATGAGAAATGTTTATGCAAAGTAATTCGTTGTCTCAATATTTACCTAATGAATATATATTGCATATGATTAATCTTCTTATATGTTACTGTTCCAAGCATTTAAAAAAAGGGAATATAAACAGAATGGGCAGCTTCATGCTATCCAATAAACTGCAAATGTATAGAGGCTTTTAGCAAAGGTGTTTGAACTTTCAGCTCATGGCTGGCTTGCAATGTTTTGCTTTTGGACAAAATGAGTTTTCTCAAAGAATCTTTTTTCCTCTTTGTTCTCAACTAAACTGAACCAAAATGCCCGACTTGCAGTTTATATGATTTAAGAATTTGAACTCTGTAATTGGATGAGATCCACAATTTGTTTCCATCCTGTGGTTGTGTTTGTCTCTTCTTGTTTCATCAGGTGCTGCAGAGGGAAGAGCTATCCCTCTTCACAGAAAAACAGAGAACACGGAAAATGTTTACAAGTTTGGGCAGCTCTAGCAAAGCCCTTTTATTCTCTGATACGTTCTTATAAATTAAAATGTCCTCAAAGCTGGTTTTTTTCCATCTGTTACTGATATCAGGGAAAATGGTGGACTTCCTTTAATACACACTGGGATTCTCTCTTAACCACTCTGTCCCCAGAGGCTGAAGTTTCAGAAGCTCTGCAGATGAAGACTGATACCTGACATATTTTGTGACCCTTTTGTCTTGGAATCAAAGTTGTGCAATGGAGCTCTTGGTCTGTCCCCCTTCTGTAGCTTTGATGCAGTTGGCCACTTTCACTCAAAACTGATGGAGAGTGACTGTGTGCTTGTCACCAGCACTGATGAGACCACATCTCAGATCCCACGTTCAGTTTTGGGCCCCTGACTACAAGGACTTTGAGATGCTGAAGCATGTCCAGAGAAGGGCAATGATGCTGATGAAGGGGCTGGAGCACAAGTCTGATGAGGAGTGGCTGAGGGAGCTGGGAGTGTTCAGCCTGGAGAAAAGGAGGCTCTCTACAAATCCCTGAAAGGAGGTTGTAGTGAGGTGGAGGTTGGTCTCTTCTCCAAAGTAACAAGCCAGAGGACAAGATGAAATGACCTCAAGTTGTGCCAGAGAACATTTAGATTGGCAATTAGGAAAAATTTCTTACCCACAAGTGTTGTTAAGTATTGGAACAGGCCACCTAGGAAAGTGTTTGAGGCACCATCCCTGTATGTATTTACAAGATGTGTAGGTATGGTGGGGACTTGCAGTGTTGAGTTAATGGTTGGACTTAATAAAGATCTTTTCCAACCTAAATCATTCTATGAGAATTAAAGACCTTAATACCTTTTAGGCTTAGGTAAATGAAGGACAAGAACACCAAAAAAAGAACGGGGTGATACCCACGGAAAGAGGCTTTTATATTCTGAGGTATATAAGAGCTACCCAGTGTCCATCTGCCATGTCACATGTGACCCAAATAGTTCTACTGGAAATACTGATTGAGGTGGATGGGAAAGAAGGCAGGAAACCTGTCTTGTAGGAGAATTGCAAGAAGAGTCTTTCTTTAACTTTCCTTAACATGAAACAGCTTGTTTATTGAGAACTGGATTGAGTTTCTGATATGCTTAAAGCCACGCTGTGAATCTCTACTGATAAGCAGGACAGTTTTTGTTCATGGCTGATGGTTCCTATATTGTGTGCAAGATAACAGCTTTGAAGAACTGAGTCTGTGGTACAGTCAGACTGATGGGGAAGCAGAGATGCTGATTAGGATATGGACATTATCCCAGTAAGTAGGAAAGCAGAGGAAATAATCAATTTTTCTATAGGCTGGCAATTTAAGAAGTGGTATATCTCTTTATTTCCACACCTTCTCTAATTCTTGTAGAAATGCATGACAGTTAAGTCTAGTAGCCTTTTTTTTTTCTTTTTTTTTTGCAAAAGTAGCTAAGAATATTGTTATTGAAACTATAAAACCCAGCATCCTGGACTAGTAGTCCAGGTAGTGTCCAATCCTTTCTCTGTTAGTAATCAGAGGTTCCCATGGGTGAGGATTAACAGGTTGTATAGGGCAGTTCAAGGAATTTCTGAGGCAGCATTAATCTGCAATGACATTTTCTCTATCAGTGAGATTAAACTTTTTTGTGAACCAGATTTTGCTTTTTTCTCTAAAATTTCCTGTGGCGATGAGTTCCACAATTTTATTATGAAGTGCATAAAAAGTAATTTCTGTTGGTTTGGTTTTTTTTTAACCTTTCTTCTCATCATTTTATTTCAGACTGCCTATTTCTTGGGCATCATGAATAATTATTTGCAATTTTTCTTGTCTGCACAATTCTTCTCTGTTTCTTCCCTCTCTCTAATTCCTATAACCTATAATTTTGCATGTGTGGTTATGGTTTTTTTTCCTCACATTACTTTGTATTCGTCAGTATTGAAATTCAACTGCAATCGTATCACCCCTTCACTCAGCACTGTGAGATCCTTTTGTGAGTCTTTGAAATCAACACAGAATTGACTGTTCTGAATAATTTTGTGTTATTTATTCCTATCTCCAAACTGTTTATGAATATGCTGAGCTGAACAAACTCTGGGACAGATCCTTAAGGATCTTCCCTGGTAATTTTATTTCAGTCTGAAGTATTTTTGTTATTTTTTTTTTTTTTGGGGGGGGGGTGTTTATTGTGTTTTAATGTTTGCATTAATCTGTAAGGACACAGTTGTTTGGTTGGTCTGTCCATGCCCGTGGTTGCACTACATTGCTTCCCATCCATATTCACATGCTTCTGCTCCAGCTGAGTGTTTTTCAGGAAGCCTTGAAATCCCACTGATAAAGGAAGCTGTGATGCCTTTTTCTTTCCTTCATCACCATTGGAAGAGAAGAACAACTACCCCAGTGTAGGCAGCCTGGGCTCAGTGCTGCAGCAAGAGGAGGGAAGGGGAGAGCAGCAGACCTGGCTGGTAGTTAATTAAACCTGACAACTGTTTACATGAGGAATCAGACTGGCAGTGCCCTAAACTCTCTGATTTATAAGGCTATTGATTAGCAGTGACCCAGCCAGGAAGAGCAATGCCAAACTGCTGCTTCAGCATTGCTCCTAAGAGCAAAGATCAGTGCAAACGGCCCACGCGAGAGTATTTACAGAGGTATCTGTACACTCATTGCCATCCTAGATTTCTATTAACATATTCATATACCACAACATCTGTGCATTCAGACCAAGCCCATACTCTGCTATCCTTCATACTGATTAGGTTTTTACACACATATTGAGACAGATGTACTGGACGTACTTGTTTTTAGCTGATACATATTTATAAAGGCAGGCAACTAAGTATGTGCCTGTGGTCACGGTTTATCTTTTGCTGCCTCGCTTTCTGAGGAACACAACACAGCTCTCTCCAAGATTACTTCCCTTTTTATTGATATCTCATCTTCCACGCTGAAGCCCCTTCAGTCTCTAAAGTCCTCCAAATTATAAATACATCTTTGCACTCCCTGATGTAATGCATCATATTTATGTGTCTCACACTCCAAATATGAAAGATTCTCTTGGTCTATTCAGGTTGCTGTACATGGAATATTTTAATATTGTACAAATCAACTTTTTTCAGGCAAATATTTTTTTCATCACCTTAATATTGGAGTACTCTTTTCTGATGTATAAATTCAATGTTTTAAAATCCTCATTCATAGTAATGCTTTTGAACATGAGGTGAAAATACAATGCAAGACAAGAGGTTCACCATTTGCCCTTTTTCTGATAGTACAGAAAAATATTCTATTTCAAGTCCAGTGGTCTGTCTGCCTCAAATCCTTTTGGTTCTGATGAATTTCCATCTTCTGAGAGGACAGAAGCCTCTAAACAGAAAATTCCCAACCATTTCTCCTGACATGCTCTGTGACTGAATCCCTGTAATTTCCTTTCTCCATCTGTACTGTATCTATGTATTTACACACAAAATGATGAGACATATCATGGATGCAGAACCCAAATACATTGTAGCCCTAGGGAGCCTTCTCAGTAATATCAGCTCTACCCATTTACACACATCATTCATATCACTTGTTATTAATACTTATTATTTTCCTTCCTCCTTTTGCACAGCTTGGCAATACTCCATAGGCCTGAGGCAAGTGGCTGTGGAAACTGGAGTAGCCAAAGGGAGCACCAAGAGGCATAATGCCCTTCTGCACTTCCAGAATCATCTATCAGGCTACTACTGCTTCCCATCAATAGGTGAAGGATTTTTTTCATTCTGCTCCTCAGGTGAATCAGACCTGACTTCAAGAGTCCTGATTTCAATTGCTATTGAGTTTCTTGGTCTCTCATGGAGAGATCTAGCTGCTGGCAGGTGCCTTTGGAGAGATCGTGGCTGGAAGTGGTTGTCTGAAATCACAGGATCTTCCTTTCAGAAGCTGCATTGTGGATACCGGAGTCAGCCAGAGGCAGGAGAAGGGGAACACCCAGTGCACTATGGGTTTTGCTTCCTGGGCAGCTTTTTGGAGTCATTACCAACATCTGGGACTGAAAGCATCTCAGATGTCCCCACACTGTCCTTACAAGTTAGATGAAACTTTGCTTGAGGCACTGAGTGAGACCTGCTGGCTCAGTTTGTTATGGCACCAGGGAACTTCTGGGATTCATGTTGTGAAGTGCAAAATAACATTGTCCTTCAGTAAATACTGGGAGTGCAAAGCAGGGTGGACATCAGCACAGTGCCGTGAATGTCATCGAGCAGAACCAGCCAAAGTTTAGGCTTCTCTGTTTAATAAATAAATAATTAATTCTTTTGGCTACCAAAGCTCTCATTTGTACAGAAACTCTACTGGTCACTAGCATGAAGTTCACTTCAGAGGGTGCAGAAAGAAAGCATTTAAAAGACTGAATTGTGCAAGTGCCCTTGAGAAGCAACATTGTCCGTATTTGTAAAGACTCTATGGCAATACTCGTAGCTATGCTTTCATTGGACTGGTCAGGATCTCTGAAACAAACCCACTGCTTTCTTTGCTCCTCCATTTTGGTCTGATGTTGCAGCTCTCACAGCTCCAGACAGTAACTGCCTATTAACTGTGTTAGTCCCCTGCTGTAACCAAGGTAAGACTGATATGTGAGCTGTTCCTGGGTCCACATACCTAATTCTCTTCCTCTGGAGAACTAACTGAGCTTTCTGGGAGACTGGTAGGAGACAGAGTTGCTCACCCATGAGCATGAGGACCCTTTCTGCCTTTCACTCTTATACAACTTCTACAAGGATCTTTGTAGGAAGCTGTGAGTTCTGCAACTCTATAAATTGTCCTGGCAAGAAATCAATAAAGACTAAAGCCTAATGAATTGGGTTTCCATGACTGATTCCATTAGAAGCCCCAAATCAGCCAGGTGCTTAGATAGACTTACCTTTAAGCATCTGATCAGTCTTACTTTTAGTCAGCTCTCTGCTGTCTTAGCTCCAGGCATGCAAGCAGCCCAAGTAAAGATGCCTTAGTGGAATAAGTTGATGTGCATGATAAATCATGATAATGAAATATGTGCTTTGTGCTTTCCTGAGAACAGATTTAACGGGGGGGGGGGGGGGGGGGAAAGCAATTTCTGGTTTGTTTTTGCTTTACAAGTCATTTGTATAGCAGTCTCCCCTATTTACTTTATATATGACTACAATTCACTGGGCTGCGTGAACAGAGAAATATCTTGAAATTTTTTCTAATCCAAAATAGCTTTATTGATATGGAAATTTCAGAGACTTCAGTGTGAATCTTGCAGTATCTGTTCTGAATACTGTTTTGAACACTTGTTATGTAGAAAGGGCCTTTCACCTTTCCACCCGTTCAACATGATGATGGGCAACCATAACTTCTGGTCTTAGAGATCATCTTACATTTACAATCCTTTCAACCTTCAGTAATCTCTAGGAATTACCAATTCTATCTCTTATTATTGCCCTCAGAAAGGGCAATAATAAGAAATATAATTGCCCTCAGAATATGTTGCCCTCAGAAAGAGTGTCAGAAAGAGATGGGACTTAAACGAAAAGGAACGGAGCTGGAATACAGAAGCTATCCTAGTTTGCAAAGTACATTCAGCTGTGACTGTTGTTTTGCATATGTCATTCTTGGTTTGCAGATAAATAGCAGCACGAATGGATTCACATGTAAATTTTTCCCATGATGACTCTGTGTAGCAGAAAGGAACATGGCTCTCCAGGGCTTATCTGCTTCAGTTCAAGGAGTAGCAAGTTCTTCTGTAAAACTGGCTGATATGCTCAATGTTTGAAGGAGTTAGATCAGAGGAAAGGGTGAGAAATTATTTTTTTTAATCAATTTTGTGCAATTGTTAGCAGCAGATACAGCATGAAACTGTGTGAGTGGAGGGGTAAAGGGACATATTTCTGCTGGGAAGACGATTTCCTTTAGAGCATCTGCACTACAGAACCAACTCAGTCCTCACCACTGTTTAATTACTGAAGGCTCATCCCCCAGAGAGCAGGGGGCAGGCACTGCATGGCTGAGTGGAGCACAAGCAACCCAGTGTTTATAAACCCATACTCAGCTCTCCTGGGCTGAGTGATGGCACACTTCTGTCTGCAGGAACATTTAGTCGGCTCCCCCTGAAAATCAACAGTTTGTAATGGAAATGCTGGTATCTTATCTGCAGTGACAATAATGAAGGAACCGTGAAATATGCCAAGGGAGCTCTTCTATTGGTTTTAAAGTGAAAACAGAGGCACATTCACGACTGTAATCTGCTCAGGACAGAAATTTGCACCTTGTTATCTGTGGGTCCAAATTTAATGTGTTTTTAATTGCCTATTCACCGCACCTAGCAATTAAGGCAGAATGATATCTCTTCTTTTGAAAAATGTATGAGCTTTACAATTAGAAGTAATTGTTCTCATTAATTGAAAGTGCAGCTTTATTTTCTGTTGATTGTATTTTTTTTTTTATTAAAGATTGTAAAGGCTTTGAAATCCCATTAAAGGGCAAGTGCTATCATGTGCTTCCACTGCAGTCACAAAGGACAAACAAGGGGGTCAGCTCAGCATTTGTGGGGCTCTTTAAGCTCTATGAATACTCGACATAAAGTTAGTGATGTTTAAATATGTTAAACTGTGCTGGAGGGTAACTTTTACACTGAACATCTTTTTCTCACTGCAATCGGTAGCACTCAGATTCTTTCCTCTTGAGACAATGGCCATCACTACATTGTGTTTAAGTGCTATTCCAAGGAAAATAATGCCAAGCTCTTGTGTGCTGCTATTTGATGAAGGAAGGTTAAATATAACTGCAGTGCATGCGTAATAAGACTCTGGGATTGCCAAGATTTTTGGAAGGCCCAGAATATTGGACCCAGGGTCAGCAAATCCATAGCTGGGTCAGAGGACCAGCCAAAAGAGAGCACACAGCACAGGAACTGTAGCTGAGGCTTCACATCAAGGTTGCAGGAGATTGCCTGATCAATCTGTATTTCCGATGATGGTCTCAGTGTAGAAGGGAAAGCTCCTGCCTGTTGCTCTCATGTCTCATGCTGAGAACGTTCAAAGTAAAGGAAGACAGAAAAAAAAGTTGAGCTCAGATGAAAATGTTGAAGAAAATACTTCAGGGGTGGAAACACCAGGGCAGTCCTTCTACATTCCATAAAATGTTATCTAGATTATAAACTGCATCATGACTTTATAATGGCATCACAACTTCAGTAGAGGAATTGGGACATCTTCAACATCCAGGCTACTCTGTCTATCAGTGGATGCCAGAATTAAACATCAGTGCATGAAATAAAGCCTCACTGCTGTGCAAAGATCTTGTCCAAGAGCCTCAGAGTCCCTCTTCCCCCTTCAGCAGAGAGCTGGAGCCTGCAGAGGTGCACTGACTGACATGAAGAAGGATCTTTCATCTTTTCCTGTCCATGATTTTGCAAATGGAAGCAAAGGGACATAGCCAGGATTTTCTTCTGAAAACTCTCTACATTATTCTTCACATCACCTTTAAATTACTAGATGCCACATTTCACAGAGCAGCTCCAAAGAAAGACACAAGGCAACTGCTTCATTTAACACTGCTTGACAAAGTGATCTCTCCTGACCTCCCAGCATCAACCTTCTCACTCATTTTAAGTACAATGTAATTGCTGGATGTCTAACTCACCTTGCTGCCTTTCAAGTGCTCTTCTATGCCTACATTTTTAGGCATGACTTTAAAATGCACTGCTAAATGCTATCTGCTCATATTTCTGTATTACTCTGGCGTTCTGGCTGGGATGTCTGTCAGTCAAATGGATGTTTAATCTTTTATTCTGAGGGGAGAAAATAACGTTGGATAATATTCATCGCTTTGTGCGAAATGAGTACTTGAAAACTGCATGCCTCTGCACGCATGTTTGAGTGTAATGAGATTTAGTGGGAAAATGTTTAGGTTTCTTCGCCCCAGAGAAGCTCAACCCTTTGATTTGTGAGTATTTAAGTCAGGGCCCAGTTCAGCTCGAGTGGTTCACTGCTTCTCTGACAAGAAACTGTGTATTCCCAGCAAAATACTGGAGGGTCCAGAACCCAGTAGCAAATGGAAAGACAGAACTATGGTTGTACTCTATATTAAAGGCCAAATATATTTGTACTGTATTCAAGTTCAGAGGCTCTCAAAAAAATCATGGTCCTGCTGAAGCTGACAGGCTTCATTTTGTCTGAGCAATGGGCAGGTGTTACTCTCAAGGGCTGCCTCTCTTTCCTTTAATTGTTGTGGAAAGCCAGAAAACTGGCAAAGCTAAAGAGTTGGTATTAGCTGAAATGGATTCCATAATTCTCTCTATATAATCACAGTGTGATTAATGGGTTGGAAATACCCCATGTAGAGAACATCATTTATTCTGCAAAGGAAATTGGTGCTGATTCTTCTGACATCTACCTCTGTCGAGGTGCCCCTCTTCCCATCAGCTATTCAAGGAGCTCAAAAGTAGAATTTCAAATTGTCAGAGCAGTAAGAGCAACCCCAGTCCAGCTTGGTGAACCATATTTGGTCACCTATTCCTTAGTTATAGTCTTTATGTATAGTTTATTTTTCAAGTTTTTGAGAATATATTTAGAAGCTTAAATATATTAATGGAACACCATAGTACAGTATAAGACAATTTAAAAACACATGAATAATATTCCCTTAAATATTCAAGGGCATGACAGCTCATGCTACCATTTTGCACTAAAAATATTAATCTTTAAAATCCATAGTTACTTCTGGATCCTGTTGGGGAAACTGGAATTAATCTGGACTTTAGGGACAGATTCTTGCCTGGTGCAAATGGGTGCCTGATCACCTATCATCAAGTGCCAGATGTTTTATCTTAATCTGGAAATTAAAATGCTTTTCAACTCCAAGAATATGTAATCCAATACACAGGACACCCAGGACAAGTCTTTTCTTAATCAGATGAATTTATTGTAGTTCATTCCTATATTCTATAATTCATATGGATTTTTAATTAACCTTTAAGAAACATACTGTGATGTGCATTTTTTATCTTATTTGTGCCCCCTACCATTTCCAAGTTTGTAAGCAGGGAGAAGATATATTTTTGAGGCATAGACAGGAAATTACCACATCTATATGTAATTCAGCCATGAGCAGTAGGATATGTCTGACTCAGTGTAGACACTGCAGTGCAGAGGAACCAGTTGAGTGAAGCTGCCCAGGGTAATGGTGTGTGCTGGTTTTGACTGGGGTAGTTTTCTTCACAGTAGCTGGTAAGAGGCTGTGTTTTGGATTTGTGTTGAAAACAGTGCTGGTAACATGGGGATATTTTCATTATGGCTGGGAGAAGTGCTCACGCAGCATCGTGGCCTCTTCTGCTGCTCACCCCCCACCACTGGCAGGCAGACTGGGGGTGCATAGGATGTTAGGAGGGAACACAGCTGGAACAGCTGACCCCAACAGACCCAGGGGATATTCCAGACTTCGTGGCTTCATGCTCAGTATATAAGGTGGGAGGGTGTTTGGAGTGGTAGTGTTCTTCTTCCCAAGTCACTGATATGCGTGATGGAGCCCTCCTTTCCTGGGGATGGCTGAACACCTGCCTGCCCATGGGAAGTGGTGAATGAATTCTTTGTTTTGCTTTGCTTGCGTGGGTGACTTTTGCTTTCATTATGAAGCTATCTTTATCTCAACCCATGAGTTTCCTCAGTCAAGGGATTGAAGATGGCTTAGGTGAGAATTGAAGGTGGCTGGGATGGGTTTCATTGTGGAAGGGTGAAAAAAGGAGGTAAGCCAGTTTTACAGATTGGGATGGAAACATACCTGTTCTTGGGAATTTCCTGGTAGGGTTGTGAGGACTAGGGCTAGGTTCATTTATTTTAAACTGTTTGTTAGACAAAGTTTCTTCTTGTCTACTTTCTTGCTCATTCTCATTTTCTTTTACATGCTGAACTTCTTCCAGTCCTCTGAAATCTCCTTTCTCTGTGCTCCTTTTCCCTGTGCTACACATCTGTTATTCTGCCTCTTCCTGTTTATTTCCTCTTCCTACTTTCTTAAATCATTAAAATCCTCCCCTCTACCCCCTTTCTTCTTTGTCAGTAACCCTCAGGCTTTCTCTCTATTGATCTGTTATCCTGCATTTTGTCTTATTTTGTTGACTTAAGAATGAATCTTAGCTGTACAGGGATCTTGTAATTCCTGCACTGACAAAGCAAGCACAGGCAGTTAAAATTATATGAACATGTTTTGCAGTAATAATCACCTATAATGTTTATATTTGCATGGCAAAATACTAACTGGAGCTAAGTTAGGGGTATAAATCCTGCAAATTGCAGTGGTTTCTAATTATGTGGCTACAGCAAACAATAATATTGATGACAGTTCTGTTCCTTTTGTGTATGATGTGAGAAAAGAGGTAGCAGGGACCTGTTACAGGTTTTGCCTTTTACCTTACCCCACCCTTACCAGCAGAAGTACCACTGTCCAATTCAGCACCTAGTTATTTCTATCACAGATTTCTGAGGTCGGAGCTGTGCAGCATTTTACAAAGCATGAGTAGGTTTGTAGTCATAGTATCAAGTAGCAGAATATCAGTAAAAGGGGTGGAAGCAAGATCTTTTTGGATATGCTCACCGTGTAGGAAACTTAAGCTCCAAAGATTTTAAACCAGCATTTTCTTTTATTGCAGGTACAGGTTGAGCAGCAATGGGCAGACCCCACACTCTCCAGAGTACAGGGAAATCTCACTGGGTCCTTTACAGCAGCTTGGCCATGTGATGTGTAAGGGGTGGCATGCATAACTAGTGAAATTTTGAAATAGGCTGCATGAATAAATCTTTATGAAAAGTAGACTCTTAAGCACTCAGATTCTGCTAACATGAGGTCCGTGTGAAGTTCCTGGGAGCACACTTGAAAGTAAAAAATGTCATCATAAGAATGTGTTTTTTACTGCCAATTGAGTATCTAAAATCACGGAGGTATCTATGAAACAAAATACTTCAGCACCCCAGCATAAAAAATGCTGCTTACACACATGCATGAGTGATGCACATGTGTCTGCCTGCACTGGCATGCACATCACACATACGTGAGAGGAGAGAGAGGGAGAGGATTTCTTTTGCACCATTGCTCTTAAAGACATTTTGGAGCAAATTCAAGGGGAAGCTAAGCTTTGTCTGCCACATTAAGTCAGTGTGTATTAAAGTCTCAATAAAGATGCAAAGACATCAATGAGCACAACAGCCAATGCAGTCAGAACTGACAGGCTGAGGTCTCTGGAATATGTAATTTCTCCCCTTTCCCTTTAAAGCTTTTTTGAAAAGTAACAGTGAGCACAATTTACTGTTCTAGAAAGATATAAATTGTTTTCTGAGAAAAACACTGAGTTTTTGTCTATGTATTTCATGCAGCTGTGACGACAGAAAAAGGGGTTTTAGGAAACTGGCCTCCTCTGATTGCATCCTTGTTATAAATGTGTTCATTTCCATTTCTTTTTTTTTGTTACAACTGCAGAGACTTTTTTTTTTTTAAATTTCAATTAACATTTATTTTTTTAATAAAAACAAGTATGTCCTAAGGAAGTGATTCCTTTTATACAAGATTCCTTACCCAGGTTAAAACCTGGTCTTTTAATAATTAATTTTCTCTCTCAGCAATGAATTCTGCCCTGATGCTCTCAGATCAAGACTGGCTGTCTTTATGAGGAGATCAAGGAATCATCACTGCTGTTGGTTTTGGTTTTGTTTTTTTTTTTTTTTTTTAAACAAAAGCTAAGGTGGAGAAGTTTGTTTCAGGAACCACAAAGACTCTCCTGATTCTGCATCTCAGGGTTCTTCCCAGTCTTGTTTTCCATAATTCCATGGTAAAATATCCCTTTGTCAAAGAAATTTTTGCACTAGTGTGCTGGGAGTGAGAGGAAATGGGGAATGATACACCAGAGACATACTCTGCTCTGTCACACTGTGTGCAAACTATTCTGGATGTTAAGAAATCTTACAGGGCTGAACTTCATTCAAGAAAGATTCTCTGTTCAGAGAAAGATTGGGGTAAGGACAATCTGAAGATCTGTCATAGTTTGAAATTGGCCCCCCTGAGAGGCTGGGGGGGTTCAGAGGTGATTGAGTGCCAGGCCAGTGAACCAGTCACCACTCATGTCGTTCACTTCTGCTCAAAATCATGTATCACAGCACCGGAAGCTGTTGGCAAGTTCTGTCTTGGTTGTTTTGCTGTTGGTGTCTGCTGCATGTAGGTGGACAAGGCCAGGGGGTGGCTGGGCTCCCTCTCTTCCCCTCTGTGAGGGGGAGGGGAGCCCTGCGACCCCCCAACTCAGCCTTTGGCTAGATTTAGAGTCAGCATTTGGAGTGTGTGCTGTGAAGGAAGAGATTCACAGCACCTGAGGTAAGAGGAGAGAGGCAGGCTTTGCAGCCAAGCCTTCTTCCCCCTCCTTTTCTGCAGTGAAGCTGTAGAGGGGGGCTTTTTCCCCCCCACACTGCATTTAGGCTGGTGGGGGGTGGATTTTAAGGCTCAGCATTGAAGCTGAGCCAAGTGACGGGGCCGTGGAAGTAGGCCTGGCGCTTGGGAAAAGAGTCCCAGGTGAAATTGGAGATGAGCCAAGAGCTCAAGAGTTGCCTGCCGAAGCTGACCGGGGGCAGCTGAGAACTGATGTGGAAGAATGAAGATTCCAGGATGTGGATGCTTGATAAGCTGCACTGCAGCAGCCTACGAACCGAGGTGAGACACCGAGAGGGAGAAATCACCAGCAGCAGGAGAGCAAGGACTCAAAACTGTCTTCTTGGACTTCGTGAGGAGAGACTGCAACAAACAACTGCTGGAACCTGGTGAGGAGGGAGTGTTCAGGAGCCCAGAACACTCCCATGGCAGACTGTGTTACATATCAGCCTTAAAGGCTGCTTCTGGACTAAAGTTAAAGGAGGGGCTTGAAAGGACTGACTGATAGTAATGTTATATATATATATAGTTGCCTTTAGTTTGTATAGTATTTATTTGTGTAAATAAATGTATATACTTTCCCCCTTCCCCTACAGAAGCCTCCGGCCTGAAAGTTTCTCTCCGGTGTTAGGATAAATTGTTGAGAAGGGGTGGAGGAAGCCTGGAAATTGGATTTTAGATTTCTAATGTGGCTCAAACTGCCACAGGATCACGTTCCACGGTGTCTTTCATGAGAGCTGAGTCCAACCTCATTGTGCTCCTGTTGTAATATATTGCAATGTCTGACTAAAAATATCACATTCAGAGAGAATGCAAAGCCTATCAGAAATATGCAAGAATTCCGGATTTCTCCTGGATCCCTGGTGGGACAGACTGGGGTGGTAACATCTTCACACCTGTCAGTCAAACACCTGACAAACACAGTCCTCCCTGCTGGCTCAGCAATTACAGGGAATACTCAAAATAGCAAAGTTTTCAATTCTTTTTAAAAGAAAAAAAGGGGTGGGGTTTGGAGTAGTGCCCATCCTATCCATCTGCTTACCTCACAGCCTTACCAGTCCTCCATCCTGAGGAACCCCTCCTCAGAAGCGTGTCTGCAATATACAGCAAGGTGGTGCGTGCTGCTGGGGCATTAAGCTGAAACACATTCATATATGGCCTGGTAAATCTGTCTGAAGTCTTTGGGGTCTGCATGTACCTGTCTGAGGGCAGAATTAGGCCTTTGGTATGTTTTGCGTGGAACCAAGAGTGAACGTGGTGTGCGTGGCAAGATTCACGGAGCTTCGTCAAACGACACACATATTTTCAGGTCGCAGTGGCAAGGATCTCAAGTTTAGCCTGCAACATGGATAAACTAATTTTCTCCTGTGGTCCTTAAATTAATTTTCTCCTATGGTCCACAAAACTATTACAACAGCCATCACCACAAGTGACGCAACACTGTGAAAAGCCTGGCCACTCTTACATTTCTGGGACAACTGGCATGTTCAGTTTTGCAATTCCCTGCATCTACAGCTGCTTCTTAGGAAAGGCTAAAGCCCTGTTCAAACCTCCTTTTTTAACTGATAGGTCAGATGTTGCTGTTTTCCTATATTCTTTATAATTATTGATGCTTTTTGTTAGGATGTGGTGTACAATTTGCAATTTGTTGTTAATTCTGCAATTGAAATGAAGACTCATGTTCTGCTTAATAACATTTTCGTAATAGCACCCTTGATGTGTAATTGAGAGCTGAAAATACACATAGCTCTACATATCTCTGTTTCATTTGTGGGTTGGATATTTAGTGAGAGTACAGGTTCAGGAATCTTTTATTTTGAGGTAGCCAATGGGGAAATCAAGGACGTACTTTTTATTATCCCCAAACAATGGCAAATTTTGATGCCTTGAAAATAAATAACTCCTGAAAGAAATATCTATGGCACGGAATCTATGTATTTTCCTAATCTGAATTCTCAACAGTTAGTATAATGCACCAATTGTGTAGGGAGATATACTCAGAAAAAGCAAATCAAGCTCTCACTCCAGACAATCACAAAACCATTCACAGTTCTCTCTGTCTGAACAAATGAAGTCATAAAATAAATTCCCTACTTGCGAGAGCTTCCCTAGAGGCAGAACATCATCACAATAACAATATGGCCAATATGACCTTTCTTCAGCACTCTTGCATTCAGACAAGTTATAAATACAGGTGTAACAGTGTTTTAGAGCCTCTCACAGTAAGAATAGAAGAAGGCTATGCCCGTGATAGATAGGTGGGCAAATAATTTACCATCGTTTGACACTATGAAAATTAGAACAAATAGAACTTGGGGGTTTTGGGGATGTTCTTAGCTACTTCTGGCTCTAATCATGTGAGAAATAGATATCTTCTAGCTGAAGCTCCTTAATGGCAAAAGACAAGTCCTTTCTGGGAATGCTCCACAGCCTCAAGAGTTTTGTTTGGTCTTTCCTACAGAATGAATGGCAGGGAGGAAAATTGTGTTGAGAAAGGCATGAAGAAAATTATGTTCTGCTTAACTGTGATAATTAAAGATTTTGTTCTTTTTTTTTTTTAAGCTAAAAATGCCATTCATCATAAATATAAAGAAAATGTAAGCCTCTGGCATCATATTTTTTACAATACACAGCCATACCATGAAGAGATGCTTTAAGAAAGGTCCGTTTGTGTTCCAGTTACTGGCTTTTCCTCCTTGGAAAGATTCTTTAATGATAAATGTGTTTAAAAATCCATTACAACTGGTACATTGGGCTATTTTCAGTAGGAAAGGGGGAAAAAGCAGCATAAACAATTTTATATTTCAAATGCAATTCATGCTGAAACATTCTGCTGTGGCAGAATTTAAACTGCAGACAGATTGGAACAAATAATGCAGAACTGCTTTGTTTTAAAATATCGGTGTAGATAAAAAAAATGTATTATTCAAGGGAGCTCTTTGGACTAGTAATGAAATAGCAAATAGTGTATGCAGATGGTCTTATATACATATGTAAGTGAGAAATTTGAGGAAGACACAGCACATGGGAGCCAGCTGTGATCCCATCAGACGCTCTGCAGGGATTCTCTCCAGTTTGTAAAGTTTATTTTTCCTTCTTCCTTCTCCAAAGGCCTCAGTAAATATTTTCTATCTTGTATCCTTTTCTCTATCCACCTTATTTAATCTTTCCTTTCCTCCTCCTTCTTAGACATCCTTGGTAAGTATGTGATCATGGGTCATCTTGCTTATAGTTTTATTTCTTCTGTTCAGTGTCCCTGCCTGTGAGCTCTTCATGTCAAATCTGTCTTCAGTGACCACAAAGAAGATATCTTCTCTGTTCCCTACTCTGACCATCTCTGTGCCTTATTAGAGTGTTTTTCAACTACTTGGAAGGTGTTTGGGGCAGAGTCTTCTCTGAGTCCTCTACAACACACTCGTGTTGTTGATTGATCCAGAAGGAGCCAGTGTACAGGTCTCCCTTGTCATACCATGGCCATTGTTTCTTACACAAAAGCTCTTCCTGCCACCTCTGCATGAAGTCCTGTCATCAAGAATTTTAAACAATTTCAAGCATCTCGTGTTTGTTCCCAGCAAACAGTCTTGTCCATCAAACAGGTGGAGCAGGTGGAAGTTCACTTTCGGAAAGAAATGGTGACCTACACAGCTCTGGGGATCACTCTGAGTGCTGTGACACACCTCACAAGTGGAAACTCAATGGGAATGACTCATTATATTTCTTACCCTACAAGCAGCTGGATCTGTTGCACCCTGTGATTTTTAAAGCAAGGATCACCAACATTTCGTTTTGCAGCACAAACACTTCAAGTGGAAAGTAGCAGAGAGCAGGTTGTACTTTATGTCCACTTACAGTGAATCTTTAGCTCACAGCTCATGGAGAACATGTGTTGGTTGTTGACAAGGGCTGCATTCAGGTAGATGCTGTATGGTCAGAAAACAAAGAGACAATATGTCTGCAGGGTTCTGCAGTGCCCACCTCCCACCTGAGGGCAATCTGCTGCCTGAGGGGCTTTCTGGAATTCCTTGCTGCCAGTGGAAATGGCAGAGTCAGGGCTCAGGACTGGCAGAGGGGCTTGTGTGTGATGGTGACTGCAGCCTGCAGCTCCCTCTGTATGGCTGCCTGTAGTGGGTTGACCCAGGCTGAATGCCAGGTACCCACTAAAGCCACTGTCTCACTTTCCCTCTGCAACTGGACAGAGCAGAGAAAAAAAACCAGCTGAGGAGTCATGAATTGAGAAAAGAGCTGTGAGAGGTCACTTACTGATTACCTTCACAGGCAAAACAGATTCAAAGTGGGGATATTACTTAAATTTATTACTAACAGGATAAGAGACAAAGAGTGACAAATAAAACAGTCTTAAAAACACCTTCCTCCCACCTCTACTTCCATGCTCTCCCTCCTCCCCCCCAGTGGTGCAGGGGGATGGGGAATGGGGGTCATAGTCAGTTGTTTCTGCCGCTGCTCAGGGAGAGGAGTTGGAATCCTTCCCCTGCTCCCATGGGGTCACTCCCACGGGATACAGTCCTTGGTGGACCTCTCCGGTGTGAGCCCATCCCTCGGGCAGCAGCTCTTCCCAAACTGCTGTCCTGTGGGTCACTCCTCCATTGGGGTGCAGTCCTTCACAATGAGCTGTACCGATGTGGGTTCCCCACAGGGGCCACAAGTCTCACCCAGGAAAAACTTGCTCCAGCGTGGGCTTCCCTATCCACAGGCTGCAGGTCCCTGCCAGGACCCTGCTCCATCCTTGGCCTCCCAAGGGGTCACAGCCTCCTTCATGCATCCACCTGCTCCAGCCTGGGCTCCTCCATGAGCTGCAGGGGGGTCTCTGCACCCCGAGGGTCCCCCATGTCCTGCAGGGGCACACCTGCCCCACTATTGTCTGCACCACGGGCTGCAGGGCCTCGGCTCCGGCTCCTGGAGCAGCTCCTGCCCCTCCTTCTGCACTGACCTTGGTGTCTACCTTGTTGTTCCCATGTTCTTACTTTGCTCTTCCCTGGCTGGAATTCCTTCTGCACCACAACCTTCTGTTCTTAAATATGTTATCATAGAGGCATTACTATTGCTCCTGATTGGCTTGGCCTTGGCCAGCGGCAGAAAGCCCTTCTTGGAGCAGCTGGTATTGGCTCCATGGGACAGGGGAGGCTTCTAGCAGCTTCTAACAGAAGCCACCCCTGTAGCCCCACCTCTCCACCACCAAAAACACAGAAATGTCCAGCCACAGAAACCCACTACACTGCCCTTGAGCCAGCAGCAGCTGAGCCCCTTTCTCTGACATCCATCACCAAGAACACTGCCTTTCCATTCCCAGAACGTACAGGGCACTGAGAAAGGAGCTGGGGTTTATCTTCTATATCACAAGCATTAGGAGCAGTGCTAACAAATTGTCAGGGTGTACTGGTGAATTGCAGTAGAGAAGACTAGTATGTTGTTAGGGACCACCAGGCCAGCAGGACTGATGGGGGGAACTCAAGGCAGCCTCAGCCCTGGGCATCAGGAGCCTCCATGGAGACAGGCTGAGGCCAATTTCACAGAATCACAGAATATGCTGAGCTGGAAGGGACCCACAAGGATCATCGAGTCCAACTCCTGACCCTGCACAGGACCATCCCCAAGAGTCACACCATTTGCCTGAGAGTATCATCCAAACGCTTCTTGAACTCTGTCAGGCTGGTCCTGTGACCACTTCCCTGGGGAGCCTGTTCCACTGCCCAACCACGCTCTGGGTGAAGAACTTTTTTCCAACATCCAACCTAAACATTCCCTGATGAAATTTCAGGCGATTCCCTCTGATCCTGTCACTGGTCACCACAGAGATCAGTGCCTACCCCTCCTGTTCCCCTCCCAAGGAAGTTGTAACTGCAATGTAACCCCTCAGTCTCCTCTTGTCCAGACCGAACAGACCAAGTGACCTCAGCTGCTCCTCATGTGGTTTCCCCTCAAGGTTGTTCAGTTTGTGATACTTCAACAAAAAGTGCTGTATTTTTGTATTCAGGCTCACTCTGGGAGAGATGGAAGGCATTTGCCACAGGGCTGGCAGGGATTTTTTCAAGCTTCTTCATGTCCAGCAGATTTAGATAGGCAAAACCTTACAGTCTCTCTCTGCCACTGGCCATCGTGTTGATCTGTTCATGAGTAAATCAGCAGGAGGATAGTCTTCCACAGGCGCCATCACTGCCCCCTGGGCAAAAATTAGAGACCCTCCAAGGGAAGCATCAGACATTGCCCTCTGTGGTGGCCTGAGTTTTAACTTTTCTATCTCCTGTCAATAAATGGCAGCCAAAGTTTTTTGACCACTCGAGATGCTCAGAACTAAATTAATTCCATTGCCGTTATGATCAGTTTTGAGACCACAAATATAAGGCCAGTACTTTAACCAGAACAGATATGGAATGTACTCTAGGTGTGATTCACATCTCTTGCCATGTGCTGACATGGGGTGAGACTTAGTTTATTCTGGGCTGGTGTGAATGAGGGGGTTAATATTTTCGAGTTGCCTAAAGAGAGCTGGTGCAAGGGCCTACAAACCTTGCAGTCAAGGAGGAGTCTCTATTTCCACAGTCAATGTAATCATATTTGTAGCTGACTGAGAATCCTGTGATAGTATTGGTGTGTGAGTAAGAGGCAATGCAGACTAAAGAGCTGGTGAAAAAAAATTAGTAGGCAAAACCACAGAAGGCAGAGAGTATATTTAATTTCTTTGCTTGAGAGAACTGGGGATGGGAGGGATATTTCAAAGTAAAGACTGAAAAGGGTGTTAGATAATTTTATCTCCCTGATGAGTTTTGCTGTACATTTTTCTTCTACCCTTTCAGCCAAAGAAGCTGTATGTCAGGTGACATTTAATATAAAACCAGATCTCAGTAAATAACCAGATAAGGTTGAGGGATGTCTTTAATATCAGCAGTGTGCATAAGTACCTTTAATAGGCATGGCACTAGCTGTAAAAGTGACTGCTCTTTACGAACACCTCAAATTGGCATATTTTGTAGGATCTTTTTGTTGTGCAGATATAATCTGTCTTTGAGCAGTAATCATGCAGCTCACACAATGGTATTAACATGTAGAGCATGCAGCTCCCTCTGTAAACGTGTTCTGCTGCAGCAGATGGAGTAGCAGATTGTTTTTGAAATTGAGCTAAAATATAAAAACCTAGAAGAAATTTTTTTTAATTTTTTTTTTTGGAAGGGGGTGTGCTGTAATTTTGGAAGATATCAAGATAGCAAGATCAAACACCTGAACCTTTTTTAGCTAAAACTTTTATCACCATGAGCTACAAATGTTGATTCATTCTCCACAATATCAGTGTTTTGATTTTCAAAAACAACTAGTTATTTCTGGTGCCCCAGTTTCTAGTTTCCTATTTTTTTTCACTATACAGAGACCTATTTTTGCAAAGAGACACTTCAGAAATCAAGCCTCTTCAGTGAGAATTAAATTGGACATGCAATCTCCCTAGTTATTTGTGAATAATTTGAGCCCAGATAATTCTAATGTAAATATGCACCATTTATCCATACTAGAATCAGTTAACATCAGAGAAAGAGCTGAAACTGGTATCAATTCATTAATATTTTCTGTGTATAGGAAAGGAAGCAATAACCTATACTTTCTGTTTACATTGGGCAGAAAGTGACAGCATTAAACCCAATGATTTAGCTTAAATATGAAGAGTAGCTGCCTAGAAGCAATACAGTCATCACCTGAGTAGTTTATTGGAGAGGTTGGGCAATCTCTGTGGTTTGCAGTTTTTGTGAAAAGCTTTGATACCTGCCAAGAAGGATCTGTTAGATCTGATCCAGCTTTGCAGAAGAATATTGACTAGGTGAGATCACAAAGTCTTTTTCAGCCAAACTTTCTATAATTTTGTCAATGTAAATATTATGCTTTATGATATAGATATATATATTCAGAACTTTATGTATATAAAGTATATGCAACTGATTCTTTTCCCACATATACTCAACATACTACACCAACATATACTGATAGTTTACAGATGTGGCCTGCTGTTTTATATTTAGATTTCTAATTTTTCACACTGTGGAATGAAAAGCTAATCAGGGTAATAATAACGAAGGCTGGCAAGTGCAGAGCAGATGCAGAGGTTTTGCTAAGGAGCCCAATCTTCCTTTTCAGCTCCAAGAAAAGTCTGCAGCAGGGCCACAAGGTGGCAGATGAGCTGCAAAGATTACGGATTAATAGCTGCAAAATAAAAAATGGGTTTCAAATGACAAGTTGAGAAAAAAAAAAGCAGCAGTTAAGGATGGAGTCATTACTGTACTTTTGGGTGCTTTCCTAAAAATCCGTCAGTGCTTCTTATTCCCATAACATAACAAAGTAAATCAAACACCCCCCATTCCCACTGCAAGAAGTTTGGGTTCTGATTGTGCTCAAAGGCAACAAAATCAACCACGGTCATTTTTTGGCCAACCTCCTTGTCTTGGGAAATACTCAAAAAAGATTTACTGGTTTGGGCATTTTATCAGTGTTTGGACTGAATCAGTTCAAGCATGAATTATTTTTTTGTCTGATGGCTTGGAAGTGTAACGAAGAAAAACAAGATTTTCCTTGAGACTGGAGCATAGGATATATAGAGTGTGTTTGTGCTGGAGCCAACACCTGCTTGTTTAAAGGCCTTTTGGTGTCTGATACTTGTAGCAGGAGACAGAGCAGTGACAAAAAATTGGCAGCACCTTTTTTCTGCAGTTCAGAACTGATGATCAGACACAGTGAGCGGGGGATCCTGGCTCTGGTCTGAATGGTTCATCTAATGTCTGGTAGATCACTCTCTTTGTGCTGGCTCAACATAATATAATTTTTCCTGAAGTACAGAAAGTCTGTTTTGCACAACTTACAAACAAGCTCCTGAACTGCTATAATTTTCCTTTGGGGATGGACTCAAATATAGGTATTGTCTGAATCACTGCCCACCTCAACAACATGCAGCATCTAAATAATTTAATTTAAAACATCCAAGCAAGCTCTAAATAATTTAATTCATTCTCAGACTATGCAAACTAAGCCCCATCCTGTGTCTTGAACACATTGAAGGGAAACCAATAAGCTTCCAGGATAATTCTTGGTGCTTTGCAAGCTCTGTTTTACCTGGTTCATTTCAAGAGGACTGAGTCCTCCTTCAAATTTGTCTCTGGGACTGATCTGATCCTGTTCTTGTGAGAGCACATTTGAAGCACAGAGTAGCTCTCAGACAGTAACAGCCCCTCACTAGCAGTAATAAACCTAATCAGAACAAAGACATGCTGCTTGTTAATGGAAACATTAATAACGGTTCCATTGCTTTGGTAGTTTTACATAATTTCACTGAATAATTAAACAGAAATTTGTTCTTTTTGTTTTGAAAGCAGTCTTCTGATTTTTTCAGCTTGTGTTTATTATGTTGTTGTTAATTTTCCTGCGTTTGATCTTATGCTTGCTATAAGAAGAATATATACTGAAGTACTTTTAAAATGTGATAGATAAATGAATTTGCTGCCTGTGGTCTTATGAAGAGCTTTGCAATAGTCTGAGGGAATCTTTTGTCATAAATAATTCAGTCGGTATTAATCAAAAATTCTTGTTTAGTAATCACTGGGTTCTGCATCTTCTGTTTATTAGTTTTCCCATTATTACAACAGTCTCTCATAAGTTATCATCATTAAAGGAACTTTCTGAGTATATTCCAGAGGGATCCAGTGACAGGCAGAGTAAGTGGCTGAAAACCAATTCCCAACAATGTTTTTTCAAAGGTTCATCCTGTTGCTGTTACTTTTCTTAACTCCTTGTTCTAAGAAAAAGAATAAGCAAATTTTCAGAGTGTAAAAGAGAAATGCTTGTGCTTCTTGCCTTATGGTTGGCTGTGATGGTTAATCCTAATGAATCAAGACTATTTAATGATTAAATTAATCAGAATTAGGCAAAATCAAGAATTTATACTTTCACATTTTCAAAGGATGAATATGAATTAGTAGCTTTTACTTATCAGCAAATCCATCTTATCATAGTCAGAGAAGGAAGGAAATAAGGTGTTATGAGATTGTCCTGGTTTCAGCTGGGATAGAGTTAATTTTCTTCCTGGTAGCTGGTACAGTTCTACATTTTGAATTTAGGATCAGAGTAATGTTGATAACACACTGATGTTTTAGTTGTTGCTGAGCAGTGCTTACTCTAAATCAAGGTCTTTTCAGCTTGTCACACCACTGGGGAGGCTGGGGTGGGGAGGCACAAGAAGCCAGGAGGGGACATAGCCAGGACAGCTGACCCCAACTGGCCAAAGGGATATTCCATACCCTATGGCATCATGCTCAGTGTATGAACTGGAGGCAAAAGCTGGACAGGGGCTGCTGCTTGGGAACTGGCTGAGCACTGGTTGGTGTGTGGAGAGCAATCGCATTGTGCATCACTTGTTTTGTATATTCTAATTATTTTTTTATTATCATTGATTATAATTTTCCCTTCTTTTCCAGTCCTAGTAAACTGTCTTTATCTCAACTCATGAATTTTCCTCTTTTTTTCCCAATTCTGTCCCCCATCCCACTATGTGGGGGAAGGAGAGAGTGGCTGTGTGGTGTTTAACCACAATAGAGATACAGTTTTTTGGAGTCTCTAAGCTGAACAACAGGAATGGTAAATTCCTAGTCTCATGATATGAGCATCCATGACTGGCTTTGGGTCAGCCAAAGGCATTCAGTAGCTCTCAGGTGTGGGCACAAATCCTGCATTGGCCTTAGAGTATAGCAGCTCCTGGAACTGGTAAAGTTGATTTTCTGATTTGGAAGTGCTGATTTTCTCTAAGCTGTAGCACTTACACTGAGACAAAATAATTTGATTCAGGTAGTATTTGTTCACTCTTCTCCTTTGCATTTCTGATTTGTCTTGGTTTGTTATTTCTGTCCCTAAACAGCAGTTCCAACAAAGCCTCATCACTGCAAATAATGTGTTTTTCACAGTTATCACAAATTTTGTACAAATCAAGTGCTCTTTTTTAATCAGCTCTTTTGATATTACTCGTCAAAAAATGAACTCACTAGGGTCTGCATTTAGTAAATTGTTTTCTTAGGGGAGAATTACACATGTTATTAGCTTTATTGATCACATCAGTTTGAGTATGTAAAAGTTTAAGCAAAAGGGAAATGGCAGTTAAGAAGTTATGGGGAAGGTACAGTCTGTTAAGTGTCTTGAATTGTTTTTCAAATTTTGTCTAATATCCTGAATGAAGCCAATATTCTTTTGGAAAAGCTCAAACAGCAAGGCTCTGTGCACAGGAGTTACTTGCATAGGTGACTACAGCTGAACTTGTCATCCTTGCCTTCCTTTATAGGCACCAGAATCAAAACATGGGACTCATAGGGTGTTATTCTTCTCATCCTAAAATAATTTAAATGAATCACATCCTTGAAGCACCTAATTCTTCCTGATGACCATAAAGAGACACTCAGGTTTTAGTTTGGCAGCTTCATCCTTTCTGTAGATGTTTAAAGGGAGATGAAATCCCACCCACATACACTTTGTGAGATAGGGCTGGAAGACTTTGTATAATTGGCACTGTGAGAACTGAAATGGTGTAAAGCTGGATTCACTGGATGAGTCAGTGATCTATTGTTGAGGCGTGTGGAACAGCTAAACCAATGATAACAGAATCCAACTTTTTACATATTTTTAGTTACAATACCATTATTATCTATAATATTATGCCATAGTTACAATAGTAATATTATGATTATGAGTTATTATGCTATGATGTATTTCCTAGGTCAGGAAAAGGAAGAGAAGCTGTCTCTGGAAAGCTGAACTGAAATCATCACTGACTTTATATGTACTTCCTTTATGGATCAGGTTTAAACAAAATATTTAAAATTTAAAAGGGGTGTTAAGGAATTTTTGCTCGGAGTCCTATCAGGGGGATGTCAAGTATTGCATATACTTGTTATAAAGTGCTAATGTGAGAACTTGAGAACTGGAGAAGCCCAGGCTTCATAATGGCTGTGGCTGAACATTGTCTCCGTTTTATAACCTACTGCATGTTAGTCACACACCAGAGCAAATGGATATAGTGCTTTGAAGGGAAGATTTTTTCTGCCATTACAGGCCTACAATGTGCATGAAGATATTTTTCGCTGACGGACAGAGGGATGGGGACTAGACAATACCAGAAGATGTGGTTGACAGTCATGGTTCTTGACATCTTGAAAATGAGGTTATTGCTGAATCAAGGTAGCATCTGCATTTCTACATCTGCCTACTTAGAAATGAAAGCTTGAGTGTAGGAATCTGTGAGAGGAATGGAAAACATTACAGGAGAAACTTAGGAAAAGGCAAGGTGGAGGTGATGATGGATTGGGAATATACTCCCACTGATTCTAGCAACCTGTAATGTCAAAATCTATTATTAGAGAGAATTTCTTGTGTCAAACTCCCATTTATCTTTCATGTAAGGAGCCTGCAGGAGAATACTCATGGTGTGTTGTGGCAGATGAAAGACTGCCAAAGTTGATTAGCTGGAGTTAGCCTTCTCTATATAGCTTTTATCAGAGTTCTGAAATTATTTTATGTCTTTTGGTATTGTTATTTCTGTCTCTTCCGGTGACAGACAATAAAAGAGAAGGAATTTTCACAGATGTAGGTTCTGTATAATTTTCCTTTGATATCTTATTTCTGGATAGTTCCTTATTGCAGTCAATAACTTTTCACCCAGGTATGAGCTGGAAAAATTCTACATGAGTCATTGTACAAAGCCGATAAGATGTTATCAAAAGCTGAATCAGTAGCTTATTGGTTTTTCTTTTCACATCCTACACTACAGAGCAAAGATATGTGTCAGGTGAAAAAAATGTCTATTTGGTGGAGATGTTCTTATATAAATCATTATCATCTGGGTTTTTTTTCTGTATTATCATTACAGCCAATCCTTGATCAAAACCTCCTCAGAGTAGTGTTTATAATACAGGGAATATAGACCAGCTGTTGCACTATTCCTCCCTCTAGTGTAGCTGGCCACTCTTCAAAATGCAGCAATACCACTTGCAACTGACTGGATGAAAATGCCAGGAGACAGATTTAGATCCTTTGCCTGCAACTGCTTTAAGGAATTAAACTTCCCTGGCACTGGCACAACATTCATGTGACCCCAAACAGTCCATATGCATATTGCCAGGTTCTCTTATGGTACAAAGTAATCTCCTGGGAAGGGTCAACTCTGACCAGGAATCTCGTCCGATTCTGGGAGATATTGGTCAAAGTTGCCCTTGGAAGCCCTCTCACATTGTACCAGGATGGAGAGCACTTCAAAGTCTGGGGACATTGCCTGACACTTTTCAGTTAAATAGTAGAGATTCCCCTTCTACAATAACCAGAGTTACATATATTTCGATATCACAAATGTCAGTACTCAAGAAGCTGCCTCTATCAGTAAACTTAGAGTTATGTGCCAGCTACATATGCTGGCACAAAAAAGCCTGGGGTTTATAGTCTCTGAGGTTAAGGATTGGAGGAAGAATACACGACTGCAGAATTCAAGAACTAAATTGTTCTCTTTGGTAGTATTCCTGTTTTACAAATGCCTCTAAAACCGGAGTCCACACCTGGTGGACAGATACAGCTGATTCCCTTCAAACATTGTGTCTATTGGTGGGAAGTGAATCCATGACCTTCAATACCAAAGGAGTAAGATCTGAGCCAAAAGAGTAAGCCTTTTAGCTGTAAGAAACCAGTGGACTATTACAGACACTGGGGCTCTCTATTAGATGAAGACATGATTATACACTAAGCCAGTGTATTATTACACTTTCATTTTCTCTGCTGAAAGGTCTATTACCCTCTCTGTGAGCATGATCTAATGTCTGTTGAAGTCAGTGTGAGCTTTTCATTGAGTTTAATCGGCTCTGAATCATGATCTAAATGTGTGAGCCTGCTCATACCAGCTAGAATTAAGCAGGATATAAGAAGTATGAAGAGGTGCTCTTTAAATATCTATATATTTATCTCTATATCTACCTCTCTTTATACATCTGTTTTCCATGTAAACACTCTTCTGGACATAACAGAATAGCTATCTGAAGATGATAACATAATGTGTGAAGGAATCCAGCTTAAATTTAATCAAGGAGTTGTAAAGGGCAATTTGAGTAAAACTGATAGAAAGAAAAAGGAGATTTGTGGATGAAAGGAAAAGAGGAGATGGTAGTTCTCAAGAATAACCTTCACAAAGAAGGGAAACTGAGATGCAGTTTCACGGTGGATAATTTTCCTACTGTTGCTCTGGAAAACTCATCTATCCTGGTTCTGATAAACACATTCTCTTACAACAGTTTTTTTTTTTTTTTGTAATCAGCATATATTTGTTTGAGGTCTGTTTTCTACTTTTTTGTACTCTGTCACTGCAGTGAATATTTTTTTTCCCCCAGAGTATTTTCCGCAGATATTTTAGTCACTGATTTCATCGGAGTTCTAAACAGAGCATTGAAATGGGGGACTCATCTCAATTTTAGCTGTATAAAGGAAGTCATCTGTTCTAGGTAAGACATCTAAGGTCACCCTTTAATAAATGGAAAGTGACATCATCTCCATGGGAAAATGTATACCACACACCTTAACACTTACAATGAGATGAAACATTTTTTTTTGAAGACGTCCTTCAACTTGCAGAAGGCTCAGAGGTCACATGCTGGTTCTCTGCCTCTATAACAATGAGCTCCCAGGTTTTTTCCTGTTGTAGCCTTTAAATATCAATTTCATATCTAATTGAACAACTCCCACCCATGAGCCTACCTGAGCAGCTCCTTCAGTGGGCTGGTTTGTGTTTACCGCTTTATCATGCACTGAATACCACCATGGATGTTTTAAACCCACCCTACAGTGAATGTGACAGCTTTCATTAAAGGCTGGTTCTCTGAAAGCAGAGTGGACCTAATCCAAAATGCATCAACAATGAATCAGCACTCGGAGGCTGCGTGAATAATATTAAAAATTTCCCCATCTTTCTAATCCTGAAACATGTGAAATAGGCCCTAAAGCTTGAATATCTAATTATTTGAAGTTGTTGCCAGAGGAAAATTTGTATATAGAGCTGTCCTGCAGTGTGTAACTCTTATCTTCTCTTAGTCAACAGTTTAGGAAATTTCCAAGCTGTAGGTTTCATGAGTACTGTTATGTTTAACAGCCAGTCTCAGTCCTCCCCTCTGGTGTTCTAGTAAATTTTCCAGCAGAGTAGGGGATTTTCTAATGTATTTCTTTCTTGACAACTCCAGCTTATTTGCATATATTCTCATGCCAATTCATTCATGAGCTCTTAGACTCCAAAAGGAACTGTACATGCTACAGTTCAGCCCACACCTCTCATCTCCTTACTCTCACCAACTGTTACAACTGCACAGTTACAAATCCTTATAGTGAGAGCCAAAATTTTCATTTCAACCAGTGGGAATTACCTCTGTTGGAAAGCAGACAAATTATGGTTGATTGCCAAAAAGAGTCCATCCAAATGGAACTGCAGTTGCTCAGCTACAGCAGTAGATGGATCCATTTAAATCTATAGTATAGACAAGTGTAGAGTATAAATCAGTGAAAATTCTCAGTAGACTAGCTATTTCAGCCTCAGTTATTTATTATGGTGGAGATTACCATACATTTGGTGTGTGCATGTAAAAGGCAACAAGATATAATGACTGAGAGAGCATTATATGGGATGTGGCTGTGGGTTGCATATGGCTGGGGTCAAATTCTGCTTTGCATCAAACTCATAGAAATACTAAACCAACTCAAACCTTCCACAGTTTGTCACTGCCAATAGAGAAATCATCTGGCCAGTATTATGCTCTCTGTAAATAAAGAAAAGTATCATAAATCAGCCCCTCACTTTTAAAATAAAAAAATGTATAACACAGTCCTGACAAGTTTGAGCTCTCTGAGGGACTCACAGAGACTCGTATCCAAAGCCCTCTGCAGAGAACAGAAATAACTTCTAAGGATTTGGGGCCAGGCTTTCTGAATTTCCCTGTCTTCTGCTTAATCTTCCAGTCAACTGGCATCAACATCAATACTGTGCATACTGCAGGAAATGACAATGCTTTTCATACTGTATTGGTCTATAAATCATACTTTGATTCACTGAATCTCAAAACTCAAAAGAGGCTGAATCGTGTTATGTAGCAGGAAAGCAGGTGCAGAATGGGGAACACTGGTTTGTCTTTACTTTCTCCTGCCAGGGTAAGGGAGTGGCTATGGCACAAACCCAGAAACCATCACCATGAGGATCCCTGTGTTTGCAGGGACCCTGCCAGAACACATGTTGGAGGATGTGGCTCCATCCCCCAATTTCCCTCTTTCCCTTCCTTCTCCTAACACATGACTCTGTCACCTGGTCCAAAGACAGAGGTGTAGAAAGGAATGAGAAGAAGCTGGAAAACACTTTTTCTGGAGTTCCAGGACATGCTTGTGTGACAAAAACTGTGTGCCTTTTGGGCACCCTGAGATATTTTGGTAGGACTTGTTGATCTTAGATGTCTTTTCCAACTCTATGATTCTCTGCAGCATCTTCTGCTTGTCCCATATATAGCTAGAATAACTTGGATTGTGACATGGCTCACACCAAACCTGTGGATGAACATTGCTCTTTTGAGAATAACATTAAATTTCTACTGTGGAGAACTAAGTTACTAACTAAACTTTCTCCTGTAGCAGCATGACATCCCTGGAGAGCTGGTTCAGACAGGAAGGATATCAGAGGATAAAAAGGAAGGACATATAATTTAGGGCAACAGCAATTTTTTTTGACATTAGCATTTTAGTGCACTTAGCAGGGGTGGGCAGGCAGTCTGATCAAATTTACATTTGACCCAGTGACCTCAGTCTGCCTTAATATCAGTGGAGACAAGCAGGCACCATGTAGGCGTGACTCATCTCCTGAAAGCAGACATCTGAGTCAAGAGGAGCCCCCAGAAGTTCCTATTTCTTTTCATTGATCATATAGGTCAGATATAAATGCTCACATTACAGATGTATAAAGATGGGGGGGGGTGAAACCTCCTGTAACTACACCCAGTGCAGAAAAGCACTTTCTACCTGTCCATCCACCAAATATAAAATAAGTCAATCCATTACATGATTAAGTCTTTTGGGTAGGAAATATCTTCCTGATATGCTGGTGCAGGTACAAGTCTTGGAATAGTAGTAAAGGCTCTCAGAAATATCAGAAGAAAAGTAATAATAAAATCTTATTTTCTTTGGGCTGAAATCTGGTTTTTGGTGGGATGTGGATGCTCAGCATTTTATAGTGTGGAAACACAACTGCTACACTCAGATCTGCCACAGGATCAGTGAAATACAACTGACATTAAAAGAAAGTTAAAAAAAAAGAAGGGTAATTTGATAACCTAATAACTATTCTAAGTGAAATTAGTTTTTATAATTTTAGAGGATTAGGTTTCCACATAAACTTTTATCGGCTACAACATCTTTATTACTTGAATCAAAGGGTCTAGTTTTCTGGATCTTATTTTGGTCTTGCAGAGATACTTAATTTTATTAGATTGTTTGATCTTGCCTAAGTGCAGCTGTTAATCAGTCCCTTTCTACATCCTCCTTTCTTCCTCTGCCTTTTCTGGAAAATTATTTCTGCCATTAAGACCAAAATCTGCAAGTCTTAGTAAAATTCATCTCACCCATTGCTATAACAGGAAAACTTTACATGCTTTCAGAAACCCAGATGCTTTCCAAAGGACATGTATCAGGTAGCTGAAGGAAGGTCTTGGTGGTTTGGGGCAGCCTGGTTTCACTTGACTCTGTGCACTGTTTTAGATTCACAGTCATTAGCCCCACATATAATTTGCATCAGATTACTGAGGATTTAGATCTTCCTTCTTTTTACATATATAACAATATTAGACTATCATGATTTTTTTGTACATTGTACTTAAATACAGATGAGTGCTGTCAACAGGGACAGTTGTGAGATATCTTCCACTTTGTGTTTCTGTTCATACACAGAGTTAACCTAGTCTCAATCTTTCTGCCTATTTTTATGTAAAAATAAAAATAATTAGCTGCAAAAAAAAAAAAAGAAAAAAAAGAAAAAAGAAAATTCAAAAAAAGCACAGATATTTTTTCTTTATAAATAGAAAGTTAGTTTTTTGTTTTCTGGGTTGCCAGCTATACAATGCTACACAATATAGAAATATATTGCCAATTTATGCAGAAAATCAAGGAACATGAATCTACAAGGAGGATGAAAAGGAAACTGATTTTGGACTGATCCATTCTTTCAGCATCTACAGTCTGACATTACAAAAGTCCTAATTTATTTTTACACCACCCAGGTTATAACAAAGGTAAAAATAGAGTCGAATTAGCCATTGTATATCTCTAAATACACCATGTGCATGAATAGTTTTGAGGAACATAACAATATTCAACATATATAAAGTGATTGAAAGGTGCAGTTGAGAGTCTGCTGTCCCAAATTGGATTAGATTCAAAGGAGATAATGAGGTGATGCAAAGGATGCTCCAATATTGTTCATTTCCGATTTATTGTGGACCTCTAAGGACCCCCAAAGGGCATTGTTAGTGGGTAGGCAGTCAGTCCACATCATCATCAGGTTATAATTTTGTCCTTTGCATCAGTGAATCCCATAAGTGATTGCAAATGTGTAAAGGGTTCACGAGCTGCTGGAATTTGTGGAGTTTTTGTTGTTTGGGGTTTGGTTTTTTGTTTGGTTCATTGGTTTTGTTTTGCTTGGCTCATATGATGCATTTTTAGCAGACAGGATATAAGTGCCCAGACTTTCTAGCTTGCCCCCCAAATGAGTTTTTTCCTGCAACCTCTGCATTGGCCTATGTAGGGTACTGAAAACTTCTTTGCTTACCTCACTGTTTTCATGTGCTGTCTGTGGAGGACTGTGCTAAGCCAAGTAGCATAGAGTGAGGCACGTCAGAAAGATCAAAACATCAAATGTCACATTACAGACCACACTGTAACCACTTCCATGATATTAACACGAAAGGATAACTGAGGCAGTGGAGAAACAGTAACCTCAGGAAATCATCTCCCATCTCCGTGTCCATCCTGTAATTGCCTCCAAGGCAAAGAGGAGCACGGCTCCAGTGCATTGTGTTGCTTCTGCATGGCAGGGGGGAAAGGACCCACTTTGCACAGCTCAGTGCATGTTAACTGGGTTCACAAAACAACACTGATCCTCTTAATTTGGTCCATTCAAAGCTATGCACACTTGGGCCCACTGTGTGTATGGGCAGCAATTTATCCCTGATTTTGGTTGTTTACAGTATGTTGACTCATATGATAGAAGAGGTGATGCCCAGCTGCAGTGACCCAGCAGTGTGTGCTCCTCTGTCAGAATACTGGCAAGTAAAGCAGCACATAGTGTCTCTCTCTTTCAGACTATCTCCAAATGGTGTTCATCAGCCTGTAGGGTCCTGCAGCCCCTGTATCATATGGTTTGTGCACACAATACACTCTTTGTAGCCAAGAATTGGGCCTACAAGGAGGAATTATCTCAGCAACTCAGTGACATTTCTTCTGTAGCTATATTTTTTTTGTCCTTACCAGGTCGTTCCCCTCCAGAAGTTAAACAGGCTGAGCAGGTCTTTGAGTTAGAAAATCTCAGTTGTGCAAAATGCAGTTTAACAAACTCCCTGCAGTACAGAAACAATATTAACAGTAGATGGTAATTAGAGCTCTTGGAGCCTGATTGTTAATTGGGTTGTTACAAACGAAACACATGGATAATTAAAAGGACATCAAACATGGTGGCTTGCAGTAGGGGCAGCAGGCTTTGGCAAAGACAAATTGTTCATTAAGGCCATATGATGACTATAAGTAGCAGTTGTTAACACCAAATTTCACTCTAATGGGATGCTCTTTGGGGCCTGGCTAATTTCCCTTCTTATCTTCTTGTGCTACTTTAATGGGCTTTTTCATTTTTGTCTATTTTCTTTGGATTTGTCACTGTCAGCTGCATGCACTGGCCCTGACAGTTTCCTGACAGGTTTTCTGTTTGCCTGTTTGTTTTTGCAGCCATTTCTTAACTAAGTTACTGATGTACACCAGACACATCAGTCCCTTTCAGACTAGTGGAAATGCTCCAGTGCACATGAGAGTTTCCTACTTCTCTTTATTATCCTGCTCTTTTCTCCTTTCTGTTCCACTATGGTTACAGGTACAGTCACAGTCCCAGACTTAAAAATACCTGTTTCTCTACACCCAAACTGTTTTTTTCATTTACCCTGCCCAGATCAGAAGCAATCCCTCCAAACTGACAGTGCATAGTACCAGCATGAGCAAAATCAGGAAAGAGATCCTCCACATACGCTAAGGTGATATCACAGTGTTCTAAGACAGAGTTGGTTCTGGGGAAACATTTCAGCTAGAATATCTTATGTGTTTTTTAGTAATTTCAGGATGGACCTTTATTTTTCTAGAACTTAGTTCCCAGAGGAGTTCTGCCCTAAGCAGTGCTTAACACCTGTCACAGTGGCAGTGCCTGAGCCAAACACCAGCTGTAATCCCTCTGTGTGCCCTGAGGTCCTGCCTCCCTCCTTCCCACATCTGTGCACAAGCCCCACTGCTGGGTCTTTCTGTAGCTTCTCATAGACACTCTTTTCACCTCAAAGGTGTGGGTCAGGTGCATGTTGCAAGCTCAGACCTTGTCCCAAGACCCTAAACTCAGCTTGGGATATAGTTATGATACTAACCCTTGCTTAGGGTCTTGGAAATCCCAGTTTGACTGCTTTTTCCAAATTATAGTGCCATGTGCTGACTGCAGGAGCCAGTGACTACACGACTTCTTCAGACCAACTCACGTGGCTTTGCCTGATCCTGAAGCTCAGTGCAACACTAGATGTGGCACAGTCCTCTGTTCTGAGCCTCCTGGTACATGGTTTTACTGCTGCTGAGAGGGTACATGGACGACTCCAAGTGCCCCAAGCCCCAAGCTCAAAGTACTGAAGATGCAGTTCCTCTCTATGTGTATTTGACCATTTGTTTATACATTATGTGGCAATGAGAAAATGACCCCAATGGTTCTCATTAAGCATCTGTTGTGCCTATTTTTATTGCTTAATTGTTTTATCTATGCTCCTAGCACACCAACCAGCTCCAGTCTTTAGAAGACCAAGTATTCAATCCATGTCATCTATCTTTAAATATCTGAACATTTTTCCAGTCTAATCATCCTCCTTCTTACAAATATACACACGTATTTTGTGCAGATCTTCGTTAGTCCTCAGATAGACAACAGGCAGCCTGCTCATTAGTCTGATATGTAATTGTTTTTTAGCCACACTCTCTAGCTTTCCATCTCTTCAGTTGTACAGCTACTTTTATTGTGTCACCTTTTTCAGGCCTTTCCAGCATTTTTTAGCCCTTGCTTGGAGAGAGGAAGCTTCAAAAAATTTCCAAGGGAATGGTGCTGGCCAAGAAAAAAGTGAAGAGGGGAGAGATACTCTATGCCAGCTTTGTATCAAATAACTGAGGGACTTTCAGTACCTGAATACACCCACAAGAAATATATAGAGGGAATTTTTACAGGGACATGTTGTTATAGGACAGTGGGGAATGGCTTTAAACAGACAGACAGTATGTTTAAATCACACCATGAGGGTTGTGAGGCACTGGAACAGGTTGCCCAGAGAAGCTGTGGTTGCCTCATCTCTGGAAGTGTTCAAGGCCAGGCTGGATGGGGCTTTGAGCAACCTGATCTAGTGGAAGGTGTTCCTGCCCATGGCAGGGGGATTGGAACGAGATGAACGTTAATGTCTCTTCCAACCCCAATCACTCTGTGATTCTGTTCTATGAGTTCTGGAGCTCATTACAATGTGCTTTTAGTTTGATTCACTCTTCTTTAGTAGCTTATGTTGTATTTTTAGATCCAGTGGAATCTACCTGTGTGCAACCAGGCCTGTATGTAATCACATGTAGCTTCATGAATTGAATAAATATTTACAGACTTGTGCAATTATATGAAGAAAAATGACCAGGTACTGACCTGGGTGGAAGGGCTGTCACTCTGGCATGTGTCTGTGCTTGAAAAATCAGACTGAATAAATTAATACAGATACCCTGTCAATCAGCTGCTGCAGCTATGTAAGTCTGAGAAGTCTGAGGGTCATTGATGTCCTTCAGAGACAAGCCTACAGCAGGTACATGGTGTGATAACAGCATCCATCTCCACACAGACCTTGATTCTGCTGAGGGTTTTGTGAGAAGAAATCTTTTCCCACGAGGAAACCTTCTGACATAAGGATTCCCCAGTCTGGAAAAGGCCATCTGTAGACAGGTGACAATATTTGTAACATGGTGGTCTGTGTTCTATCAGCATAGAAATCACTTTGATATCACTTTCAGTAAAGACTAAATGATGCTTCTCCCTGTTGATAAGATTAATACATCATATGTATTCTAAACACTGTCACTTAAGCTGTCTGGCTTGAATTTTGGATAATGCAAATGATATTTCTTTCTGCTTCTTCCTGCTTACAGTACTCTTCAGTTGTTAAAGGAATAGCTTTTCATAGGAGAGATCACACTTTGCAATGCTTTAATCTTTGTAAACCCGGAAATCTGATGTTTATAATCACTTCTAATTATTTATTATAGTAGACCTTTCTAACCCTAAGAGGTTATTGATGTAATTGTGTTTGCTCCTTGTTAGGCAAATGATATCCTGTAAAGTGTCTTGAGCAAAATTAATTGCTCCATTTTTTATTGATCTCTTTGGCTCATGGAATTGATTTACCTTTCAGTACTGATTGGCTGATGATACTCACAGTAAGAGCTGATAGATAAATCCTTTTCTTGTGCAAAATATCACACAAGAAATTGCCCACCAAAATCTTTCTCTTTTCAGTAGACGTTTAACTGATGCAGAAAGAAGATTTGTCACAATTAATAAAAAAAAAAGACATTTTTTATAATGAGAGAAATATGTGTAAATGTATAATGGGAGAAATGGGAGAAGATAATTCCTGAGAGTTGAACCTGCTTTTTCTGGTCATAGGTAGGTTATTCCCTGTGGAAAATACCCTTCTCCCTAAAATACCCTTCGCTTTTAAGTTTAACTATTCATCAGTTCACTGAAACAGTTAAAGAGAATGAAAAATGGGTAATGAATGCAGAATGATACAGGACATGAAGCTTCACTTTTCTGTGAAATTACCAACCATACCTTGGTGGCTTTCAGCCAATAGACCAGTATGTGAAATTTCTAATTTGATCCTTACCCCCACTGATAGGGATCTACCAACCTGGAGAAGCAAGGCAGAGATATTTTAAGATGTGAGAGAACCACGTGCTCTTTCCTTTTCCTCTCTAATCATCTTCTTTTAAATGTGGAAGACATCAAATGCATACAGATATGTACAAAGTTTCCCCAAAAGTATTAAAGCCTTAAAACCACAAAAGCAAAGCCTAGGGTACTTTTTGATTGTGCAACATGGTTTCAGTTGTGAAATGTTCTTGAATCCATTGTCCCGTGCCAGTCTTGTGTCGAGGGACAGAAAGTGTCTGGAGACCATTGGCTTGTGAACATTTTAACTCACTGGTCCCTAGTAGCAGGCTTGGATAAGATGTTTGTGCTCAGTACTCAAGCTGTTGGTAGTTTTCCCACCTGTACAGCATCACAGGGAGTTGGAATTCCGGTGCTAAAGTACTAGGTACCATTGATATGTGATTTTAAGGGTGTTATTGAAAATTAAGAGAGAGTTATGCTGTCTATAGAAACATACCATAATAATCAGGATCCCAAACCAGCCTTCTCATACTGAAGTTAATAGTATGACACCTTTTTTTTCAGGAGCAGGACATGAGAAAGCTCCTTCCACAGGAGTTACTGAAGGCTGGAAATTATGAGATAATCAGAATCCGGCCCTTTGATTTTTTCTGCTTCTCTGTTCTAACCTTCTAACCTGCTGCTTCTTTTCATCAGAAAATGCAGAGCAATATTAATTTGTCTCACACAAACCACATGTTCTTATTAAACAGACTCCTGCACCTGGATCGTCGCTCCTCGAGAGCTCCTTTGCATATCCCCCTCTCTAATTTCCAGCCACACTGACTTTCAAGAGCTTTGTGCAAAATGCTGAAGGATGACCAAGAGCAACGTTTTAATAACTTCACTAGCATGTTAAAATATGGGGGGGAAAGCTATTTTATTGTGTGGAACAGCTGGTACTCATTTCAATAGGATTTACCGAAAAACTTTTTTGCTTCTGGGTTTAGGATGAGTCATAATTGATCCCAAGAGGATAGCTCAACTAATCTCTGAACAAAACATAATTATGATAAGTATTTTGGAAAATTTAATTATTCTGCCCTTGGGAACTTATGGCCTTTAGAAGAGATCAGCTTCTTACCAGATTTATTCGGACTAGTGATTTGTAAAGGGACAAATAACATTTAACTCCCATCATAAAACAACCTTAATTTTGATCTCATTAAAAAATTAATCAAGGCACATATTCTTCACTCCAAATGGCATTGGTGTGTGGGCCAAGACCCAGGTCCTCAGAGGCATGCAATTGTCCAGATAGGAATTAGCCATCTAATACTCATTGATTTTGATGAAATTATTTACTTAACAACCTTTGTGGGTCTGAGACTAAATCCTAGTGGGTACCAGCTGGCATATGAGATGCTGCATAAATGCTGATGTTACACAGCAGTGACTGAGATACTGAGAGAACAGCTTTGACACAGTTGTCCCTGGCTGATAAACATGGGAGACCAGTGGTTTGGGCAGCAGATGCAGAAAGCAGAGCAATGTCGATACTGTCAGACAGAGAAAGGAAACAGTTTCACACAAGGGAAGCAAAGACCCATTTTTAATTTTTTTAAGCATTAGAAAACATTTTTCATATTCCACTATTGCTCAAGTGTATTTACAAACATCCTCTGAATGGCATCTGTATTTTGTGGGTTCAGCCATCCTCTAGGGCATCTGGCAAAAATATATTGAGGCAAAGATCAGAGCTAAGGGGTTACACTTGAAAGTCATAGCAAATCTTGCACAGCCAGGTAATGTTTAGATTTTGGTTTCCAGAACTGCTGGAGGTGTGATCACAGGAAAGAAAGAATTCATTTTTCCAGTGAATGATGACTAGAACAATATATTCATGATTTGTTTCAAGAGGGAGCTCTCAGTGTTAAATCAAGTTTCTGCTCCTAGACTCCAGGAAAAACAGTATAGAATGTTTTCAGTAAAAAAAAATGATTACTGGGTACATGAAAAATCTTTAACACGAAAAACAAAAAAACCCCAAAACAATCCCCAAACCCACAACCAACCAAACCACAAAACAAAACAGAACAACAATGAGGGGAAAACAAAGATATTTTCTACTGACTTCAAAGGAACATTCAGTCTTTCTGTCTGTGATAAAACAGTCAAAATAATTGAAAGAATCTATCTTGGTGTCCCATGAAAATAATGCCTCCTTTATTTAAACAGTGGAAGTAGATTTTTGCTAGTAGGAAAAACTATAAGTCTAGACTATTTTCTCAATTCCCTGAGATAGCCTTAGTAGGACCCTGAAGCTAAACAAGTGCTCACACTTATCAAATTCATTTTCACTACATACCTGGCATAGTAATACTTAAGAATGAAAAACAGGTTGGTAGGCATAAATTTATCCAGTCTGCTGCAAAGTGTGGATTTAAATGTCGTATCACTAATTTCCATCGTACAAAACTCCAGGGGCTTGTATCAAGTGATAATGTTGGCACCAAAAAACTGTGGAGTCGAACTCTGATCCATATACATCACTGGTACCATAGGGGTGGTGTGTGTGAGGAATCAGCTGTCACTTGTTGATGCTCTGATATTCAGTGCTGAAAGGAAGGATGTGTTTCTGCTGCACACTAATGTCAGATCCAGCCAGGAGCTGCAGATGAGCGAAGGGACAATTTGGAGCCGGATGAGGGAATCTGTCTGCTCTCCCTCATGGATACAAGCTGCACTGGTCCTGCTAGAGATAAACTTTGTCAGCATCTGGAGGGTGGGGATGGAAACACCCTTCAGAGAAACAGGCAGCACTTCTGAATCCATAAAACATGGAGCCAAACCTCATCGATTCACCTGCCCCTGTGCAAATCCATTAGCCTTCGGCTGGACTGTAGGATTTCTGCAGCTGGGCTCACTGCAATATTTGCAGACAATGGAGTTATAGAATTGAAAATGTTAATTCATGTCTGTGACTTCTGCTTTTGATCTGCAAGATGACCTTTATTGATGAGCCACCTTTTCCCCTAACATTTATATTCTTCTTCGATGTTTATGAGAATTTCAAATAACTTTCTTTCTTTCTCCATCTTATCTCGGGCTTTTTATTGACACTAATGTGTGGCTGTTGTTTAAATGAATAATTGAATGAATTCAGGTTTAAATATTGATTCATTGTTAAGGAGTCTAGGTTCAAAGTGGGTGGCTGTACAATGGGCTGGCATATGGGAGAAGGGAAATCCCAGGAAGGAAAAAATCATATTTATTGGCTGGTTTTGTCATAAATTACTACAAAGCTTTAAGAAATAAGGCTGTTAAGCTTTTCAGCTCCAGATCTGATCCTACTGTAAGAAGAGAATATATTCTTTCCCATTACACTGCTATAAAAAAAGAATTTGTGACATGCCCATGTCTACTCGTGGACAGGCAAAGAGAATACAGCCACCACATCCAGATGTTGTCACACCATCATATTGCCTGACGGTACTTGAAGGCTCGTTGGTGTTTGAAATTCAGATCCATTTCCCAAACTGCACATTCCTCACCAGGAAAACTACAGTTCCCCCAAATGACCAATCCGTGAATGTACATATATATGAAAGCTTGGAGATTTTGAATTTATGGTGCAGCTATGTGGTCCTAATGGTAAATCCTTGGCTGAAACAAGCCGTGTGCTGTTGAAATCAGGGAAGTCACAGTGGTTTAGAATAGAATTGGAATAAATTTGCTTAACAGAAGCATTTAATGGAAGACCGAAATATCCTGCGGGATATTGCAGCCAAACAGATCACCAAATTTTTGGAAGCAGCAGAATGTCTCAATTGCAATCTCCCCTGCTATCTCCTGCATTACCATTTCTTACAACAGGAGATGTTATTTGTGTGACAACTGCAGTTAAACTACTGAAATCAGTGGAGATAGTTTAGATTTACTATGGCAAAAATAGGATCAGAATTTGCATTTCTCACTTTATTCTTTGGACACGTGTCAATGTTTGTTAGGTGTCTGCCTAGGAGACTGGCCAGGGAGAGCTAGGTTTAAGAAAAAGATAAAACCGATTTTATCAGTGAGTAGGACAAAAAAAAAAAATAAATGCAACTCTTCTACTTACTGACTCATACAAAAAAAAAGCCCATTTTTCTTTCATAAAAAAACTCAAGGAAGTGATTTTTCATTCTGGATAAAACTGCAAAAATTACATGAAAAGTGCTTTTCCCAAGAATTTTTCTCCAAGGCGGATGCACCTTGCATCCCAATGACGACAGAGGGCTGGTGTGCTGTGCAGTCCTCATGATCCAGAGGAGAATGGGGTGTATCAGTCCTGAATTAGAAATGAACAAGCTGTGCCCTGCTATATCAGGGTGATCAGTCTGTCCATTGGTCTCAGCAACTGGTGTTGCTGCCATTGTTAGGACACGTTAGCGCTTACCATGCAAAATTCACTGGCAATAGCAGTTCCTGACTGTTTCATTATCATTCCTTTCACTATCAGACTGCAAAATCCAAGTGGCTGAGAGACTCAGAGAGAGAATTAAAGAAACCCTTCCTGTGTGAAATAAGCACTTAATCTCTGATGTAGTCTTCTGTTTTGGTGTATCTGGTGTGCAAGCCTAGACATACTGTTTCTGGTCACAGAAACAGTAAATCTAGAGATGTGATGTCACTATCAGAAACTCCAGATATTTCTGTGCTTGCATGTGGAAAGTTGAAACAGGGAGGGGATTCTGGTTTTAGTTCTTTTTTGTTATGTATATTTGTTGGAAGCGGTGATCTGAGGCAAGCATGAATTTTAAGAGGAAAAATAAAGTTGAAGAAACCAGTGCTCTGGAGACTTCTGCTTCTCAGCATTGGGTAATACATTTCCACAAGCCAGCACGTTGGCTTCTAAGGGGGAAGGGGGGGGAAATAGGACCGTAAGGATTCATTTTTCTCCCGGAGAGCAGTGTTTGCTGCTTTGTGGGCAGGTTTGTAACCCTGCACAACAGTCTTTATTACTCACTTGGCTACTCCATGACTGGTATTGCTGACTTCCTTGCTGTAGCTTGGCTTTTTGTGCTGTGAAAGATTGGCACTGCCAGGGTGAGAAATAGCCAGCAGGCTGGAGGAGACAGAGCTCCGAGGAGCACAACTACAAGGAGATGTTCTGTCTTTTCAACAACCAAACAAAAGACCTCTGTGTTTGTACTTTCAGATGGTGACCCCGTGTCTTGTGATTTGATAAATCAATATCTCCAGAAATAGTCTGGCCAGGCCTGGATATCAAACATCCCCAAACAGTAAACTACTTCAGAGCTGTGCTGCTTATCAGGGGTGAGGGGAGAGGTCATTTATCTACAACTCTACAATCAACAAAAGCTGCCCTGTAGCCCTGCTGAAGCTCTTAGCACAAATAAACTCTCTAATACCCAGCTGAGAACTAAAAAGCTGCAGTGAAACTTGCCTGGTTTTAAAAGAAGCAGAATCAGACTTGCATTAAGTTCTTCCTAAAACTTTAGCTTCCCTTAAGCCTTTTTGACAATTCAAATTCATTATTTAATGTGCTACCTGCTGAAGTGCTTACATCCAGTATTAATTTGAAGAAAGAGAAGTTCTGCTCTCATGAAAGAAATACCAACACGGTATTGAATCTTTGCAATCAGCCAGTGCAAGATGCCACAAGAGTGTAAGAACGTGTGTCTACACCAATTGGGATAAAAAGTCCATTAATCCTGCCAGTGCATCCTGCTGCTGCTTATCAAACCTCAGTGCTGAGTTCCTGCAAATCCTGCAAATCTGGCTCTGAAAAAACTGTGTGAGGCCTGTATGGAGACCACTGGGTTTGAGAGGTGCAGCCAGGTGTGTTGTGTTTTCCAGCCCTTTGCTGGCACATGGACAGCAGCCACCAGCACCGGTGCAATGGTTGCTGCAACCACTGATAACCCAACTAATGCTGAACTATAGGGAGAGTCAAATCTGAAACAAATCACACTGAGTCCAACATTGCTGTTTGTTTTCCTTATTATACCTTCTACTAACTTGACTAGTGAAACCATCAAAATTTCAGGCTGTCAGTATCCCAGGTCCCTCTGTGTTCCTTTTATTTTCCAACTACTACATCCTTCAGTTCCCAAAAAGAACTTTAAGTGAAAGGTTAAATGTTGCCATTGGTATTTTGGCTATTTCATTGCTGGGCTCCCTTAGGGGGAGTGGATGCCCTGGTCATTTGCTGGCATTCACTTTGCCTATTTGTGCCATCACCTCTTCTGTGATTTTTTCAGTCTCAGACATACCTATAGGCTACCAAAGGGTATACAAGAATCTTCTCTGTTTCTTCTACAACAAACACCTGTACAAAGAATTTATTAGTTGCCTGGCAATGGCCTTATCTTACCTGACTGATCCTTGTCTACTGGGATCATCATTTTGCCCTACAGACCCTCTAGGCAGGCCTTTTGCTCTTGCTGTATTGGAAGAAGAAATGACTATTTGTTTTAATCTTTTAGTCAATTTCTTCTCAAATTGTTTTTTCATCATCATTATTTTGTGTTTGCTAAAAAGAATTGATGATAGTTCACTATTGCTTTTATTATTATTACTTGTTTTGGGCACAGTTTCAGTCTGCAGAATGATGCCTTTTTAATTCTAGTAACCTCATTTTCTTTGCTGTGTCATCACACTGGTTCCCTTTTGTCCTTTCTTAAGATTTTCTTAATGGGTGGTATTCAATGTACTTCCAGTTTCACATCCTTCAGTAGTCTTCACACTGCCTAAGAGGTTTTAATTCCCTTAGCTTCCTGTTTTAACTTTTTAACAAGCTTCCTCATTTTTACTGAAGTTGTCTACTGGAGTTTAGCTCTACTGCACTGGACTGTTGTTGCTCTTGTAGGGATGTTGAATCTAAGTTCATTTTAGCCTCTATTAAAAGTAGGGCTTCCACTGTGCAGGTCTGAATAAGATCCAGTGCATTGCTCATTACGAAGACAAGGATGGTTTTTATCTCACCATCTGCTTCAATGAACTGTTGCAAATAACTGAAATCTCTGATATATTAAAAATATAATTCCTATTTTACTGAGGTTGCTGCAATCACCATTTTAGAGGATCTACTCTGGGAATTTGGAGGCAAAACTTAAACCCCCAAATTATTCTTTTACAACCGACTTTATTCAGCAGAATGGAGAACAAATTGAGGAATGGAATTTATCCTCAAATTTTAGACCATAATTTCCCCTTACATGTATTTCAGTTCACCAGCACCCAGTACTTGGTCTTTGCTGGAATGGTAATGCTAATTCACCCCTCTTGGGCTTTTTGCCAGTCCTGCACAGACATCCTGTGCCCACAGGTGGCTGCAAGGCAGGAGAGGAGGAGATCTTAACAGAGGCACAGAAGGAAAATCCCCTCCAAACGCAAGCCAAGCCCAGTCTTTGGGGGTGTGTTTGTACCATATGGCACCACACAGCTCTGAAAAACAAACCTAACAGAGCAGGCTCCGCACAACCTAATGTTGTTTCTTGCTGTTATTTCACACTTCTTAGGTACAGCTCTGGGAAACCTTCAGCATATGCCAGCATAACCAAGATATGTACTCTACTTTTTTTTTTTTTTTTTCTGGAGTTGGTAATGTTAGGAAGAAACTTTAGAGTGAGGAACTAACTGACATCAAGTTTACCTTATTCTACCATGAGATAACACGATATTCTAAAAAGCCTATTCCCTATTTAGTATGCATTGTATTCTCTCTTGTGTAAGCATTTATGTCTATAATGAATTTGTAGGTCTGGTTACTGAACAGGGCTTGAATAGTTTTCACAGGAGAGAAAACCATGTTTCTAAATCAGGAATGCAGGGAGTCACCATCACAAACTGTGGCTCATTCTGTGCTATCAAACACTGATACAAAACTAGATCCAGACACAGTTGAATTGGAAGTGGACTGATGCCTGCTGAATCTCTGGTTTTTTTATTCTTGCTCTGTAAATATCCTTAGATGAGATGAAAACTTATCAAGGACTAAGGACGTGGCTATACCATACTGGCAAAATCCATGGCAAGGGGAAAGTATGCAGGTAAGAGATGATAACTGAGGGCAGACATTACTGTTTTCCCAATAAACATTACTTTTTGTTGGAAAATAAAGAAAAAATCCAAGCTCCACAAACAACAACAATGATGCATCACAAGTATTTACCTCTCCCTCTTCCTGTGATCAGGTAAAACCGATTCCTGTCACTGAGTTGCACTCAAGCTGGTTTTGGATACAGTTTGCCAATGGTGTCGCATTACTGGCAAGAACTGAAGTAAACAGAAAGCCATGAAGATACCTAATGACACATTACAGTTTCTGAATGTGTTGGTCTAGTAGCTTGTGTGTTCTTAATTATTTATGCTGCTGACCAGCTCTCAGCACTGACAGCCCCTGTTGTAGGCTTGGCCACTCAATGGAACACAAAGGAGTGCAGAGATCTGTGAAACACAAGTAAAACACACATTGGAATTCTCACTGTGTTTCCTTGGGCTGTCATATGACAAATATTTAATTGGCTGTAGATCAGTAAAGCATATATCCCACCTGCCAAGGTCTTCATTTGGAAACAAATCCTTGAGAAGTATGACCGTTCAATGCAGCTCTTGCTAAGACCAGGTAGGACTGGAACAACATGGTTCTTGTTGGCAGTTTTATTTGCAGACTCTGGCAATTTCATTAGGATTTGATGGTTTCTCCTAGAAAATTTCATAGGGCTTTTTTCTCTCTGTTACCATAGATTGTTAGAGAAGATTACACTGTTCCATCAGGTCTCATAACAAATGCTCTTATGAACTCTGGATACTATAGACACTATTGGGAGCTTTTCCCTTTTATGGTGAATCACAAAGCTGAAATGTGAAAAACAAGTTTGCTCCCTTTATCGCTTTTTTTATGATGCATAAAGGCAGTTTAAGCATCTGTTCTGCCACTGGCCTTTCAACACAAATATCAGGGTCTGAATCCCTGTTTTTGCTCATGAGCTCTGGGGAGAACAGCTTTAATGGGACAGAAATATCACAACAGACAAAGCAGAACCTGCTGTTTATTCCTCATTCAGTGCATGAACTGCTGTGTGACTCCCAAGCTCTACTTTCTCTGTGTTGGGGTCTACCTCTCTGCCAAGATTGATTTCACCCGTCTTTATGTGTAACCCTTCTAAATCAAGGGAGAGAAATATGTGTGTTTAAGGAATGGTTCATCTGACCCATCTTAGATGTCATCTTTCACTTGAAAAGAATCCCACCATTGATCCACATACATTTCACCCTGCCACAAAGAAGATAGCCTTAATAGGTCACATGGATCCCTTAAACTTGGGAGAAAAATCACTGATGAGAGAACTTCATGTCTCCTTAGCCTTATTTGCACATACGCATTTCAACTACACAACAGAGAGAGTCACCAAGGCTACAGGGGCCTACATCTGTTTCCTGTGATCACATACTGAACAGCACTATCTGATTCTGAGGGCACAGTTCTGCTTTATTTATGAGTCTAGTTATTCTAAGGCAGAAAAACATGAGAACTTCTGAAGAAATCCTCCAGCTTTTCATCCTAGAGTATGAAGCTGCTTTTAGGCAAAGAAAAAAGCCAGACTGGGAGATGGGGTATGACAGTACCTTCTGACTATATTTAAGCATAAGAAAAGAAATTCCAGGTGTCATGTGGATGGAGCTGGCTGACAGCAGAAGTCATGGTGAGCTTGAGCCTTCACTTGAGTACAGATAGTGAAAACACTCTAGAAATAGATGATGAGTCTCACATACTACTTGTGTTTCAGTCTATTTTGATTTCTAACAAACAGACCCCAGGCTAAAAAGATAAAAGCAAACTTGCTTATTCTTGGGAGATAACAGGGAGAAAAATCCAAACCCTGTTGTGATTAAAGGACTTGAAGGGACGCAGTGACAGGCATGTGAAAAGATTGACCTAACACTTGATCAAACACTTCTAATACGTAAGAAAAGCTATTCCTTCTGAATGCTGGTGCTGATATGCCCTTGGGACACATAACAGGGACCAGACTTGAATATAAATGTGTGCTGCAAGGGTTGAACACTGAAGAGGAGAAGTCTGTGCATCATGATCACCTCTCATGCAGATCACAGCAGCTGCTAGGGGAAATCTGCTGTAGATAACATTAATATATCTCCAGACTCTTATCCAGACCTATATATCTACTACTGTTTTCTGTTCCCACACTTATACAGAGATAGGGAAGGAGGGCTGGAGTGTTGGGTGTCATCTTTGTCTGATATTAAGGGTTTACCCTGTGTCCAGTGGCTGGTTAGGCTCCCAGTGTCTATCTTCTAAGGAGAATTGATTTCACCCACAGATATATCAAGTCTGAACATAAAGAAAGCCTTGAACATTGTTTAAATTATGCAGGTAGAGTGGGATCAGTCTGAGTATTTGAGCTCTTCCTCCCAGAGACAGGAACCATTTTATCTTACTTTGTCTCCTTTTTCAGTCAATTAACAGAAAGGAACAATTTAGAAGATGATGTATGCAATTGCTTAGCCATCAGGTTTAGGGTGAGATAAATCATAATACAGATTCCCTTGACTGGGCATGAAGACAAAGGTTGAGTCATGTCTAAGTGAATGTGAGCCAGACCTTACTGAATCGTTTCTGCCCCCAACTCTTCTTTTGTTCCTGCTCTGAATGCATTTCTTTTTGCCATCTCAAGGGCAGCAGTTAAGGCAGTACAGAGCAGTGTCAGACTAGCAGAACAAGCAGCAAACCCAGCAGTACTAAGGCATCACCTTCTAATAAAAAATTGGCAGGCAAGTCTGAGGAACGGGACTGTGTGAAAGATACCCATCATACTGCATTTTGGATGCAGCACTGAAACATAGCTACCTTGGAAAAATAAAATATATGTACTTCAGATTTCAGATTTGGGTTGAAAAGTCAGCATATGTAGCTGCTGGAACTAGTGGCTTCAGTTTGCTATGTTCACCTCTGGAAAATTGTTGCTCATCCAACTGTGAATATGGCAGAGAGCCAGATTCCCCCGAGGGCATCTCAGGAACAGGCAGTTTCAGTGGATATAGCATATCATTGGCATACACACACACACATCAAGGAAAAGCGTGCTGGTGAGACCTACTGCTGGATGATGGCAAATAAATCAGAAATAATATCCTAGGCCAAGAGAGTGCAACTCTGGAGGTCCTTGTGGTACAGTTAAATGGACAGAAGGTGAAAATTAATGGCCTTCAGATGCGAGGACATTTAGGGAGGTGTCTGGGATTAATGAGATAACTCCTGAGATGTAGAGGCAGGACCCCAAAGGCCCATAGGGATTCCAGCAACAGGTAGCACTAACAGGCACCACGGAGATGGGATCAACGTGGTTGGAAGGAATTAGACTGGCTTTTGTGGCTGTTTCAGGAGAAAGGTGTCTCTGGACATGGCTGAAGCAAATATCCTGCACCCTAATGAGACTGCAAACAGATGGAGTGGAATATGATAGAGCTAAAAACCCACTTTCAGCATAAATCCTGACTGGATTGTAGCAACTGAAAATGGACCTGGGAGTAGGGTGTTGATGGGTGCAGGAGCACCGATGCAGAGGTCACATGCCTGTCCCAGGGAGAACCACTTCTGTGCTCGCACAGAAAGGAGAGGAGCAGGTGTCTGAGGCTGTCTCAGGCTGACCCAGCTATCTGGGTGGCATACACCTGGGGAGTGACAGCCTTCCCTTGATTCAGTGAGGTATTTCCCTTTCTTCATTCTTATCTATCCCTTCAAAGGGCTAGCAAAAGGCTTGTCCCAGCAGGGAAAAGTCTGGGAAAGCCAGAGTATAAACTCAAGACCTAGAACTTGTTTTCCCATACTAATGAAATAATAGACAAATATTACTTGACCCAGGCTGGCTAGTGTGTAGGGAGTGCAACAGGTCAATGGGCCAGTGTACTTTTGGGGAAAATAACAGAGCTTAGCTAGACTTAAACCAGTTAGGGTCAGAGGACATTTTATTACCTGTACATGCATAGTGCTCAGATTAGGTGTAAGAGAAGGGAACAAGAGGGAATTATTACTCAGGCTAACTATCTTGTTGAGATGGTCTTAAAACATCAACAAAGCATTTTCCTCTTCTGAATGTTTTGATTTAGCGAAATTCAGATCTTTTCATGAAGATCATGAACTTTGCTGCAGCTTGAGTTAAACAGTGATCACCATGTGCTTTTCTGAACCTTCTTGTGACCTTTGTGCCCTGCCACAGACATGCACTTCCCTGGGGCATGATTTTGTGACAATCCAGTCTGATAAAATGAGTGGTGCCTCTTTAACGCTTCCCTGGACCTGGCTGGTTTTTCCATCCTCTGCTGGTTGTATCTGTTTATCAGATCCTGCAAGGAACTGTATCTTACTCCACTTGCTCTCTCTGTCAAATAATCCTTTTTCTTTTTTTTGCAAGAACGTCATCAGTCCTCTCTTATAAATTGTCTCTCTGTGGCAGTCTCAGACGCGTTGTAAAGACCACCTTGGTTTTATTCTCACTATTCCAGTCTCCATTCATCAGAGGAGCAGTGCTGGAGGTAAAGCTTGCAACTGGTACCAATTAGCTTTGGCATCTACATGTCAGGAAACAGCAAAGCAGGGCCATGCTGTGAGCAAAGGAGAGGTGATTGTGACAGCAGGGCTGGCATGAGATGTGCATGGAGTCCGGAAACTTCCTATACCTTTATCTCAAAACTTTGCTGATTTCAAAGAAATCTGATCCAAGATTACAGGTGGCATCATGTGGGAGCAGACCTTGAATTCAGGCAGCCAGACATCTCAGAGGGGAATAGGAAAAGAGGTTGCAGAGGAAGATTGTTCAGAAATATGCTTACAGGCTGCTTTGGGGGGTTAGAGGCTGTCAGTGCACTGAGAGCAGGACTTTTAGTCTTTCTCTCACAGAGTTTCCAAGTATCTAAGTTATTTTGAATCATATTTATAAGAAATATCTAAGTGCATCTAGAGTCTAACTTACAGTCAGAAAGGAGACCAAAAGCTCTTTATGTCAAAGTTTTTGAATATTTGCCCTTAATACGCCTGTGGCTCTTTTTCTTCAGTGGATGAAGAACTCCTTGCTCTATGGAGGTCTCAGTGGCTGGCTATATTGGGATTACTGTGGGGAACTATGGAGTTAACAGTTTCCAGTATGACCCAGCTTGCTTGCAGGAGGGTGCTTTGCAAGCAAAAAGGACATATTTTAAAGTAGAATTCTGTTTTATAACTTCTGCACATCACCTTCCCAAGGCTAGTGCTGATGACTTGTGTCTGCTAGAATCACTTGAACAGAACTGCTTCTGTTACTCAATAAAGGGGGAAATTTGCATTATTTCGTACTTCAGTCAGAGTGAGGACCCCAGTGTGAAGGTTTAGAGTGTCTCTTTGGGGGAAATGGATGGGGGACTCAGCTGTCCCCATGTTCCAGCTACAAATCCGATAGCAACTTCTGCATGAGGAATAGCTTTGAAGGAGTCTGCGTTCCTATTTGTCCTCCTTTTCTGCATTGAACTCTTTTATAGTGAAATGATGTGCAAGATCCTATAAATGGGATTTATTTTAAGCCTATTGCAGCAGAAAAAGTGACTAATGTTGCACCGTGATGTCTGTACATGTGAGGTGGACAGGAGGCTTCCCATGCGTCATCCAGACCCATCATTTTGCTATCAGTGAGTCCAAAGTGGTTGTAATTAATGCCATTTGAGGCACATGCAGTGATTCATTTACTCCAAAACCAGACCATATTTTGCTACTTGGAAGGTGTCTGAAAACAGAACTCACTTTCCTAGAGGATTTGCTTTTCAGGCTCAATAAATCTGGGCTATGAAGGGTTTGATGTCGGGCCCTATTTTCTGAAATCTGAACTCACTCAATGGTTTGAAAGCATTTCTGTTCTGCAGCTGAAGCTCCCCAGGGTCTGTCCCTGCAGATCTGTTGGAGAGCCACGGGGATGATACACTGCCCAGGGACCCCCACAGGACACATTTTTTTTCCCCATGTCCAGCCCACAATTCCAGCCACCACATCCCGGTGTGGACACTGTGTCCCATTCCAGTGTAGCCGATGAGTCGAGCTTCTCATTCCTTGCTAGTGCTGGTGAACACACATTAGATAAGAACTGCTCCTCCAGTCTCCATCACAGGAGAACAACAACCAATCCCTTGCTTTTGTCACTCTCTGCCATATCTGAACAAACTGATCCCTAGTGAGGAAACAATGACAATCACCTGCATGGGGGTGAAATCCAAAGGTCTCTATGTGCTGGAAAGCTCTAGGGAAGGGGAAGAGGAACAGGGTAGCAGGGCTGCCTTCATACAGACTCACCAGGTATGCTGCAGCCCTTCATGCACGCAATGAGTTGTGTTCAGTGAGTAAAACCAGATATCAAATTCATGTGAATCCAATAGGCTAAGCTATAAAATTGTTAATATGATGTGGAGGTGTTACTCTGATGTAATAGGCCATTTAGAAAAAAGTGGGTATGGATTTTCTGTCTTTTACCTGATCCATTTCCTTCCTCAGAAGGGAGCAGCTAAGGAGGAAAGTGCTGTGCTCTTGTTTCACAGCCATTCCTCTGATGCTTTTGGCGATGCTTTAATGGAGATGCTTTGAATCATTTGCTTTATATTGCTGTTACCTATTATTTTCATATCCACTTTCCATTACAGTTAAGCCAAGCACCCATTTAGTAATTCTTGCCCAAGGCCACGAGTAAACAATAGCAAGATATTTAGTGTTACTAAAAAGCCTCAGGAACTTCATGTGCCTATAAAATGTAGAAATATTTCCATGAACCAAATGAGTTTGCACACATGGGTGGGAACTGTGCTCAGAGTTGTAGATGTTAGGTGTGCATTCTTGGCTTCTGTGCCCCAGGAGTAGGAAATTTCAGCAATTTATTAGAACATGCTGCATTGTGAAAGGCCTGAACACTTTTTTAAAGCAAAAGATCAAGTGTATGTTGCATATCCTTCTCTGGCGCCTTGTCTGCAGGGAGGTTGGGCTCACAGTAACCACAAGCAGAGGCAAATCCTTTGACAAAGCAGTAAAACTTCTGGATTTGGCTCTGGGGGTCCTTAATAGCAGAGTTAGAACAGGGGAGCAACGGGGCTGCTTCCAGAGTTAGTTGAAATTTCCTACTATTATGATTTTCAGTCAAAAAATTGTGGGTTTGCTCAAATATTTATATTAAAAACCAGATCAACAGAGATATATCACCTTCAACAACATTTTGCTCAAAGCAAATAAAGTGCTCTAAACAACCTCTCTGTCTCTGCCTGTCACACACAGTCACCCCCTGCAAAACTAAGCGAAGAATTTGAAGGCAGCAAAACATTCTGCTTTTGACATTTTCTGAATGCATCATTTTTCACTGCAAAGTCATCTCACACTTTAGAGTTTGCTAAACCTTTGAGACATATTAAAAAAAAAAACACAAGAAAAAGCAAATGACAACAGCAGCAAAACAACACATACTTCACTGAAACCTTTAAATAAAGTTATTTTTTCCCATTTTGTCCTACAGGCAAGGAGTCCATTGAGTTGATTTGTTATCCTCTGGGTACTGAGATATGAAAAGAGTTTGAGAGAAGAAAGGGTTCTATTGGAGATATTCAAATCAATCCTTCACTTTTCAGCCTCTGGTAGAGATGCCTTTAATTATTTAGCTCTTCAGACATGCCATTGTGGGTACATGTGTAGCATATTAGAACTTACCTGCACCTTACAACCAAGGGATGTCAGGAGTGGGAGCCTGGGGAATAGTGGGAATCTATATCATAGTATATTGTCCATCATATTTTTTAAAGCAAGGGAAAAGTTCACTGTCTTTCAGCCACTTTGAGGGAAAAATCTATCAGCTGAGTGCTGTGGAAACAAATAGGCTACATTCCCTAAAAAAGTGACTGGATTATCCGAATGTACCTCTTCACTTATATTAAATTGGGTGCTGAATGCAGGCATCTCCCCAAAGTTAGAAAAGAATAAGTTGAACACAACCAAACGCAACTTGAGCAAGACAAAGAGAACTACTGATTTGTTAAGTCTGTGCTAAGTTTAAATAACAAAGCAAAAATTAAGAGAATGTCAAAAAGATTTGTTTCAAAAGATAAGTAAAAAATTTTATTATAAAATGTGAATCAAACCCTTTATGTTTTGCTAATTTATGCTGTTATGCTTAGTATTTATTAAGCATCCTGTGGTTCTCCCACTACCCTACTGTTAAGGCAGTGAGATAAACTTAGTAGGTGACTTAGTGGTAGTAATGCCACTAAAACACCATAATCATATTGACCCAGTATTTAACAGTGTTTGGATTTCAGTCCTTTTTGAAATCTTGTTCCTGAAGCATTAGGACACGATTTAGTGGAGATAAGGGATTAATCTTTCTTTACTGTTCTTGTTTTAACAAGATTGTTTGAAAAAAAAAAAAGTTATTTGTCACATTATAGTGTTATCACAAGAAAAAAAAGCACAAAAGAAATCATTCTTAGTAAAGTCATAGCTGCAATTCCAGTGCCTGCACCCACCCTGTTTTCTCTACAGTAAGAAAGCTGTGCTAGAGTCATGCAGTACAAAATTCTAGTTCTCTCAGCTGTGCCCAGTGAGGATCACAATGTACTTGCTCCGTAATCACTCCTGAAGAGCGTAAAGGGTTCATCAGTCTGATCCTTCAGCAGTCCCTGAATTGCACAGTCTGGATTTCAGAGTGTCCTCCAACAGCTCCATTTCAGACAAAATATCCCCCTGAACTGGGAAATGTGACTTTCTCATGAGCAGGCTGTAGGTTGCTCCATACATCAAACTGAGCACAGATTTGTTCCCTATCAAGAAAGAGTCTTCTCCGGAAGGATTTGGTACCAGTGGCAGCTCTAGATTTTTCTGGGACATCCTTGCTCCTGTGGCCTGTGACAGAGAGTGTGCTGGGATGGCTGGTACTTGCTCTGAAGGAGTATCTCCCTTCCCTGCCTTCAAACTAAGCCCAGTCTCTCAGGACAAGTCTTGTAGTTACTACAGTAATGCTGTTCACCTTGCAGCACAAGTGTGTTTACACTTTGCAACTCCTAAGGAGTTAAAAATTAAAAGACTGAAAGAGCAGAGGTGGATAACTTGCACTCAAGAATTGTAAAGGTGCCAGCCAAAGTAGTCTTAGATTCCTCAAAACTAATGGTCAGCAAGGCCATGAAACTTCAGGAAAATGAACACACTGTTGTTTTTAAAGGATAAATAGTATGACTTGGATAATTACAATTCTTTCAGTATGACATTGATTCCAGAGAAGATAATGGAACAGTCAATCTAGGCTTTGACTGATAAAGGATTAAAAGACAGTAATATAATTAACGCTAATCTATCTGAGATTATTTGCAGTAGGTCTTGTCAGACTAAAGTGGATAACTTTACTTGATGTTTTTACAAACTGTGCTGATAAGGAAAATAATGACTCTTTGATGGAGTTAGGCCTTGGTAAAAAATTTGCCTTAGTCCCACGAAGAAAAATAGAAAATAACATGGATGCATTAAATCGATTAAAAGCTGCTAATGGGAAGAGCTCAAAACATTCCTGTAAATTAGAGATCATTACTGGACAGGTGAACTGCTAGTTAAGACTGCTATTTAACAGTTCTGTCAATGCTCTGAATAAAATCCTGTCTGATAAAGCAAGGTGATGACAGTAATATTGGGGTAGTGACAAATAATGGGAGGAGGGGTGATGGACATGGAGTGGTCTGAATCCACCGCTAAACTGAGCTTGGCCAAGCAATGTGCCGTTTGCAACATCAAGTAGAAAGCTGTAAATTGAACAAAGAACAAAGGGATGGATGTTGGACAGAGTTTGCTGTTCAAGAAACTGATTCCCTGGAGGAGCTGGTCATTGTAGACTCCTGGTTTGGGATGTCACCAGATGAGCAGAAGAATTTCTTATGTGTCAAATGGGGGACCGTCCAATTAGTTTTGTGAGGTTTGAACATCCCACATTCAGCTGGGTTGTTGTTGCAGGCTGTTTTTGTTTTATTGTATGTCTGTACATAACTAGAACCTTTATTTAACAAGTTACCTGGGACAATACCAAGTCCTTTTTTCCATTAAGCATATGTTTAAGTAGTTTGCTGAGCTGGGGACCTTCGCCACAAGATACTCTTCCATTATCTTGTGGTTAGTTTTTGTCCCCTTGGTTTCATAAACTCATTTGGATGCAGTGGTTTTCTGTGGATAATTTACTTTCTCTGTGTTATTATTGTCTCCAAACTGTGTATATTTACAAATGGAATTAAATGAGTACTATTTATTTTACAGCCTGTAATGGGCCTTTTGGAGGGAAGCCATTATGTAGATACTTAGACCATACATCTTTTTGCATTAGAGAGCTCTCATGACATAAATACAAGAAAACAAATATCAGGCTCAGTCCTGGGAACAGTTTCTCGCAAAACAGGCTTTATTTCCAAGAAGAGCTCTGTAAAAACACTGAAGTATTCATTCAGCTGGGACTGCCCTGATTTTACCCCATTAAAGTCGATGTTTGGCTATAGATGCCTGGGTAAAATTGTCATTAGAAAATGAATGTACTTGTCTGTGAGTAATTGCATGTGCAGAAATTGCAACCAGTTTCAGTAGGACTGTTCCTGTTGCTCCCAGTTTCATCTCAGTAAATTAAAGTTGATTAAAAAACCCTTTTGTGCAGCAGAGTCAGTACAGAAAACTTAGCAGAAAGATGAATCTGGAGCAATGTAATGAATTTTGCATTACAAAGAGGAAAAGGTATTTCTGTCAATGAGAGGAGAGGAGAGGAGAGGAGAGGAAAAAGGAAAGGGAAAGGGAAAGCAAAGCCACAGGAAATAATTTAACACAAGGAGAGAAATGTATGAACTTGCTGGTAGTGGGTGCCTTTCTCCACTGCCTTGTGTCAGGGACAGTGATGACTGCTCTTTCAAGTTTTGGTTGGGGGTGGTATTATCCTCCTTTGTCCAAACACGTCTACTTCAGCCTGGATGAAATTATGTTGTTAAAAAATGAGTGTACTAGGGAAGTTTTGCAGAGTGAGTATTGTATCTTTTGCCTCCAATCAGTTTAGAAAATAATTGGCGTAGGCTTAAATGCAATTGGTCTGCCACAACTGAAGCCAAAACGTCCTGTATTAAACATAAAAATTGGTCTGGATATATTGACCTTAATGAGGCAACAATGGTTTATCCCAGCTGAGAATCTGTCTCTGCATGATTATTTATTTCCTTTGTTTTCCTTACTGCTCCTATGATTTGCTTCTCTCATTCCTCCTTGCTCCTTCTGCACACAGACATATATATATATACATACCTATATATATACACATCTATACTTGATTCTCATTCATGTTTCTTTTCATTTTGTTAAGTTTAAAGCTGATTTCTGAACAGAGCCAGAAGCACTTCAGGGACTAACCAGCCTGGTTAGTCAAAGATTATTTCTTAACAACATTTTAATGCCAGAAACCTTGGTTGTTTTATTTTGGTCGTTGCTGTTCTATGGACAGAGGAAAATGTTTTTATTCTTTTTGTGTGTCCTGGACAATCAACTCAATTTTCTTTGAAAGCATGTTTTTCCAGAATGTATCCCTCTGATGTAAAGCCTGGTATGTTGATATTATGCCTAACTCACAGTTTGGTATGAAAGACCTTTAATAAGTGCAGATTCAAACATTGCAAAATCAGGAAATTTTAGGCAAGCTGTTAACTTGGGGACTGGGAACAGACCAGAGCATCGAAAGGACACAGTTTTAAGGGGTTTACTGTCTTTTATCTGGTTTACCTTCACTTAAACACTTGCATAATGTATAGTTCCCTATTTTTGCAGACATTTCTGGGTTTCATCTTTCTGCAAACAGCACTGACACCTCCATCTCTTAACAAAGGCTTCTTCATGGCCAACTGACCGACATGGATCTGAATGGTCAAGAAAGTCAGAAATTCAACAAGTTAACAGGGGAACTGATGTCTTTGCTGTCTTCTGCAGTCCTCAAATCAAGACTGGATGCTATTCTGGAAGTTCTACTGCTGGTTGCCTGGGAGATGAGACTGATGCCCACCTGGCTACAACCTCCTTTCAGGTAGTTGTAGAGAGTGATGAGGTCTCCCCTGATCACCATGACTTTGGCAAAGAGCAGTTCAGCTCTGCTGCATGGTGCTTGTGTGGTCAACTTGGTGTCTTCTGTGAGTCCTGGAGTGGCACTGCACAGGTATGAGTATTATCAGCGTGCTGAGAACTGGAGCAGGGCAAAGGCAATATCGTATTAGGAGCTTTGCATTTCCTTGTTCCACTTTTACCTTGAATTTTCCATAATGGTCCAAGGCATAATTAGATAGTTTTTCTTTAGCACTAATCACTTTTTGGGGCTCTAGCAAACAATACTAGTTACAAAGCAAGAGATTTTGAAATGGTTAAATTTGACCATTAACAATATTTTTGTGGCTACAGTAGTAAGGGTTTTGTCCATACTGAAGTTCATGGAAATCTCAAGTAATTGACTTCAGTGGGATTTAGATAAGAACTGTTGACTTTCTGGTTCCATTCTGACAGCTGATAATGATGCTTCATTGTCAATATGGGGGACAGAAGGAAGCATTGAAGAAAGTGTTTACTTGTAAATGATTTGGTTTTAAATGATTTCCACCCTACAGGCTACCAGACAATAGAACCTTCTTAGAAAAATGGTTTAACAGTGCAATTAGTGTGGTGCAACTATTTTTTTCCCTGTAAAATACCCATCAGTCTCATACATGTAAAGAAAATGAAAGCTCTAAAGCAAACTCACGTGGCTCCATGGTTTGATCAATGCAGCAGTCAATATAAGAGGGTTTAGCATCTGTCACACATACTGAATTCTAGCAGCTGTTGATCATCTGCATAGGAAAGAGTTTCAAGACTCCCAAACGCACCTCCTGCATACATTTCACTCTGCTCTGAACAGTGAAGGAAGGAGGGTCTAAGATGCAGGCTGTGGACTTAACAGGCAAACAGAAGGAATGGCCAAAACTAAGAAGAAGGTTCGGCATTAACTTTGTTAAATTATCACCCCTTTTTTTGCATGTAAAGTCCAAGCTCAGAGTATGGTTGCTCTATTGTGTTTTATAGATTAAAAGATACCTGGCATTTATAAATGCCTGACAGAAAATCAATAGTTGCTGTTTATGTTCAAGGTCATGGGCCTGGGAAATTGGAACCAACCTGCAGCCAGAAGCACACCCTCAACGGAGGCATGTTGGAAAGCTTTGAAAGAGGGGGTGGACTGCCTTTTATAACAGCTCTGGGGAAGGACCTGATCTCCGAGCAATTGCAAGAAATGTGCTTGTTGGTTTGTTATTGTTTTCTTTAACGTATGCAATGCAAATTTCCACAGCCTTCAGATTTTTAGGCAAAATAGTCATTAAGAGGTAACCATCCCACACTTGTAGGATGCTTGGCTGGCAGCATTTGCTCTAATTGATCCATTCAGGAGAGTTATGTTGGTAGTGTGAACATAATCGACCCACAGCAGATTATTATTTCTGTCACAGAGCTTCTCTGCAGATGTGATAGAAAGTAACTTTGGCAGGGGCTTACGGGTTTCAGAGAATCTCATCAGCCTTGAGCAGTACACACACTTGTATGCTACTGAGATAAACATGAAATACAACATTCATAAATACCAGGCCCGTGGGCTAAGAACAACTAATGAATGTGGAATGTGTTTCTCGTGTTATGGTAGATATGAGGGAATGCTACATACTAACTGAAAACAGAGTTCTATTCATGAAACACCCTTTGCAAAAATGTCTAGCTATATTTATCCTTAATTAATACATTGCAATAATATCTGTTCATATAAACTTAGGAAAATGATTGACTCAAACACAAGATACTTGAACAAGCGTAATTCTCTGACTGACAACTTACCAGAAACGTTTGCATTTTATACCTGTATCATGACAGGTCTGGCAAATTGTATCTTACTATCCCATTAATACTCAGCAAAATGTCAAATAATGTCCTTGTTGGAAGAGATTTTTTTAATTTTTGTCATCTATCATACAGAAACCAACACCAAAATTAAATGGGACTTTGCTCATTTTACTGTGTATTTTACTGTACCTATAAAGAATGAATTGTAACTGAAATGTACTGAGGAGATTAATTAAAGAATTTCTCCTGGTCTTGGACTTAATACTTTAATCAAGTCCTTTCTGAAATGTTGGCATGCATATAATCCTGCATTTATGATGATGACAGAGAAATAACTCCAGTGTTCCACTACTAATAGATTTTATAGAAGTTGTGATTTGGCAACAGCTCTTCAAATCCTGATTGTATTCTCTTTCTACCCACCATGAGTACATTGCCAGGAGTTTTTTGTATTTAAATTAAAAATTAAAAGGCATCATGTGGAAACTGTAAAGTAAGCCGGTATATGAATCATTTAAATGGCAATGTACACCACTGCAGAAAATGGTTTAGAGTTCTTCCTGAAAAGAAAATTGTTTAAAAAAATGACACCTTCTTATCCTTAGATTTGTGGCTTCCTCTGTTTATTTCAAGAAGATTGCCTGGTTTTGGTGACAAATACACTTTATTACTGTTGTAGCCGAGACAACTGCGCAGCAAGAGGCAACGAACTGTGCATTTGATTGTTTGTGTGTGTGATCATCAGAGTCTCTTTCTTGCCTCCCAGAATCTGTGGCTGTGCAAAGTTAGTGAAACCAATGGCATTTAAAAAAAATACTCCTGGGAGCAGTTAAGGCTGAAAAACTTTTGTCAGTGCTACAATATTAGCTTAAGATCCCCATCTTTTACTTCAAACCTTGTACACAGAAAATAATCTACAAGATAGAACGAACTTTTAAACACACAGAGTAGACTGGTTGACTCTGCTAGAGTAGGTCACATAAGCCAGAGTCTAAGTTCCTGCAACTCCTCAGATTTTGCAAGGTAATTGTTTTGTGGTTCCAAACAAATGCTACAATTCTGTCAATGTGTTATCCCCCTTTCTGTTTCACCTGACCAGAGAGACAGAAAAGGAGACATAGAAAGACAGAGTTTACATCAGCACTGAAAGTTTGACATTCTGGGTCTGGGACTGAAGTCATCTGTATCATCAGACGACTTCAGGACCAGTCCCTGGCTCGCTGATAATCCACCATAGTGCTCATTCAGGCTGAACATCAGCACATCCCTCCAGGGCTCTGAGCAGTACTCAAGTTCTGATATGTTACATGGATGCCAAAATGTTCCCCAGGTTGGATCTATATTAAATCTGATCATTATCCCTTCTCAGCACCCCAGTGGCTCTGCACTCTCCCCTGTTCCCTTGTGTCCTCTGTGCATTTTCCATTACAGACCTGGTCTTGCCAAACTTTTGCTGGCAACTTATTTCAGAAACACCCCAGGCTCTGAGTACTGAAATGGAAACTTGTGTCTTCATGGAGGCAGCATGGACACACCTGAAATTTTGCCACTGACAAAACCTTTAGGCACCAAGATTTAATGTGGGATGTGAACTGTGGCAATATCTCAGGAGGAAAGGGTGAGGAAAGGCTGGAAAGGGAATAGGGAAAGGAGGTAGAATGAATGCAAGGCACAAAATTTTAAACATGCTTACCTGTATGGCTGGAAGCAAGAGGCTGGAAGCTTTTGCACTGGCCTACGTGTGAGAAAAATATGATACTCCACAGCCAGGGCTCCTGACTCACCTCTCTTCAATCCTCCTCAGGCCCCAAGGGATCAACTGAACCCATCCTAGGCCATGTGTGTTGCAGGCATTTTGCAGTGAAGGATGTTTTGCTATGAGAAATAAGTTCTCAGCAAGAGTACAGGTATGATGAAGACCCTGGTGACTGCCAGACTTGCCCACAGGCAGTTCTGATACCTCTTGATCTGTGAATGTCACCCAGTTTGTGTTCCTTGGGGCACTGTCATCTTCAGCCCCAAAGTGCATCCTAGGAGAGCAGATGTGGCACCCCTGCACACAAACAGCTGCTTAGCTACATCCAAGATGAGCAGGCATGCAGTTGCAGCATGGAAAAACTAGCACATGTGCTGGGATGTCTGTCTTGGGGTCATAAAAACCTCCAGCATTGTTTTTGGAGGGCTCAGTTTCTCTTGGATTTTTTAATTTGACTCCTCTCCATTCAGACTGACACATTTGCCTGGACTCCACAATATTGTACTGGCTCATGGGAGGACTGTTTTACTTCTCTGGAGTTTGGGACTCTGGCAGGAAGATCTACTGAGATGGAAAGCCTTCATTTAAGTCTGCAGAATGGTTTGTGACTTCATCAGGTACACACTTTATGTTTTTTGCTTTTCTTTCATTTCCTTCAGGAGAGAGTGTTTGACTGGAGTACTCACATGTGCAAATGACTCAGTTCCTGAGTTTATTTCATTTAGAAACCACTGAGAAGCATTAAACACAGAATCTCACATTGGCATTAATGCAAACCCACTTTTTAGAGCAGAAATTGACATTACCAGGCGCCAGCTGATGCCTTTCATAAGCCACTGACAAGTGCTATTTGTGGATACAATTCAGCATGTTAACTGTGTAAGGAGCAAGCAACAGGATTGCCTAGTTTTTATCAGATTATTTAGCATAAAAACATCACTTTTGCTTCTCAAATGTTGAGAAGCAATGCATCTTGTTTTTGCTTTACTTGAACAGATTAAGAATAAAATTAAGATAAAAACCACTTTTAATCAAATACCTCGTGCTCTGTACCTTCCCAGTCATTATCTGTTATTTGAGCACATTACCCACCTCTTTGTCATTTTAATTTTGTATCCACAGTTGCCAGGATTGGTCATCACTCTCCTACTTGACCAGCAGATAACTGATCAAAATTGATTTGGGATGGTCAGACTCTTTTAAAAAGAGAAAATGAAGCTCTAGAAATATTTGTTGGTGCTTGAACTGGTCCCTAGAGGTTTGTTTTCCACAGGTGAACAGCGTTTTGGGTTTTTTTAGGCTCCTAGTTTTCCAGTGCCTTTTCTGTTTTCATAAGAGTTCAATGTCTTGGCTGATAAAGTGACAGAATTCTGGAAATGTTTCTCTACAGATAGTAGAGAATATTTATTTGCAGTATATCCTTCAGAGGACCTAACAGAGGACCCAACAGAGGACCCATTCTTTCTGTGAAAACATCAATCCAGGCAACAGCTACTTAAAAAGAACCCCTAAAACAAAACCACAGAAACCCGCCAAAAAAACCAAGAAGAAAAAAAAAGAAAAGCTTGGAGTTATTAGATGTTGAAAACAGATCTTAATAAATGGAGCATTTCTGATTTTGATGTACAGTATTGAAACTCTATGATCTCCAAGATGTTACTTTAGGAGCCTGTTTTATTCTTGACAGGTTTTCAGTGCATTTGGAACAGGCTCTGAAAATGGGAGGGCTTCATATAAATAGAGAGCTACAAAGAGTCTGGGCTGGAGACATACAGAAAAATCTACATGGTCTGATTTTCAGTCTGTGATCCCCTGGAGGGAGGATGGGGTTAGTGGGCTAAGAGGAAATGTGCTTACTTCTTAGGGATCCTGAAGGAGTAATAAGGGAAAAAAAATGTTTAGGTTAACTTGGTATCCAGAGGTTCCTGCCTCTGTGGAAATGTCTGAAGATCTGCCAATTAGAGAAAAAATCAGAAGAGCTGAAAACTACTAAAATACACCAACATTGGAACAGCATGGTGTTTCCAGACCTTGCTATGAATTTGCTTGCTTCCAGGTGATGCTGAGTGAACAGTGTGTAACAAATAATTTATAGTTTACCTGTTTGCTTGGTTTTTTTTTTTTCTTCTTCTTTTATTCTGTTTGTATGCTGATCACAGTTTTCAAACTGTGCTTCTGGGCTTGTTCCTAAAATGAGGGCCCTATTTCTCCCTTATCACAGAGGGGTCTGGGCCAAATCCACTGTGGTTGATTGTGCAGCCTGATGCTGCAGGCTCTTGGAAAGTTCAATGAACTTCAGTCTGGGAGAGATCAGGTGGGATTTGCCTCTAGAGCTATGCAAACAGCCTCACTCCAGGTCTGAAAAGGCTTCTGCGAGTGTTACACTGGGCTCTGTGAGTGTAGATCCAGCTTGTACAGGCTGAAGGCTCTATGCAAATATTTAGAGCAGCCCCATTTGCTAGGCTTTGTTCATTCACTGTGTAAAGTCCTTTTGAAGGATTAAAGGTGTTACCAGAGTGCATGATGAATTCATAATAAACGTACCTAATTTTGAGTATACTCTGCACATGAACCTCTTTATATAACAACCATTAAAAAAAAAAAGAAAAAAAGAAGATGGCACTTTGTAGACTCTGACATGCATAAGGACTGCATATTATTATCAAGTCACGTAGAAAATGTCCCAAGGCTTTCTTCTGTGTCTCCTATAAATAGGAGTCCTGGGCTCCTCATATTCTGTGAACCCATGGGATAACAGTAATTGTGGCCCACATATCATCTGCATGACTTATTGACAACTTAAGCATGATCTTATTTGCATAAGCAGAGCCCTTCTTGATGGGAAACCTATGGCAAGAGGTTTACATTCTAGATCCTAATGGTGGATTAAGCAGGATAGTTCCAGAGGTCTTTGTCCTGGGAGAGTCCATCCCTGGATAAGGACTTCCTCCATTGTCTGCATAAGTATAATGGGGAAGAAGATACAGTCTCATAGCTAATGTTAGTTACCTTTCTAAGGCTTCCTTTTGGAATAAAGCCCTGAACAACAAAAGTGCAATTTTCTGCCTATAACTAGTTTTATGTAAAAGAGACTTCTATAGAATCAGTCTTCAAGAAACCACGACAGAAATTTCAGAGAAGATATTTTCTGAGAGTTTTGGTAAATTTTGGGTCTGACTAAGTTGGCTGCATCATGACAAAATCTCCCTGAGAGTACTTTTTATTTTAACCATAGACAAATCAAGGGCTATAATTTTAAAAAGCATGCAAGATCACATTATTCTTGTTTCTAGTTTTATTCCTCCAGTTGAATATAAGCCTACGTGCTTCTTGGCTTTTATCTGATCTGGTGACAATTACCAGCCAAAGACTGCACCCAGATGATGGATTTATTAACAGAAATGACAGAGGTCTGCATTTGAACTTACATGTCTCAAGTTTAACTTCTCTTGACAATCATTCAACTTTGATCTTAAGCAATTTGAAGCAATTTGCCCACAATTCCTCACTGTGAGTGATCCAGTTCTAGTCAATATGTCTATCTCTTTGAGGGAAAATGTTGCAGTTTGTTCTCTGTGAAAGAAGTCCTGCTACAGATTTCACTGGGGGAAGAAAAAAAAGTCCTGCATAAAATAACATGATTTATCTGGGAGAGATATGATGAGGATGCTATTTTTAATGATAGCTCAGCTAAAATAAAATGTGCAATGACTCTAGGAGGTTATCATCTGAGAATCAGAATCTCACAAAGACAGAAAAAGGGCAGCATGAAAAATTGATCATAGGGATGCCTAATCTCCACGGAAGACATTTTTTCAAAGGGGAACACCTTTCATGCTTTCAAAGGGAGCCCTACCACTTGAAAAGACATTTATCAGAGACAGGAAACAAGAGTCCCATGAAACTTGCAGCCCCAAACTGGAAACTGCAGAAACAGGTTCCTGGTTTTCTTGCAAACCTGCAATTTAGGATATATCCATTGAAAATTCTGGGTAAATTTGTACTAATCTATGAGTGAATCTGGACGTATTTATGTGTGTCACTGAAGCCTAGGCAGTGGCAGCAAGGGAACAATTTTTTTCTGTATCTTGAAATATCCTCCCTAATGTGCAAATCTTCAGAAAAGTCCTGGTCTTAGCCTTAATGTTTGAAAGTGTCCACATGAGGTCCCAGAAGGACTGCCTTTCCTCTTTTGTGGGGTGCTAGGAAGTATCAAAGTGGTGTAATTATTATATGAAAGCAATGCCCATTGAAATCAGTGGAATCAGAAAGCACTTAAGAGCCTCAGAAAAACAGGCCTAATTGATATTCATAGTTTGACACAATAAAAAAATTTAAGATAAAACACAGGCAATACCTCAGTCTCTTCCTTAATTTTATCCCAAAGCCACCCAAATCATTGTGTCTTGAGAGTGTTCTACCAGCTCAAGCTGTCCAAGTCTTTTGGTTCAAGCTCAGATTTTTAATCTTTAAAACCCAGTTAGATTTTTCCTTCTGAGCACATCTGCAGTCATGCCAGTCTGGGCCATAAAACTTCACAGCACTTCTGCTGGATCTGATGAGAGAGGTGTCCTGGAGAGGCTCCCAAATACAGGACATAGCTGTGTGATATTTTAAAGGCAGTTATCAATAATGTCCTGGAGCTTGCTGTGAGCACATTTGACTTCTCATGCTCGAACACAAAGTCTATTTTCCCTGTGTATTTGATTTGGACTGGTATAACAACATTTGCTGATTCTGGTGATTTTTTTTGGTGTCAGACTGCAGGTGATGGAACTTGGGTGTATTTCATGAATACCTGAGACTCTTTTGCATTACAGATAGATCAACACTATCTCAGCAAAACCCCCAGGGATTCATATCTCTATGCAGAAGACAAGCACTTTCTTGAACCAAGCTCACATCCTGACAACTAGTGGAATTAATGTTTTTGCTTTGCACACCACTGCCAGAGTAACTGATGCAGCACACAACAGTGACCTATAACTTGTCCATTCATCAAAACCTGAACTGAGCAGTTTCATGGTGTTGTCTATACGACTGGATAAATGCCTTGATCCAAACACCACTGGAATCAGTGAGAAAAATGTGTTAACTTTGCTGGGATTTAGGTTGAACCCACAGAAGTTAGGGATTTCTGGAGGGCAGATAATTCTGTGTGGCCTTTTGAAGTCTATCCTTTTGGACAGATATCCTGCGTAGAATGTGAGCTAAAGAATTAACAGTGCAAATCATCACAATTCATTAGGGCCATCCCATGGAGATTCATAAACTTTTGTATGGTTTGCTCTGCAGAACCAGATATTTTATAGTCTTTAGACTCTTGTTGGGCAGTTTCTAACACCTGTACTGGATATTTAAAAATCCTATGAAGCTAATGATATTCCTTTCAGTCCATGGCAGTCTGCATCCTGCTGAGAAATACAAATGCTTTGCAGTAGTGTCTGTGCCTTGTGCTCACTGCCCTGTCAGGAGGTGAATGCATATGGACTCTCATTTGTTGACAACCAACAACATGGTTTTGATATAAATTGCAGTTATAACATCAATTTCCTTTAGTATAGCACTCCAAAGTCATTGAATATTTATACAAGGTCAAATTCACCTCAAGGACAGTGGTGAACTAAATTTAGCAAAGGTACAGAGAAAACAGGGGCAAGGATAAGCCACTCCTTTTCCTTTTTTTTTTTTTTTTAATGGTGTGAAATCTGCAGACTAAATCAGATCTTCATACAAGACACAGTATCTTTTTCAGAACCTTTGAAATCCCAGGAACGGTCCTAGTAAAAGTTGTTGTCCTCTCTTTTTGTGGTCCCATCCCTTTCCTAGAGTTGTTTAGAGAGATAAAAATCCCCTCATTGTGAGTGACTGAGGGTGACTGCTTCCCTAGGCAGCAGTAGCACCTCGGAAACCATGAAAGCCTGGACTGCTGAGTGCCAGAGTTAGGAAAATCACTGAATTTTCTTGAGAAACAACCAGGCAGATGGCCAAGGAGCTGGGGCAAGGTGGCAGGAAACAGGTCTTCAAAATTACAGGGCAAGCAAAGCTCGGCTGGCAGTCAACCTACAGTTTGTTGGAGCATCTTCAAAAGTAATACATCCATAAAGAACTTCTCCATTCAAAAACTTAATAAGGTCAAATATCTATTAATATGTGTGGCATCGATCTCTGTTTGATCAGGCATCAGTTTTCTTCTTCTCACATTTCAGTTGTGTCTCAGACTAAGGACAATTTTTTATCTCAGTCTGGTGCTGGACTCATACCCTTCCAGAAGCACAGCTTCAGATTGATGGATCACAGATTCTCAAAGGATTATATTTTTATTCCACTATTGTTTAACCTTTTATTCTACCAGCCTCCATTATTGCATTTGATATAATTTTCAGCTTCACGTGCCTCATTCTAATAATCTGTTATGACTTCTTTCTCATGTGCATTACTTGCAGCAAGACTATGTTTTATTATTTTAAACTGTAGGAAAAGGTAGACAAAAGCATAGTGAGAAGAAGAGAGAAGTGTCTGGCTCACCTCAGAAACCTTAAAAAAAACCCCTGAGACAATCCTGGTTCATTTTTGAAAGCGAGTGAGTTACACACTTTGAAATTGGATGACAACAATACCATTGAAGAGGAGCTATCTCTCTAGGCTCCTAACAGATTTAAATCCCTGTAACACCAAACTGGAGAAGAAAAGGACCAGTCTTAATCCTTACTAACAAATGATAGAGAAGAAAAATATTTTGCACTTTAAATTGATTGCTTTCAGGCTGGGAACTGAACAGAGATGTATAGGATTAGTTAGGCAGCACTATCATTTTACAGATGACTAGACTATATGTTAATTTCCCCAGGAAGAAAAATGAAATGCTTTCCTCTCCCCTTTTTGTCTTTTCTCCTCCTGCCCCACAGTGGGAGAAAAGGTGTGTGTGCATGTTTTAAGAAATTTGTTGCCTGTGAGTATAACAGAGGAGAAAGCAGAAGTGAGGAGAAAGAACTGTTTCAGCCAAAGGTCAGAATTGGAACAGCGCAAAATTACTATAAATTTTCCATTAATAAATTTAGACTGGATTGCTACAATCAACAAAACTACTTTTCAGATGGCTTAATAAGGGCAAACCAACTTGTCAGCTCTTGAAGCAGAGCTCAGTAAGCTGGCAAGATAAACTACGTAATGTGGTAACTGCAATGGGAGCCCTGCAGCAGTCCCTGTGGTTGGTGGCATCTGCAGAGGTCCCATTGGGAAGGACCTTTTGCCTGGCAGAGGACAGCCTGCAACATGATGTGACTGCTGGGCACAGATGGCCAAAGACCTTTCCCTGGGCACATGTGTGGTCCCAAGCTGTTGCTGCTGTCATTGCCACCACGAAGGGTGGTGCAGAGACCTGGTTTGTCTGAAAATGTCATTCATTTCCTTTTTCTGGACATAGTATGGGTCAGTTCAATTGCAAACACATCTGGGGCCAGTTGAGATGTCCAAGAATCTCCCACCCAAACAGTGTCATTGCAGTAAGTCTTCTGTGGATCTCGTGTCTTGTCTGCCAGACTCATGTCAAGGGCATTTTGCATAGCAAGTGCACCTACGTTTAGAAAACTAATTATGACTCCACATAGAGGTTTGTTTGAATAAATCTAGATATCTACAATGCAGACACCTGTATGAGCTAGTCAATATGTCCATTGACTACACTGTGACTAAATCAATTGAGATTTAGTCAGTGTAATTCACTGGTATCTATGGTGCAATTTATCTCATCCTGAAGCTCTAAAATCAGTCAAATGGTTCTCACCCTAGAAGTGCCAATTTCACTCCATTGCCTATAATGTGACCCTGATGTGAGGTGGTCTGATTTGACCCTTCATTTTTTCTGATGTTAAAAGTTAACTGGGCTCGAATTCTTTTCTGTTATACTGATCAAGTGCAAACCCTGGTGAAGTTCCTCAAATCCAAGAGTTTCTGGCTGGAAGAAGGAGAGGTAAAGTTTTAGTAACTTATGAACCAAAGTTTTGTCTGAATGATAGGATCAGCTTGACCAGCCACAGTTCAATGACTCACAGTGCCTCGCTTGGCTCAGGCCAAGTACCCAAGTGTGACAACCAAAACAGCTCCTGTGACTGCCCACTTCAATCACTATGGCTCAGGTGGCATTATCCAACTTGGAAACCAGAGGGAAAAAAATTATTTACTGAATTGTGCAGGTGCATTATTTTTTCTGTTACTAGTATTTGTGGTGTTTGCAATATTTAAACACTAATAATTTTTTCCCTCAGGTCATCAGTGCTTGCTTGCAGCCCAGGGCTGTTGCACATTTCCCCCCATATGACCAAAGACAGAATTAACTGATATAAGCAATTATAAAACTACAAGACTCATAATCGACCTCCTTTGGAGAGATTATATAAGATAAATGGATATGATGTCACTAAACTGCTTTCTGATTATCCTTTAAAATTACAAACACCGTTGCAGGTAACACTTGGGATGTTATGTAGGAATATAAACACAAAATTAATTGATGGCATATTGATTTTATACACTGACTCAATGCATTTATCTTAGCTCTACTTATTACTTATCATAACTCTGAGGATGGCAGCAGAATCAGCTTCTCGCTAATAGAAAACATTGTTCAGGTTTCTCTGAAGAGAGATACAAATTGTTTGGTAATAGTATTTTGCATAATCACCTGTTTAAATAATTACCAACATCCTCCTCCTGCTGATGTTCTATAATAAACCTGATGATTTCTGAAAACATTGTATAGCTTTCTCTGTGGTGCAGACTTGTCAAGGTTTTCTGGTCTAGCAGTCAACAAGGGGAAGAAATCGTGTTTAGCATGTGTAGGACTTTTTCCTCCAGTGCCAAAAGCTAAATGTTTTGCCAAACAGCTTGTGTAGTGTTTTTTGCACATATCCAGCTGTGTCACAGAGCATTTTGGTTGTTGTATCAAAAAGATCGCAAAACATTTTGTCTTTAGGATTAATTTAGCAATTAATCTTTTGAACTTTCTTTTTTTTTTATTTCAGATAGAGTAAATATGGTTACTTGATGCCACACTTTGAATTTATGATATTTATAAAGCTTTCTCCTGTTGGGGAATTGGGAAATAACCTCCTCAATAGGGTTGAAAGTATGCTTAAATAAAGCAGCAGTATGCAATGCAAAGCATGCTGTGATTTTATTCTGGAAACCAGTGAGTTTCTCCAGTGTTGCACTGAATGCTCATGGTAGACAAGGATGGTGGCATGCAAAAATGTCCAGAGATGTGCAGATTTCTTGCTGATTCACAAGGATGTGGATGAGGTGGGTTCCTTAGGTGCAGAGAGTCAAATATTTGCCCTTGAAACAATAAGACTGTCAGAATGTGAGAGGTCCTCAGTGAAAGCAATCTGGAAAGAGCTGGTCTTAGCCTAGAATGAGGGTTGAGATTTGTTTCATGCTTCATTCAGCCCAGAAGGAACCCCCCAGAAAAGAGGTATATGGGAATAACTTGAGAAGTTCCCAGCCTTCTGAGGACAGGAGATGTGCTCCTACTTCTGTTCTGAATTTATACCTGCCAAGCTATGCAATAACCAAACAACATATCTGGGTAAAAAATATCCTTCCCTCCTCTTTTTTTTTTAATTTTTTTAGGTTGGCTTAGTAGGCCCCATCAGCATTTGTGACACCACCACTGAGAAAGTGGTGTTTTATAGGAGGGTAATAGAAACCACCACTGCAATGTCATCACCTTGTGGCTTCAATAGCATCAAACCGTGGCTCCAGCACTGACATTTTGTGGTGGCAGTGGCACATCCCTTACTGACTCCGCTTGCTTGTGTTTCACTTTACTGGTACTTGCCCTTTAAATTGAACAAAGATGAGATGGCTTAATTATCTGTCTCAGTTTAGTGGAAGTGAGGTCATTATTTAACTGTTTAATATTTTCTGTGTCAGCATCATTATTTTTTCCAATAATGTCCTTATCTTCTCTTGTGCTTTCAAATTCCCAAGGAGATCACAGGCCCTTTGTTGAATCAAACTTTAAGTGTATGACATTAAAACTCACAGATACAGAACAGCCAGGATGAATGCTTAAATCTCAAGGGCTTCCAAATGTCAATGACAACACAGGAGTTGTGCACAGAACTGAAAATTCCCATGAAGGCTACCTGTCAACAAACACTGATTTTCACTTATTCCAGGCAGCTCACTTGAAATTCTTGTCCTCAGAAATTAATATTTTAAAAGTTAGACATTACTTCAGTTTCAAGGGGGGGGGGGTGTTACACCACTGAGTATAATTATCATTCCCAACCTGTTGTGAAACAGAGTACTTAATGCTAAAAGCAGCAGGGCTGCTGGTGTCTGGGGGGCTCCCTGTTAAAAGCACATCGGTCTGTACGCACTGGAGTTAATGCAGCCTGTTTTCCTCTAGATTATATCTTGTGGTTGGCTGCCTAGCGTCTAATGAAGTGTGTGTTCATGTTGCATGTTTTAGTACTTTACAAGCTCTCTTTGTCAGCCAATTTTCATGAAACATCTCTGAGACTCCTGCTCTTGTGTTGAAATTTGGTTTTATTATAGCAGGACCATCACGCAGTTTCTCTTGCACACACACACACATAAGCAAAAAGCTGCTTAATTTCTATAATCTTAGAAAAAGAGTTTAAGAAGCCTTGACTGCAAGTAGTTAAGCTAATTCTGAATTTACTTGTTGGGTTTGCTTGTGTATGAATCACTGTTACAGTGGCCAGCTTCTGTACTCACTGGTTGCTGCCTGAGTCCATGCCTTGACCTTCGAGTGACTTTCTTGCAGAAGGAAGTTGCCTTGGTATTGTTTGCATCAGGAACATGTTATGGACATGAATGCAATTGAAAAGGATGTACTGGTTTGAAGGGTTTTCTTTTGCCAAATGAATACTAGGGGGTAACACTTTGTGGTTTATAACCTAGCCTGGTAATTGCAGTGAAATTACGGCTCGTGGCAGAAACAGATAACGGTTGCGTCTGCGATGCGGAGTCAGAACATTTGAGTGAGGTTTTAATGAGGCAGAATACTGTTGCCCAACCGTAGATCCAATAGCTTGTCATCCAGTTGTGAGCAGAATAATTACCAGTGATATGGATTGGTTAAAAAGGTAACTCTTTTTTAAAAGGAGCTGCTGCCTGAAGCTCAGCCTTTGGGCTATCAAACCTCTTAGTGGGATGCAGGGGAAGGCAAGGAGGTGGCAGTCGGTGTGAGGCACAGAGGGCTGGGATGTAATGCCACTCAGCATTTATTAAAAAAGCACATTGGATAGAAGCAAGAGGAATGCCCAGTTGTAAGAAATGTTATAGGACTTATGACTCCCAACCTTATTAACTACAGAAAATATGAGGAGCTCAGTAACATCTTCACCCACAGTTGAGCACAGATTACAAAGCAGGGACAAAGGGAGCAAATTTGATCTAAAATGAATAAGAGAGGAAAGCCTTTAGAACAAGAATGACTATAGGAGCTTCAGAGCTGAAGAGGCTTTTGGGGAGATAGGAAGAAGAAGGAAGTCCTTTGTCCCTTTTTGCTCTTTGAGTTTGTGGAGGAGTGATTTAACTGACTGGCAGAATAGACAGGGTTGTAGAAGTTCACTGTCCTTGATGTGTTTAGAAGAATCAACATCATTTTTTACCTTCCCATTGAGCTACTTGGTTAGAGACTTACAGCTAAATGAGATAAGTTAAGACCAAATATGGGCTTTTTGAGGTTGGGAATGCAACTTTCTCCATTGCTGGATGGGACTGACTGGAGGGAGAAGACTGTCATTTGGAAAGAGGGCGGGTTCCCTTTCCTTTGGCAGCCTGGGTAAGCAGCAAGTGGGTAACTTTGGAGTACGTTCCTGATCTTACAACATGGATGGTGACTGCAACTAGACTTTTCAGTTTGTAGTGTATTTCCATGCACTAACAAAAGCAGTCATGGGGGTGTGATTCCACTTGTGGTTTGATGTCTGGAAGATGTGTAACCAATTTTCTCCACTCCAGAGCAGATAAAAGTTGGTGAAAAGACAGCAGTTGGTCTTGCTTATCTTTGATGTTCAGTTCAGTGCTCTGGAACAGCTGCCCTCCTGCCATTCCTGCTGTGGGAATTGTCTTCCTGTTCTGATCAGTCTTTCCCTTAGTAAATCTCATCTAACAACGTATTTTTCCTCTGCCCTCCAGTATATCTGTGGAAAGCATGGAGGTTAAATTGAGAAGATAAAGGAGTTAAAGCTTTGGGGTTTTTAGACATTTTTGTAGATAAATTATCAAATTTCTCAAGGCCACATTCACAATAGACATTGAGAAGACTCAAAAAGAATCATAGTATTATTATATCTTATGTATTTTTTGTATTGATATAATTTTACTTTATTAGCAGGTAAAGTTTATGGCTTTTTAGTAATTCTCTAGAAGGCAGAAATTCTCTTCTAATCTCAGCACAGCCATGTCATTTCCTTCTCTCTGTGTCTGGGAAGACCTTTGATGTAGCCCATTTAGGGAGGAAGAAAATGGTGCACCCCTGCACTCTCTGCTCTGGGGGCTTTCCTGCACCTGGGGATTACAGGGTCTCTTCTGATCTCTGTCTGTTTACTATTTTTACAACCATTTTTATACTCTTCTAGGGTATGTGCTGCAAACTGGAAAGCCCCAGAAAGAAGGATGTTAGAACTTCTTTTACATTACCTTGGGTGCTGGACTGTCCTACCTGAGACTGCTCAATGCATTTCAGTTCTGTTACTTCAGTAACTATTTTGCAGTTAAGGTTGAGTAGCAAAACTGAAATTCCACTCCTTCTCTCTCTCTCTGTGCTTGTGGGGCTGCAAAGCATATTTTAAGGCACATTTTTGTCCTCTGTCTTAAGAATACAGCTCTGACCTGGAGCAAATGGTCCCTGTAGCTCTATTAATGTTAAATGAGGCTTTTCATAAATCATGACTGAATTTCCTCTGTTACATTATGCCAGAGATTCTTTTCTAAGTGTTCAGTGAAATTAAAGTAGCAAACAAGGATTGATATTTAAATTGCATATCTACCTAAAAATATTTTACACACTCCATTAAAGAGTTGAAGACTATTAAAGCATAGTAATTCATATGAATGCCATTAAGTAGAAATGCAACATATTTTCAATGCTGAAAAATGTTTATCTGCCAGCCTAATTAAATATTAGAACAAACAGAAACAACTGAGATCTAATTTTTAAATGTTACTTGGTCATATTTGGAAAAGGGTAAATATACCTGCATCTGTCTGCTTTTCCAAACAAAAAGGTTGCCAGCTACAGGGGATCACTAGAAGATTTATATGTCTCTTTTTGTCTTTCATGTTCCTAAAACAAATAAAATTCATGCTGCACCTACAATGATGGAAGTAATTAGGGAAATGGTAATCAAGCAGAATTAAACACTCTGAAACTGTTTAGAAATGAATTACTTTAAATGACCATTTCAACTGCACAATAATTTTGGGGGGAGATTGGAAAATCTCATTGGGCACTGCAGATAGACAGATGGAGATTTCAGCCCTCACTGATGAAAATGGTCCTCCCACTGGTTGCTGGACTTGTACTCCTCATTCTGCAAGGCTTAATCTCTCTTTAAATCTTTACGCTTGAAGCCTCACCGTGTTCATACCACTTTGGGATTGATCCTCTGCACAGCCTTTTTCTCTCACTTCAAACACTGGGTTTAGAGGAATTGTTGTAACTGTCCAGCTCCTCTCCTTCTCTGTCCCACTCTGTGTGCAGATAGATGCTGATTCTCCTGTGAGGGGAAAGCAGCACACAGAAGAGTTATGGAGAATTTACAGGTTTTATTTTCTTGATCTCAATTGAAAATGTCTCCTAGGGGCAAGGCTGGTACCTGCAAGGGTGACTGAGCCAGAACCACTGGATTTAAGGGGAGAATGCAGTGCCTTGATTCTCCTTTGCTCTTTGCAGTCTTTTGCACACTCCTCAGTCAGTATGGAAGTACTTCACACCTGTTCAGTGTGGTGAAAATCACAGCAGAAGGTCCTGGAGAATCCCATCTTGGGGCCCTTTAGTATCTTCAGACTGCAAATAGGACAGGAGTTAGTCTTGGTTAAACCTCCTTGGGTCACTTTGGCTTGCACTTTGTCTGGTGCAAGACAAGGCTTAGCACTTAGGTGTGAGATGAATAGAGATCATCTGCAAAGTGTGGGTGTCTCTGTCCTCCCTGCTGTAACTCCCACTTTTTTAGGAACTTTTTTACTGAAGGAGAGCAATGTAGCCTCAGAAGAAAACCAGTTATTCCCAGTGGCAGCCAGCAAATGTGGTTTCAGTCCTGAGTGTTGGTGGTGTTTTCAGCTGGTTCAAGCTGACACACAGCTGAAGGTTTTAGCCTCTCCTTTCTTTGTGCTGCCCTTTTCCGAGAGCAGTGAAGAGCCTTCCCTGATAGAAAGTTGCTCAGAAAAACATGGCTGATTTTGGTAGCCCTTTCCTCACAATAGCTACAAATATAGCTAAGGAAAAGTGCTAACTGGCAATATTCAATTCCTCCTGGATCCACAAGACACACCTTGCAGCAGAGGCAGGGCTGCCCTGAACAGTGGCTGGTCCTGAGAGAGTACCTGTTGTCATCTGAGACACCTTGGCTCATTTAAACAACCTGCCTGAGGCTGCCAGATATTTAGCAAGCCAGAAACAGGACCTGATTGTTCCAGACAACAATCTCCATATATGAACAGGCTCTAATAAGGCATGTGGTAATACTTTTTGAGGAATGTTGTCTCCAAAATGGATTTTCATCCATATTCCAGAGTCCACAGACTGTGACAATGCACCTGCTCCCATGGTAGCATCCCTCCTGTGCAGTGGGGTTGTGTTTCTCTTTCAAAGAAGTAGAGTAATGTTTGAAAAAGTTCAGTGGCCTTATAATGAAATGTTTCAACTGGATGAAATCTCTCTGGCCCTCTGTTATTTTTGTACTCACCAACTTTCCCTATGAGCGAGTTTTTCCTCCCCTCATTCAGAGTCTTAACAAAAGCCATTAAAATTGCCACAAAGCTGTCTGTGAGCAATTCCTATGTGTGAAAGAAAACAGACAGGAGAATGTTAGAAGAATTGTTTAGTTTTGAAAAACTCTTTTCATTCTGTTGATCTTCTTGTCCTCTTCAATCATGTGAAACAGAAGTAAGCATTTAAATAATAAGACATTTGTGCAAAATTATTCTTTTTCTTGCCCTTGTTTTATATTACATGAGTCTATCCATTTTCCCTGCATAAACAAACAAGATTAATAATTCTTGGATGTTTGAGAATATCTCTGTCTCTTATCATCAAGCCCATTCAAATGATTAAAAGGAACAATAAGAACAGTATTTCATGTTGAATAAAATGTCTTTTATTTGGTCATTGATACATTGTGGTCCTTATGTACCAACACTAAGCGATTAAATTCTCATGAGTTAGATTAGCCTTTGAGGGCTAATCAGAAACCCAACAGAAGTACATTTGAAGGGGCACATATTTTAGGAACTGGCTGAAGGATGGATGTTAAGAGGTAGTTTTGAAAGCAGGCTGTTCATAGCATAAAATGGTTTGTGTCACCAGAAGTGAGTGTGAATCCATTTTCCCAACTCATGAAAAATGTTGAAGCTTCAAGGAGTTCTTTGCGTCAAACCCATGTGCATTGGAGACCTATCAAAACATTTGTGTTTGCTCATTTATTTTTCCTGAGAAATGAGGAAGGGAAGTCGAGGAACAGAGTAGACTTGGGAGAGCAAACACCTTGGTAGTCAAGTTCCTCTACTGCATGCCCTGTGGATGCTCTCCTTGTTAGGAGGGAAGGGACTCTTTCAACCATGTCTGATACCACTCTGAGTAACAACCATGCAAGAACACATATGGGAATAGCATGGTTTGTGTCTCCTTCCTCTACTCAGATATCGATTGGAGATTTTGATTTCTCATCTTCTTCAACAAAAATGAACTGGTCTTGAGGAAAAAAAAAAGAGCAAAGGCTCTTGTTGATTCATCAATTAACAAGGAATGTCTTGCTCAACATTTTCCGATCAATTAACTCTGCTGTTCAGCTCAGCACCTAACTTTTCTTCTCTGTGTCAGAAGTGATGGCCCTGCTGTGGTACAGAGGATAAAAGTAGTGCTTTGCTTCTTGAGATACAGCAAGAAGAGATCAAGAGGCAGGACTTTGTCAACTTGGGATGAGTCTTGAGCACTCACTTGGTGTCTCGAGAGAGCGACAGCACAAGGAGGCAGAGGACAGACACTTCAAGGCTTCCAGAGCTGGACTCAGTGAGCTCAGCTTGTGTCAGCATCATTCCTGCTTATGTGAAATACTCAGCTATGCAAACAGGAGGACAACCTCCCTGTCAGCATCAGGAGGAAAGGGAGATAAAGCAGAGTCCCTCTCCCTCCCCAAATCATCCCTTGGCTCCACAGCTTGTAGATTTGAGCCTTTATCCAGAGGGCAGAAGCTCTTGGCAACAAAGTGTCCTTTTCAGTCAGATCAGCTATGAGAGAAGGTACAAGTGAGTTGATACATGGCTGAGCAGTGAAATGCACTGAAGAGAACCACAGTGACCATTTGGGGAATGCACCATTAAACGGGCAAATTTCTACTGTTGCGAGAGCATTCAGAGGGTGGCCATCACCCTGGTTAGGCAGGCACAAAAACGTGGTGGTGTTTTTCTATTTCCAATTCCCTTTTTTCTTCCATCTTGCCCACTATGTTCAGTGCTTTAATGTTTCTGGAAATCTGAAGAACTCATCAGTGGGTGCTGTTGACCTGATAGAAACCAGTAGTGTCCCAATGGCATTCTACAGCTCAATCTCATACATTCAGAACTCAAAATATCTTTGTCCTCTGTTATATTCCTACTGAACTTTGTCTAAGTCACAAAGTTAACGTCTATCTCTTTCTTTCCTTTTTAATTATTTTCTCTTTCTCTTTTGGTTTATGTTTATGGGGAAAGATTTTATGTTGGGTTCATCTTCAGTTCAACTCTCATCAATAAATACTACACAAATCATAAATTTACCAAAGAAAACTTATTCTGTCAGCAAAAGCACTCACTCCAGCCAGACCTGCTTGGATAGGTGGATGAGGGGAATGTTACATGACTGACTTCAGAAGGGCTGATCCGGCAAGTGTCACGGCTGCTTGAATTTAAAATGTCAGACACTTGCTCCCTTTTTAGCTCCTGCTGGGCACCAAAGCCTGTTGAAAAACCCTAAAAGACAGCTGGAAAGGGGAGTATTATAGCAAATGTCACTGTGTTTTAATTGACTGGTCTGAACAAGGAAATCCACAAAATACTGAGAGGCCAAGTCCTTGCCCTCGGATAGTTGGCTTCGGGAGAACTTGCAGGTGCCTTCAAAGTGTACGTCATGCATCCCTGTTGTCTAAGAAGATAAGAGCCTAATGCAGCTGGTGAAGTTCGGCTTTGAGTTTGAAAGGTGTAGATCTGTGTTCAGCTCCACAGGTCACGGGTTCAAACCTTGCTAACGACTCTTGAAGGAGCAAATCTCACATGTCTATGTCAGAAATCAGCCCCAGAAATTTAACACCGGAGAGTTCTCAGTAATCTATTGAAAAGCAATGATATGAAGAAGGGAAGCTTTCTGCCTTTGAAAATGCAATCTCCACACACCACTGTACCTGAAAATGTGCTTTAACAGGGGTAGAAATGTCACATTGCCACCAACATGCATTGCACAGACCTGCTCACAGCAGACTGGGACCATTTGACAAAATTTAGCAATGGGTGGAGATTCTCAGTGTTCAATGCATTTGAGGACTTTGGTTGAGCTCGACTTGAGCCAACTCATCAGGCAGGGCTGATCTTACTTTCCTTAGACATCTGTCTCTTCACACTTGTTCATGAATTTCTCCTAAGGAAAGTAGAGAGTGTGGTGAGGTGACTTACTTTGCAGGGAGAAGACAGGAGAGCAAATACATATCTCAGCTGTGGAGATGTGCTATTAGGGAGCTAAAGCCATAGGCATAGGCAGATGGAACAGGTCAAAACATCTTGACTACCCTTTTGATCAAGGAACTATGGAAGCTTCTGGGAAAAAAAAATCCCCCAGGTATCATATGAGCTGATGCTGCAATGTTTTTTGTACTAAACAAAAATGTGGCCAATGTGCAGTGATTACTTACTGCTCTCATGCTAAGTTTTTGGTCAACATATTAAAAAAAAAGCACATTTGAGCTTTATTTCTAGTAATGATTTTGTGAAGGAGTTTCTAATATCTTACAGGGCACCAATGGCTGCTAGAGGATAAGAAACATCAGCATAGATGCACCTCCCCAGCACCTGGGGCACGTGATGTTCATTGGCAAAGACAGGCAATATGGGAAAGGGCAGCATCAGCCAAGGGAAGTTGGTAGCAGGTTGAAGGGCCTTAAGCAATTTAGTAAGAAGGTATGAGTACATATTCCTTGTGAGAGTGAGAGAAACCTACTCTGCTGTAAATCCCCTGGCACGATGCAGAAAGGAGTGCTGTACCTTCAAAGCCCTTTAAAGGATAAAAAAGATGCTCTTGTTCCCCTGAGGTTTACTTCAAACAAAGTTCCAGTTAGGGCTTGTGAAGAAGCCAGCCCCTTTTCTCCTTTGGAGCCCTGCTCCCACCTCTGTACACGCACTGTGCTGAGGAGAAAGCTCACACTCCCAGGTGTGCATCTGCTCCTGACAGCACTCAGGCCAGGGAGAGAATAGCTCAGCTTTCATGTGTGGGTGGAGGATTAAAAGAGAAACAGAACCTGAGGGGGTTGGTATATTTTTTGTGTTGTGAGAAGCATCAGCCAAGAAAAAGAAATGAAAGCAAAATCTACTTCTGTCCCCAGAGATCCAGCAGTCTAAAGATGCAAGGTAGGAGAGGAAAAGAAAGCCTGGAAAGGTAAAAGATTGGCCCAAGGTCACAGAGCCAGGGCAGAGTTAGCCGAGGAGTCAAAGATTTCCCATTTGCAGCCTATGGTTTGTCTATTTTTTTGGATGATCCTGACTTAAGATGTCATTTTCAAAGCTGAGTTAGCAACTGTAATTGCACTCCAGTCATCTTTATTGCATTCTTATAGTTTACTCAGACAGCCTCTTAGGCACAGCACTTTATGGGCCTCTGAAATGGCAGGTATTTGCTGTGAGGAGCTCAGTTTAGGCTGGCTTTGCACTGTGAGGTAATGGCTGACAATAAACTAAAGCAGACAGGTGGGAGGGCTGTAACATCGAATGTGCTGATATATCATAGAAAAGGCAATGAAATCCTACGTGGTTGGATCATCCTTCATCCGTAAAACAGGACAGTTCTCAGCAAGAGAGGATTACATTTAAATGCAGCTCTGCCTTCCTAAAGTTTTTTGGACATTGTCTCTTCTCTCTTGTCTGTGTTGTGATAACCACTGGACTGGGCTTCCCCTTTGATCTCAAGCTTAGTGTGGACAAGAAAAGAAAAAGGTTTTAATGATCTTCAAGGGTAAACAAAATATAGATCAAAACCTAATTTTTTACCTAGCATCAATCTTCAAAAATGGATGAGGTTGGATGTGGAAGTAAAGGTGTGCTGGCCAGTGAGAATGCATGTATAGAAAATACAGTGCTGAATATGGGAAATAGTGAACACAATGAGATTAGTGTGCTGCTCTTGGACAGACTGGAGTATCACTGTCTTGCAATACCAAAAGCCAGAAGGGTGAAATTGCATTCAGAGCAGCAATTCTATAAATGTATATGCTACAACTCTTGGGGAATAGTACTGCCACTGAAGGAAAAAAAAAAGGCAGAGAAAGTGATAGAGAAAATCAAACATTAATAATCTGATTGTAACTGTACAATATGTCTTTGAATCAGTGTGAAAACAAGGAACAATCAAAGACATGGAGGTGAGCAGAAAGCAGACTGAAAACCAATACAGGTTTATCAAAGGGACAACATGTTGTGCTGCTTGATACCTTTCTCTGAGAAAGAGATTATGTCCATGGGATATACCTTGTATAAATAATCAAAACCCATTTGAGGCAGTGTCATGTAGGAAACTGTAAGTAAAATCAGAAGACATGAGGACTAGTACAAAAACTGTACAGTGAGTAAGGAAATGACCGAAAAGGAGGCTTTAGTAGTTGACAGGAGCTATATCAGTCTCAGGGAAGTTACTGAAAATCTCTTTCAATGATCCTTGCAAGATCACTAAGTGGACAAATGAAGGAGAAATGGTAAGGAAAGATAAATGTCTTCCTTCACAAGGTGACTATGAGCCACAGATGTGGCATGGCTATGAAAAGGCAAATACCCCAGTAGGCTGCACTGGTACAAGCACATGTGGTACAGGGAGGTAAGTAATGACACTGCTGTGTAAGGCACTGGTCAGGCATCAGGAATTGTAGCATTTTTCTATATAACATGTAAATTAAAAATTCTGCCCATCTACATTTAAGTAAGATGAATCACAAACCAATAGAGGCAGGAAAGTAGAGTGGATAGGAGCAAGGGAGTGTCTTTTATGAAAAGAGAGATGAGGATTATAAATTTTCCAGCCTAGTAAAAGAAGGATAAGCATGTGTGGCAACTGTCAGCAAATCTGTGAGGACGAGCAAATGCACAGGATGGGTATTTAGCACCAGAGAAGGGAAGATTAATGAGGTGAAAGAACAGACACATATAGACTAGCTAGGGATATCCTTTAGTTAGAAATGTCTAACCATCAGAGGAGTGAGGCTCTAGAACAGATTCTGGATAGTGTCAGGATACAAAACTAAATTATTTCGAAGATAGCATGCAATTTGGCTGCCTGCAACAGCAGGGTCAAAACACAATGATCTGGGAAATCCCTTCTTGCCTTGCACTCCTCTACCTTAAGGAGGAATGGGTGATGTCATGGATGCATGTAGGAAACTAATTCCCACATGAATTGTTATTCACTGTCCTCAGCTGAGGATGTTTTTTTGGCTCTTGTGGCAGTGTTTGAACACTAGCTGACTGGGTTTTGGATTGTGATACTTTTTGGAGTAATCTACACACCTTTCTCCCCAGCCCTGAAAGCATGTCATCCATCAGGGAGTACATCCCTGAGCATCCTACCTTCCAAGGATATGTCCAAAAGAGCTGTGTGTCACTGGGAGAAGACAATGAATTCTGGAGGCATAAAGGCAGGTATGCAGTTGCAAGAGATGCTCTGGTTTATGTACCTGCTGTGGGGAGGAGGCAGTGTGCTAAGTAGAGAAAACAAACTGCAGGTCAAACACTGCTTTTATGATTACTAAAAACCCTCACACTCTATCAATTCTAACATCTCTGGTCTTTAATCCAATAGCTGAGGCTTACAGACAACTTGCTACCATAACTCACTAAATTTTCATGACTCCCTGGATGAGAAACCCAGCCCTGGTGATTAGAATTCAATAGATCTCCATCTCTTTACACAATGATTGGGTCTGTCCATGCAGTCATGCTGGTGGACTTTGGCTTAGACTATGTGTTAATTTAGGTACAACATTTATGTCTGCAGTTCAATGAAGTTATCAGTTATCTAAATAATGTAATATGAAAGGGAAATACAATTTCATTAGGAGATCTACAGGGATAATTTAGTGCTCCAAATAGCCCCTTGGCAGATCTGTAAATTAAAGGTTACTCTCTTCCTCAATTTAATAACAAAGCTCTCCTTGGTGCATCCATCTTCATAAAAAATAAAAATAAAAACAATTCAAAATCTAATTTATCATCTGCCCACATAGTACTGGGATATTTATAAACAAGGAATATCTGAATTATTTCAGCCTTCAGTAAATCTATAAATATCACTTAGAGAAGTAGACACAGACTTTTCCTTCTGTGAACTGGAATCAGTGGACTACCATTCAAATCTTCCACAAACACCCCCTAGCAGCTGGGCTTCAGGTGTCTCCCTACATAGGGAGCTACTAAAGATGATCAAAGACAGGGTCACAATTTTTATTTACATTAGTTGTATGCAGTGTTTCAGAATGTATTTACAGACATATCTCAAAATTTTCCTAACTAAAAAAGATCATTTTGTGGAAACAGGTCTGTTCCTTCTGTGACATGCAGAGAAGAGCTGCCAGGTCTGTCTGAAACCCACATCAGCTACCTTGGATCTTAATTAGGATCTTTGGATGGTCCCATAGCTGGAAAAACAGGGAGGGTTTAATTTTGTAAAGCAATGATACTAAGGGTACAGAGACTGAATAGGACAAGCCTTATTTCCAGTGATCCTCTTAAATTGTGCTACCAGTAGTGGCACAACCTTCATTTGGAAGGATGTGAGCATATCTTTGTGCTTCTCTGGTGACAGCACTTGAGAGCAACACTTGAGAAACAGAAGGCAGCAGCTGCTGGAAGGGAGCAATTGTTTCTTATCATGCCATTGAACACTTGTAAACTTTCTCCTTGTTTTGAGTTGCTGACCTGAGAAGTTTGTACAAACAGGAGTCATAGAATCATAGAATGGTTTGGGTTGGAAAAGACCTTAAAGGTCATCTAGTTCCACCTGCACAGGCCATGGATAAGGACACCTTCCACTAAACCAGGTTGCTCAAAGCACCATCCCACCTGGCCTTGGACAGTTCCAGGGATGGGACATCCACAGCTTCTCCAGGCAACCTGTTCCAACACCTCACCACTCTCACAGTAAAGAACTTCTTTCTAATTTCTAATCTAAATCTCACCTCTTGTAGTTTAAAACTGCTGTCCCTTGTCTTATCACTATCCGCCCACACAAAAAGTTCCTCTCCCTCTTTTTTTCAGTCATTTGTATAAAAGCCTTAGAAGACATAGAAATTTTGAAACATGTATCTAAATTTCTTTCAGCAAAGATGTGAAAATGTACCAAGAAAAAAGACAGAACTGCTTTGCCGTTGATAGTCATTGCCCAAGGAAAACAAGATAACTTCTGGAATAAAGAATTGTGTTCATTGACATCTAAGCTTCTACACCACAAATTTTTGCCAGCCAATGTGATAAGGCTGATTTCCTCTTGAATTTGGTGTCCAGGCAAAAAGCTTGTGTTCACAGCAGTTACACTGCCATTCTAGTGATAGAGGTTACTTGAAGATGATTGAACTGCTGGAGGATAAGAACTGAGACCCAGGTTCTTAAAAGACGTCACTCAACTTGTCCTCAGGGTCTTACTGACGACAATATCAATTTGTCCTCTTTCTATGTCCGAGCAAAAAAACTTTGAGTAGCAGCTTATATACCCCAGACAACATGCATCTCCTGATCAGTTATCAGGGCTTTGCATTGTGTCCCTTCCCATCATACCTGTGACTTCCCATATCTCTGAAAATCACTTGCTGCAGTGGCCCTCTCTAGTGTGCTGAGTGAAGGTATTTGATTTGTGCTGGTTTCTTGCCTCCTTTCTGGCTCAGCTGCAGGGGACTGCAAGCAAGCCATGACAACAAAGAATTATTTTTGTATCCTGAGCTTAGAGCATCTTTAAAATTACCCAACTCACTCTTAGAGTCTGAATAGAAGGTCACAGAGATCTCCATCTCAACTACATGTTTGTTCTTCTTACAAGATAACCAATGTGCTTAAATAATAATTTGTGATTTTGATTCGTAAGACTTTTGTCTACCATAAAAAGATAAATAATATTTTGTATTACTTAATTTCCTCTAATATGAGTTGTTGTGATGTAATTGCATTTATATGATTTAATTCATCATTGATAGAAAAAGGAATAATTTGCTCTTAGTTCAGAAGAGTACTCCAGTACTATGTGGTATAGTACAATAATATACCCCTAAAACTAAACCCCTAAAACCTAATTAGGTATTGCTTTCTTGATATCTTTTTTTTTTTTTTTTTTTTTTTTTTTTTGTAGGGGGAGGTTTGTTTGGTTTGTGTTGGTGTGATTTTTTTTTTTGCATTTGGAACATGTTTTTGTGTATTAGGCACAGGATATTTTATTTTTAACCACCTTAGCTTGAAAATTGGGATTGGTTAGAATGCCTCAAAACACACTTATTTAAAGACACTTTAATTTTTACTATCCTAAATTAATAACATGCTAATTTCTTATGGGACAGAGCTCTCTGCATTCAGGAAAATGAGGATGGAAACACAGTGCTGCTTTCTGCCTGTGGCATCTCCTTTCCTCCCTGGAATGTAAACTCCTCTGGGTCACTATCAAATAACATTTCTGCAGTCTTTTGGTTCTCTGCTTAAAACTGAGTTTCAGGCCAGATCCCAAGAAACACCAAACATTTAAAATTCCTGTTGAAAAGGACATGCATGGTGAGAGTCTTAACACCTACTCAGGTTGGGTACTTTGATTCTGCTACAAAAGAAGGAAGCTGTGAGCTTCAGTTCCCACAGAGTTATTCAGTGTTTATCTCCAAAGGGGTATGACATTTGAAGCGTAGTAACGAGCATCTATCCTCCTAAGCAGACAAAGCTAAATGCAAATTTCATGGCAATGAAAATACAGAATTTCCATTTCATGCTTGGTAGAAGAGGCAGGTTTTGTATGACCTGATCCAATTTCAGAGTCTTCCTGAACTGATAGATCTGACCTGATCCAAACTAGCTGCTGCTGCCCTTAAGCACCTGCAGTCCTTGTTGTCTTCTTGTTTCTGTATTTCTTTCCTGAAATCTGATCTTCTACCCCTCCCTGTCCCCTAGCACTGACTCTATTTCAGTGCTTTGTGAAGTTCCCTCTTCTCTCCTATGGGGGTGTATTTAGAAACCCACACTACTAATATAAACTGTCTTTGGCCACTTCAACCTCTCCAATCCTCATGTCTCCCTATCTACACCATTAACACCTCCTTTGACCACCCCATGTCAAAGCACTTCCCATAGGGGACAGTCCTGCTAGCTGGATAGTAGGTTGTAGGAAAGATAGCAGCCATTTAAGCTGATTGATATTTGTTTTTTGTGGCACCACTTCCCTGTGTTCAGTACAAGCTGAACACCTGAGTGTGGCACCAAGCAGGACCAGTTTCACTTGGGAGCCACCAGCAGCTTCCCATGCTGATGCAGCTGTTATGTGCCACCATCAGAGCTGACCTGTGCAGAGGTAGGGAAAGGTGGTGATTTTGCCTCTTTCATTTTGGGGACTATTTTTTTTCCCCTAGAAAAATATGTCATCTTTCCCTTTTTCCTTTCCCTTTTACCTTTTCCTTTGCCTTTTTCCTTTTCTTTCCCTTTCCTTTTCTTTTCCTTTCCTTTTCCTTTCCCTTTCCCTTTCTGCCAGCAGGTACTCAAATATCACATCTGTTGTCAGGAGCAGGTCCCAAATGACATAGGGGAGCTACCCAAGGGCACATAGAAAGCCCGTGGTAGAGCAGGAAATCAACTCTCCACCACAAAGCCAAATGGTCATTTTCAAAGACCAAAACAATGACATTTTTTCTCATTCTTTTAACTCATAGCACAGGCAAAAATGCCAGGTCCCACGACTGTTGCTGAGGGGAGTAGAAGTGACTCTTTGCTGAGTTCATGCATCGATGTTCTTAGAACAGAGATAAAGCTTGGGGCTGTCACACAGGGATGCAAGTGACCCTCCAAATCTGCAACTGTAGAGCTTTGGGGCTCCTTCATTCCCTAACATGAACATAGCCTGCTACTCTTCATAGAGCCACTGTATAGAGCATCAAGAGCTTACTGTCAAGGATGTGCACCAAAATGGGGGAGTGAAGCTTTCCCAGCCCCTGATTACCAAGCAAAATATGGCAATTCTAATCTCAGTTTTTCCACATTTTCAGGAAAGGTTGTGGTGTGGAAACCTCCTCTAAGGCTGCACCCTACTCTCCCTATCATGGGCTAGTGATAAGGGAGAGCAGAGAAAGGGTCTCTTCTGCCCAGAGTGGCTCATGTAGAGCAGCATGAAACCCTCCCCACATTCTTCTAAACCTCTGTTTTCCCTTCAGCCAGGCCTTTAATCAAATACCTCCCTGAGCAGCCGTGTGTGCAGTCTGGTCCTCTCACTGCAGTGCATCTGTTCCCACTAAGTGTGTGGAGCTTGCATGAGTCTTGCTAACTATTCCTCTCAATAAATTATTGATAAAGCTTCTCCTTGACAGATTGCAAAGTCGAGGAGCCTTGGGCAATTCTGCTCCTCCCCCAAAATGTTCTTACACTTGTATTTATCTGAAGAACATATGCCTGCTGTTCCTGATGACTGTGCAGCTTTTTTAATTGTTGTCTTCTTCAGGAACACAAATTCTTTGGCTTCCTGCAGACAGGAAAACCACTTTCCCTTCCTCTGTGCTCAACTTTTCATAGTGCTTTCAGATTCAACAGGGAAATACTGTACTGGGAATGTGACCAGACTGTTGACTGATGGATTATGAAGTTTTAGCTTTAGACTGACAGTTGACTTTGGTACAAATGCTCAACAAAGAAGCAAGTTAACACAAACCCACTATTTTACAATTGTAGGTGACTTGTGCTGAACTCTGCTCTATGATCTTGTTGTTAAGGATTGAAAGCAGTACTATCTCTGAGAGGTCATTAAGGAAAGTCCTGCTGGACAATGTGGATTAGCAGAAAGCAATGAAATGACTGGAAAATATTTACACTCTTTGGTTCTAATGCTGTTTTCCTCCTGTTTGTGCACATTGGCCGTGTACATCCTCAGTTGTTCACTCTCAGATCTGTATACAACCTTCTAGCAAACCTCAGAAATGATCCATTGGCTGTGGCAAGTTTGGGAGTTGGGATTATGAGGTTTTATTCAGGAATCCATCCTCACGCATTACAGAACCCTCACTGAACACGTGCTTGACTCAGTCAACCCATCTAAACCAGCAAATTATGTCCAATGCATTTTAAGTCCTAAAAGCACTATGTATAACTAACAAATGTGTGCAGAATGTGTGGCAATTCTCAAAGGGGAGGCAAATGCCAGCAAGATCGACATTGTTACTGGTTTTATTATTATGCCTGGTTCCCACTGGGAAAACACAGTTTTTCACTGGGTTTGGGGCAGTATTTCATAAGTAGTGTTTCCGGTGTTTCACTAGAAGCAGACAGAGTAGCCTTCAAATGGCAACGTAGAATATATTTTACTGTTGGTAAAACCACATGCAGCCATTGCTGCCCCAGCCACAACTAAGTTTGTGCTGGGTCCAGTGTACTCTTTGCAGTGCTTGAGCCAAACAGGAGGGCTCAGGGCAGGCAGGTCTTCCGGGGCCGTGCCCATGCACAGGTCAGGTCATGTTTACAGGGCTTTACTGATGGTTGGAACTTGGACTGCAGCCTTTAGAAAGTGAGGTAACCATCAAGCTTCATTTTCTTCCCAGTTTCCCTCAAGTCACCTTTCCAAAACTCTGCATCCACTTACTGTGCCAAAAATATTTTTAAATATTCCCTTTCAAGTCAGCAAAATCTCCTGCTATTTCCATATTTAACCTCACCATTATTTTTATCTGCTCTGTTTTTCTCTTCTAGAGTCAGGTGGAACTTTTTCTGTTCTCTTTGAAAGCTGCAGATTCTCTGCTGCCAGTCTGCTTATGTGTTGGCTCTAAACACTGGCTTCATGGAGAGGGGGCCTTCAATTTCCCAAAGGAAGAGGATGTAGAAAGGAGGAAGGATGGTAAAAAGCAGCTAGAGGTTGGAAGATGGTCAACACTTACCAGCTCTGTTTCAGTGAGTGGTTACATATGTTCCTTTTGGAAGCATTCAGAGCTGTCACTGTCAGTCTCTGCATGGTAAGAGCTTGCACCTTTAGGGTTTTCATTTTTAAATTTGGCATTATTTTTATCTCCATAAGTCATCAGATACCATACCCCAATGGCCATTGTTTCCTTGCACCAGAGAAAAATACAAGCTGGTTTTCCTTCAGTACCTTTGTCGCCATATGCCAATCCCTGTTTCAGAATAAGAAGTAGTATCATAAAGTTGATGTAAAACTGTTGTTTTATCCCTCTATTTTTCACTTTTACCAATACAGGATTTCAAGGAAAACACACATGTACTAAAATCCCCATTTTTTCTGCTTCTTCTGTCTGACCTCGTAGTCTGGCTCAATTCTTGATTTGTGGGTAAAACTTAAGGGTACAATCTATTTTGTTTTCACATTTTGTTTTTACATATCTCTTTTTCTGTCTGAGATCCAAATTTAAAACCCAGCATGAGCAGACAGGAAAAGCATTGACTGCTAGCTAGAATTGATGTTTCTAATACAACTCCATCAAAGCTACATCCAGTTCACAGTCCTTAATTCTAAATTGCAAACATTTTCTATGCATTTGGGAAAGATGGTTAATATTGAAAAGAAACTACCTGGAGTGCCTCCTGGTGAGGTAATCCCTCCATTCAGCTCTTAAAGTGACATGATTTTTAAAGTCTTCCATCAGGATTAGGAGTTTTTAATGGTCTCGCACTCTAGTTGGGATGTCTTTATACAACTTTTTTTGCATTACCAGTGAATGCTTTTTAAGTCACTACTGAAATGATCATGTGAAGGACACTGACAGAAGTGGCACTGCAGATGCCCCCTGACCTGTTAGAGGTATTGCAGAGCACTGTTTCTGGGTCCTGATCTTGGGAACAAGGGCCTTTTTCTGAAGCTGATATTGTAAGATCAATCTGAATTAAATCCCACAGGCTGAGCATCTCAAAATAGGATATTTTTTTGCTTATTGAATGGGTTTTGGAAAAGAGTTTCCAAACTTTCTGGACCACAGGAAGGTGTACCTCACCCAATTGTGCTGCCCAAAGGCAGCAGGGATGTGGTGACCAGCTGTGTCAAGGACTTCTGGGACCCCAAAAACCATAACTGGGGGATCACTGTGATTGAGCCTTTATGGGCATGTGCTGAGCAAACTGAACACAAGCAAACATTGACTGACAGTCAAGGTCAAGATTTTGCAACCTGAAACACAGGCACTTCATTCCAAGGACTTTTTCAAAACTGTGAGAGTGATTTCACAGCCAGTTTTGTGCCTCAATATCCTCAGTTTTGGCATGTCAGTCTGTGGGATAGGATGGAAGACAAGGGCCATCAGTGACCCATGCTGGCGCCACACACACCACAGGGCAGCACTGTGGGGCGATGCCAGCTGTGGTCTGGCAGCTGTAAAGCTGCTCAGGCTGTGGTCCAGCTGACCTATCTTGCATTCCCACAGGATGTATTAACTCAGATGCAAACAGATCTACACCATTTCTATATCTGGTACTACCTTTTTCAAGCTCGGGGCTTGAGGGGTCACTTGGTTGACAGTATTTTAGGAACTTCTGAGGATGATGCCCTTGAAGCTCATGCTCCTGTCTGGTAGGTATGGAGTGTTATTTTGCAAGGATGACAAAAAGGATTTCTAGGAAATTCTTAATTCAAACAAGAACAGTGCCCCTGTGTGCTTCATTTCCACACTGAACTCTGGAACAACTAGTTACGAAAAAATTTGAGTTTGTGGGACATAGATAAAGATGTCACTGGGAAAGAGGAGAGTTGACCTGAAAAGCCCCAATATAAAAAGAAAATCTCTTACCTCTTGTATACATTAGAAGGGCATAAGCAAGGTGGAAAGATCAGGTTTTGCATTTTCTAAAGGACTGATTATACTGCAAAGCCATATCTAATACCTGCACGACAAATCCACCCAGAGGAAATCATGTTGTTTTGGTGGTGTAATGGTACACCAGAATTTCTTGTTACCAGAGTTATGACAATTATAGAGTCATAGAATGGTTTGGGTTGTCTAGGCCAAAAGGGACCTTTAAAGATCATCTAATTCCAACCCCCCTGCCATGGTCAGAGACACTTTCCACTAGAGCAGGTTGCTTAAAGCCCCATCTAGCCTGGCCTTGAACAATTCCAGGGATCAGGCATCCACAGCCTCTCTGGGCAACCTGTGCCAGTGTCTCACCACTCTCATTGTATGACCATACAGGAGTCTCTGAATCTGTCTGCCCACATCTCTCAACAACACAACTGGGCACAGGCATCTGTGATATAGACTTGAGCTCATCCATCCAGTCTACTCCCACCTCTGCTTCTTGTGCCTGCAAACTCACAGAGGCAATGAAACCTACAGCTAAAGGAGGGGTTGGCTGGGAACCTTTTCACTGATCATGTAGCTTTCAAAGGTGTCTGGATGACTATGTTACTCCTGAAGGGTGACTAAGACAGTTTTGGACATGAATAAAGGACAGAGGAGTGGCTCTTTCTGGGTCATCAAGTCCAGACACCTTTCACCTTTGCAAACATTTTAAATCCTGCTCATAGTCTGACAAACTCTGTTTTGAGATCATCTAGATTGTCTTTCCTCCATTACTAGAAAGCAATTTAAAATCCTCACTCTTGTAACAGAAAATACCATATGATCTCAGCCCAAATTTCCTTGTTCCAGCACTTCTTTTAAGAGTCCTCCCTCTGTGATTTATACCCAACCCATCATTTCATTCCACATTATACAGAATGATCATCTCTGTTCCGTTTGTTAAACCAAGCAAGTTAAACGTAAGATAAATGACTTTAAGTTGAGAGGATATCAGAGTTGTTGTTTCACAGAATTGCAGAGCAAATCTTAAGCACTTCTTCCAAACCATCCTTATTGTTCTAGAGCACAGGGGTCTGGAGTTCTACAGTGAAGTATTAAAGACAGGGATTTGTTTATTCCTGTGAGAAAATGCCTGTCCTGCTGTATCATTACTGGAAATATCACATCTGAAAAGTCCCTGACTCACAGTGATTATTTTCATGCTGAATTCTCTCTTCCCTGCAGCCATGCTATTTTTCTTGTGGGACTATTCCCAATTCAGCAAGCTTTTTTTAGTTCTTGCTATTGGGGTTGGATTTTATATGTTGGTTTTTTTCCAGTATTGTGGGTTAGGAATTTTTCAGTGCCCTAGGTGTAAGATCTGTGGACTTGGCTTTTACCTGAGATATGACTGTACTCTTCTACATGTGCTCCATTATTCTCATTGCCTGGACTTTACAAGCAATCCTGCATCTTCCTCCCTATGAAAACAAGAAACATACTGTTTATTTCATATTTTGTCTAGGACTTTAGTCCCCTCCTAGTCCATACTGGCCCTGTATCTTTTCTTCTTTATCCTTTTAATAGGCACCTTTCATGAGATATAACTCAGTTTGACTGTTGGGGTTTCTCATCCTGTTGAGAGCATCAACAGACTGAATATTTTACTAATGCTTCTGAAAGGATGGTCCCAATTTGCTTTTCTTGTTCAGGCTGGATTTTAGGAGCCTAAAAGTGAGTAAATGAGAACACTCTACTTGTAAACAGGACTTAATTGGAAATGTAATAATTTAGAGATAACATCACAGTGCTCTCCTGGTATGGGATCATCACCATCACTTTCATGCTAATTGATCCTACTTAATTCCCATGACACACAGACTGCAGCTTCTGTCAGACCCCCAGAGCCCACCATGAATAGGTCACTGTATTTGACACATGCATTTTATTTAACATCCCTCACAAGTGACTGTCCCTTGATTTCCCATTTCCCTGACTCCACCTTATGTGATATGCACAGCTCGTCCCTTCAGTGGGTGGGCAGCATCCAGCCCAGGAGGAGTGCACCTTTGCCACTGTGCTCTTACATGTTGCCATAGTGAAAAAAGAAAAAAAGGTGGTGCTTTGATCCAGTTTAATAATCATGTGTCTCAATTTTATAAGCATTAAAACCATCCAAAGTATTTTCATGTAGGTCTAGCTGACACCTTTTACTTTTTTTTTTTTTGGTGAATAATGAAAAGAAGTAGGGTGAAATTAAATACCTCTAAAATGTTTTGTCAGTTTTCCCCCTATGTTCTAACCCTGCTTTGCATTGACTGACAAATAAGATGCATATGAAATTAAAATCACCAATGAATAACACATTTCTCCAGGAGAGCGTGTAAAACCAGGAAGATTGTCTTTCCCATTTATGAATTTAAAGCATGAATAATTTAGCAACATACTGGCACACTAAATATTTATTTGTGGTGCTGCTCCGAGCAGCAAAGATTTAAAAAGGCACAGAAAACAAACTTTACTTTGACCATGAAGATTTACAAGCTGACTTAAGAGGTTTAGAAACAGGTACCTCAGTCGCAACAGGATTTATGCTACTAAATCCCCTGGTTTCATCTGGAAATGTCCTCTAATATCCTCTGTGGTTCCTAGGTACTACATTGGTTTCTCTTGAAGTGCCTTCTACTTCTGGCACTTTTTGAACACAATATGTGCTAATACTCTGGAATCAGCACTTCAGCTGCATTGGTTTTAATTATAAATACGCTTCATGCAATTAAAAATTAAATCCTCCATTCTTGACTAGCTTTTCTGAAGTTGGGCTAACAATCAGAGAACTTGTTTTGATGTGTGCAAAGGAAATCATGATCAGCCCCCTCTGGAATCAACCTCTGGAGGGAAGATGAGAGTGGAAAAAGAGGATAGCAGAGCCTATTTGCTGTAAATAGAGAGGAAGGAATCGGGTGATGCTTTTGCCACCATCCAGTTTCCAAAGATGAAAAGAAAACAACACCTAAAATCCCTCAGGCAACTCAGTGTCTCCATTTCAGATGTCACCACTTGAGATGGTTCTTGGGGTTCTACACCTCTGAGTTACTTTTCTGTGTCAGTTTACAGCAGTGCAGAAGGGACAGGATGGAATGGACAAAATGTTCAGACATAGCCCCACTTTTAAGTGCTTGACTTTGTAGTTCAGGCACCAGGATTTTAAGAAGGAGCTGACTGCATGTATTTTTAGCTAGAGACAAACAGTACAGGTAAAGCTGTAAAGAGCTGTATATTAAATAGGGAAGCACAAGATGCCAGAGCTATAACTGAGCATCCCAGTGTTTGCTTTCTGAGTCATATTGGGAGTATCTTCTCAAGAAGCTTTCTTCATATTTTTCATTTTTGCAGCTCCTTTTTTTTTAACAACCTGATCATATTGCTTTCCTCTGCAAAGTGGTGAGATATCATCACATTTTCAAGCTAGTAAATGAGCTGCAATGCTGCATTTAAAAGTACTTACTGCCAAATCTGCCATGCAAAAGAGGTACCTCATGGGCCTAATAGTCTGTCCAGAGCAGAATCTGTAAAACTCAGGCTTCAAATGCAGACAGTTCCCAGGAGAGGTGCAAAAAATGTAAAAGGTCAATGAGATGGCTTTCAGAAAGAAGAGTCTTAGCTAAAGGTTAGAGTGTGTGTGCAGAAGACGTTGCCTGGAATTCGTGGCCTGTGTTAAAACAGATGGTTGCAGCCAGACTAGATAATAACAATGGTCCACTGAGGTGGTATAAACCGTAAGTGGTATGAAGATAGGAATGTGTATTTATGTTAAACTTGTAAAAACTACTTGAAACCATCACTAGGATCACAAAATCAGGTACACAGAGTCTAGGGAAAGTCAGAATTAAGGGAAGACTGCTAATTTATACACAGCCACTATGATTGCCTTTTAATATGGTAATTAATTATGTACAACTCTTTGTGAAGTGAGGGTCCAGGAGGAAAAAGAACTTTTTCTGGCCTCTCCTGACCATGCCAGCCTGAGACCTGTGTTATAGAGCTACTGGGAACACCTCTCTTTGGGTCTGGGAACCCTGGGAGCAAAGACCTGGGCACAGGGCTCCTCTCTCACAGTGAGGTACAGATAAGAACCCCACCACTGTCAGAAGGACCTGACTTAGACTTTCTTCTTGAATTAGTATTCCATCTGGTAATACCCTGAATTTCAACCCTGCAGTGCCCCAGTCCATAAGTGGACTAGACCTCAATCCTCAGGTCCCAGCTGGAAAACAGAGGCAGGAGCATTTCCCTATTATACAGGAGTGCTGTGAGGGCAGAGAAGTCCATTACTGACAGATTGAAACTTGCTCAGAAAGCAACAGATAAATAAATGGAAAATGTCTCACACACGCCTGTCAGTTCCTTCACTGACCTTCTCCAGAGCAAAGGCTGGTAATTAGAGCCCTGTACACTAAATTAAATGGAGACTTTGCCCAACAAAGAGTAAGTTAATTCATTTTTACTTGTACTTTATAAGATTTGAACCGAACTCATTTGTGTCCAAAGGACAATGCCTTATCCCACTGTTGTAAGTGTTTTCTAGTCTCATGGTCTTGGTTTAACTACAACTAAAACTACTTCACTCCGAAGCTTGTACCATTCACTGGCTGAATGTGTAAAAGCAGATTTTTTTTCCCCACTTTGCCTTGTGGTAGGTGGCTGCATATCTGCAATTAAAATCATGGCCTCTGTTTACTATTCCGAGTATAATTTTTTTTTCCTGTTTGAATTCCTGCTTTATTCTTGACATGATTTCAGGCTCTTTAATTATTCGACACAATGAATATTTTCATCTTCACTTCATAACTGGGTATATTTTAATTTCTTTTCCCCTTCCAGTAAATGCAAATGATCATTTAGAACAAGCAGAGAGCTCGAGAGAGTGCTCATCTTTCACCTTTCATTTGAAGGTGAAAACAAGAGTCTTCCCTGACTAGTGGCACAGGTTAATGCCAGCAAAGTTCACAGAAGGACAGTTTTCTATTCCTGACCTCTGAACCCTCGTTACTTCTTGTGCAGTCATCTCTTCAGTTGGATGAGCTAAAGGCACTTTCCTCAGCACATCACTGCATTAGCTGGATGTTTTTTATGGATTTCCTTGGCAAGGGATAGCATGGCACACATCAGTGTGGGAAGATGGTTGTGGTCTGTGTGCTGTCACACACAGTAGTGGTTTGTGCAGCCAGGCTTGTGACAGTTCTGAAGGAGGAGTGGTATTATGACAACTACCACTGGGGAGAGGAAATGTTGTCCACCTCCATCGTGAGCAGCACACTGGTCTCCCTAGGACTCACCTCTTCCCACTCCCAGTTGTGACATTCCTCTGTCCCCTTCCCATGGCAGCAAGAGTCTGGCACAAATAATCTCTGTGTGAGTGGGGTAGAAAACGCATCTGACTCTGTCTTCCCCCTCCATCTGCTCAACCTGGCACTGTCTTTTGCACCATAGACATTGCTGAAAGGTCCAGCCCCAAGCTGCTGGAGGTTTTACTTATTTATCTGTGTTTCCCAAAATTCGGGTCTCACAGGCAGGCTCAGAAATGACCCTTACGGGGTAGGGTGTTCTATTTTGTCAAACTCTGCATCTGGCTCTGGAATACCTACTCAGTAACAAAGGAAAATTAGGATACTTATTACCTAAGTATACATTTAGAAGGCAGGCTCAGTGATGCAGTGCATCTTGTGAAAAATCATTCCCTTTGAGAAAGACTCACCTTGCTGCATTTTGGGTGTATCAACCTTTCTTAAGAGCAACTGGGATTTTGTGGAATGGATGACTGCAAACATAAAGAAAATTAGTATATATAGTGTTGAGTGAAGATCCTGCCAAAGTGAGTTCAAAATTGAACTTAAACAACAGGAAATCAACTCCTGAGAAAAGGATAAATATATACAGCTAAATAAATAAAAGGATAAATGTATAGAGTTAAACCAATATATAGAGTTACTCCTGCCTATACAGGTAAATGTATTTTTGCCTTATTTTACTTATTTACATTAAAAAAAGTATTGCAAATGGTTTATCTACATCACAGTGATAACACTTTTTTTTTCTGTGGAGGAAGAGAATTGGTGAATATGCAGCTTTTTATGGCTTTCTGGGAATCAAAGATGAGGAGAATGATCCAAACTTTTTAGTGAAAGATGAACCAGTGACAAAGATGTAAGAGAAACCCACAACCCACAAGTGCCTTTCATCAAATACTGCCCAATCGATACAATGCTAAACAAAATTTAGAAGACTAGGGTAAAAATAACACATTCAAGATCACTTTGGAAATTGACCTAAAAATAAAGATTAGCTTTTGTCTTGGGATTAAATGGCTTAATCCTTCATTTTTCATCCTTTTTTTTTAAATTACAAGTGGTTTGTTTGTTTTTAGTTGTAGGTTGTTTGTGGTCCTCTGTGGGAGTGACATGTTAAAAAACTTGAGTGTTAACAGCAGGAGACTGCAGAGGGATGAAGAGAAAATGCAAGCTGCTTGTATCTTTGTGGAGGTAGTTCCCAGCCCTGCAGCCCTTCCCAACCTACCTACAGCAAGCCTTGCTCAAGGCAATAGGATCATCATGCTTTTGGAAGGAGCTGGAGACTTTAGCCTTGTGGATATGACACGTTTCACATATTTTGTGAAAGTTATAACTTTCTGGAAGTGTCCAAAAATCTAAAATAAATCTGGCAATTTCGTCACCAGCCAAAGCAGTTGCTGGGAACAAGGGAGTGGATGAAGCTGGCTCACTACTCCCTCTTCCATGTACATGAAGGTTGTCTCCTGCTGGATTACCTCATCAGAAGGAATTAGAGCAGCGAAAGCCCACTGGTTCTGGCACTTTTCAGTCACTCCTGTTTTGTTACATCCCCAAATGGATGCATTAGTTAAATCTGATTCTCTTCCACTCCTATAAATAGATCTTGAGAGTTGCAATGGATTGGCATGCTTTAAAGAGAGCAGAATTTGATCCTTCCTATGTGCCTTACTACCTTTCTACGGGTAAATGCTAAAGAAAGTCAGCTCTTCTCAAAAGATTCATGTCCTTCCAACCCACATCCACTAATTGATTTCTTTCTATAAATTGTTGTAATGTTTGAGATAGTTTTACTATTTTCTGAGGTTTCTGATTCACTGCTTTATTTGAAGTGGCACTTTCTATTTTGAGGCACTCTGATTCAAGCACTTCTAAACTTATATTTAAAAGGTTATTTTGATCATCATTGCCTTCATGGATGTCTTAATGCCAAGAAGATGTTGCATAAGGTTGGCTTTTTGCTGCTGCTTTCATTGTCTGAACCATGTTCAAACATTCCTACTCGATTAATGTTTCAGAAGTTCAAAGTATCCAAACGGCCTCATGTTCCCTGCAGTTTCTGGAAGAAAAATTATCTTTGTTTACATGCAGAGGTGGGGAGAGGCCCTCAGCAGCTTCTGGCTTCTGCCTTTAGAATGGCGATGAAGGTCCTTGTCTGGAAATACAGACAAGTGTTCCGTGTGAGCAGTGGAATTTAATGGGCCAGTTGGAGGGAGAAATGCCATCTCTCTGATGAAAAGTAGGCAATGGCTAAGCTGAGGACAGACACTGAAGAAGATGGAAAGACAGTGAAGAGGCTTGTGTCTGATGGGGAGAAAAATACATGGAGCCAAGAGAAAAAAGCTAGTGTGGAAAATATATTATCAAGATCATGTGGGGACTATGACTGGGCAGAATGACATTTGCCAAGGCCAGAGCAAAGGGTGTTAGAAGGACCATGCGAGGAGAGGCAGATATCTGTCGCTCCCCTTAAAAGTTCCTTGGTTCTGTTTGATTTTTTTTCAGTGGTGTTACAACTAAATGCTTCTTGCTGTTAAACTCCTCCTCTGATAATAAATTAGAACAGTTGTGATATGATCATAAAACATGATATTACTGATGAGAAAAAGAAGAGGTGAATTGTTATTAGAACGGCATTAGGGTGGTGACTAAGGTTTCTCAGCATTAGTGATGTTTAAGGCACTGTGTGAATTGTGTGCTGCACAGTTAGTGTGTCCACAGAGTGAAAGGAAGACATATGAGTTACAATTTCCTGCAAGGAAATTGAGTGGTAAGGTCTATCCTGAACTCCCAGGAGGAATCATTGAGAGAAATAACTTGATTTCTCAAATTCATAGCATCATACTTTTGGAAGAGACCTCCAGATGTCAGACAGTACAGTCACTGCCCAAGGCAGGACCACCTTTAGCTGTGACATTCCTGTCAAACTTGTTCTTGAAGATGTCTAGTGCTAAACATTCATACACTCCCCAGACAACCCATTCTCTTGCTTATAAAGCATTTAGAAATCTTTTTACCTGATTTACAGTCTGTTGGTTATTAGTAAAATACTTCAATCTCCTGTTTTGAAAGTCACTTTGTAGACTTGATGAGATGACTTCTTGGCTGCAAGGCACAACTGTAACTCCTGTTGCAATGCAGTGTAGCTCTGCTGGTTTACTGGCCAGAGTTTAGCAGATGTACCCATGGTGGACTGCAATACCCGCATCTGGCATCATGCTGTAACACATGTTGTTATACCGAAATTTGGAAACAGTAGCAACATCTGTCCCTTAGCTCTCATACAAACATCTGATTTTTTTTTTTTCTGGGAAAGACAAAGCTAGAGGTTGGACTCCTGCTTTTTTAAGCTAGAGGTTGGGCTTCTGCTTTTTTAATCCAGAAAATAGGAAACCAAATGAGGTTTTACTTGGGCTGCTGTTGGGTATCCTGAACCTGCTGCACTCCTCAAATGGTCACAGAGCCAAAGTCTGGAAGAAAACTCTGCAATTTGAGTCACCTAAACAGTGAGAATAGTTGTTTCAAATTTTTGTGGTGTATCCTTGTGAGATTAGAGTTGATCCAGTTCGCGTGCTTCTTTCTTTTTATTGCACAAACATTACTGTAACATTTCTGAAGTCTTTCATAATTCTGCTATTTATGCAGAAACAATGCATTAATTTCAATAGATTCAATATATCCAGTTGCCCCAAAACAGCATTCCCAACATAGAAGAAAGTTGGAGAATTAATCCTTTTTGATTTGTTCAGGTATATGAAGAAATTACTTGTGTGCTTCAGGAAAAAAAAACAACCCAGGGGATAAATATTGGGCTGAGGTTTTCACTTAAGATGTCAGCTCCTTGCATCAAGAACTCTGATTAACTGCTTCTCTCTACAGCATCTCATGCAGTGTGGCATTGCTGCAGATGTATTCTCCTGACTATCATATTAATAATATCTAATGGGAACAATGAAACTGCCTTTGTATCCCTCCTCCATGATCCAGTGCAGGCACACAAAAGGCAAAGTGCCAGCACTATATACACATTTAATAGACAGTTAACTGTTTGTAGCCATTAAAAAGTCTTTCTAAAGCATGAAGAACTTGGTGCATGTTTCAAACACAACTGGTCTTCACAGTTGTGGAGAACATCTGGTCCCTTACACACTTGCCTTGAAAATCTGAGATCAGCGGAAAAGCTGAAACAGCAAGAACTCCAGTGATTCCACTTTGGGTGAATTTTGAGTCAAGAAATGATACAGTGACCCAAGATAACAGGCTAAGACACTTGTGACACTTGTAATAACAGGCTAAGACACTTGTGAACTTGTGAGGTGTGGAGCTATCTGAATCCGGTTGAATGGAGCTGTGTGTCTTGTGCTGTCTTTAGGCATCTGACTTCTGTGTGTTGTCTGTGGCTGAAACAGAATTCCTCTTTCAAATGGCCACTGAGCACTACCAGGATATTTCAGAAGTCTATTGAGACAGTTCATCCTGGAAAATGGGATTTCACAGCTAGTAAAACATTAGACACGGTGATAAAAAGGCTTAATATGTGTTGTTTGTTTTGCTGGCAACAGTGATTTTTTTTTTTATTGCACTTTTGAAGCTGAGCAGAATGAATTCTCTACAGGATTCTCCGAGCAACCTGGTTTGGATTTTCATCTGGAAGATTATTGTTTCCTTGCAGACAATAACAAAAAGACCCACAAAAATAACTGCTTCTCTGGGTTTTTGACAATAGCAAACACAAACCCCAGACACTCCAGTCTTAGAGCTTGTCTGAAATACACACCCCAGGAAAACAGCCTCTTTAGGAAAAAAGTGGTGCCTTGGTCTCTCTTTGTGTTGGCCTGTAAAACTGTCAGATAAAGAATGTAGTTTAATAGTTGGCTTAAGATAGACTAAGCTTCACTGCTTTCTGCCTCAGCAGCCTGTCATGCCCCAAAAGGAGAGCCAAAGGACCTTGATGCAGCCAAATAAATAAGGCTCCATGCAGAGTGACTCCCATGGATCACACAGCCCAGGGTATGGGAAGGGATGGGACCAGCACTTTCCACAGTGATCTCAAACTACATAACTCTGTTTTCAGGTTTGCAGGCAATTAAACCAGGATTGCTGAAGCCCAGGGCATGAATATAAACTGTAGCTGTTGGTGATTTACATTAATTCTGGGGCTGTGAGGGCAGTTCAGGGGTAGCTCTAAGCTCAGTTTGGATATCTCTGAGGAGAGAGGCACAGAGCCTAAACATCAGCCATCCTTAAATGGACTGTGAAATGCGAGTCAGGGCCTTGATTTAGCTCTTTGTTATGGTGAAGAGGTTCGAAGTCATGCATTACATTTTACCTCGGAGCTCTCAGCAGTGAAGGCAACAGGTTGGTAGCAGCAAAAGCCAAGCGCAGGGCAGGGAGATTAGAATGTGTGCCTCAAGTTTAAAAGGAAACATTTTGCTTGCCTGCACAGTGTCAGTTATCTTCTGTGATGCTTCCTATGTTTTTCAGTGTCTTGCTATTTTCCCTGAAAATAGGAGTCCAAAACTAAGAAGAGTTTTATGCACTGAAACTGTCAGTGCCATGTCTGTGTGGAGGCAGGACTGGGGCAGTGGAAGTGACCGCAGGTAGAAGGGGCTCTCAGGAGCTGCATATCACCCCTGTTTTAATGTCTAACGTTTGGGATCAAATTGATGTCATCTGAAATGGGGCAAACCAAAACCAAAAAACAGCAAATGAGGAATAGAGTGGCCAGAGAAGCAAAACTGGGCTCACAACCTGCTTCTTTAAAAGCATCCCTGGACAGGCAGGCACCCTTTGTGAAGCTCTAAGAGCTTCCCAAAACCAAGAAGGTAGCAAACCTCTTCAGAGTCACCATGAACCAAAAATACCAGAGAAAAGAGAGATCTCTTGATCAAGGGCATCAAAGGCAGAAGGCATGTCTGAAGGAATGGGAACAGATGTGCGACCGCAATCCATCACCAGCAAGATGTCATGAGCTGTGGCTCTTGGAAATGTGATTGTCTGAGAGCAAACTGAAGTCTCACCTATCCAGTGTATTTCAGGAAATAACAAGAGGCTCTGGAATTGCAAAGGATTTAGTCTTTTAATCTTAAACATATTTTAACCTTTGTGTTTAATAGCCGTCAGTAGACTTGCCACCCGTTAATATGGCTTATGACTAATTTGTTTTTAATCCATTTATTATTCTGGCTTGCGTGATATATCACAGCAATGAGTTACACAATTGAAGTGTGGTGTGCTGTTTGGCAGGCTGCTTATTCTTGTGGCCTTTTTGTCATACTGTGAGAAACAGTCAGGAGCTCACTCTCTAAATGCAATAAGCCTTCCTTTTACCTGCACCTCAGGGCAAAGAGAACTTGTATAGGGTAGGAATCATGGGTCAGTTGGGATCTTTCACCTATATTTTCGATTCCTTTGAGATTTTTCCTATCCTTCACTGCCCTTTCATTTTTTTTGCTGCTATGCACTGCCCTCCGAATACAATAATCATATTTCATTTATGATTTTAATGGGCTTCAATACATTTCAGTACTTCAGACTTTCTTTTAGAGTTTTGGTTTTTGTTCTCTTGTTGTTAATTAGCACTTCCAGCCATAGAGGCTGAATTCAGGCAGATCATCCTTTCTTAACTTCTGCTCTTTGCAAGCAGTTCCAGCTGGCTCAGTGCATGGTCCCTGAAAAGTCCCAAAGCCACACATAGTTTTTAGTGGACATGAAAAAATGGGGATGATTTCACTGTTTAGCTGCTTGTAACTTATCAGCTTCAGATGATGTGTCAGTATATAACTCTGTCACTCCATTTATCTTTCCAGTTACTGCATATAGAGGTTTCTTTTTGTGCCACCCCTGCAGAAGATCTTTACCTCTGCAGAACACGTCTTTCTCTGGCATCTCAATCTTTAAACCAAAGCAAATCAGTAGATTCTTGAGTCTCATGAGAAACATGCCAGCAATATGCAATGATGGGACAGGGTGGAATGGCTTTAAACTGGAAGAGGAGAGATGTAAGTTCAAGCACTATTCCGATGAAGGTGTCAGTTATGAACACAACAGACTGTACCTCTTCTCTGAATGATGGAAAATTCTTAGCTGTGAAGTGTGGAAACTGAACTAGGTTAACATTTTTATGAAGAAGTCTTGGCTTAGTATCTCTTGAAGTCAATAGAAGTTTAATGCCTAATTTTTTTTAGTTGTTACTGTGTAACTATGGAAATCTGAAATTAGTAATTCACCCAAATAGTCAATGTTCTCTAGTCTTGCAGCCTTTTCAGTCCTAGTATCAAATAGGAGTAAAAAATACTTTCCAACAGAAGTTTAGTCTTCATGAAAATAATGATGATGAAATTGAATGTACTTAGAACACCACTTTGCAAAAATGCTTGAAGTTATTGCAGAGAAAATTAGTTTAGCCTGTCCCACCAGTATATTAATTACAGTATGATAGTTCTGATGTGTCTGTCCCTCCAAATGTTTAGCAATGGAAAGGTTTGGACACATGAATGCATTAACAGAGAGTACCAAGACACTCCATGTCAGCTGCACCATGATTGTTTCCCAGGTATGTGCAGCCCTCTTAGGGAACCTGGCAGGAAATGTGATGGACTTGGTGCTAACACACTTAATGAAAAAGGGACTTTTTAACTTACTTTCACTGGGAACTAAAAGCATGAACACAGGCCAGTTGCTGTAAAGTAACTGGTGTTGATTTGTTAGACTATGAAAATTATTCATATTTCTATATCAGTGCTTTTAAAACTGGTTTCTGAAATCAGGGTCCCCTCTTTCTAAGAGCAACAGTACTCCACAGTATAAATTAATGCACATCTCCATTTTATGAATAAATAGATTTTTTCCTTAATGACCAAAAGAAATCTCATTTTGTCCCTATTGCCTACCTGAAATTTCAGAAGGGGAATTGTTACTCTTTGCCTTGAAGCGTTTATGGGTCTGTTCTGTGTCTGGCTTTATAGCTACCATGTCAAATGTATTTGGTGATTGCTATTTGGATCCTCATCTGTAAAAGCTTCTCAGGTAACTCATCTGCGTGGTTTCCTGAAAAACAGTTTAGTGAAACATTTGGGGCTGGTTGCCAAAGTCGTTAAAAACCAGCAGTCTCTGTAGTGGACATAATTTCAGAAAGTTGATAACAAAAGTGTGAAAATGTCTGGGAAGATTTTAACTAAATTAGACACATAGAGCTGCCAGGTGCTGAGATGCCAATTTCTTGCCAGCATCAAGGGGATATCAGAGCAGATGCTTTACACCCAGAGTGGAGGAAGGACTGTGCATCCACCTCATGTCCGTCCTTCCTGGTTGGGGAATGGACCATTGGCGGGGAAAAGGAGAAGGCAGCAGTATTGTGATAGCTCATGCTGTCCAAACCCTTTTAGAAGGAGGTGTCTCAGGGGAAATGGTTGCAGTAAATGGGGTTTGTTCTGGGAATGGCAGGCAGTTAATCAGGTCTCTGCTTACTAAATGTGTTCACTGTGATTTCCAATAGAGAAGAGAAGGCTTTTAGTACTGCTCTGTGCAAAGTGCTTGTTTCTGCTGCAGAATAAGGGAAGCAGGCACCAAAGGAAGAAGTTTGTTCCTCTTTCTTCCCTCTGTGTTACATCTGCACTCTGTTTTCTCAAAACTCCTTTTCTACTAATGAGCTTTTTGCTACCTTTCACCATGCCCAGCCTGATAGCCCTTTGGTTTACTTTTCAGCATAATGTAAGCCTTAAATGTGAAAACCTCTAAGTACTAAAATGTCACAAACCAGATGCTAGATCTAACTGCTCTGCCTATGCTTTGTGTTGCTCTTTCCTCAGTATCCTGAGGCTGAAGTGTTTACATTAAGGTCATAATATCTGCTCTGTTTGAATGTAGGCATCAAATTAATTAGCAACATCTTCAAATGTGATTAAGGACTTAGATCACAAAGTCTTGATGCAAAGAACATATAGAAAATCCATGTCTTCTCTCTTTTTCTCTCTTCCTAGTATTACAGTGAAAGGAACAAGGAAAACGCAAGGCAGATATGCTGAAAAGTGATGAGACTAAGAACGTGTTGGAACTTTTCCCTTTGGAGATACGAATTTAGAGCATGGAAGGGGTTGAACCTCCCTGACCTGCTCAAAGACACTCAGAAGCATTTCCTTGTCTGCTTGCAATAGGCATCCTTTGAAAATATTGCCCCAGTTAGAGTTTCTGAGCACCAAGAGTTTCTGAACATTGAGCTCAGTGGAAATGAAGACAAAACATCCCACAGCTTAGTGCCTACAAGGAGACAAACTGCCAAGCAAATCCTATTGCCAGATGCTGCCTACTTAGCTTTTTACCAGCCATCACCTGCTTTTATACACTCAGTGATTAATGTAGGCCATCCCCAATCCTCAGGCAGAAGTTGTTGCAACTAGATTAATATTAAATGCTTTTGCCTTATTAAAATAATAATTTTGCTTTTGCATAATTAATATCTTTAAGGGATTATCTATAGTTTTTTTTCTCTTCGTATGACAGCCCTAAGAGCTCAGCAGTTATTGATCACCAAAAATCCTAATGGAACCACAAGAGCATGCTATGATGTGCCTCTGCATTGCTAATGAATGCACTTCAAGAAAATGAGATTAGCTTCAGCTTTATGTAGCTCATACAGAAGCTTTGAAAATATATGAAATAAGAGTCCTCCTGGTAATTTTGACATTTTTAGAGATAAGAGTCTTATGATGACCTGAGGTAGCATCTTAATTTTTTTTTTTTTTTTAAAGCTGCAAATGTAAACCTGTGACTCTCTTCTGAGTGAGCACACATTTGTTGTGTTCTGCAGCAAGGAGAGATCAGCAAGAGATAAAGGACCATGATACCATCACAGCCCCAGGCGATGGGACAATGGAAATAACAACAAATAATGATCAAACATTTGTGTGAGGAATCAGCCATGGAACAGTCTGCCTTGTCTGCTCAGTTTCTTCCTTTGGGAAATAAAGCACTGTCCACTTCAAAAGTAGATTTTTACTCAGAAAAGTAACACACTGTTCTGCTTCTGGGCAGAGGGGGAAGATTGGAAATAGTGGCTGGACATTTACCGGCAGAAAAGGAAAGAGAGAAAGGGGAGTTTTGCAACTAGACTTTCTAAGTCCCTGTGGGAGAACTTCTGGAGTGGTAGGTACTCAAAAGGAGACTTTAATTACATTTCCTATTTGACTGTGATGAGATCAAGCTCAACTACTCTGCAGACAGTATGGGAGGCCAAGGAAGCAAAGTTTGTCTCTAGGTGGTGCAAGGAGACTTCCTGGTATTAAATCCTTTGACAACTGAACCAACCCCCTGATGACCCAGATTGTGATATTGAAGTTGGATAAACATTTCTGACCATAAAGGCCGAGTTCTGACCCCTAGTGTGATGGCAGTTCATAATCCACTTGATACTGTACATGATCTCAGAGCCTGTGTTAAGAGCTTGCACTGTCCATGCACATTTTCTTCAACCATCATCAACTTAAGTCTTTATATTTTGCACTACCACATCTCTAGGGTGCTACAAGGCCAAAAAATTGTTAATGATTATTAGGTCTTTGGACACTGTAGTAATAAAGCCATATTAATCTCCAGAAAGTGTCAGTAATTGAATGGGGTGATGCAGCATGAATTGGAAGATAGTTTATTTTTAGGTAAGATGTTTTTATCCATTTTAGCAACGTTTCACACTTGTTCTCTGAACCCTGAAACTCTAACAAGGACCATTTTAGAAATTAAAAATGTATGGCATAAGGGTATTTGATGCTACCATTAAGGCACTTCACTGCTGTATTCCTGGATCATCAGGGAAGGAGGAGGAGGGGTGTCCTTCAAATTAGCACGAGCTGCACATTGTAGAGATGCATGGAGGGAGCCTGAGTGCATTTTACTCAGGGAAAACGAGATAGTGGTGGCCAGCAAGGATTGCCTTACATAACAGAAATGGCAAACAGCCTTTGGGTGTGCAGTCATGGGGGAGAGAAGCCTCTGGAAATGACATGTCAAAACACTTAGTCTATTTTGCCACTGGATTCCAGTTATTCAGAGAACCCGTTGGCAGTGGAGACATGCCACCACATAAATTTAATTTGCTTTACATGTTTATCCATTCTTTGACTTACCTTTTCATTTGCATCAGTTTGGCTATGTCCTGATACTGTACAACCTCTAACTGCCTGAGCAGACAGTTCTTCTCCAACTTCTGTGTCATGCAGGAGGAACACTGTTGGAAAAGGTAAGGGCTGGGCTAATAATACACTGCTGCTGTGTAGGTGTGCTCAGCACTTGCTTTAAATTCCTGCTGGCTAAGGGGTTCAAAGCCAGCTGGGTGAAACTAGGCTGTTAACTCTTCCTAAATGTAAATGATCTGACTTGTGAGAAATGATGGACATCCATGGAAACTCCCTCGGGATACATTTGGGGAATTCTCATAAAAAACCCTGCAGTACTAATTCTCATATCCTCCTGGTGGTTAAGCCTGAGGGACTGACTAATGCCAAAGGACTGAGCTCTGGGCCCTCTCTGTTGGGTACAATGTTTAACAAAGGTGAGCTGAAACACAGGGCAAGAGGAGTTTGAGACTAAATTCATGCCCTGAATCACCAGCAGAACTGGAAAGAAAACACAGTTGTAATAACTGCGTTTCTTGCTCTAACTCTCCTTCTGGTAAAGCTTGGTTGATTATGGGTTGTTGGTGCTCCTTAATGCCATTATTTTACTCTCTCTACTTCTCCAAAAACTGCCACATTCATTCTTAACTTGGTTGTCTAAGGGAAGAGAGGTCAGAGATCCAGTGTAAGACAAGGTAAATAACCTTTATTTGTCTACAGGGGCTGGAGCACCTTCTGGAGGAATGTGCAGCTCTGAGCCCATGTCTCAGCTGATGGCAATGGACCAGCTTCTCTCAGAGTTTTGTAAATATTCCTCCAGACTGCATCCTTGAAAATTGAGTACTTGTTACTGTTAATATCGTGTTTTGGTATCAGAGACATTCCCAAAACTGGGTTTTGACTGAAACTCTCCTAAAGGTTTGGCCATTTCCAAGAACATCTTTAGGTGAAAGGAGGTTAAGTTTCTCATGTTAATTCTCTAGTCAAGATAAAAACAGTCTGCTGTAGACTTCAGTAGGAAAATTCTGTTTTCTAGAAGATAAAAAAATAGTTATGTTGTAAGAACTGACTTACATCCATGTTTAAGTGAGGGATAGCTCACTATGGTATTTCCCAAAGACCATCTCTTCCAAGCTCAGTTGCCTTATGATGTTGCATCCAAAGCTCCTTAAAGACTCACAGTGATATCACCTGGTGTGCATATTTTCACCCTGTACTTGGGCTGGCTTGACTCCACAAGAAACTCTTCTCATGTTTTAATTTGGCCCTGGGATCTGAAGCTGAAACAGCTTCGGTGTTTCCCTCTGCGATGGCAGGACACAGAAGCTGCATTTGCTATGAAACTTCTGATATGGTACTTCTTAGGTTAGACACTGAATCATAGAATGGTTTGAGTTGACAGGGATCTTAAAAATCATCTAGTTCCAACATCCTGCCATGGGCAGGGACACCTCCCACTAGGCCAGGTTGCTCAAACTGCTATCTAACCTGGTCTTGAACATGTCCAGGTATGGGGCATCCACAGCTTCTCTGGGCAACCTGTACCAGTGCCTCACCACCCTCACAGTGAAGGATTTCTTCCTAACTCTGAGTTTAAAGCCATTGTCCCTTGTTCTAGCCCTTGTAAAAAAGTCCCATGAAGCACTAAATGATGAAAAGGTAGGAAGGGTTGCACTGTGACTGTAGAGCTGTTAGCACTGCTGTGACAAGCAGGTCACACTTAGTTAAGCAACCTGTTCATTTTCACTCTGCCTGAACAAGAGGTCAAGAGAAGTTCAGTGTAATTAACAGTAGAGAGATACATGTGTTTATTTAAAGGGCTATAAACCTGGCGAAAAAAAATAATTTTCCTACCAGAGAGGGAGCTATTAGAATCAGCTTTCGTTAGGAATGTTTCTGCAATAAAGTGTTGTGACTCCATAAAAGAGTATAAAACTGTCTGAATAAAACCCAAGGAGCAGATTTGTAATGCTCAGGAGCCACAGGGGACAGGAACATCAAGCATTGTTCATAGCTCCCTTAACTAGAGCTCATGTGGGAATGTGCATTCCTGCAAACGTTCCACTACGGTCCAGTGGCTCAAATGGAAATTCAGGAGTCCCAGTGGGGAGCTACCCCTCCTGCAATGTTTGTGTGAGAAATGCTGGAGCACCTTTATAGCCCATATAATGCATCTTGGCACGCTGTTCTTCATTTTGTTCTGGCCACAGCTGTAACCTGCGGTAAAATTGTTAATAACTGTAATGCCATGACTGATAATGGTCCTTAGCATGGGTTTTCCAAGATGCAAATGCATATTTTGTGGGGTGTGGCTGTCCACTGCTATGGGCTGTTCCTTCCCCTCTTCTCTCCCTGATGGGAGGGGAAGGAGGAGGGTCAGAGCTACAAAGCTCAGAGCAGCTGAGCTGGGCCCTGAAAGAGGTGTAAGGGATGCATAAAGCCTCAGGGCATGTGGGGGTGCTGTCAGTGCTTCCCCTCTGGATCTGTGGAGTAGGGCAGCAAGAATAGTAGAAAGGACAGCACAGGATGGTGACACCAAAACTATTCTAATAGTACAATTCCAGCAGTAGTACAGCTGTGCTTGGCTAGCTTGGGGCTTATATTTTAATGCAGAGCCAAAATAAATGTTTGAACAAAGGTGGTGGTGGTTTTGAGGGATACTCTTCAACACCTCTCATGTTCTTGAGCTCTCTCCAAATGCCACTGCTTACAGGTGAGCACAACTCTGTTATTCTTGTTGGGTGTTGGAATAAAGATCTTATTTTTAAACTGTTTCCCTTCCCTCCCAAACACTACCAGTCATCTCCAAAAGTAGCTTTCCTGCTTTAAAGCACCAGAAATCAAAAATAGTAATTAAAAGATGGTCAACTAAAATGGTGATTGGAGCAATGTGTTGAAATTGCCAGAAGCTTCTCCTATGTCTGACAGAGCCAATGCCAGATGGCTCCAAGATGGATTGAGAGTCAAGTTGAGCTCAAGAAGAAGGGAGGGGTGGAGACATAGTGGTAATTATTTGTAAAAAGTTATTGGTAATAAGTTTTTACCAATCAAATCAGAGTAGGCTAATGAGAAATAAAAACTAAAGCCACCCCTGTAGTCCTTCCACTGCCAAAACCTTTCCATGCAAAACTAACACAATAATTATATTTCAAACATAACACAGGTTGAAAAATGATCTGCAATTAGATAAGGTGGACATTAACTCCTATCCATGGACCAAATGCCCTTTCTAGTTAAAGATTTGTCCTGCTCTTGGTCTTTTGAAAGCTCTTCCCACACATTTTGGTCCTGTAAAAATAATAATTTTAACCATCCCAATCAAATGTCAGCCAAACTGCAGGAAGTAAAATTTTTATCTGAGAAAGTACTTTTAAAACTGTAGATTTTGGCTCACCGTCAAGGAACATTTTCTATTTCACATCATTATATGAGCTTTTGGATTTGTTAGGAGAGTACAGATTCTGAAATAAAACCCCTCCTCTCTAGAAGCTTAGATTTCACACACTGTGCCTTACCATTACTGCTTAGTGGGATAAATTTCTTGTTAAAGTTTACACAGCATTTTATAAACCTTATAAGATATTTTCTATGTCCCTTAATCTTAGGAAAAATGGCAAATCATATAGTTCAGGGAATATAGGAACCTTGCCATCTGAAAACAGACCCACACCCCACCTTGTTTGGTATCCTGCCTCTGACACCAACACGTAGGAAATGTTTCAGAGGGAAGCCGAAGAGCTTGGCAGGAGACAGGTGGAATTACTTTCCTATCCTGGTTTCTAATCACAGGAGGCAGGCTTATGTCCTTTTAAGTGAGGTTTTAAAATCCTCGGTCATGAAGCTCTCTCAGGATGGAAGAGCTGGATGGCAAGGAAAGGTCAAAGTTATGAAGCTCACAAGAGTCTAGAGGGGAGCAGGCCCCCATGGGAAGCTGCTGGGGAGGCAGGTGGGGTGCAGACTATTTTACCAATGACACTTCAGTAAAACTTCTAGCCCTGAAGATATTGGGGATAACAGTATGCACAGGTTCAACTGCTACTCCCTGGGAACAATTTGTTCAAAATACAATACTGTTAAACCCTGTTCAGTGGGGCTTGAGGCCATGACCACCCCTTACCACAAGTATGTGCCTGCATTCTGTCAGCTATGATGGCACAACAGCATCTCGACCTCCCCTTTGTTCACTGAATCATAGAATGGTTTTGTTTGGAAGGGATCTTAAAGATCGTCTAGTTCCAAACCCCCCTGCCACAGGCAGGGACATCTTCCACTAAACCAGGTTGCTCAAAGCCCCATCCAACCTGGCCTTGAACACTTCCAGGGATGGGGCATCCACAGCTTCTCTGAGCAACCTGTTCCTGTGTCCCACCTGCTGTTCTCACTGCATGGTAGATGTTGAGGAATTTGAGGCACCCTCTGCTTTAGAGGGGAGCTGCCCCTCAGACATATGAGCACTCTGCAGGCAGGGAGGTGGAGAGAACTTGCCATGTGCAGGTGCAAGGAGTGCATGGTGCTGCTGGGCTTGGTGTCAGCCATGCTGGGTACAGGAGGGAAACAGGATGATTTTTTTTTTTAAGGTTACACATTTTTGGTTGGGATTGATCCACGGCCACCAGAGTAAGAGCTGTCAGAATACAAAAGATGTTAAAAGGCTAAAGAGAGTCCTGCAGGAGAGCCCTAAGATGGTCAGAGCCAGAAGCATGAAGACTAAGTCTCCAAGAGGCCAAGCACTGAAGCTGGAGCTCAGAGTGGTTGCAGACTCTTCATCCTTGGAGACATTAAAAACATTCCTGGACAATCCCTAAGCAATCCCATCTAACTTGGAAGGAGACTCCCTTTGTGAAGGGGATTTGGCCAAGTGAACCTGCAGAGATCCCTTTCAAATCTGAAATTTTCTGTAGACCTCTGTTCTGGAGCCTAATAGAGAAACTAAGGACATTGAATTATAAACTGCCAAGAGACATAGAAAGGGTCATAAAAGGGAGGTTTGGATCTATTCAGCAAACTCTAAAGCACCCAAAACACTGCAAATTCCTCATACTTCCAAGAGGAGATTGCCAAGGGGGAATAGATGCATAAAAAAACCGTATCCTTTAGCTTATAAATCTCAGATCAACAATTTGGAAAACAATTGAGCTCCAGCATAACTTTTGAGTTTGCTTTTCTAAGTGCTCAGCACTTGGTCCTGCTCTCAGGATCACTTCAACCTGAGTTTCAGTTGGGGAGTGCAATTATTGAAATAATTTCATGCTCGAAATAATGGGTATTCTTATGTGCCTTGAAAGATGAGAGTAACAGTGCTCAGCACCAGCCAGAATTGAGCCCTTGCACGAACTTACCTTTGTGTCAGGGATTTCTTAAACTTAGAAACCAAGGTCTCTTAGAGACAGATATTTAGATTTTTTTTCATTGTGGAAATATTTACAGAGGTTTGCCATGGGGAGTTGTACCATCCTGATTTTTCTCCGTGTTTTTGTCTTGTATCTTCTTACAAATAAACAAAGTTTGACTTTGAAAATAACATTTGAGAGTGTTCACATCAAATTCTCCTTCTTTTGAGGTGCTGCATGAATTGTTGTCAGGTAGGGGTGCAAAGGATTTGACACAGGTGTGTAAAGAGGAATGTCAAGTGAACTTTTTTTTTGAGAGAAAAGTGTTTTCCTATATTTGTTTCTTCTGCTGGGTTTTATCCTGAGCAGCAATGACCAGAGCAAAAGCTTTCTGTGTCTAAGTTCACATCTACATTTGTAAGTGCAAAAGCAGAGGAAGATGGAACAGAAAAGCTTTAAACCAGAACCACGTGGAGAATGGAACTTCCATACTGAATGTCTCAATATTTGCTTCCACATCAGAATGAAACAAGCCTGTATTTTAAAATTGCAAAAGTATTGCAAAGAGTTGATTAAAAAATTCTAGAAAGGATTTTTTTCACAGTTTCTGTGAAAATAAACATTCTCTTTGGAAGTGTCAATATTGAAAAATATTGATTCGCAAGGAAGTACCTAATTCTGAAAGTCTCCCTCAGAAAATACAGATTATTCTCATGTTCCCTAGGAAGAAGAACTCTCCTACTCCATTGATTCTTCTGTCAGCCTCCCTTATTTTCCTTTCTTCATTATGTCATTGAAAAAATAAAGTTAATTGAGAATTAGGGGCCACCTCCACTTATTACCAATCACACACACAAAATCACTGCAACACAGCCAATGAGAAGAGATCCTGGGAAGGACCTGAGTATCCTTCCCCCACCACACTCAGGAACTTCTGAACTCCACAGACAACCTCTGTCCCAACAGTCCTGATAATGGCTTCATGGATGATAAATGTTTTAAGCTTGAGCTCTTACTTATCTTTTATTTTGCTTCCAATGAGTTAGTGGGATTTTTGAAGTGGATGTAAATGGGAATATCTCCCACTTAACCAGAACTATATTACAGAGGCTCATTATTTTTTCATTTTAAAATATATAAAAGGATATTTCCCCCCCCCAATTAGGATACTGTTGTGTGATCCTCCAAATATGCCATAGTTCCTGTGACTGTGTTTACAGATAGAATAATTGATATTTCTATAGTTCTCAGAAGACTGTGCAGTTACTTCTCTGTGGCATAATGAATTTTATATTGGTCATTAAAAAGCACACTGGATTTGTGTTTTCTCTAGGAATCATAACTGTTGTGGGACATCACTGTTGTGGTGGTTGCATCACTGGTAACAACGGAAAAATCTGAGTGATTGATCCAAAAACAGTTTATTAAAAATTAATTTGATGTGTTGTGTAATGCTGACCCCAGTGCTGCTTTCTCTGAAGTCCTTCTTCCTTTGAAGTTTTGTCACTGTCTTCTTCAATATCAAGATCAGCTATTCCTGCTGCATAAGTGTTACCATTCAGGGCAGTGCCGTGTGTGACCTGTTTCCTTGATCGAGATTTTCTGGTGACCTATGCAATCAATCTGAGTCTGTTATGCTGCTGAACATCTATAGTTCAGCCACACAGCCTGAAAGACTTTCATAGGTTTTGGTGGTTTTGTTGTTGTTGTTTTCCATTTTGAGAGTTTGGCATTTTTTATTCTTTTTTGCACATCCTGAAATGGTTAGAGAAGTTGGAGCTGATAATCTGAATGCGGTTAGAATCAAATTTATTCTTCACATCCTTTATTCTTCTAGTATGTCATCACAAGCTCCCAAGAAAATCCTCAAGTGTCTTGATGGCAGTTGACAAAATATACATCACTTTAATTTCTACTTGGATCTGTACAAATGGAATAAGAATTAAAAGTCTGACTTTCTTTACAGCCTTTTCTCCTAGTCACAGAGAGAAATTTCACATTTATCAGACCACTTCCAAGTCACCAGTGTTGCTCTGTTGTTTTGCAATTTCATCAGTTTATGACAGAACACTTATATTAATTTGATTGTTTCCTTCTTCAAATATTCCTTGCTCTGAAAGTATTCCTCCTTTGGTTACTTCTGATTATTACTGTTATTATTCTGCTTGTCTCTGTTCAACCACCTCCTCTGATGAGGGGAGCTCATAGTACCACTAGATATGACAAATACAGGAAATAGAGCTGTAGGTGGTAGCAGGAACAAGGAAAATAAATGTGACAATTCTGCAAATTGCACAAGTCTAGGAACTTATATTCTCTAATTTTTGTTGATGTACTTTTAAAAAGAATGTAGATATCTCCACATATTTTGAGACCTGGAGGATCTGAGTGTGGGAAAATTTTGTCCCAGGTACTTTGTCCAAGGTCACATGTAAAGAGCTTGTGTAAGAGCTGGAGCCAAATGTCTTGAGACCCGATTAGCCGCAGGACTACGAGCCTTTTTGTTTATTCCCTCTCCTGTGGTCAATGCAGCATCACACTCCCCCCACAGTTATATTCAGCTAATGGAAAAGTTGCCATCTAATACACTGAGGACATTGCTTTGTCTCTCATATTTCAAACATCCCAAACTACAAAGCCAGAGATGTCTTTAGATCCTCATTTATCATTTCTGCTCTCGGAGGTTCTGCTGCTGCAGAATTTGTTTTCAAAGTGAGCTAAGGGAAAAATTCCTCTTAATTGCTATAAATTTTTCTGGTTCTTCTCTTATTAGTTGCAATTAATTACTTACATGTCTGTTGTTCATCAAAGATAATCATAAAGTGTCTTTTTAAAGCATTTCAGTTTTTAGTAATACTTTCCCTATTGTAGAGATAATATGATGACAACATAAGAAGAACTTGCCAAAAATGCTTTCTGTGTGGGGTAATAAATCTATCTGTAAACACCAACTAAAGTAATATTGAAGGCAAAAGGCTTTATGAAGATTTGCCATTATTAGGTGTGTTGTCCTGCTCGTGGATGCTTTGTTTCTACAGCTCTCATATTTCACTGACAGCACGTTGTAATCTGAATCCTTTTGAGACAAGAAAACCAACAGTCACGCTCATTGCTTCCAAATACCTCACAAATTGTTCAATCCATTTTGCCATTTCCTGGGTAAATCAATTCCATGCCTCTATTTTTACCCTGGTGAACATAAAGACAACTGTTTGGAAAAGTGCTGGTGTGCCAGGATATTCTGTGGCCAAGTGGAATCAGCACCTGTGAAAACCACAATGTCTTTCAAGCCCTAATCTTTATATACACCTAGCAAAGAAATGCAAGTATTTCTTTGTCATTGAAGAGAAAGGTATCATGAAAACAAATTGTGGTTACTAGCTTGCAGGTCTATGGTTAAACAGAAACTAAGAAATCCACACTAGTTAGTTTGTTTGTTTGGGGGTTTGTTTTGGTTTTTGTGTGTGTTTGGGTTTTTAATTTTGTTTGTTTGTTTTATTAACAAGAAGTAATTTTCTCTGGCTTAGCACATGGTGACTCATGCCAGTTCCTGAAGCAATGGCACACAGTAAATTACACAACTATCACTGGACATTTTTTGTCACCTGAAGAATCAGGTTACAGTTTGTAAGATATGCCAAGATAGTCTTGGCATAATTCTTTACAAATATGTAACCTCATACTTTTTAGCTTCCATAAGGCATCGAAATTATTTGTCTCAGCCTCAAAGCAAATAAAGAAGCTAAAGAGCTTTTTCAGAAGCTGTTTTTGCATCCTTGGGATCTTCTACAAATGTTAGGCAGATTTCAAACTATACACAACACCTTAGATATGAATTGGTTCTCATTAGACTTGGGCAGAGTAGCTCCTGTGCTTTCACACTGAGAACCTTCTGTATCCAAGCAGAAATTCTACCAGGCTTTTTAGCTGATGAAGGAGTAATTATTTTCCAGTCAACTAAACTCTGGTATCAACTTCCTTTTTATTTAAATAATTTGTCTATTTGAAACAAGGAGTGAGAGCCACATTCCAGACCAAATACTCCAGCAAATGGTCAGCAACCAGCGACCTTCTGCTCCAGCCATACCTTGAGGTGTGGCCAGAACTCAAAACAGTAAACTATGACCCACAGTTAAATTCCAGCCACAACAGGAACAATGTTTTCTTTGTGGATTTGATGTTGAAAAAGTTAAATATTTGGGCAGAGAACCTTGAGTTTCCCAGCAGACTGCCTATCCTTCTGTCCAGGAGAGGACAGCAGCTGAGGCACACTTGGCTGTTTTGAGCGTTGTGTGGCAAGGTCACAGGCATAGGCAGAGATTTAATGGAGAAAGTGGAGATGGAGAAAGTGGAGATTTTTTCTCCAGGAAGTGGAGATGGCCAAGTAGAAGACAGGCAAGTAGAAGATGGACCACCTTTAAGTTCATCCTCATGACTCCATTGTCCTGGGCCCCACCTCAGACACATAGAGAAGGCTGTCAGGCTTGGCAGACCTCCTTCTCCAGCCCCTTCTTCTGTTGTGATGGATCTGTTTTTGTGGGCTTCTATTTACACTGTAATCATAGTACTTGTTTTGAAACGTTTAGTTTCGTTTGGGTGGGCTTTAAAAGCCTTGTTTTTCCTCTGCTTTTGAAACTGAAAATGTGACTTCAAAATGACAAACTCAAGAGCTTCATTTTGGAAGTTGTTTAAATGAAATGTTCCCTCATGTTAGAAGGTATTTCTTTGTGAAACTTGAAAACAAAACTTCAATATTTCTAAAATACTCCCTTTTTTTTTCAGTAGAAACAAAAAAACCCAACCCCCCCAAATCTATTAGATATGAATCTGCAGGAAGCTTCACTTTCCTAAAGCTGCATTTCATGCCCACTGAAACTCCTTTTTTCATTCAGTTTGGTGATTAAAAAAAAAGAAAAAATACCCCTCTCCCTGTTTAAGGAAACAAGCAGAAGGGAATGACAGCAGTGTCATTTGCAAGCTGGGCCAGGGACTTAGGAAGTGCCAGAACTGCCAGTCTTTTTCCATTTCTCATGGGACTTTGCCAATGGGATTTTAGCCAGAGGGCTGAGAGTGCCAGAGATATCCTTGGTATAAAAGCAGCCTGATTTTGAAAAATACCCAGCGCCTGCTACTTTTACTAACTGCAGCAAAACTTCACTAAACTGAAAGAAGGGACATTTTAGTGTAGATATTCGGCCATCTAACACTCAGGTTACTTTATCTATGAGGCACAATTTTAGTTTACTAATACCCAGTATCTTATCTATAAACAGTCATGCAAGTATATTTTGGAAAAGTGGGCAGTGTCTCAGAAAAGAATATGATATTTTCACACATACTAAAAAAATACTATGTACTACGTGTGTGCAGCTCTTGTTGGACTCAGGACTATCAAGGCAACTACTTGTAGAAATTTGACACTATGGTAGTCGTACTAGAATGTTCTTTTAACAGCCAGATTTAACAGTTATCTCTTGTTTTCCTCAATTTGTATTAGCTAATTGCTTTGCAAATCAAAATGAATAGAGGCAGGGCTCCTCTGAGACTCTGGGAGTGTGCTGGGAGCATGTTGTGTTACATCTGCTCACTTCACTTTGAATTGCATCAGATTTTAGAGTGTAAGACTGTTGGTGGCTGTTGTCATACACAGTTTGATGTAATCATATCTGAATTTGCAGCCCTGAATTTGTCCCCACCGGACCCATGAGAAGAGTTTTAGTTGCCTACAAGGGCCTTTTTTTAAATCAATGCCTATGCACCTTGGAAGAGCTTTCTGAGAATACACTATTGCATAGATGTCATTGGACAAGACCTTTTTTTCAGCATCCAGGGCCTGTCCCAAAGAGCCAGAGTCAATGGTATATGAATCCATTCATTCACAACTGCAGATCCCTGAGTGGTGGTGAAAGACCCAATTTGCACCCCTGAATTCAAAGACAGGACCACTAATAGACAGCACAATCATGTTTGTGATCACAGTGTGTAAGAACAACCAAAACGAAGTAGTGAGACGCAAGAGGCTTCAGAAGAAATCTCAGTGAACAAAAAAGGCTAGAACAGTGAGTGTGGAGTAAAACTGAGAGGAAGAAACAGGAAAATTTGGGCACATAGTGCTGGATTGAAGATACAAGAGACTTTAGGTGAAGTTCAGTCTATTCCAGAGGAAAAGAGAGAAAGCAGATGGCTCACAGCTATTGCAACCACTGCAACTGCTCCTGCAAGTGGCAAAGTTGCCTCCAAGGTCTCAGGCAAGGAGTGATGCAGTGAGGAGAAAGATGGCAGGAAAGGATCACAGGACTCTGCCAGGTATGGAAAGGTCTTCTCTGACCTTAAGGCTGTTAATTATTTGATGCTACTGCGCCCCTTTCCAGTGCCCTGAGAAATCTTTGCTCTCTGGGTACAACAGAATTCGGGCTGAAAATTGCACTCCTAAATTGCATTTAAAAAGTGAATTATCTACTTTAGGGAAGTGAAAGCTGTCACTGGATCAATCCATTCTGGAGAACATTGACCTAGACATGTAGTTCTCCAGGGTGAGATATTTGATTTCAGCAGAGATGTTCATTCACCCTGAGAGCCCTGCTAGAAATTTGCAAAGCATTAAACTTGCATCTGATCTTACATAGTGAACCAAATTCTTGCCTTCAGCAACATTAATTTCAGACTGGAGTTAGCCAGTGGAGTTGCTCTGAACTAAGCTAATGGAAATGAGAGGCACATCTAATCTAGAATCTCATGAGGAAATTGGCAATATAGATTGAGACATTATTTAGAAATATTTCATAGTCAATACCATGACTTCAAAGCTCAATGTCATCTCCAGTCTTCTGGCATGGATACATGACATTTATTAATAGAGGTGCTGAAGGACTGGCATCCAGTTGATGTCATCAGACAAATTACTTCTCCATTACTTATTGATTACTGTTCTGCCTGGCAAAAAGTATGTGCTTGCTTTTTGTACCAATGGGAAACAGAAAAATTCGATAGCTGACCACTTTAGGTAATTATCCAGTTCTTGAAGTGCTTCATCTATGGGCAAATAGAAACTGCAGCTTTTCCTTCACCCAGAAATCTGTCTTCTCAGCAGAAGAATCCCAGGGAATGTATTGCTCTTGGGTTCCTCATATTTCCCTGATTGTTTTCCATTAGATAATAGGTTTAATTCATGTTCCAGTCCTTATGTTTCACAGGTAGAACACAGTTAATCAAAAGATTACTTTATTTTATCTGATCCATGAGATAAGAGATTGTCATCAGTAGGATTTATCAAAAAGTTTGGATCCAACTGGTTTCCACCAAAAAAAAAAAATCACAGTTATTTAAATAAAAATGTATATAAAAATGTGTTTTCACAAAATGTGACAGGTAAAAAGTGAAGTGACTTTTGTTCCCTCATTTTGCTTTAATAGGAAAAGATTGCTTTATTCTGACTATAATGTCCAGATTCATTTTGCCTAGACTGCATCACATGCCAATATATATTTTGCAATGTAGCAGTGTCATCACATAAATTGATATATTATTTCCTTATTTCTGCAAAACGTTTTGGCACTGCTGAAATTAAAGGCTTCTGTAGTCTCAAAATCAAACAGTAGATTGCTGTGTATGAAAAGACCACTTGTTTCATTTTATTTGCCCTCTTTTCATGAAACCACCTAATATGATCACAGATGTTATGATGTGTTCTGGTGACAGAATAGTATAATCTATTTCCTAGTCATACTTGAGAGTATAGTTGGAAGATCCAGACTGGGTCTTGTTCTCAAAGAGCTGATCCTTTCATACAGAAAAAAATAACACAACACTCCTTCCTGTGAAATAAGCCTGGTGGTGTTGTTCCTCTGCAGAGGTGATGTGGAGGTGACTGTTTATAGACCTTCTAATAATATTTGAGATAGGACAGACACAGCCCTGTGATTGGAGAGCTAAAGGGGAATTCACCAAGATGGGACTGTGATGGATAATCCCACTGAAGAAAGGACGGAGAATGGCAAAGTAGTTTTAGAACAGCGATGAAGGAAATGTTTTTTCTCAGCTAGCATCAAATTAAAAAGGTGTTTGTCTTGTCCAGAGTCTCCTGAGTCGGTGCTAAAGATGCAAGAAAACTCACCAAGCAACTGTGACTAAACTTAGACATTCCAATCACTCTGTGTAGGCCAAGGAGGGTAAATTGGGATGGACAATGGCACTGGGGTGGAAAGAGGAAATTAAAATTCATGGGAAATGTGAGGACAGCCAGCATCTTGGTGTGAGATTTCAGCTCAGGAGACCATTATTAGCATTTTATTGCTTCCAAACATTTCTTTAAGAGTAAGGATATGAAGAGTCATTTCTGTTGGAGCTAAGGAACAGCTCCACAAGAAAAATACTACCCACTAGCTTAGCAGCACTCTCAGCACCCCAGGGTGTGCTCTACAGGTCTGTGCAAGGGCAGGCAAGCTGTTCTTTTAAGGCCTCTGAAAATTACATGGGAAAGACTTTGACAATCCCTGCCCTGATTTACATCTTTCACAACTCCAAAATTTCAGCCAGCTTCCACAGAGAGTAAATCAGAAAAGGATTTGTGTCACTGGCTATTTAATCAGCCTGCAGCTGCTGAGCAGCTCTCTGGATTGGCATACAGTGGCCAGGGAACTTCAGGATGCATTGTGACTTCTTGCAGAGTAATTAAGAAAAAGTCTTTAATCTCAAGGGCAAAATGATTGCCCACTGGAAAAATAGTCAGTGAGCTGGATTTCATCAGTAAAAAAAGAAAAATGCAACACCAACAGGCCTTATTTTCTAGACTTGCTGTAACTACAGCTGAGAGATGGTTGAAATATTGCGCTAGTCTGTATGACATCTTAAAGAAACAAATAAATAGATAGATTGAACTATTAGAAAAACAACTACTCAAATCTATTGTTAACATTTACTTCACAGAGAGGAGCTTGGTATCTCTGGTTGTCCTACAGCATTCCCCTCTCTCAGACAACAGTGAATCCATGGCCAACTCCTCCTTTGTTGCTTTCCCAAACCAAAGAGAAGAAACACGTCACCAACATACAGTGAACATTTTGGCTGTTCTGTAGTCACTGCTGTGAAATCTTCACACAGTTTCTTAACATCACATGGATGTCTGAGCACTGTCATTATTTGTTAATATTATGACATGGGAAAACAGGATTACCCATAAAAATCTGAATGAACTCTGAACAGGAGCCAACACTGAGGAGCTGTAATTCATTATCTGTTGACAGTATGTGAGAAGAGGGTGCATAGGCAGCTGCAGATCTGTGGAAGGTGTGTGACAGGATGATGCTTTCTTCATCTGTAAGTGGGATCAGGGTGTTCTTGCTCTGCTGCCTCCAGCCTTTTTGAACACTGTGACTTTTCTTCAGCAGGACTAAAGTCCTGGCCCTTTCCCATTTGCACAGTGAGCCCTAATACCCCTACTGGATTCATGTAAGATCATCTGTAATAAGGAATAATATGTGAATTTATCTATATCTGTACTTGGAAGTTACTCACACCTCCCAGTGCTGAGCGAGCTAGCACTCAGGCCATCTTTCAGAAGATAAATAAATGAAGAGACATTAGCTTTTTATTACTTCTGTGATATATGTTAGTGCTTTTTGTAAGTGACTACTTCAGTTTTAACAGCTGAAAGTTAAGCAACCTGAAAAGAGAGTGCAGTTTTGTGTTCACTGAGGTAGAAAGGATAACTTTTTTGGCATGATGGAGGTTTTTGAATGTTATTACATGCCCCATGAGCAAGTGGGGTTTTAAGATTACAGTTCCAGAACAGAAACCTATTGAGTGATACATCAGGGACTTGTACAAAACATACAAGCATGTCTCTGGAAAGGAAATTTGCTGCAAGTTTTAGTAGAAGTGGTGAAGATTTGTTAGTGTCTCCAAAGAATTTCCCTCTAAAAACTGAGAACATATTAAAGCCAAATGAATCAGGCACACAACTACCTCATGTGGCCACCACCTTTCCCAGGTCTCCTGGCATGGGTGTGCAGGCAGAAAGAGGAGACTGAAATCCTTCTTCTGAAGGCTGTGGCAAAGCTTCTACCAGCCTCAGCATGACCAGTTTCGCTCAGTTACTGCACTTTTTAGGAATAAGAGGCTGTACTACCTACCTGCTTGCCTTGTGTGAGAAACTATGTATCAAAAGGGCTGTGGCACGAGGTATTTGGAAGAGGTTTGCAGTTATATGCCTGTGCAAATTACAGAAAATAGCACCTGGAATATGAACCCTAAGGATGAGACTAACTTCACTTAATCCAAACATGTTGAAGTTAAGTAAATCGTGCAAAGTTCCTCCTATATTCAATGGATGGAGAAAGATACCTCCAAAGTTTAGTTAATCGTGTCCACTTCAGCATGGAAAAGAGTCACCACAGTGGGGTGGCAGTGGATGGGAGGCAGCATGTTGCACCCTGTGGAAGAAGTGATTGGTTTTTATCTCCACTTTAGGAAGTGTTGTGACACTATCTCCAATAACATCCTCACAGGTAAACTTGTAAAATATGGACTAGACAAGTGGACAGTGAGGTAGACTGGGGGCTGACTGAAAGCCAGGCTCGAAGGGTTGTGATTGGAATCATGAAGTCTGTCTGTCCAGAGGCCACTCATCCTTGGTGGGCCCCTAGGGCTGTTTTGGGGATGAATGTTCATCCTTGTCAATGACCTGCACAGAGTAGACTCTCAGTGAGTTTGCAGGTGATAAAAAAACAGAAGGAGTGATTGATATGGCAGATGGTTGCACTGCCATTCAGTTGAAATTTAGCAGACTGGAAAATGGGCAAACAGGAACTTCATGAGGTTAATCAAAGGCTAAGTTTCAGATTATTCCATTGGAGAATGATTATTCTTCCTCAGGTGACAAATTCTGGACCTGGGGGAGAATAACACCACACACCAATGCAGGTTGAAGGCCAACACACTGGAAGCAGTTTCCAAAAAAACCTTGGAGCATTCTGGTAGACAACAAGCTTACCACGAGCCAGAAACGTGCCCTTGCAACAAAGAGAGTCGACAGACGTGTGAGCTACACTAGGAGGAATGTTGTCAGCCAGATGATGGAGACAATCCTCAAGACACATCTGCAGTTCTGGGTCCAGGTCTGGTCTCCCCAGGATAGAGAAAGTCCAGTACAGGACTACAAAGATTAAAAGACTGGAGTAACTGATATGAGGAAAGGCTGTGAGAGCTGGGGCTGCTCTGCCTGGAGGAGACTCAATGGGATTTTATCAGTATTTATAAATACCTGAGTGGTGGGAAGCAGGAGCATGTTGGTTTTGTTGCTGCAATGTCATGCCTGGATGAGAGAGCTCATTGGCACAAGGCTGCTGGCTGGCTAACAGGAATATCCTCTCTTCATTTTTTGCAGAAGGACCCACAGCATTTTCAGAGCTTAAAGTAGAAATAATATAAAGGTTTCCAAGGCACTGATAAGCAGACAAATCAATCTAGTTGCCCTGGTTTCAGCTGGGATAGAATTAATTTCTTCGCAGTAGCTGTTACAGTTCTGTGTTTTGGATTCAGAATGAGAATAATGTTGTCAACATACTGATGTTTTGGTTTTGCTAAATCATGTTTATTCTAAGTCAAAGACTTTTTTTTTTTTTTTTTGGTGTGTGTGTCTCGTTCTCTACCAGTGAGAATGTACATAAAAGAAACTGGGGGGAGTATAGTTGGTACAGGTGATCTGAACTGACCAAAGGGATACTCCACACCAAGAATGTCATTCCCAGTATATAAACTGAGGGAGTTACCTGGAAGGGGTTAATCTGGGTTCAGTAAGGGGGACCCTGGCATCAATCAGCAAGTGGTGAGCAATTGTATTGTGCATCATTTGGTTTTGGTTTTTTTTCTTTCCCTTTTTTATTATCATTGTAATTTACTGTTCTTATCTCAATCTACAAGTTTTACTTTTGATTCTCCTCTGCATTCTACCAGGGTGGGGGCAGAAGAGAGGGGGGTTGAGTGAGCGTGGTGCTTAATTTCCACCTGGACTTAAACCACAGTACTAGTCCATGACTTCCCAGTGGTGTTGGCTTCATCAATGTGATGATATCCACAGACTGATGATTCCCAATTTTTACTGTTCCTCTTTGGATAGGGTACATTGCACAGACATTCCCACTCTTGTTTAATGGCACTTTCTGCAGATTGCTTCCTCGGATTAACATCTTGCCTTTGTTCAGCTGTCAAAAATAATTCATGCAACAGTGCAAAATGTATTTGAGGCAAATAATAGCACAATAATGAATATAAACTATGTAGCAGTGCACTGCAAATGAAACAAATGGAGAAGGAGATGAAAGAATTAATAACTACAAATACTGGAAACAGATTCTTTTTTCAAATGTAAACACAGAATGATAAATATCAGCCTGAAAAGCTAAAGTGTGTGCAGTCTGGAAACAAGGTGTAGACAAGCAGAACACAGTCACCCTTAAAGAAGCAGAAAAGTAATCAGAAAATGTTAGGCAAGAGAAACTAAGTCATCTTTAAAGACTGCCAACAAGTAATACATAATGCATTTGACTGCATGCTTTGCTCTTTGCATACCCAGAGCTTTTGGTGGTGTCAGAGGGAGATCTGGCAAAGTCAGAGGTGAAGTGAAGCCCTGAACAGGAATCCAACACACATTCTGCTTCTCTTACATCCTTCCCTGCCCTACACAGGCTTCTAGGATTTTATCCCATTGTAAAATATCCCATTGCTCACCACTATAACATCTGAAAACTGATCTCAGCCAAACTGATCTGCATAATGGTACATCTGAGCTTATTTATCTGGAACAGCACTGCAAGCTTGGTTGAATCTTTGGGGGATTTTTTCCTGTTTGTTTGTTTTGGTTTCTTTTAACATATTATTACATAAAATACACATAGTGTTCACTTTGCAAAAGAGAAAAACTGAAGATTTGTCAAACTTTATAAAAAATAATTTTGCAGGATGAAGACCTGACTTAAGCACATTTATGCAATTCTTTAAATCCCTCGTTGTTTAAATCATCACTTAAACATGTGCATAAAACAAAGGATGTTCTTCCAGCCCATTGACCACTAGTTCTAGTAAATGTATTGTTTAGGAATTTTTTCTGGTGGTACCAAAGTACATTTTATTGTACAAGGATCCTACTTTAAATAGTGTCCATTTTTTTTTTCCGAATAAGAACTTATTACAAGGCAGGAGGAGGAGTGAAGGTGAGGGAGGACCTTTCCCAGTGAGTTTTCCTCAGAATACATACAAAGGAGAGATCTCCCACGTTGTTGTCATGATGCAGAACAACAGTATACCCTTGTTCACGTCAGTCAAGGAACCAGGAGAAGGGAGATAGCTCAGACCACTTTCTGGCAATAAATTGGTACCCTGGTCTTTGCAGTCACACTGGCCAGTGGTGGTTGTGATGGTTAGGGTGAGCATGAGGAGGGCAGATCTCATCAGGCTGCTGAAAATCAAATACTTTTTTCCTTAACAGTTTTAGTGGTGCAAATGATTCAATTCTCCAAATAAGATGGTCCATTTTGTTTTCAGAGGAATTTTGTAATCATTACATTTTAGATGAACAGAGGTAGTTTTGATCCAAGAGCTCCACTTAGAAAATCAAACTAAAAACCTTATTTATTTGCTGTCCATGAATGTTATGCTTATGCCATATTAACCCCTTGCTTTGGGACTTCTCCTGGCTACCTCAGGGATCAGAAAAGATTTACGTTCCCCGTTTTTAAGCTGCAGTTTGGCTGCTGGGAGGGAAAAAGAATGGAGAATGGTCATGGTTAGAGATGTAATGGGGTGGATGCACTGGGTGACAATGCAAAATAAAGGCAGTAAAATGACATCAATCTTTTCACCCTGTATTGTTGTGTTTTGTCTGCAATGAGATTCCAGAAGGGATTTTTCTCCTAGGTTTTTGTCTGAGGGTAGGAAAGTGGGTAGGTTTTCTCTGTAGCATGGGCTGCAGTTGCTTTCCTGTTGTATCTGGGACAAAGTATGTAGCAAAGGAGAAAAGGTACTTAACAAATTCTCTGCTAGAGGAAACATTTAAAGCAGGGAGGCAGCAACCACACTCCACTGCACATTACTGATGTGGCATATTACTTGTGTGGGTGTGGGTTTCCCACTCCATGTCCTTGATCAGTGCAGGGTGTTGGGAGGAAGGTCTTCAGGATGAGGAGAGATGCTCTCTGAGTCACCTAAAGAAAAAAATCAGAATATGTCACACAGAGAATGTGGTTTGCCTCTTTTTCATCCACCTTTTGTCTTTTGTCAAATTTGACCTGAATTCACAGATTTGGGTGGGAAAAGGGGAGTGTTGTACACCAGTTCATTTGTCTCCTCCTGACCTACAGAGCTGTTCAGAAATGAGAGGTTCTACTGCTTTTAAAAACAGGGGGAATAATTTTCCACTAAGCTGTGCCTTTCTCATTTAAAATAACTATATGTATTTGTCTGTGTCTAAGACAACGTGCAGGCTAGATATTAAAAAGCATTTTTGCACGTTGGTATAGAATTGGCTTTGCAAAGCACTCTGTGGCTACTTTTTGTTCATTTCAATGAGTGCCAGGTGATTTAGAGAATGATGATAAGTACTGTTTTACCTTTCTACAAATATCTTAGAAATCTCTGACCTGCATGACCCAGACAAAAGCACACAACACAGTTGCAATTTGGATGCTTTGTGGATGGTAAGTGATCCACACTGATTATCTGGCTCCACTCCACAATAAAGTGCCTCCTTCCATGGTGACCATGAGAAGGACAGGACTTTCTGAAGTTAATTCATGCTATATGCATGAGTAAGGGAGTGGAACTGCTCAAAGGGAGAGGACAGTCTTTTCTGACTACCAGGAGGAGCCTCCTAACATGGTAGAGGTAACTCCCCCCCACAAGGGACAGGTCTTGGCATCACCTGAGTCACTTAAACCAGGAATGGAAATAAGCTGAGACAATCTAAGTTTTTTCTGGAGGAGAAAACACTGTGGGAGGAGCTATTTTACCTGGCCTGCCCTGTTCTTACCTCAAACACTTTGTTAAAATTCAGACCATATATTTATTTGCATTTGGATTTCCAAGGTATCAAATGGTTTCTAACACATCATTTGAAGATGTTCAGATACTCTAAAGACTGCCACCACATTATGATCACATTCTGCTGCAGAGGTAGGGGTAGGGTTTTTCCATGTCCAATTCTGTTCTGCTTTTTGAGACTCTCTTAGAAAATTAAAGTTTGAGAGTTCTTGGACATTGGGGAATTTGGGAACTCAGATTAAAAATGCTCCTTGAGTTCTTTAAGCCTAGGGGATTCTTTCCTTTGCTGTTACAGTTTTTTGGCAAGAGTGATAGAAAATATCACTGCTCTATCAAAAGATAGGAAGTATCCTGTGGAGGACTGAAAGTTCTTTTTAGAAAATATTTTTGAGAGGAACTCATCTCCAGTGAAGAGGATTCATTTAATGTCACTCGAAAAAAAAAAAATCCATCTCAAACTCTTGCTCCTTTTTATCTTTTTACCAAACTATTACACTTAGCCACTGCCAGCTGGTACGTCAAAAGGTTGGTGTCAGACATTATTAACATCCACATGCCCTTGAATGTGTCAAGGAGTGTTTCCTTGATAGTGTAGTGGTTTTTTTCTTGTTTGATGTTCTAGTTAGTAAAACTGGTGAAAGTAGACTGGAAGAGGCTGAATGCTTCACTTTCTTTTAAATTCCTGTCGTCTATTGTCAGGAGCCATAACGTTGCAAGCTGAATGCCTCAGTACAAAAGTGGAAATATTTTGCTCCTACAAGCTCTTTTTATGCTTCTGCACTGCCAGCTCATGGATTGGTCTTTGATAGTTGTTCCCTTCAGCACGACTTTTCACAGATCCTCTTGAGGTTAAAACTTTTCAAAGAACACCACTAAACTTTCACTGAACATGCACCAAACACTGTACATCAATATAAAATTGTTCCTACCATTCTAGCTGTTTTGGACAAAAAAATTGGAAAGGAAAAAGAGGGAAAAAAAAAAGGAAAAAATAAGAAAGAAAAAGATTGTTCATAACTCCTGGCAAATCTTTCAGAGATCTCCTGATTTTCTGTCCTTGGACATTCTTGTGTACAAGTTATAAGCAATAATTGTGACTTGTACATGTCCTTGTGGGAACACTGAAGCAAAATAGAAGTAAACCAGAGAATTAAAGAGGATGAGTGGAAAAATGAACCACAGACATGGCGCAAGATGTGGAATTCAATAAAATTCTGGCCATGCATTTCTGAAAGCAGACTACCACTGAGGTCTCCAGTTGGAACCAATGAACACAGGGAACTGTGTGGTTCTTCCGAAGTCAGAACTAAGGATTGTTCCTTCCCAGGAATGGCTCAAGGCTCCCCAGCTGTGGAAGACATTCTCTCTGGCAACAGCACAGGAACAGGATGTGGAAGGAAGGGTGAGATGGCGAGAAACTCACATGTGGGGAATATAAAGCCAGAAGTGGGCAAGTGGAGAGACTGAAAGAGTTCTTCCCTTCTTTTCCACAGTTGGGGTTGGCCAACTGATGATGGACAGGGGGTGGACCTTGATGGTGCTTCCTCTGGTGGTAATAAACTCCCAAGGAGAGCAGTAGGTGCTCCACTATCTGAGCCATTTTAAACAGCCTGGAGTTATTATCCTGTGATCTCAGGAGTTTACCCACATAATTAAGTAATCATGCCAGGGCACATGCTCTGAAGCCAACTGGTGCTTTTGCCTACACAACCATTTCCCTCAAGAGGGTGGCTTCCTCCATACTGCCTTTTGGGACCACTCACTGACCTGTACGATCCCTCAGGGGACTGATACAGCTGCTATACTGCCCTGTGGATGTAGGCTGGGAGATGCTTCAAATGAAAACTGTTTCAGGATTCCACCAGTACTGGCAAGCATGGGCTTGTGCCCAAGTCCTGCTTGGTCTAGCTGAAGTGTGAGGTCCTGCAGGTTTAGGAACTGAAGTAATGCAACAGAAATATAGTCTTGTTCCAGAGACTTCATTGCACAGTCAGAAGTATTCTAGAAATAATTATGAGATGGAGAGGAAAATAGGACTGATATAACAGTGCTCCACAAGCAAATCATAACCTCAACTATTAGACAGCTGGCCCTCCCCACCATCTAGGGATAATGTCTTCATTTTTTTGCATTAATAGACCTCAGTAAACTCTCTGCTAACCCTGAAGTGGGCACTGTGGTACAGTGGCTATGGAATAGAGTGAGTAACACTTCTTCTTTGAGCCCAGAGTAGTTCAGGTATGTTTGTATTTTTCTTCTGAAGCAGGTAGAGTCAGTCCAATAGACTCTAAAGCAATAGAAACACATCTCAGCATAAAAAGTGTAGATTTTCACAAGCTTGAAGGGTGGGTACAAATGCCAGCAGAGGAGCATCTTACTGTTTCACACAGGGGAAACCAGTTCTTATGCATGTGACTTCTGAGATGAATCTTCATTGCCTTGTGCTGGGAGCAGAGTTCAACAGGACATTTATTTTAATACTGTAATAAAATATCTGCAATAAACTCTTATGCAATTATCAGTGCTCTGTTTCCATCAGAAACTCTAAATATACCTGACTTCAAAAGATAAGATTCTTTACCTAGTAGACTAGGTCAGTTATGTCTTGCCAGTAAATACTGCACCTAACAGCACATCTATTTTTACTGAAGTTTAAATGATTATTTTAATGCATTATTAGTTGGTATTTTTCACCTGAATGTGTCACATTAACGTAAATTGTGAAGAAGCACAGTGTCACCTGCAAAAATCAGAACAAATGAACAGAGCCAGGCTCTTGCTGATTGCCTCACTGGCAACGTCACAGCAAAGGTCCTTGGTGCCACCAGTGTAACTTGCAACAAGAGGACTGGCTCTGAACATTTCCATCATGTTCTGGTTAAAAAGTGGGACAGTGCATATGGTAATCTGGGAAGAACTGAGTGCTTTGAGTACAGAAAACCAGTGCATGGAACAAAGTGAATCATTGAGAAATATGGATGGCAAAGGTATAATGTGGTTTCTCAGTTGGTTTAAACAAAGACTGCCATTGAAAAGGAGTCACTCCTCTTTTTGCTACCCTCACCTGTATGGTTCAATAATTTCACTGAGTGAAATTTTCAACCAGCTCAGTGGAGGTGGCTTGGGGGCACTTAATTCGACATTACTAGCCCAGAAGAACTAGGGAACTTCTCATCTTCCAGGTCCAGATACATGCCTTTGTTACATCATGACGCAGGACCAGGAGAAGATGTAGATACTGGCCTTTTCTGCCTCACAGAAACCTAGGTCTGTATGCCAGAAGGCAGCACAACATGGTGTGGTAGATGTCTACCTGGCCTTTACCCCTCAAGTAGAGACACAGAAAAGGAATGCATGGATTTGTAAAATGCCATTTGTAAACTCTGATGCAGTGCTGGGGATAATTCTCTTAGAGACCAGTCAATAGTCTCAGTCACAGGCTCTTGAGATGTCTTTAGCATTTACCACTGAACCTAGCTCTGTCTAAGCTGGGCAGGATTGATGTGGCTGTGATGACTTCTACACCAGAAGAAGTACATCCAGCTTGGCTGGAGATCAAACTAGCCAAAGAATATCACTATCAATAGGTTACGGTTTCCAGATGCCAATGCCTTTTAACATTTCTACCACAAAAGTGCTACTGGGATGTGCTTTCTATTATCTAATTCGGTGAAGCCCATCCTTATTTAACATTGTTTCAAAGTTTAATATAGTTTGTCTTTTTTTTAGGTCACAGGGCCCACAAATCAATATGTATTGAGTTAGACAGCCACAATGAGATAGTTAATGCTCATCCACCCTGCTTTGAGCACTACCTGCATCGACTAGAGAAGGCAGAACTGGCTTCCTACACTGAAAAGGAAGGAAAAAAGCCCTCTAATGACATTGCCAAGTACTAACCCTAAGGTATTTAAGTTGGAATTTCTGCTGAATTAAACTCTCAGTTCTTCCACATCGAGCAATGACTTTTCCAAGAAAGCTCATAGGTATGATGAGACCTGAAGTTTCTAGCTGCACTGTATGTTTTATACTCTATGGCTAATTTCAAACACATTAAATGTAAGAATGCTGCAATATGGCTTAGGCTGACACATGGGTTTTTTCTCCGTTGAATCAATTAAATTTTTTTGCATTTCATTTAGAAGTTTCTATGTAAACCCTGGTGACAGCAAATTTATTGCAGGGTGTTTGGTGAATAGACAGCACCAGAAGGCCATCTACGCAGCTTATTTTTACACATAGACTTTACCAGCTGGGGGCAAGTGGTTATCTTACCTGTGACAGTGTGACAGGGTTTAGCTCTATAAAGCACCAGCTGTCAATCCCAATTTTCTTCACAGAGCTCAAAATACTCAGCATTTTCCTTCAAACACTAATGTTTAGTCCTGTGTGATCATGCACAGCTCTTCTCTACCTCTGATTAAATGCAAACACATTAATGGCTTTATGATTAATGAGAAGAGCCTGGAAATGTCATTATTCACAACTTAAAGCTCAGTGGATAAACAGTAATAATCCCAAAGCATTTGGCTTAAAATTAGCAGAGTAATATGCAAATAATTATAAGTTGAAAAGAAACACAAACAAAAAGCAAATTTCAGACTGGCAGTTATGAATAACATGGAAAGGAAATTTATGTTTTAATGGGGTGTGTGTGGGGGGATGTGTTCATTTGAGGTCCACCATGGCAGGATCCTGAACACAGACAATGATTGTTTAGCATTACTATGATACACACAGGTAATTTAACTTTTCTAAGAGCAGTGTTCAGAGTCTCAGCTTTGTTTACTAATGCTAAATAGAAGATGATGCCTCCAGCAGCTTTCAGTCTCTAGGGGATTAAATGGACTATTGCCCAAAGCCCTGTCAAATTATTACTTTTAGTGAGAGACTAGAAAAAAGTCATGCCTAAACTTGGTTTAACATCCTACACCACCACAGGCAGAGCAGTGCCATGTACAAAAACAAATGCAGGTTCTTTACATTTGCCACTTCTCTGGATTTGGTGACTGTAGTGATGGGGTATTTTCCACCTTTTTTTAGATTTCTGAACACAAAAGCAATGAAAAATCATGATGATCTGTGACATGAGGCATTTATTCATATGCCCAGGAAACAGCATTTGTAATGGAATCGGGTCAAAACCACTGGTAAGATTTTTTTTTCTCATAGCAGTGCTCAAGTTAGGAAAGAACATAAACTTGTTGCTAATTTTTTCCAGCTTTCCTCTATGTCACCATCTTTCTGTCTTTCTCCATTATTATTGTAATTCTGAATGAATATTTTATGTCTCATATAAGACTATAGAGTAGTTTTCTGGAAAAATAATGTGTATCAAACTCTGTGAAGAAGAAAATACTACACTCACATCTATTCAACTGTCTCCACAGACAGAGAAGGCAGTGAATAAAATCTTGGTAGCTCTGTAAGTAAATGTCTTTAAAGGAGTAAGTTGTAAACAATCTGTTGGTATGGGCACAGTTAGGTTACAGTGATGTCATTAACACTATGTGGCTATGACCATGAATTATGCCATTTTAGTTACTTTTTGTGCAGTAAACAAAATGTGTGCAAAGACCTGCACTAGCCTTACCTTTAATTAATATTTCTAATACACTAATTTATGTGAACTGTCAATTCCTGCAGAAACACCTTTTCAAACAGAAGTTTCTTCATTCATTTTTATCAGTATCAAAGTTCTAAAAATTTTCTACCTTCCCTTGGATCTGGTACCTTGCTTAATACTTTAGGTGTTGGGAGTGTAGGGGGTTTTTTTGTTTATTTACTGCTTTTTTGTTGCCATTGTTCTTTTTCTTTTGCTGTTTTTTTTTTTAAGCTGCAGTTAAACATAATTTAAAGGGACCAGCAAATTCAAAGATTTAATGTTTCATGTATGTTTCATTTCCTGAATGGATGATCCCCCCTCTTATAATCTTTGTACGATTTTGTTATTAAATCCACAAAGTTTAAGGGTGAGATTATAGAAGGTCTGTCTTTCATTTCTTCTACTTTCAACAGAAAGTTGTTCTTTTAAATGCATCTATTTCTTGTTTTAGTCCTAGATAATACTGTGTATTTAGCTTAAAAGTAGTGAAGACCCTTGCAGAGTTTTTTATCACTCTACATCTTCAAAATTTTGACAGGAATGGAGTCTTTGGTAATGGCTCTTTTTTATTATGCACTATTCTCTTCAGTGTCAAATATGTGCTCTTCCAGGGAGACTTAAAAAGGGAGGGCCCACTCATTGTCTTAGTTCATAAAGAGCAGCTGAAGTGGAAGAAAAATTATCATTAAAGAATTTTCCTGGAGATCTTCCAGGGAAAGCCTCAAGACTGAGCAAATGAGAAAGGCAATCTCCATCGGTTACACCTGACTGTTCAGAGAATTAAGCTTGTTATAGGAATGATAACAGATGCATTTTCTGTCATTGGGAGGTTTGCTGGCAAGGCTAGAGCCAGAGGAGGAGCTCTGGACTGTGCCCAAATCCCCCCATGCTAGTGGTGTTACAGTTCATACCTGCTGCAGCTTATTTTGAGCTGCCATTCATGTTTCCTGGTTGGTGCTGGCAGGGGTGTTGTGCACTTTCCTCCACCCACCAAAACAGGGAGTGATGTCTCCAGGATCCAAGGCTGACCCAAGCCCATCCAGCAGTTCTGGTTATGTCACTGATCAACTAAATAATGCAATAATGCAATAATGTCCTTTTTGCCTAAATGGGAAAAAGGCCATTTAGGGACAGTCTTGTCACACTAGGGAGAAGAGAGGGGCAGGTGTGTTGTGCAAGGGGATATGAAAAGAGATAGAAAAGTAGATTGGCACCTGAATAGCATAGAATAATCACAACCTCTAGTGCTGCTGTAATACAGCTGAATCACAAAAATATCTAAGCATAGCTAATTTTAACCTCCATGTTTATTATCTCTGGTTTGACAAACAACCATGGCCAATGGCAGACAGCAGCTTTTTGTTCTTAAGTCCTGTGTCTAGATGAATACTGCTATATTTTGCATCCAAATACAGGTGCAAATACAGCTGCATAGTGGGATCAGGTAGCAGAGCTGTGGTGCACTACAGTGTTCCACTGAGCAGGACTGGAGAGGTGCTGGGACAGGCTTACATTGAGGTATGTAATAACCAGAATTACCTCTGATAAAGTCCTAACTCTGTGACGTTAGGGATGGGAGAGGAAGCCAAAAGAAGGGAATTTGACCCTTATTAGAACTTCTGATTTCACTATAACTTCTATAACAAATCATCCAAACTCTAAATGGACGAAATCAGAAACAGGTGCACCAGAGATGGAATTTTTTCCATTTTTTTTTTTTTTGGTACTTCTCATAAGTCTTTGCAATAATGTTTGTGTCTTTTCTCTCTCTGCTATGTGGGTCACAGACAGACTTGCCTGCTCCTAAAAAGTCATCATGTTCTTTTATCTGCCATCAGGACCAGTCACAGTGCTGCAGATCTACCTGCCCCACATCTTGTTGTGTAAGATGACTCTTAATTCTTCCAACTCATAAGATGTGCCAGAAACTGTGTTTTCCTACAAAGCTGCATTGTTATTGCAGATATAAAAGAAGTAGAGGGTAGGCTGTGGAAGCTGCACATGGATGGGTAGAAGTAGGCTATGCCTTATTTTTCCATCTCAATAATTGTTCTGTTTCCTCTGAGGGTAGCTCTCCTAAGCCTGCCTCCCTCTCTGCCTGGAGTAGGGCTGCTTGAACCTTACCTAGGCAGCAGCACCAGCTTGGGTCTAGTCACCTGCTTTGCTCCCACTGGGAACATTGTTTTGGGTTTTTTTTCCTAATCATCTGCTACAAGGGGAGAGAGAGTGTGGGACCTGCACTTCTTAGGACATGGACACCAGAAAAGTGGGGGCATGGATGCTTCCAAATTGTGTGCAGATTACAGTAAGGACCAAGGCTACCGGAAATGTCTGCAATACTGCTTATTAAGTTATTAAATGAGTGCTCTCCACTTTTTAGAATAATGTGCTTGGAGGAGGAAGGTGCTTAATCTGCACATTAGCTAGAACAAAGGATTTTGTTCTGTGGGTTGATTAGATGCATTGCAATTGCTCCCATGTCTTTCTCCAGGCAAGCACCCAGCATTTATTTACTGTAACACATCATCACTGGCCAGTTGATGACTGTGCATAAGAGGATGGGAATAGGAAGGATTTTGCTGCCTACCTGTCTGGTTCTTTAGCAGAAACTGATTCCTGTCTTCAATCTGGTTCCTTCTGAGCAATGGAGAACACTGGCTAAAGACTTGTGCATTGACCTCCAGCTGGTCTAGATCAGAACCCAGAGGAGTTTGCTGAGAAGGAAAGGGAAGGACATCGCAGCCTTTCAAAAGTTGTTTGTGCCTCCAGGGCTGATCAAAACGCCCGAGAAGTTGTTCTGCGATGTCATTAACAAGCAGGCATCCAGTCAATCATGTTGCATTTGGGATCCTTTGCCTAAAAGGGGAGACAGAGCTGAGAGAAAAATGAGCAGTTGGCAGAACACATCCCTGTGGGACAACTCAGCCATTCCTGCCCTTGGTGCATCAGCTGTCCCATATGCTGGAGGACAGAGCTGCGAGACATTCACACTTTGCATGGTCTGCTGCATCCTGCAGCTGAGCTCTTCGTCATTAGTAACTATTAGTAGCTAACAACTACCCCAAAGTGTGGATTTGGCAGTGATATACAAGGTGAGAGAAGAACAATAGCCTTGGCTGATCCCTTCTGTGCCCAAATGTCTCCATGGCAATGTGGGTTTAAAGAACAATTTCAGCTGAAAGTCCACACTTTGCAAACTCTTCCTTGCTCCTCTTTTTACTCCAGCCATCTTTTGAGCTCAGCCTGTCAATGGCTTCTGGAGTTGTGTAGAACCTTTTCTGTGGATATCAAACTCCTTTTCATAGTATTGTTCTTTCTTTCAGTTTGTACACAGTCAGTAGACATATCTGAACCCACGGGGTATTTTTTTAAAATTAAAAAGAAAAATATTGTGTTTATTTTGAGAAAACAAAGAAGGCAACCAAGGTGGCTGTTTAAAATATTGATACTATTACAGAAGGCCTGGTGACAGAATGATGGTTCAGCTTTGTGTGTGTTTGTCTTTCCCTTTGTTCTCTGATGAGACAAGCCTGTTTATTTATGCCGGGGGCAGCTTGCACTGTGCAGATGAAGGCTCTAAGAATGAGCAATGAACACACTGGACAGGCAAGGAGCACTTCTCAGCCCCAGAATGCTGACTTTAATTCAGCTTGGTGCTGGGGGATCACACACTGCTCAGGGTGAGAGGGAAGAGCTGGCTCTTGAGCCCTGCCATCCTCAGCTGCTTGGGTTTAATAAATCAGATGGATTTATTGTCACATAGCTTTAGACATCTACAGTATCATCCTGGGCTTCCTTTACAATCAGTAAGAGAAATGGACACCTACACCAGAGTTACAGATGCCTGTTTTCAGAAGAGGTGCCCACCCCCAGACTCTACTCACTCTCTTGCCTGGATATTCACTTACTCTGATGGGATCCTTGTGAGACCAGCCTAGAATGGAATATTTAAATAAAGAAAGTTACATTTAGCCAACTGAATGCATTCTTAGTGGGTAAAAGGTGTTTTCCTTCTATTTACTAGAAGCTTTCTATACTCTAAATGTATATATTCCAACTTTTTATCTGCAACCATTCCCTGGCAGGAGGATGCATGCTTAGCAAATTTAAACCTACTGAAAATAAGATTGTTTTTTTTATTAACCTTTCTCTGACTCTGTAGAAATAGTCCTCTCACTTGTCAAGCTCTATGGATAACGGAGCATAAACCACTGAGTTTTAGAAAGTGTGTTGTGAATGAAGCTATGAAAATAACCTTCGTGACCACTGCTGGTGGCTTGTGATTTATGAACCAGTGAGGCACTTCCAGAAAAAATAATAACAAATTATCCAGAATAAGGAATAAAATCGTACTCTCCCTATGCTGATAGGAGTGTGGAAAACACGTGGCAGCACTCTTGGTGAGTTTGATCAATGCAGTTGCTGCTGGTCTAATTCTCCTCCCCAGTGAGTCAGGTTTCGACCTTCGTGACAGCAGAGTTAAGGCAGCCTAAATGTCTACTATTGTTTTCCATCACCAAGATGAGTCCCTCTGGCACTAAAAGCATTGCAGATGTCCCAGTCCTTGTGAACAGTTTTGCTGCCCTTAGACACAGCTTGACTCTATATTTGGGAATTATGTCTCCAGTTACAGCCTCGAATGGTGGAGAAGAGACATCACAGGTAGTTTTCATAGGGCCTTTCCTTATGCCTGGTACCTATAGTGTAAAGAAAGAGTGCCTTGACTGAAAAGTCCAGATTTTTTCTGGGAAACTCTGAAATCCCTTCGTAGCCTGCTGGAGATGAGGAATGGCTGCCCGTGTGTTTTGCAGAGAGACAGAAGCATTCTGCTGTTGGCCCATTAAAATAATGACTGACATAAAGGAAAGGCTTTGAAAAATCAAGCAGGGGGAGTGAGAGCACCTGTGTGTGTGAGGGATGCATAAAAGGCTGAGTGAGGATTAATGTTATGTTAGAAATTCAACAACTCTGAATCACTGCAGTTTTCATTTAATGTTTCACCAAATGGCTGTAACCTTAAAAGTCAAATACATGACAGATACACTTAATTACCTCACTCTAAGAAAAAATAATGATCAGGACTGTTTAACAGAAGAAATGAAACATGCCTAAGCTGGCATTTGTTACAGTGCCTAGTTTTAGACTTTTGTGAGCCATTTGATGGTAAGCCAAGTCTGTAAGCCAGTAGGTTACTAAAGCCTTCTCATGGTCAAAGTAATGCTTTTTGTGCCACTCTCCATGCTGGGCTTGGGGTGGGGTAGGTCTCCTCACCAGGATGCTTCTGACAGAAGAAAAGGAGAACTGGGAAGAAGAGAGGGGTAGAGCCTGAGAGCTCCAGTCTGTCTTCACCACAGAACTGGAGGAATCATCTCCAAAAAAAAAGGCCCAGTGTGAGGTAACCAAAAATTATTAACTTTGGGAGGTTTAAACTAAACAAGAAATGATTATTAATTTTAAAATTATTTATTATGAGAAAATGCAATAGCCAGTGTCTCACATGCATGGTGCAGTGTTCAAGTTTCACCAGCAAACACAACACGTAGTTTCAGCAAAGCAGACACAGCTGGGTGTCTAATGTGGAGAGCATCATATGCAGGGAGAAATGATTTTTGTCATAACTTGTATTCATCTTTATCTGCTGAGAATTACTTTAATTTAAAAAAAACCCCACACAACCCAAAACTAAAAACTTCACATTAACGTTAAATCTAGACATAGTCTTCAAAAATATACCTTATGAATGTCCTTGGCTATTCCATCAGTACACAAGACTTCTGACTGGGGTACTTTTTAGTGTAGTGTTTCTTTCTTCTTCTCCTTCCTCTTCTTCTTTGCTCAAATTTTTATTCATTACAAAGTCAAAAACTGTTGAGCTGAAAAATGATCACGTTTAAATTTCTTTTATGTTAAACATGTCAGTGAAGCAGCAAAGTGCTTTTTGGATTTCTCCATTGCCCAAGGCATTTCTTAAAACCTTTTCTCATGAGCTACTTCTACCCAAATGCCTGGGAAAAGAAAAAAAATCTTCTGAATGAATTGATTTATGAACACTAGTGATTGGTTTTTAGCACACTTTTCATTCTTTGTCGTTCTCTCCTGGATAAAAGATATTTAGTTTATGAATATTATTGGCTCTAAAAACCCTGTCTCTCATATCTCATGTAATCACAGAGATCAGAGACAGAGAAGACTTATTGGGTCATTTAGTTCGTCCCATTACTATTGCAGGACTGTCATCCAAAGTATATCCAATACTTTGTTTTGTTCAGCACATGTTGGCTGAAGATATGATTTGCTTTAATTTTAAGGAACAGCCTGCAAGGTGCAACACCCACTCATCCTACTCTGGCAAGTCAAGTCTGCTTAAAGATAAGCAAATATCTGGGAATAAATTCCTTGAAACCTACATTTTTTTCCGGATTGTTCCTTGTACAGCTCTTCCACCTGGAATCTGCAGACATAAATCCAGTTTCTCAATGTTCTGGATGCTGTACTATGGCAGGAAAAGGAATTTTGGGGAATCGCTAATGTTTTCTCGGATCTGCGAGGTCCTGCATCCCTGTTCACCCACCTTTTGGATAATCTTAGCACTTTCCTAAGAAATTGCTGTTATTTCTTTGAGGATAACCTTGATTGCAATCCATTCTGGTTGTTTTTGATATCGTATTAAAATATTAGTAGTCTATCAGTGTGTAGAGACAGGGGATCCTTGGTATTGTCCCAAAAATACTGTGATCATTGGCCAGCCTTTCTAAGTGAGGATGGAGCAGGAGGTCATCAATTAGAAAATCAAAGGCAAAATCAGCAGTAAGCAGGATTAACAAGGAGAATTAATTGAATAACAACTAAACAGCATAAAACTTATTTCCTGTTAAAAGGGGATGTGCAATACAGATTTTTCTAGTAATCTTCATTATTTCCTATGAGGTATTAAAGAGGTTGATAAAAGAAAAAGTATTGGAAAAGCACTGTTTTCAATCCTGCTTGAGAGACAACTTAAAATTCTGCTCCCTCATGCAGCTGCTCATCAGTGGAGCACAGGACTCCAAAACCATGCATACAATTTAGCCTTTTCAACTTGATTCTAAGGAGGGTGCTGACAATATCTTGGTAATTGCAGATTACTTGCAGATACTCCCTTGTCCCCAGTTTAAGGTCTCTCTCAACAGCAGAAACAACAATAAAATTGCATAGATTGTTACTTCAGAAACACTCAGAAATCACTGGCCTGCTTTCCATGATGTTCCCTTGAAGCACAACATTACCATTTTTGTGGGGAAGCACAGTGAAAGCCAATAGTAAATGTTGTGACATACATCTGCTGTGGAAAAGTTTTGAAGGGGGGTATGGAACATGGGTAGGGAAAAGAGATAGAAAAGTGCTTTCTGTAGCTCTTTGTTGCTGTTGTGAATAACATCACAATATCTCTTAATGAAGCAGATGTTCAGATAAAGAGTTTCAGGCTACAAGCACCAAAAAATAGAAGCTTCCACACAGCTTGAGTTCCAGCTCTGTTTGCCTTGCTAACCAGTTGCCATGCTCTGCTTGGCACACCATAAGCACAAAGGCATCTATTGGATGGAAAGTATTTTAGAAACAGTTCCATTAGAGTTTCTTAAGCACATCTTGCCATGGTCTCCTTCATCTTGTTAGGTGGAAACTTTACTTTTCTGACTTGTGATCCCAGTTGCTATTTCTCCTTTTATTCTCATGTGGGGCACCATGGCCCTAATACACTGCTGTTGTAAAATGGGAAATAAGTTTACATAAAACAGATGAGTTTTGATTTAATTGCTTTTTACTGTAGTTGTGTGTCAGCGCTTGCTAACTGGAACTGTGCCAAATAATCTCCAAAGTCTCAAGAGAAAATTATGTTAACATCCACATTTGGTAATACTCTAAAACCTTTGGGACTCTTGTTCATTTTTGGCTGTATAAATGAGAAAATTGTAAGGCGAAGGGGAGAAGATGTTTTGGAGGAGAGGTCTGCTTTGTGTATTAAGTAAGGGGTAGAAAAGTTACACCTCACTTTGAGAAACCCAGATAACTTATGGGTCTCAGCATTCCCAAAGTGGAAGAGAAGAGATGGCTATGGAGACTACTTTTAAGTACAGAGCAGCTGCCAAAAAGGCTTGGTGAACCTAGCATTAGGTGCTGGGCAAAACCACTGGGTCAAACCCAACATTTGCACTGGGAACATCTGCTCTAGGTTTGTGTCCAGACTCTCATTACCAGAGGCTTGTGAGTAAAGTCCAAGCAGCCATTTGGGGACTGTCTATTAGGGAATGTCAACCAGAGGCATGGGCAAAGGAACAAATCGACCCTGTGTACATTGCTTAAAAGTATGCACTTATTTTTCAGCTGCCATGGTTAGTGTTGAAGTGGCCTGCCTGGCTCGCTGACAAGCAGGGATTTGGCAACTGGAAGCATAAAGCTGGCCAATGGGAAAGGTGCACAAATCTCTGCAAAAACAATCGCTGGCTCTGTGCAATCTGGAGGAAAAGCAAAAACCATCATGTGCACTGAGGTATAAAATGAACAAAATAAAAAGAAAAAACAGGACCATAAAGGGCAACAGCAGTGACTACAGTGTAGTTGTGCTGCTTATAGCCTCCCAGAGCCCATGTTAAACAGCACAGATGCTGTAATCACTCCTCTCATGCTCTTGATTGGGGAAGCAAGTATTTCCCTTGTGATGTGGACAGGCTGTGTTACGTTGTGGTGAAGACCATCTGCCAGGACCTGTGTGACTGCCTTCATCCAGGACACAGAGAGATGCACGACCTTGTTGTGAAAGTAATACAGAAAGACACAAGTTCCCCCTGTAACTCAAATTATAAAGTAATAAGGTCTTGAGTTACAAGAGCGCTGCAGTGAAACCTCAGTGGAGACAGCTGGAAACAGAGTGAGCTGAGAACGATGAAGGGTGGGAGTTGTGAGGAACTGGACTTGTTTAATTGCCTTAAAACATTGCTACTATAGCGAGCTGTGCAAAGAAGCCAGGACAAGGAAGACAAGGCTGAAGGGGGACGAGGCCATAGCCCACAAACTCCTAGCTTTGTAGAGGCGACTCTTTTGGTGTATCGATGGTTCTCTAACTGTGTGATGCATATCTGAAGACCAGCAAGGACTCTCTGGGTGTGTGATGCTTATCTCCTATGAACCAGGCTGTGTCAAAAGGGGGTATTTTGTGCACACACCCATCATTACCCTGGAGAATGCCTTGCTTTTAGCAGGACTGCTCCCAAAAGCAGCCCCCCACACCAAGCCTGAATGGCTTTGCAAAAACCAGTGCCTCCAGCTTCTTGAAAACATCCTGACTGTGTAAAAACATCCCTCCACACACACGGACGTGGAGGCATGGGAGTGGGAGGAGGGGTTTCTGAGGGTATATAAGCCCATCTGATATTTTGTTTCATGGGCTTATTTTCCCCACCACTCCCTGATGAGCCAAGACACCAGTGATGACGGTGATGACAACCAAGTCCATTGGAGAACTCTGGGTGGTGACTATGAACTTTTATTCTTTTTCTCTTTCTTTCTCTCTTTTAACTCTTATTCTCCCTCTCCTCTTTCTCTTTCTCTTTCTCTTTCTCTTTCTCTTTCTCTTTCTCTTTCTCTTTCTCTTTCTCTTTCTCTTTCTCTTTCTCTCTTTCTCTCTTTCTCTTTCTCTTTCTCTTTCTCTTTCTCTTTCTCTTTCTCTTTCTCTTTCTCTTTCTCTTTCTCTTTCTCTTTCTCTTTCTCTTTCTCTTTCTCTTTCTCTTTCTCTTTCCTCTTTCTCTCTCTCTCTCTCTCTCTCTCTCTCTCTTTCTCTTTCTCTTTCTCTTTCTCTTTCTCTTTCTCTTTCTCTTTCTCTTTCTCTTTCTCTTTCTCTTTCTCTTTCTCTTTCTCTTTTCCCTTACACATTTTCTTGGGTGATATATTTATGCTTTTATGCTGCCACATTATTATAGATAATAACAAACTGAACAGCTACATACCTGTTTTCCTTTGCAACCAAATTGTTCTAAAATAAACCATATATATGTATCTGTAAACACTGATCAACTCCAGTAAAATTAAATCTTCTGAATGCAGCTGCATTTGTGCAGACTGCATGAATATACATGGGTCATGGTACTTAACCCACCATGACCCAGACTCTGCAACTGAGTGTGGGTTTGTGTCCACGATGTGAGGCCTGGGCAAGAATGGCATCTGACCTACAGGACCTGGAGTGGCAAATGATAAGACAAAGCTCAGTTTAGCACTCTACAAGACAGAAATGTACCTGAATGTACAAGGTGATGTCAAGCGTAGAAATCATGTGCATTATGCCAGCTTTTGAAAAGCTGGTGTTAAGTTTTTATGCTTACTAACACATACAGATGCTCAGTGGTCCTATGGAGACAGACTGATGCTGTTGTTATGCACAGGTTTCTTTCCTCAGCCTCCAGGACATCGCTGTCTGGAGCCCACAAATGCAGGAAAGGGTTTGTCTGACCTGAAAGCAAAATTTCGCCCTATGGTTCCTGCATCTTCAGAAGATTACTTCTAAAGATCACAGTCTATTCCTGGGCTACGATAAGATGCCTCAGGGAGATGGCTTTCCTATGGGAGTCTCTGTCAGGAACTGCACCATCTCCCTTTTGTTTATTATTTTAATTAATGGCTTAAGATGGTTCCAGAAAAAGAGGATGTTTGAGTAAAAAGGATTTTGTAAGACTGAAATATGATTAGAGAGGAATCAAAATAGCTTTCCCCCTTCAGATACATCAGGATGATCTGCCTTTATGGGACTCTTTGTTGTCAATGGGGATAAAAAGGTAGTTTAAGGGTGTAGGTCATCTGACCTATTTTAGATGTCTCTGTCAGTACGATGGTTTTCCTCTACCTCTGTCCCCTTTCACTGGACCTCCACTGACTATAAAGGCAGTCTGCAGTAACTGGCTCAGCTACAACCATCTCTATTTAGTCAGCTAAATCCATAGGCTGATACAGAGAATCTGGGTCAGAAATGTCAAGTGCAAAACCAATAAAGAAATGAACAGAAACATTAATGAAACTCTTCAATTGGGTGAAAAGCTGGTGCAGTAGCAGCAGTACACAGCTATTTCTTCTCATTCATTAAAATGTGCTTAACTTGGATTGTTATTCACTTAAAGGTTCTCCTTCATGTTTCACTTTTCCCCTTGGAATTAGCCTTTGAACTCACAGCATTTTCTCTGAATATCATGACTTCAGCCAAAAGAGTTGGTTATTTTTTTTACAAAAATTGCTTTTTCCTAAGCAATGCTGTATTCTCACCAGAATTAGGTGAAAACACTAATTCACTTTCCTTTTTATTTGGTGAGGGGAGGGCATTTGGGATATTTAAAGAAAGTTGCAAATCTAATTAAACAAATCCAAAGGACTCTGAATTTTACCAGTTGACATTATCTCCTGTACTTCTTTCACTGACACTGATGATCCTCCCAGTCACCTCTGCAATCCCTGGGAGGTGTGAGGCAGAAAGAGCCACTTGCACAGGAAAATTAAAGGTACTCAGTGCCTGTGCAAGTCTCTTAATTGATAATATGCACAAAGCAGAGCATATGGGCTTCTTTCTCTTCTTGGGCTGGGTGCTGAGTGCAGAGCATTGTTTGAAGTCTGCAAACAGTGATTTATCTGCACATCTCACTGCTGTTTTGGGAGGGATGGAAAGGAGGTGCCACTGTCTGAGATGGAAGTGTAGCAAGTGCATTGCTGTGGCACTAGTAGCAGACTACTGTATTTCTGTCAGTGAAAGCTCTGTCTGGTAGTGAAGGTCAAGACCTTTTCCAGTAATTTATGAAAAATGAGGAGCCAGCAATGTGAAGGAAGATGTCAGGGAAAATCCTTACTAGCATAAAATGCAATACTAAGACAACATCCAGCCCCAGCACAATGTGACATGACTCCGTTCTTCATTTTTGTTGAAGTGCTACAATTTCCTGAAGGCCAAAAACAGCTTGAGGGGCCACACAAAGCACATCAATCCCAGGGACAACTAACTGCAGTCTGGAACTACATCTGTGAGGAGCAGAGTAACCCCCTCAGCTCTGATGTTGCCCTCTGATGGTTGCTGATGCTCTGCAGACATGTGCTCCATGCCCCGTGGAGAAGAGCATCTGTGAGACAACCTGTCTGCAGTCAAAGATTTTGTAAATCCATTTGCAGCCTGGTCTTTGGATTTTAGGTTACAGGGCTCTGGCATGCAAGACTGACTGCAGCAGAAATGTCTCCAGGAGCTCCTCAGTTTCCAGGCCAAAAGCATTGTCTGTTATTGGTCCCGTGTGAGACTTCACCACAGCAGTTTTACCATAACCTGTAATCCCTGTGAACTTGCCTGTGCCCTCCCTTGCTGTTTTGTGACAGAAAGATTTTTGGCTATCACTGTCTAACGCAACTCCCTGGATTCTCTCCATGCCACTCCCAAGCAGTCAAGTGAACACACTCACTACAAGTGTAGCTCCTATGGAAGGTCTTGCCACAGAACCGCCTGGATACAGGCATGTGGGGAGCTGTGCATTTTTGTAAGTCATTGACAGGGTGTATTTGATGAGATAGCATCCCAGTGTTGGAGATTTGCTACTCTTTGGTAATGAAAGCCTCGTAGTCTCTCTCTACAAGGTATAGGAACATAAGTACTACTTATTTAAAAAAAAAAAAAATTGCAATTTTGGAGCAAAGTTGCTCAAAAAGATTCAAAGATTAAAACTTTGAAAGATTAAACCTCAAAATAAAAAAATGTTACTGATACTCTGCTTGGCTTCTTCATCATCTTACATCTCTCCCTCTAAGATGTCTACTTAGTCTTTTTGACTAAAAGGGCTGGTTTTGCTTCTGTGCTTCTCCCATGTGTCCCAAGGAGAGCTACAGCTCAGTACAAGTGCTAAGGTCTTCTTCCCCTCTGCCCCTACACCTTCATCTTTCTCACTCACTGCTAAAGAATGTTAACGTCTTCTTTCTGGTGACACTGCAACATTTTGAGAGTACAGCCCACTGTCTTGTTTATCTTCCCTCCTCATCCTGGTCCAGGTTCTGTTGTAATGTTTCTGCTGCAAAATTCATTTGGTGCGTTTCTAGTCTCAGGTAGTTTAGCTTCTTGTCTGCAAACTGGGTGAAATCTTCTGGAGATGTTTTGGTAAGAACTTAAATCTCACATTATAAAACACATTAAAGGCTATGAATTTTCCCTGGCTTCATACCAGCTTTGCTTTGCAGACATCGTTGATTGAACATAATGCTCCAAATAACAAAATTGGTATCTGGTGCTTCACTTCAGTAACAGTCTTAAATCTTTTGAAATCAGCAGTTGTATGTGACCTCCGCTCATCAAAGGGTGTCAGTCTGTGCAAGAAAAAAATAGACAAATAACTTATCCAGTAGACCAGTGATGGTGCCAAACTTGGACCTTATTGGGTGTCCAGATCATAGTTTGCTGCACTGGAGCACATTTTTCTCTCCAGTGGCACTTCCAAGAAAGTCAGTACTGACTGACCTGCAAATTTACCAAACTCTTGTCTCTCCTGCTTATCAGCTTAGGTTCCTTCTGTGGGTCATAAACCATAAAGCTGCCCTGACTGTTTGTACCATGCATAGCACAGATGGAGCTGTGACCCATGGCTGAAGTCATTAAACTCCTATAATGGCAGCAGTAATAATAATAACAAGAAGCTTGAAAGAAATCTGTGCCTTCCTAGAGGTACAGAGTAAGACATCTGCTCCAAGCAGTTCTTTCATAGAAGATGCAAGGAAGCACTTGTGAAAGCCATGCTTGTGATTTGTCACTGATTTATGTGCCATCATTACCCTTTCTCTAACCCAAATATTTGCATCTTCAGTTGTTCCCATATTGTTAATCATTTTATTGTCATTGTTGTTTTCATGGATACAATTTCTCTTCGTAAGTGACTTTTCATTGGTACAAGCTTTGTTTCATCACTGTATTGTGTTGTACAGCTGCTATTTTTCCTAGAGTTGCATTCTTTTCTTGTAAGTTCCTGCTTAGTAGTTAGCACAAAATTCTATTGTTCTGTCCTATAATTTTTGCTTTTTTTTCCCTCCCTAGGCCAGTTTTGTTGTTGTCTGTGATTCAGCCTCCACAGACTTCTTTCATGTAGTGTCGTTTTCCCTCTCTACAATTTTTATCTTTTGCAATTGTGTGTATTCCTTTCCCATTTCAAAGGAAAGTTGCAACACTGTGTTAATCAGATTCTGTTTTCCTACATTCTGTTCAATTCCAGGTTCAGCAATCCTTTATTTTTCTTCTCATTTCCACTATTGTATTAATAGTGATCTTATTTAATATAATGCACTCTTTTCAGTGGTTTTATTCTATTACTTTCTGCCTGTGCCTTTTTAAACTGGGGCATATTTCACTACTTCCAAGTTTCTGTTCTTTTTCTCGTACTGTATTCTTGATTTACTTATATTTTTCCCAGTCTCTAAAACAATTTCCGATGCTGTAACACTATTACAACTCCAGGCTCCCACTGTTTCTAAAGTAGGTTTTTTTCCTCTTTGGCTTCATGTCCTGCTGGTCTGCTCTGCAGTGTGGCAGGTGCTGGTGATCGTGTACTGAGACCAGTGAATCCAGTGCTCAGGGACAGACTCTGAGCCCACATCTGTCTGTGGCTGAAATACCAACACCACCAGTGGTAGGACTGGGATTTTAATGCCCACTTGGGTGCTTCAGAGCAGCTGTTGTTGATCCCTGGGGGCTAATGGGGCTGGTGCAGGGGGATGATCTCATATATAAAGTGCTTTTCCTGCCTGTGAGGAAACGGTGCATGTGAGCTCACCCTTCCTCAGAGGCAGTCAGCAAAGCTGCAGAAGTTTGCATGGGGAAGAACCTGGCTCTGTTTGCAAACTGGTGCTGTCCCAGCCCACTGTGTGCCATAGAACTCCCTGTGGGCACTACACTTATTGGTGGGCAGGAGACACAAATCTGCACCGCTCTGTTCCTGCCAGGGCACCACCTGCATGAGCCTTTTGCATTTCACAAATACATCGCAGAATTGCAGAATCACTAAGGCTGGAAAAGACCTCTAAGATCATCAAGTCCCACCATTAACCTAACACTGCCAGATCCATCACTAAACTTTGTCCCTCTTAACCTCATCTACACATTTTTTGAACCCTTCCAGGGATGGTGATTCCACTGCTTCCCAGAGCACCCTTCCAGTGAAGAAATTTTTCCTAATTTACAATCTAAACCTCCATTTCCTTTCCCACGAGAACCTGATAACTGAGAACTGCCTCTCAGCTACAATTTTATTCCCCCATCAGCCTGTTTTTCCCTTTCTGTCTTTGCCTCCCCTGCCTGCCTCATTGAGCTACAATGTGTCTACCTAAGCACTTTGAATAGTGGGCTCTAAATAATTATTTTGCTGTCAAATGTTCCATTTTCTTTTCCTTCTCTGGACTATAATTCTTCCATGAATGGTGACTGCATAGTTAATCGCAATTCATTACGTGGCTGTCAGATATCCAAGCCGTCACCGCTCTTGATATATTCAATCAGTGTCCTTGGCTTCCATGCAGTAATATGCAGTGGGCTTTAGATTAAAATGTTATTGTTTTTTAACAGCTTATACATTTTCCAATGCAGTCACTGCAGGGCCTTGGGGGTGTTTGGATGGAGAGACAAAGTGAGCAGAAGGAGAAACAACTGCTCCTGAGTATGATCAGAGGAGATGCAACACCAGCAGTGACTGAACCACGAGTGGTGGGAGCAGGCCACTGCCTGGTAGTTTTCTCTTATATTATGTTGGCCAGGCAGGGCTCAGACATCTTGGTCCAGGTTGCAGCCAGAGCAGATGGCACTGCTTTGAAAAGTCACGGAAATAATTAGTAAGCTTTGAAGCTTGATGAGTTGAGGTTGTAAGTGAAGCAAGTTTTGTGGAGAGAAGCAAAATAGATTTCTGAATTGATTGTCATCACTGGCCTAAATAGGGAAACTGTTAGGTGAACAAGCCCTTCTTCCAGCCCAAAGTAAAATCTCTCACCTTCAAAGCTAAACTAAGTTGATGTTGCAGCTTAAACTACCTTGCTGCTTCTTAGTAATGAAGAACGTACACTGGTATCTCACCCTCGGTGGCAGTGCAGACTGTGTTGGTGCCTACAGCCTGCACTGAGGATCTGTCAGAATAAGGCAAACCTATAGGCCAGCCTAAATATACTGCCAAGTTCATCTTTTTTCATAGCCCTCGCCCACACTGTTTCTCCTGAATTTATGAACAGAAGTAGGCACCAAAGTGTCTCCACACTACAACAGCTTCATTGTTCAATGCTTAGGGGGTTTAAAAAACCATAGTTTGAAGTCAATTTTGGTCAGTGTTTTGCCTGAGAAACACAGATGGTATCTTTTGTTGTCTGGGCTGAAAGTTTGGATTCCCTTGCTGGTTTCTATGACAAATTTAAAACATTTCATTCTACCATCAAGCTTTCTCTTGAACACTGTTCCAGTAGTATCAAAGTCCAGCAAACCACGGTCAGCAAAAAAGTAGTATCCAAAGAACTGCTATATAAAAATGTGCAAGTCACACCCCCACCTACACAAACCCATCAGTCATCCAAAACATATTAAAAAAAGATACAATATGCTGTCAGGTTTTCACCACCACCTTGACAGTATAAAGAAGCTGCTTGCCCAGTAAATATTTTCCACAAAGACAGTTCAATATGGTGCAACTTTTATATTTTCTGAGAAACCTGCTTCCCAAAACTTAAGCTGCACTACACATCACTAAGCTCAACATTAAAAGGAAAATATCACAGAACAGCATGTACAAAGTAGAATCCTATCTATCCTTGAATAATATGTATGAAAATTGTCAGTATATCCCCAGTCTTAAAAATATCCTGGAGTCCTATGCCTAGGGCTCCTCACAAAAACATAATGTACTTCACCCACTACGTAATGTCCTTATACAATTTTTATGGATGAAACAACCCCTATGAGTCAGAGAAACCTGCATAGGCAAAGTAAAAGGGCAAAACCACCCAATTATTAGCAGACATCAAACTTTTACCACACAGACGCTCAGTTTCCGCTCTCTCAGTCTTGATCCTCAAGAGAAAGCTGTAGAACGTTTTCTATGGTGACAATCAAAAGACATTACTCATGATAAGAAAAAGTCACAGCATTGAGACAAGCATTTATGGCATGTTATGGTTCTCCCCTTTCAGCACCACTCCAAATGCTCCCTAATGAAATTGCCTGTGTGCCATGAGATATAAATTCTCACTCTCTCCTTTTTCTTGCTCTATGTATCTCTTTCCAGTGGAAAGAGATTATAGATACCATTATGTCACGTTTCCCTTTGCAATATCCTTTCTTCTATACTACAGGTATCAAATTTTTTCTCTTTCCCCTCCGGACATCTGATTAAGAGAACCTAGTTAAATTGTATCCTTTGTTCTTGGCTCATACTCATCTTTGAAGATTGGTGTACTCATTCCTGGTCCAAAAAAAGGGCTTTTAAGCCTGAAATCTGTCTGTTGTTTCAAAGTAAATCAGTCAGTGTAACAAAAGATGCTTTCTCCTCCCTACAAACCTTGCCTAACATATAAATGCTGAAAAAAAACCAAAATCAAAACTCCCATATCTTCTTTGTTGCATAAATATTGTCCAGACTTGATTTTCATGGCTCAACTTGAAATTTTTAATATTTTTATCATGGTTTTGTTTGTTTGTCTGTTTGTTTGGTTTTTGGTTTGTTTTTTTGTTTTTTTTTTTAAACTGGGTGGGAGTTCTAGTGGGCTAATAGTACCTGTCTTAATAGGAATTGTCTTGAACTGACTGACTTAATCTTTAAAAACTGCATGTAGATTTATGTGTATAAATTTGTCTCTTCATCAGCATGGACGGTTTACTGCAGAAACAAAGCTCTTTATTCCTGTTCATTTTGTAATGCATGTTCAACTGCCTGAGCACCTACATGTGAAATATCAGGCTTTTAAAGCAGTATGTCTGTGTTAAGCTGCAAGATCTGTGTTCGTGTATCACCTACCTCAATGAGACTCTGACGCATGACTTGTTCCCCAAGGCTTTACTGACATGGAAGCTCCTTGCAGGGCCCAATCTTGCCATTCCTGTGGAGTGGTGTCTTGAACTTAAAACTGATGGGGTGCCAGGTATGCTGCTCCGTGTGGGGAATGCAGGCAGGGCTGGGCAAAAGATCTTTTTGAAGCACGAGTTACATCAATCGCAGGAGTGCTGAGCTCCCCACAGCAGCTGATCATAGATGGAAAGGCTCCAAGTGATTTACATAGTCTAATGCATCATGGTGAGCAGCATCTTTGAAACTGGGAAGGTTTTGCCCTTTCTCCCATTGAGCACAGCACATGATGCAAGTGCAGAAACGTTCCTGCTGCTGTTCAGGAAAGTAGTTTGATAGCAAAATAGTAGCCAAAAGGCATGAACACTTGAATGCAGGCACCTCATTTATGCTGCCTTTGAAATTTAAACTGGCTAAGTGACTTCTCCTGAATTACTCTTATCATTCTATATGGTTCTATGATTATATTTTATCTGTTTTGGGTTTTTTTAACAACTTATTTTCTTTCAGTCAGTAAAAACCCATCAGACTCTAAATTGTTTCTGTACTGCTTATAATTACTGTCCCTAATAATTCTGTGTATAGGAATGCTCTAGGGAAACTCTCAGGGACTGAGATTCCAGGGAATCATTTCTCTGGGTGAACTGAAACAGGTGGGATGGCAATTTTTACTGAAATGTACCATGAGTGACTTTTCAGTTTAGGATAATACATTCTCAGGCCTCCCTCTGGGTTAGGTGCAAGCTACCTGTGTTGTTGCAAACCTGCCTAATAACACATTCAGCTTTCTTCAGTATTAAATGAATCCACCACAGACTTCATATGTGTGACCCTCTGGCAGACTCAAAGTCACCTGCATACTCCCAAACTGCAGAAAACACCTGGGGGAAATTTAAGTTCTCAAAAATTGACGGTTCTTTGATGATGGTAAATTTCTAATCTAATTTTGGCATATAACAGCATCAGATAAAGAAAAATCCTAAAAACTACAAATGTGTCTTTGACAGTTGTTTATGGTAGAACTTGTTCCTGTCTAAGCTACAAAGGGGGTGCTATTGGGGATTATGCATTTATAAAAATTTATAAAATTATTTATAAATTTATAAAAATATATTAGATGCAGCAGCTCAGTAAAGACAAGTCCCTGGTTCCAGTTGTGTGGAGGCAATCAAATGCACAAAATCACTGGCTAGGGAGTGCAAAAAATAATTTGGAGATATGCTTGGATGCTACTGCAAATGGGTCAATGGGGTCACGGATTTAGGCATCATGTTGGAATGCCTAAAAATGGTGGCATGGGTGATCTTCCCTTCCTTGCAGGAAAAGTACAGTTTCTGCTCAACCACAGCATTCAGTCCAGAGCACACCAGTAATAATGCAGACCACCTATGGAAATTTGGAAGAGTTAACTCGAGTCCTTTAGTCAAAGATGAGGGACAGTAACAGCCTTCAGAGATGCAAAAAATATTATAAGCAGCAAGGGATATGCTGCTCACCCTGTTCCTTGTGGGTAGGAGGGAAAGAACTAGCATTAGACAGCAGCAACAGAGACTTTTGTTAAGCATTAGGAAAAACTGGTTAAGGTTACTGAAGCTCTAGGAGGGTCCAGCATTTTGACCTTCATGGGTCGTTACAGAAAAGCTGTTCAGGCATCTTTCAGCAATGGTATGTTGATGGTTCTGAGCAGAGTTGATCTCTGCAGGTCTCATCTCCTGTGAGTGGGAAGCCAGTGGTTCATGTAGTGCCCATACATAATTTAGGAAGCTCACAGCTGATGCCTATAGGCTTTCAAAAGCAGCAATGCTCAAAAGTCCTTGGCAGCACATTGCTGTCTTTCTCAGTGGTACCCGGGGGTGTATGTGAGGGGAATTTCTTTTTTCTCTCTGAACATCAGAGTCCTCCATTCACTTTTCCTTGCCAAACCCTATGTGATCATCAGTGAGGTAAAAGGCAATGGGTACATTTTTGGAAGCTAGATCACTTGCTTTGCCTCAAATAATGGCTTGGTAAAATTGAATTTTTTCTTCAAACAGGGGTCAAACTTAAAAAGAAATTCTCATTAAACACCCAAACATTTAAAACAAAATTTCAGCTGACTGCCTTGACAGTTCTTCAAGACACTTTATTTTATCCTGGTCATTGGCTTTTTATCTTTTTTCCCTCTGGTTTTGTGTTTCAAAATAAAATATTTAGAGAACAGAAAAGAATTGTATGAAGTCATATTTCCTATTTATCCACAACAACTTTGAAGCTGGCTGGACAGAGACAAGCCCATTCCTTACTTCTACTTAGTTCCACTTCAGCTAGTTTAATGTGCAAGTAAACATTTGAAAATCCCATTCAAAGCATTTTCTGCAAGCTCAAGTTTATGATTGTCTTAGAATGTTCATTTCTTGTTGATTTTCCCATACAGAAAGTAACTAGCAAAACAGGGTGCTCAGGCCAGGTCCTGAATCATTCTTCCTATGAAGAAATGATAAGATTTAGATTTGATTAGAGTGATGCTTTATTCTGCTTTAAAGCTTTTTCTAGCAGTCTCATAGTATCATAATCCATCTTTAACTTGGTATAACTGATCTGATGAGTTTGTCCGTACTTAGAGAGCAGACAGCAATGCTACAGGACAAGAAATGAGTCAGTTTTCTCTCCGGTGGAAGGCTGTGAAATAAGCTATTAACAGATACCTCTAACAAAACATATTTCTACAGTCAACAGTGCTACCTGAAGAGTAGAGTGTCCTTGTAAAATTATATATTACTTCCTTAGGCCAGTATGTGCAACACTCACAAGCTCATTGAGTAGTTGCTAAATAATGTATTCAGTCCCTAATTATTCTAGCACAGGAGAACAGCTATATCACAGCCCTCATGTAGCCCAGCTCTACTTTTCTTATGAGCATTGATGTTTGCTTAGCAGGTTTGCCAAGTGGATGCTAAATTTTCCTTGTTTTGTTTGCAATGAATGTGAACCTGGAAGGTCTTATGATCCTTTTGCAAACCATGAGTTTCTCTGCTTCCTCACTCATTTCTGGAGAGCAGAGAGGACTGAGCACCTCACAGGGCCAGATTTGTACAAAAGTGGAATAATTTAGCATGAAAAATACTGTCGTACTCAGCAAACTATTTCCCTCCAGGATTAGCGAATGTAACAGGAAAGCAAAGGAATTTAATGTTTGCCAGAAGGGAAATGAGAAAGCTCCCCAGTATGGGGCTCAGCTGAGCAGTCCATCTTGAACACGCAGCCCAGCATGCCCAGAGACAAACACCCTACTCCTTCTCCCCAGGAGAAATTTATTAGTTCGAGGCACTTTCCACAGCTTTCTTTCTGTACTCTATTTTCACAGCTTAAAAGTGCTCCTGGAGGGCAGAAAACCTAAAAGTGTGATTTGAGTAATTGTTGCATTGCTTGTTGAGAACAGCAGTGTTGAGGAGCCACACACATCCCTTTCCCCAGCCAGGATGGCTGATGTACACTAGTATGTTTTTCTCAACTGAAGATGAATTTGGCACACATTTGGTGGGGGTGCCAACTATAGTTCTTAGCCTGGTATCCCCTCACTTTGGAGTTTGTCCCAGGGGGCACTGCTGAGTGTGGTGAAGGGTTTCTGAGCTACGGCCAAGAAGAGCCTGAACCAGCACTGATGACTGAGTGTAAATTTTGAGACTTGTCTCCCTCATACCCCTGGATCTGTTGTGGGACAGTCAAGAAATATCTTAATCTTCTAGTACAGCACAGCAGAGATAAGGACTATGTACAACTGTAGCCACTGCTTTCTTTACACTTGTGAACCAGGGAACTGTGCACAAGAGGAGGCCCCATCCCAGTTTACAGCTTCCTCACTAGGGAAAGCAGAGGGGCAGGCACTGGTCTCTTCTCTGTGGTGACCAGTGATAGGATCCAAGGGAATGGCATGAAACTGTGTCAGGGGAGATTTAGCTTAAATGTTAGGAAGAGGTTTCTCACCCAGGGGGTGGTTGAGCACTGGAACAGGCTCCCCAGAGAGGTGGTCATGTCCTGTCAGAGTTCAAGGAGCATCTGGACAATGCTCTCAGGCACATGGTGTGATTCTTGGGGCTGTTCTGTGTGGGGCCAGGAGCTGGACTTTTATGATCCTTGTGGGTCCCTTCCAATTCAGGATATTCTACGATCCTATGATTCTACTGCTCATCTCTGCTGAGCTGGGATTGCAGCTGATGAGAATTAATCTCATGTATTCCCTTGGGCTGGTCTCTGTGGTGGGATCACCTTAATTATCATGAGATGTCTGCAGACTGAAAGTTTGAACCAGTCACCCTTATGGTCAGCGAGGATGGGTAGGCACAGGCAAGATGTAACTCACCTAGTCCAAGTTAGACCTTTCTTTTTGATGATTCACTCCAAAAACCCCATATTTCACCAATGACTATAATGGATGTCATGACCTCTCCAAGGCTCCAGACACCCATATCAGAATCAGCCCCATCTGTGGACTTGTGCCACATGTAGAAGGTCTCTGAGGACAGGACAGTGTTTCTGCTCATTATACAATGTCTAGCAACGTGAGGAACTATGTTCTTTACAGAGACCACCAGTTCTGACACAAACCTAGTCCAAAGGCTGAATAATTAACATGCTGTTGCTATAAACCTGTGGTCAATAATAAAGATGCTATTTCTATCAACTTGTTTTCCATCAAGCAATTCCCAAGGCAGTAGCAAACCCACCAGAGGTCAGATCAGAGACACTGTTGATCTCCATTTGCTGGTGCCACCACTAAATCTTAAATAGATTTAAACAGCCCATTACAGATGAGACCATGACATCATTTAAAACAGCTACTGCTTGGTTTGAATGATGCTGTCATTTTTAAATCTCTGTTTGCAATGAATGCTCTCAGTCTGACAAATTTTTATTTTGTAGACCTTGTTAGAGATTTTGAAGAATATTTTTCAGGAGGGGATTGTTTTGATAATATACTTTACACTTAATACTTGAACAGTCCCTATCTAAAAGCTGTGTTAAGGTCTCATTTTACTTCTGGTGGATGCAGGGAAATGTTGATGGATTGTCTGTAAGACGCAGAGGAGGCAAATTAAACAACAGGGTCTGAATGAATAATTATTTTGTGTGCTTACCAGAGGAAATTGATTATCAGACATTCCTGATCAATTCATTTTCCCTACATCTGCTTTTTCACAAGAATTGAATACATTTCACTTTATTAAAATTTCATGGTCTAAGGGAGCTGTTAATACTCTGAACCAATAATGCCAATAAGCTGTTAGTATGAACAGTCCAGCCCAGTGCAGCAGTGATGTGCAAACACTTCATATCTGGAAGCAAAACAGTTGGGAAGGACAGAGAAAACAAGAACTGCTAAATGAAATTAAGTAAAGGTATAGTGAGTGGTAAAATTATCTTTTGCCTCTGTTACACCTTGATTTGAGTTTTCTTTCTGTATCTATGCCTGGAACGGTCTCCTTGCTCTAAAACATAATGCACACATAAGGTGAAGAAATTTTCTAGAATGTCACAATGTTATTTTTGAGACTGGTTTTGGGATATTAATGAAATCTCCCAGTACTTTTACCAAAACTCTGGGCTTTAAACTTTGTATCTCAGTTTTTGGAGCCCACAGGAAGCAGCAATACAACAAGCCCAGATTTATGGAGGGAGGACAGGATATGTGCATCTTGGGCTGTTCAATGCAGCCAGGAGTCACGAGTTCCTCCATATACCCATATGCTCCTGTTTGCTCCATCTGGAGTGGTGACATGACTCTGCATGAACCTGCAGGACTGACTTACCCTCTTATTTTTCTCCTGATGCTTCTTGCTGATTTGTAAGCTGTGAAAAGGTCCATACAGTCTCTGCATGGACTGTCTCCTGTTTTTTGACCTCGTGTTTGCCAACATTACCAAAAGCAGCTGGAAATGTGGCCTCAGAGATGACCTTTCACTCCTGCTTCAAAACTCCTGGAGGTGTGAGAGGATTTTCCGCGTAATTATTTAGTATTCCTGGCTGACTCAAGACACAACTGAATGTTAAGCAGATTTTTTTTTTCTGGGTATTTTTACCCTGACCTCAATTCTTTCTATTACAGGGTGTGCTTTGGTTGAACTGTATCACCACCCAGCGTGGCAGTGAGAGCCAGAAAGAGTCTGCAGGCTGGCAGAATGCCTTACCATGGTGTACCTGATATCTACTGTGTGTCTGCTTCTTCAGGAGCTGCCATGCCAAGTGGTGAGAGACCATTGACAGGCAACTCAGGAACTGAAACCTGGATTTACCCAAACTAGCTTTAGCATCCACTCAGAGCACCCAGGTTGGAAGCAAACTTACTACTTGGTCACTGGAAAGAAGTGGCTCTACTAAACAGGGATTGGGATCCAGTGGAGTATTTTGGTTTGTTCACTGGTCAGGAGGCCTGGGCAGACACCTGTTTGAGTGAGAGCTATCAAGTGAATCAACTTGTCCTGCAGCTGTGGTGCACTGAGGAATCAGGGCTGCTCCTGTGAGTGCACACTGAGCACTTACATGGTCAGGGACTCCTCAGCTGCACAGATGGGACAGTGGTTGAAGTCCAAGCAATGGACCAACCTCAAACAAGGGGACTGACGTAACTTCTTGCCACCTTTCACATAAATCATTTCATTATTCAGTGTAACTCTCCAAATGGGAATTTTGGACTGTCCTGATGACTTCTCCAGGCAGTGTCTGCTGTTCCTAGACCAATCTTTATGCTTCAGAGCAATTTTGTTTCCTTTTGACATGTTGATTAATGCCCTGGATGAAGAATCTGAACTCGCTGAGATAGTTCTCACTGCAAAGTCGATCAAATTGTACATAGATAATAGACAGTAGATTCTCTTGCAGGCACAGAAAGGATCACAAAGGACAGTTTTTTGTTATTTTGTATTGTAGTACTCTTTTACTAAGACAGGAAACGTTTGTCCGTAGTTTAAGACAAGCAAGAACTGTGGATGGTCTGTTTGCTATAGTGGTCATGCAGGAGCTGGATTTAAGAACTGCACTTGTGGGATTATCATGAAATCCAGGTGGAGATGCCCTTACAGGGTTGCTTGCAGCTCAGGCTCCCATCACCATTCAGGAAGCAACCAGACACTGTTCCCAAGTTTTGATTTCCCATGAAAGCATTGCCTATTGCAAAAATTCCAAGATTTTATCAAACATTCTGTTGATGTAACAGTTAGATGATGGAAGATGAGACTTATTCATATCTGAACACACAAAAAAAATTACTACTATACTAAATCATCTAATCAAGAAAACAGATATGTCATAGAATATTTGGAAAAATTAATCAGGACTGCAAGACACAGTGCTTCGCTGTTGAAAATTTTCCTCTATCATCTCAGAGTTCTGCTTATAATATCCCATCCTCGTCTAGGAAACACTTTCTGCATCAGTCTCAGAAGTAGGAATGTTTTCTTCATGAGCTGTAGACCAACTGGTCAAGAGGGAATAGCAGCAAGGACAAAAGTGATGTCCTTGAATCCTTCATACAAATAATTTAGATTCAATCTGTTTACAGAGGTTAGATACCAGTACATTATTCAAATTCCATTAGACTAGAACATCAAGGGTGAGATGATATTTAGGCAGATCCTGCAAACGCAAATCTCCTTTTTTTAATGCAGTTAACCTAACACACCTTACCATGTAAAATAAGCACTCAAAAGAATCAGAAAGGATGCGTAATTTAAAGTAAAATCCCAGTTTCTTTATTAATCTTGCAAACAGCATTGCTGTTTTTATCATTACAACTGTACTGCATGGTTACAACTGTCAGGATTTGTCTGAATTTCCATGTTAAAATCACAACATTAAAACAAAAGGAAATTCTTTTCACCATGGATTATGAAGGAGAGAAAAATCAAAAGACTTAATTTGAGGGCTCCTTGTTGACTAGAATATTGACTCACTGTGATCATTACTGTGAAATTAATATAACAAAATTTAGACACACTAAATGTAGGCTTCTGTGTAGGAGTTGCTAGTTATCCTGGGCTCCCTGTGTGGCCATTGGAAACTCAACCAGGGAATTTTCAGGGAAGTTAAGATGCATTTTATCTCATCCTAAAGACATCTAAATCCTGACATTAAAATGTTCCTTTCCACAGACTGAAGAAAACACCTTGACAGACTTGCTCACTCACAGACTGTAGAAGTGCAATGTCAGCTTTGCTGGAGCCCACACTACCCCTTTACAAAGGAGAAGCCATAGAAGCACTTGAACATCCTGCCTGACTCTCTGAGTACTAAACTGGCTGCTCTTCTTGTTGGTCTGGTTCTGAAGAGAGGGGTCACAGCACCATGAGCCCATGAAATTCCCAAAGAAACCCCTGGGAATGAGAGTGGGAACAAATCCCTATCTCAGGCACGTCTTATAAGACCTTGGTCTTGGCTCACAGTGTAGGACTATGGGGAGGGGAAATGTCATGTTCGTTTTCAGGATGCTAGGAACAGCATAGCTTCAAAAAAATGCAGGAGAAATTGGAAAACCTCTGAATCTTTGTTAACTGATGGGAGCTAGGGACCAGCCTGACCTTCTGGAGATGGCTGCTTTTGAGAACTGATGAGCTGTGCCCATTTTTATGACAGACTTTGTTCAGCAAGTCCCCTCTGCTCAGTTGTAACTTCTGCTGGAGTAAGTAACTGGATTACAATGTTATAGGTACATATGGTCCTTACAGACAGTGAATTAAAACTTCCCTGCCTCTCCTCAGTCACTGCTGCTGCCAAAACAAAGGTATTTTGTACTAAACATGAAATCCATGACTTTGAATCAGTCTTGCTCCAACAGTAAAACTCACTTAAAAAACGATGGTTCAGCCAATGACCAGCCTGTTAATTTGCTGAAGAGATTTTTGAATCTTGCCAAAATGCAAAAATAAAAAGAAGAGCTGGGCTTTTCCATCACCTCTGATAAAAAAGTGAAAGTGTTGAGGCAAACTGTGTGTACAGGAAATTAAATCTCTGGGACAAAACAAGCTGGATAGCTAGAGAGGGAGCCAAGCAGCCAGGAGACAGTAACACTGCAATCATAAAATATCCTCATTTTTGGCTGCCAGGTTCTTAATAAATGATCCCTTTGCTTCAATGTTTTGCTCTCCACCTTCTGTCTATTCATTTTCTTGTCCTGGAATAAAGCTTTCCACTTCAGTTCTGCTTTTCAGTTCTGAATTCCAGTTTTCTCAGAATTATTACATTTTGTGCTGTGCTATATGTAGGTGCCAAAGTCTCCAACAAACTATTGCACAAATTTAGGAATGGCAAGAACTTCCTCTTCCAAGTGTTTTTCCAGGAAACAGCCCAAAGATCCACGATAGATTCCTAAGTCTTTCCGCACACAGGTCTTGTTTCTTCTCACAGTCACCCCAATTTATTATAAGATGTTGACTCTAATGGAGCAGTGGCAATGAGAGAAAATGGAGAAACAAACCATTCCTAATGAGATTAAGTCATCTTAATCATGAGGACAATGTTCAATTTAGAATTATTGTTCCAATAATTTCTCTCCCTCCTTGAAGACCACCTTCAGGAAGAGGAGTCCTTCAAGCCCCATTTCATGAAGTCAGGCTTAACATTGGCAAGCAGAGACCTCAGGAACTCCTCCGAAGTAGGATGGTATAGGAGTCCCTCAGTCAATATGATTTCTGTACTACACAACATGCATGCACATAATCATGGACCAAAGCCTTCCAGGGTGACTGAATATCAACCAAACATCATCTTCTGAGCACCCAGCTAGCATAGCAAGGACTGTGACTGTCACAAGATACTGTTTCTAAACTCCAAACATTCACAAATAGGTTGAAGACTGGTTGCTGCTGAGTGCTCATTGTTATCGTTATTTTTAATTATAGAGCTTGTCATGGTAAAATGTTTATGAGGCTCCCAGCTTTCAGTGACTGTCAAAGGGAAGAGGAGAACTTAGTCCCTTCATGCCACTGGAGAAACTGGCACAGTTATAAACCCATCAAGTGGAAACAAAAAATTAAACATCAGTGGTTTGCCAGAGCTTTGGTGACAGCCTTCTCCTCCCCTCTTTTCACTGCCGTGTGAACAGCTGAGAGATGCACAAGAAAAGGCAAAAGAAAAGAATCCCTTCAACAGGAGACAAAAATGAATCACTTTAGAATAAACATAATTCCTCAGCCATGAAGGGCAATTAAACTTATTTTACTAGTGAAAAGGGGAGCCTAATAAAGTTATGAGTGTTTTAAACCTCGTAAAAGCAATTTTTACATTCCCCCTTCACGGATGAGCTCTCACAAGTCACAAGTTTGTGAGCTCATTATCAGGTGCCATTCAGGGAGCTGCAGGCTGTTAAAGTGCTTTGTCAACTCTCTCCATTTCCACGCTTCACTATTAATTCAAGACTGTTTTTTTTCCCTTTCATCCAAGGAATTAAAACTCAATAACAATTTTGATTAGAATAAGACAAATAATGCATTCGGATGACCATGTCTTTTCTTCATGCCAGCTCTGTAAAATAACCAGCCAATAATTGGTAGATTTTCTGTGCTTTCTTGTTTCTCTCCAAGTAGCTGTTGAAAACAGACAGGTGAAAATATCACATGATTACATGATAGGTGAAAATATTCATATGATGGGAGAAGTAGAGCTCAAGGTGCTGTGATGGAGACAAACCTGAAACATAGGAGTGATAAGCAAATAAGCAGGTTAAAGAAAGGCATTGGAAAGTCTGGACTGTTTAACCCTGGTTCATCTATGAGCATAATTGTCACCATCTCAGCAGATCCATATCACTTTGGATGTTTACATCCTTTCTGGGTTTTTTTGCTTTTTTTTGGATTTTTTCCTCCTGTTCTGATTAAACTTGTCTTGCCATAGATTGACTTCTTTTAGTGGTTCTGGCCTAAAATTTGCTTGAATTTACAGACTGAAATTGCATTCTCTTTCAGTGCTTGTACAGTCACACATAACAGTAGGGGAGAGGATTGAACTGGGAGAATTCTTGACTCATTTCTGGTTCCTAGGAGCTCACATACAATAGAAATGAACCTTATTTGTGATCTGCTGCATTGACAATTCCTATATCTTCAGGAAGTTAATGCAATTCCTACAATAACAGTGAGTGAAAGCTGTATGAAAAAGTCCTATCTTTTAACAGCAGCTACCTTGTGCCTAACAAATTAAAATAAATAGTGAGCTGGCATGTAGAGCTTTTTACATCTCCCCTTTCTGTGTTGAACCACCATTTCTTGGATGAAACTTCAGACACCTAAAGCAATAACACAAACCAGACACACCCCAGGTGGTATTTCCAGAGGTGTCACCATACAAGCAGTTACAAGGAGACTGCCCAAAACTCAGCTTTCACTCAGGCACCACTGTAAGTGGCCAGCTCTTAAAAGCCAGCTGTTTTGTTCCTGTGCATAAAATGTTGAAAATGTTGAAGCTCTCGGGTGTTACTTATTAAGACAACAACAGGGCAGGGAAATCACACTACCTACAAAGCGCTTGAACATTTTGTTCAATCCTGCTCTCCTGCACATTTTAATGCATTATTTTAAATTCTCTGTAATGAAAGGGCAATTAGGCTGCTGTGATGGTAGTTGGACATTTATTTACAATTGCTTCTAGAGGCTGATTGAGAAATGTTCTTGCTGGACCATGCACTGTCAGATTTCTTCTTTGAATATCCTCATCAGAACTCCCCAGAACCTGGGCATTGTACAAGCACACAGGCAATGCATGCACATGTATATTTTAGGAAGCAGCTCCTCTTTGAACACGCAGGTGTCAGGATTATGACTAACATATTTATTCTCTGGGACAATCATACTGTGGGCTCACGTCTTGCTTATCAAGTCAGAGGCCATATCAACATATTGAGAATATCTACTGTAGATATTCCCAATGTTAAACTTGCTTGTTTTTAAACTCTAACAAGGGAAACAATTTTTGAAACAAGGTGAATAAAAAAAGAAAAAATCTATCAATTATATATTTTTACAACCCTAGCTCTGCTGCAAGAATAAAATTACATCTAAACCTTCCCCCACCAATATCCTCTGTGACTGTTTACAAGGGTGTTTAGTGACCGTACAAGATGGAATGGCTTTAAACTGGGAGAGGGAAGGCTTAGATTGGATATTAGGAATAAATTCTTTACTATAGGCATGCTGAAGCACTGGAAAAGGTTACCCAGAGAAGCTGTAGATGCCTCATCCCTGGAACTGTTCAAGGCCAGGTTGGATGGGGCTTTGACCAACCTGGTCTAGTGGAAGGTGTCCCTGCCTGTGACAGGAGGGTTGGAGATGATTAGGGTTCCTCCAACCCAAAATGTTCTATCATTTTATAATTATTAATTCCATGGGCCGAAGAGGAATCACGTCTGAACATTCTGTCCTCTTACATGGTCATTGCAAAGTGATATATGGATCAGCATCACTTATAGCACCAAAGTCAGAGAGGTCACACTAGCAAGAGCTGCATGTTAGCAGAACAAACTTCTGAAAATAATACACATTTTTGCCACTTGCAATGGTCACATTTTTAACAAATGTCTCATTCAGACATGAACTCAATAAACCTGGTATTCTGTGTGGTATTCTGTGTGGTGCCCAAATATGAGATCATTATGTGATACAAACCATTTTACTGTTTTTTAATATAACAACTCTCCATTGTGAAATACTGTTAATGACTAGCATAAAATACCGATCATTTTAGTACAGTTGTAAATCAAAATTTATTTTGTACCTGGCCTGCCATGAGGATATGATTAACTTTTATAAAATGGGTAGGATTTGAGGAGGCATTTGATTGGTCAATATTAGCTCTAAGTCACAGGGATAAATCTTTATGACTAAACAGGTCGAAATTCATTAGCCCCGTGCCCCTCCTTCATTCCACATTGCTGTAAAATGGCAAGGAAAAAACTGGCAGTGGAATAAAAGCCTTTTGTTCATTCCCTGATTTATTTTCTCCCAGCAGAATGCAAATATACTGAGGGGTTTAGGTCCAACTTTGCTGCATGACAATATCTCTCCATTACAGCCACAGGCTGGCGTCTTTGGACAACTCTGTGGAGGATGCACGGCTTGGAGGGACTTGTAGGAGCCAGTATCCTGCAAAAGGTGCTCACCCCTCTTGGCCAAGGCTCAAAGCCATCTCTGCTCCTTTCCTGTGTCTGAGGCCAAGGCTGAGCAGCACAAAGCCACCTGGTGCTGCTTGGACAGCCAAAATGAGGAGGAAAACATGGCATGGATTGAACAGTAGTCCCTGATACTATTGAGTCTCAGTCACTGTCACCTCCAGTGCCTGGAGCAACCCCCAGTGCAAATTCCGTTTAAATAGAGACATTTAATTTTGCACTGTTTTTTCATTTTGTTCTTCTAGCCTCCCTCCCCAGGGCCCAGACATCAAAGTCCATGGGAAACAGAGGATTCCAGGTCGCACATGCAGGTGCTGCTTCCCAGACCCATCAACTCCAGAACAGCTGTGCTGGAAGGCAAAAAGGGCCTGCTTCTTGCTTACTTTGTGAATTTCTAGCTCCCTGCCTGGGCAGGTGTGGATGCTGGCTGCCTGATGCACTGTGAAAAAAGAGCCCTGTGGACAGCTCAGCCCATCACTGAGGTGGTGAGGAACATGCCAGTGACAGTCACTTCATTTCTCAGAGATTCTCATGAATCTGAGAAGTATTTCACTTCCATCTGTCCCTCTGGGTAGGCATAGGGAATATCTCCATGCCTTGATGGAGACATTTGCTTTCCTGCATAAAAAAAATTAATCAAGAAACAAGAAGCCTTGCTACCAGATGTGGGTTCATCCAGAGGTTTAGTTCTGCTGGAGACCTGCTTTGCAGCTGGGAAATTGTCAACTTGTTACCCATCAAACTAGAGAAGGAGCCACAGGAGGAGCAGCACCACCGGAATGTGTCCCTGAGAATCAAATGCCCACACCTGCAGCAGTGTAAGGACAGTGTCCACTGGTTCAGAGCTGCAGGCAGCAGGTGCCTCAGCACCCCCATGGAGCTCATCACCAAGTGAAGGTGGCGAGGACACAGAGAGAGGCTGTGTCGCAGCAGGAGCCCAGCCAGGACCTTTGCCACTCCTCTGTACCACCCGTCTGGCAATAAATCTGTAATAATCGTCTCCAGACACTTAATGATGTGTTTATGTACCAGAGCTTCTAACACTCGATAAACGATTCTTATCACCCCTTTAATCATCTTCCTTCAGCCATTTTAAACTGCTGTTCCCATGAGATCTGTACATGAATAATATTCGTCAGTGAGCAACGTTAGTGAAGGAATCCAAACAGAATCTGGTGCTTTATATTTGGGAATTAGTAGGCTTTATTACAGAAACTCTTCTGAAACTTTAATTACAGTAAGTGTTACTTTTGGCTGTGCATATTAAAAAAAAAAAAATTATCTTTTTTTACATGCTAAAATATTGGCTCCAAAAATGACTCCAAGAAGACAAGAGAAAATATGTGGTGAAATACTTGTTATTTTGTTTCCTTAAAGCAGTCAGTGCGTGACTAGGGCAGAGTTAGGATTAGGATACTAGTAAAACCCCTATTAGATGGGAAACAGCTTTCTTTGCTCAAAGGAAACCTAAAGAGATTTTCTCACTCTAAACAACAAATTTAAAAGAAAGTTTAATCAAAACTGGAAGGAGCACGCATGCAAAACTTATTAATCAAGGAGGACTCATTTCTCATCTGAATGGTCAGAGATTTATCGAGTCTGTGAAGTAAATATCCTCTGCAGCAGATTTTAGCACTTTCCTGACCCAGTGGCCAAAAAGCACAGCCAAGCAGGCAAAAACTTGCTCTTTGCTTTCCAGATGCTCACTGCTTCTTGTTTAGATAAGAAATGAGTCACGTGTAATCTTAACAGGAGGCATTGCTGGACTCATTGCACAGATTTTTTTGCTTCAGAGGGTGCTTCCCTTTCTCAGACTGATTCTTCCAGGGGAGGATGCTCTGTCCTGTGTCTGGAACAGCATTAAGCATGGCACAGCAGGGTTCTTCAGAGGCATTTAGTCTAGTTTGATTTGGTTGCTGTTAAAAGAAAACAAACAGATAAATAGCTATGCTGAAATAAAAACTGTTTCCCTTACGGACTACTATTTTGGGAACGGGAGAGACTCTTCTTTCTGAGCAGTGCAGGATGGGAAACAATTAGCTTCTCAGATACAAGGAGCAGCCTCTTAGCTGGGGGTCCTTCAACCCCAGCAGTAAGAATTATTTAATCCCCAGCACTACTTCCAAATGGTGTCTCTTCTCCTTTAACACCAGTGAAGGCTCCTTTAACACACTGCAGGCTGGGCAGACCTTTAAATGTTCTTATTTGACTTGTGCCCTCCACATCCAGGGTTGATTCACAGTCTTTAGTGCCTTCGCACAGCCATCTGTCCTCCTGGCCAGCTGCCCGGGGACAACCTGCTCCTACCCTCTCCCTCAGACATATGGTGACAGTGCTGACGAGGGCAGCCTCTGCCACAGGGAAACACAGGGAAATTCTCCTCTGCAGTTCCCCACCCCCCACCTCAGCCTCTGCTCTCATGGGGAAAAGGGCAAAACCAGGCTGAAAAAAAATATAGACAAGGAGCCTGAGGGTCTTCAGGTTCCACGGCTGCTTGTGCTGCTCCCAGAGGACTCGCTACCAGGCTGAGGGAACCTAAGGCAGACAAAACCTTTGGAGCAGCTTACCCTGAGGTCCCTGGATAACCTGCAGAGCTTTTTGCATTACCAGCCATCTGACTCACTCCAGGCTGTGTTCAGATGAGCACACCAGCTCCAAAGGGAGCTGGGAGGGGTGGTTTCCCATTAGACATCCTGCCTGCGGTCAACTACCCACAGGTGAGTAGAGTCCCCGTGTCCTCCAGGCTTTGCAGCTCCCAGAGGATGCTGCAGGGAAAGACATTCTGCAGGGGGAGCAGAGTCCCAGAGCACCCACCCTTTAAGATTGGATTTGCATTTTGCACAGATGGGTGAATGTCATTTTAAGGTCTGGATACCACAGCATCAAAAACACAACTGCAGTTCCTCTGGCTGCAGTTCCTCTGGCTGCAGTGGAAAGCTGATGTGCCCCACACCCACCCTCTCTTTAGCAGCAACTGCCAAAAAACCTCTCACTGAGAGTTTCACAGGCTGGTAGAAGGTGGCAGGCCACTCTCACCGCAGGTTACATGGATTGGGATAATGAGCTGCAGGCTTTCATGCTTCGGGATGATTAGAGCAACAGACTCCTCTGAAGGGAGGAGATATCCCTTAGGAGGGAGGGAGGAGCCAGCAGGTCCAAAGCAACAGAGCATTTAGTCAGCACTTGTTTCAGTAGATAGTTGATTTGCCATGGTTTGTCACATATGTATAATTCAAAAATTAATGTGCAGTTCTGTTCCTTCAATAGTACTTTCTAATGGGTTTTGGAAGGATTTATTTACAAAGGCTCGTTGTGATATTTTATTAATTTTATTTCAACATTTTATTACAGACAACAAAAGCTGAGAAAATGCCTTGAAATATTGCAAGCTCTTATTATGTTCATAAACTACCCTTGACTAGAGAGTGAAGCACTAGCTGTTTTACACAGAAGTGAAATCAAATTCTTGCTTCATGGTTCACTACAGTTTTAGAAGATTCCCACATCCAAACCACACTTTGCAGCTGCAGAGTTGGAAAATACTTGACATGAAGTGCAAATTGTAAAGCTAGATGATATTAACTGAAGGGTTCAAATGGTACTCAAATATGAAATAGAGGAATCACTAAGAATTGTTTAACTGAGCCTTCCTCTCTGAGCAATGTAGAGCAATAAACAAAAAATCTGGGTGGCAAATATATTACTACTCTTTAAAAAAACCTAAGGAGTGCTGTAAGAATCCAGAAATTAGTAATTCTGTCTTTTGCACCAGACAAAAAAGTGTAAGATACAATAAAGAAAGGAATTAGAAAATACTGATATGAAACCCTGATATCTTGTGAACAATTAATAGGCTTTTCATAAAAAAGGAAAATATATCTTTCACGTATCTCAAGATTACTTCCTAGCAGCCAATGAGCATGAGGATAAACAAGGGTTTGTCAGTGCAAAGAAGCTGGAATTTAAAAAAACCTTAAATATCTCACCAAAGACTCTTAGGGAAACTAAGTTCTCGTGGGATAAGAAGGAAAGTCCTACTCCAGATTAATTACTGAAAGCAATTAACGACAAATTGCTTAATTAATTAGGTAGAAATGAACAGTTTGCTTTCACACTGGAGAGTGATGTCCTACTGTAAGGATCTCTGTTAAGACTAGTGTTTCTTGTGTCTTCAGGAATAACCCAGGAAAAGGGGAAGATACCTAACCAAGTCAATGCCTGATTGATGAGCTGTGACAGGGATATTCTGCAGCTTCAAGATAAAAAGATATATTTAAATCATTTCAGACCTCTGTTCCAGGTCTCACCAGGAGGCATGTCATGTGGAAAACCCAGATGTGCCTTATCCCTTCTATCAGTGGTACAGGGGAGGTCTGATGGCTGTGATGTCTTTCCTGAAGAACCATTACATGACATGCAGATGCCTCCTGAAGCCACAGGAAATATTTCTTTGGAAAGTCCTGTCCTTTGACACCAGACCTCTGGCCAGTGTGTGTGATGTGTAGGCACATGGTGCCATGTGGTTTCCTCAGCTGATGCCAGAGTGATGCCAGAGGCATTGGGAAGGAGCAGAGGAAAATGTTTGGACTCAGGAGTGAGATACCCATATGCCCCAAAGCAACCATAAGATCATGGGCTTTGTGCACCTGCAGGAACTCAGTACAGACAATGCAAACACCCTTCAAAGGCAATTTGCTGAAATTTAATTTTTTCTTGCAGTGCTCACTTAGCTCCACACATAAACACAAACTGAGAAACAGAGACAGACAACACATCACTAGTAAAATAAGTCAAACTAGATGGAAAAGGTAAAGCAATGTCACTGTGGCAAAAGTGAAGTTCAATAAACCAAGATAGCAGTGATATGAACATATTGGAAAGAATATTTATGGAAGTTGATACTGTAAGTCCTTTTAAATCTACCCCAGTTCTTGGTAGAATGGAGGCCTTCCCTTTCTGTGGCTCGCTGTGCTGGTGCTGCACATAAATCCTCCTAGGAAAGAAATGCTGAAGTTTTCTTGGCTTCCCCCTGCCCCCCTTACTGTTAAACAAAAAAAACAAGTGTCTCCCTGTGCTCGATTTGCAAGCAGTGTTCAGACTATGAGGAGAAAATCAGACCACTTGACAGCACACACCATGTGAGGCCCAAACAGAGAAATCATCACCCCACATGAAGGAGAGGAGGAGGCACCTTCAGTACAGTCCTTCACCTCATGTTCAATCAATTTTCCCTCAGTGCTGAACCAGTTCCTTTTACCTTGTTTCCTGCCTTTCCCTTACGCAGGGCAAATCAGTCCCATCCAGTATTTATGGCAGCCCTTATTTCACATTGAATTCTCTATTGAAGTTCAATGTAAAATCTAACTAGAGCAGCACTCTTGCAATAATTATTTTATGAATTAATTACAGGTAAGTGGCTGTGCATAAGGGCAATTGTAATTATCTTTATCATACGGTGAACTCCTGCAGACTGTCACGCTTTTGGGCTTGTATACTTTTCCTCTGCCTCTTCAGAATAAGCACATTGAAGCTAACAGAACTCTTTGCACCAGAACTTGGCTTACAGGTTGTGTTGATTGAATGCAGTATTTCTGTCCTAGGTTTGTGGGTTTTTCCTCTGAAGAATCTATTAGCAACTTTTCCTTCTTTTCTATATTCTTATTCAGTTGCTGTGTGATGCAAGTTTCAAGGACAGACAATATCACCTTGAGTCTTCATTCCAACACCCCTTCTTTGGGCAGAAATCTCATTGAAATGAATCAGGAAGGACTGTGGAAGCATCCTTCTAATATTAGTTGCTCTTCTGGGGGGATTTGGCTGAGCCCTGATTAGTTATGTAGGATCTCATGCCTGCTGCTTCACTCTCTCCTCTGAATCTTTCTAAGGAGAATATTAAGATTGAAGACAAACAATCATGAGATAATACAGACAATAAATTCAGGGCTTACGAGCATCTCTCCTCACACATGTTCCATCAGTTTCCTGTCTCAGAAACCTTTACATTTTTCAAAGGAGATGAACTGGGTGTTGTTGGTGCATCCCGGCAGGGAGAGGTTACTTCCACTCATCTCCGTAGGGCCAGTGTCAGAACCCAGCTGGGATCTTTTACAGGAGTTTCCTTGGCAAGAGCTGAGCCAAAGCTGTCTCCAGCCCCACCTGCCCTTCCTGTGCTTTCACACCAAGTTTGGACACAGTTTGTAACTATTTCTCATTGCCACAGGTGCTCAGCACCCCTGACCATCCCTCTTGGCTCCCCACATCCCTTACCCTTCTTTATCCAGTATTCTTCTGGGTAGGACTCCAGATGCACAGGAGCATTCAAGCAGTTAATTCCAGCGTGGAGCAGGGAGATATAGGCACTACTGTGAGTCTTGGTTGAAGGAAACTATCCTTCCTCCTGCTAGCTTGGCTGTGAATATCTGTAGGAAATACATCAGAGTTCAGTGAGGCACTTGTAAGTATTCAAAAACTATCAGTATCTTGCATAACTAGTATGGAGTGTATGCAGGGGTACTCAAAAATTTCTGCTCACCAGGTAGGTACCACCACTGCTCTTGGGAGATGGGCAAGAACATAGGTCTGAGGGCTTAAGGGTCCCTTTGCTCTCTCCATCTCTCATGGGGCTGCCTGCACATATTTTGTGTAGCCCGCTAAGATCAGCTCCAGCAGGAAAACTAGTTTTTGAAATCAGAGAAAATGCTTCATGTGGGAAGAAGAAAAGATCAAAGACTGATTAGCTTAGTTCTTAGGAAATGAATGACAGTTCAAGCAAGAAACAAACTAGGAAAATAAGAGACATCTCAGGCTGCATAATTCAGATCTGGAGAGCTGGAGTACAGTATGCACTGAGACCAACAGTTCATTGGTAGCATTTCAATAACAATGAAACAGGGTTAAAATAACAGGTTTAAAACATAAAGACTTTTCTACAAAACTGTTTACAGAGCAGTCAAGGGAAGCCAGTAAAATATATAACCTCTTCTAAATGCTCTCTCAAATGTGAAATTTTTTTCAAATGTCAGAATATAAATGATGAGGAATATAAACCATTGCAACAAAAAGTAACTTCAAGAACATGCTGGAACACACTACATGTTAATTGCTCTTCAACCCTTTTTCAAGAAGTTCTGAATACCAGCAGAAGTCAGGAGACCTGTAGTTTCTAAACAACTCCAAAAATAATTTTTTTTCCTGTTTCCCTCTTCTGTCCATTGTGAAACATTGCAATAAAATTTCTGAACTTCCACAGAGCAAGTAGCTACTGCACTTCTCTTTACCACGGAAAACCAGTTGTTAGACTCTCTTTTTCCCCAGATTCCCTGAGCAGAGCTAGATAAGAGAACCTCAATTAGTAAAATGCACAGAAAAGGGTTAAAACAGAGTAAGGGCTGAAATCTGGCCTTGTTGAAGCATATCTAAAACTTCCATTGACTTCCATGGATCAGAACAACACATCTGCTCTGGAGAAGATGAGTTTAATTTTACGACAGGATTAACACAGCTTCTCTGAAGGAGGCTCATTCAGCCCTAACTGCTGCCAACTTTCTGACAGTCTTTGCAGCCCTCATCTTTGATGTTGAAATGGCTAAGAGAGGGTCAGAAACCCAGCTGAGGTTTGGATCCCCCCTCGCTGAGGAGATGAACCTTCATCTATAGGAACAAAAATTAGGAGCTGGATTTGCCAAGACTCTGAGGGCAGAGGCTTTCCCATCCATTTTGCAGGAGGTATTTCCATGGATGTCCGTGCCTGGATGAGCTCTCCCAATCTCATGATCTTGTCAAGTCACAGGGTTTGGGGAAATTAATGCCACAAATAGGCTAAATACCCAGCAACACCCAAATACCTCAACAGGCCTCTGACATTTAAACAAGTTGGGTGTTCAGCTTTTCTGAAAATCAGGCAATGAGGCTGAAATTCATCTGCAGTGTAGACATACATATCTGTGCAAGGTGATGGAGGCCACAGGTAGGGAACAGCTGAGCATCCTGAGATGGAGATGGTAAATACAGGTGATAAATCGTGTCCCAAAAGTGCCTATGATCGAAGTGACTATGAACGAAGGTTGGTTCATAAGCTAGGTGAGATGAATCACACTGCTAGTAACCTAGAAAATTGTACAATGACTTTGCTGTTTTGGTCCTCAATGCAAATATAAATTCACAGACTGTCTCCCATAGTTGCTGTAGACTCAGAATGACTACTGAGGTAGTTGGAGGCAGTTCTGCCCTTACCCTCTAAAGATCTGTAGTTCTCTATAAGCACTGATGAATGCTGGTCTACAGAAGAAGTTGAGACAGAAACCAAGGGTCAGATCACTTGCCAGTGACATCAGGAAATCTTGCAAGAGAGGTTGAGCTGTAGTTGACCTTGCTCTTCATTTCTGTCTCATGGCTGCTCATGAAACCATTCTTCCTACTGTCTGAAATAAGTGGCAGGATGAAGACCCCAGAAATGTATTTCAGACTGCTTGCATGAGAAATCATCTTTTATTATGAAGAGTGAAGGACTGACAACCTGGTGTGCAGGCTTCTTAGTCATGTCCTTTCGAAAGAAGATTGCCTCCATCTATTTTGAACTGTTTGTTTAAATACTGAAAAGAAGTGTCCTGATTTAATCCCAGACAGCAACTAAGGCTTGCATGGGCACTCAGATTCTTCCTCCCAGTGGGATTGGAGAGACAACTGGAAAGGTAAGAGTGATAAAACTTGTGGGTTGAGATAAAGGCAGTTTGACAGGTAATACAAAAGCCACCATTCACCACTTCCCATGGGCAGACAGGTGTTCCTCCAGGAAAGTAGGAACCCATCGGACATGAAGGTGACTTGAGAAGACAAACGTCATTGCTTTGAACATCCCTCTCCTCCTTCTTTTCCCCCCAAATTTATACACTGAGCATGACACCATACAGTGGGGAATGTCTCTTTGGTCAATCAGGGTCAGCTGTCCTGGCTATGCCCCCTCACAACACCTTGTGCACTCCCAGCCTCCCCACTGGAGGTGTGGGGTAAGAAGCAAAAAATGTTTTGGCTCTATGTAAACATTGCTTGACACTAACTGAAACATCCCTGTGTTATCAGTGCTGTTTTCAACACAAATACAAAACAGAGCTAAATGCTAGCTACTATAAAGAAAATTAACTCTACCTGAGCCAAACCCAGCACAATAAAAAAGATTTATTGACATCGAAGTAAATTTCATTTTTGCCCCTAGACAAATCCATAATCTTGTCTTGTACTGTGGTTGAAGCAAAGTTCAAAAGTGATGTGTGGCCAAAGATTGGTTTATGATTATTTCCTTAGAATCATATATATTTTTATATGTGCTAGGTTAGACTGGCTTAAGTAATGTATTTGGCAGCCCCAGTTCTTTTGTCAGGAATATAAAATATCATGAATCTTTGAGAAGTTGATTCTTAATAATTCCCAACCCTTGCAAAAGCCAGTTTTACTGCTTTCAGGTCTTCCTCTCTAAGACCAGGTGCTGACTATAGCAGCTCTCCTTGGGAAGTTCAAAACCACTGACAGAGAGTCACCCTGGGAGAAGGCACAATTTATAGTTAGACTGGCTCAGATGCTTAGAGATAGACACAGTAACATTTCTTCCATCTTCTTATAGTCTTGGGTTAGAGTGGCTCCCATATCTTGTCTTATATCACTTCTTTCCTCAGGATAGAGATGTGGGTTCTGCTTGGTGTCCCCACATTACCTTGGGGACATCTAGTCATTTATGTCTATAAAACAGACCCTGTAAAACTGAATTCTGTAGGGAATAATCAGTATGAGTTGGGGTATCAGGAGAGGCAGAATATATCTCAAAACTGTGTCTTTTACTTTCCCTTTTAAAGATTTTACACCCTCCTGTTAAGTAAATCACTTTATACGCCACAGCTCCTTTACAGAGTTGTAAAATGAAATGTTTTTCCAAGTTGCCAGTTTCCATTTTGTTATTTCACCCTTCCCTCCACACAGGAGAGCTCTGGGGACTAAAGAATCAATTCTCATCTTCAAAGATGTTAAAGCAGTTAATGAGACTGATAGGGTTACCTTCATCTCCAGATAAAACCGTCCAACTTTTACTCATTGCTCTCTATGTCAAAGATTTTTAATCCTCCTTTAGAAAAAGAATGTCTAAAATTCAGTCTTGACCCATATCCTACAAACATTTGCAGTCACAAAGAAAAGGACTAGTGACAGAACTGATTTTTTCACTGTTTTTAGATTTTTATGGAAAGGGCACAAGAAGTTAAAACTATTGAGGCATTTAAGGCTTCCAGATGTCTCTCAGTGCATGAAAGTTTTGTTTAATATGAAGGTTCCTCCATCTTTTAAAAACCCAAACAGAACCTCCTCACCATACAGGATAAATCTCATATATGGTGTTATATGGATTAATCCATTTGCCAGATCCAGCAGAGTGGAAGTGCGGTCTTTGGTCATGGTCGTTGGGATCAGTGAAGGAGAGCAGGAGTAGGCCACTCTTTCCAGTGCATACTGGGACTGAAAAGCAAGGCACCTAGTTGGCCAGAGGGTTTCATGCTTTTCCATCAGTGGCAGGAGAGTCTGATAAAGGTCTGAACCTCTTTTCCATCTGCCATGGTCAGACCTTTCAGCACCACTGCAACAGGTGTCTCTCCCTTCCCTTCTCATCTGTTTGGTCCCAGTTTTACTTCCCTTTCCTTACCTTCTGGTGCTTCTAGTGCACCTCCTAGTGCTCTTCTCTTTGTCCAGGCATTTTTTCAATCTTTCTTCCCTTATCTCTACCTAATTTAATTACCTTTTTCACCAGACTCTCTATCTGGCCCTGCAGTTCCCTTCACTGCTGTTGCACTGTGTGTTTATTTGAAGCAAAGAAGGCAAAGCTTTGGGAAGCACAGGAGAGACAGAAACTGGCCACTCCTGATATTGGGGAGCTGGATGTTGTGAGAACATATGGGTCTGCCCTGGAGCTGTGAATAGCAAATTCAGCCTCTGTCTCCATGCAAGGACTGTTCAGGATGAGTAAGAGCTGAAAGGATGGAGAAACCTCAGTGAAAACCCGAGCCTGGAAGATGTTTGCTGTCAAGCTTTCAGAAGTCTCTACTGATATGTAAAAAAAAGCTGACTTTCAAAAACTCAAGCTCAGCAGAATTTCTAGGGATTGGCACAGTTATCCTTGGCAGAAAAGTAACTCTCCTGCCATGGTTTCAAGTAGGGGAAAGGGTAGTAGAGCTGCAAAGAAAAGTCTCAAGTGGTGCCTGACACAAGCAGTGCAGAAGTAGAAATACCTTGACAGAGTCCCTGAATCAAAAGGTCATGGAAAAGTCAAAGCACACAAAACCCATCTCGCTCTACTGGTCTCAGAGTTGTCTGAACCAGAATTGCTTCAAGGATTAATTCAGGTGAGCATCCTGCTCCAGCCACGATACGCAAGCCCTTGGTGATGGGATACAGAAAACAGAAAGTGAAAAGCAGGGGAAACAGGCTCATCTTGTAAACATTTGTTAGAAAAGTTGTTACATTGAGCAGCCATTCTGATAAAAAAAAAAAGAGGCAGCAGTAGCAGCCATCGCCAGGACTTTCATGTTCTGCTCAGGCTGCACATTTGATCCTGCACAAAATCCCCAAAGCCTCATGTCACCTGACAATGATGCTCTATCTCCTGTGAATGGATCTGGTTGAAAGGAGGGATCTGTTTCTAAAGGACACAGAAAATGAAATACAGACTCTACTTTGGAAAACCCATGTGATTTCATAAAAAAAGGGTTTATGCTTGACTGGCTTCTTAGAACATGTTGAGTTTTACTGTCAGTGTGAAGGATTCTGTAATGAAACCAATCACTACAGTGGGTAGGATATTCATAAAGCTTTTAACCCAATTCCTTGGTTTCCAATTAAAATAACATCTAAGAGGCAGAGTTATATAGGCATGAGATATTAGTGCAGTGCTTAAAATTAGGTTAATTCTAGAAACCATCTCTTTAAAAAAATTTAACCACCATGAGAGACTCTGCAAAACCCAGCTGTGGGATGTGAGCTTTGTTATTGTTTATATAAACACTGGCTATAATGACACTGAAATCAAGGTTTTCTGGTTTATAAATTATGCTAAAGACCAACAAATGATAATGAGCTTTGAAATTGGACTCTGAAGTAATATTAAATAGTGAATGTGATTAAATATAGATAAACAGAGCACAATCAGTCATGGAACAAGAAACCAAAAACAGCAATTGAGAAAATGGAAATATACTGCTGCAAACTGCCAAGAAAAGAGATTTGTCAAAGAAAGAGAAAATGGTTAAGAAGATATCCTGAGTTCAGGCAGTAACTTCGGTAATGAATGCAAACAGGACTTTGTACTGCTGAGGAATATAATAATTGGGAAATCAACAGGAGAGGTAGTACAGTGCTCCTGTACAACGTACTAGTTAAACACCTTCTATAGTAACTGTCATTATGCTTCTGAAAGAATCTAGTTTTTCTTAACTGGGAAAAATAAAGTCTAATATTATACACCTCAAAGATTTGAGTGATGTAGAAATTTAATAAAAATTGGATTTGTTCTTTAGTGTGTGATGAAAAGGTTGTTTATATAAATATTCTCACATTGGATTAATAACATTGCTCCTAAGAAAAATTACACACGGGTAGGTGTAAAAGAGAAAAAAAATAGTCACTATCAGCAATATTTATCCAAATTTCCTCCAGCCCATGCTGTGCCCCTGCCATACAAGGGCAGCACTGCTCACTGGGCAGATGGCAGTGACATAATCAGCAGGCATGTGCTGAGGAAGGTTCCCCTCTGTGAGGTGTCCTTGGTGCTGTTGTGGAGATGACAGAGATGTCCTGGGGACCCAGTGATTACTGTTACACACCATTTACAAAGACGTGCTCTGCTCTAGAGAGCTTTCAGTGCCCACAGGGGGAACTCAACCAGGGAAAGGAAGACAGTTATAGTGGCTTAAACAGGTGGTAGGAGTAGCAACAACATCTCCACACCCCAGGATTTTGTGGGTTTAGAAATACACCACTGTGTTTCTGAGGTGTAGAACATATGTGCAGTGAAGATTAATTTTGTTCAAAGTTTTCCCATGGGCTTTTTCAGCAACTGTGCTTCTTTTTATTTCTGACCCTCAATTTTCAGCAACTGTGCTGCTTTTTCTTCCTGACCCTCAATTTCCAGATCTGCTGTGTGCCCCTTTCCTCTGTTGATGCTGCTGTAAAGCTGAGCTCCCTAATGCATTTAACACATCCATCCTGTACAGCACAAGCCGCTCAGCATGAATGTATTGCTCTTTGCTTGTCTCTCTTGTGTTCCCATGACACTATTGTTGATGGGTTTTGAATATGTCACAGATACAGAGGAGGAGAATGAGAAATGAATCAAACTAAAATACCAGGTAATGAGATTTCTTGCTTCTGAGACCTCGTTTTCCTTTGTGTTTGATAAGAAAGTTCATTTATTACCCTCTTTTTAAGTGAGTTACCTATTCCACCTTCAGGATCCTAATTGCTTTTCAGATTGTGTATATCATAAATACTGTATATCTTAATTTTCTAGCCTAGGTAATAATTGAGCATTCAGTCATTGTTATACTCACCATTCTGCCAACATTTATTAAAATGAAGCAATTAACTATTGTCTTAAACAGAGTTTAGAGGCAAGGCTCATTAATTTTAGACCCATTACAATTAGGTGGGATGATAGATGTAAACTTTCTTTATCACAGTTTTGTACAGAAACCTTGTTTGATCATGTGGTGTCAGTGTTCGCTCTTTGCTGCACTTTTTTAGTTTGTTTGGCCCCATTTTATGAACACACAAATCATTACCAGGACACTTGTATAACTGGTAAATCTCAGTCCATTCACAGCCCCTGTGTTTGACATTGGAGTTGTCCTGAATCACGTACAGTGCAACACTAAGGCACCTCCGTGGCTGGTAGACAGAGAGCAGCATCCTTCTGGACAAGACCTTCTGGTACAGATATCTAAAGCTAAGGTCTGTCATGCAGAGTGACTTGATTTCAGAGGCTGATTTCCCCCCTGCACTCAGCTCAGCTATGAACATTTCAGATTAAGTCCTTTTCTAATCAACGCAGATGAACCTAATGATGTAGCTACATGTTCAAGAACAAGGTCAGAGAGATGATAACTCCTGATGAAGTCCAGAAGGAGTATTCAGGGGCATAATGTTAAGGCACATGATTAAGTGACTTGCTGAATGAAAGCCTCAAGATCTAAACTCCTCAGAGACCCCATGCCACATCAGCTCAGACCTGAAGATGATACAGACGCTTCATTCCATGAAGTTTTCTCCTTTAACACATAACTTCCAGGATAGTATTTAACCATATTGTCCAGCTTGGCTTATTCTTTCTCTACTGACAGAAAGGGAAGTAATATGATTAAAAGGCAAGATAGGAGAATCTGAGGAAAAAAATAAAGAATAATCATAGTCACAAAATATGCCATGAGGTCAGAACTCCAAACAGTACAGCTTTCCTGTACCTCTGGCTAGAAGCTGGACAGAGCACTTTGAAGGTGTCTGCAGTTCTCAGAGATGGGGTATTCTTGTCCAGATATTCCAGTATACTCACCCTTGCAGGACAGGTCTTCTGTTGCAGCTTCTGTGTCATTCAAGAGGTAAATTGCATCACCACTTTGCTTATACTCATTTTAGAAGATAGAGGAAAGCCATCAGAATAGGAAAGAATCTGGATCTGCCTGGCTCCACACATCACTACCTTCCTCCCCTATCTCCACAATGAGATAAAAGGGGCACAGTTGATAAATGTCTCTTTGAAACCTGCCAGGCTTTCCTCTCAGTTCATGACAGCTTTGAGAATCCCTGGGCTGGCTGCAAGAATGCTGCTATTGTAGCCCTCGCTCCAGACTGCTCCAAGTTGTGAAGGCATCCTGCTAAAATCAAAGGGAGTCTGGCTTCTATCTGCAGGGAGGTTGTGATCAAATAACTAAGAAATGCCTAAGAAAATTGCACTGAGTGACAAGTGATCTTGCTCATCATGGGAATGCCACCAGCAGACAAGGAAGGTTCTGTTCTCTCCAGGCCTCATCTCAGGGCAGGGCCAGCTCAGACCTGCTTCCTCAAGGCCACGTTCAGTTGAGTTTTGAAATGTCTCCAAGAAAGGGGATTTCACTCTCTGTCTGGGCAGACATTAAACAAGACAGTCATGGAGAACCTCTGGATGGGTTTCTACAGGAGCGGAAATCAGGAATCATAGAATCACTTGGGTTGGAAGGGACCTTTAAAGGTGATCTATTTCAAACCTCTGGCAAAGAGCAGGAACATCTTCAACAAGATCAGGTTGCTCAGAGAAATTTAAAAGAAAAAAAATGAAGGCCAGCAGTTGCTGATTAAACAGAATGACTTGATCTTCTCAAGAAAGGACAAGTACATTATTTCAAACTATTTTCGTGTTAAGGGAAGCAAAAAACAACCACAAACAAATAACACTGAGTTTTTGTTTTTGTCATGATGCCAGATTAAATTTCAAATCTGAGAATGCTTCCTGGGTCAGAAATTTCAGTTTTCAGCTTGTTCTCATTTCCTGGGAGAGTTAGTGGGGTAGCAAAGGCGACTCTAGAGAAGCCACAGGTATGTCAAAAACCTGTAAGTAATATTCCAGGGAAGGTCCTTTGTGATTTGTCTGGGTAGTAGTACTTCAGTGCAATCGAGAAGAGAATTTGTGCCTTTCCGGGGATCTTTCACAGAGTCAGTTGCTGCCATTCTTCAGTGTTAAATCCTCAGAAGTCAACAGATTCATACTTTCAGCAAACAAATAAAATCAACAGTAAATTATTGGCTTCAGCAGTAAAATTCCAGGTAGCAAGCTTCATTCCTCTAGTTTGGAAAGGGAATTTAAATGAATAAAATTCAAAGTATCCGACTTACAGTGCCACACTGCAAATGGCCCATAACTGCTTGAAATCACCCTCAATTCCCAGCTTCCCAGAGAGTTTCTGCTCATGATCCACTCAGTCTGATTTAAAAATCTACAAGCTGCATGTGTAAGGAAGCCCAGGTCACCTGCCTTCACCCACATGTCCTGTGTTTACCCAGAGAATAATGGCAGCGGGTGCACTGACTCACCAGATTAGACATGACCCTGCTTCATATGTCACACGGAACAGAGTGCCTGGGATTAGTAGCTATCTGTGAAATGTTCAAAGTGAATTGAGACTTAGCAGTCTCATCTGACTCCCTAACAGTCTATAATCCCTCCACACGGGGGTTCAGATGAGTTGATGTGACGTAATTTGTAATTAGGCAGCTTGAATAGCAGAGAGCCCTTAGGTGGCTGGGTAAAGCCTGCTTTCTCCATGGAGTGTGTTTTGCACAGTGAAAGGGAAAAAAAAGCAGCAAAGCAAACACACAGCTTCCAATAAAGCCAAGAAACAGCTACTCAGACTGCCCATGGCTTATTTGCTTTCTCCTACAAACAGCCTCTTTCCAATGAGGTTCCCTGCAGTTGATAATGTGACTTGTTTCCACAAACAGTGGTTGCTTCCCATATTGGTGATGTGAATATCCCAGTTGTGGTCCTAAATAAAAGGAAAGCAACACTGCATTCATTCATATCCTCATTTCATGCTTAATTAAAACACCGATGACTCTGGTAACCCTAAAAGAATTCTATTCCTGTTTGTAACAGATTTAATAATTGGTTGTCACTCTATTTTAAACGTTAGTATCACAATTAATTTCTATAAATAGAAGACCCAGGTGTTTTATCAGGATTAAAAAGGCTGATTTCTGGTCATCTTTCCCTTTAATTTCCTGCTACAATTCAGTGAGAGCTGGATTCTACAGCTCCTGGCTCTAAATCCTTGCTAGAGTACAGAAAGTCTGTGTCAGGGGTCATGGGGATCTGAGCCTTGCTCTGGAGAGGACTGTTTCATATTGCAAGTTCATTTTAAGTCACTCTATTGCATTTTCCCTGTTCAGCCTTCAATCCAAGATTATCTTCGCCCATCTGTTATTTATCCTACTGGTTATATGACCTGGGGATTACCCAGCTTTTCTTTTGAAATCTCATTCCATTTATGTCCATTCATTATTTGCTGCTTATTTGTCAAAAAAGTTGCCAGCATGCAGTTTTACCTGAAACAGTAGTAAAGATGCATAAAGTACAACAGAAGTGTTTGGTCACACATCTGTAGCTATCTCTGTTTCTGTAACAGGGGCAGCAGAATTTGGGAGAAGCACACAAGTATCCACTGCACCCCCTGAGAAAGTCCAGATGGCCATGATGGGGGATTTTGCAAGTGTGATGCTTCCTGAACAAACACATAACCATCAGTGTGAGCTGAATATTGTTATTAGATATTTTCACTGATTATCTTTCCACTGACCTCTAATTTTCACTCACAAAGCACACTAATCATGCTTTTACATGAGCAGAAGTACTTGCAGAAGTCCTCTTCAGCCATCAGTTGGCTTAGGGAACAGTTTTGCCATCGTTCCTGAATCTCTGTACTTCTGCCTTTCTGTGTGGCAGAAGAGTTTTGACTATGTCTTTTCTTGCTGAAACATATGGATGATCCAGCCCTAAGATGCAACTTTTGACCAAAAAGAACTCCTCTGTCCCAAAATAGTTCTAATCCAGCTACAACTATTGCATCTGGAACATAAATTGATACATATACCCTGCACTCATGCCACACAGAAATTTAACAAGTTGTTTGCATGAAGTCTCTTCTGGTTTTAAAGACATTATTCCTGCCTTTTTTTCATGCTAAATAATTCTTCAGGAGGGAGACTTAAAATGTGATATTGTGTTCCTGATATGCACTTTGCATCATACTGTATCTTTAAAGCTTTACTCAGGGCTGTGTCCATTACGTTGGGAGCTGTAAAAGCAAAGGGAAAGTCACAACTGACCTCAGGGAAATCAGCTTTCAATTAATAGCATAAAACAAATAGCTGTAAAAACTTGGAGTTGCCAAGGCCTGGGAGCGTGTTGTATGAATAGATGGGAGAGACTAATGGGAGTAGTTCAGGCAGAAGAGGAATACACAGGAAGTTAAACCCTGATTTTTTCCCATTCTAACACCTCTCCACTGCAATCCCTTGGTGTGAAAGCAGAATTAGTCTCAGCTGTCTTGTTGCCATTTTCATGTAAAATATAATAAATTTATCAGGTTTAAAATGTTTAAATTCCTTAAATTCTTTTTTCCTTTAAAATCATTGAATGTTACCAGGTGCTACAGGCATCTTCTTGGTCAGGATCTGGATAAACAAACTAGTGACTTACTCTTTGCAGAGTGCAACCAGGAGTCAGAGCAAAGTTTCCTATACCCAAAATCATCATAATTTACACCAGTTGTAATCCCTGTTGCTACCTTTAGTGGGTACAAGTTTTTGCTACCTAAAAAAAAAACTAATAATAACCCTGGGGAAGACACAGAGGTGCACAGCAGCAGCTTTGCCCTTCAGTGATAAAGGATTGATGGATATGAGAAGAAAAGCTAGGAAACTGTGCTAGGAAATATTACTGATGTTACAGGTGGGCTCCAACTGCTGAGCTCATGGGCATCTTTCTCTATTACATGAGGACAGAAAGTCTCTTTCAGGCTTGGGAATGAAGCAGGAGGGCAAGACAGGATGCTATCTTTTCTCCAGACTTGGTTTCCTCCATCTCTCTAATCCTAAAATGAAAAATGTTGTCCTAAATGGCTGAAAGGTGATAGTCTAACAGATTTTAATGAGCCATACATGTAAAAGAAAGTGATGCTGGCTCTGCCTGTTACATGATACAAAGAGAATGGAGACATTTTTGTCCTGAGGACCCTTAATATACTATTGACTAAAAAGAGGAGCCATGATTTTAATCTCAAAGCCTCAGGAGGATCCAGACCAAATGACTGTCTTCGTGTTCCCTAAACACTTATTCTCAGAGATGTGCCTCAAAATTTTGATTGTTGTTTGTGGAAAGGAAAGGGAGCTCCCATGTTCCCTTTCCCCATTATTGTCCATGTCTGTGAAAAAGCAGATGGATTCTGGTAGTCATGAATAGAAGAAAAATAGCTTTTCCATAACACAAAACTAAAGGCAACTTCTTTATTTTCTTTTTCCTAAACAGAATTTATAAGCCATTACCTATCACATCCAGAGTATTTCCAGAGCTGTCAAGAGAAAGGAATCAGTGTGAAAACAGCATTCCACAGGGAAATGTAAAATGGCAACAAGTCGGTCCCTTTACAATATGTCCAACACTTAATATAAAATGATGTACAGCTAACCTGCAATGAGTTCTGTGCAGGAACTCTCTTCTGGGACACTGGCTTGTGATTTCCGTGCTTGTTCAGAAAAATAGCTTCTTATAAAAAAAAATTCTTGATTTCCCTTTTTTTTTTTTTTCAGCACAGACTAATGAAGAAGCTGAGTGATTCAGCTGCTAATGTGATCATGAGAGGGATATGTTTCAGCATTTGTGATGATTTTATGGTGATCATAACTCCCTCTCAGTTACTTTTCATGCCGTGCTCTCTTCAACATGAGCAACAAGTGGCTTCAGGCACTTTTCTTCTGTGGAGGATAAAATATTAGCTCAGTGATGAAGTCTTCTCCTCTCGGATCCGCTCTCAGTCCTTGATGCTTTGTACACTTCTCTCTTCCATTTGTTTGCCTTCACTTGTTCAAACTCTCTCCAAAACTTAATTTTGCATATGAGCTTTGATTAACTTGTGTTGGTGTATGGTAAATGCACCCAGTGAGGGTTCAGGGATGTTGGAGGAATTTCCTGTAGGCATTTGTCCTGTGCTCCTTCAGCTATGGTTTCAGCTTCCCAGATAGAATCCCATACTAGCAAATGGACAAAGTGGCTCACAGCTGCAGTATCCATCTTTCCTTCTTCTGGTCTTCTCTTCCTTCATTCTCCCTTATTTTTCTCACTCTGAGGCCTCTGCTTGCTCTTTATTCCTACTTCTTTTCTCCATTGATAAATCCTGCATTCCCAGCTATTGGCTGCCTTTATTTCTTTTACAGCTTCATTTCCTGAAGTGATCCACGCCTTCAATACTGAAACATTTCTGAGGGAAAAAGCAATACCTGAGCTGACTTTACAAGCCATTACTCACTACACTCAGCACATCACCAGGCCTGTACTCATCTGCTTCCCTAACAACGTTATCACCTGCCCAGTTTCCTTCTCCTCTCAACTGACTGGGAATGCTGGTAACAAACATGAATTCCATTTTATATTCCCCCAACCATTTTTCTGGATTGCTTTTCATCCAACTTTAGCTTCTCCCTGAACTCTCACTGACAACTCCTTATTGGCCGTGTCTCTAGGTCTCTGTTCCCTCCCCATCCTCCCTGATACTTAAGCTTCTTCTAATGTTATTTCTCACTTCTTTTCAATGCTTTATGGCTTACAGTCTCCTAAAGTAACAACTCTCTTCTAACTGTCCTTGTACCCATGGCTTTTTTTTTTTTTTTGCTTTTTTAATAGACCTTCCTCTTATCACTTCTGTTCTGTAAGTGGTGCCAACCCCATTTCTCCCTTCACAGTCCCAGTAGTCATCTACATTTAGCTCTGCAATCAACTTTCTTTGTTATGTCTCCATCGTGTTTCTTGCCATCCCAGAGGAATTGTGGTCACCTGAAATCTCCATCACAGAAAAATCAAACAGGGTAGTGGCTGAGGAACAGCGTTCCATGGGAGGGCTTTTGTGTTGAGCAGCTTTCTGTGCCTTTGGCACTTCCATGTAAATTCAGATGAGTTATGGGCAAATATATATTGCCAAAAAAAGCATTTTATGGGTTATCTGAACATTTGCAAAAGCTAGGTCATAGGCAAGCACATCTCTACACTACAGCTGAAGTTTTACATCAGGAATTTTCCAGGGCCTTCTAGACACTATGTCCTATTAAGATGATCTGTTGTAAACCGCTGTTCCTCCCTTAGGACACAGTAAAGAGTCATTCCTTATATATTATTTACACAGAGCTCTAGCCTAGGTAAATATATATGGTAATGCTGACTGTGTCATTTCGTACCTCGCTGTACTCATGCTTTTTTACTTGCTGTGGTAATACACTTGTTTGCAGTGGCTGTTTCATCAGAATATCCTTCAGCAGGGCTGGTAGAGTCTCTCAGGCTGTGTTGTATACATTTGCTGAGGGATACAGGGAAAATTGAAATAGAAGAGATTATTTTTTAAAGCCCAAGATGTTTGTCACTTAGGCTGTAAATCAGCTGTGCATTACACAGATACCTTACTGCTTTTTAAAGTGTTTGTATGGAGGAAGCTGCAAATTCCCTCTGGACTTCCTGCCATTAGATTATTTTAATTATGCAGCAACTTCATCCTGATTTGAATACAAAGGGTCTGATTTTGATTGGTTTAAAGGCACCCAGGCACTTTGTAGCTACAGCAAAGGAGTGTTAGCAGGAGCAGCTCAGACCTCTTCACATTTACTCCCAGCAAACTGCCAGCTTTCATATGACTGAGGAGAAGGGGACAGATCTGGTGACCAGACATCCTCAATGACAGTGCCAGGCCACATGGTGAACTTCAGAGATATTGTAGATGAAAGGGATGGCTGGAAGCTCCTTAGGAGCACAATCCTTTGTAGGGAGTTGCAGTCCCTGTGTGTGGGAGCAGCCCATGGTGACAGCACCACTGTGTGCATCTCCCAGGGCTCACAGAGGGCCATGGGCTGGGATGTGGGTTTGCCCACGCAAGAAGAGGAGAAGGCTGAGCCTCTGCTCTGGTTTTGCTGAGCTGTGAAAGTTGTCTATTCTACTGAGCTTCCTTAACAAAACTCTCTCTCTGAGTTAAACAGTAACTGCACAACCTTCCTCCATTTTGGGTAGTATGAAGAACAAATTGTGCCTCAGCCAATGTCTCCAATGTCTCTTTTCCTCTCTAAGACATACAGAAAAATGTGGTTGATGCCTTTCTTGAGTACTGCACTCACACAACTAGAGAGGAGGGCGTGAACAGGCGATGCAGCTGCCTCACTGCACTTTCCCAGCCTTCCACTGTGCCCAGTCCTGGGCAGCCCTGGGACTGGGGTGACTCCTCTGTGGAACAGGACTCAATAGATTTTTCTCTGCTGAACTTGCAAAGTAATTTCTTTAAGTCTATGCAAACTTTTAGCATTTACAACACCTCCGACAAAACTACTACGGTTTAAATATTCATTGTGCAAAAAGTACCCACTCAGTCGTTTGGTTTTTTTGGGTTTCTTTTTTTTTTTTTTCCAGTGATCTCTAATTCCTGTATGATGAGGATTAAGTGCAATCACCACCTTGCCACCTCCACTGTGACATTCACAACTTGTATCTTTGCTGGTGGCTCTATTCAGTCTAGTCATTTATATGGAGATAATTTTGTGGCTCTGTTCACCTTTGCAACCTCCACTGAGCATTCTCCAATTTTCTGTATCTTTTTGAAGAGGAAGGATTAAAAGTACAAACATTACTTCAAACGTTGGATTATTTAATGGATTCATATAATGGCATAATGATGTTTTCTCTTTTGTCCTCTATTCTTTTGCTCTTTATTCTTTACTTTTTGATTGTCAGTGAGCATCCAGCTAATAGTTGCATGAAAGTGACTTTTCTAACCTCAAGATGTTTTTCTTGAGTGGTAATAAGAGCCCATCATCATATATGCAAAGTTATGATTGTGCTTGGGGTTTTGGGGCATTTTTAAATGAAGTTCATTACTTCACACTTTGGTGTTAAATTTCATTTGCCGTTTTATCTTGAAGTCACATAATACTGTAATATTTCTGCAATTCTTTGCAGTTCACTTGTCTTTTACTACTCTGAATAATAAAATATCAGCAAGCTTCCCCATCTTACTGATGAGACTCTTCCCCACATCCTCTATATATAATTTGAAAAGTGCATATACTGAAACCCTCTGCAGGTTGACACTAGAGACCCCTTTACACGTTCCTTCTCTTTTATTCCTACCTGTTTGTCCATGCAAAGATTTTCTCATTAATATTCCAAAACAACTAACTGTTTAAGAATTTCTGGTTTAAGAGTTTCTTAAAGGCCTTTAGAAAATGTAAGGAAATTTGTCATCAGACTAGAGTTCTTTGTCCACAGGCAAGATTTCTTCAAAGTACTTCAAATAGACTTGTGCATCATGATCTTTTTTTTCTATAAAAGTCTCAACTTTTGCTAATACATCCATAGTGTTTGTCCACATGCCTGCTAGTTTTTTCTATGCTACAGCTTCTACCAGTTTGCCCAGTATGAATGTCATCCTACCTCAAAGCTGAAATTCCCTGAGTCTTCTGACAGCATCCTCTAAACTGGCATCATATGGCTGTTTAGTCCTTGGTATTAAGACAGTTTTAAACAAAAAGATTGGGTATTACACAGTAGCTCACCTATTTTATACTTCAGTACCTTTAGTTTTTGGTGAATACCATCTAGTCTATGTCTTTTGTCATTCTTCACCAGGTCAGCTGTCTTATCTGGCCTTACTTTCTCGCAAAGCTCTTGTTATGCCTCGATCATCTGCTGGCACTCAAGTGTTTTGCAAATGATGGACCTGGAAAGGGCATTCAAAGATTTAAAAAATGTGGGGTTTGGTTTGCATTTTGCTTGTGCGTTTAGTCTGATAAGACATATGATTTTTTTTCCTTTGGGGTGCAATTTTACCTACCTAAAAAGAGTTTTTTTCCTAATAGCTTTCTCTACCTTGTTCTCTAACCTTGCTGGCATTCCTTCTGTTAAAAAAACCAAAACAACGTAGCATGCATTTTATCTGTATTTGAGTACGTTATTTTCAATCAATTTAAGCATTATCTAAGCTGCATGCCAGCTTTTTACCTTTTCAGAAGAAAGCTAAGGGAGTAAAATGCTGTAGGCAGATTGAGGATTGAGTGCTCAGTCACTCAGATGGGATTGATTAGCTAATTTTCTAAGCACAGTGCCCTTACAAGGACTGTATGATCTAGACAGGTTATATATACAGTTTAGCAGAATGTACTGATCTGTTAACTAAATTCAAAGATCTCTCAGAGAAATTCTTCATCAATATGAAATTGTTGAGTGACTCACCCCTCTGCAGCCTGTGCTCAAACCTCTGTTCTATCCTGGCCCTTCTGTATGGAAGGTGATCTATCACAGCATGTTAGAGGTTCTGCTCAAGTGAAACAGTATCAGGGATCCCATCCCTCTCACGGGCCACCGTGTGTGGGCTGAAAAGCAGGTGCTACTCTATGAAAGATAACATCAGTGAAAAATCCACGTGTGGGATCTGGGATTAGGGAGAGCAAGAAGGTAGAAGACGAACAGATAGAGCCAAATGATGGCTCAGATAACAGGCAATTTGTCCTTCAGATGGATCCAGCTGGCACATCTGAAACACTTGGAAAAAAATCCTGTGGCTTGAATCCCAAAGAGCTTTAAAATGCGGGAGCAGACAGCAGAAATAGAGATGAGCAGGTTGATGGTCTACCTGTCTTCTGTGGAGGAGATGTTCTGCCTTCAGGACTTGACAAAAGCTTCACTTGGACTCCTTAAAGCATTGTGATTTCTGATAATATCATTCAGCTGAATAACTAAACCAATAATTAAACTTCTTAACTTGAATGGAGACCAGGGAGATGGTATGTATGAAACAATTATGCTGGTTTTACATCTGTAGCTTTCCTTATCTGCAGACCTTGTTCCAAATCTTAACTCTGGGCCCATGGATTATATGCCTCTTTTCTTTAAAGGGTAATGAAACAGGTTACATGGTTTGACAGAACCTACTCTAGCAGCTACGTTCCAGCTGCCTCACCAGTATTTCCCAACTGAGTTAAGTTATTCTTTCTCTCTCTCTCTCTCTCTTTTTTTCCTTCTTCATAAAAATTCAAAGATTGAGATCTCCAGAAGTGATTTTCTGGGAGAACTAGGAAAGTGATCTCAGAACTTTCACCAGTTCATTGATCCATTTAGTAATTTTCCTTTGCACTGCAAAATCCATGTATTGGAAAGGAAAGGTGCGTACAGCTAAACACTGCTGAAGCACAAAATTACTGACGGTCTCCTAAAATAATTATGCTCCACTAAGATATAAAGTTAAGTGTTTCATAACAAGTAAATTATCATCTGAAAAATAAAGCCTTCACTTAGTTAGTCTTTGGAAGATGTGGAAGCTCTGTGGGTAATAGGTCAGATAAATTAAGGCACGACAAGAAAACTTTACTGCCTGATCTCATTGTATATACATGGGGTGCTTAGCAGGACTTGTGGAATGAACTTTTATAATGTACTATACAGGCTACATCTAAAGGTCTCCACTGGTACAGGGTCACACTGTGCTGAGGACTCTGAATATAAAACCTGTGTAACAATGGAGCAGCAGGAATTAGTAAGATTATAAAATCAGTTATGAAGTACTTATCTTACACCTTCTTTGAAGTCAGAAGGATTTTAAATGCAACAATCTCTTGAGTTAAAATTCAATCCTTTCAAGAATTACTATTTGCTTCTTAAAGTTTCTTCAGACTATGGGGTCAGGTAGTCTTACTTCTTACACATTGAAGACAAAAGGCTTTCATTTAGCTGTTCACACAGAGAGCCTAAATTATAGATAATCCTTAAGCAACTATGTAGGAGCAGTGTGTTCCTCCTCTGATGCTGCTGCTGAAGTTCTCCTGAATAAAGCACTTGAAGGCAATAAACGCCTTCAAGTTTCATTCTCTTTCTTTTCAGTCAACTCGGTTAAAACTCTTCCCATGGTGAAGAAGCTGAGGGAATAAACTCTGAACTTCCAGAAAGAGAGGATTGAAAATGGTGAGCTCAACTTCTTTGGAGTAGCAAGAATGACTTCAGAAATCTGAACTGCCATGTTGACACACCAGCTACTATGGCACCAACATAAAGGTGCAGACACCTATAGGTGTGATGAATTGCAGAGGGCTGAGGTGGGCCCGCTCAAAATGGAGAAGCAGGGGCTTCAGCTTCCATGTAGTCAAGGGTCCATACGTCCATCCAGGTGATGCTGGACATATGTACAGCTTGTACATGGTGCAGTAGGTGCAGCATGTTCGACACACATCAGAGCCTATGTCCCTGTGCTGCAGCGTGGCTGATCTGTCACACGTTAGAAGGTTTCTAAGTGTTTTGCACAAATTTATTTTTCTCCACTAAAGCAATATTTCCTGAAGAGGAAAAGAAAGGAAAAGGGTGATGACAGGCACCAAATCAGAAAGGTAATTCCCCATCTACTGAATTTGTTCCCCATAGCTCTTAATCCATATTTCACACTGCATTAATTTGAAAAGGTTTGCAAATGAAAGCTACAAAAATCATTTTAGTGTTCGAGAAAGATGTCCTAAATGAGGACACTTAGGCTCGCCCATCCAGCTAATGAAAGAAATTAGAATCCACTTGGATTGCTGCTGTGGGAGTACTGATATACAGGAAATGTCCTGCTTCTGTAAGGGCTCTTTAACCTAGAAGAGTATAACAAGAACCAGTGTCTGATATGAAGAAAAGGCTAAATTTGAAAAAAAAGACATTTTTTGTATTAGAATGTCAATGTAACTGCCGAAAAAATTCCCACAGGAAATGATGGATTTTCCACTTGTTTGTCCTTAAAGCCAGTACAGCTTTTTGAAATCAATGCTATGATGAAATACAAGTTTCTGGGCTAAAAAGTAGTATCTGTTTGTGGTTTGGAACGATGAAGGACACCAGAGAGGACAAAATAAGAGATCAGAAATTTTATTTAGCATTTAAAAGTCCTCAGAGTCTATGAAGCTGATCCTGTACCTGATCTCAGCAGGGCTGTAGGGATGCATGATTTACCCCAACTGTATTATTATTATGTAATGTTATTATATGTTTGCAATTTATTATTATTTGTATGCAACTAGAAAGATGGTTGTTGTCATCTCATGTAATATTCAGCAGCATATTGCATTTTTAAGGGGCAGGGCATTACCTTGGATGGACAATATGTTCTCAGTACAAACATGTTTGACCAGGGAATGACGTGACCCCAAACAGGGGTTTTGGCTTAAGCTCTGAAAACAAAAAGGTATCAGAGATGAATTTAATTCCAGTTTGAACTTCAAATATGATTTCTTTCTTTTTCTAAAGAACATAAATCCTCTAACATTAGGGCTGTTTTCTGTACTAGCAGTCAGTGATATTGTCAACACAAATTTGCCAAGACTTCATCTTCATCTCCATTTACTTTAAGAAGATGACACACTGAAATACGATCCTGACAACACAGGATTTTACTATCTAACCTTTTGAATATTTTCCCTTCCTCAAAAAGCATCTTCTGATAAAAAACACCATTGGCTTTTGGTTTTTTTTTTCACAATTAATCTTATGAGAAAATCAAAGTAGAATAGTTATGATCTATTCTCAGGTTCTCTAATGTTTATTAACAAAAATGTTGTCTTGCTTTTTACCACTGGGTTGTAGCAGAAAAAAAACAAATCACAATCTAGTATCAAGAGGGAAACTTGGCCCTAATTCAGCACTGTCTAAACTTATGATAGTTTATGCTTATGAAACATTTGCTGAAAAATTATATATATGCTTAAACGTGTAGCTGAATCAGGACTTTTTCATGTCCCAAGATAAATTTCATTCAGCCTTTTTTCCCAAGCACAACTAGAGTTTGAATCAAGGAGATGTGTAGGCTCATATTTAACCCTTCCCCACACTCAAAATAATTAACCAAGATACCTAAGAGCAATTGGCTCAGCCACTGGTGGAAATACCTCACCCCTCTTGGCATGGGCAGCACAGGGGTACAAATCTCCACAGATTACCCCAACCCCATTGCCTTCAGGCCCCTGAAGTGTAACCTGGGAGTGTAACCACCCGTTTTCCAGCACTGGCAGATAAAGGCATGAATGACACTGGGATCAGCTTCCCAAGCACCAGTGACACCACCTGTCCATGGAGACCAGCAGACACGTACAGTGCTGCTGACCGAAGGGGAGGGTGGGAAGAGCAGCTGCTCTTCTCTGCACTGTCTTTGCCAAACCAGCACTGCAAGCCCTGCCTCCTCCTGAAGGAGGTGTCCTTGGAAACCACTTATCCCAGCCTTATCCATTATCATCCTGTCTTATTAAGGAAGTTGTTACTTTGCCTGTCTTTTGTAAGGATGATAAGTGGTGATAAAGCTAAGGTTTCCGTGTTCTTACCTCTCCATCTATCACCACTAGAATAACAAAGATACAAAAGCTTAATGTTGGGAGATGAAAATTATTAAAATGAATAGCAACTGAACCCTCTCCATCTGATTTTATCTCGCTCTCTCTCCCTCCTCTTTTCCCTGCTTACTCTTCAGAGTGGAGCTCTGTCAATTAGCAGGCATCAACCAAACCAGAAAGAAATCATTGAGGTATCTCTATCTGCAGCTTTCCTTGTATTACTTGTTCTCTCCCTTCTCTGTGCAAAACACTGGCAATTATTTTTTGCCGCTCCTGTCTGTCACTGTCTATTTCTTTTTTACCAGTTTCAGAATTAATGCATCTGAAAGCCATGCAGGATGTGTCAGGTACCACACAGAGAGCAGCAAGCTCTCAAAAGTGAGGGTAGCAAACACACTGCAGGAAAAAAAACACACCAAAATATAATTTCTTCAGTGAGCTTTGCTCACACTGGGAAATAAACGGACTCCTCTCTTCACTTTGGATAAAATATTTTATGCTTAGAACACACCCACAACACTTTTCTGCATGGTTCAAAATTAAGACTATGGACATTTCTGTTCCGTGACATGTAGCTCCATTTATATCACACCACTTCCCTTCTTTAATTGTATTTTGAGTTGGACACAGTGGAGCTGCAACTACTGCTAACTCCATGAGCCCCACACACAAGGGACATCTTGCCCAGGTGTCCCTAATTTCAGAGACCAAGAATTAATTTCCTGTGGGAATGAAAAAGGAGAATCCATTTCTTTTCCCCTTTCATCATCATCCAATTCACAGGAGGAGAGAGGAGATGAGATACCATCCTTTTCCCTTCCTTCTGCTATCCCTCCATGAAGGTTATACTCCCTGTTACCTGCCTGGAGAAGCACCGACCTATCAGAGCACACAGGCAGGGACAGGCAGTGGTGTTGCCTGGCCAGTCAGAGTCCCCATGGGCCTGAGGGAAGGAAGCAGCACACAAATACAAGTGCCAGATGCTGCAGGTGTGAGTGGGAAGTGTTGTGCTCCATCTGCATCTTGTTCCGAATTAATCTTGCCTAATTTGGGCACTTGGGTGTGCTGGGAGTCCAATCATTTCTACAGTTAGTTCAGGAGTCATTAAACCTTGCTGCTCTACTAAGCACAGTAGGATTGTTGGCCTCTTAGTTTTATAGCTTAGGGTGCCTTAGGTAAGTGTCTTTAATTTGGGAAGAGGGAAAAATGAGGACTCTGGACCTCCACTCCTGAAAAGAAGGATTTTTCCTTTTTTTTTCTTTAAGTACAGTGGTAATATTACTTTAGGATCAAAGTGAGGGACACTGTATAAGAAATATTCCTTTAACTTCCTTCTCTAACCTATATATGATAAGGGGAAAAAATGTGAATACAGACCATGCTCCATGTACAAGTATAGAGTAAACAAATTTCTTCTAAGTAAGAAAGTCTGAAAGAAGATATTTGGATATGGAGGAAGCTTGGCTAATATTGCTGCTATAACATGTAGAAGTAGGTGGGTCATAAATCAACTTCACTAGAGCTGTAGAAAAAGTGCCTGGAAAACCAGAATTTAATGCAGCTTCACTATGGCAAAATTGCATGAGAAACCTCAGGCAGCCCAGCTGTAACTTCATAAGAAAATTAGATGTCTGTTTTCCCTAGACCTTGTCTTTTGTCCAAACTAAAAGTGACTGTACTTATATTGTTCCTCAATGTGACTTACAAGCAAAAAAGGGGATACCCACCTTTTGATACAGCCTCAACAAGAAATATTTGCTTCTGTGCTGCTGGTATGTGGGTAAAGGTCTGACAATGAGCATGTTTTTAGCAGAAAATTAATTAATACAATGTATTTGCAATGAACATCACTTTGTGGGGCATCTCACTGTACCAAAGTGGCTCTAGCGAAATTCCTGCCCTCTAGAAAAATGCTGTGGGAAAAAAAGTCCCTTGCAAATTTACATTTTGAGACTTCTAAATGTATTAATTTTTCCTAAATTTTTTAATCTAGAGAGTGGAAAGGGTAAAATGGGTGGTATATGTATCAGAAAAACACTTCTAGTCCTCCAGCAGATTTTATCTATTACATTAATTGCTAAGTGTGAGGTTGAAGCAGCATCTATTTATTGCTCAGCCTATATTACAATTAACAGTGGAGATTTGTGTGGTTATAATCATTACATTTCATTAACTCGGGTGTCACTAGGGCACATAGTCACTACTCCAGCATCCAAGGTGTTGTCACGTTGGAATACTCTGGAAAACACCAGGAGCACCTGTGCCCTGGGATGGATGGTGACATTCAAGGTTATGTTTTGTTCTCTGCTGGCCCCAGGTCCCCTCAAGCTGCTATGTAGACACTGGGTTTTTCCTCCTCTTTGTGCTTTGTGTTCCTGGAGGATTTACTTCCAAGCCAAGGCACAGTGCAAATGCGTGGGACCCATTCAAATCCGGCCTCATAACTAAGTTAACAAGGCTGAGCCTGTTGGGATTCAGAAGGGCTTTTTTCATCCTGGGACTTGGGCTCACTGCAATAAAGATGCTCAGGTTATGCCTGTACTAAGGGATTCAGGAGTGCTTTCCCAGTCTCTGTTTCATATCTTGAATGCAGGGCTCTACCAGGCAAAAAAATCCTTCTCTCCTGTCCCTCATTCCCCAGGGTCATAGGACTCAGCACACTCCAACCAGTCTCCAGATGAAAGCCTGAATTTCCTGAGGTCAGTCACAGCCTCAGTGTCCTGCACAGTTGAAGATGATTTGGCAGATGGTTGTTATCTTGGTTGTCTTGATCTGTCATAGCTGGAAATGACGATCCCAGGTAACCTGAGCTGGTTGAATGTGGAACCATAGGTGGTAGTCCAGACCTTGGCCTCACCAATACTCAGGAGGAGTGTCTGTGCCAGCTCTACAGACTTTTATTCTGACCAGGTTTCTAATTCAAGTTGTCACAGCCCAAAAATGAACGGCCTTGTTTCTGGTCCTGGAAAGAATACAGCTGTGTCTCCATGTGCCTCCTCAAACAACACAGTTAGAGCTGAGTCAGCTCTGAAGCTCTGGCACGGATAACCCATAGCCCAGGTAGCCAAGAGCCAACTGTCCTCAGCAGTGCCTTATCTTACACATGCATTTTTTGGGAGGGCAGGAATTTTGTTAAGTGTTGGCATTTTAAACCTCAGCAGAAGAGCACCTTTGATGTCAGCTCAGTAACTAACCAAATTATACCCTCTGGGAGAGCAAGTTAAAAGAAACAAAGACATGATGTGAAACACAGAACACTAATCCCTACATTAGCGATACAGATGCTTAACAGGTACTGCTTTTCAGGTCTCCAAAGTGCAACTCCCAGTGACATCACAGTGAAAATGCTTGCACAGGGGCAATAGGATTAAGTTTGTGTCGATCTGAGATTCTGTAAATGGGAGCTGACTGCTTTTTTTAAATGAAATGGAATAGTGCACAAGTCAGTTACTGCAATTTAAAATGTTCAGCTTCACAGCATACCAGGAAAAAATATGATTTTTCATTAGAAAATGTCCAGTCAAAACCATGTCTTCAGTACAGAAAAGTTGACTCTTGGACAAAAGATATAAAACATAAACCTTTGTTTGGAGCAGCCCATAATCCAATGGCCAAAGCTCCTTTGCAGTCAGAGAAAAAAACAAGGTAGAATTGTTCATTGACCCAAGTGGGAAGGTGGGTCATCGATGTCCCAGGCTTTGAGCTATTCTGAGGTTTCTCTGCTGAATTTTCTTGTGTGAAATCTCTTTTTTATTATTATTCTGATCCTGAATAAAACCTTCAGAACCTCTTTTCGTGTGTGTGTAAAGTACTCTGTTTTGTTTCTTTTCTGGCAAGGCTGTCAGTTCCTTTGAGAAGTGGAAAGAGGGAACCCACACAGCATATGGTAAAAGTTGGCTGCATGGCTGTTCCCAAAGAAAGCTGTCTGACTCTCCTAAAATACAAAGCCAAAGCATATGAAGGGAAGTGCCTCAGATTAGCACCAATATGCTGTATTACCTCAGACATCACTTCTTTTTTTTCTCAGAATAAGGCATAAAGAGTCACTAGGACAAGATGATACTACAGCACTTACTTAAAATAGTGAATATTCCTGTGTGAATCACTGAAATTACTCAATCTAGTAACCTCTCAGATTATATATGCTAAAAAAAGGACAGATATGATGGTACATTTGTATTCCCATGATACATGCTAAACCTGTACCATAGCCCTCAGCCTGAGTCCTAACCTGGTTAATGCTCATGACACAGCCTTGAGCAGTGTCTCACCTAGCCCCTAGAACCTACTGCCACTTTAGGATCATAGCAAGGAGGAGAGATCTTGCATCAGATTTATATGCAGTGCAAAGGCACTTGAACAGGATTGCCTCAGGCAATCTCCTTCAGGTGTGTTCCTTTAAAGGTTGTGCTGAGCTGTGTTGATTATGAGTGGTCCATGTCAAGAGTATTTATTAGCAGCACTTGTTGCCAGCCTTGCTGGTGGTCAAATTCCTGCTGGAACACCAAGAAACCAAGAGCTTTGCAGCTTTAAATCAAATGCTAGTATACCATTGAAAACTATCAGCAGCCTCCCTACCCTTGGTTATCAAAAGGGCTTGGAAATAAATGCTTTACTGATAGCCAAGAAAAGCTGTCAGAAAAGCTTTCCTCCCTGCCCTTTCACTTCACAAGGACTCACCTGGTGACCTCTGACCCTCTGATTTAAGTCTGTGAGTTGTTAATGTTGCAATTAATGGAACTGCTTAGAGTAGGGCAGGGTTTCTGCCTAACGACATGGATAAGGTACTTGAGAATTTTGCTAATCACTTAAATGGATTTACTACATGCCTGGTTTTCTGGGTTCTCAGGCAACCTTAGCTGCAAGTGCAGATTTAGATAAATTGAGGGGAAATGCACGTTTTCAGAGATGATTCATCTGATATATTTTAGATGTCTATTCTACAGTAAGATTATCATGTCTTAGAGTCCATTGAGTGACAGATGAGATCTGCATTAACTATAAAGTGAGCCTTTAGTGTAACCCAGAGGTAGATAACTCCACTGTTATCTTCAGCTACCTACTGCCAGGTAGATACTAAATACCTATCCCAGTAAATTCACTCAGAGCCCCAGGACTTTTGACTCAAGCCACATGTGAAAGGTGAATGTGCCTTAAACCAACAATTTGGGATCCCTCTGCTTACATTTCAGTAATATTGCTGTCAATAGAAGGATGGTTGTTTCATTTCATTAAGCAATTGAGTACCTGTTCTGTAGGTCTTATTTTGGGGAGAAAGGAGTTTTGTATCCAAGCGCTATAAATCAGTTTAATCACTCTACTTATCTTGGTATATGGAGTGGCTACAACAAAGAATTTGGCTGATCATCTTTCTTCAGCTGTCAGCTGCTCTGAAGCAGTGGAAGATTTCTATCCTTTGCAAAGAGCTCTGCAGCTGTTGAATGTCTAAAGCAATTCAGGAACCTGTCACAGGCTTTCCTGTGGCAGCCGTGAGTGAAGTCTTGCTGTGGAGGGGAAGGAAATGAACTTGCTTTGCTCTTTTAGTATGGATGTAATCAGCATCATTGCCCAAGGGAATTGAGCTGTAAATCTAATGTCAGCTTCAAGGTTAGTATCATCCAGAGGACCTCCTAAGGAGAGATGGGTTTACTGTGATGAAGTATCTTAACTTATTACTGTTGTGTTACTTTTGACTATGTAGCCCTGCACCTACACAAGCTGCTACCTTGGTGGGCATTTCTTACCTGTGTCCCCTTATGAAGGTGATTTAGAAGGCTAGGAGAGTGTGCACTGAAAATCCACAAATTAGAGGAGGGGTTCAGGTGTAGTGTTGGGGGTAGTGTTAAACTGCAGTGCTCCTTGGCCATCATGATCCCAAATCCAAATAACAGGGTAGGTTTTATCAGACAGCAATTTCAGGATGAGCTTCAGGATGGCCCCTTCTCCACCTGCAATATCACCTTCCACTCTCCTTCACAGACTGGATGCAGCAGCTTTCTGCATGAGCAGTGAGCCTTCCTTTCATTTGTCCTTGTGATGAGACTAAACCAGCAGTATCCAGAGCTGTGGCCAATGCCAGAGTAATCTGAGACAGTGAATTCCTTAATTCTGTCTCCTTTGTTCTGCCAATTCTTTTGGAGAGTAACCTTCTTCACCTGGAGCTCCTTCAAGTTTCTCGGGGTGATCCAAAGTCAGATGTGCCTCTCTTCCATCTCTAGATGTCTGTCTGTGACTGGGTGCGTGTATTTCCCTCCAGTTTTCCTTTTCTGTTCCTGCAGTTCTTCAGGGAGAATTATAGTCCCTTAGCAACCTCAGAGCTACAACAGTCTGTCACCACAACCACAGCCAAACAGGGTTCACCAGAAGACCTATGTCCTATCAAGTTCAATCTTTCACATTTTAGAGAGTCTTCAGCAATCCTCAGCTTTATTTGCTGCCTCCCAGCATGGTGGTCTGATGAGACATGGCTTGAGCTGACTCTTCCTCAAACTGTCTGCAGGATGGCTCATACACAGCTCCAAAAAAAGGACCTCAAACCTTTAAGCACAAGCTTAATGATGGAAGACAGATTTAAACACCTGTTAGAACTAAATGTACCTTGCCATTCCTTGTTATATGACAACTGGTCATATATTGGAATGGTCGTATTCCTGAAAGAAGCCAGAGAGGTTTCTCCAGCATTGCTGTTTCCTAAAGCTGCATTCACTTTCTTATTCCCTTTCTTTTGAGCCCAAAACTACACCTCCCAAAATGTTGTTCTGATGAAGGTAGGAATTCCAGCACTCAGAGATGTTACGATCAGTGGCCTGATATTTATCATAACAAACACCGAGACTCTCCACTGAGCACAGGCTGCAAGTGGCTACAACTGTAGAGAACACAGGGTACAGTAGGACACTCTGTTGAATATGGTTTTACATCACAGACCAAAACACAAGACTGAAGAAAATAATCACAGTGTAACCAAAGATGTTGTTAAGCAGTGAAGTCTCATGAAAAAGACATGAGGGGATTTTGTTTCCTTTCTCAAGAATGCTGAGTGTTTTATCTTCAAGATATTTATTTTACTAATACATCTCAATCCCAAATTGGCAAAAAGGCTTCAAATGTTCTTTCCCCTTTTCCCCTTATCCATGTTCTCTTCCCTTTCTTTTTTTACCTCTCTGTCTGAATGACTTGAAAGTGAATATTCATGTTTAAACACCTGTGATTCAATATTTTTCAGTCTAACTCATGAATCTATTCCCAGTGCATTACTTTATAATCTGTCTTCAAATCTGAATACTTGCTGACGTTTGGTGGACATTACAAAATCCTCTGCTGGAATTTCACTTCATTTTCTAAATTCTCAGAACAAATTACCACAGTAAATCCTTGTAATATGACTGAAATGGTAGCAATGCCCCTAACAAGAACATTCCAAGAGAACAAATTTTCCTCTTGTTTTGTTCCCATGTAAACCCACAGGCAAAATTTCAGTCAAAATGCTTCAAAGCAACATCTGGATAACAAATTTTCAATTTTGCAGAGCTCGCAGGATTAGATTTCTCTAATCTAAATATGGGCCCTAAGACATTTTTATGCACATGGAAATTCACCCCTGTGCAGTCAAATCATGTAAACTTCCATTTATAAATGATAAGATTTTCACATACAAGGGCTATAGTTGTTCTTGTAAATAAACAACTAGTCAAGGTACTTGCAATTATCTGCTGCAATAGCAGGTCTCTTTTCAGGCCTTCTGGCTTTTCCTACCATATTTAAGTGAGAAATAGATTTCAGCATCACTTTTGTATAACCCTTTTTATCATAACTGCATGACTTCTACCACAGTCTTCAACTGAGATGCTGACTGTGCATCTGCAGATCTTGGACTATTAGCTCTGCTTTCTCTGAAGGAAGTTTAACATCCGACAGTCAGGCTGAAAAATGGGTAGCATGCATGTTTCACTGTACCCTCCTAAGTTCAATTTCTGCTATATAAATTCAATTTCTACTACATAATGCAAGCCAATAAGGCCAGAAACCGCTTTTGTAGAATACCAGATAATAGCTTCTCCCTAGATTGCTTCTTGGCATAATAACCTTATTTGGTGGCATCTCATCAAAAGACTGATGGGGCCATGCCTCTTTTTGGAGAATGGGTAATGAAGCACTGCAACAGGGCCCTGACATAATTTAATTAGGAATAAAGTTCATTTTATGCTAACTCATACATACAGGACGGGAAAGAGATTTGCAGTGTAACACACTTCCCTCTTCTCTTCCTGTTACTTTTTTAACATACAGACTAATAATCTGTAACACATAATTATAACAATTGGAATTCCACTGTGTAACAGGCATTAATGTAATTTAAATGAAGCAGAGCTGCACGGTGACAGCAAGAAGTCTTAACTTCCATGACAAAGTATAGTTGTAACAGTCATCATGAACATGTTTGTGAGAGTTACTGGAGTCAGCTCTATCCTGTGTATCTGTATTAACTATTCATGAAATAGAGATGAACAAATGTGGCCCTATATTGATGTATCTTTCATTAAAATAACTGCCTTTGGAAAGTTCCTGTTGTCTCCTACACTGATTACTTTTCACAGGTGTAGGTGATGACAGGGCTGACCCAGGTCCAACTTCTTCCTTTACAAAGGATGTCTTGAGAGGTGGGAGCTGTCTTTTAGTCCCCCTGGCCCACTTGGCTCATGAAGGTTCGAATACTTGACCTTTGCACTTCTCACTGGCCTGGCATCATCACACTGTCCCATGCAATGCCTCAGAAGGGATTTTACAACCCAAGTAGGAAGGCGTCTGCACCAGCTGATAAGAGATCCAGCAGACAGATGTGATGCTTAAATCCCACTCACTCCACAGTCCAGGCACTTAATCCATCACTTTCTCCATTCACTATTAGTTCCTGAGCTCTATTTTTTCCCTGAGAAATACAGCAGCAGATTACAGTAGGGGCCAGGCTTATGTATCAAACATACTCCATGTTGGATAATTAGGTAGACGTGAAAGACCCACATCACCTTCAAGCATATTAAAGCCTTTAGTACTCACTGTCTACTCACTCTCACCCCTGCTTCTCCTCAACTACTGCAAGAGAGTACCTTAACCAAGAGCCACTTGTGCCATGTTTTTAGGTCTGGAGGATCTTTATCCAAATGCAATAGAGAAGCTGCAACAAGAGCAAATGAAAGTAACTGTCTTTCTTCCCAGCTTTCCCTCTCCAGAAAGCAATCCTGGGTTCATCTTGTGTGTCACAGTAGGAGATGCACCCGTAACCACCCATGGTAAAAGAAAGCTGAACCCATGTCCCAGGTCCTGGTGGAATGCATTAAGAAGCTGGTTATTTCTGAAAGATGGAGACCACACTCAAGCCAGGTTTTGAAGGAATACAACAACTGTTTTTTGCAGGTCAACCTCAGTAAGACGTCCATCAGTCCAGGATGTGAGATTCAGATGGAGAAACACAACCTTCTCTGTGTTCTCCAGACAGTTCTCCTGACTCTCCCCTCATTGAGGACTGGAGACATTTGGTGAATTTTAGCATTCAAATTAAAGATGTTCATTCTTTACCTCTAGGATGAGGTGGGAGGTAGTCAGTGAGAGCTGAGGCTTTCTTTGGATCTAGTCTTGGGTACCTCCCTCTCCAACTAGGGAAAAAGGCATTTTTTGAGCATAAATGACTGAAAATTGCAAGAAGAATAGTTAGATGTGGTGGTAATTGGAGCATTGACTCACTTGAGCAGAATAAGATTCTGGGGAAGTCTCTTTGCCAGAGAAAAATCAATCTGAAGGGAAAACCAAATCAAAACCATGAAGAAAACAGAACCACAGTGGAGAAAATTCTAGTCTGACACTTCCCAGAGCTTATAAAAAGATCAAACCTGTTCAACGCTCCACTGTAATGGTATTACTTTCTTATCAAACAAACTGAAAGAGAATGCAAAGCCAGTGGTTTTATATATACAAACTGAATTTGTACCTGTTTTTTTTTTTTTCCACAGAGGGTGCAAGGCCAGCAAGAAAAATCTGAATTTCAATTTTTTGCTGACTCAAACAAAAGAAGGGACTGAATCCTTGTAATCTCTACTATTTTACTATTTATTTCTCTGTTCAGATACCCTTTTAAGTCATAATTTCTGACTACCTGAATTGACCTAAAATCAGGTTGCTACTTCAGTTTAATTTTCTTTTTCTCTATCCTAATAAGACTATATTATAAAGAATTCCCTGTTCTGCTGACAGCTTCTTCCCTGTTCAATCAAGTTTACTGAGTTCACAGAGATGCTGGACATTTCACTCAAGCTGTCACTGATGAGAGCTATAAACTGCTTAGGTCTGAAATCTAAATTAAAAATAGTTTCTTTTATGAAACTTGAAAACTAGCCAAGAATGAACTGCAGCTTAAATTTTCTAACCCACTCCACAAATACAAAGGTAAGACTCAGTAAGAATAAAAGCTTTGATAAGCCTCTAGAGATCAAAATAGGTTGGACTTTGTCATGCAGAGAGCAAGTACCTCAGTAACAACTTAATAGGCTGAAATTAAGATCACCCACTGCAAGACTCAGAATAAATGTGTATCATCATCCATCAAGAATTAGCAATTTGAGAAGAAATTAAATAGATACTGGTAGACGATTGATATTTCAGCTTAGTTTGCTATATATATAGAAAAAGATATAGTTATAAACATACATATAGATAGAGATTTAAATAGATATGATCATGCTGTGCACGTCTCTGTTAATCCATATACATTTATCTGTTTATCCCTAAAACCTTTTGCAGGAACTGGATATTTTTAAGCAGACTGGATGGAGAATTAAGTCTCAGAGTTATTACAATATTCATGTAAATAATTAGCCTGGGAGAAGAAGGATCAAGGCTGTAGCAATTCCTCACTGAGGAAAGGGCTGCAGCATGAAGCCCGCTCATACTAGAGAACCCAAGTCGAGGACAGTTGTTCTGAACATCCCAGCTGGAGCAAAGGCTTCAGCTGAGCCTTGCCATATTTTGGAGACCAGCAAACTCCCTTCCTGAGAACCAGGTCTCCATTTCCTTAATGTTTGTGTGGTCTCTCACCCGATTTCCCCCATGTTCTTCTTCCACTAGTAAACCTTCTGTCTTGGTTGTGTTGCATTGTATGAGGGGAAATACAAAAATTTTTAATTAGTCTGAAAGAGGAGAAATGTAACACTCAATTAAAGGACCAAAATTAATCATGGGGAGAAAAAGAAGAGGGAGAAAAAAGCAGTCTGGAATTAGATTCACATGGTGCATTGTTTCATTTTCAGTGAACTTCATTTGTCTTTTTTTGTTTCAGCATCTGTTTGGTTTTCATAGTGACACTGTTTTTTGGCAATTTCTAGTAGTTTAAGGTCTCTGTTTTTAAGAACTTGGTGTGTCCCTCACTGTTAAATGGATGTTTTCATTTATTGCAGTCAATACTTCAGAACAAAACGTAAGAGTGGTTGTGTTGCTGATTGCAGCACTAAAGAAATAGATGTGCTGAGTCACTCTTGGTAGTCTTTGACCATAAAACTCAGGTGAGCTGTGTCTGCTGATTCAGCTGAGTGCACTCAGCATCTGGATATTCTTCAGATCACATCTGGTATGGATATGCATGTATAGAAATCCTGATCCCTCCTTTACTTTCTTTCACCATCCCATAGACTCATCCTGAGATGGCCATACCAGAAGCTTTTCCTGAAAAGAACATTAAGATCAGGCCCAATGACTTTAAAACAACCGGAATCTAGTTCTTTTGCAACAAATAAACTCGTACTTGCAGAGACTGCTAGTGCTGGGTGCTGTTTCTGAAAACAAGAGGTTTATATTTGTAACGCCTTATTAACATATCTCCCCATCAGTCCTGCCCTGATTAATTCTAAACGTAACAAATCAGCAAGAGCATCCCAGTGGCTTAATTTATTTATCACATTAAGAGTATGTGTGTGTTGCTATAGAGCTACCCATGTGTAGTGCCAGGTTAATGTGTAGGGCTTGACTATAATGCTTCAGTCAATTGTTTTTATTTTGTTTTCATTTTGAATAATTCATCACTAAAAGGATCAACTTAAATTGCCCTTCACCTCCCTGGACAGACTGTAATTAACACAGACCACAACCCTTACGAGATTTTACAACTTTAAATACATAAGTTACACTGTGTTTCTGGTTTAAAAGACTGGACAGTACTCCTGTAATATTAATTAGACTTAGGTAGTTTCTGCTTGTATTGCAAGCTTTGTCATCTTACTGATTAGTTCTTTAGTGCTCTTATAAAACATCTATCCTGATTTCAGCCAGGAAAGAGTCGATTTCCTCTCCAGTAGCAGGTATTCTGTTGTGTTTTGGATTGACTATTTGCCATATCAACAGTGTTACAGTAAAATCACCCAAATAAAGGGAGAATTTGGTGATAGAATCGGACAAACATAGTGGTGATGGAACCAAAACTGGCTTCAGCCTGCAACAATCCCACACTGTGTGACTGTCAAAAGATAGGAAAGATGACCATGATTAATTGGGATGTGTGGAAGGTGTTGGACCTGGGCATGACATGAAAGTATAGAATGAGGGCTGGATACTGTCCTGGTTTTGTCTGGGATAAAGATAATTTCCTTCCTCGTGGTTGGTACAGTGCTGTGTTTTTGATTCAGCATGAGAACAATAACTGTACTGAGTTTGTGTGGCAAGGTTTTGGTAGGGGGAGGACTACAGAGGTGTCTTCTATGAGAAGCTGCTGGAAGATTCCCCCATGTCCAACAGAACCCATGTCAGACATATCCAAGAAGGACCCACTGCTGGCCAAGGCTGAGCCCATCAGCAACACTACTATAGCCTCTGGGATAACATATTTAAGAAGGGGGGAAAAATCCTTCTCAATTACAGCCAGAGAGAGGATTTAGGAATGTGAGAGTGACAACTCTGAAGATTCCAAGGTCAGTGCAGAGGGGGAGGAGGTTCTGCCAGAGCAGAGATGCCTCTGCAGCCCGTGGTGCAGACCATATTGAGGCAGCTGTGCCCCTGCAGCCCATGGAGGTTCACAGTGGAGCAGAGATCCAGCTGCAGCCCATAGAGAACCCCACGCTGGAGCAGATGGATGCCCAAGGAGGCTGTGACTGTGGGAAACCCACTCTGGAGCAGGGTCCTGGCAGGGACCTGCTGACCTGTGGAGAGAGGAGCCCACACTGGAGTAGCTTTCCTGGCAGGACTTGTGGCCCCGTGTGGGACCCACGCTGGAGCAGTTCACGAAGAACTGCAGCCTGTGGGATGGACCTGTGTTGGAGAAGTTCATGGAGGACTGTGTCCTGTGGGAGGGAACCCATGCTGGAGCAGGGGAAATGTGTGAGGAGTTCTCGTGAGGGGGAAGGAGCAGCAGAGACGTTGTGTGGTGAACTGACCATAAACCTCATTCCCTGTCCCCTTGTGCCACTGTGGGGGAGCATGTAGAGAACTTGTGAAGAAAGTTAAGCCCAGGAAGAAGGTAGTGCTCATGGGAAGGTGTTTTAACGTTTAATTTTTATTTCTCATTATCCTACTCTGATTTGATTGGTAGTAATTTAATTTCCCCAAGTCAAGTGTGTTCTGCCCATGAGAGTAATTGGCGAGTGACTTCACTTGTTTTGTGTATTCTAACTTGAGGATGATGATGACGATGATGATTATTTTCCCTTCTTTTTCTGTTCTATTAAACTTTATTTATCTCAACTCACAGGTTTTCTCGCTTTTCCAATTCTCTCCCCCATCCTGCTGTTGGGGAGGGAGCAAGTGCTTGTGTGGTGCTTAGTTGCCAGCTGGGGTTAAACTGTGTCATCATCATAGTGTAAATTATTCCTCATTGATCTGTATATGGAGGTGGACACAGTCTGTGTTTCAAACTAACTGGCTGTTAAATATTGATTGATTTAAGTCAACAAGCACCTTCTTGTCAAGTTTTCTCTAAGCTCCTAAATGACTTGCACTTTTATTTGAGAGTCCATATAAAAGAACTTATTTCTGTAAATGGTTTGATAAAGACACAAGACACAGAATGCAGGAGGAAAAAAGATACGAAAAGGCACTTACACCTGCACAGCGATGCATGATTAATTCTTCTGGTAACTGCTACAGCAATGATTGCTTCATTTGCTGCCCTTGATGCAGGGAGAATCTGTCATCTCAAAGGTTTTCTCTTGCTGTTTATTAATTCTCCTGAATGTACTTGCTGCTGGATACCCCACTTGTCTTCCCTGGCAACTAAAATTTTTTCCCATCCAATGCCACAGGAGAGATAATATAGCCTGCTTTAAAAACAAAACTAAACAAAAACCCCAAACCAAACAAAAAGTAAACCCCAGATTAAACGTTACAGGCTGAAATGACCTGTTAAATAGAATATTTTATAATGTGTATTTTCATGGTTTGCACTATCAGGGTACTATCAGCTACAAGATTTTGTACATGTCTGATAGCCCTTGGCAGCAGGCTTTATAAGCTCTATTAACTCAGAGTTGATTTGGGGGCCTGGAGATGCACTATATTGATGGAAATGTTGACATAAGGCAAATCCCATCTAAGGTTTGATTGCAACCTCAATTTCTGGGGGGCTCATAGACCTGACCCAACCATCAGGCCCTTCCCTGATGTTGATTGAGTCGGATGACCTTTTGTGAAGTTCTGCTCATGGGTGGGAAGCACTGGGGTGAGATAGAATTGCAGCTGAAGGGCAGAGGAAGGGAAGGATTCAGGTAAACAGACTTGGTGAGTCTGAACTAGGGGCTCTGAGGACAAGATGGAGGAGAACATGCTCAGAGCCACATTTAATCTAAGATTGGACTGTAACTAATATACCACTAAAATCAGGCTTCAGTAGCAAACTATGATCTATATGACACACAAGGGTGTTTTCTTCAGTGGATGAACAGCTAAATCTGAACAGCTAAAACTGCCAAAATCTGTGCTTGAAATCTCTGAGGCCAGCCCTCAAACTCTGGAGCTGAGGAAGGTCTTGTGAGAAATGAACCATAGAATGCAAAGCTATTTTGGCTGATGTGAAATTGTCCTCTTCAGCTGCCTTTTGTGGTCTACCTTTGAGGTCAAATTTGTCCTCATAATACAGAGCAGGAGCTACAGTCCTATGTTAGAGACTTCCTGATCCCATCTTCTTCTGCTGCAGAGCCACCAATCCTGCTCTTCTGACTGCTTTCTCTGGGTGCAGAGCAAAACTTGCCTCACGCTGTGTGTTCAATGCTAAATCCTACCCTCTGGTGCTCTGCTGCCTGAGGGGAAAGGAAGAATTGGTAAATCTTTATGTACAAAATTAATGTGCCTCATTTACTCCTGATTTTCCTGTCCATCAAGTTGCAGCAGCCAACGTAATGTTTCAGCAGATTAACTTGTTTTGCAAAGCAGAACATTGGTGTCAGGGAGGTCTGTAAGCATTTCAGTTATGTTTTTTGATACGCATCTCTGAGTACTTCCTGTGTTTGGGGTTTTTTTTTCATTTGTTGTTGCTGTTTTTGTGGTTTGTTTGGTTTTTTGGCTTTTTTTTTTTTTTTTGTAAGAAAGGTAGAGTGCTGGAGAAATGGTAGATGGAAGATAAAGTGGATTCCTGGGCAGTCACTCCAAACCTTATGTGACAGTTTGATAATTTCACTGCCGTGTTGCTTTGTGTGTCTCCTGCAGTGTTCTCTAGAAATATGTTTTTAGGCTCTTTGACTTCTTCAGAGCTTGTGGTGGCTGTGAGGGGAACAGGACTCCAATGTGGGGTCCCAGCCCAAGGCTTAGGTCAATGAGTGGGGTTGGTTCACAGTGTTGAAATGAGGCACAATGGATATTCCACCCCAGCTCACCTCACATCAACCACAGCTGTATCAAACTTCCCAGATCAACCCACCATCCCTAGACAGATCCTGCAAGAAGAGAACACAGATTAATTGCCTTTGTGCACCTCCTGCTGGTTAATGTCACCTTCACCATCTTTCTTGTGTTTCTGTACACCTGACTGTGTTTTCCAAATACTGGAGTATATTTCAACATGAAATTCCTTTTTGTGCGTGTGTGTGTGGGGGTGGTTTTGTTTTTTGTCTGTTGTTTTTGGTTTTTTTTTTTTGCTTGTAAAACATGGAGGTTTGAACAGTGGGTCTTGGAAGACAACAGTCTTTACACAGTGTTAACAGTTTTGTCATTGTCCCTAACAAATGGGCAAACATCCATTCATTAACTACACTGTATTGATGTAGTTAAAAGAGAATATTTTGTAGCAAATTGTGTAGTCTTTGAGTTTGGGACTGAGAAAGGTTTTGAATCTCCTAGTTTTTTTCTCTTCCATACTGAGAACAGGAGGGTAAAGGGAGGGCAAAGTCCCTTCAAACCAGAAAGGACTGCCCAGACAGAGGTGTGGGGGACTGACTGTCTGCTGGGGGGCTGTGGCATAGACCCCTGCAAACTTCAGGGACCTGCTGCAAGGTGACAGGTCATATGTTTCTCATCCTCTAATCTGATTTCCACGACAAGCTGACCAAATAAACAGTTAACAATTCAATTCAGAACTCAGAAGCTGCTATATGAACTCTTCAGGAGCCTAATGCAAGTCTTCTTAAAAGCACCTGATTTTAGGGAGTGAAAGCTCAAGGCTCAGCACTTTGTGAAAATAAGGAAGGTCTTTCAGGCTGGCTGTCCAATAACTGAAGCGTTCAGAAGAACTCATCTGGTTTCAAGAATCTTGGCTTAAAACATTTTTTGCTATTCCTTTTCCATCTAAGCAAATGCTTTAGTTGCCTCGGGGATGCTGTGTGTCTGTGTTGCACATCCTTCATGCTAAAAAGTAGTTCACACAGAACAAAAATAAAAACTAAGACTGCTTGGGAATTTTCCATCAGAATTGACCATTGAAAAATACTGTGTTTTCATCCCAGTAAGGGCAATGTGGATTTCCTCACCTCCTCAAATAAAAAAACTCAACTGTTTTCTTAAGATGTGGGGAAAGAATTTAATATTTTTTGCTGAAAAGTTTTAATGTTTTGATTTTAAAATATTGTTATCCCTTGCAAAAATTCTAATTTAGTGGATCCAGGTCTCCTTATCCTTCTCTGATGCTCAAGATCCACAGAGGAACACAGACTCCATGCTGGGTTTTCTGCTGCTTCTCCAAAAGACAACTGTTCTGCAACATGAGGGGTGAAGAGCAACTGAGAAGTCCAGGGAAATGGACTTGAGTTACTGCTCCCATGAGCAATTCTGTGACAGAAATTCCAACCACATTTCTTTTTTTTTTTTTTTTTTTGATATGGTGGATCCTAAAATTTTAATTCTTTTTTTCTTCTGAAAAATTTCATATGTTTCAAAGATCTTTCTAAGTAAAAAATATATTCCTTCAGTTTGCTCTAAAGAGAAACTTAGGTATCTAGTAAACCGTTTTTTTGGTTTGGTTTGGTTTGTTTTTTTTTAAATTGGCATGGACTTTGTACATTGTTTGGCAGCTGTCAAAAGCAACCTTAATTTTCAAAACCTATAAGTGGTGACCAGCACAGGGGTCAGCAACGACCTTTGAATGTGTCACACAGCTCAGGCATGACCAAAATATTGCACCATCACATGGTTAGCAGGATCATGGTATCACTGCAGAAAACCCCCTCATCCTTTGGAAGGTAGCCCTAGAACTTTATGTAGATAGATGCCCTTCATTTTCAGTGCAGATATGCCAGTCTTTCACCTGCTTCACACAGCTTGCTTTATCTGCAAAGGTGAGATTTGAATAAAATTATTTCTCTGATATATTAAATTAAAAGGCCTCGTGTAGCCTTAATCTACCCTGAAGAACATTTGATGGCAGAGTTTATTGGATGATTTTTCTTATGTTTATAATCTATATAAATTATGCAATATTTTTGTAACATGTCATGTATCATGATGTGATTTAATATCCCATATATATTCTGGTGCCTGAAAGTAATGTGGAGAGATGTCTTTGAAAGGCCATTAAGTATAAATAAATTAGAGTGAGAGCTAGAGTGGTACTGATGAATAACATTCCTCAATAAGGAGACCTCGTAGACTAAATGGAATGAGTAAATTATTACTTAATAATGCCATGCTTAAAGCACTTCTAATAGTTAGAGCATTCACCTGGGAGTGTTCATGCATCTGGCCAAAGAACTGCTTATCCAGCAGCTGCGATAATATAAAATATAATGCAGTTCCAGAAGCAGGCACAAACCCCAGAGATACTAAAGAAAACCCTTAGCACCAGAACTGCAGATGTTCACCTTGGACATGTGCTCTCTAGCTTTGTAAAACCAGATTTTTCTGCTGAGCAAGTCTGTGGCTTTCAAAGAATGCAAGTTGAGTATCTCAGCTGGGGCTTTCTAGACAATCCTGGTACACAGTGACTGCAGGAGACTGTGGGACCTACAAAATACAAGAGCGAGGTTGGCTGTTTTCTGACTGACTTGGGTGTTTTGCTTCCACTAAAGTCCTTTACCAAATCTAGCAGGTTGTCTGTGCTCCAAGGGTCTTAGAGCAGCTGCTTGGCTTACCTTCAGCTGGAAGAAAATGTGGATGATACAAGGAGCTGAAAGGACTCAGTGGATCAGCATCTGAGCCAAAAGCAAAGCTTGGATCCTAGATCCCATGCTTGTGCTCAATTGTTTGAGGTGGCACTTCCTCCTCAGTTTTAAGAGGGGGATAAGATAAGTAGGCAGGGAAATGCTTGGGGAATCCTGTGGGAGAGTGAAGGAGTCTGGCATCTGTGGACTTAATCATTACTTGTTTTTTAAGCTGCCTTTTGTCATCCCATGTTGTGGGAACAACAGGTCAGGTGAAATAAGAATCAGAAAATGTAACTGTTGTTGATTGTAAGGTAAGAGGCAGAGAAGAACATATAATGCAATTCCATTAATTCTTTGATGATTGAAAAATGACAACTAATGAATCCATCTGAAAATAAAGCTTTAGTTTGTGATGTCTGGGCTGTCATGACTGAAATTGTGACAGCTGTGTGGGATCCAAATGATCCTGTATAGAGGATGGACTTGGTCAAGGGGAGAGCTACTGCGAGTGCACTAGGGGAACAAGATCAGAAAAGTGAGGAGTTTTTTGGCTCTCATGCACTTCTCAGATTCTCACTGGGTCAACTTCTTTCAGAAGTGGTTTTGCTACCATTCAGTGCTGCAGCCTGCAGGAGTCTGTGGAGATGCCATGAGCTGGCTCTGAAAGCACAGAACTGAAATTCTTCCTTCTTGGGGGAAGGATGTTGGACCAAGCTGGGGTCTGTTCTGGCAGCAGCAGTTTGGATATTCACCCTGTTAGGGTCAGCAGAGATATGCCCTGATAGGGTCTGCTGAGCAAAGATTATTCTTCATGATGAAGGTTTTGGGAAACTCAAAATACCTTTTTTCCCCTGCTTATTCACAAACCTGGAAGTCTACAGAGATGTCTCTGTTCTAGGGAGGTTTAACACTCTCTAATGTCCTCTACACTGGCATTTTCCCCATCATTACCTTAGCTTTGATTAACCTCCACTGCGGAAGCAATGAAAGGAAAGTGCAAGTGGAGACAGTCTCTTTGCAGTCTCACTGCAGAGCCACTGAACACAGTGTGGACAGAGCAGATCCAAGTGCTGCTGGGGTTATTCCTGCTTTCCAGCATTTTGCTGAGTCCACACCAGTGGTCCCAAAAGCACAGTTGCAGTAGGAGATGCTCAGCCTTGTCTGCAGGCATCACTTTTCCATAGTGTGAGAGACCTTTGTGTGTACTGGTGGGTTTTTACCTATATTGCTGTAATAGACACTAAAAGATACTGTGAGCCTCCTCTGTGTTGCTGTCATGAGAAGAACTGTAACAATCAAACCAAACTCTGCATTAACTGTGTCCACTTGAGTGGATTCAGAAAGCTCAGTCAGGCTCCTGGCTATGACTAAATCATCTAATTATAGCCTTCCCGTGCTGTGCTTTTTGCATTCGTTCCTGATCCATCATTGCATTGATTTTTAGAATTGTGTTCTTTAGCACTCTGTGGTCTCAATTTTCACATCCTCCTCGTCTCTTGTGCTCTTGGCTTCTCTGCACTCTCTGCTTGTTTACTACTGATCTTTCAGAGTGTTTTCCTTAAACCAGGCTTTTAATCACATTTCTGAGGTGGAGAGTAAGGTGAACCTTGGTGATTTCTGCAATGCTTTGACCTCTGTAAAAGTGCCAGTTCACATTTTAGTTTCTGTGGTCCTGTACTGTGGCTTTGATCTGTACAAAACAGATGCACTTTTCTGGTTATGTCACAACTGATGTCAAAAATTGCTGTGATGAAGTGTTGGACTACCTCAGTCAGCTTCCTACTGAAAATATTGGAGAAGGAAATCATGTTGTGTCTTTGCCATCTTATTGTGAAAACCTGAAAACCCCTGGAGTTCACAGAGCAGTGTTACCATGCCCCAGACAGCTTAAATTTAGATCAAAAAAAGGCTCCTGGGAAGGACTTAAAAACATTGTGAGATATTTCAAAGGTCCTCATCTAAATCTAAGTTGGAACTTGAAACTAGATGAATTTAACAGTCTTGGCAGTCCTGGTGTTTTATCTTCGGGATTTGTTACACTGGATATTCCTCCAAAAGACTCAACTTTTTGAGTCAAGATAAATATGTAAAGCTCTTGATTTCACTTTTGATTTTTTTCTCAACTTTATGGAGTTCTTCTGTGAAGCATGAATTTGAAGAACTCAAAAAGTCTTTGACACATTATTAAATTTTAGGATGTACTTTTAGCTTTAGAATTTTGTTTTGTTTTTAAATCTTATATCATAATTGCATGGATTTCCTTTCGTTCATTTTGCATAGCTTTAGCTCAGCTCCAAAGACAGATTACTAAATGTTCCCCAAAACTATGACTGAGATTCCTTTTTAATACTGTTCTTGGCTGAGCTTATGTATAATCCTTTTCAAAGTGTAAAATGCCAAGGGATGTTTATATGATACAGCTTATATGACAATATATTGTTGTTTCTTCACACTCCACTGAACAACCTACGAATACTAATCTATAAATCACTTTTCTCACAGGCACTGGAAAACTTTGTGCTGTTTGTGGCATTGTATATTCTTTTCTAGATATGTAAGCCACTCCAGTTCAAAAAACAGCAGACTCTAATGATTTCATAGTAGGTTTTCTGCAGGAATTAGGGGCCTTCACTGAAGTAAGGGCCAAATGGTGCTGGACTCCAGAATTCTGCACAAGTATGTTCTACTTTAGGGAAGCTGGAAGTAGGTGGGCAGAGGTGGGATCTCCCTCAGTGCAGGAGGAGCAAGGAAGGACAGAGAAGAGTGGTGGTGGTTTTAATCCCAGGATCATATAGAGAGGTCTTAGCAGAGTTTGGAATTTAATGAATTTCTCTCAGATTTCAAAGTCTTCTCTTCCACTATGCATTCAGCAGTCTCCTTTCAGGGGTTAGTGAACATCAACATGCTTACTCACATTTTTGAAAGCAAAAGCCTTTTCCTATGAGGTCTCCCTGCTATCTCAGTTGGAAGTGGCTCTTTCCTGCATAGAAGGGATGTCCAGTGCAGTAAGGTTTGCTTTGGATTTAGGGGAGAATGGAGATTTCCATGAGTGGGTCAGGCATTAAATGGAAAAATGAGAGTGAGCAGGAGATTCTCCCAGCCTCTTTCTTGCCAGGGCATAAGACAAAATGTGCCCATAGTGAAAATAGACTCCCTGCCTGCTCTAACAGACTAGCTGCAGAATGGAGAGGGGGCTGCTCCTTGGAAGGGGTAGGGGAGTGGTGTCTTCTGCTTTGCTCCAGGACAAAACTGATAAATCAGCATGGGACAACATTCCCATGATCAGTCCATGTAATGTAAAGAATTTGTTGTGCCAGAAAGAACAATAAGAGTACAAATTTTTAACCTGCTCCATGTAGGGGCCAGAAGGGTTTGTCATGGATTTTAAATCTCTTAAGGCAATTTTACTTGCCCATCTCTTCCCCCCCCCCAAATTTGTTCTGCTTGCTTGTACAACTGCAAACAAGTCCAGGGACTTCTGCATGTCTCCGTGCAACAAACCATGCTGAGAGAATATAATGCTGCCAGGGCCCATCAAACACACAACTCAAAGTCTGTAACTGGATTTATTAGCAGACATTTTGCTTGGGAAGATATGAAAACCAAGCCACTTGAACAGAGCAGGCGGAGCAGTAAACTTCAAATCTTAATTACTACAAAAAACTAAAAGCCACTGGAGGGCTGGAGCAGGGAATAGTAGTAATGTGGTATCTGGGGTGAGCATGCTGGATAGCCCAGCCAGAGTGCCAACAGCCACTGCTCATGGAGGTTGGTGGGACACTTGTCCCTGAGGGGGACGTACTGGCAGCACTCTGAGCTAAAGGGGAGCAGACATTGCAAGATTAAGGAGCAGAGTGTGGTCATTACAACAGGAGAGCTGCTTGGAGAGGAAGGATTGCCCCTGAAAAGGTGGTTTGTTCCCTGAGGGACTTGTTTCTCTTATCAAACAAGTTTTTGGATGGCTTCTATTCTCTCAAAGTCAGCGTGTGCTGCTGATGGGGAGGGATGTTTGACAACACATGGTGGCTTTGGGTCCTCTCTCCTGCCTCAGAGCTGAAACCACATGGCTCTAACCAAATTTTCCTTCTAGCTACACTTTATTCTGCTGCCTCCATGGCAGTCTCCCTAAATTCATTTTAGCCACATAGCTGGAAGATACAGCCAGTTAAAGATGTGATGGGATGTGTGCACTTCAGAAATGAAGGAGTTGGGCTTCTCCAAAGCAGTATTGGTTCTGGTGCATGACAAACAACCATTTCTGTTCTTAAATGAAAAAGGAGCAGCATCCAGAAAGAATTTTATTTATTTAAAGGTTTTAAAGTATGCTGTAGGAATATAACACAAATCCCAAAGGAAAAAAAATTGGTAAGATGAAGTAGATGCTTTTAGCCTTGACTATTCTGATCTTCTTACTTGAAAGTACTGTGTGTTGGGCTTTTTGTTTGTTTGGGTTTCTTCTTTTGCTACTCTGAGAACTGAATTTCACAAAGTTTTTGTTGCAAGAGGGGGCAGTGTCTGGCCTTATGGGCTGAAGTGGAGGGGTAGAACGGGGATAGGAAAACATATCTTGATAATGAAATTACGTGGATTTTTTATGTTTGTATGCTTAAAAAAAACCCCACAGATTAATCACTAAATTTTTGCCAGCAAAGCAGAGTTGCTTCTGCACGAAAATGAAAAACAAACAAACAAACAAAAAAAGCCAGGACCTGAATATTGAACTCAAGCACACCTGGAAAAGGAATTATGTAAAAAAAGTAAGACCCAAATCCTGCAGCTTGGTAGTAAAGAAGCATCTGTCAATCAAAACGCAACCTAGCATTTATTTCACTGGAAAGAGCTGTAATCGGTACCCCGGTCGGGTCAAAACCCAGCCCTGGGGGAAACCTCGGCAGCTTTAACGCGATTTCCCACTGCCCACGCCGGGAGAAGGGGATTAAACAAAATAATACGGAAGGAGTGGGAGCCGCCTGGGACAAGCCCGGGCTGCGGGACCAGCGCGGCGTGGGACGGCCGGCGCGTCCCGCCGGGAGCGGAGCGGAGCCGAGCGCAGCCGAGCGAACCCTCCCCGCCGCCGCGGCCGCCTCGGAGCGCGGGGGGCGGGCAGAATAGGGCTCGCCTCGCCTCTGCCTTGGAGGGCGGGGGAGGAAAGCGGTGCCGGGCGGGCGGGGGTGTTTGGGGTTTTTTTTTTTGGAGCCGGGAAGCGGGGAGCGCCGGCGACGAGCAGACCCCGGCGGACGGGGGCAGAGTCCCGGTGCGGGAGCAGAGTCCCGGTGCGGGAGCAGCCCGCCCTCCCCTGCCTGCTGCCATCCCCCTACCGCCGCTCCTCGGAGTGTCGTGCCCGGACCCCAACTTTCCAGCCCGCCCGCCGGCGTCAACATGAACCAGACGGCCGGGGTGAGCAACCACGTCCGCTGCTCCGGAAAGGGCTCCAAGGTAAGCCTGGCCGGGGCTCCGTGGGGTACCCGGTCCCCCCTCCGCGGATCCCGGTCCCTAAACCTGTATCTGAGAGCGTGTCCCCCCGCCCCGGCCCCGGGCAGCAGCCCCTGCGCTTCCCGCTAGCCCATCACTTCGAGAAGTTCAGCATCTCTCCCTGGCTCCCGCCGCCGCCCGGGATGTGCAGTCGCGTCTCCGCAGGGTGCTGGGGTAGGGATCGCTCCCGGTCCCGCCGCGCAGGGGTGACCCCTTCGGGCTGCGACTCGGGGGAGGGTGTTGGACTGGGCGCTCAGGGTGCTGTGGCCTCGCAGCATCAAGTGCTGGAACGGTTCGAACTTGCACATCTGCTTCAAACGGGATAAAACGCTTTGAAGGTAAGGATTGGTGCTGATGTGTAGCGTGGGATCAGGTACAGCTTTGTCTGCTGCTTTTACTTCTTGCCATGGTATGTTTGCATAGGCAGCATTAAAAATAAATAACTGGGATAAAACACCTTATTATGCACTCTGCTGAATTCAACAGAAATTAAATGATCCAGGTCAAATTTGCATTAACGTTTATTAGGTAGCAGTGACCATGGCCCTTACATGTGCACAACTAGTTCATACTGCAGTGTATCAGTGTTGTAAAGGCAGATGCACGTGCCCTCTTGCAGGCAACTGTGTTGATGTTGTTCTTCTGCAACTCTTTGAAGTGTTTCTCAGTGTTTTATGTTTCTGTGTTATGGTGGACACTCCCCCCCCTCGAGATCTCATGTGCTTTTTGAGGCTAGCATTTTGTAAAAAGATATGATTCTATAACAGCTAATTGGATGCGTCTTAAAGAAATGCAAAATTTACCTTTCACCAGAAATGGTGCTGTACTAACTTCTCTTTTTTTTTTTTTTTTTTTTTTTTTTTTTTTTTTTTTTTTAATTTTACTTCTTAATATTTGGCGTCCTGTTCTGTCCTTTAGACTTGATGTCACGGTGTTTGAAATGCTGGTGCTGCTGCTCAATTGGTTGTGTACTTCATGTCTAGTTAGTGCAGACCTGACTCCACAAACTCTTAGGTACACAGATTTACCTCATATCTCCCCTTCTGTAAAGCGAATACAGTTTTTACTCCTATGGTCTTTTTAGGATTAAACCCACTAATCATAAGGCTATGTGAGTATTAAAAGATGCAACATGATGAGGGCTGTGGAAGTAAACAAACAGATTAGATGAGTCTGCTGAAATTATTTACTTAGCTCCATGACTAATCATATATTTGAAGTTGAACCCCTACATAAGCTCTTTGCATAATTCAAGGGCCTTAAATTAAAGGTCCTCTACGGATATTGCCTGTAATTTCAATACTGGGCCTCCTTTCTTTGCACTTTCTGGTTTTGAGTTTTGGGTTGAACAGCTAAGGTTATTGCATATCAGTAATAATTTATTGTTTCAAGCTGCTGACCTAACACTTTAGTGCAGAAGGAAGAGATGGGTCTCAAATGCCTATATTCTTAGCACATGATAATTGATACATTTTTATTTGCCTTGAAGGCATCTTTGTCTCACTTTCAAGTGCTGTACGATGTGGATATTTTTTCCAAGGGAAATAAATATATTTTTTCAAGCCAGAATATTGACATGATTGATGGTTTCAGGTTTTAATTAAAACACAGAAAACTCCATGCATGACTGACTTAGTTGCGAGGAAACCTTGCGGAATTCAGAAATGAGAGTTTATCTAATGGGGCTGAAAAATCAAGTAACTGATTGGTAAGAGACCTGTGATGATGTAGACAAGAGGCAGAACAGCCAAGTTGTTTTGTGGCACTGACTTAAATAGCACAGAAATGCTTGTGAGACGTTAAATATCTGTTTTGTTTGGCTTTTTTCTGAATGACAAACAAACCAAACCCCAACGAAAAATAAAACAACAGAACCACAAACAGGACTTACCTGACTTTCCTAATCTCCTGACTTTTGAACTCACAGTCAATTTTAACCAAAACTGACAGAGCAACAGAAGTGTTGCAAATGTCAGCTTGCTACAAGTGTCATGGAAATCAACAGCTTAATAAAGAAGAAGGACTATTTGATACCTGAGCAGAGGAAGAAGCAGGGAGAAATCTGCCCATCCCTCCTATACTCACCCTGTCCCAGCACCCCAGCCTACATGTGGCTGTTGCTGCATCAGGGTCTGTCCTTTGCCCATCACAGGATGTGAAAAGGTTGTGAGGGAATGGGGAAAGGAATGAGCACAAAAGGAACCTCCAGAACTTCCAGAAAGTGAATGCTGGGAAAGAGACAGCCGTGGGTGAGGGCTTGGGGTTTTTGCAACAGGGAGCATGTTGGGCGACTATTTCATCATAAATCGAACACTGTTGTTTTCAGTGCTCATGAAACAACTTGTTAGGGGTTTTCTCCTCCAAAAAGAATCACTTGTTGTGTTGTGTCAACTCAAATAGCAATGCCAGCTCGCTGAGGCAAGGTCACTCTTCTTCCTGGCTTCTTCTGAGCTTCCCTCTTGCTGGGCAATGGGCACTTAGACTTCACATTTCTTTTGCAAGATTTGCAGCTTTACTCAGTTGTGGCGAGGAAAGGAGGCAGCATTTTAAAGGAGGGATACAATTAAAGCCCTGAAGTAGATAGCTTGATTGTAAATTCAAATGCTAATAATGCGTGCCCACCAAAAAGTGTGTATATTTTTGACATTTCCGTGTAACTTTTTTAGCTGTTTTTAACCAAAATCTAGCTCTAAGACACTTGTGAGTGCTATTGAAAGACTGTGATTTATTGTCTAGAGAGAACTATTTTTGAGAAATAGTTTGTGTACATACAGCTTCTAATGCTCATTTTTTCCTGCCTGTGACTAATCCCATTGCCTTTCCTAAGACAATTTGTGGGAGGAAGGCAAGAGGATTCACCCCAATGCTGTAATGAAAAGCTACATCCCAGGAAGATTTCTGATGTGTTTGGGTGGTTGGGGTAGTGAGCCCTACAGCCACTGAGTCTGTAAAAAAACACCCACCTCTCTTGTGTGGGCTGGGAGCAGGCTGCAACTCTGGTTAAGAAAATGCACATTATTGGGAAGTCATTCAGATTCTGGCATAAGAATTTTGGGGTCAGTTCCAAGCTGTCACATTTCTACAGATTTCTTGAAGGAATCAATGAAGGTTAACTCTCTGTGGGGACTCAGGCTTTTCATCATTGCATGTTGCAGCTCTTGGCTTTTGGCTTTTATTCAGCAGTCCAGACCCCCACCCCTTTGCAAGGCACAGAAATTGTGTCTCAAATTTAGCTTCTTTTCTTAAATTAGTACCAAGGAAGATGATGTGATGATGTGAGAAGGCACTTTGTTTCAGGTTGGGACTCCTCGTTTCATCTGTCTTCAGGAAGGAAAATCTATGGAAAACATTGGGGGTAATTTCTTTCTTTAGAAACACACTGTATTTGGTGTCCTTTATCCAGGTACAGTGTGCAAGGAGGTGTCCCATGGAGTGGGATTTGTGGATCTTCTGTCTTTTAAGTGTTGGTGAGGATTCAGAGACCCACCAGCTTCCATTCTTCTGGGGACTGTGGTACTTAGAAGGAGATATGCTGCTCCACAGCAGTCCTCCTCCCATCTCTCCTTTTGGAGAAGGGCCAGAGCAGAATTCAGGGCTGTTCTTTGGATGGGGAAAGACAGAAACCCACAGTGTCTCCTGAGGAGAGGGGTAGCATTGTCTATTTTAGATTAAAACACCTTTAGCCAAACTGTTGGCTGACATGCACAATTTGGAGGGTCTGATCTAAACCCCGAGCTCTGTACAGCAGCCTCAGCAGTACATTAGGACATGCTGGTTGGCACAACTCTGCTGCTATTCAGTCCCTTCCTACTTGTCTCTGACCATGTTTTTTAATTGTTGTAGCTGTTTTAGATGTTTTGTGTGCAGCTCAGCCTTGGACATGCTCAATGTCTTCTGGATCAGGTCTTCCAAACCCAAGCCCCCTTGTCCTGTGAGATGTCAGTCCAACTCCTTTGCCACACACTCACATGCAGCTCATGACCCCAGTGGCTCACCACTGATGAGTACCCAAATAGCTAATGTGTTTTGAGGGTAATGCAGTCATTTTACTACCTAAGTTGCACTGATGTTTTATTAGACATTTAAATCTTTATTTTGTGAATCCAGGCTTTAACCTCTTCCTGATTCCAATCCTGGTGTGTGGGTGGCAGATGACTGTTGTCCTGTCTCACCAGGAGTGATGAGAATCACTCAGGCTGTATGGTAAAATGAGACAATGCTGAGTTAAACCTGAGCAAATAATGTCTCCATCTTGGATTTTGTTGGTGTCAACAGAGGACACATTTTGGACTGTAGCACATAGTAAGCAACCACCTTTTCTCTCTCAGAGTTAATTACATAAGCATTAAGAAAAGCTTGTTGAATCAGTCTCGAGGTTAGAACATCCTCCTGAATAACTGTAACCGGACTTTTAATCAGCAATAATGAATGCTCAATGATAGTATCAAATCACTTGGACGGATTATTTTTTCCTTACTTTCAAAGGAGAAACAATTGTCCTAATTAGCAACATTGATATGTAGGAACGTAGGTATGAAAACAACTCGGTGCAGTAATGTAATGTCTTTGTTGTACACTCTATTAAGTTGAACTGGAAATGTGGGTTTGATTGTACCCCCAATTGCTGTCTCATTGTTTTGAAAAGAACAATGTTAACCTATAAGAACAAATTGCTGATGTAGGGTGTTCCTAGCTGCCCTGATCTAAAGGGACAGTTTGTACAGCTGTAGCCAACAGGTCCATAATGTCCTTTCAACAGGATATGAGAGAGTTTGTTTTTATAGTGGTTTATTCCCTAAACGATTAATAAGAGATTATTGCATCTACACTGGGCAAATCTAATTATCTTCTCCTTTACATGAACTATTCTCCTCATGTGAATTCCACTGATTTCAATTGAATTACTACTTACTTATGTTGGTTTAATTACAGAGAGATTCAATACCTCCAAAGTTATGGAGGCAATAGAGCCACAGCATTTCTAGGACTCTTGGATGTGGAAAATTAAGATAAGGAAGCTGTGTTGGCTCCTCTGTATTATTGCTGAAGCGGAAAGGAGTTCAGCTTTACTTGCACATTGTATTTTACTGTAAGTGGTAAGTTACCATGTATGGGCACAGCTAAGCAGTGTATTTTCAAGTTGTCCAATTTTAATGCTCTAGTGGGAATGCAAGGTTGACTTCCCCACCTAATAAGTAGTAAAGTAGGACTCGATGTAGCTGCCGGGGCTTTAAAACATGATCACTCAGCTGTCTTCAAAATCCAACCTCGCTCAGAGGGCAGTCTCTTAGAAAGTACACTTCCATCTCAAAACATCAGCCTTTCAGAGTAGTCTAATACAGCATTGCATGAAAGCCCCAGACAAGACCAAGACCCAGTCTTGATGGATGTCATGGCCCCATACAGACAGAAACTGCTTGGCCTTCAGAGTGTTATGGTTTAAGCTGAAAATAAGAAGCAAAAAGCTGGGAGAATGGTAGAATTACTCTGGTTTTACAGGCAGGGAAGTAAAGTGCTGGGAGTAAACCATCAAACCAACCAAGCTCAACACAGTAATAATGATCTCAAATTCTGTGAATATTTCAGACTAGGTAGAGATGATAGACTGAAGTTGAGCTTGTCTGCCATGGAAAATAAAACAATACTAATCATTGTCCATTTAAGTGTCATCTGGCTCATCAGTATATGCTTCTGACATCCCACCAGCATATCCCCCCCTATGAAGCATGTTAACCTTTGCCCAGGGTAAGCGTCATCAGGAAAAAGCCATAGGGCAAAGAAGGGGGAGAAAACTGTAGATTTGGGTCTTCTGTCCATCAGGAAGCCAGGTGTTGGTTTGGCCCTTTATGGAATGAGGTTTCATTTTGCACGTGGAGTGGGACTGTGCAGTGTTGATTTATCTCTTTCCCCTGCACCGGTTTGTGTCAGTCCTCTATCTTCTCTGTCCCTTGGGAGGAACTTTCACAAAGCTGCACAGGCAAAACCTGTCAGAACTTTGAATGGTGAACTCTAAATCAAGAAAAATGCCATGAGACTTAAGGGGAAGTGTTTGAAACTGATTTTTATCACGTTCTCTGTCTTTCCTGTAAACTGTAAGTTTTCAGTTGACAGTATGTGGTATGGGTGCTATGTTTAGTGAGAGAAGTTTTGCTTCTGTTATAGTAAATGGAAAGGTGATTTTAGACATTTCTGAGGCCTTAAGCAACCCATCCTTAAAAATTTTAGGAGTAATGGCTGTGGGAAGTTCTTGACTCGATCTTTTTACTATTTCAGACAGTGAAATCTGCTTTCTCTATAATTCTACCTGTAAAACTGATGGCTTTTGGCAGTTAATTCCAGCCATGTTCCCTTGAATGCTTCCTGGGACTGTCCGAGTGTCAGCTGTCTTGTAAAGTTCCCCTTAGCACAAAATGTTGCAAGAAGAATGATGGCAGGTCAAGACTAGAAATTTCAGTGGAAAGCTCAAACACCCCTCTGAAGGATGGGAAGGCAAAGGGAGATGGCCAGGATGATTTTATAAATGCCCTGAGTAATCAAAAAAACCTCCTGGCAGAGATGATGCTTTCCCTGACTGGAGGGAATCTAACCACAAGATGCAATCTGGGGAAGAGCAGACTCCTCTAGTCCTGGTGTTGATGAAGCATCATATCTAGAGTATTTTGGGTGATGGGGAGCAAAAGGAGCCATGGGTTTTGTAGCATTGTGCAGGTGGGCACCAGCAAGAGGATACTTTGCCTGGAATAACTGTTATCTTAAGGGGCTGGAGAAAGACCATTCTGTCCCCATTAAATATTTGCTGGGAGTGTTATGGCAGGGCTGTGTGGAGCTCCAGGGGTTTCCAGTGGTGTGTGGGATTTCATGCTCCGTGTACCTGCAGTGTCCTCAGGCACAGGGAGCCCCGAGCCCTGAATCTGAATGAGTTCTGGGCATCAGTGACAACAGAACCATCAAGCTCCCAGTTTATTTGTGGGTGCTGCTCTCTGCTGCTGTTTTTCATCTTTAATGAGAGCTGAACACACCATAAAATTTTATTGGGTGTTTATGCTAACAAAATTAACTAACAGTTGGTGCTTTAAAAATGCAGCCGGAGCTCCGAGCGCTATAACTGGGAACCTGCAATGGCTTTTTAACTGGAGTAGGACAGAGCAAATGTGTGAGTGCCAGTGCCATTTAACAGCAAACCATTTTATGTTAACTTTTTATTGACCAGAACTGATTAATTGAAATTTCCAAAATAAATCTTAGCACGATATGTTCTTAAATGAAATCGGGTTTTCAGACATTAGATAGCTGGAAGCTCTGTCCAAATTGTGGGGTTAATTTATAATACCAAGACTAATGGGCTGATAATCAAAATAAATTAGCTTAGCCACTTCAATACTTTAATGCTTGAATCAAATAATAGGAAGAAGATTTATTTTAGCATTTCGATGATTGTGTTTCCCAATAAAAGAGATATAATATCATACTGTGAGTGCTGTGTGGATCACTTGAAGCCACGACTTCAATGGGAGTACAAAGGACCTCTAGGCTACAGAAAAAAAAAAAGAAGAAAAGGGATTATCTCCAGACTCGATTTCTTGCTCAGTAGAATGGATTTGGCTTATTTCTATATTAACGCTGTTAAGTAAACCGAGGAAAGTAATTTGTTTTCATTCATTTATTTATTTAGTGCTTTTCTTTATTTTCATGCAGTTTTCCCATGCCTATTGTGGAGAGTTTGATGTCTATGATCTTTAGAGTATACTGGGGATTTTTATGCTGGTTTTAAAATAAGCAGATTGACATGCTAGGATTTTTTATTTTTTTATCAATGGAATAGTTTGATTATCAGGTAGCACTGACTGACCACCTGGGTATAGTTAAGGACAATTTACATTTCATGGCATTGCCATAAACAAAGTTTGACTATAAGACTTGTGCTAGCACTTGAGGATAATGTCCTGATTCCTGGATTAAGCCCTGAGTTACACTGGGATACTGCCTGAGTAGTTTAGGCTTTACATTTTCACATTTTTATCATAGGTCATAGTTGATTTTCAAGACCAGACGCTTCTGCCATCAGGAGAATGTTCTTCAACCTGCTTTTAACTTCCCAGTGTAAGCATGGTCTTGGTGATCTAATGTAAACTCAGAATAAATATTCTACCCTTGCTCTAGTTTCTTATTGGTAGAGGCAAGGATGAGCACTTCTCCTGCATGGAATATGAGCCCTTTGGTGGAGGATAATAACTTGGTAACCCACTAAGTTGTGTTCCCATTCTTATTATTGGCCTTATGTTACTGTACTTAAAATCTGAGAATTTAGCAAACTATAGTGTCAGTTTGCCTTTGGAATGAAGGAAAAATGGTATAGGATGGAGAAAGAAATAGTAGTTTGCACATTCCCTGTACCATGACATGCAAACCTTGCTCCAGAAGAGGACCTTGGAGGGAAGGATACCCAAAAGAAAGAGTTGCATTGCAAGCGTGGAGCACGTGGAGGATAAGAAGGGAGCACATCAGTTTTTCAGGTCGCTTGAAAGGAAGGCTGTTAAAATTATAGAACCTTGGGTAATTTAAATAGAGAGCATGTGCAGCCCTCCTAGGTGTCATGCCTTCAACTAGGCAGAATAAAACAGGCTGCAACAAAGTCAAGGCTTGTCCTGGGTAAGAGCCGCAGGGAGAGGGTTGGATGCTGTCAAAGGTGATGGGCACTGGACTCCTCTCTGCTCTTCTGGCAAGTTGAAAAGGGGCAGGACATCAACACGTTGAAATCAGCTGACTTGCTTATTTGCAGATGGCATGTAAAATTGGAATGCTAGGAAGAGGCTGAAATTGTGGCAGACAGATATGTTCTGCTGGTAATTTATTGCTACTCAGGGCAGCAGACACACCATAGGATTTATAATTTTTTTTTGATGTATTAGTTTGTGCTTCAAGGCTTTTGACTTTTCTTGGACTTTCCGTCAGCATCTCAACCATCCTAGTGTTTGCAGATTTTTAGTGCAGTTCTGTATTCAAGTCAGATTTTGTGAGATAATGACCTCACATAAAGCCTTTTCCACTGCTTTGACTCTGTTCTCCTAAGTGGAGGATTAGAGAGTTTTTCATAGGTTACAAGTCCAGGAAAGGTCCAGCAGCAGGGACTAGCATCACATTATTTCTATTGCAGCACTCTGTAGGAACTCTAGTTGTATATTGGGATTCAATTAAACAAGAGGCTCTACAGCCAGAGAGCATAACACTGCTTCCTGCATCAAAGAACTCTCATTTTAAATGTTTTCATTGCTTTTATGGTCATCCCTCAAATTTAGGACTTTATTTTTCACTCTATATTCTCTGTGCTCAGCATTCATTTCTGTGTCTGAGCCACTGATTGTCATGGGGCTTCTCTTGTGCTGATTAACGTGTCTCAGGGTTGCATCTGGAGCCCACAGAAGGCAGGCAGTTTAATACATTTTCCTCGACACGCTGTGTTGCCTCACTGCTTCACTGCCAGTCCTCTCGTCTGACCACCCGTTGCACAATTAATCTGCCAGCAGAGGCCACCAAAGTTTTTCAGTCACTTACTCCGTGTCTAGCCACTCTTTATTGTTAGAGATCTCCTCCAGCAGGTCAGGACTACCGTTTAATTTCCCAGGTCCTGCTCTCTGCATGCTCTGTACCCTCGCATTTTCTGATTTGTTCCAAATTTAATCACTTGAGTTGTCTTGATATTGCTAGAATTCCCTAAGGCTGCAGCTGTATTACAGAGCATATCTGTGCCCTGCCTGTGTCTTTCACTCCCCCATTTAGGGTTCATTCCCACTCCCTTCCTATGCCTGCTTTGCTACTACTGTTTTAGGTGTTGGTTTTGGGGTGTTTTTTATGGCAGGGGAGGGCACTGAATACTAATTTAGTTTTGGTGAATAAAATCAGCTGATTTTCCCTTATTTTAACACTAAGGGAAATTAGCTTGTGTGTTGTTTGTTTGTTTGTTTGTTTATCTGTGTGTGTTGTTGACCGTAATGGGTTTTACAGCACAAAAAAATAAACTGCCTTGCTTGTTTATCCAGCTCAGGGACACCAAAGGCTGATGTGGATTGAAACACAGATATCTTTACATGGGCCACTGAAAAGGCAGTGATGGCTCTTGGTCACTGCAGCTTGGGCTTTTGTGAAGGTATTTCAAGTTGCCATTCAGAAGCTGCATCTAGAATTTCTAGCCATGCATGATCATAATGGAGTTGATGAAGGTATTAGTCAAGGAGGAAGGGAGGAAAGAAGTTGTTTATGGACCCTTGAACTCTTTATTTATGGCAGTAATTCAAGTGTTTGGGTTTTTTCTCTTTTGTCCCTTTTTATAATTTTTTTTCAGAAACTTTCAGTGCTTTTTATGACTTTAATGGAAGATGATCAATACTGTGCACCATCTCAGCATTATGATAAAAATACTAAAACTATCTTTGACAGCAGAATATTGTAATAGACCTCCAGCAGTTATCCTTCCTCATGTACTTTCCTGCCGTAGCTTCATTATATTTTACAGCATATATTTTTCACCAGAGGAATTCTGATTGGCAGCTGATATGGACTAGCTGAAAGAGGAAGATTCTCCTGGGTTTGTTTAAGCACAGGAGGGATGTCCATGCCTAACTTCCAGTAATGCCAGCAGAAGCAACATGCCTAAACCTCTTGAGTGCTGATGGAAGAATTGCCTCTAAAGGTTTTTCAGAGGAAGACATAAAGTTTATTGAATAATCACTAATGAAGAACTATAGTTCCTGGTTCTTAAAATTTTAGTGATTGTAGAAAAATGAGGCCTACAGCACTTTAAATTATACTTTGTAGAGACATTGCCACAAATGACTTATTCTTTCTTGAAAGCTCCTTTCTTACTTCCTTGTAAGCACTTGTTAGATTTGGATTTTGACATGGAGATCATAAAGAAGAAAAAAAAAATCAATATTTTCTTCAATAGAAGTTGTCACTTATATATTCCCATGCTTTGGAAATAAAAATTGAAAAGAGTTAGGAGACAGGTAGCAAATTACACTGTGGTCCTACCACTGTTATTTCCAGACTTAGCAATTTAACTAAGACTATAACAATGTTCATATGAATGCTGACTGTATTTAACTGAGAAGTAGCTGTCCTTTGCAGAGGTTGAGGTGCACAGATGCACCCAAATGCTAAAATAAGATGATAAAATGTGTTATCAAAGCAAAGGTGTATGTTTACATTGTGGGGTAGAAAAGGTAACTACTGCACATTGAGTTGTTTGAATGCCAGCATGTATGATCTTGTCAGCAGCACCATGGAGTCCAGGTGATACTGACTGGCAAAAAAGATATTGTTTTGAGGAGTGGAAAGGATATACTGGAGCATGCCTGGAAGGATATCTCCTTTCTGATGTGTAAATGTGAACAAATCTTCACATTTTGGCTGTGTGTTTCTGCATGCTGTATCAGCATTCCTGAGCACTCTACAAAAGCATTCCTAAGAATGGAATTCTATGTATTTTTAACATTTTCAAATTCATTAATAAAACAAAAAAAAAGGAAAGAAAAGTAAAAAGTTTATATCCAGTGTTGCTGCAGAGGTGAAAAACTTCCCTCAAAGAGCTGCAGAGATATTGCAAAGAATGAGTTCTCAAAAAGACTGAAGCTCACTCTCTGCACTAACTGGGTAACCAGTGTAAGGTGATCCTTGAAGGATAGGACTCACTTTAGGATTACAGCACCAATATTTAGACATCTTATTTCTGCCTACCTGTAACTTAGGGGCAGGATTTTTCTCATTAGTGCTATGTGGGATGTGCCAGGTATTCTTCCAGTTGCTGTATCATAGGGACATGAATGTACCACAAGTCTTATGTCTGCCAGCACCAACAATGTGTCTTGGAGACACTGGGACCTCTCAAATGATGCTGGGTATCTTCATTTAGGCAGTGGAATTGGACAGGCAATACCTAAGCTCCCATCATATTCAGTGGCACACAGTCAGCAGAGTCTGGGGAGTGATGAAGCTCACTGCAAGGTTGCTGTGGGCTGGCTGCTCCCTGACTTGGTGCTTATATTCCATTGACTTTTTTTTTACCAGATCCCTGTCGACTATTGTAGGAGTTTAGACACCTGGTACACATATAAACACTTAAATGTAGACATCCTAATCTCAAATTGCATCCCTCTTGTACCATCAGCCTTGTCTACTGTGTTACTAGTTGTCAGTGAGGCTAAGAAAAGCTGAGAAGAATTATGGTATTAAATTCTTTCCTGCCATTTCCCAAGAGCCAGAACATTTCTTGTGGGTCCAGATGGATGGCTGAATACTAGAGTGTAATCGGCATTGCTGAGAGTGATTTATCTATAAAAATACAAGGCACAGCAGTGAGAGCTTGGGGAAAAACAGCCTGGGTCTGTTTTCTTAAAATTCAGGTTTCAGAAAAAAATTGTTTATTCTGTTCAGGGTAATTGTGGCAGCAGACTTAGATTGATGTCTGCATTTCAATCTTGATGAATCCTTGGAGAGGCAGCCTGTTGTCTGGACCAACAGAAAAAGGATGCTTAACATGAATTTGGAGATACCTTTTTTTTCTTTTTTTTTAAAGTCCAGTCAATCCAAACAAGTTCTTTTGAAATAGGTGAATAAGGATTGCAGAAGTGCTCATATCAGTGCACAAAAGGTTTATGAATCTCTGTGTGGAGCAGAAGGCAGATGTAGATAAAGCAGGCAAGGTTAAATCATGCTTTGCCTGTAATTGTGAGTGAGATATCAATGTCGGTGTCTCTGACTTTAGGTTCCTTTGGGAACACTGTCAGGTATGTTACAGACATTAGCCAGTCATTTACTACTCAGGCCGTGCCTCATTTTGTAAATTTTGCTCCAAATAAATTTAATCAATAATGAGATCTTGTGTTAAAAAATACACTGCTTTCTGTTGATACCATTTTTCTTTTTTTTTTTTTAGCACAGCAGATTACCCTCCCCTTACTGCTCCAAGAACTAAAGATGGGGTATTTACTTCATCGTTCAAAATGAGGGCCAAGGCTCATTCTCCACTCCCTTGAATATGAAGTTTAATGCCAGCATGGTGACATTTCCCTTAGTCCTGTTGTCATAACTTCAGTGGGCATAATTCAGCACATGGCTGACAGTAAAGAAAAATCAGGCTGTGTCAGTATTGCTAACAGCTCTTGTTATACAGTCAGTCTTAGCACTGTTAAGTCTTAGCACTTAGTTCTACCCTAGTTCTTTAATATTTAGGAAAGAAGATCTAAATTATTTAGACCTCTGAGAGAAGCAAATGTTGGGAAGGTTATTTGGGGGGAAATATAGCTGGTTTAGTCTTTTTTTTTTTCCCTGGTAGATAGCTCTGGCTTGTTACATTTAGAGGGTTTTATTTATTTAGTTGTTCTTTTAAAAGAAGTATAAAGGTATATTTTTCCATTTAGAATTAATTCTATGGCCAAGTGACAGAAAAAAATTGTAAAAATCAGTGGGGAAAACATCAACTCCTAGAGGAAAACATGGACACATCAGAAAGTTATTTTCAAAACTACCAGAATTTAGTGAACTGTGTTTTAGAGACATTATCCTCAGAAGGGAGGAGATTAGGAGTGAAGAGACAGTCATCAGCTAGGATATGTCTGTGAGCTCCATTGCTGTAATGTTTTGGCTCCTCAAAACCTCTAATGAGATTTGCTTTAGATAACTACTGATTGCTGTGGATTGGATTGGATTACATTAGATTAGTGTTACTCCAGTTTTACAGACAGTGGAACTAAAAAGCAAGGACAGCAGGGACCAGATTTTGAAAGATATTTTGTCACTTTTGTATTTAAACATGACATTCAGTTTTCTCTGCACAATTGTTTTACATCTGATGGGAGGTCTTTGAGAGCTGTTCAAAGAATCTCTTTTTTTTACTTCTATTTGGTTTTTTTGGGCATCCATGGGATGCTTTCCTGAAATTTAGGCCATGTAATTTGGAATTCCACTTAACTGCCTCAGGCACCTCAGGGCAGTCTGTGGAAGAGCAAAAGAAAGGAGTCCAGTTGTCTATCAACAAACCAACCACTCCTTTATGTTTCATCTGGATGGCAGAAGGAAGCTGTTTGTACTCAGGTTATGTAGTGGCATCCCTGGAGATCACTGGCCATAGCTGGTGGCATGTATATCTCTGGAAATGTGTGTTCCTTGGTACTAATCTAAGAAAATAAGTTAAATGTTTGTGTGGTTAGAACTGGGGACCACGTATGATAATGATAGGATACTCAACAATGGTACTGATGTGAAATTTTGCAAACTAAGTCCAGAAGTGTCACCAGATTCCCTGACAGTAACTCTGAAAATAGCCAAGGTGCATTAGCAATGAGCTACATGACTTCAACAGTCTTCAGAACTTTAAAATCATAAAATCATAGAATAGTTTGGAAGGGCTAGGAGGGAACTTTAAAGCTCATCTAATCCAACCCCCCTGCAATGAACAGAGACATCTTCCACTAGATCAGTTGCTCAAAGCCCAGTCCAACCTGACCTCGAATGTTTCCTGGAATGGGGCATCCACCACCTCTCTGGGCAAACCTCCAGTGCCTCACCCCCCTCACAGTAAAGAATTTCTTCCTAATATCTGGCCTACATCTACCCTCTTTCAGTTTAAAGACATTTTTCTTTGTCCGAGCACTACATGCCCTTGTAAAAAGTTCCTTTCCAGCTTTTCTGTGGGTTCCCTTTAGGTACTGGAAGGTGCTAAAAGGCCTACCTGTAACCTTTTCTTTTCCAGGCTGAACAGTCCCAACTCTCAGCCTTTCCTCACTGGAGAGGTGTTTCATTCCTCTGATCATTTCTGTGGCCCTCCTCTGGACCTGCTTAACAAGTTTGATAGGACTGAGTTACTCAAGGCCTCCTGCATGTCCGAGGTCAGTGGGATACTTGAAAAAAAAAAGGTTTTCCAGATGTCCATCTAAATATCTTAAAAGAAAGGCATCAGCTTTCCCTGACTCTGGGGGAAAAAAATGTGTCCAGGAGAAGACTGGGCAATGTGAATACAGAATGGGTGGGAGTCTTGTCTCAGCCCCAAGGGTGCAGAATTAGAGATGTCTCATTTTTCAGCTTTTATCAGTGGGCTGCTGCTGAGCAGTTTCAGGAGGTTTCAGGCTACATTTCAGGAAGTCTCTGTGCAGTAAAATGAAAAGATCCTATTTTGAGGTGTTCAGTCTGAGAAAGGCAGCACATATAATAAACAGGAGGAGTTGACTTTAGCAGTGTTTTTCTCTGTTACTAAGTTTTCCATGGACTTCACACTAAAAATTATAAAGTCTTCCTTCGCTTAAAACATATTTTAAAATATCGTATATATCACACAGGTAAGGAACACTGATGCCCAGAACTGCTGTAGGATAAATATAGAATACTACTAATTGTTTACTATTTGTAAGGTCACAAGCCTGCAAAGGGTACTTTCTGGGATCTCCTGTTTCACGTGGTCAGGTCTGATGGCTTTCTGCAAGAAGTGCCCATGATATGCGAAAACAAACAAATCCTTCACTTGGCCTGGAGCAAAACTCCTCCATGACGTTTCTTTAGCTCCAATTTGCAAAACCTTGAAGAAAATACACTGAGAATCTCCCTTCTTTGCTTTCTTCCCTTGTTTGCTGCATGCAGAGAGCAGGAGCTGGGGGCTCTGTGGTGACTTGAGTGTTTTAAACTATGTTTTTTTGCTGAATGCTGCTTGGCACCTTTGCACAGAGGACCTCCATGCCCCAGTACTGTTTATGGATGGGGAAGCAGAGGTGCCTCTCTTGAGTGAAGCACTGAGGTCTCAGCATTCAAGCCCAGGTTTTTGCTTACTTGAACACTTACATGCTGTGCTAATCACTGGATTGCTCTGTTTGTGTTGAAAATACTTTGATCGTGAGATTTTGGCATTTTCTCTTTGTAAAGTCCCTGCTTTTCCACTTCCTACATTACGTAAAGGAAAAAGGGCAATGGAAGTTTTTGGAATACATGCATGCCTAATTTTCTGTAAGCTGACTTGTATCTTCCTGCCTTGCTCTGGTTTGAAGTGAATTTTAACTTTTCAGAGCAGTGATATACACCATTAAAGAGTTTTGCTGTCTAACCAGGCACAGTGCTTCTGCAAAGCTCCTCTTCCATCAAATAAAGATGAGAAAGATGTAAGACTGAGAAAACCACACTATTTAGGAAAGAAGAGCTTGTTGTATTGATCCAGAAAAAGGGGCTACAGTGCTGTGCTTTCAGGGCATCATCTTCACTTGTGCATTGGTTGCACTCATGGAGTGATAGTCACCAATAGTTGTCTGTTAATTTAAGATCATAGTCAAGCCCTGTGCTTGAGGGCAAAGTTTTGGAAAAAAAAAAAAAAGTGCTATATGAGCAGTTACAGTATATTTTGACCTTGATCTTTGTGTATAGCCAAATACCACAAGGGAAATTCAGGAAAGCATAGGGAACAGAGATGACTCTGAGGTGGCTCAAGCAGGCATTACCTTCCAGCATCCCAAGAAACTACTGCAACAGCCAGAGATCAGAAGTGATGGACCAGGTGACCAACACTGTCATGCTGCTGAAGTGTCTGAGTTAGACTGGAACACAGGGTACCTAACTCTGACATGCCATTCCCAGCAGGAAGCCCTTTCTCCTCCGCTCTGGGGTGACCTTTGTGTACGAAACTTGAGGCCAAGGAGGAGTTGCAGCACTGTGTTTTTGCAGCCAGTGCAGCTCTTTGCAGAAGGGCCCTTCTTACTCTTTCAGGGGCTGCCAAACATTGCAACCCCCTCTGCCACAGGGTATCAGGTATCATGTCCATGCATTTCCAGCTGACCAAACTCCCTGAGCTCTTTGCCCTCTGCAGCACTCCAGGGATGGAGATCCTGTTCTCAACGGGATCAAGCCAAGAAGTCCTCACATGCCAGTGGCAAGTAGAGGTTGTTTGTGACATGCAGTATTTATCATTCTGTCTGCCTTCTGTGCTACCTCTAAGGCTCCTTCTCTCCACCTGCTCTGAACAGGTCTCAAGCCTGGCTGGCAGTCAGGACTGTTCTGTGTAATTTGGTTTCATCTTTTTGCAGCAGCGTATTAACTATTTTCTAATAAACCCCAGATGTAATAATAGGTCGAATGCTGAATTCAGTGCCTTTCTCTTTGTAAATTTCTTTAATTTTTGCTGTGTAATTGAGAAGCTGTATGATTTTTTCTCTAGGGAAAATAAATATAGTTGGTCCTGACTATTCCATTTTTTTCTGTCCCTTGATTTTTAGGCTATGCTGTAGCTTCAGTTCATTTTGTTGTTGCCGGTGTATTTTGGTGTAGAAAAAATCTCCGGAGCAGTTAATTAGGGGTGAGATAAGAAAGGGTTTATTTGCCAAGGCAATAGGTGATATAGACGCGCGCGCCCGCCGTGCCCGAGAGGTTACATTTTATAACATTATCCATCCAATCCCAGATGTGTCCACCCTTTGGCCCTTCCTCTGGACCGCCCCGGGCCCTCCCCCTGAGAATTGGGTCTGGGGTCTTTTTGGGACCACCTACTTCATCATCTTCAGCTTCATCAGAGTACAAAGGGTATATTGTCACCTAGTTTTTGACCGTACTCTGTGGTTTAGGCCCTGATACGCTGTTCTCCAAACAGTCTGGGCCTTCGCCTTGACAAAAGACTAAACACTGCTACTGAATTCAGGGGTAGGTTCGATATAGAAGGCATAGAATGGGGTAAAAGGGTTAGGGAATGTGTAAACAAGGGAAAGGAACAAGGGACAGAGGGGTTTCTGCTTTTAAAACCTACCTATAAAATTTACAAGTCTTACAAATATTAGAAAAATAAAAAAACCATTAGGGGCTTAAGGCATCATTGTGATTATATGTTTAGCATTTGTGGTGGGTTTGCATATTTTCACGATGAGAACCAATGTCAAACTATCCCATTTTTTAATTCTCTTGACCTTTTCAAAGGTGACCTTTTCTCTTGACCTTTCAACTCAGGTCTTGGCCCCTCTTTGGTAGATTGAATGGCCAATATTTACACCCACTGAGTGTTGTCTTGGAATCTGAGGGGTTTTTGTTTCCAACCCAAGATTCCCCCTGTGAGGGACTGTTTCCAGAAAAGCTTTAGCCTCCCAAAGGAGAAGAATGAGGCCATTTATTCAACAAAGTTAGATATCTGCATATCACTTTTTAAAAATCTTTCCCAAAAGATATATACTACTTTTTTTTTTTATTTTATTTTTTATTATTATTTCATACTGTGTAATTAATTAATTTAGATTTTATTTTTTTTTTTTAAAAGCTCCATTTCATAGGAGAAAAGAATTTACCATGACATCCATTTCATCTGCTCAGGCTTAAGTTGCAACCTTTTTCATTTTCCATTACTTCTGTAATTCTCTTTAAAAGTTCCTTTCACAGTGCACTGCAGATGGAAAAAGAAAAGACGTAGATATTTTATATGCTAAGGAGGCTACTTCAGACAGAGGCAATTAACTGGCACTGTATGGCTCATACAAGAAAATCAGGAGATGTGAACTGAAGATCAGCCTTTGAAAATGTGGTTAACAGGCAGAGCTTGAAAGCCTCCTGCTGCAGCAGACTGGGCTGAGGGCATGGTGGTTTGATGCTAGGTCTTAAACTGTTTCCTTACTTCAAACCAAGATGAGGACCTTGGTTCCCTCTATCCTCAGATTGACAGGGATGGGGGAATTTTGCTCCATGCTGGATGGAGGCAGCCCAGAAGTCTCTTACATAAAGGTAGTCTGTGATTATTTTTTCTTTTTCTTTTTTTTCTCATATCTCATGTATAATGTCCTTCACTCATAAGAGAGAAGCATCAATATGTTTAATGATATAAACCAACAATTTAATGAATGTGATTGTACAAAATTCGATGGCAAGGTACACTTGGTTATTCACTGCACAGAGGATGGGATCAGACAGAACTGTCAGGGAGACCTTCCCATTGAGTCATGAGGTTTAGAAGGGAACCCCTTGCATTCTCAACTCCTCCTCAGAGAACGGTTTAGATGCTTCTAGATCCAGACTTAGTCTCAGACTTGGCCAATAGTTCATACCTAAAGGATTATATGTGCACAGTCAAGTCTTTATTATCACTTAGATAAGATTTCATAGTTTCAGTGGTCTTATTCCCAATTCACTTACCAGGTATCTGATGTGATAAGGATTATCTCAGCCTCAAGGAGTTACACTGAATGGAGTTCAAGTACTGATGGACAATTGGAGGACATTGTCCTCCTTACCTTGTCTCAGAGAAGTTTTGAGCTCCCTGCCATTTGTCCTGGTGCATATCCTCTCTTGAAAACACCTGGTGTTCCAAATACTCTGTATTCTACTCACTTTCCTAATTAGTATGGCTTTTTATATCAGTTAGAGAGATTTGTGGTGGTTAATTATGCAGGTTGCTTGCTCAGGAGTTGTTGACCTGGAGAGCTTATCTCTTTGATAGAGTCTGAACTTATCCTTCCTTTCTTCCTTCAGCTCCCTTTTAACCATCAATCTACTCTGTATTAGGTGTCACTTGCTGCTCTGGTGAACTCAAGAGCTACTTCAGTGAACCAAACCTGCTCTCTTTGTTTCTGTAGATGGAATTTGTGGACTAAAGGCTGTGGGTTCAGTCATCTTTTGCAGGAGCTTCTCTAGTTTTGAGTGTGTTTTATTCAGGGATTTAGGTAGATGTCATTCATAATAGAAAAAATTCAGTGCCTGTTTGAAAGCTGGAGAATAAAATCAGAAATTGCAGCATTTGTGCCTGTAACACAGGCTGCCCACGCATGGATGTGTCTAATGGAAGAACAGTGGCTGCATCTCTCAGTAATAATGCAGTGCCTTATTACTGTGACTCACTGTTGACTGAGCTGGCACAGTTTGGCTTCAAGTATCTGCAGGCAGAGCTCTGACCAGTCCTGAAGTTTTTCTTGCAGCACTGCTCTTGCCCCAAGCACACTGACGTGTGTGGAAGCTGCTCATGCCCCTGCCCCGAACACAAATCTGGTGCAGCAGTAATATAGAAAGGGATTTTTTGCCCTCACAATATCTAGAGAAACCCACTTCAAGTCTCCTACCACAGACTGCAGAAGTGATTAATGGTGTCATTGGATCCAGCCCTTTTTTTGGTTCATTCAAGATTTTCACACAACGAGCCGGGATACATAAAAAACTATAAAGCATGAGGTTTAAATTCTGTGTTGGTTTTGTGTTTGAGTCAAGTGCTGAGACTGCAGTTGATAAAAAGTCAGAATTTATCTTTCCTCCAAATTTTTGTCAAAATTGGTATGATTGCATAAACAGAGCTGGTTTTCTCAATCTGGCTTTTCCTGATGGAAATCTGTTCCAGTGGAATACGTCTGCCAGATCTTGTTGAAGAACATATGGATCCTAAAACTGCTTTGACTGAGGAATGAGGCAGTTGTCTGCTTGTATATTAAAAGGAAAAAAATCCACAGCAACAACAACAGGAACTGCTGTTTTGGGACTTAACATCTCTCCACTCACCCCCAGTTTCAGCTCTTGGTCTGAGCAGAATTCCTGAGCATTGATTTTAATTTCTGGCAATAGTTTTAGCATGTATGTAGCCATGCACATCTGTCTGGAGCAAACAAAGCATTACACAAAACAAGACTCAAGAAAAAAATAAAGTAAATACATTTATTGCCGGCAATGGAAATCTATAGGTGTGTGGCAGAGGCATATTCAAAGTCAAGATGCAAAATCTGCTATCAGGGAGCTGAATGCGCTGTCAGATCAATAAAAAAAAACCACTGTAGAAGGCAGCACATTCACAGTAACATTCAGAAAGATAATATACTCCAGATAAAAGACAGACATCCTAATACAGAGAGAATTGCACTTCCTTACAATGAATACATCTTTTTCCAACAGCAATGCTGAATTTGTCTTATTGACTCAATTCTGTTCTTTCTACTTGCTCACGTGAATAGTATTTCTAAAACAGTTAATTAAGCAGATTATAGTTTGTTTTGTTACAGAGGTTTTGCCAGTTTCTGTAGTATTTCTCCCAGCAGAAGTGGTCACTGGCTAAAAATTCTCCAGAGAGGGGCAAGTGTTGGCAGGAACAAGTTGCAGTTCCCATGGGGACTTGGCTGGGGCCTCAAGTTAAAATGGAAATGCCACTGGTTTGCTGCAGTAAAGGAGCAGAGGTGCTTCTTCCCCAACACCGACATCCCAGATGTGCTCCAACATTATTTGAAATTCATGGAAATTAGATATTTATAGCGCCGTGCTCATTAATTCAAATAGAAATGGGTCCCATATAGTAAGCAAATGTTTTCAACTTTCATGTGTTCAGCCACAGCAGACTATTCTTAGCTTATTCATTTTGGGTTGTGATCAAACTGGATTAAGATGTGCCTTCGTTCGTGGTGACAAGTTTGACGCAGTGCTTTGAAAGGTGGAAGGATAGTTAACTGATTTCCACAGCTATCAAAGTATTTGCTTGTAATTAGCAACCACAAGCATGAAAGGATTTGTTGCAGCAGGGATAAATCTTTAAATAATGCCAGCACATTTCCCAAACCTCGTCTCATACTGGCCTCTTTGGTTAAGGCAAATGAACAGAAAGAGAGGTGAACCAAAGGAGAAAGTGGCACTCATGAGAAAGGGTCAAAAATTAAGTATCTTTTGCAGAGATATCTGTCAGACAATTGTTTTGTGTTTGAATCACAATAACCTTTTGAGATGTGTGCTAGACATCCCTCCTGTTCATCATACCCCAAAATAAACAACAAATAATGTGTGAAACGTGGAACCGGAGATGCAAAGTGTTTTGCTCACAATCCCTTTGCAGTTCAGTGGCAGAAGGCGAGTGAGAGGCTTGTAGATCCCCAATTCCCACTGTTCAAACAGTACTGGCTCTTCTCAGCAGCTGCTGTTTGGATGGGGGAAGGCAGAGCCCCATCTCCCTCTCCTGAGGGGTTTTTGGTCCTGAGAGCTCTTGCCAGTGCATGGCTGGGAAGTTCCAGGTGCCTCTGGCTGCTGCTGTTGGACAAAGAAATGGCAGGAACATGTAGCTTGGGACATTTAAACCGGTTTTAGGAGATGTGGTTGTGCTTGGTACCCTGAAACAGCTTGTTAGGGACAGTCTTATACAACTAACTGGTAATTGTGGTAGGAGGTTTTTCTGTGCCATCAGGGGACTGTCTCCAGCTGATAATGAACTGCAGGGGAAAAAGTGCACCTGAGTACAGAACAGATTTCATCTGTGCTCTGGAGAAATATGGGTGCTGCTACCTGGTGTTACTGAGGGCTCTGGCATGATCCAGAATGGTAGGGCCCTGCTTCAAGTCTCCAGTGTGCTAAACAATGGCCATCACCTTAAATGAGTTCTGATCCCTTCTGGATCAAAGCTGTTAGTTCTCTGTCAGTAGAAGACTTAATTATCTGTTGTGGCCTGAGACCTGGGTGCCAGCAGCTGGATGGAAGTCCTGTGCCACTGCAGTACTGCTTGTTCCTTCCCCTACTTCACTCCACATGTTAGAACAGTCTTTGATTGTTACCTTGTCAGCTGCCAGCAACAGCCTTTGGATTGAGTGTTCATGGATTGAATTGTTTGTCCCTGGTATCCCCAAGCACAGTGCTCCCTTCTCTACCACTGCTTCCCTACATGGGGTCTCTTCTGTAACTCCTGGTCCTTATGGAGGGGCAGCAGGAAGAGGCTATGTGTTGTCACTGTGCAGAACAGAATGCACATTTCTGTTCTCTCAGACTGATGGGCTGCCTTGGCTCCAGCAGATTAAATGTGCCTGGGACACTTCTCAGAAGCTGAAGCCATCTGGCATATGCTGCCTGCATCTCTGTTGCTGAACTCTTGGAGCCTCCCTGGAAGGGGTGACAACTGTTTTTTTGGCAATGGGCCAGCACCTGTGTTGGTTCCCAATACACCCAGGAGTTGCTTGAAGAAGTACTGGGTATCAAGAGCCAAAACCATGCCTGTGACTGTATTAACAATTTAGCTTTGTAAAGGTCTCAGTACCAGCGCCCACAAATGGTCCTTGGCTCTGGTTAGTTTATTAACAGAGACATGTGACCCTTTTCCTTTTTTATCTCAGGGGACCAGTACTACAGTCATGCCCAGTGCTCCTGGGTGCAGAGGGGGGCAAGAAGATGCCAGCATTGTGAGACCTTAGTGAAGAGAACCGTTTGTGTTAAAATAATGCAGTTTCCTGGTTTCTCTATATGGCTCCAAGCTAGGACTCAAATCCAGAGGAAAACTTCTCCTGTAGTGTTTCGCTGACTCTCATGAGTCAGTAAGTATTTCATGGCATCTTTAGAGAATGACAAAATAAAAGGACTGAAAATGAACACTCCCAAAGGTAACTTGTCTTGTTTTCAGTGTCTTTTCAAGGTAACCATTGTATTACTTAGATGTTGGAGGCACTTGGGCAAAGCTTCTTCTTTAAAGACCCATGAATGGATGGACTGTGTGTCAAAATGCAATTTAAAAATAAAAAGGCACATAATAAAAACAGTATCATTCCATAACTCTTAGTACCATTAAGCCAGTCAGCAGGGGATGCAGAAGTCACCCAGGAAAGGAAAAGCATGATAATTTTTTAGAAGAACATAGGCTGCTAAATTACTTTGCAGCTTCCAACCATCTGGGGAGAAAAATAAAGTACGTTCATTCCTGCTTGAACTGATGAATAGAAACTGTAGAAAAGACTGGGGTTTTGTATTGCTGGTCTGCATATTAATTCAGAGCCTGGAGCTGGTGGATTCTGCATTGAGTGAGCATAGTTAGCACAGAGTACATGCTGAGAACTTATGTCTGTGATACAGTCTGAATAATTTCATTTTCTTGGAAGTGGTTTTTCAGTGGCATGTACAGAGAGGAAGAACTCTAGTCTGGTTTTCTGGGAAGATGAAGTGTGTGTGTGAGAGCACAATGACTTCTCTTGCTTCTCTCCAGAAGCTTTTTTATTCAACTGTCCAGTATCAACTAGATTTGATGAAAGGTCCGACAAGCCTCATGAAAATCAATGGCTTTATAGAGGAGACAGACTCTTTTTTGTGCCTCCACCATATAAAAGGCTGCAGTATGAATTTACTCACTGAGACACTGGAAGCACTGCACAAAGGAGAAATAGGAGTGCTCTAGCCAAGGAAGAAGCATCAGCAGGAGTCGATACCTTGTTAGACATCAGAGAATCTAGCCATGAGCCACAGAGCCATGGAAGACAAAACTTCAGTAGTTCCATTGCCCAGGGAGATAATATTTTTTTTGTCTTGTTTTTCTTTCTTTCTGCTCTTCTAGACAGCAGTATAATGTCATTTTAAGGGCTGTGAGTAACTAACAAATAAAGAAGATATGGCAACCTGCTTAAGACTTTTGGAAAGCAGCCCAGCAAAGGAATCCCTAGGGAAGAAAATACCATCTAGAGCATGCTGCCTTCTTGAGGGAACAACACAGTGGTGAAGTATCAGGTGTCTACATCTTCCTTTGAACTTGGGGGCCTTGCTGTAAGGAAAGGTTGGACCCCTTGTGGGTGAGGAACAGCTATTGCTGCAAGGATTGGCTGTGCCATGAACAGGTCATGGACCTTTTGGAACACAGTCTGTCACTTGTACCCTTAAGACAAGCAGACAAAAGGAAGTGTGTAGTTTTTAGCAGGTCTCGCTCATTTTAAGGGTGAGCAAGGTTATTTGTAATGTCTAATGAGTTGCTGTAAGAGGTGGGATTCCTTGGGCAAATGACCCCTGTACAAAGCCCCAGGTCTATGAGGCTTGTGGTGAGGCTGAGCTAACACCCACTAATGACTCCAGTGACAGCACAAGTGGCAATGGAAGAAAAGCAGTTTGAATAGAAGTTGCGCAGAAAAAAAATTATATCTGTGTCCAGACTTAGCATCCTTTAGTGCCTTTCAGTAGTGTTATGTGTGCAAGAATTAAAAGAGAAAAAGCAATGAAAACAGCTAATGAGCAGTTTGAGCCATCAACAAAAGATATGATTGTACATCTGAGTGCCATTTACCCAGATACATCTTCAGATAAGGACTTACTTTCTTCCTTTGCATGAGAGGAGCTCCACGTAAGCAATCATGAAACTATTTCAATATTATCCTTTATCATCCTTCAGATTATTGCTCCTTGCCATCCTTCATTCCTTTCCCTCTTTCTCTCCCATCTGCCCGTCTACGTCTGTGTGCTCTCTCCTCTCTGGAATTCGGCTTGAGATTTCTGGTGCACAAGTTCTTTCTGTTCTGATTTTTATAGCACGTTGCACCACTGGTCAGAGCCCATACTTGATGAAAATACAGTATTACTTTTATAACAGTCATACTTTAAACATGCACACACACATAGACATTGACATCTCATTTATTTTTAAATTAAAAGAGAAATGTGAACTCTCTGGCATTTTGATAAAGAATTTCCCAGGCAGAGTCGCTTGTGGATTTTTGTTTTATTTTGTTGTCATTTTTTCCCCAACTACACAGGAATTTTATCTGGAATCCTACAGTGTTTCTTATTTTGGAGTTTGGCTATCACTTTATCAGGTCCTGAGTCCTGTTGCTCCCTTATTTCTTGAATGTTTTTTAGCATTTGCATAATTTTTCATCTCAATTCCATTCCAACCATATCCATATGGTAGAATCTTCTCCCCCTTTCAACAAGTAGCTTGGTTAACAGCAGCAATACTTTACTCTTGATGCACAGACCTGATTCTCTTTGCCCCAGAGTTGTGTGCTTGGGTTCATCCAACCTTATTGACAAATTTTAGTGAGAAGGTCTTGTCCCCTCCAGGCTCTCTTTATAGTCAGTGGGGTTTGATGAATATACCCAAAAGTAATTTTCCCGAGCCAATATATGAAACATTCTTCACAAACCTCTGTCCCAGGGCTTCTAACCTTGGCCTAGGCTGTGTCAGTGTTTGGCCACTGTGTTTCTTGTGCTGGAAAAGGTTGCAGAACACTCATATATTAGGAAGATAGATTAATGACTTCCCTGCTGGTTTGATTTCTATTATGATAAGAAATAAGGCATTTGGTAATGTGATGTTGTTTTTTCGGTTTTTTTTTTTTGGTTTGGTTTTGTTTTTTGATTTATATCTTGTGGTTTATGACTGCATTGCTGCAGTTTATCTGGATAACTGTATATTTGACAGACTTAAAAAGAAGGTCAATAGATCAACAAAAATATCATCAATGGGGATCCTGGAGTTACAGATGAGGAAGCACAACCCATGTTCTTTGCAGTCACCTGAAGAGGAGTGAAAGAGGAAGTTTTTGAGAGGCAATAACCCAGGGCAGAGTCTGACTGGCTGGCACAAGGCACTGATGATGGAGCAGAGTGATTACAATGTTGGCCTGAAACTCTACCTTGGCAGCTGGGCTGTAGTTTGATCTCTTTTGGAGAGGCCATATCTGAACTCCTCAAGGGAAACCATTCCTGGGCATAGATTGTAGTTGGAGGTATCTGCACTCCCAACTTATTGCCTTGAGTTAGGAGTCAAAATTCAGGTGGTATGACTCTGGTTAATTCTTTATGTTTTTGTACACATGAGAAAATTAAGAACTCTGTCCCATGACTTTTGCCTGAAACATCCATTCCATATTTTGCATCTAATATTTTTAAAACCTATCAGAGTATGGCTGGGGTTCAAGGGAGACAGAATATGTCGATATGTCTAGAGAAGTAATGTTTTATTGAAGCTATTCCATTGCTCTTTAATGTATTCTTTGTCATGTTACTCCTGGAAGGCAGGAAAGTCATTTCACTTTTCTGCCATTGGAAACTGTGGCATGAAGTTCTTTGTCCAAGGTATTCCAGGAGGCCCCTGCTGGAAGGAGGCTTGGATCAAGGTCCAGTGCTCACTTCTGAATCTGTATGAGATCTCACTTGGGATCTTTACTGATGGGTTGGGACTAGCTATAAAGCTGGGTTATGTTTGACCAGGACATATTCAGGAGCTTGAAACAGTTTCTTTTGTAACCTGAGAGAGACAGTGGACATGGGCTTGGTTAGGAGCTGTTTGTGCAGTTCATTGATTTGAGAAAAGGGCTAGAATTTAATAACCAAACTTTGGGGCTGACAGACCTGAACAGAATTTGTTCTTGATCGATAATGCTCAGTGTTCAGACTCACATCTGTCAGGTTTTATCTTCTGCTGTTTGTCAGTTTCTCTTCCAAACTCTATCTGCAGTTAATAATTTAAATTTTGCAGGCTTGCTGTTCACTTTGTTTTTCTCTGCACTGCATCCATTGAAAGCACACAGGAGCTTTCCTCGGTATGATAACAAAGACTAGGTATAATATACCCAGAGAGGTCTTATCACTTTCTTACAGTGTATAGCAATTACAGTAGCACTTCTGATTTATGTTATATTCTCCTAGCAACCACACATTTTGTTTGCCTCCTTCATTTCAGCTGCACACTGAACTATCAGATTTGGGATTTTTTTTTTCTCACAGTAAAAGTCCTTAATCTCTTAAACAGCTCCAAACCACTTTCCTGGTCGCTGTGCTAAAAGTTCTCATTTCTATCATGTTTTTTTCTTCTATTATTATTGCTGCTTTTTTTCATTTCTCTAGACCTGTTACTTTCTTCATTTTTGTGTGAACTTTAATCCTCACCACTTTATTGATATCTGACTGTACATTTTGTTAGATTTGAGGCACTGATGTAGGTCCTCTGCGTCTACTCCAAATTGATGTTTGTAAAATTACCAGTGGTATCCAAGTCTTCTGTGCAGAGTGAATGCTGGCACCCAGAAAGTGTTTACTCCATCCTCAACACTTCCACTGTTTGTGCTGCTATTGCATTTCTGCTGTGAATGGCTTCAAGGGAAAAAGCATTTCCCCCCTCCCATTATCCACTGGGAAGAGAAGCACCATTCAGAAGAGCTCATTTCTGTTGAGTGGGTGTTAATTTATTATGGTGTTCTAAATTTATAGATAAACAAGTGGTAATTTGAGAGCAGGTGGCTTTTATAGTGACAGAGCCATCTGTAGGGGACTGATTCTAATTTCATTTATTTATTTGAATTTCTATTTCTAGAACACAGCCATCAGTCTGTAGTCAGTGTGCAGGCAGGTGGGGAGAGCCACAGGGAGGACTCACTGGGTGTGGAGATGCAACTTGACTGGTGCTAATATGGGAGCAGCTTTCTCATGTGAATTGCTCCAAAGACATTTCTCCCAGTCCTGACCTTTCCATGCCATAGTTAACTTCCACAGACTCAGACCTTAAGGCTCCATCATGACAAAGCTCGTCCAGAGAAGGGCAACAAAGCTGCTGAAGGGTCTGAAGCACAAGTCTAATGGGGAGCAGCTGAGAGAGCTGGGGGGGTTTAACCTGGAGAAAAGGAGGCTCAGGGGTGACCTTCTCACTCTCTACAACTGACTGAAAGGAGGATGTAGCCAGGTGGAGGTTGGTCTCTTCTCCCAAGTAACAAGGAACAAGACAATGGGCTCAAGTTGTGCCAGTGCAGGTTTAGACTGGATATCTGGAAAAACTTATTCACTGAAAGGGTTGTCAAGCATTGGAAGAGGCTGCTCAGGGAAGTGGCAGAGTCACTCTCCTTGGAGGTATTTAAAAGACATGTATACATGGCACTGAAGGACATGGTTTAGTGGTGGACCTGGCAGTGCTGGGTTAATGGTTGGACTCAATGAGCTTAGAGGCCTTTTCCAACCTAAAAGATTCTATAATTCTTAATACAAACAAACAAAAAATTGGGAAGGTTGCAAGCAAATATGAAATCAAGTATTTTTGAAAATGCATATTTAATTTGAAAAGCAGTGGAGAATTAAATACATCACAGAATCACAGAATATGCTGAGTCGGAAGGGGCCACAAGGATCACTGAGTCCAACCCTTAGCCCTGCACAGGACCATCCCCAAGAGTCACATCATGTGCCTGAGAGTATCATTCAAATGCTTCTTGAACTCTGTCAGGCTTGGTGCTGTGACCACTGCCCTGGGGAGCCTGTTCAGTGCCCAAACACCCTCTGGATATGGGTAGAATTGGGTATTTTAGCACAGTTTACAACCCAGGAACCTGCACCCTTCAACTGAAAGGCTTTGAAAAGTTTTTTTTGCTTCTAAGGGTCTTTCAAGGAGTGAGGTTCATCCATTTACAATGCTGTTTTTAGGGAATGACCCTTACCTTTTGTTTTTTGAAGAACAGTAAAAAAAACCTTGGCAGGTTTAGCATAAGATTTAGGAGTATGTCCTCTTGTTCTGCATGTTTCAGACTGTGACTATTTACTTTTGCAAGTGCTTTGGATGGATTAAAATACACAATGCAAGAAAAAAAAGGGAGCCAGCAAGTAAAATGTAACGTTAAAGCTATAGTAGGAAAATACTGAAAAATGTCTATGCTCTGTAAGAAAATTAATAGTTTCTGAAAAATCCCACCATATATGTATGTGACATGAAGGCCATAAATGGGCTATGAAGACCGATCCCATTTTCCCCTCTTTGGATGTCTTTGGAAAGGAATAATTTTCTTTTCATACTGCTCATCTCTGTTTATAATTTGTTACATTTACACTATCAGGAACAAGAGAAGTTTTGCAGTAATTTTGCTGAATTTCAATTAAAATTGAACTTGTGTTACATTAAATTCAAAAGACCAACCATTATCTTAATTGTTAATGGGAATATATTTTTTCCTGTCACCTTGGCACCTCAGATAGTACCCCAGGACATTTTCTCTCATCATCTTGGTTCAACCAAGACGATTATGGGGATAGTTTTTTGATTTATATAACAAGAAAGGAAAAAGAAACCTGTGTAAAAAGTTGGGGCATCTTCTGGCTTAATGCTAATTACTGCTTAATATAAAATATATTAACAGAGAACATATTTGTGAAAGATAGGCATGTGAAAGGTTCCATCCCATCCATGGTGCTCTGCATCCCAGCTCAAAAACTTACAGAGGAAATCTCAGATTCATTGGAAATTTCTTTGGAAATGTTTCCTGTGCTTCTGAACAGAACAAGCTTTGAAACTGTGTTATAGAGAGCCTTCACATCAGGTGCCACGAATTTGAGATAAGAAGCAGTAGCACGAGACAGATTAACAAGCTGACAGAGGGAATGGTGCTGCAAATCTCACAGCTTTAATTTGTAGATCATTTCTTTGGAGAGATACCCTTTCCAATGGGTGTTTATGTGTATCGTGGGAGCTCATGCTTGACTTCATGCTGATGGCTGGATTCTTTCAGCACCAATTTTAGCATCAGTGCAGAGTAAGACCTATTATTGCTTCAATACCAGTGGACTCCTGAACAAATATCTATCCTGCTATCTTGGTTGTTTCCTACTAACTTCTTACCCTGAAATTCACAGCTCAGATTAGAGAGATTAAAAAACAGGATGAAGAGGAACATCAGGTCTTCAGGTGAAAAGATGCTTTTCCACCTTTCACCCACTCAGCCATTTTTGCTGCTCTTTTCTTCTATCAGCAGGAAAAAAACCCCCAGATTTCTAAAGCATTTAGTTGCTGTATTCATCTCCAGGGAAATTGCATGTCTTTCAGGGCCCAGAAGCCCTCAGGGCTTTTTAACTCATGCTGTGTCTTGGTACAGTGGAAGGATGATAACTCAAGGTGACATATTTGCAAGGCAGTGACTATTAGTTAACTGAAATGAGTTTGCCTTTGGCAAGAACCAGGTCACTTCAGTGGTACTTTTGAAAATCCCATCTTCTGTACCAGCCATAGCCTTCAGGTGTAACTGTCACAGGCAGATAAAAATCCTGGAAATTATAAACCACTGATAAGCTATGGTAGCACACGCTTTTCATTTTCATCTTTATAATTTTGATGTTTGGATGGTTTCATTAAATATGGAGTGTGAATTTGTGAGAGCTGCAACTGGAACTGCGGAGTTTCAAGCATATAGTGAAGAAAACTTGGATTTGGCCACACTGACTTTATAAATTTGCCAGTCTGACCTCAAGACTGGAAGGAACAGTGATGGATGCTGCCTCGTTACTTCTCTTGAAAGGAGCAAACTCTTATTCCCAGTCCTGGACCTTCTGCAGTGCTCAGCATAGCTGCTGGTGCTGTTCTGCTGTCCTGCCGAAGGATGGTGGCAGCACTCCAGGAAAACATTTTGTAATGATCAATGCTTTTCTTTGAGTACAGAGTCCCCCAGCCCTCTCTGGATTTCCACAGTGCCATAGTCTCACCCTTCCCCTGCATAACTCAGTTGTCCCATGAGGAGGCTGCCCTGCTCCAGGGACAATCCTGATGTCAACTCTAAACTCTGTCCCTTCATTTGGGAGCGAGCTGAACCCAGGCACCAGCTTGACAAAAATTACATCAGTATGAAACATTCTGTTTCTCTTGAGAACTCTTTTATGTTGCACTGCTGATGAATTAACAGTCTTCCTCTGCATTTCCCATTGCAGTAACCACCTTGTCATCCTGACCTCGGCAAAACATCCCCTTCTGCTTCGTAGGTGCACGCTGCCTGTTCTCTCAGGTGGTCTAACTGATTTAGATAATTTGTTAAATTCTGAACACCTGTTCTTGCATTTGCTTTTGTGCATTGGTGTTTCCATGTCAGACCTGGAGAAGGCAATTGTGCGTCCAAATACTTGACAGTTTTTCCAACTTCATCAATTCTTCTACTAAAATACATCCTCTCCCAGCAAACAGGGAGGCAGAAAAGTAAAATCTGGGGCTCTTCAATAGAAGGAAGTCTTCTGCTCATGGCATGCTGTCAATAGTCTGCAATTTCAAGTTTTCCTTCCTAAGCATTTCGCCAGCTCTGAATGACACACAGCAATCTCTGACACACACCAAAGAAAAGGAAAAAAGTACACACTATCCCATCTCTGGGGAGCTACGTGCCATCATTCCCAAAAACAGTGCAGGTCTGATCATTTGGTCATAAACTAAATGCTTTCATTCCCACTCCTTTTATTGGAAAATACTTTATCTGACCTTGAAAAGAATTATGCTTTTATGCCTAGGAAAAAAAATCATCTAGTTCAGAATGGAGCTGTAAGCCTCCTCAGCAACACGGATTACTGAAATCACATCACCTCTGTGCTCTGTTCACTGCACTGACTGCCTGTATAGAGCAGCAAAAGGATTATGCAACTCTCTAATAGACCCAAAACCAGGTGAGTTTGGTCTAAATTTACGTTGTTGTGAATGCTTTTCAGATAGCTCTGTGTATGACTCCAGGTGTCTCTGTCTGAGGGAAGAAAGGATTCATTAAAACTCAATATGAAGCTTTCTGATGTGTTTTTAATAGTTATATTACACATAATTACATTTAGACTCGAAATCCCTAGAAGTCTCTTTCATAGTTTGTCCTAATTAGCATTGATCTGGACATGCTGAGCAAAAGCTAAAATTTTAGCTTTGCTGTATTAAATCCTTCCCTTTATTAGAGTAGTTTAAAGGATCCACTTGTCAAGAAGAATAAAAGACTCTCTCATATTGAGAGTTCTCATAAAAGGCCCTAAGAGCTTCTATAGAGCCATTACTGTCTATTGTGCACAGCAGATCTGTAAAATACTGACATGGGTGTTTATTTAATGCACTGAATACTGTTAGCATCAGTGGGAATCAGCATGTTTTCCTGTGGAATTGGGCATCTTTTGGCCCTATCTTCAAAGAAGCCCCACTATTTTCTACTTTCTGTTAATTCCTTCATTGCTTTGAAATAGCGTTTCATGGAGGAAGGAAAAAAAAAAGTAAAAATATAGGGGAAGACAGAAGTCACTGGCATTACAAGTATGACTAAGCTTTGTGACGTGACAGTATATGTATTAAAATGACAGCTTAAGGAAAATTCACTTCTATTAAGAGTGAAAGAACTGAATGTGAAGAAACCTGAATGAGATGCATAAAATTGCAAGAGACAGAGGAAATAGTGGGTGTCACAAGACTGCATCAGCCTGAACAAAAACGCACAGAAGGCGATACTGAAACTTTGAAGAAAGATTGATGTGACAGCTGCAAGTAAATACTGTGGGGGAAAAAATGATTTCTACGAAAAGCACTGCAACCCTTGCCTTTTAAATCTGCTTACAGTGGCAGGAATGCATTGGTATGCACAGGAGGAAAAAAGAACACAGGAGATTTGTGTAAAGGTAATTAAAAAAATTAATGATACTTTTTTGGTAGTCTCGATCACTGAAAATTTTGACATTATAGGGGAAAATTATCATTTGGTATTATTTTTGCAGTAATATATGTACATTCCATGTGATCCAGGCTATCTCAAAGAAGATATAACAAGGCCATTTCCTACACTTTGAAGTCTTTGCAGTTTTTTCAAACAGCTTCCCTAGCAATCCACCCCATAACCACAAAACTGAAAAAGAAATAGATGCCACCTTAAAAAAAAAAAAAAAAAAGAAAATTCCTGCATCAAAAAGACATTTTGCCAGCAAAGAGAAAAGTGGGTAAAAGGCCACATTAATGCCAATATTTTAGGCCATGCTCCAATACTGCATGAAACTAAGAAATGCTAAAATATTTTAAGTGGAACTAGTCAAGCTTAAAACAAAGATTAGCTTTTCACATGTCTAGTGGAAATGCCCACTGTTAATATATGAAACACCACAAGCTTCTTGTTTTTTTCGATGTCTTTGCTTTGGCGTGTAATTAATTTCTCTGAAGTGAGGGCCATGAGAGTTAATTTTTGTGGGTGAACTAATCACTGAAGGGACAATATTCAGGAAGAAAGAGATTGCTCTCAGGGACTTCTTTTCACTAACTGATTCAGTATTTTGAGAATAAAACTCTTCCTTTGAATTCTATTTCAGGACACTACCTTCTTACTGTGTTCCAGGGAAAAAAAGAGATTGTGTGATTTTTTTTTCTGCGGTGAATAAGCAGAATTATATCAGGGAATTATCTGACTGTCATCCACCAAAACAAAACATCAAAGACTGTCTCAGCACTTGGATCAAAAAGGGCTTCTAATTTCTTTGGTTTTGACCTTAAAACTTCTGTAATTGGTTTCTGATGTTTTTGCTTGTTTTTTTCAAAATTTTCATCTTCAGTATTCCTGTCTTTTGTCTCCCAGTATTGTTGACCTTGTAAATCAGGTGATGGCTCCTGTAACAACTCAGATTCATTCATTTCATGCACCAGTCACTGTCTTACTGGAAAATAAGAAAAAAATCAACTTATGCTTTTGCAATACCTAAACGTAGCTGTTTCAGAAGGCATTCACCTACGGCATGAAGAATTTGTTCCTTATACTTTTTTTACTCTTTGATCAATTTATGTGCATACACTTGAAGTAGTTGCTGCTCTGTTCAGAAAACTTGATCTCTTTAGTTCATTCATCCACCTTGCTGTGTCCTCGGTACAACGTGTCTTTACTTTACACTGGGAGAGTAGAACCATATCAGTATTTTTACATTCCAGTAGCATAGGGTCTGTACCCATACAGATTCAGGAACTTAATCTGTTTGCAAAATCTTTTACATATAGTGTTACCTCACTAATTATTTTTTTCAGAAGATTGAGTATACCAGTATTGTACAGTTTTTCATAGATAGTCTATTGGTAATTCTTTTCTCTGTGGAGCAATCCTGTTTTATAAGTGCCCTTTCATGCTACAGGAATTCAAAATCATCCATGATTGCTTTCAGATTTTTTGGCATCATTGATGTCAAAACGCTGTAGCCAAAGTAACCTAAATTAATTTAGGTCTACTGGCTTTAGGAGCAATTTACAGTAATTGATGATCTGTCCTTTATGGTTAATTCTTTTTATATGTGCTTATTTTTCTTGCTGCATTCTCTTGGCCCCCAAATCAAAATAGTTTTGTTAAACTATTGTTAAAATTTTGTTAAATTTTGCCTTCTACATAATGGTTGTTTAACAAAATACTAGATTTGATCTAATCATCCTGTTGTTTGCCTTGCTATCATATAAACACAGTTTTTTCAGTGCCTCCTAGCCTGACTACAGCTATTTCTCCTGCTTGCAAGTGTGGCCATTTCTGAGAACATATTACCTGCAAAATTTATAAACAGAGATCTTGGGAAAAACTTCTTTCTATCCTCAATATGTTAAAAAGTGCCATGTATTCTCACTGGCTTATTTTAACTAGTTTCTAATCCATGGCATTATTTTCTCTTCCAGCATAACACAAGCTCCTGAAGCTTTTGTGAGTGTCTTTCTGTTGTTGGTAGAGGGCTTTGGATTAAACCCAGTCCTTTTCCCTACAGTGTCTTCTGAGGGATTTTCTAAGGAAAAAAAAAAGAACTATAAAATTGCTGCGATATCATTGCTAGTCTCGTCTGTTCTGTTATGAAAGCAAACTTCTGAATGACTACAGGGCTCTCACTTCTTTCCCTCCAAAATGCTGGATGCATTGAGCGTATCCATTTTAACGGACTACTCAGGGCCAGGGCAGGGCCTGACAGCTGCCTGTGCTTGTCCATGGCCTGTTAAAAGAGTTCCTGGCACAGTTTTCATCTTTTGCTGCCCCCAGAAGTGTTCAGGCACGGCTCCAGCCATAGCAGAGGCTAAAGCCCTTTCCCAGTGGGCTCCCTGTCAGCATATGCTCCCTGTTTTGGAGGAGCAAGGGACTGCAGCTGGGTGGATGGAGCTATACTGGCTTGGCCACTGGACAGGAGACTGTTCAGTGGGTTGTTTCATCTTATTTCATAGCCAAAACTGTGCAAACTGGTAACAAAACAAACCATTCTGAGCCATGTATTTTGTGCATCACATTGGATTGGTGCAGAAGACAAGGCTGTGCTTGATGCACAAACTGGATGCCGGGAAACTTAAGTGCCTGAGGAAAGATTGGCAAGATTGCCACTCACTGTTAGGTCCTATAAAGCCCAGAAGGAAATGGGAATGAATTTTGATGTCCTGTCCTTCAGTCTTTGTCTCTAGGCTGGTCTCCAAGTGATTACACCCCAAATAATCTATGCAGGATGGTCATTGGTGCTTTTAAAACTGATGGTTGTCTGTTTAGTTAGTTGGATATTACGTGTAGGAGACTGGCTGTGAGAAAGATTATATCCTTTACATGTATCCTTTAAAGGAAGAACCTGCTATTTCACAATTTAAGTGGTAACAGAGAAGTTCACCGTCAAGTGATTCACGTGAATAAAACCCCCAGAACCCCAAACAAAAACCACTGTATAAAAAAAACTCAAACTGAAAACACAACATCGCAGGCAGCTTTCAATTATATGATTTCACTTTTCAAAAAACAAATAAAGTACCAGAGTGACATTTAGACAACATACTATCCTTGCCCCAGAATAACCCTGTTTATGAAGTGCAATTTTCTTCTGCCCTTAAATGCCACATCTATTGAAAACATCCCTTAACTCGCACAAGGTGAATTTTCAATTCCCTCTGAGACAGATTTACTTTTAAAAAGAAAACTAAGAAAAGCCAAATAAAACAAAAGCTCACAAAAACCCCAGCCCAACCTCCTCCCCTCTAACCTGGAAAACAGAGAGAGGCTGCACCCTGAGGGAAGGAATGTGCTGGGCATTTCAGAGCACATGAAAGAGCAGGTTTACCCTTCAAGATTTCTCACCAAACCTGCCTGTCTCATAAAATGCTTTGCATTGGAAAGTTGTCTGGGAAACCACATTTCGGTTTACCAGGATCTTGTTTTTGTAAATTAGTCATTCATGACCAAAATGTGTTTCCATTCCTTAAAATAAAAAAAAAAAAAAGAAAGAATTCCAAACACCAAAAACAAAACTGAACCCCCCAGATATTTAAATTTTATTAATGTGTGGGATGAGAAGTTCATGGAATACACATAGCTGTAGACTTCTATGTACCACCTCCATAAAGGCATCAACACTTATCAAAGCAAGGGCCAGTGCAGCCAGGGAGTATGATTGGGTACCATGAAAAGATGTCCCTAAAATGAGAAGCAGGAGGAGACCTTCCTTCTCACGTAGCTGGAAGTGATGAACAGCCAGAAACCAGTAATCAGGAACAGTTCCTGTCCTCCGGAGAGCCACTTATCTCCATCTCCTTCACTCAGAAATTTATGAACCACCTTCACAACTTTGCTTAAACCTGATCGAAGCACTCACTACTTGGTGTATAAAACATGAAGTAAGAAGCAAATGTTAAGACTAAGAGCCGTGCTCTTGCCTTGGCTTACCTTTTTCCTTCACCTTCATTTCTTACACCCTAAGCATCAGAACACCACATCACTTTGCTTGTGCTTAATGAGCTCTGTTTTGCATGTCTTAAAATGTAGCTCCTGCAAGCAGGGGTATTTTTTTGTTGTTTGGAAGGTAACTTGCATGTCAGTGGCACTGCATAATGGAATCACCCAGGAAAAAAGTAAATTTGGATTTAGAAGCCATCATGAGATACCATTCAATAAGGAACTGAATTAATACCTTGAATTACTTAGAAATATGTGGCTGTAAAGGGCATCTGGGGCTGAGACCAGCCCCTTGCCATAGTCAGCCTCTGTCAGATAAGCCCTTTCATAAACTAATTAGCTGATCCATCTTAGAACAAATTAGGTCATTTACTACCATTACTCCCACTGGGAAATTGTTCAAGAGCCTCACTTCTCTGTGGCTTTGAAACATTCTTCTAATTTTCAGCCTCAATTTATTCATGGCCAGTTTACATCCATTTGTTCTTGTGCCAATGTTGTCCTTTAGCTTAAATAGCTCTATTTCCTCTCTTGTTGTATTCCTTGATGTATTTATAGACAACATTCACATCCCCTCTGAGCTTTTGTTTCACTAGGCTGCACAAGAAAAGCTCCTCTTTTCTCCTGGCACAGGCTCTGTGTTGGTGTGATCATGCTCGTCGTTCTCCTCAGAACCCGATCTTACTTGGATTTATTTCACCTCTGTGTGTATGGTGACAAATACAGATAACAGAAAATAAGACCAGTCATCTTTATTCAAGATTCAATAAAGAAGAAATAATCTGCATTAAAGACAGGAAACAATACCTACAGTAGATGAAGCAGCAGTATTTCTTGGTTTTGGTAGCATTTATAAAATTCTGAGCTTATTTCAAACACAAAGAAAACCCATTTCATGCTCTAGAAAGTGTACACATTGTTTTCTTTCTCTCTGTATCTAAAAATGTGGGTTTATTTGACACTTGTGGTTGATACTTTCCCCTCCCAAGCACATTTTTCGGCCAGCGCTCTCCTTTTAGGGTCTGGGGTACACTCAGAGGAGGGAGTAGGGGAACTTGTGCATCTGTGTAGCCATGTCTCTTCAGCAGACTTTGAAAGGGTGTCTCCCCTTTCTCCCCCTTCTTCACATGCAGTTGTTTGCCAGAGAAGCAGCTGTTATGTAGTTTTGCAGCACTGTGTCATTGCACCTTGGGTTCCCTGCATCCCGGTGCACGGGTTGGTGGCCAGAGCTCTGCCCTTGCTCAGAAAGGGTTGAGGAGCTGTGAAAAAGATGTTTCATGTGCTTTGGGACATGTGACATGGCAGCAAAGGGTCACACGGGGCGTGGAGGTCCCTTTGGCCCTTTGGTCCCAAGCCTGGAGACTGGATTCACCTTTTCTCAAACAGATACAGTTCTCTTTCATGCTTTCACATGCTCCCAAGTGGATGTCCTGAAAATATTATTTATTATTGTAACTGTTATGATGTAGTTGTTTTAGAGCAAGAACCAAAGATGCTGACAGCAGTGTATGAGACACATATGAAGATAGTTTCAGGGAGTTTATATACTCTTATTTATATGCTTCAGTGCTGCATAGATTTAGGTATCTATTTCACTTTAAAAAATACATGCCTTTTAAAAATACATTTAACATTTAGAAATATACATTCATCTACTTCAGATTAAGCAACTGTGAAAGCCTTCGAAGAGTCAGAGCCTAAAACATGCACATAGCTGGAGTGCTCTGGGAGATGCAGAAAATGTGTTAACACAGATTTATTAATTCAATTACACAAACTCTTCACATACTCTTCTCTTTATACTAAGAAATGTGACATTTATGGGCCTCACTGCTAAAGTAGGACTCTAGCAGGGGCTTAAAACCTGGTGCTTCAGGTGTGGGAAATCATTTAGTGTGTAGGAGTTAGTGAGAAGACCTATACAGTATTTCACAAACGTGTTATTCCTTTCTCTCTTCATATCCCTGACACATGCTGTCATCAAATGGCCATTTCACATATCTATGGACATCTAGTCACATCTTTCTGACCTAAAGCACTTTCTGTTTCGAGCAGCTTTTAGACTTTAGAGATCTCTCAATTACAGATGATCAAAAACATTTTAAGTTGAACAACCATCAAGAAATGCAGTTTAATCAAAGTAGACACATTTTGCAGGAACAAATTGTTTCAGTTGTGATACAATTTTAAATGGAGAATGAGTGTAAATGAATTGTGTCATGTTTGCTTCATTCAGCTGTAGAAAATATTTTGGTTTTACTCTACTTTCACTTTACCAGTTTTGTTTCTGCTGTCGCAGTCAAAACTTTTCATATTGCTGTTTATTACATACTTATTTATATATAATTAAAATGCTTTGGACTTGAAACGTTTCTGTAACATGATGGGTCTTTTGTTTCCTTTTAGAGTTTTGTGTTTTTGAGAAATTTAGATGGTCGTTTTTTCTTTCAAAGTCAGAATTTCTTACTTCCATCAATAAACATGGAGTGAGCCACTTCTCTGTATTTCTCATGCTGTGGGGGGAATAACCTTCCCCAGATTTTGATTTTTATTACTGAATGATCTAGATCAGTCCTGCTCAGACAGCCTTTGGCACCAGAGGGTCCATCTAGATATAACTGAGCACCAAAAACTGGCTTAGCAGTTACAGATGTGCCTTTCTTGAGGAGATGATTCCCTGTGTTAAGAACTGCAGAGGGTTTTGGAAAGAGTGGTTCAAAGACTGTCTCTTTAGGAGTGAGGGTACAAAGACTGGCAGAAGGCGTGCTGAAGGAGCTCAGATGAGTCACAGGCTATAAGACAGTTCATTTAATGATAAAAAGTGAATTATTGTGGTACGTAAGTTTTGTAGCTGAGACCACAGCGTGGAAGGCTAAACCTTACCCAGATCTGGGTGCTTATAATATGGATTTAGCTGTCTTTGACATGCAGTGCCCTGAGAGCAGTTTATTATCTGGAAAGTTTTAGAGCTCTCTGTTTCACTGATGGTTATTCATCAAGTGTTACCTTCATTCCCAGGCTGTGCTCAGATGTCTTTCAAAATTATGGTAAATATTGATTTAGTGCCCTCCTTAAACATGTATCTCTGGCACAGACTCTTCAGCAAGTGTGCCTGTGTCAAACAGGAGAATTAAATTCACAGCCAGAGTTCACTATAATAGCTGTCTTATTCATCTAGTGCATGTCTTCTTGGAAAGCATCATCCTGTCATGTGTGTCTCTGAAGTACATAAATGAAATAAATCTATTAAAATGTTAAGATCTCTGACAGTGAAATATCCTCAGCCCCTTAATGCTGGAAAAGTAATTTTTGAAGAGTCACAGTAAAAATGGTGTGTTAGGGCTGTGTGTCAGCTCATAAGGGAGAGACTCACACCATCCTTTCTTCCATTCTCAAGTTGTACTTAGTTTCCAGTGTAGTACTTTCTGCTTGAGAAGTTGGTACTGTGATTACCAGCTCACCTCACCCAGTATCAGAAGCAAAACACGCATCCACAGAAGAAACAATGTTCTTGGGTTCATCAGTGAAACCATGGTGTCCAGAGAAGATATAATGGAGCAGCTGGATTTTTTGTGTCTGATGCCTGATGTGGATCTTCTTCACCGGTGAAAGTCTGAGTTAACATCTCTGGGTTGGAAACCTTTTCTGCTGAGACTGACAGAGAAGTCTGCAGTGATTTATGTGCCTGGTGGTCCTCATGGAGAGCTTCCATATGACCCCTGAGAAGTGCTCTAAATTGGGATCTTCACCAACTCAGCCTACTATTAAAATGAGACTCTAATTCCTTAGTATTAGCTTCCTTGACCGCAGTTTTTACAACAGCAAAATTACTTATGCGTGTAAAATAATACAGCAAGATAGAAAAGGGTTGAGATGGTTGTCTAGAATGGTTTGATGCACAGGAAGGATTAAGCAGACTCAATCCAGAAAAAAAAAAAAGAAAAAAGTGATCTTTTGCTTTATAAGAAAGCATGTTAAGTTGTGCGAACCCTATTTTAGTTTGGGTTTTGTGATTTTGGTGGGGGTTTTTTGTTGTTGTTGTTGTTTGTTTGTTTGTTTCTGTTTTCTTTTTTTTTTTTTTTTTTTTGGTTGGTTGGTTGGCTGGTTGGCTTTCTGGGTTTTTTGGGGGTTTGTTAGTGAATATTTGAAACCAAAAATGTTCTTCTCTTTGACTTTGCATAAAGCCCAGCCACTAGCACTGTTTAATAGTTGGCATCTCTAGGAGTTCATGTTACTAGAGGAATTCGATTTTCTTCATAAGAAATGTACAGCTGGCTGTACTGGGTATGGTCCAGTTTCTGGCTATGAGGACTATTGCTCATGACCAACGTTGCCTCTGCTAATAACTGATCAGGTTCTGCCACATCCTGCAGGAATGGCACAGCTCTCAGCAGACCCACGAGGACGTTTGCCTGAGGGTGTCTGTTGCTCTGCTCGCACAGGACCTTGTCTTGCTACTTTCCTTTTTTGATGTCAACTGTAATGGGTATTTACTGGTGGCTTAACGCTCTCTCCTAGAGCCATATTTTTTTGTAATCAGCTTACACACTGTGAAATAAGAGTCAAAACTTAGTTCTTTTTGGTTTTATACGTATAATGTAAAAATATGAGGTTTTGAGACTCTTCTTTCTGCAGAAGATTCACCCGTGGGGAAGGCATTGTGGAGCTACTGCTCTGCCGCAGCATTTCTTCTGGGATGAAGAGTTTTTGCTCCATTATATGCATTTTCCTGGAGAGCATGTGGGTAGATATTAGGCCATGTCTGTGTCTAGGAGGTTAACTTTCTCATTAGACATTTATTCTCAGCTAGACTTCACACTGAGAGGGCAGAAAAGAAAACTGGTCTGATTCTGAGCCCTGCAGCAGCCTTTTCCTTCTGTGGAAAGGGAAACAGGTTTAGATAAGAACAACACTTGTGCTTCCTGTATTTCTTTCTCTCTTTTTTTCCTTTGTGTCTCTCTTTCTGCTTTTTAGTGTCTACACCAGCCATCTTCAGAGGAAAGCATCTGTTTTCTGGGAGGCATGAGGCAAGGCAGGTGTTGATAGCTCTGGGGAGGAAAGAGGATATAACTCTTTGTGGTGTCAGTTTAAGGTGCTGATGGATTGGATGGCAGATTCAGACAGGCAGGTTGGTGTCCCCAACAAGATCAATGATGTGAGAGGTTAATTAATGGCACATGGCTCATTTAGATTAGGAGGGGCAGCAGCTGGGCAGACCATGAGATGGATTTGCTGAAAGCATCACAGCTGAAATGGGTTGTGTTGGGTTTGTTCTTGCAGAAATGAGCTCTTCGGGTGGACATTCCTTCCATCCCCTCATTGGGATTTGCTTGAGTGTAAACAGCATGTTTGTGTTTCACATATGTGTGTGTATCCCATCACTGGCTCCCTGAAGGTCTTAGAGAAGAAAAGAGTCTTCCAAGAGATGATGGTTTCCAAAAAGCCAACAGAACCCAGTGTACTACTGAGCACACTGTGTCCAGGAGTGTGTTTAATAATGTGCAGAAGTTTTAGTATGGGAATAGTCACCGTAGGGCAAAGTATATGTAAAAATGGTTGGTTAGTCTGAGTCAGACTGCTCAGCCTTTTGCAAGATGGAGACTCTAATGAGAGAGGCTGCTCATAGAAATAGTGGTATTTCCCAAAATTCAGACATGAAGGTGTTTTTCATCTAAGCACTTCATACAGGCTCTCAATTTGCCTTATTTCAGTAACAGAGAGGGTTTTTTACTCAAGAGCTACCCATCAGGCCAGTGGCAGCTTTGCAAGTCAAGTGTTTTGACCTATGAACCTGTTTTGGGAGTAAGTTCAGCTGAGCCTCCCTGAGGAGTCACCAGCACATGTGGATGGCACCTGCTGAAGTGCAGCTCTGGTTCCCTTGGCTCTACCATGAACAAAAGTCACCACTGTCACTTGGCTTTACCATACTGGTAAGCACTGGGTGCTAATTTTGCTGCTCATTCTATATAAAGAGAGTTGTTTGAGGTGGATTTGAAGTTCTGGCACCTCCACCTGTTGGCTGTGAGCCACTAGTTCTGTGAGAGGAACAGGCACACACGTGAAACAACTTCAAGAAACAAAAATGGTCTATTCAATTCACCTGGCCAGGACCATGTGAGGTATTTCTGGGAAGGTTGTAACCACTGTGTACGGTCAGCAATAACAGCAGCATGATTTTGTGCTAGAGGCAAGAGGTTCTTCAAGAAAATGTTCTCAAAAAAATCCCATGTTTCAAGCTGATTCTTCACTTTTGGACAGCAGCTAAGTGAAAACAAAACTGCTTGAAGCTGGTGTTCTGATTTTTATTAAGAGCAGGGATGTGAGTTCTTCATTTCTTAGTTATATATGTGAGCAAACTCCAGAAAATAGGTGTGTAATTACTGATTAATCAAATATTGGAATTAATGGGATAAAACAGTACATTAATGGAAAATATTCAAAGTGTATATGGTTCCTTATCAGTTTGCTGATTTTGTAATTAATATTGACTTGGCTGAAAAGCCACTGAATGATAGGTATGATTGAAGCTGCTTCATTTTATAAGTTCTGGTGCTGTAGGTTGCTACATATCTTTACAGGTTATCAAATGAAAGATAAACATGTCTGAACATCTGCCACTGACTTTCTTAGGAACACTTTGAGAATATATAAGCTAAGTTTGCCCTCTACTGGATTGCAAAATTACATCACTGGCTTTATGACCAGGCTGGAGATGTTATGTTCTTGTTATTCCCAAGAAAGTTTTCCATTACATGATATAACACATACACACCTCATCCTCAAGACTATAATTTTTTGTGTCATCTTTCCAATCAGTCATCGTTGCTGTGTGAACTTTTCACTGAATCATTTTGCTAAGAGTTGTTCTTTTCAAAAATATCTCTACCCAGTGCTACTATTGAATAGGGTTGTTTTGGTGGTTTTATTTTTCTAATGATGAAGTTTCTGCACTGGGATTAATTTTGAACATCAGGAATAAACCAACAACTGATTGACAGGAGCCATCTGCACAAACAGATCTGCTCCTTTCCCTCTGACAGCTTGTCTCTAGCAAGGCCTGGGGTCTCCAGCAAGCTGTATTCACATCCAGGAAACAGCCCCTGAGGGGCTGCAGTTCCTGCTCTTTCTCTGCCAGTCAGGCTGCCACATATTTATTGAAGGCCTTTAGTGCGGATGCAGCTACTTGCAGTCAAGGCATGAAGTGATGCTGCATCCTAATTCTAAGTATGTACTGGGATTTCAAGGCTTATTTTGCTCTGTGCTTTTAATAATAATAATAGTTACAAACATATACATCTGTGACAGACTGTATTTTGACATCAGCTTTACAAGTGTGATCCCAGAGTTATGAGGTCATACCCATGAAAGTTAATTCTGGTGTAATGAATCATCAGGTATATGAGGCCAGATGCTCATCTAATGTAAATCAGTGTAAGTTCTCTTACCTGAACGGAGTTGTACTGACTTGTGCTGGCTAAAGATTTGTCTCATTTGTAATGTAATTTCTCATTTGTTGTTTTCCTCTGTGGGACGGGCTGGTAATGAAGGTTTTTTGGCCTCATCAAGCAACTTCAAATTTCTGTCCTTGCTTATAATTTTTTTGGTCTGCCAGGTTCTGTTTATTACCAGAAATACTGTGTCAAATATATATTAGTTCCAAAATGAAAATCTGTGGCCGACTGGACAATGCTCGGTAGATCTTTGTTCTGACTCTGTGTCCAGATTTTATTGGTACTGAAAAAGAACTGGGCAGTACAGTGGGGCACTATTGTCCCTCCCCGTGATAATGCCAAGAGGATGTTGCAAGCAGCTGATAGCAATTTGTAAGGCTCCTATCGCAGCTCTCCCGGAGTCTTCCTTGGAGCCCCCAGCAGCAGAGAGAACCAGAAAATCCTGCTGAGAGCTGCTGTGCTGACAGGGCTCAGGGACTTTCGCTGCAAAGTTGTCTATTTGCACCCTGGTGTGCTAGAAGGTTATGGTGAAAAACCCTGAAGCTAAAAAAGCTCTTTACAATAGCACTGTAGTTTTCCAGAGCGAGCAGGTTGCTGTTTTCATGATAGTTTTATATATGGATAACCTGAAAGAGGTATGGAGATTGAGTATTATCAGAGCAGTCCACCAGTCAAGACTAAATTTGAAGGCGAGGAGGAATCCAGCATATCTTAGAGCATCAGGTAATAGAAGGGAAGATATTTCTGGCTGGTTGATTTATTTGTCTATTTATTTCACCATCAATTTTGGAGTTAAAGTTAAGTCCCTGGAAAAATGGGGTAGGCAACAAATGATCAGTGGTGAAAGCTGGATGATAAATTAATGTGCCCGTGGCTCTACAGTTCATTTCAGGGGCAGCACCTCCAAAACAGGCAGAGTCAGCTGCTTGTGTTTGGGAAGAAATTAAGGCGGAAAAACAAAACAAAAAAAAGCATTTGAATATTTGAATGGTAAGTAGGTGTAAAAGGAGGACTGCTCTACCAGCGGAGAGCCCAACGATTGCTCTCACCATGAAGGCTTCCCTCAAAGTCTAGGGAAGTCTACCTCATCAGCCTTTGATTTCAGAATGTCCTCAGGAGAACTCAAAGCTTGGCATTGGTCCCAGTAATTCATGTCTTGTACGTCCCAGCCACTCTCTTGTCCCTGTGTGAACTTTGTGCTGTGGTGTCTTAGGCTGGACAAATTCTGGTGGCACTGAGGAATGTGTCTGAAGGCAGAAACCAGCCAAACTCCTCGAGTCAGGAGGAGTAACTGCACAGAGAATAGCTCTGCTCAGTAAGGAGTTCCTGTGATTTGGGTTTGGGTTTTTTTTAATCATTCACAAGTAGCCCCTCTGTGCTGAAGCAGAACTGCATGGAGGTCCCGTCCTGAGTCCCATGTTTCCTGGGATTTGAGATTTCAGGCATCTTTGTGTTGCACAGAAGTCTTCCACAGGGAAGATGCTATGGCTCTGCTTTGTAAGCATGAGCAAGGCTGGGTCTGGAAGGCAGCACTCTGGGTATTCACCTGCTGCAGGGACACTGCCCAGTGCCTGGAGGAGCTGGATGGGGGCTGCTGGATTTGAGCAGACCTAAAAATTCTGTCATTTGAGGTAAATTTTTTTGACTTCATTAGTGAATATTCAAGGATAGAGTATGTAGGTAAGACTTGAACAGTTGCAATACTGCTGGGCGAGCTCTTTTCTTTACTATAATGACTACTTTTGTCCTCTAAGTTATATTCTTAGGACAAATCCTGAACACCATCACATGTTTTCTAATGATAAGCCTGGAACAGAGCTAGAAGTGTCCTAATTTTTCTATGGACTGGTGCACAGAGAAGCTAAGATCTGGGTCCTCAAAGATTTTTGACACTTAGCATCAGGGTTTTGAGTGCACCAATAGGCACGGATTGCCCTGATCAGCCTCATCTTTGACCTCTGTCCACATTCACCAATCATGGCCCAGGAACTCTGTTTAAGCTTAGGCTCAGGTGTCCAAGGTTTGCCTGAACTATGTTGCAGGTCTGCCTGAGCCCAGCCCTGCCTCCTGCTGTCCTGGCACTGACTGCCCTCCCAGGATGGCCCCCAAACCTTCCATGTGGGTAGCTTGTCTCACACTGGTCTCCTGCTGGAGCTCGCTGAATAGACCTGGATCTCATCCACCATTCCCCCTTGGATGGGCCTTTTATCACCACGGCCCTGCTCAGGTGCTGTCAGTGTCCTGTGTCACCATGGGCTCTCAGCTCCTTCTCCCTAGTGGAGCAGCCCTGCTTTTGCTGCTCCCTGGCACTCAGCCCTGTGGAAGTCAGTGAGCCATTTATAGGCATTTCATGAACTAGCCCGTATCTTGCCTGAGGCAACAGAGCAATATCAGCAGACATGACAAGCCTTCATTGAACCATCTTTCTTTTGTGCTTCATCAATCCTCTGTAATTAATAAGATTTACAAACTGATGTCCATTACCTAATTGCTTCTGCATTCATAAAAATGTCACAACATTTTAATTCCGTTTACATTTGGGGGCTGGGGCCGTGCAATCTGTGGGGCATCATGCAGATTTGCATTTAATTATAACACAAATAGACAAATACATGAATGTCTTTGTCATCAGCTTAGGCCTGAAAATTGAGCTCTAGACCACTGCAGATCACAGGCTATTTTAATAAAAATATAGTTTTGATAGAGAACATGGAGATAAGCTATGAAACATAATTTAGAGGAAATGAAAGCAAATCTGAAGTGTAGGTTGATCATTTTCAAAGATAAGCTATTTAAAAGGGCTTGGGAGTAGACGAGGAGAAAAAGAAGAAAAGGGGACCTGGACTGTGAGCAAATTGCACAGAAATGGTCAGGGGGTTGTGCAGCATCTCTCATGCAGGACCCATAACCACTCAATTTTTCTGTAATGCACATGAAAGGAGAGGAAACACCTATGTCCATTTTACTTGTGCAGGAGCCTGGCTCTGAATTCAGTTCTCTAGGAATCACAGAGATACCACGTTAACTCAACTGGTAGTCTTCCATTTTTAATTTTAAAAACAATGGCTATGGTACTAGAATGAATCTGTAGGAGTTATAAAGGAAAGAAAATAATTTCTCTTACATTCCATCATCTCAGCTCACATCTAATTTATTCCCTTCACAGATGCATAAATTCAGAAGAAGTCAGACTCAGATGAAAACAGAGTAGATGGAGTATTTATTGCACAGGCAAGAGCAGCTTGAGAAACACCGGGAAAAAGAGAGCACCACAAGACACATTTTGAACTCCTGTCTCACAGGCAACTTCGATTCCAAATTCTTTTACAAAGGGGTAAATAGTATCAGAGCAACTTCTTCAACAGACTGTATATTACAGCTGACTAGGGAACATTGTAGCTCTTGTACCAAAAAGTGACTACTCTTTATTTAATTTAAAAAAAAAAAAAAAAAAATAGAAAGAAATGATTTGAAGAGGAAGTCAGGCATAAAAGCTGTAATGACCAATCTCATGCTGTGTTTGGGGTTACATCAAATTGCTCGGTTATGACTTTGGCCCAGATTTGTAAGACCTGTTTTCAGTTCAGAAGTTATTTTCTTTGCATTCTGTAAAAATACCAAACACTCAAATTTAAAGAAGGTGGCAAGGATCTGTGTGGAAGTGAATGGGAGACAAAAGAGAGTGAGTGACTGCCTAAGGTGAGGATCTCGATCCACTTCTAACTACAGTAACAGACACAGGAATATAAATTTTGTCCCTCAGTAAAGCTTTGAGAAAATAATGCAATTTTCTCCATAAAAACCCACTTTCAAGCTCTCCTCTTTGACTTTTCAGGGTATCTGTGTGCATCTTATAGGTCTTAGGCCCTGGAGGACTTGGAGACCCATCCCTTTCCCTGTGGGAAGGGCTGAGGAGAGGACACCTTGCTCCAAAGCTGGATGTTGGTTTGCAGGCAGCCTGAGCACACAGACAGGCTGTGGAGCCCTGTGGCCACTCAAACCCAGGGCACTTGTGTGAGGGAGCCCAGTGAACGTGAACCCAGGACAGCTTTGTAGGTCACAAACCCCAATGCCAATGGAGATGAAGAGGTACCAGAGTGAGGTGAGGGCTGAGCTGACATTCTTAGTATTTCATCGATAGACCCAAACATCTAAATTCCACTTATGTCCTACTTTAGGCCTCCAAGTCTTCTATTGGCCCTTATTCTTTTTGCTCCATGGGTTTCCATCTGAGAACTACTGTGGTAATGTTTTCCTGACTCTGCCCATTTTGTTATGCATTCGATTCTGTATCCTTTTACAGCATGGATTTGTTAAAATGTGTTGTTTACATTTTGAGTTTTCCACTAGTTCATCCTTGGATTCAGTAACTCCACTTGTATAATGCTTTTTTTTAAACTTTATAAAAGACAATTGAGATGGGTTCACATTGTAAAACATCTTGCAAATAGATATCACAGAAGTCAATAACTTTTCTTGTAAAAAATATGCAAGTATTGGTTACAAAGAGTCCTTATTTTTAAATATATTTTAGCTTAGTTTGTGAGAAATGGTAGCCTGATTTTTTTTCAGCATTTTTTACCAACTGCACTTGGTGCAACAGTTACTGAGGGCTTACAGGACTCAGCTTTTCTGGAAACTAGTGGGTTAATAAATTCTTAAGGAAGTAATTTAAACAGTTGTGATGCAATTTTCAGGTTTTGATAAACAAAAGTTTTCATGTCCAGAATTCACTCAGAAACATTCACATTTTACTTGCATGGGCTCCAGTTTTTGTTCTCTTGTAATCATGCCTTGTCTTTTCACACCCTTGTTGTTTTTGTTTAATATTCCTTGTGCAAGTCACATTGTCCATATCCATGATGTGTATAGCGCACAATAGAGTAGTTGAAAGCAAAGGTCAGTTAACCAAGGATCCAGGCTTATAGAAAGAGTTAATGCCATATAAACTCCCATGATGTTAAACAGCTGCGTTTCAAAACAAAATTACTCATGAAGAATAATTTTTCCTTCAGAAATTTCAGAATAAAAATGTATTCTCGTCTGTAAGAGAAAATTTTAACCGGGAAACTGTTTTCTCTTGATGTATTCCAAACACTGAACCTCACTGCTTCACTTGTATTATTGTAATATTCGCTGATATTTAATAAATTGGGTTTGTCTTCCAGCCATGACAAGGCAAGATGATTTTTGTGGAAAAGGACAGTCTAATGGAGACGTGTTGTATAATTTGGATGATGAATTATCAGAGAGCCAGAGCAGCCTGTGTTGTGGTCATTTTATTGTTCAGTGCAGTAATAAAGTTACATTTACATTTTCTAATTATATTTTGTTATGCAAAAAAATTATATGAACATCTCCTCTTGCCAAACCAACCACCGAACTGTATTCCTCTCTCAGAAAAAAAGAGAGAGAACAACCAAGACTGAAATAGAAAACAAAATAGATAATGAAAGCCCACTGAAATCACTGAGAGGCTCCACACTGCATTCCAGACAAGCATCCTGCTTTTCATCATGGCCATGGCCGTTGCTCGTCCACTGAGCCTGCAGCTCAAAGTCTCCTCCTGCCAGCAGCCTTGGCCAGGATCCCTCCTTCACTGCTGCTCTGCAAAAAAATCTTCAGAATCCCTTGACTGGGGGATCAGCCAGAGGCTGTGCTTGCTGGAGGTGGCAGCGCCCAAAAGACTGTTTGGAATTACTCTCCCCTGTGCCACACACGAAGGAGCCGTAATGGCAACACGGTGATCAGGACACAGCCTGTGCCATCTTCCCCCCACACTCCAGGTACAGCCTTTTGCTCTGAAGGGGCAGCTCAAGCTTTGGTGCTCCTTCCATGCAGGGTGGTCACTCAGGAGCCAGGTGAGCTGCCTGGGCTGTCACTCTGCTGGGGTGATTAGAGAGACAGAGGGACAAAGTTTTGAGCAAAGGGTATTTTTTTTCCTCTTATCTTTCGGTGGAATATCTCAGTAAGCTACTCCCTGCATCACTGTATTGGAGCAAGTGTTATTTATTTATTTATTGGGACACACTGCTTCTGCCTAAGTTAACTGAGAGTCTACAGAGATTCCACTCACCTCCCTAAAATGAGCATCAATAGCTGAATTTCCTAAAATCCATTACAATCAGTGGATGTCATTTACCCGTTTCTATCTTTGTGTCTTTGTAAGTGAAGAATGGCATAATCCTTATCGGTTTTGGTGGGACTTCTAGAGCTTGTTCTTTGCTGCTTTTCAGGCATTCATTGCAATGAACACCATTTTTCTTACTTAGCTGTTTCTCCATATTTAAATGACTGTGTCTAAACTAGACACAACAGGATGCATTAGAAAGCTATCAAGAGAATGTATTAATTTATGATTCCAAGTAAAATAGAGCATCACAAAAATAAAGTCCAAGGCATACTTAAACTTTGGTTCTTCTACCCTAAAGCTGGCAACCTGGACTAATATTACTCTCAGGAACATGGTGTGACTCCTGGGAATGGTCTTGCGCAGGGCAGGGAGTTGGACTCGATGACTCTTCCAACTTGGCATATTCTGTGATTCTGTGATATCTTGAAAAATTAATAATAACTTTTACAAAGTTCCTTTTGTGTCCACTAGGAAAAGTTCTGGCTCCATATTAGGCAGCACTCTCTTTAATTGAAGGCAAAATGATGATGTAAGTAATTGTTTGTATTCTAAATACCTTGATTTAGAGCTGAAACCTCACAAAAGTAATTAGATCCTTGACTAGTCTTATTAAATACTTTAGGCATTCAGAGATAACATCTTGATCTGGACCCATCTCACTAACGCTGGTGAAACAATACTTCTAGTGTAATATTTTATATTATTGGATAGAAGTCAGAGCCCTGTTTGCTCCAACATTTTATTAATGTAATAGAATGTCAGCCCTGTTCTAGAAAGCTCACACTGTCATAAACTCAAATAACGGAAGTTGATTGGCATAACAGATTAACAAAATCCTTGCCTTTGATGAACTCCAAAACACCAATAGACAACACAGATTACTTGTTGGCATGACAGCCACTTTGAAAGGACTTAGGTACTTAGTCTCAAATAATTAAGAATTTAACTTACTAAATACACTTAGGGAATAAAAATTGTGTGTTACAATGCCTATGTAGCAATATTTGGTCACCCACTGTACTGAAATTTCACTGAAAGTCCACTGAAAAGTAGAGAAAGATATCTGCAGGTGTGGTAGGAACATCATCCAACAGCAAGAAGCATTAACATTGCCTTCAAGGGGTGAGAAGAACTCAAAGTGAATTGACAGGCTTATATCAACCTCTCGTCATTTAAAAAAAAAAAAGGACTAATGCAATTAAATGTAGTCTTATTTTGTTGAAATATTTTATGCCAGGCACAGGGTGTTCTGAGGTGATACAGATAATTAGCAGAGAAATTTAATCATCCGTATCACAATGAAAGAAAAAAATTGGCTCTTTAATCAAAACACAGACCCACCTGATCTGAAATTAGAATGTTTCAGTATGTCTTCCAGGCTAGAAAGCCTAGTTAAAACTTAATGGAAGTTGGCAAGCATTAAATTATCTACCTAAAAGATCCTATAAAATTTCACAAATTAAACAGAAATACATTGATATTCACAAAATAATTCGCCTGCAAGACTACCTCATTGGTGTAGTGAAATAGTGAACCAACATATACCAAAGGCAGAATGCCTTCTGAGCAATATGCAATCACTAGGGCTTGTATTAAAAAGAAGGTTCATTTTTGTGTCCAGGTTTTCTACTTGGCTTAAGTGGGAACTGTACTGTTTTATACCAGCTGAGCCTGACTCATGGTGGTGTTGCCCCTTGGAGGAAAATTCATGGCTGTACCCTGGCTGCAGCTGTGGATTCAATGGCAGGACTTCTGTTGCTTTCAATGGGATGAGCTTGCTTGGCTCTTAGTGCCTGGCATTTTCTTGGCAACATGTGAGATTCTTCTTGGTTCTAGGACTTGTGGTTTTGATATCTTTCCAACTTGGCTGGGTTCACTGTCAGGAGTGAACACTTGAGTGAAGGAGACTTTGATCCTTTTTGCTTTCTCATCATAATTGTCATTAAAAAATGTAACTGTCAGAATGGTATTGAAATAAAATTAAACTTGTTTTAGAGGATAAAATCTGTTGCACAACAAACTTTCAAATGTTTACCACAAGTCTGTCTATATTTTCATTTCAGTGTTAATGAAAAAAAGAACTTAGCACATATGGTGCTTTCAGCATAGTATGTTTTAGTTAGTCTTTTGTGTATTTTTATGCATTTGTTTTTAAAGCTCTACAGTATCTACTTCTACTGTGAGAAGCTTGGTAGCACAGGATACTCTTAATTTGGCAAAGACAGTGGGATCCATTGGTTAGGTACTTGAGTTGGTGAAGTCCAGCTGGAAATCCAAAGTGCATTTAAGGGTGAGGATACTTGCTGGAAGAGATTAATGAGGTGTATGTAATTTCTACTGCAGGACTTGTGGCTTTTGAAGTATAGAAAATTAACTCTGAATAATCAGAAGTGGTATGTGCCTGAAAAACAAGGTCTCATAATGCTTCCTATCAGCGTTTTCCTGTTACTACTATTGAGTCTAATGATTCTGCCCAGATTTTGCTAGCATTCCCATGTATTTAAATTTCATACACCCAGACATTATGCAGAAATTATATTCTGAATGCTTTTCCTCCTACTTTGAATCCCTTAGCAACTTCAACAACTCCATTCATGGAAAAGTAATTATTTGAATTCTTTATATTTTTAGCTTTCATTAATGGTGTTTAAAAGCTGGAAATGGAAAAAAAAAACCCCAAACACAGAAGTTTTAAGGTGGAATCTATATTTGTTGTAGAAAAATCCTCCAGTTTTTGTCCTCCTGTCTTAGCCTGCAGCTTCATGCCCAGGCTGCACTACAGAGTAAATCTGCTGCCTGTCTTAGGAGGAAACCTCATGTGCTCAGCATGGACAGGGACTCATACACGAAATATATTTGGTACTTCTACCTAGCAAAGTAAAAATACAACACATTTATCAGTACTATAGATCTTAGGATGAGACCTATCATCCAATCTGCTTTTATGAGGGCACAATGGAAGGTTCTGCCTAGGCTGGGTGAGGTATGAGGATCACAGCATGAAGGCACTGCCCCCCGTGAGCCTGTAAGCTCTTGGGTTTATCATGGACTACATGACATCGAGCTGGGGATCTCTGCACTGAACTTATGGTCTATTTGCAGCTGAATAATTCACTCAGGGATAATGGGGAGTTGACTGCACTCCAGGTAGCTGCCCAGAGGTGATGTGTCTCAAGTCAAATCCCTGATGAACCTAACAAATCACCACGTTTTACAAGAATTAAGTGTCAAAGCACATATATGGGCATTTAGTGTCTAAGCAGTGTCAGGAGACATCAGATGTGTTTAGCTCCTCACTGTTTCCCCCAGGATGGAATTGGTACACGATGAATAAACTGCAAATTCCCTGAGCATGTGAAGTTGTTAAGTCTTGCACCAAAATGGGAGGGATGGGAAGTGAATGACCCTGCTGTCAAAGAAAAAGGTTGGTAGTAACCCCCCAAAATTTAAGAGTTTAAAAAAAAAGTAGAAATTAATCCAAAGGTAAATCACTCTAAAATTCAGTGGTTTCTATCATATTCACTTTTTCCTCAGGAAACAGAGGATGTTGTCTGAGACAACATAATTCCCCTCTTTTCAGACTCTCCTCTCTCGTTAATGTTAACAAAGATGGCTTAAACACCCTCATGCAGTAAGAGCTAGCAAATATTAACTTTATAACAGCAGCTGCTCTGTCATTATTCTAATCTCTTGAAGAATTTGCAATCCTCAGAAATAAATTCTGAATTTATTTAACAGTTTATTTATGAAGTTTATTTACTTTATCTGTCTCTCCAATTTCTTCTCTGGAAGAAAAGCCTAGACTTCCTTAGAAGACAAAACTAGAAGGAGCAATCACAGCTGTAAATACTTGGGCAGAGTTCTGGGATAGTAGGAGTGAAGAGTTTTCAGAATAGTTTGGCTTGAGCAATGAAATTCTCAAAATTGATCCACTTGGGAAGAAAAAAACATTCCTTGCTGTAATTCTCTGGGTTTTTTTCTGTGTTGTACTACTAAATACCACTGTGGAATATATTTCCTGTTACTAAAGCTGTTTCTGACTTCCACTAGATTTGCACAGTGTAACACCCAACTATTTCATTTGAGATATCACCAATCCCATTCCTCTTGAATATTATAAGTTAATAACAAGACAACTACTGCAGATGATCTCTGCCTCAGCAATTATGTACTTTTCTTGGCACTCATTAGACCACATCTGTGGTTCACTTTTGGGCCCTCATTAGAAGACTGATATAAATTGGCACAAGTTCAGCAAAAAGCCACCAGGATGGGCAAGGGCTGGAGCACTTAAACATTGCAGACAGGCTGAGGGAGGTGAACTTGTTCAACCTGGAGAAGAGAGGAGTTTGGGGGGACCTGACAGCAGCTTTCCAGCTTCTTGGGAAGTTATTGAGAAGATGGAACCAAGCCTTCACAACGAGGTATGGCAGGAGGATGAGAAGCAACAGGCATATAACTTAAAGCAAGAAACTTTCAGACTGAATATAAGGAAAATTTTTATCCCTGTGAGAACAGTCAGCTATCAGAACAGGTGCCTAATGAGGCTGTACAGTCCACATTCCTGCAGGATTTCAAGACACGACAAAAGCTCTGAGCAACTTGGTCTGACCTCAGAGCTGACGCTGCTTGAGCAAGAGGTCAGGCCAGAGACCTCCTGAGGTCTGTCCAGCCTGAATGATCTTATCTCAAGCATTTGGGTTGGGTTCACCACAGCATTTCTACTGAAAAGTAGTAACTTTCCTGGTTGCTTCACAGAAAGCACAAATCAGACTTCCCTGATGCTCAGCTCAGACTATTGGCTCAGTGAAGGGAAGAAGATGTAAGTCACAGACAAAATGATGTGCTGTGGACCTGGGTCCGATGGGATGAAGAGGATGGAGAGAATTCAGAACTCAAGAATGTAGTATGGCTTGGCCTGATCTTAGAGAATACAGTCTTGAAATTAGGCTGGAGAGAAGCCTGAGCACAGGCTTGGGGCATATTAAGCTGGCAGGAAGAAGATGAGATCCTCACAAATGGGTCTGACTGAGAAGAAGAAGCCATTTGTTGTATTTTGAAAACACAAATACTTTTATTGGGGAGAATAAAAAGTAACCTTAAATTAAGGAGATGAAGTGAAATCCTGATACTCTTAGAACTGACTTTTAGTACAACAGCTGTTGCATTTGTCTGTGGTCTTACATCCTTAAAATATTTTTCTTTTAAAATATTGAATAAATAAATTTAGCTATGCTCTGCAGCCAGCTAATACTGTGAGAAATTAATTCTTTCCTTCTATTCAGAAGGACTGTTCCTAGGCTTGTTTGGTGAGTGAGAAGGAGAGCCAGCTCCAAATGCATTGAAAGGGTTTTATTTGATAAAATAAATTCTTCCACTCTCCTATCAACAGGGCTTTATTTAAAGTGTTGTGAATAGGATGTAAGCATTGTAGCCTGTGTTCCTTCTCAGATAAAGAAAGTCAGCCTCAGAGTACTGAAACTCACAGAGAATAGAATTAACTATGAGGCTTTCTTTTTTTTTTTTTTTTCTCCCTATATCTCATTCTTTTGGGGATGTGAGAAAAGCACATTTCCTCAAAATGGCCTATAAAAATGTTGGTGGATGAAGATGCCGTGTTGGTTTTGTCACAGTGCCTGAGATACAGAGGCTATCTCTAGATCAGATATAAAATCAAACCTTTCTGATTTCCCAGGGTTTTCCTCCTGTTATGCACCTTGGATACAAATGGACAGATTGCAGAAAAACCCTTTCTTATACAGGGGTTTCACTTCAGATCTTGCTGTTAAGATGCAGTTGAGCCTGGACTGAACTTTCACTCCCTTATATCAAAAGTAACTCTACTGACAAAGGAGGTGCACTGAGACTGAACAAGTGAATGCAGAAGTAACGAATTTTCCCAATTTCCCTCCGAGGAAAAGCCTGATATGATGAAGAAACATTTTCATGTTTTATTGAGGTTTCCTGGGCCAGATCTTTGGTCTTTAACACAGAAGCTTTTTAGCTACTTGAATCATACTACTTTCTTGGGTCCCAGGGTGACTGGGGTCCTTTCACAGCATTCAAAGAAAGTCAAAAACCGTTCCCTACAAAAATGTGGAAGAAATTTCAGATCATCTTTCTGCATTCACCATTTCACTTCCTAATCATAAAGAAGTTAATTCCTTGTTCAGTGAGAGTAAGTATTTGTTGCAGCTCTAGTGACTTTCCATTAAAATGACATGGAGAACATCCATCCAGAAGAAAAGCTCAACAGTTGTTTGAGTGCTAGATGAGGGGGACTCCAGTGGGGTTAATGTACTTGAGGGAGTGATGTGGTAATATCACTTGCACCTGTCTTAAATGTCCCAACCCTGAAGGACAGTTTCATTGACTGTTTACAATGGAATCATCTGGCCACAGCCTGGGACAGGAATCTGCAGCACAGCTTAGTGTCACCTTTCAAAATCTGAGACCAAGTCTTAGCTGTTCCATCAGCCAAGCAAAAACAGTTCAGAAGTGAAAGTTGTCATCCCAGATCATGAGTGGCAGAACCCGAAGTCTTTGGGAATATGAGGGATGAAGTTTTGGAATCATCTTGGGAAGTGACACAACAGTCATTTCTTAAACAGACATTTTGATCTGTAATGAAAAGGGTCACTCTGAGTGCTTTGATCTCACTGGGCATGGGGTGATGTAGGCTGGGAGAGGCATCAGGAGGTCTCTAGTCCAACCCCTGCTCAGAGCAGGGTGACATCTGAGACCAGACCAGGATGACCAGGGCTTTATCCACTCAGCTTTCGGAAACTTCCAAGGGTGGACTCTGGCCATAAAACTTTTCAGAGATAAACTGTTCACTACGTCTTTTCTGAAAGCGTCAGATGAGTCAGAAATTAAGAATTTAAAGCCGTAAATAAGAATTTCCCTCTCATAATGTGTTTGCTATTTTTGCTGCAACATCACCAATGTCATTTTGCACAACACTGCAAAACACTGACTTTTGCTTCCTATTTCTCGTGAAATCTCAGGATTATAGGAGCAAACTTCATGGGAGAAGTAGAAACACAGTAATGTACAAATTCTGGCCAAATGGACCCTGGTTGGTGTTTAATAACCAAAAAATCACTGGATGCTGTCAATGGTGAAACTAAGCATTTTGCCAGTAATCTCAACTTTAAACAAAGCTGTTTTAATCAAGGTAATTGCTACTTTTATGCCAATGGCACATAACTTAAATAAAAATAAGAGACAGAATAACTGCATTATGACAAAGCTGCCAGAGTTTAGTGTATGGTAAGTGATTCTATTGGTGTATAAAGTAATGCAGAAGGCAAATGGGATGACTAACAGTCAAGCAGATATATATTTTGCATTCATACATAATTAAAACACCTAGGAGTTAAATACTGAGATGCAACAGGAACTGCCTGAGAAAACAGCAAAACTGAAGTAAAGAAATCAAGAGAGCAGAGTTTGAGGAACATAACGAAGCACTTCCTGCTCAAGATGCACCTTTGTATGGGGTATAAGCAATTCCCAAATAAAGAAGGGAGAAAACAATCAAGACCTGCAAGTGAGAGGTGACATTTTTGTAAAACAAACCTCCCATAGGTAATCTTCAGAGGTACCAGCATCACCTGCCATTGGCATTTCCCAAGAGTGTCTTGGGGGTCTCACTTCCCCATTACCACCATTTTCAAGATACTTGCTCAATGTCTTGGGTGACATTTTGTATTTGAATATCTTTCAACAACTGGGTGGCTTAAAGAAAAGGAGTGTGAGCAACACTGTGGGATTGCAGATGTTGTGTCCTATTTCTAGTGAACTTTCTAGTGAAGTGGTACCTATGAAGTGAAGATGCTGCAAGCTGTGAAGGACTAGAGTTTGAGGTGCTACAGATGGGCACAACAAAAGGACCCATGGACGGGTCTGCAGTTCCTCTGCTGAAAAAAGAGAGAGCGCTTTTTCTAGCCATTGGCTTTGTTAAACTCTGGATGACAAGAAGAGTTTCTGCTTTTTCTTCTTGGTTTTCCTTCTCAAATATTAAGCAAATTACTTCTCAGAGTTTGTTCTGTCCTTTTGAGTGAGCAACATCCAAAGAACCCCTGTTCATGCCAAATGAAATCGATGGGCACCTAATTCTCCTGGAAAGGTAATGACTTCTGGTGCATCAGGGAGAGACAAAGAGACCACATTCTGCAAGGATTTTTTTTCATGTGTGCAGCCCGAGGTGTAAACCTTTGGGACGGGTGGCAAGGTTGTGTCCCTGGAAAGCTGCACCAAGGAGAGGAGGAACAATGTTCTCACAGGGGCAGCAGGATAGGACCGTCTTCCAACGGCTGCTCCAGCCACCTGTGGGGCAGCTCACCTGAGGGACTGCAGCTGACAGCGGTGGGAAACCTCGCACCAGCGTGGGCGCCGCTGGAAAGGCGCAGAGGCCACGGCCAGTTCAGCCGCAGCCCGGCGCGGGCGATGCCCTTGGCTTTGCATTTCCCCGTGCAGGAGGCGAGCTCCGGCATCCCCTTGCTCGTTCATGCCCCGGATCCCAAGCCCTGGCGTTGGGGCAGGTTCCTGGAAGCGCCCCATCCCCCCGACAGCGGCCCGCGCATCCTACGGGAAGGGAGTGGGAGGGGAGCGGCGGGTCCGGGGGGTCTGCGGGCAGAGGGAGCGGTGGGTCCAGGGGGATGCGGGCGGAGAGGGCAGTGGGTCCAGGGGGATGCGGGCGGAGAGGGCGGTGGGTCCGGGGATCTCCGGGCAGAGTGAGCGGTGGGTCCGGGGGTCTGCGGGCGGGCGGGCAAGGGCGCAGCCATGGAAACGCGCCGCGCATCCCCCCCTCCCCGCGGCAGCTCCGCTTTATTCCCCACCCTCCCTGCACCAGCCGTGGCCTGGCCGGGGCCGCGCCGGCTCAGCCGGTGAACAGTTAACGCCGGAGAGGCGGCTCCTCTCCCCACACCCTCCCCGGCTCCTGTTGTGAAAAGCGTGTGCCCCCCACCCCCGGGAGAGCGGCGAGCCGGGCACGGGGAGGGGGCAGCCGCCCCTCCGCCCACTCAAGCTCCCTCCTTTTTATTTGTTGCCCCCCGCCCTCCTTTTTTTCCTGCAACTGGTCTCCGGGGTGGGCTCGGCTCGGCGGGACCTCCCGGGCCCGGGGCGGCGGCCGGGCATGGCCGGGGCGGGGGGCGTGTGTGCGGCTCCCTCCTGCCCACCCCGCTCCAGCGGCTCCCGCAGGGCAAAAGCTGGATCAGGGTGGTGACAGAGCCGGGTGCCCCCGCTGCTCCCGCCTCCCCTCCCCTCTGACAGGGGCTGGTTTATTTTTATTGCCTTTTTTTTTTTAATTTTTCTTTTGGGGCAAAAGGAGAAATATATATTGACAGGGTGGGGAAGGAAAAAAAAAAATAGAAAGCAGGTACCCTCCCCCTCCGCTGCTCGTAGTCCCCTCCACTCCACACCAAAAAGAGCCATCGCAAGTACACGCCAGTTCTTCACTAAAGTGATCCAGCCGCTGGATTAAGTAACTCTCGGGGAACAGCACACGCACGCACACACACGGCAAAAATGAAGGAAAAGGCAATGTTTCAAACGGCTAAAATGCAAGGAAACGTGATGGTAAGTGGCTGCTGCTGGCGCCTCCAGTGACTGTAAGTAAGTGTCGGGGCTCCCTGCTCGTCTCGGCGCCGCCAGACCCCGCTGACGGTCGGTGCGGAGCCCCCGCTGCTGGGGCTGAGCTGGAAGGGGAGGCAGGCGAGGGTCGTCTTTGCGTGGTGTCTGTGCCCTGTTTAGTGTCTGTCCCCCCTCTGAAGGGGGTCGCGGGTGCTGCGGGGGTGCCGGGGCGTCCCCCTTTGTCAGGGGAGCGGGGGCGCAGCGCGGGCGGGGGGCGCGGGGCTCGGCGGCGCTGGGGCACCGCGCTCGGCACGGCCAACTTCGCCAAGTTGATGACCACGATGTGTGTGCGTGAGCTGAGTGTGTCTCTCTGTGTGTGTGTGGTTTACCTCGCCTTTTCCTCCGGTATTACTAGTGGGAACATTTGCCTCCATGCCAATTTTTTAAAATACCTACTAGGAATGCCTTTCAAATAATCCCCCTCCTCCCTTAAGGAAAAAAATAAAAGCATCCAGCTGCTCCGCCGGAAGAAGTGATGGTTGCCATCTTGTGCTGATGGGAATATATTGGTGTGTTTTGCCTGCTAGTTGACCCGCTGGGGGCGGCGGGGCTGGGGGTGTGCGGGGTCCCGCATGCGGCGGCTCCGCAGCCGGGAGGCAGCTCCCTGCGGTGGGGCGGGGATGCACCGCAGGGTGGGAGAGGCTTCAGGGCTCTCTGCTTTAAAGCCAACTTATTTCAAATAACCTGAAGCTTGTAAAGGGTACCTGTTGGTCTCCCGTCCCCTCCCTCCCATCAAGCAGAGCTCTCCTATCTGACTTTTGCCTCCCCGTGAGGGGAAATGTTAATATTTAATACAGAGGTAGTGTTTGCTTCTCTCGTGCCTTGTGTTGACGTGTTCAAGAGGCAGCCAAAGTATTCTCCATCCTTTAATTAAGTTCTGTAGTAAAATGCTTTGCTGGCTTTTTAAGAAAGTGCCTTCTTTTCCAGCTCCAATAATACTGCTTTTTCCAGCGGTAGTGTTTAAGAGGAAGGTGCAATGCTATGTGACCTGTGAATTCAACTAAGGGAACTGAATAGGAACTTCTGCAAACATTTTTTCCAGGAGAATTGCACAGCCTGTGTGATTGCATTGTGCTCCTTTTATTGTGCTTTTTAAATGCCTGGGAAATATCTGGTGCTGGAACTTTTTTAACATGGGAAAATTTAGACTATTATTTGCTTAAGCTACTGATCCTAGAGGTCTTTATAGCCTTCGATTAGGTTGTTCTCTATCAGTAAGAAAAAATAATTAACCACCTGAGAAGACATTGTTGGATTTAAGTGCAGGGGGAACCTAATTTACATACACAATGTCACAGAATTAATAAAAACCTCTCACGTATTTTCCTTGCTGGTCTCTGAAGTCAGGGAAGGATGAGCAGGCAGGGATTCCCCCACTGCTGCTCAACACAGGGCTAGAGCTTCTGCTGGGATTTCTGGCTAGTGCTTCTGAGCGTGGCAAGATGGATCCGCACATCCACACCTCTGCGAGATGAGCAAGGGCTGGCTGATCGATCTGCACCCAGGGCTGTGCAGCAGGGGCTGCCCACAAGTCAAACCTGCAGCCAGAGACAATACTTTTTGCTCCTGACTCAGACAGGAGCAGAATCTGGCCCCTCAGGCTGCCAAGTCACAGTTATTTCTTACTGTCACTTGGGGCAGCCTCCCTGGACCTGAATGCAAGGTTTGCCTTTGGAGAACTCATTTTTGAGGCACTGTGAATCAAATTTAGAGGCAAGGAACCTGTTTATTTGGTACAGGTGATTTCTTTAATTAATGCCTGTGTTTTTATGGTCCACTTAAAACACACACACACCTGGTTTCTGTGTTAATCTGGTCTGTGGTTGCAACTGTATCTGCAGTTTATTTAAGCAAGAATTAAGTTTAGATGAATGTGTGAGCTTTAAGATATTTGGATAGATTTTACATTTCTTCAAGATAGTATTTAGTGGACCTAATCCTGAAATTTCAGGTACAGTTTCGATGGAAATTCCAGCAGGTTAAGTCTAGTACTTTCTTTACCCTTTTCCTTAAGCAGTTGTTTAAAAAATAGTATTTTTGCTTATTTATCACTTTTGTTACAATTGAAATTAGAATACTGAACTACTCATGTTAACACCTAATGCTGTGAATGTCTTTCCTCACGTACCTGGCAGTCATTGGCAATACAGAGTTGAGGTATGTGGAATCCCAGGAGATGCATTACAGTGTGCACTGCATTAATTGCCTTAGCAGAATTTGAAAAGTCATTGAAAATTCAAGGCCCACCATGATTTTCTTTTTTTGTTTGTTTGTTTTCTGGCAGTTTTGCTGTTGTTTAGAATCTTGACAAGCTTCTAACTATGTATTGATTTTTCTTAGCTTTAAAAATCTTTGTTAAATTGAGCTATATTATTCTTAAAATGATGTGACAGCGAGTGATAATACTGACACACTGGTCCCTGGCCATGCAGTGGACCCTTTTTAAGTGCAGCAATAGGTCATGGAGCTATCACACCTGTGATTTCTTTATTACCTAATTAGACCAGCAAAAAAAGAAGCCATTCTTGTGACACTGAGATAAATGTTTTTATCCTTGTGGCAGTATTTCACCAGGGATTTTTTTGTTTGTTTGGTTTTTTTTTAAACAACAAGATTTACCTGGAAAGGTGCCTATTTTTATTTTACTGCTGTATTTCCCATTCATCATTTGAGCCAGGGGAATGTAACTTACAGAAACAGCTCAGGCTCTTACAGTGGGTTTTTTCTTAATTCTACTTAAATGCTGTAGGGAGTGATTAATACACAGTGGTTTCTTCTAGTAAGAACTGATGCACCCTTAAGTTTTCCAGCCTTTTCAAGTTAAAGTGCAACAGTAGGGTGTGCAGATAAAGGTTTATCACTTTTGGAGGCAAATTTAATGCATTTGATCCTAACTTAAAGTATGGGTATATAATTTATTTCATTAAAATATTCCAGTCTTTTCCTTTACGCATTCAGTTGTCAGGTCAAGGACAATAGTACCAACTTGTTTTATTCTCTTTCCTGTGTCTTCCCAGGGGTTGATCTATCATGTCACATGGGCTTTTCTTTTTTTTGTTTTTAATGGGTTTACAAGCAAATGCATCCAAAAGAGCTGTTTTGAAGAGGGGCCTCTACAGTAGTGCTAGATTCTTTTCTTACATAGACCCATGCAAATCCCAATTTGTTAGAGGTACAGCTGCAACAGAGGTAATAAGGAGCTACTGCCTTTGTAGACAATTAGGGGAGTGAAAACAATGGGCTTGGTGAGAGTGCATAGGGGTCTTGAAGGCAAACTTAATGTTCTGGATGTGAGCATCCTACTATTTTGGCACATTTAATGGTCAGCAAAAGGAATGAGCACTCTGCTGTAGCTGTCTTTGTCAGAAGGATGTTGCTGTGAAACTCTTGTTCTGAATTTCCATCTAACCAGCAGTTGCTTTAATGTTTGGCAACTATTGAGAGAAACCGTAGTGGATGTGTCACTTTTCTGTTTTACTCTGATGAATAATGTATGAATAGAGCAACATTTCATTACACAGGGTTCATTGAGAAGACTTGTAGAAGAAGCTGGATATTTAGAAGTTTAGTTTGACCATTTAAATTCCAACTCTGATAGCTGCAGTTTGGGTATGCATATAAAATACCCAAATAAAAATAAGCCCAGTGGCAAGTCTTATCCCCTAGAAAGTCTGCTAACACCTCTGAGGCCTCAGGGACCTCAAGAGTACAAATGGCATGAAGGCTAAGCTACTCTATCATCCTTGAAGTGCTCTTCCTGGAGACACACTGGTGCAGCCAACTAGAAAATCCAGCCTTGCCTCTGCCCATTTTTTATTTATGGTGCCTCTCATGAGCAATAAATTCATATTATAACACATAAGACATTGATGTTCCATTGCAATTTCCCCCAAAATATTTGCCATGTTTTACCTACAGGTTTGTTTCTTGCAGTGTTAATCACATTGCATTGAAACATGGTAAAGTGCTGCTGAGCCAAGAATGCAGTTGTCCTACCATGGGCTAAAGAAGCTGCATGTTGTTCTTGAATCTCCCACACTGAAATATGGGGTGGAGTTTCTGATCCAGTGCAGCTCCCTGCTACTTTAGCCTTCCCTCTGTTTTATATTCAGCTTGACTTAGAAGCAAAATGCAGCCCAGCCTTTGTGTGCTATTTATCAGCTGTCTACTACCTCTACTGAAACATAAGGACCTCCAGAGCTGAAAGAAAGGGGGCTATGGTAGCAGATCCCAAATGAGCTATCATGACTTCAACTGAAGTTTAAAGCCAGACAGGAATTCAGTTGCTAATCCTGCAGCAAGAATTGCAGCAGAAAATTATTGGAGCTGCTGCTGCTGCTTAGTGAAAGACAAGTTATGTTTTGAGGACTGTAACAGTGTGGTATCTTTTCTGGGTCAGGCATAAAGGGGAACAAGGGTTCCCCTCTGTTAGAATATGTGTAGCAGGCATACAATCCATAGGAGGTACTGGAATTGCCGCACTGTGGAAAAACTGTAAGATACACTGCGACTGTTCTGATGTCGTGTTGATAGTTGATGGAAATTAAAGAGTCTTTGCACATTTAAAGTGGGATGGCAGAGAGCTCCACAAGCTCGATAGGATCCTAATGTTGTCCATATAACTTAGAGTATTCTTTTAGATATATTTTTACTTAGGGGATAGAGAAGTGCAGAGCCTGCCCAAGGTGTATTGGAATTATGAAGGATTCACTAAAGTTTCAGGAAGTACATGGTGCCAAGCCGTCTCAGAATAATTTTGGGAGCCATGTGAAGCACTCCACATTGCTCTTTCCACAGCAGTGGGAGATTGAAGGGGAGCTTGTGGTCTAACTTTAATTCTCACCTTTAGAAAGGTTCAAAATCACGAATCTGATGGTGCTGCTTACACCTGCATCTTTTTCTTCAGTGTTGCTCAGCAGCTTCTCTGGTTCCTCTTGCTTGCAAGGAAAAAGGTACACTTTGTGTTAATTTCTCCCTTCCTTGTCTGACTGTTCACAGGATAGTCTATTCCCTCCTTCTCTCTCTGAATATTTTCTCTGCTTTCCCAAACAGTAAAAGAGGAGAATTGGAAGGGACTGTTATGATTTTACTGGATGACAGCTGAGTGGGTAGCAGTAGAACCCTGAGCAGCAACAGAGCCACAGAGCTGTCTGTGCAGTTGGGGAGACAGCATTGCACTCATTTGCATTTGAGAGGTTACGTATATTCATCAATGAAGTCTGGATTTACTTGTTCTTTCTAAAGATAAATACCTAAAATTTAAGTTTGTAGGTGTGTTGATTACCTGAAGCTTTATTTGATGAGGAGGGTTTCTCTCTCTGTGCTGTGGAATGAGTCTTTCAAGTGCTGTCAGTTCCAAGTGTCAGTCTTGTATATCTCAGAGGTCTCATTTCTTGGCAGAGCTTTGCACTCTTAGTATTGTCCTGACTGACTATATAAAGGGGAAGGCAATAGAGAATCATGCCTAAAAACACCTCTGGTTGGTACAGAACCTCCAGAAGCAACATCCTCTTTAATGGAGCTGACAGAGGCAGAAGAAGATTCAAAGCTGAAAGTTGGAGTCAGAGAATTTCAAACTAGAAGATAAAGTGCCCAGTTTTTACAGTGAAGGTGATGAACTGCTGGAGCAGTCTCCGTGGGAGTACAGTAGTTCTTCATTAGAACAAGATGGGGATAGGATTCTTCTGACTAAACACTGGCTTCTCCAAAATAGACATTTATATCTCAGTTAGTCAGCCTGGTCTCTCTTTATAATTTAGTCAGTGGAGTCTGGATCATGATTCATCCCATCTTCACGTAGATGTGTAAGATGGGCCACAGTACCTGCACTCTTAAATGCCAATTTCTCTCCATTGACTTAAGGAAGTATGGGGTACAAGCTGTACCATAGATGTCTGCCCTGCAGACAGTCTGTCTGTTGCCTAAACATAGTCATAGATATTCCAGAGCATCTCAAATGATACTAAGCACCCCATCAGGCCTCTGCTGTTACATGAGACAAGAACTACTCTGCACATCTGTCCAGGGTTTGTCCACTGCATCTGCAGTGGCATGTGAAGAAAAATTAGCTCCATATTTGGAGCTTTGCTCTCTCTAAGTCCCAGCATACTTGTGCAGAAGTAGGTTCAGTCTCCCAGCACGACAGTCCAGCTGTAGCAAGAGAGGAGCTCCATATCAGCAAAAGATGCCATCTTGTATCAGAAATCTCTTGGCCCGTGGTTTCTATGCATAGAGCTGCCCCAGAACATTATAATGCACCCCTGGCTTTAAAATTATTTTGTCCAAGTAGTTTAATGCCATCACAAGTGCAATGCATGGATTTATTCTTCTAGGTCTGTGTTTGCATGTGTGCTGCCTGTACAGTGGCTCACGTGAGATTAACAAGCAAAGCCCATTTATTAAATTGTTTTATGTACTCTAAATCTCGTGTAATCCACTAATGCATAATGCTGTCACTTAGTAAGCTTGGCATTCCTTCCCAATGGAGCATTGCATTTAGCAGGTTCTCATAGTATTCAGTCCTTTTGAAAAGGCTGCAGTTGAGAATAAAAAAAAATAACACTAAACCATTAGAGCCTGAATGCTTACAATACACTGATAACAGTGACCCAGCTGTAGCATGCATTCACCTGTGGATTGTGTGGATTTTCTATGCTTTTAAGGACACTGTAGCAAGCAGAGCTTGCCTTGTAGCAAGCAAAGTTTGCATTTGTAATGTCCTGATTGCCCTTGAAGTGGATTACCAAGATTATGCCAAAACACTGCATTTGCAAAAACTGTTTTTCTGCACCTGTGTGGGTATTGGTGAGATCCTGAAAATTCCTGGAGCACCTGTTTAGGCTGTGCACTGGGAAGTGTGTGTCTTGCAGGTGATTTCCAAGCACAAAAATTTTCCCTGTGGGTTCTGTATGTCCAGTAATATCCTCTTCATTGCTATAGAAATGAAGGATGGAAACAGAAGCAGTGGAACTGCCTGTGGTATCTTGACTGGGGAGGGGAGAATTATTACATGTGTAACTGAATCTGAGTCCAACCCTCAATTGTAAATAGATGTTTCCCAAGCTGCAAGGTTACAAGGCACAGTAAAAGAATTGCAAACTCAGTGTACATCCAGCGACCAGTTTAGGATTTTGTTTGTGAAAAGGCCTCTTTCATGGTGTGACTCACTGTTAACTGATTATATTGCCAAATATGAAGTATTTCTACCATCTCATCTCTATGTACTATGGAATAATGACTTTTGAGGTTATCTTGAGATGCACCCAAGTTTCCAGTCAAAGCAGGTGTGAGAAAACCAACCTTAAGACAGTGGGGTGAGCTGTGGTGGTGAATGTTGCATGCCCAGGATGGCAAGCAGAGTGGTCAATGCTGTGGAAAATCCCTCTCAAGTTACAGGGAAATACTGGCCAGAAAATTTTGTCAACTCAGGCATGTGTAGAGACAGACTTGGCATGAATTCCAGTCACACACTGCATAGCCTCATTCTGTAGTCATTATTCAGCACTTACTCAAGCAAAACTTTTGCCAAACTTAACGGGTTTACTACGCCTGCTGAAATGAGTAAGAATTTTGTCTGAGGCTCAGGTGCCTTCAGACCTGACTCTCAATACATAACCCCACAATGTTCCGTGTCACTGGGGATTTTCAGTAGTTTTTAAAGGATAGCAAACAGTGAAATACTGCAGTTGACAAGAAAAAAAAAAAAGGAGGTAATGGGCATGATAAAAAAGCAAGCAGAAGAAAAGCAGAGTGAGGTGGTTAAGAGAAGTGCTCTGGATCTTTTAGTTCATCTCTTTTTAGAAGTTGTCCCCCATGGAGAACCCCATCACCCCCTCCATCAGCAGTATCACAGAGCATTCTACATGCCTGCACTTTTGTTTATTTGTGTTTTCACTGATGATGATCATCTGGAAAACATGCTGAAAATGAAACATTTTTATTTGTTTATCATTTGGGACTGAAGTTATTAAAAACATGGAGAAAAATTGAAATGATAGCTTGCCATGTTTTCTGTAAATACTGAGTAGTTCTTCTGCAGCATTTGATATAACCAAAGTAACCTAGAAATAAGCTTGTATTGCTCTTTTCTTGTGCCTAATTATGAGGATGCGAAAAATATGCTTGTAATAATGCCTTCTCATCTGGTTGTGAGGGGGCTGAAAGTACCTCTTATGAAGATCTAGTTTGTAAAGCGAGTGATTGTAATGCAGGAATGTGGCTCTGTTAAAAACTGGATCTGTGATTTACGCGAAGGATACGTAAAATGCTGTAGGTAGAGCAGTAATTTAGACATTAGTTGTAGTTTCTATCAGTATGACTGAGCCATTCCTGATCTCACTATTTGAGAGGTTTTCTCAGGGAAGAGAAATTCATGTTTTATTCTCTGTTAATTTTATGTTATTCTCTGTGCATTTTATTTCATTTGAATTAACCATGTACATCTAGATTTGTAATGTGTTAAAACCTTTGTTAAGAGAGGTCCTATTTGGTTGGATTTGGACATTATTGTAGGAATAAAAATCTCTGTAGAAGATTCCAGAAATTTTAAAAGTAGGATTTACTTATCTCCTTTTTTTGTTCCAGTATCTTGGGTTTTACAGATGGACCTTGTTTTTTTATAAAGAGAGCATCTCTCATTATTTTCCTAGTCAGATTTTAACAGAATTGCAGTCTTGGTAGGGAAAGAAGGCTGTTGGCAATATCTAAGGGTAGCAAATAAATCCTATGCAATAGCAATTAAAGCAAAAATCACGTACTCCAGAGGCGTGCTCCTTGTTATGTTCCCTGTTCAGCAGCGTACTTAAGCACCTGTTTAACATTAATGGTAAGCATATGCTTAAATGTTTCTGCTGACTTGGGAGTTATGAGAAGCCTGCCTTGCACACACAATAGTTGAACAGCCCATTTTCCATCTGTGTGCGAGCCCAGAGCTTGGTGCTAGCTGAGCATTTTCCAGGTTAATTAGATTGGCATAACAAGTTCCCTAGTGGACTCTGTGCAGTCATCAGCTCTTCTGTGCTCTCCAGCTATTGGGAGCTCTGCTTCAAGTTGTGTATCTTGTGCTGGTAACTGAGAGAGAATATTGCACTGTATTTCACCAGTGTGTTCAAATGGAAACAATTGAATGGATTGAGAGTACACCATAAATATAAATTTGGCTCTATATTGCTAGCATGACTATGGTGCATCCTTCAAATGCACAGTGTCTACCAAGGACTATTTATTCTATAGAGATACCAATAATGGCTGTGCTTTCATGAATTATGCATGTATTTGTCCCTAAACCTCACCTGGATGTGATTTGGAGTGTTTAAGATGTGAAGCTGGCTGTAAGTATAAATTGCAGATATTTTTTCGTAAAATATAATGTCCTTACAGGTTTCTTTGCAATATTAGTCAGAGTCCATCATACCTGCATCTACAATAAAAAATTGAAATCAAAAGAATTCTAATTCAGTACAGGAAAAAAAAAATCCTTGATACTCCAAAATCTTGCAAGAAAGGCAAAATTACATGAAGTCAGAGGTGGTCTATTCATCTATTCAATAAAGCAAGCAAGATGAGATGAAGTCCCATTGTAGAAATAAGGGGGCTATTATTTACCAAATGAAGAAAGGAAAATGACCCCACAGAATGTCTAGAAGCAACTTGCCAAAGTGCAAAAATGTAGCAGTGAGCATCATATATACCATTTAGGTCTTTTGATGGGTTAAAATGAGAAGTAAATCACACACTTTTAGGGAGAGATTAAATAGATGAGAAGTATGATCATTTTAGATGGACTCAGTGGCACAAAATGTAGCTTTCCAGTATTTTCAGTGAGAGGCTGCCTTGGTTCCCTCTGAAGTTCCTCTAGTTTCCCCATTTATACCATTCTATTACATTTGAATGTCTGGTTTCTGGAGAGTTCCTTAGTATTTAATTTCCATGTTCAGGTTTGGGGGTTGTTTTGGTGGTTTTTTTTTGTTTGGTTTAGTTTGTTTGTTTGGTTGGTTGTTTTTTTTTGTCTTTGTTCGTTTTGTTTTGCTTTTAATTTAACCTCTTAAATTTTTAAGGAGTTATACCCTTGTGAAACATTGCATATCAACAGTGACATCACAGAAAATATTGAGACAAAAGGGGTTAATCTGCAGAAGGCAGATTAACAAATGGCCATAGGGCTTTCCTGAGCTCCCTGCTTCCTGCTGTAATAAGGAAAACATACCATGAATAGATGTGACCACAGAAAGGCAGAGCAATGGAAAGACCAGAAGGCTTTGGGCAGTTTGCATTGGGTTAAGGGGAAGATTTCAGTCTTCAGTCACAGTATGAATCTGTCCTAAATTGATAGTTATTGCTGGTTGTGAACATCCCTTGCTTGTTTGCTAAGGTGTGGGTGCTGTAGATGGAACTGCAGGAGTAATTGCCATGAACCAACTTGTGACCACACTGCTCAGGCACGCTCTGGAGGTGACTAATAAGTCCACGTTTCACATCTTTTGGCAGGAACCTCCCTTGTCCCCAAATGACTTCATTGTTACTGGAATTGAAATAATTTGCATGGGTTTTTTTTTTCAGCTCAAAGGGCAGGATTCAGCCCTGAAAGATGCTTTTGTCCTGTGATGTGTGAACACCTCTGTGTTGCATGCAGGAGTTGAGACTGCAAGGCCTTCTGAGCCAGGGCTGGAGCAGAGTTGGAGGGAAAAGAGATGTGTCCTAAGTGTGCACTGTGCCTGTAGGGCAGGCTCTGGAGTGGGCTGCCTTTGTTGAACTGTGATTTTTGCAGGGAAAGTAACTTGAAGGTGAATTGCCACGTGTGAAACACAGATGCTCAAGTCCTGGTTCCTGGAGTGAAATAACGAGTGAGTTAGATCTGTAGTCAGGACACATGCAGTCTCCACTTGTGGGCAGAGTCTGGATGTCAAAGAATGCTTCAGGTGATGAATTCATGCAGGGGCACAACAAGAACTTGAGATGCATAGGAAGTGTTGGACTGGAGGATACAAAGTCTAGTTCCCACCTCTCCAAAGTAACCATAGCACAGTGTCTTTGTTATTGGTGTGTGCTGGAGAAATTGTGCTTGAGGCTAGGAGAGTCCATTGGATCACACAAGCTGAGCCCAGTAAACTCATTTAGTATTTGAAAAGTGAATTCATTTATTTCACTTGTGCCTTGTAAATGTGTCAGGTTGGCACATCTGTGCTCCTAGATTCTGTATCTTGTGCTTTCTCCTTTCGGAGGTTCTCGTAGTAAACTGGTTTTCCTCTCTTGTAACTCAACATGTTGAGACTTGTAGCAGAAATATTAATATTGGTATGAATGAAATACAGATGCAAATATGTTTCCGTAAACACTGGAAAAACTAGTGAAATAAGTGTGAGAAGAATGTCATGTACTGATAATAAAGAACATTGTTCCCAGCAATAAAACTGAGGAATGTGCTGTGCTGTCAAGCCCAGAAGGCCTGGGCTCTGATAAAAGCCACAGTAGAGGCTTTTCTCCAGCACAAGACTCCACTTTCTAAGGACACTAAAAAGCCACAAGATACTGGCACATTATGTGTGTGAGCACAATTCCTTCTCCTGTTATGCCAGTAGGGAGCTACAGCAGCTGAACAAATGTGCATTTTTTCTGACATACTCCATGCAAACGAAATCAGACAATGAGCTTCAGCCTTGCTAATACTTAGGAATGCCTAAGTAGGCAAGATTTGGAAGCAAAAGACCACCCATTCTCGACTGTCGGCTCGTGAAAAGTATTAAAGAGCTGCCAAAAAACTAACTTATCACTACCAGTCAAGAAAAAATGAGTGTTTTGATGAGAACTTAAAAGTTGATATTCCTTATCTGCTCTGACACATGGAAATCATCTCAGCCAGTCTACCTGAACACACATCTTGGTGCACATGACAGTATGATGGATGAACTCTAAGGGAGAATGAGTGTGAGTGGATAAAACCAGTACATTCAAATTTTTTTAATAAATACCATCTTCTTCCTTAAGGTGCTATATTGGGGCCTTTTGCATTAATTTCACACATGCTCAGGGATCGATGTCTTTCATTTGCTGCTTGCTAACAACAAGGATCTGTGTGCTGTGGCAGGTCTCACACCAAATGGGAATGGGGGAAGGTCACATCTCCTGACCTCCCCATCCATGTGAAGGCACCTGTGCCAGTGAAAGATGTGACTGGAAAAGATGATAGCAGAGTGGCTGGGCCCTGTCAGGGTCCAATGATGGAATGTGTTCAAATAATGAAGCCAAGCACATTTTCAAATGTCTGAGTCTGTTATGTCTGTGCCATTACCTTTATCAATCAAATCTGTAATTCCTTCAAGAAATGAAATCAGGTTTGTTCGACAAGACTTATTTTCCAGGAGTCTGTATAGACTAACATTAATTATCCTTTAGTTCTTTATTAATTGACTCGCATTTCAGCTTTACTACTTTTCCATTCTTAGACAGGGAGACAAACCAAGCTGGATCATTTATATGGGTAAATAGGGCATTAGTTTTGGAAAGGCTGTTTGTAAATGCTGTAAGTCATGAGAGTAAAATCAACAAGGGTGAAGAGGAGATACAGGAAGACAGCTTGTGATATGAGGTGGGACAAAGCACCATCAGCAAGAAAGTCCATTTGGGATTCTGCAACATCAGTAAAATGAAGTGCGTGCACCTGTGAGAGGACAGGAGAGTGTAAGGCAGAGCAAATTGATGTTAATGGAAATCCTAAACAATGATATTGTTTGTTACAGATTTTGTTTGGAAGCAGTAGGAATGTATGCTGAAGGTGTGTGGAGAAACAACTTTATGATGAGAAGAAAGGCACTAAGAATTAGCTATAACAAGGACAGACTGGGATCTGCACATGCTGTGCTGGAGTGGAAGTGTGTGTCACATTATCTGACTGAAAAGCCCATGCCATATTGTTATGATATGGAGCAACTTAAGAAGCTGTTAATGCAAATGTGTCCTGCAATGGGGAGAAAAGTAAGTCTAGAGATTTGACTGTAAACGAGAGTAAGGACTAACCTATGGTAATGAAATGCAAAGTGTCTGATCAAAATTCAGCATGTTAATCTGAACAGTAAATCTTTTATATGAATGTGTCACTTGAGCCCCATAGTCTACACAGTTTTCTTCTCACTGTATATGTTGCCCTTGATGTCCACTGTGATTGCAGAATGTGGTAGCATTCCACTATTCCCAACTTTATTTGCCAACTGGAACTGCATGGCCTCAAATGGCTTTAAAGGTTTCCTGACTATTGGAGGCTCCAGGATGGGCAAGACAGCTGTGATTTGTGGAAGTGTAAGGCCTTTGCATGAGGTTGAGTGAGTGAGATATTTGATCACAGAAACCTGTACTGAGCAGGGACCACGGTGGTATCCTCAGCTTATCTTCATGCAGGCTTTGGCATGTCTCATGGTTTCTGAGGAGAAGCACTGTTCTGCAGTGAATATGCTTGGATTGGCATGCTACAATTTTTAATTTAGAGGGAGTTTGATAATGATTTCCTGTGTGACCCTGGACAAATCTCATAATGCTGCCATGCACAGGATATCTGTGTTGCTGCACGGCAGCTCTACCACCTCCTGCTGTGGTAACATGTCCTGCCTGGAGCTTCTCACTGGTCTTTACCTCCATTCCCCATTTGTAAAATAGGGGTGATAATTTCTTCCATTCCCTTTTTTTCTAAGTTTTGACTGTGGTATTTCAAGCTCCCGTACCATCCATCTGTATTTGTTTAGTATATAAATTGTGTCTTATTCTTCTAAGTTTAAATGCTTGTATATAATTAACATTACATGAAATGATACAAGTGTCATTGATTTATTGAAGATATGACATTTAGAAAAAGGGATGATAGGAACATGTAAATCTGTGCAAGTCATTACAGCTTTTACAATAAGAATGTGATAGCTCCTTTGCAACCTCTTAGGCTGCACTTGTAGAACAGGTTTATGCTAAATTACTGAGAAAACTGTGGATAATGTCTTCTATTCATGTCCATGTTTGTGGCTGAATCAGGGTTTTATTATGAATCTTAGCAGTATTTGTCATAGATAGTGCACAGCAATTAACTTTCTTTACTGGATCAGGCAATATCCTACATATTAATAAATTGATAATATTTCAGTTGATTAGAAAATTCTGACAGATAGTGGAGGCTAGTATACAATTTTCAGATAAGATATTTCTTTCTGTATTTGCACCATTAACCTCATATAAGAACACCATGGTTTTGACAATGTCGTGTCTAGAAAAAGAGGAATTTAAGTACTCTGTCAAAGTCTGATATCTGGAAAAAAACTTTGAAATGTAATCCTTGATGGTTGTTTGCTTTTATGTTATCTAAATAATACAGGGAAAATTAATTATTTCAGTTTTAATAAAATGAGATAGATTGATTGATGGGAACTGAAATTTTGTTTACTGGGGAGTTTCAACAGTCCTTGTTTTCATCTACTTTGGAAGGAAAACAAATATTGAAATAATTTTTCTGCTAAATGGAGATTTAATTTCCTTTTCTCACCTCACTTTTGCTTTTTAGCACATAATTTTCCCATCCATCTACAGCCTGTCAATACCATTAAAAATGTATTTTAAATTGAACGGACTGAAAAAAGTCTATTTAGACACAAGCTATTAGTCTGTTCTTAATTCATCCTTTGCTTATGGAAGACCACAGTTCCCATGCACAACTCCTTTAATATTCAACATGGTATTTGAAGCCTGATTTGACTTCTTCCAGGTTGTTTTTAGAGATAAAGTGAGCAGGACTTAAGGTACCACAGTCTACAGGTTAGAAACTTATTTTTTCTCTGTCTTCATCAGAAAGAGAGCTGCTGTTTGAGATCTGTAGTGGGGGTGTGTGTAGCTTGCTCTGTGTTGAGGCCCCAGAGAGTCATTACAGCTTTTACAATAAGAATATGATAGCTCCTTTGCAACTATGAATATTCCTTTAAAAAACCTACTTTCAAAGTCACTCATTACCGAGTGCACGATGAGCACTGCAGGCATCCCTGGAGCCCTTGCCATGCACCATGGGCCACTTTCAAGCAGACTGCTCTCGGGTCTCCAAATGGACAAAGCTTTCCAACGTGCCTAGCTGGATATGGCATCCAAACCCCACCTGGAATATTCACTCTGGTATTAGTTCCACCCATTTAGATTTTGGCTCTCCATGCATATCATATGCAGTTGTGTCTTTCAGGACGAGCACAGAGAAGGAAATGACACCCAAGGTGAAACTGCAGCACATAAAGGCACTCTTCATCCTGGTTTTAAGTACTCAGCCACTGACAGTGAATGTGGGTCAGGCAGCTGCTCTGAGCACCCTGTTCCCATGACTATTGCAGTATCATCCCAGACCTGCTTAGATAGATCTACCAAAGCTACTCTCCCACCCCAACTGAATTTAAACTTGCCCTTGATCACAGCCCCAGCTCTGTTCATTTGTTCTAAATACAGTTTATTCTGTCCTTGTTTATCTTGCTAAATCTGCTGAGATGTGTGTGTTGGCTTTAGACAAATAGCTCCTAGAGAAATGCTATCACTTAGGATAATCCTTATTCCATAGCAGATTTGCCTGGCCAGTGGGGTGTATTTGTGGTGAGAGATCCCAGTGTCCCAGGGTGGACAGCAGCTACAAGAATGGTGCCAACTGACCCAAAAAAACCCGTTTACCTAAAAACTCAAAGTTTACACTTTGTCATGTGAGCTCTTTCAGAAGGAAGTAAGAGAAAAAGGAAGCGAAGTGCTGAAACACAGGACTCAATCAGTTCTTTGGAGCTAATTTGCAAAAGATTATTCATTTAAATACTGTTTCAGTTCTTGCAGTGTTGTTACTCCTTACATGGACTGCGTGCTTTTGGATCATTGTCTAACATAACTCTGTGAAAGCGTCAATAACAAAGTTTTTAATTGCAGTCCTAACCTTGTTGTTTTTCTCCCCATTGTGGAAGATCTAGCTTCCACTCTCTCCTTCCTTCAGGCTATTCCAGTGATCACAAGTGTATTGTGGGATGAAAGTCATGCCCTCCTCATGGTTTATCTCTCTGTACCTTTGCAATATTACAGTGTATATGTAGGTCATGGGTTTATTGTGCTGTGAGAGGCAGACAGTCTTTTGAACTTCACCAGGAGAGAATTTGGATGTTATACTGTGGTGTTCCTATTTCTTACTGTTATTTTCACCCATTACATGGCAAGGAGCAGTTTGGTATATGTTTTTGCAAAATTCAGTTGATAAATATTGAATCCAAAGCACTGAATTTAACTATTAGTGACATGGGTACATATTTCTGTACACAAAAGCTGTCGTGGACAGCTTGGGTGCCAGCTGCTGTTGAAAATGAGGTGATGTGGCTTTTTTTTTAAATCCGAACCAATACTTCATCTCAAAGGTGCAGTGCATAAGGACTGCATCTTCCTAGCCATTCTACCTGCAGTCGTCTTACAATGACAAGAATTCATGGCTATTAGCAAACTGACACAAATAGACTGAAGGATGGTTTTGTTGCAAAGGAGGGTTTTTTTCCTTTACACTTGTGCTTTCCCAGCACTGCACAATAGACACTTGTGGAGCTGTGAGTAGGGTGGAGTGATCCCATAAATGACCCTGATTATCACTTTCATAAATGACTCTGCATTTTCCAACCAAATGACCAATGAAGTGAAAGACCTTGAACAAGATTTTTAATTATAACAAATGGAATCTGTGCTCCCCAATCAGATTGTTGTATAGGTGGCTATTATTCATTGCTAAAAGTTAAAGCCATTAAATTTCAGGCAGTAATTTAGGCAGTTTATATCAAAGAATCACTTAATTTGAAGGCTTGGGTGGTTTTTGCTTTGGTTTGTTGGTTGTTTTGGTTTTTTGTTCGATTGTTTTTTTAATTATCTCTTGTGGAAACTCAGAATATATTGATCTTTCAAACCTGTCTAAAGGTGAAGTATTAATAGTGGTGCCAAAACAGCTGCTACAGGTGTTATAGACTTACAAACCCGAAAAAATTTAATGTTAGGTCTCCATTTTGTGAGACAGCAAAGGCAATATAGGGTTTTCTATTCCATTTTTCTTCTTTAGTCTTAGGATGTCCTCCTGTGTTTGCATTGTCTGTCTGTCTCTGAGCTGACAACACTGTCTTTTCTCCTTTGCATGTGTATCGAAGCTGACTGCTTGCCTTTCAAACCAGTGTGGAAGGGGTGTCTGTTTTGCCTGTTTGGAGACTCGGTTATTCTGGACCAGCACTGAGGGGAGATGCTGTTTCAGTTCAGTGTGGAGCTTGCTGCTGACACAGTATGACCCTGTTTTGAAGAATAAGGCAATATTGTTCCTTTGTAACATATTTGTGCTGGGGATTTGCAGCTACTTCGTGCAAAAAACCCCCTCTCTATTTCTGCAGACTGTATGAATCTCGTTGTATCTGTGTTTACCCATTTGTAAAGTGGGCAACTTAATGTTTGTCTATCACATGGGAGTATTGTACAGCTTGCTGAGGAGTAACTTTAAAAGCATTTGGAGGTCATTGGATGGCAGATGCTATAAAAAAGTACTGATTCTGTGCACTGTTTTAGTGCTCTTCTCGTCCATTTTAAGTCCAGCTCAGCACTTACACCAAGATGTCAGCATTCTGCTCCTGTACAAAAGCAGGTTTGCCGACTCTTTTTATGGAGAAGTGGTATTTGTATTCCCCATGCATGCACACACAATGCCTTTAGAAATTAGGGTAAAACCACCTAATTCTTAGTATATTTAACTCACAGCAGGGCACACCAGGAAGGTGCTTCCACATCCAGGCTGAATGCTGCCAGAATTCCTCATTAGTTACAGAAGTGAGGAGGAAAACTGGGTCTGTTCAGACCTGGACATTTGGAATCACAGAATCAACTCATTACTTAAGTGAGCTTTGAGTGTCGAGCTTTGAAGGATGAGCATCCTTTTTAAAGGATAACTGTTGCTACTTAGTCGGACATTTTCCAAAAACCTTGATGAGATTTGAATGCCCGGTTCTCTGGAAATAGAATAATCCTCCAAGTGGCCTGGAAAAGCCCAGCCTGAATACTGCACTTCCAGAAGGACCTATGCTGTGTTACTTTAACCCCTGGGTTTAGATTCAAAGGCATTTCTTTGGACGGGCCTTTGGTGAGGTTTAAAATCCTGTCGGAGGGAGCGGGAGCTGTCCGCGGTGCTGAGCGCTGCCAGCGCCGGGAACGAGGAAGGCTGAGGGTGTGCTCAGCACAGGGCTGGGTCAGTGCCTGCCCCCCTCCCCCTGTGAATTTGTAACCTGTTTGTAGCCCACAGACCTCAGCCGCCTTCTTGCCAGTCAGCACATGGGGATTTATTTGACACTAACCAGTGATTGCAGTAGAATTCTGTGTGTAAAAAAAACTATACAGAGACTTGCTCCAAAGGTACCTTGAGAATGGGATCTTCTTAAAGTATGGTCACAATTAGCCATGCAGGAGCCAGGCTGAAAACACAGCACTGCTGTTTTCTACCTTGTCCCATATCACTGTGTTGCAAATGGGGGGGATCATTTATACAGGACCACCTGCCTCTTCTTGCTTCTGTTTGGAATAGAAATAAGTTCTGTCAGAGCTCTTCTACTTGGAGGTCTACTTGGAGTTCCTCTGAGAAGTATTCACAGAATATTCTGAGTTGGAAGTGAAACACAATGATCATCAAGTCCAACTCTTAAGTGAATGGACCACATGGGGATTGAACTTGCAACCTGGGTGTTAGTATCACCATGTTCTAGCCAACTGTGTTATATCAGGGCCAATTTTTTGATACCCCATCCCTGGCAGTGTTCAAGGAGCTCTGAACAACCTGATCTAGTGAAAAGTGTCTGCCCATGGCAGGGAGGTTGGAACTAGGTGATCTTTAAGGTCCGTTCCAATTCAAGCCATCCTATGATTCTATGAATTAACTAAAAAGTTGTCAGTTGGCTATTTAAGCTACACAGAACTTTCATTCAGAATTAAAGTAGCCTTCATTTAATTTTGTTTATTTTACTCATGAAGTGGATTAAGCTAAATTAAATTAAAGCCATTTTAATTCCATATGGGACTATTCCTTGCAATGTGGCATAACTTATCCATCTACAAAGTAAATTTACATGTAGCTTTCCAGGAATCTCAGTGTAAAGAGGTCTTTAGTCTTTATCAAGAAAACCTTTATTTGCAGTTTAATATTATACTTTGAAAGTGTTTAAACTTATAATGAACAAGGGCACCAGCTGTTCACCTGGAGAATTGGCCTGGAACAGCAAATGGACTATGAATTCCTGGTTTAATTTGTAGTAGTTTTCCCTCTATATGGACAAATCAGGTTCTGTCAAGGTCTGTAAATACTTTTCTGTGGAATTTATGACCCTCAGTTCTGTTTAGAAACATGATAGTCACAGATTCATAAAGGGAAGTTGGAATCTGAGGCCAGATATAGGAGGAAACACTGTGCACATGCTGAGCTTTAAATACAGAGGTAGTTTGATTGACTGGTTAAGAATTGTACTGAATCAAAGCCAAAGTGCTGTGGCTTTTTGTGGCATTTATATGGCTTCAGGATATGGATGTTCAATGAAAACTTCAATGACAGTCTTCCTTAATAATTCAGAACTCGCAATTTTTCTTCAGAATTAATATCAGTCTGAATGATACCATCATTCTGCAAATTTGAGTCTTAGCTCTATAAGGACTTGTTTGCAGGAACTGACTTACAGATAACAGCTTTATTACAGGCAGCAGAAGCATTGAGCTGTAAACTCTTTCTTTAATTAAAGTTGCTTGTCATTTATTAAGGCTATTTTTACAGTATTTTTTGGCTTCCTGGGAAAACAGCGGTGTGGTTTCCAGCAATCTGAATTGTGTGAGACTCCACTTGGAGTACTGTGTTCAGGTCTGGGGTCCTCAGGACAAGAAAGATGTGTAACTGGTGGAGTGAGTCCAGAGGAGGCCACCAGGGTGATCAGGGGTCTGGAGCACCACTCGTGTGCGGACAGACTGAGAGAGTTGAGATTGTTATCTTGAAGAACAGGAGGCCATGGGGAGACCTTAGAGATCCTTTCAGTACCTAAGGGAGCTATGAGAGAGCTGGTGAGGGACTTCTGTCAAGAGCAGGTAGTGGTGGGACAACAGGTAACGGCTTTAAACTGAAAAAGCGCAGATTTAAATTGAGTATTAGGAAGAAATTCTTTACTGTGAGTGTGGTGAGGCACTGGAACAGGTTACCCAGAGAAGTTGTGGATGCCCCATCCCTGGAAGTGTTCAAGGCCATGTTGGATGGGACTTTGAGCAACTTGGTCTAGTGGAAGGTGTCCCTGCCCATGGCAGGGGCATTGGAACTGGATGGTCTTTAATGTCCCTTCCAGCCCAAAGCATTCTGTGATTTATGCACAGCTTTTACTACAGGAAGCCTCTCTTCATCATTAGAAGGTGAAAAAACATTAATAGCAACACTATCATGGAGTAATGTAAAGCTGTTGATGTACTTTATTGTAGTCACAGATTGGTATTTTCTGGGGAAATAAAGATACAAAATGAATCATTGGGGAAGACTGTGGGAAGTCATGCTGTACCTTATAATAGGTATGGAATTCACAGGTCTTTGCCACTGTAAAGTAATCCTCCACTGCTAATTCTCTTTTTAGTTTTAAAAATCAATATTTCTTAAATTTGAAAGAATCTTTTTAAACATGAAAAATAACTTAATATCTGTAAGAATTCACCTAAGCAGTTGAAAATTTCTAATATGAATGACTGTTTCTCTTCAGAGTCATTGAAATAGTGCAGAAAAAATTTGGTTTGTTGCCCTAGCATTCCTGCAGAATACTGTAAAGCAACTGCAAAGAGCACAGTTACCTGAGACATGATTGATCTGTCAGTGAGGCTTTAGGAAACATGAGGTATATCTCAAGAAGGAAAAACTTTGTTTAATGCATATATATAATTCAGTACTGTTATACACATTCTCTTTTACAGCTATGTGGGCTGAGGTTACAGATATATTTGAATATGCTGAAAAACCTCAAACAATCTAAAGTTAATAACTTACAATAATCTTACGTTAATATCTCAGTAAACGGTGTGGAGGGAAAAGACAAATCACAAAAACACGTGTACTTTCCTACAAGCTTGAAAGGAATAAATTCTCTCCATGTAAAAATTTATCTCTTGATTGTAATTGCCAGCTTGCTGTGGGTTTCTCCGTAGATGTCTAAAGAAAAAATTTATAAAGAAGAAATGCATTTTATATATATATATATATATATATATGTATGTATATAAAAGTCTACTCCATAAGAAAAGATATGCTTGCTGAAAAGTTAAATATGCAATTGAAGCAGTTTGGCCCTGAGCAGACATAATTTCCCTCATCTGAGGCCTAGGTGGAAGTCAAAGCTGTGCCTCTAAATCTTACTTAAGGCCCTGTATTATGTAAGGTCAACCCTACCCTACAACCTGTTCCAATGTTTCATTGCTAAGTAAATTGATGTAACATTCATGCCCTTTCTATAAAGAAAATTCTACCATGGGAACTATTATGGCTTTTTCCTTTAACTACTCTATTCTGCATTTTAGTACAGGACTATTTTAAATTAATTATCCTCTAATTTGTAGTTGAGGCACTCAGTGGCTGTAAGTGATAACATCTCCACAGTGCAGTTAATGTTATGCTTCTTTGTGTACAGAAATGCTTCACAAATGCATTTTTCTCTGATGTAAATTGAAATCTAATAGTCTAAACAGGATCATTTCTGTATAGTGCTTAGCAGTGCATTCCAGGTGCTGGAAAGCAATTTTAGAGAGGGTGAAAGAATTTCCACAGAACATTTATATCCTAGAATTTCTGTCAGTTTCTCCAGTAGACCTCATAGCCAGTTAATAGGAAACACTGAAATGTTTTTGAGCATAAATTTAGCTATGTGGGTGCAAAAATAGTGAAGTAATTTAGATTTTCTGGATTTTTGATTGAGCTTTTTAATGCAGGTTCAGGTGAGACATTCTAATGAAAAACATATTCTAATGTTAAAAAATATGAGGCACAATGCTTTTTGTGTTCTAATATACAACTTTTTAAACTAATGGTTTGAAAGCAATAATTGCAGGAGTGATTTCTGTAAGAAACTTTCATTTTTCTGGTGCTCAAGAGGACATTTTAAAGATTCTTGGAGACAAGGCACAGGAAAGGGGTGGGTTGCACTGCAGAAAAATTTATGAGCTGTCTTAGAAGTCTTGGTCTTTGGAATTACAATCTTCCATTTAAAAAAATGGGCAAAAGGTCTAGCATTTACTGGGATTCAAAAGAGCTGTATGATAAAGGAATACTACATAATAAACTTTATATTTGTGCTGTTTGATTGGTAATCCATCCATGAGTCAAAAAAAAAAAAAAAAGAAAAAAAAGTGGTTACTTGGTGCATTTTTACTCTTCTAGATAAAGCCTTAAACTTTTAAAGTGTTCTCTGATACATTTTTATGCATGTCTTGATTGTTATCTCTCCATCATTTATGTTATAATGCATTACTGGATGATCTGGAGTAAATTTAATTTCCTTACCAGCTGTGGTCTTTTTCTTTTGGCACAGAGTGATTATGTTTGGCTGTGTTTAGAATGAGAATAAAAAAGGCTTTTCACAGGGCTTCTCAGACTTGTTGTTTTGTGTTGTGCAGAGAACTGAGGTAGGAACTCGTTGTGGTAGAGGCCCTGGGAAATGACACGTTCAGCTACAGCAGCAAAGTTCTTGTTCTCCCGTGACATTACAAGAACTCTGAAGGAAATCACTTCTTTTTACCAATACTCAGAATATAAACCATATTAATGCTGGAGGCAAGATCACTGAAACTCCAACAGTGAGAGAACAATCTGGGATTTTTTATCAATTCTTCATCCAGGGTGATGTCGTTAAAAGAATGCAAAAAGCTCGATCAGCAGTTCGGTGACACAGATGCGATTACCAAAAGTGTCAGGCTTAGCAGAGCTCTCGCTGGAGTCAGCAGGCATTTTGCTCAATGACATTATGGGTGTGGGGAACTCGTATGTTTTAAATAAGCAGTTTGCAAATGCGTGTCCCATGGGCGTATTTCAGAGTCTCAATGGATCATCTTGCCCTTCTCATAATTTCTTTTGATTATATCATGCTAATGTTGGCTGTTCTGATATGTGGAGTAGGTATACTCCAGTATTGCTACTGAGTCTATTCCGTTGCTAGTAAGCATTTGTACAAGTCCCCAGTGTGATTGCATCTTCAGGAGTGGCTTTGCACTGGGAATGTTTGCCCCCTGACCTTTATGCACTTCAAAAAAACCCTTAGAAAACAGAGGAAAAGATAAACACAGCGTGGTAGCAGCAACAACTCAGCAAGCTTCAGTCTTTCCTAAATGCAAATCAGCATAATTAAATTCTGCAGTTAATGACAGACTATACAAGCCTGATTTAGCAGATCCTCTAATGAGACCCTTGGGACTTGGAAAGCAGAAGAATGCTGCCCTCTGAGGTTATGAAGGCACAGCATCATCCTCACCTAAGCTGCTGGAGCTGCTGCTGTTTGGGGGGAAGCCAGGGCACTCAAGATAGCCAACCCAGGTTTCTAAGTGCAAGTAAGAGCTCAGAGAAAGAGTAGAAGGGAAGCACAGCACCCTGTCATTGGTCCCAGAGTTATTGCCTGCTTATTTGGTCTGAGAAGAGGAAAGTTTCCAGGGAAGAAAAAGCAAAGAGTTAGGGCCTCTTGTGGTATGTTATGCAATAAAAAAAAATCCTACTTTTTGCCTGTAATGAGAGGGCTAATAACAAATACAATTTCATTGGCATTGTTGAGCTTTAAACATTATTTGTGTCCTGTTCAGAGAAAAACATTTTTGATTTATTTTATTTTACCATGACAGAATTTGGTGTGATCTGTTGGAGATCTACAACCAATGCCTTTTTTGGCACTGTACTTCAGAGTGTGTTGCCAAAGAAGTTAAATTAACTGTGGAGAAAGAACAGGGCCATTTACATCTTAGAGTCCAGTGCACATGTAAGCAAAGGCTTTGAACTTTCACTTCGAGGTCGGAGTTGACACTAATGTCTGCAAGCTGTAAAATAGCTGTAACAGGGAAAAGCATTGAAGGGATTAACTTGCAAATAAGGGCACAAGTCTTGTGGTTTGTTTCCAAATTCCCACATTCAGTACTGTTACAATAGACTTTTGTAAGTAGAGCAGAGTTTGCCCACAGGACAGGTTTATAAGATCACTGCAGAAGCCTATTCACGGGTGCTGGGTCTTATCACTCTAATGCTTGATTTGACTTCCACACTTAGGATGTAAATTCTCTTCCAGTAGAGCTCCAGTTTCACTTGAAAGCAATGTCAGAGCTCTGTGGAGTGTGAGATTTGGGACAAACAAGGTAGCTGGTTTTGTTAGCTGTTTGTACTTAGAAAAATAAAAGCAAACAGCCTTCCCCGCCCCCCACCCTCCACAACTTAACAATTGGTTAATTTGCTTCTAAGCAATTAGAAGAAGAAACCATCTGAACATATGGTAGACCCCTTATGTGACCCCTTTGTGAGTCTACACTGACAGTCTGAAACACTTATTTTCTGCCATGTTTCCATCATCTGTGTCTGTGAGGAGATAAAATAAGCATGTTCTTTGATATTCCATTGCTTGACTAGTGCTAAGCATCCCCAAAGTGGCTGCCATAATCTTCTTCCTGCTACCACATCTGAGAGAGAAGGAAGATGCCGGGCTGAAATACACATTCACATATTCACATTGTTTAAAAAATAAAATTAATTTCCAAAGAGTAATAAGAAGAAAAAACATTGAGAGTGGAGGATAAAGCAGACATTTCAGTGTTACTCAATGTTATAAATTATCACAAAGCTTTTTACATTCAGAACTAGTTTTGAGGCAAAGGACATGAAGTTGGTATAAATTTACATGTTGGCAGTTTCTCTTTGATTGAAGAGTTTTCCAGGAGAGAGGACTGGGAATAAGGAGAGCCGCTCAATGGTGTTTAAGGGTGAAGACTGGGAAAAGGTTTCTTGGGGATGGAGAATTAATCTGAACTTATCCCAAGAACCACATACTACTGTTAAAACAGAAACAAGCCTGGGTCCAATTGTTTTCTGGGAAAATGGGACGGAATAATGCAAAGTGATTTCTCATCCTCCCCAGGCCCAATTCCCTGTGAATCTTTATTCTTCAATGGCTACAAACAAGAATTCCTTGGTCTGTTTCCTCTGATCTTTCCCTAGGGTTATGGATAAAGGTCTTGTGTCCATTTAGTTCCCCACTTGCCCCTTTTGTTGTTTTGATTGTGGGATTTGTTCCGTTCTTCAACCACAAGTCCTTACTCCTTTCCACTGTTTGTTTCTGAGGGATTGGCACGTTCTCCAGCATGATGGTGAAAAATATGCTCCACCACACAGCACAAGGTGTCAGGGCTACAGAGTCTTAGGAGCTGCCTACTGTGTTGGAACCTTCTGGGAGAGCTCTTGTTTTGAGCTCAGTAAAATTATCTTAGCTGAGGAGCCTGACTGAACAGCTAAAGCAGAGATACTCTGAGATGTGGGACATGATATAATAATTACCTTTAATTATGGATGACTGTGTATGAATTTAGTGCCTATGAGGCCTAAGTTACAGAGCATGACTCCCATGGTGCTCAGAGCAGAATGAAACTACGGTAACTGGCCCCAAAAAAACCGCATGACTTAAGATGTACAATCCAACTGGTAGAAAAATTTGTCTCCAAAATGACTGTGGTGTCAGAAAAAGAATTCACAAGGAAATGGGAATCTGGAGACAGATAAGAGCTGAGCAAATTCAAGTCTAACAAGAAATCTACCAGTTTGAAAGCAGTCATCTGGATGTAAATAATTTTTTTTTTAAGTGTGTTTCATTAATACAGTGCTTGATTAAATATTTCCTGTGTCTGGTCCTAATGTGTTGAAAATGCTTTTTTACTTTTCTTTTAAAAAGTTGTTTTCTAAACTATGATTTATCAGAAAACTTGCAAGTTTAAAAAATAATCATGTCATTCTGCCTATTAGAAAAGTTAGTAATAATTACTTATATTCGACGTGTTAGTATCAAGATCTACTTTCATAAATATTCAGAAGGACTTTTTCTCATGAAAAGTTTAAATACTGATTAGTAGGTGTGTGTGTATATAGGTACATGGGTTGGGTTTTTTTTAGTCCATTAAAAAACATCTCCAAATGAAGACATTTCAATATTTCAAAACCAGCTCTTCGTTTCTCAGCCAACTGACTGATGAGATTAACTTGTTTGATGTATATACAATGCTAAAGAAATACATAATTTCTCTAACGCTGCATTAATGTCTAATTTTCAGCATTTTCAAGTGACAGTTGAATTTTTTTTTTTTCAGTGCAATCTGTTTTACAAGGTTGAGTCTCCTGCTGGGGAGTAAAGTGCTGTATCACTGAAGGTAGATGTCGAAGCAAAGTGCTCTTAGTTTTTTTTTGTTCCCCTTCCTTCCTGATAAAGCACAAAGCAGCCTTAAGGGCCTATCCTCCACTGGGAAATCTAAAAGTGTCCCACTCGTTCATCTACAAATGATGAGCTATCAGCTGACAGTAGTGTTTTAATCCTGAATCCTGAGTAACCCTGCTGAGAGTGGGTCTAATCGACACAGCTGTAATGGCCCAGAGGTGATGGAATTTCCCAGGTGTAGTCAAAACTGAAGGTTAAGTGGTGTTGTTCTCTCATTGTTTTTTTTTAGGACTATCAGAGATTTAGTTTTTCTTTCTTGAGGCTTGAGGGCTTTGTTTCTGGTTTAGGCATTGGCTTTATTCAGTGCTGTAATCTAGGCCCTCTAAAGATTCTTGCAACCTTATCCAGAAAAAAAGAGGAGGATCTGATTGTTCTAGCATAAAAAATTCCAGGAAACCAGCACTAGCTTTGCAGATGTCTCTTCTAACTGGGAAATGTCACTATTGTTTCATAGCTTACTGAAATTATAAATTGATGTGGGGTAACTTGTGAAGGAGATTGGTGTAAATAAGACGCTTGGAACAAAGTAACCAATTCTAAAGCCGAAAAGGTCTGAGTTTTCGAGCCCAGTCCTGGCATACCATAGCTGTGTTGGCAATGCTAAGAGCTGGCAATGAAGGAGCAAATACAAAGCTTGTTTACAAAGAGGAGTTACTGCAGAATTACTACAGGGTAGATATAAATCTTACTGTTTTGTAATAATGCTCTGTGTAGCCAGACCTGCTGCATAATCAAACTGTAATTGTGTGGGTTTTAGAAATTAGTGTCAAGGTCCTCTTGACCTAGGAGAGGCTGGGACAGATTTGAGTGAACAATGACTAGCAAATCCATATTAATGGTGGAGAGAGGGTGTGTTGGAAACAGGACACTCTGCTGCTTCAAGCTGGAATGAGTTATCTAAATTGATGGGAACTTAAAAAAAAAAAAAGAGACTAAACAAGGAGAATAAAGACACAGGAGTTTTTTACTAATGTCCCCTTTTGCTCTATGTGCTTTTTTCCTTTTGGGGGGCTGATTAAATAGTGTGTTGTACTGAAGTCCTGGAGTCATTTTAATCAACTGGCCTTTCAGCTATTCCTTGGAAGAGCTTAGAGATGTCAAATGCAGTTACTCTTGTTGAGCTAAGAGTGCTGGAAGATGGAGGAGCACAGAGAGACAGTGACTGATCCCAATGTGATTGAAGCAGGTGGTTCTGCTCAGTGTGATGCAGAAATACCAGCCTGTCATCTCAAATATAAATTAAAGAAGGGCTCCTGGGGCTCTCTGGCAGAGGTCTCCTGGGGGTATGACACTGCCTTTGTCTAATAAAAGCTGTCCCCAGTAAGATGAGTGACAACTTATTTCTGTATTTTTTATGAACCAGACTCCTCAAACCTGGTACGCTTTTTCATTAAAAGCTGCAGAGTTTAGGAAGGAAACATAAACCTGGATTTTATTTTTACATCAGAAGTGACTAAAAGGTTATCCAACTTTCCTTTGTGGTTTCAGTAATTCAGATGTGGTTTTGAGCTTTATTCCTTTTTGACAGGAGTTACTCAGTTTTCCAGTATGGTGATTACATGTTACAAACAACTTTTAAGTGTGCTGTGGGCAAAAGTTCACTGGACTACCAATTTATGAAAACCATTTAAATCATTTCTGTGAGGAATTCAGTTTAGATTTCAATAAATTAATTTCTTTTAACTAGATACAATTAATTTTAACCCATTTAGTAAAACAGAAAAGATAATTTCTTAAAAGCATTTAGCTTCTGTGATATTGCTCACCCACAGAATTAAAACTTGCTTTTCAAAGGAGAATAAATAAATTCATGCCAGTTATTCAACAGGGAAACTTAGCCACCAAAGAGGTGACATGAGCAAGACACGTATGAACAAGTCATCTACAGTGTAAATGTCTCCATTTGTGTTACTTATTCTGGGCTTCCTTTACAGTCAGTGGAGAGAAACTGGTGTAGCTCCTCTGAGCTATTTTATATATCTATGTTAGGAAGAGAGGAATCCTGCTTCACATGAGAGCTTTTGGCTGTCAACAAATGTCAGCATCTCTAAGTTGGGGAATGGTTCCCCTGTCTCTCTTTGTAATCCGTCACTTTTCAAGGTCCATCGTAGGAGTGTTAGACAGTAGCTGATTTATCAATTGTCGTTTTCACATGTAGGCATCACTTACCATTTTCATACTCTTAAGAGATTCCCAGTCCTCACAGAGGAACCTGACCATCTTTGTTTCAGGTATCTGCTTGAAGTGTTGATTCAGTGTTTGGCACAGCACAGGGAATGCTGTGAGGAATCAGGAGTGATAGTGACTGACTGAAGTGGTCATCTGCATTCTCCATGGCACATCCAAATACCATCCTGCCCTGCTGCTTCCCTTCTCCACCCACATGTGGAGTTTCCAGTCCCTGAGAAGCAGTGTGAATGGCTGCACTCTAATCATGAGGTTTTGCAGTCCGAGGCAGTCTAAAACTGTGTCCTTCTCTCTGCTCTCACAGCTGCATGGTCATAGTGCTCATGCCCAGTGAGATCAGCTCTTTGATACATCTGAAAATGAGTGTTATCTTCCTTTGCTGGATCTGGCTGGTTGAACAAGCTGTTCTGATTTACTGAGCCACAGCAAAACACCTGGGCCAAGTGGGCACATACAGCAATGAGGCTGGAGAAAGAACCTCTCTGTTCAGTGTCGGTGTAGTGTTAGATGAGCCTTGAACATGACTCGACAAAGGGAGATGGGAACCTTCTGGATGTAAAGATGGTTTGGCTTTTTTAACTGTACTTTTAGTTGATTAATGAACTTATTAGTTCATTGTGCTTGCAAGGCAAAATTAGCAGTGGTAATGTAAACAGATGAACTGATTCAGTTAACAGTAGCCCACATGATGTGGATGGTGCAGTGTGACAACAGCCTGGATAACGGTGTGTGCACTGACTGCCTCAATTTCCTGCCTCTTTCTGAGATAAAGGGTGTTCAACAGAAGAACAAAAAATAAGCAGAAGATGCCAAATTAATGAGCAGTGTGTCTGCCTTGGAACCAACCAGAGTAGATGCTGACACGCACATCAGTGCTTAATCGATCACTGTAGCAATGCAGGGTAATAATCAATGCTGCAAGAACTTTCATTTTCCACAAATGAAAAGCAATATAACTATAAAAGATTAGTTGTACCTCCATTGTTACATAGGTCTTAATTTCAGAATAAATATTATTTCAGAATAAAGATGATTTTATCTGAGTGCATGCACTGGAACAATATCAATTTATCAGTAACCATGTATTTTTTTTCTGCTTTGTAGCCACAGCAGTTAATTTTTGCCATGCAGCTGAGTACTGAAATGGGTTGGCTTTGAAGCCGAAATGCAGCTGTGAGATGTGAAACGGTGTGAAAATTGATCTGAATGTCACAACTTGTAATGTAGAGGACACAGGTACCTCTTAGTACCTGTAACATCCCACTCCTCAGCCTCCAGCATGATGGAGTAATCACTTAGAAAATTATCCAGAGTAGAGGGCCATCTCAAACAATTTGCTGAAAATCAGTCCCTGTGTAGGTGTCCCTGCTAAGCAAGTACCTCATTTAAGCTTCATGCTGATTAAGGAGGTCTTTCTATTTACAAAGATATTAAAATGAGCTTGTTCTTTTTTTTTTTTTTTTCCTGGTAGATTTAACAGATATTTTGTCTCTGGGGAAGAACATTATTATCGGTTTCATTTGTTAGCAAGTAATAAAGTTGCATTTATCACTAAGTAACCAAGGAGAGCTGCCTGGTATCTTAGACACTGCAGACACAGAGAATAGGCAGCTCTTGCCCGAAGTGTGTGTGGTCTGTGTGAGGTAGATTTGTGGGGAAAAGGTCAGGAGTCCACATTTTAGACTTCATCTGAGCACTAAGGCAGTCTTATGTGCACAGAGCAAGGCAGTGCACTTTCATAACAGCTTCTGGGACATTTTACAGTGGTTCTGCTTGTTCAACTGGGACTCAGCTAAAAGCAAAGAGATGAAGCAGGTGTGAAGTGAAGCCTGGGGGCAGAAGATGAGAGGCAGAGGTGGAGAGAGCTTGAGCAGATAGTGTATTAGTACACAGTGGTTGAAATCCAGGCAGCACTGCAAGTGTTTCTGTGAACCATCAAAGGCTTCTCATGTATTTGCTTCCACAATTGTTTCTATTTTCTGGGGTGTCTGAAAGACTCCCTGCAGCTTTTCCTGGTACTCTTTTGCTGGAGGGGAGACACTGGGAGGACTGCACAGTAGATAAACAATCCTCTGCTCAGTTTATAGATCAGAGGAGTGAGAAGCTGTCCTCATTGAATGTCTCATTACTGTCCCCATCTTTCTCTGATCCACCTCCCCATCTGGTATTATGAAGAAAATCTGCAATAGAATTGCTACTGGCTTACTGGTAAAAGAGGGCTTTGCTCCTTGCTCGCTACAGCAGTTATTTCTATGATTTCAGCTTTCACTATATATTGCATGGATTTTATGGAATGTAAAGATGTTCCTAATGTTGACAGTATTAATTTTATGTAATTTCATGGGCAGCATCCTCTCTGTAGGGATAGCAGACAAAAGAAGGAGGTTGGAAAACAGACCTGGAAGTGTTAAGTGAAATGAAGGCAATCACTGAGGTGTCTCAATCAAAAATGACAGCATTCTGTTTTTGCTCAGACTGTCATGACACCTTCTGCAGTCCTGCTGACAACACGTGCCATAAAACACGCAGCAGCATCCAAGCTGATTCTAGGATGAGATTGCAAAGCAAGAAATACTAAACCTGAATCCCAGTTCTGACAGCTATTCCCGGTGACCTGGAGGATAATTCCTTGCCTGCCACCATTGCTTCCTTCTAGGGCGGGATGTGACTCCCAACATCCACACACTGCCCCGTGCCCCTGTGTGGATCTGAGATCTTACTGCTGGGGGCTCTAAATAAGAAGCTATTTTGCTGCAGAGGAGGGTTTGCTCTGTGTGGCATTTAGTCACCAGCCCAGAAAACGTTGGTTGGTCCACTCCAATTTAAATCATGACTTGAGGAAAAAAGCAAGACATCATCATTAACCTCTCTATTCCTCCTCCCACACAATGGCAGAGGGATAAAAGTGGAGGTTATTAGACAGATGTATAGCAGTAGTATTTATTGCCTCAGACTCCACTTCAATGAAGATAATTAAATGCATATCGATATTGGCCCACATACAGCTGTGCATAAGAAAACTCTACTGTGTGAGGAGGGAGAGTTTTTTATTCTTTTCTGTAAAATGTCAATGAAATCATGAGGTTAGTGAGACCTCATAGGTGTGACTGTAGTAAAAATTATAAATGTTAACATTTAGGTCTGTATTTAATTGAGCAGGGTTCCTTTGGTAGCTTAAGTGCAAAGTTGTTTCATGCATGTGGCTGTCACCACTCGTTTGGTGATGCTATTTCCAAATAATGGGTCCCTTAACAATAAAGAAAACTGCAAATATCTCTTTAAATCTTTGAAATGTGAGACAAATCTTAACTGATGTGAGCTTTCATTCTCCCTTCTATTGCAAATGGGGAACCAGCTGACAATGCCACTACTTAACATGTCACCTCACTGTTAAAAGCAGCTTCTGATAAGCATCTAGCACAAGGATTTATTTATTTTCTGGAGTTTATGATATAGAAAAGATACTCAGTGTTACTCTGTACAGATGCCTTTCCGAAGTGCATTGGGCTGGGGCTGGACTTCAGCATTTCTAGATAAGAAATAATATCTGAAAAACAAATGCAGTGGTCACATACTCAGTCTTTTAATAAAATGTATCTCTCTCTGATAAACCTCTTTGGTTTTATGAAAGTTGTCTTTTAGAGGAATACATTGAGAAAGAAACAAACATTTGATTAGCACAATTAGCACACTACCTTAAAATCTCTTATTAAACTGTATTGTTTCTTTAGGCAAATTCAGGGACAATGTATATGTAAATTTATTGTTAATTATGGAGTTTGAGGTTTGGATAAATATTATGTGATAATTGCAAGGGATTGTAACTGAATGTGTTCTTAAAATTACTTTTACATCTATATTTTACTCTGAGAGCATGCTCAGAAAAAGTCTGTGCTGAGGAGGCTGCTTAAAGACTGATCCTTCATTTTTTTTTGTGATTTTTCTTTTTAATCGGTACATATTGGCCAAATTATGATTGCCTTGGTTTTACTTCTACAGCTACAAAATAATCGTACCAATGAAAAATCAGGGAAAATCCTGACTCCATGTATTTTCCTAGGCAAGTTGGGAAAAGGGGCTATCTACATACCCCCAAATTAAAACTTTTTTTAAAGGAATATTAATTCATCTCCCTCCTGATGTAAGCAGATCAAAAGGGTAAAACTATGCAAAGGTTCCCGTAACAGACACACCAGATTATTAGCACACAGACATAGCATAGCATGCCTTAGGTATTAAAACAAAAATGATTTGAACTTGTAGAATTCAACAGTTCTTCCCTATTATCCTGTCCCTCTGAGTTACATGTGCTGAATGGAATAATTAGGTCAGCTGAAACTTCGTTGATGGGTAATAATCCACTTTCTGGTAATGCTGGACTCCCATGAAGAGTCAGCATGAGCTACATTGATTAACAAAATGCCAGGAGCTTTCACTTGTGACTGTAAAACAATAGACTTATTGTAAATGGCACAGACTAACAAATGAGACAGCAGGAACAAATTGATACTTGGGCATTTTGAGATCTCTTGATGGAAATCTCTCTGTACCATTAACAATAAGCTACTTTTCCTCACTTCTGTCTCTAAGGGAAAGGAAAACAAACCAGTGTGGCAGAGAAAAGGCAATGGGTGTTCAAGAAATGGTTGTTAATAGTACACATTGGTACCTAAACTATTAGTCTACAGAAGAATTTATGGAGTGGTGACACAAGACATAAATAATGTGCTTGGTAAACAGCTGACCTCCTAGAACAGATAAGAAATTCAATAAACTGCACCTAGTAAAATCAAATATATGCTTAACTTATTAAAAGCATATCCAGGAATTCCCTTGAGCAAGGTTTGAGAAGTTCTGTGCCAGGCTTTTCGCTTCTGCTGTTCTCAGAGCTGTGCAACATATCTGTTACTGTATTTTGTAACCACTAGTAAAAACTGCCTGGTAATTTGGAACAGATTTAAAGTGGTGAGGTTGAGCCCTGGGTATCACTCAGTTTTTCCTAGGTAGGACTGGGATGACACCCCTGTGTAGATTAAATGCCAGAGGGGGTGAGATCACAATGCCTTGGTAGTCTGTCTGAGTTTTTTGGTGTGGTCTGTGGGGTGGGAACCTCATATTTGTAATGATTTTGGTAAAGGGGAAAAAAAAAAAGATGCATTTGATGGGGTTTTTACAGGCTTCATTTCTAGACTCTCATCATAATGTAAATATCTGAGGCAAAAAACCAGTTAAATATTGATTATGGGGAAAAAAATAATTACCCAGCTTTGTACTGTTCTGTAACTGGGACAAACCAATTCCAGGAAGAAAAATTGTATTGTAAAAGCAAAACAAAAGCAGCAATTATAAATGAAAGCAAATAGAAATAAAAAAAAAGTCACAGAAAAATCCCTAGCAAAGCAAAATGTTTGCATTCGTTATAAGATTTTCTTGCTGACTTCAGGGAAAGAGGGTTAGGAGCAAAGGTGCAAAGTTTGACAAAAGATGTTACTTAAACTGTCAAAGCAATTCTGATGAGCCTGTCAACACTGCGTGGATGCCTAATCTCACATGTGATGCCAGGGCCATAAATTTGAGCTAATTTATTCATGGAGAATTAATCTACCAGCATCAAATGTTTATTCTGAGAGTTCCTTTACTGATGTATGGCCTTAGTACAAAACACAGAAATCTACTCAGTGAAAATATTTTTAACACATTTTGGCAGTAAACGCCTACATTCAGTCATAACCATAAAAAGCATCCTCTTGGTCCAGCTGTGAATGCTGACTGTTGATCAGTGCTGCTTCTTCAGAGGTAGAAATCCAGGTTCAGTAGGGGTTGAGCATTCTTGGTGCTTCCTGGGTCCTATGTAAATCTGTTCCTGAAAGGTTCCTGTAACTCTGTGATCCTGTGCACAACAAGCCGCCATGGGCACTTGATGAATGTGAAGTGTGAAGGACTTGTACACGCCAAATCATGCTATATGCTGTGCTGTGCTTTAAGTGGGATAACTTTCTAACGAGAAGCTTGACATGGCTCAGCAATGTGCGCTCACAGCGCAGAAAATCAGCTGTGTCCTGGGCTGTATCAAAAGCAGCGTAGCCAGCCGGTCAAGGAAGATGATTGTGCCCCTCAGCTCCTCTCTGGTGAGACCCCACCTGGAGTGCTGCATCCAGCTCTGGGGCCACCATCGTAAGAACTACATGGAGCTGTTGGATTGAGTCCAGAGGAACATCATGAAGATGCTCGGAGGGCTGAGGCACCTCTGCTATGGAGAAAAGCAAAGCTCCAGGGAGATCTTATATCACCTCCCAGTACCTGAAGGGGCTACAAGAGAGCTGGAAGGGGGCTTCTTTTATTAAGGTCATGTAGTGGTAGGACAAGGGTAGCAGCTTCAAACTGAAAGGGCAGGTTTAGATTAGATATTAGGAAGAAATTCTTCACTGTGAGGATGGTGAGGCACTGGAACAGGTTTCTCAGAGATGTTGTGGCTGCCTCATGCCTGGAAGTGTTCAAGGCTAGTTGGATGGGGCCCTGAGCAACCTGGTCTGGTGGAAAGTGTTTCTACCCATGGCAGGGGTTTGGAACTAGGTGATCTTTAATGTAACTTCCAACACAAATCATTCTATGATGATTCTGTGAAAATTTTAAGTCAACGTATTCATTATTCCAGTGAAGAAGCACAGTGTGATCTGATGCATCATAGGTCTCTTTTAAACTCCTCCATATCTCTTGGGTATGTATAAACTAGTCTCATAATCCCAACCTTTGACAAACAATAACTATCAATTTACTGCAAATTCCAGTAGATAATAATAGATTTTGAAAATTAAGCAGTTTAAATCAACTTTTTATTCTTAAATCACACAAGTAAATTCAAATTTGATCAAAAATCATCTATCCCATCATTCTTCTCTTCTACTTCATTAATTTTAACACATTGCAATAATTAATTGGATCTGTAATAGCAATAGTTTTCCAGAGATAAGGATCGTGGTCCCTCTGTTCAGCTGAGTTTTATTCAGTCTCATAGCCAACTTTTCCTCCTGCCTCTTCAAATTTATGTTTCAGGAGCAAAGCTGGAAAGTTTTTGGATTTCCCCTCCCCACACACAGTCTCTATGGAGTATTGATTTATTGTCCATTTTAAATACAGCGTTCAGTATTCAGGTGTATAAGTGTGACATAAATAAAATGGCTTAACTTGACTGAGTCAGAGGGACTGTCCAGGGAGCTGCTGTCATTTATGGTAGGCTTGGCACCAGCATAAATATTGTCAGTTCATTATCACAACCAAATGGTGAACCGCTTCAGGCTTGTGAAAGACGGGTTGTCTCAAAGGAGAGGAGGAATAAGAGCTGAGCACTGTCACTGCGCTGGTTGGGACGAGGGTTTGAGGCAGCCATGCCTTGGCGTGGCTGTGACTTGACCAGCCCTTTTCAGTGCCTGGGGAAAGGAAGATGATTTCCTTGAATGGGGATAATCACAGAATATTCTGGGTTGAAAGGGACCCACAAGGATCTTTGGAGTCCAACTCCTGGCTCTGCGCAGGGCAGCCCCAGGAATAATGGTAGTTTTTATTTTGGTGATTGATTGAGCCCTGTGGAAGGTGAGGGGAGGCTGATGAGAAAACTGATGAGAAGACTCCAGGGTGCAGAAACAAGATCCATCAGAGCCTTCAGCTGTAGAAGGGACCTGGAGCAGGATGAGTCTTGACCTGAGTGGGAAGGGGGATTTTCTTTCCCTCTCTCACCAGCATTGCTGCAATGTCCGTGATGATTTCAGCCCAGTAGAAGGTGACTACCTTATCCTCCTCCTCCTCCTCCTCCTCCTCCTCCTCCTCTTCCTCCTCCTTGGCCTCCACACTTCTCAATGACCTGGAAGGTACCCTACCCTCACACTCCAGCCATGAACCTTCCTGGCTGCTCACCCCAGCTCCCTGCAGCCCTCCTGGTACTGGGCATGTCCAACCTTTTGCTAGTTTGTCCATCCAGGAGAAAAACCTCCCAGGGATTTGCCTATGGAGCAGCTTTTCCCCCTCCATCTCCAGCTCCATCTCAGTGCCAGGGCAGCTCAGGTCACTTGCTGTGAGAAGCAGTGAGCTGGGGACAAGGCTGAGTGATGCCAACCCGAGCTGCTTTTAAATACAACAGCAAGAGCACATGTCATAAAACAGAAGGATAAATTCATCTCCACGATGCAGTTTCAGTGTTTCAGCAACCTACAAATTACTATGGAAATTGTATTTCTCAGTAGTGTATCATCCCCCAGCTCCCAGTTCCCCTCGGGCAGGAAAGTGGAGTCAGAGGAAAGTGGCGGGGGGGGTGGGGTATGAACAACAGCTGCCCCACCCCTGTGATGCAGCCGGCAGGACTCACACCACTGCCCATTGGGAACAGTGTGGGCAGAGGAGAAAGGAGTGGAAAGACAGCAGGTAAACCACACCGACAAGGGCAAGCCCCTTTCAGTGTTCAACAGAGCTGCCCTCTGTTCCCCATGCTGAGGGAGAGGGGCCGGTGCCTGTCATGGGCACAGCGTGGCTGGAAGCGACTGTTGGGCTGAGGTCTCCCAGGCCCCTCACCTTGCCTGGCTCTGCCTTTCACTGAGGAGGAGAAAAAAGCTTAAATCTCGGCCGGCATGCTCCTCTAAATCCCAGGGAGGAAGGGGAGTCAGTTTTATTCCCAGACAATGATCTGGAGCTGTGCACGGTGCCAAGCAGGATGATGCGATGTCGGCTGCTTATTTATTTGCTTGATGGATCCTTCTTGTGGATGCCACTCCCCTTCTGCCTTTTGATGCTGTTGCCAGATTTTGATATAGTGCATTTTAATTAGTACATGTGTGGGGGGTTTTTTTAATTATTAAACTATTATACAGCATCCCTCATATCTCTTCCTGGTGCTCCTCTGTGAGAGATGTGAAGACCACCAAACCTGAAGTTAGTCCTAAGATTTAATTTATCACCTGTGCACTTATAAGACCAATTACCTGAATGCTTTTAAAGGAGAGGTGAATCTTTTTTGAGAATTAACCTAAAGGTAGCAAGGAAACCATTCCCTGGGATAATGTCTCCATAATGCTTCACTCAGGTTAAAATGCTAGTGTTTTTCATCCCTTAAGCACTTGGCTAATAGAAGGTAATAATTGGGTTGATTATAATGTTTAGTTTGTTTTGTTGGTTTATCCTGTTTCCTACTGTGAAAAACATATTTAAAATGGCTTTAAACTGTTTCGTTTTGTGGCTTGAAATCAAGATTAATCATAAGCCTCTTTTTTCTTCTTAATATAATGAAGTGTTTCAAGTTGTAAGATTCAGCCTGCGTTGTACGCCATCTCGTAGGAGCTGCATGCTTCACGGAGCTAAATAACAGAGTCAAGGCTTTTAATCATAAGTAATGGCAAAGACAGAAGCAAATTAAGAGCTGCAGGCAAGAGCAGAATAGCGTGTCCTGGTGAGTTTTGAGAATTGATGGTTTATGTGCTTATTTATACTCCGGGGGAACCTGCGGGCTTTGCTCACGGAAGAAGGGCCAGGTGTGGTAGACTCAGGTTCTGCAGGATGTTCCTGGTGGGCAACAAGAGACAAAAAGTGACTGAAATACAGAGATGGAGAAGGGGATGATGCAACAGAAATATGCCCAGTTATGTTTTCAGGAGAGTAGCTCTGAGCACAGTATAGCTCTGTGGATGTAACTGGCATTTGGCAGCAGCAGGAGTGCAAGAGGTCCAGTAATGGCTCCTTGAGGGAGTTTGAATGGTATGTAGAAGCACAGGGATATAACAGTGCACACAGAGTGGTTCCAGGGCACAAGAGCTGCAGAGGAAAAGGCATTTAAACTCACAGGGTTGATATGGAGAGATGGTGAGTAATTTCATTCTAGGCAAGAAAAACTCATTGTGAATGTGACACCATACTTGAAGTTGAATTTAAAAATAAATAAATAGATAATTAATAGATAAATAAGTAAAGCTTTTAGCAATATTGCAGAAAATGTCAGCTCTTGCATGGAAGGTGAGCACACAGTTCTGAAGCCCCAGGAAGAGACCTGCCAGCTGAACTTTGCTGATATTTGCTGATTTGTGAGGAATCAATGGATGCAAAATGAATTGGTAGAATTTCAAGTAGTAAGAATTTATATTAATATTTCTTGTTGTACATGTCTATCAAAATATGCTATTTCAGTGTAATTGGATCATGTTTGGCTGGTCACTTGACTCATTATCATTTCCAGCCTGCCTCTCTAACACTTTGTGCTTAAGGCAGTCATTAACAGTCTGGGCAAGGAGGAATAGCCCTCTCCCACATCAGAACTGTTGTGATTTACTCTTACTTTGCATGAGTGGAAATCATTTCACTTGCTGGGAAATAACCTGAGAGGATTTGAGCATCCTGAAAGTAAAACAGCCGTAGGCTAAGGGAACTTTTTTACCCTGATGTGATAATTTGGGCTGATATTCACTCCATACTGCAACCCATGAACAGACAGCTTCTCTAAAGCTTTCCTGCTGCTACCTGTGCACCACCATGCAAGTCCCATGCAGCATCCTAAGTAGTTCTTGTGGCTGCCAGTGTGTAGTACATTTTTGTATGTGGCTCTTAATAGCAAAGCCTTTGGATGACCCACACCTTGTGCTCTGGTAAACACGGATCAGTCATTTCCTGTTATTATTGGTGTTACAGGGGGCTTTGTTACTGACTGACACTGCAGTGTAGATCCTTAAGCCTGGGTTCTGCCCCTTCGGTAGAATGCAAGCAAAAGGCTCTTTGCTTGCCCTAATCACCCCTTTTGGTTCCATTTTTTTGAATTTACTCCAGTTATATTCTCCTCTGTTCTCTCCCCACCCTACTTCTCCAAGTCCATGGCTGTGTAGTGCGATGTGTTTTCTACTGCAGTTTAGCTTTTTTCCTTTGTGTGACTGTTTCAGAGCTGGAAGCAGCTCAGATTGTCTGTTTGCAGTGGCTTTGTGTTCTTGGCTTCTTTGCTTCAGTAGGATGCCTCCCTGGTTTGAGCTTCTTTAAGCTGCTTTCTTGGCTTGATGGTAATTTTTCTCAGGCTGCAATTGCCTGTTCTGAAGAGACCAAGCAGAATCCTGACTTTCTGTCAGCTGAAAGGAGATAACTGCAGTGTTTCAATGTTCTTGAGTAGGGAGTCCATATTCTCCCCTCTTGCCCTTGCTGTTTAGTCTCTTGGTTTTCTCTGCTGACACTTCTGCCTTCCTGCATGGATAAACAGGAAGAGCTGGCACCACAATGCTTCTATACTTCACCACATTCTGATTGTGTCTACTTTAGTCTTCTATCTGAACTCAACACAACAGATGTGGTACCTATGGCAAATTTTCCTGTTGTTGCAACAGTCCATGCTTAAATATCTCTAGATCTTCCAGATAAGGGAAACTGGAGCAGTGATCTATGAACTGACAATTCCCCATGCAGTGCTGTAGAAAGTGGATTCAAGTTGAAGTCCTCAACATTTGTAAGTTTTTTGTTTGGTTGGTTTTTATTTGTTGTTTTTGTTTTGTTTTGTTTTTCCATTGACAGTCTTAATTCTATGGTATTTTTCAGTGACTTCCATGAATTCTGTATTTCAGTAACCTCCTGGGATATATGGTGTGGTTGTTTCTAGCTCTAGCTTGTTGGTTTTTAGTCCGTTACCTCAAAATAGATTTTTTTCAATGAAATGCAGCATAAACCCTGTAGTTCTCCCTCCTCCATCGCATTAAGTTTTCTTAATGTTTTACTGTGGACAAATCCTTAGCTTGTGCTTCCCAGCACAGGTCAGTTCTGCATGTCAGCTGCTGTGAGCTTTTTGCAGTACTTGCTCTTGTTTTTTGTGAATCCTCTACTGACATCTTGCCTTTGCCCGTTGGCCTCAATGTGACTTTATTGGCAGCTCTTGCTCACAAGTATTACGGTCTGCTGTTACTGCCTTGTCAGTGTTGTAGGGATAACTTTGCAGCTGGCTACTCAATCCTGCTGGAACAGAATTGGTCATTGACCTAACAGCATAGCTGCCAACGTGGTGATTGAACTGTTGGCAGTTCTTTCCTACAGTGTTCACACAGTGATGGTCCTTGGATTTGCTGAAGTCACATTGTGTACCTCAGTTTAATTGGAAATCTCTATGTATTCAATAACTGCATGCATCGTTTTCTTTCTTCTGTAAATGGTATTTTTCAAAATTAGAAGATAATGATTTTCAGCACATGACATATCTTTCTTTAGGCTTCTCCAACTCCCCTCCCCTCCCCCTTGTATTCTGGACCTCAATGCCTGTGTATTGAGGCATTGCTTCTTGTTTTCCTTTTATGTTGGACTTCCGTCCTTCTGACTGTCTGACTGTTCTGACTGTCGCTGTTTTAACTTTTTTGCTGTCAGATAACTTACCTTGGCTGTTTACAACCATTTCTCCAAGATCAGGTGCAATTCAAGCCTTGCCCCTACATGATAGAATCACATGTTCCAAACACTTCTCTGACTAGGAATCTCTGATGCCTACAGAGTTACATGGCAGAAAGGTCCCATTTACTACAAGATATGACCCCTCAGCACTTAATTACTCAGCAATAACCAGTGACTCTGTTCAACATCTTAGTTCTGGCTATGTGAAGGAAGGTATTTCTCTCCAGGCTTTTTTTTTTTTTCTTTTGTTTTTTATTTTTCCCTTGAATGTTGGTACTTAGTAAACACTCTCATTAGCTGTTACTGGATTTGAGGCATTATTCTTGTCAAGTCTGTCACATAGGCCTTTCATTTTTTTTTCACAATTACATTCTAAAAGTTCTCATCATTATTCCTGACAGCTGTTAATACAAATAGTTCTCTCTTTCACTGTCTCCCAAGTTTGTGCAAGTTTTGTGCAGAAAACTACTTTCCTCCAGTTGCCAAACAGAATCTCCATCTGGCTGCCTTAGAAGATGATGATCTGTGCTGTTAGTCTCACTGTTATTTACTAAATTTCTGTGTTATTTGTATTAATTGTTAGATCATAAGAATTGTCATTTTTAAAGCTGAACTCATTTTTTACTCAGAAAAATGCTTGGAAAAAATGCCACATGTATTATGAAAGCCATGTGAAAATGTATTGATTGCCTTATATTTTCACCAGATTCTTTTCAAGATCTGCTTTATTCTCTTCTGCATTCACAGTGCTTGGCCAATGTGGTTGACAAATGATTCAGTGATATATGAGGCAATGGAAAACTTTATTTAATTTCTGGAGTGAAAACTAATTCATTAAGATTGTTATCCACCATGACATGTCTATGTTTTCTGGGTTCTCATCTTTCTAGTCTTTTACTATTGACCATCTCTTAAGTTTTTCACGTCTTTAATGTTTTCTTTTCATACATGGCTTGAGTAGTAATTTTGTAGTAATCTGGACCTCTGGTTCTCTTCAGTCCAGAAGACACCAGTCTTATTTTTTGCACAGACTGTGGGTAAAGTCATGTTCATTGTAGGGAATGAGAGCTTAATTGAAAACCGGGATTCAGCTGATTAAAGCTGAAGCTGTCAAGAATCTAGTAATGTAAATTAATAATTATAGTCCTGGGAATCTTGGCTCACCTACAGCCTAAAACTCAGGATAAATACATGAGTTTAACATCTTACTTTTTAACCTTAGTCTGCCAAGTCGGTGCACAGCCTGTGTTTGTATGATGAGGTTTGTCTCTTTTCCAAAATGGAACAACCTTCTGCCTGTGCCATGTCAGGAGAAAGGCTGCTGTAGTAGGTGCTGCAGCTGTGTATTTAGCAGACATTTGTCAAATCTTACTGGAAAAAACCCACACAGCTGCAGCTTCAGATGGAATGGTGGAGGAGAATAGAGGAGGGATAGTTTTTATTTTTTCCATAGAACCTTGTTGTTAGAGTTTTCACCTATATGAAGTGTGAGATCCTCTGCCTGGGTGGCTGAAGCCCTCATGTCCCTTTCTGACTGCAGAAGAGTCTTTTCCCTTTATGCTTTAAAATGCTGACTTGCCTGCAATTTGGGATTCGTGGGGCAAAGGACACCCCAAGACCCATGGCCAGCTAAATAAAATGTTTATATTTGCTTGGGGATCCTTGGGTTCTCCTCCTTGATCTTAGGCCTGTTTATGTATTTTGAATTAACCATGTTACTGGTTATAGCTCTGAGTCCTTCGAACCACCACTAGATGCTTGTTTCATTGTATTTTTAAGTAGCATATCTGTCCTACAGAGCCAGGTGATAAACTGTATCTGTCAGATTAAAAACCAAATAAATGTAAATATCCCTTAGGCCAGGGAAACTCTCAGTTTACCTTTCTATTTTTGCAGTAATAAAAAACACTTGGAAAAATGAGCACCTCAGTTTGAAGAGGAATTTTATACAGGAGAAAAATGAGCACAGGAGAAATGTGTGAAGAAATTTACTTCTATCAGTGCCTCTCTAAATTTCCCCTTTGTTTAACCTTTATCCCCAAAATACCTTTAAAAAGTATTCTCTCCACACCTAATTTAAGAAACTCTAATCAGATCTTTGTCACTTTAGTGTGTTGCAAATAGAAATCAGAGAGAAATCACAAATGCAGCATTGTATGAACACAGCAAATAACCTCTAGTGAAGTGCTTTGATTTGACTACACTGGCGCTGATCTCTGTGACCTTGGGCAAATCCTGGAGGCTTTGTGTGTCTCTCACTGCTTGTAAAATAGAAAGAATCTACTTTGTAAAGGATGTTGGGAGGTACAGAGTAACATAATGAGGTACTTCACTCTTCTGCAATTACTGGTTCTGTGACATCGCCTCATATATTTCTGAAAAGCAGTCTGGGTTTAGTACCACACCTAAACTAGAAACTGAAGCAGGTGATACACTGGGGTAGCAACAGGCCCCGTCTGTCCTTTTGCTTTTCTGGAACCCTGTGAAGTTCTCACACAGCTGCACCAAGCTCATATCTGACCATCACCTGTGCATAGGCATGGTTAGCTCTTCTCCCTCTGGGATCCTGACATCCAGTGAACATCTTTTGTAGCCGTTGGCTTAGGGATTATTGGTGATTACTGGGACTTCCTCCAGGAGTACATGTGAGGATTGGCCTGTAACCAGACTTAGGAAGGACCCTTGCCAGACCAGCTCCTGCAGGAAGCAGCTCAGCTTGGTATCCAAGCACGGGCACACTTCTTCCCCCAGGCTTAGACAGCAGTCCCTTGCCCTCGAGATGAGGGAGAAACATCCATTGTTACCAAGCATTAAAAAACTGAAGAGTGCCACTCTTGTTTGTGTCTTATCTGCATAAATACAGGTACAGGCACTAGCAACAAGAAATAATGTGATGAAAATGTCAGAGCATGAACTGGTTGCTCTGTCACTGCATGTGTGTTGCCCCAGTCAGTTTGGGCAGACTGACTTAGACTGTAATCCAGCAGATCTCTACTCTCATTCAGTTTATCAAGATGTGAAAGAAGTGTTATATTCTTACTGACATTTGATGTTAATATATTGCAAAAACACTAGACTAAGCTACTTTTGGGATGGGGTTTATGCATAGATGTACACATTCTGGATTGAGAAGTAATTAACATTTATTTCAATGCAAATGTATTTTCTGTTTATGGTATGGTCTTGTTATTACCTTGTGTTCCTCTCCTATCTTTGTTATATTTGGCTATTATAATCTCATGCACATTAGGGCAGTAATAGCCTTTGTATTACCAGTTTTTACTGTTGAGAGTATGTAAGTGTACACTGAACTTTCTCCCATTTTACAGTCATAACCCTGCTGTCATGTGTTCATTGGAAAATCTAATATTCAGTTAAAGTGTTTATAAAGGCAATTGTTGTCCATGATGTTTATAAGGAAACTTGAAAATGGAAATCTTAGTCATCTGAAAAGCAAATGGCAAATAAAAGCACTAGTAGTAAATAATTGCTAGACCTCATGATTATTAGACTATTTGTCTTATTTCGGGAAGTTCAGCACTGGAATTGTTAATATCTGCTCAAAACTTGCAGTCCTGGCTTTCTGGTGTATGTTTTTATCATGTATTCAGTGACACCTCTGGGTACTACTTGGAAATATAATCATAGAATCCTTAAGGTTGGAAAAGACCTCCAGGACTGAGTCCAAGCTTTGACTGAAAACTACCACATGAACAAAACCATAGTACCAAGTGCCACATTTCTTGAACATTTCTTGAACATTTCTTGAACAACTCCAGGGATGATGACTCCCACCACCTCCCTGGACAGCCTGTTCCAATGATTGACAATCCTTTAAGTGAAAAAATTCTTCCTGATGTCCAACCTGAACCTTCCCTGGTGCAGCTTGAGGCCATTTCCCATATTTACAAGGAAGTGTTCACCCAGATTAAAAAGATACTAATTCAGGTTGAGTAGTACCCATGAACCACATTCACAACCCAGAACTGTGACTTTGGTGCTATGCAAACCCTGCAGGAAGTTCAATCCAAGTGGTCTAGAATAGAAATATGTTCAGTGATGGCCTTCTCTGCTATGATAACCACGTGTATGGGAAAATCCATGCACTGAAATAGTTTCTTTTGTCCAGGGATGAGCCTTGATGGAGATGCTGAAAATTCTCGGGGACCTACTTGTATGTCAGGACCATCTTTAGGATCTGTTGCTTTTCCGCCGCATCCCCCTGGTTGTCAGATGCCAATTGATGTTTTAATTTAACATCTTAAAATACACTCCCAATTGCAACTCATTTTAAAAGCTACCACTGTCATAAGGAATAGTATTTCAAAAGTACTTCGTAACGGGTGGAGTGCCTGGCTGTCTGCTTGTGTTAGTGAGATGGGGCTTTTTATATAGGACTGAGGATCAATTTTAGTTTTAGTTTACTACCAAAGCTCAAATAGTGCAGAATGTCATTTCAGATATCGAAACCCTTTAAATTACAGTGAAGAGCTACAAACACTCCTTGGTCTCCTGCTCATGAAAATACTGTAGGAAAAAATACAATCCTGGTAACAAACCATGTCAGGTTAAGGACATTTCTGCTGCAACACATTGATCTAAATGTGACTGTTTTACAGGGTCTGTTTGTGTGACTGCTGCTGATGACTGAGTTATTAAATAGTTTATTATGCTTTTGTTTTAAATATTTTATTTCCCCTCAAAAAATGAGTGCAACCAACCAACATTTAATGCAATGCATCATTGACGAGGTAGAAATGCTTGAATGTTCTGATCTGCTTCAGACAATGGAAAGCTCAGTTTAAGTCTGTATTTAACCCCTGTGACTTTTCTAAAACTCTCTGTATTTCATACACTCTCAGGGCATCTTTCAGGTGTAAACAGAAGTGGTCCAAGCCAAGCCTCATTGGTGTCCTCGTAACACAAAACCTCTGTTTGGCCTGCCCTCCAGAAGAGGCCTACCATGAGACTGCATGAGCCATACCTATCTTGCACCAGTATTTTTTGTATGTACTGCCAAGAAACAGTACGATATTTTAATTGCAAAACTCATCATTCTTACAAAATTTGCATGTGCAGAGAGAGAACAGTTTTTTGACCTCACTGGAAAATCAGACTCTCAATCTTTTTCACAGGTATTACCCTCACTAGAAGCAGTTGTTTTTTGTCTGAATTATGACATTTTTTAAAACCCCAACAACTTTGAAAACTAACCAACAGCTCAGCCATTTGAAAGCCTATAAAATAGTAAGGTGGATATTATTTCTACCTTTGCTCTTTAAATGTGCATTTCTGAGATTCTGGTACATTTGAACTGCCCAGAATTGCTGAAACACTGTAAACAAAGGTATTTTTTCCTATTCTGTGCTGTGGTCCAGATTTCCTCTTGCCCTGTACTGGTTTTTTTGAAGCTTTTCAAACTCGATTAAAGTTTGAGGGCAGTACATATCTGTGGCAATAGACAGACCTATCTGTTCTCTGGAGAAAACAGAAGCTATGGCTTCAAAATCGTTTGTACTCATCTGTGGACTACTGGACCATGCAGCAAGATGAACTGGGTTTTGGCACATGCCCACACTTCTGTCAGCTCCCTTGGCTTCTAAGCCTGCTGTGGAAGACAAAACTATACCTGACCTCACCAAAAGCCTGCTGGTACAACCTCAACTTGTCCGTACTTCTGCAATGAATTTAGACCAGAATGAGCAGAATGAGCTTCTGTTGGGCAATCTTCTGTGCCATATAGCTAGAAAATGTTTGATCTGTTGCTGTGAGCCTTACTGACAGGTTTTCTGCATTACTGAGCTGTGGTCTGAGAAAAGAAATGCGAATTTTAGAAATTCTTTACTACTTAGCTCTGCTTGTAAATAGAGGGTAAGGATGCACTTCTGCAGTTTCTGTTAGAATGGGAATTTTAATAAAACAAGGTCTACTAAAAACTGTCATGAACATGTCAGACTTAAATTAATAAATCTAGCCATAATTGTGATACAGTAAGTTACATAGAAGGCATTTATAGTTTGGTACAGATGCCAATGGCAGGTGGATTCCTGAATGCAGTGCACTTCCCAATCTCAGTGCTCGGAGTGTCAGCACACTTCAGAAACTGGAAAGACCTTGCATAGTATTTTTTCAAGGAGGTTGACCATATAGAGTGTAAAGAACACTTACAGAGGATAAACAGCTATTTTCTTAAGGCTTTGATGTCTGCTCCAGGTTTTACTTTCACAAAGCAATTCACTTGATTATAATAATTGAGGTCAGGCCTCTTGCTAAACTAGGGATTTTTGTTTGTTTGTTTGTTTGTTTGTTTTAATAAGAACCAACAATCATGGTAATTTTCTGGGTTGTCACTGCTTGTCAAAGTAGCAGAGACTACTGTATTCTAAGAAAGATGTCCCTTTTCAGCCTAACAAGTTGAGTAAGCTTTTGAAACAGAGAATTAGTGTCAGTAGCAAACCCCATCCTAGCTCTGCCAGTCTCCACTTGAATAATGGATTAGTAGTAGACATCTGATTGTTGAGAATCTACTTTACCACTGATCAAGCTTTAATGATAAAAAAAATAAAATAAAAGTCTTTTCTAGAAATAAAGAAGCAAGAGCTACAATACCAAAACATGTCCCTAACATTATGCTTAGCCATAGGGATTTTTCTTATCTGTTCCAAGTCAACTAATTAACTTCCACTTGATGTGCCTGGAGAGTTCTCAGAGCTACAGCTCCTCCTTTTCTTTTGTTTTTAAAAAGCAACCTGCTTTCTTTTTGACATGAGATAGAATGATCTAGCCTCAATCAGTCAGCCCTTTACAAGACCACATTTCTTTGCTACTTGTAATTTGGCACTGGGACATCACAGGTACTATGACAGTATTAATTAATATCTTTCCCCTGTCCTTCCTAAGGTTTCTTAATTAACAGTTTTATGGCATATCTGAATTGGATTGTATTCCTGGCTCTAGGCTTTGTCTACCCATTTTACAGCCTTTCTAAAAGATGCTAATATGACTTTAGAAAATATATTATGAGACATTTTAGCAGCATGCAGTAATCTTAAAGTTTGTAATATTTGTCACCACAGGCTTTCCTCAGGAATGTATGTGTATAAGTATATATGCAGATCAAAATTAGATTTTTAGTGAGTACATAAGGCTAGAAAACCAAAGCTGCCTAACCTTTCACTTCCTCTCATTTATACTTCTTTAGTTTTGAAGGGGTTTGGCAGACTTTGCCTAGCAGGAATTGAGTCCTATGCTCTGATACTTAAGAACTACTAGAGTATTTTCTGATAGAATGCCTGACTTTAAATGCAGCAGCTGTGTGTCTGTTGCCTGTTGGCTGTATCTGTCATACTAATTGCTATTGCTCAGAAGAGATACAATTTTAAGGAGATATTCCTGTTTTGGCTCACATGTCACCTTAAAACTGATGTCTCCATCAGATTGCTTCAAAAACCTGTGTTTTGTAGTCTGTCAATGAAAAAAAAGGAACCTAAATATACCCTTCCTTAAAGAACACCTCCATAAATTTTGGAAGCTCTGCTTAGGGGCGAAAGAAGTCTCCTCTCTTTGGCTGCAATTGCATAGATTTCCCCCCTTCTCTTTTTAAATATGATTGTTTGTGCCCAGAGGCACAAACACCATCACTGAGGGGCTCAGCCTTGGTCAGAGGCAAATCTGTCTTGGAGTCAGTTGGCATTGGTTCTGTTGGACATAAGGGAAGCTTCCAGAACCTTCTCACAGAAGCCACCTCTGCAGCTCCCCCAGTACCAAACTGTTGTCACACAAACCAATACAGTCCATTTGGTGTTTTGGGTTGGAAAATTGGTGTGCATTAAACCATTTTAAATCCTGTAACTATTTCTCCTAGCATTTTTCTCCAATATATACATGAGTGAGAGAGTTAATCACGTTAACTGAGAAGAAACAGTTTAACTGTGAGGTATTTTCCACTCTGGTGCTCGCTGTGGTTGAGGAGCTGTAGATACCATTCAGAATTAGGAGCTCATTCTGAACTAATCTTACATGTTTCAGGCTACATATTTTGGAGCAAGACAATCAGGAGAATTTCTGGATTTTTTTTTTTTTGATTCCCCAGATAATTCAGTTAGCCAGAGGTATCCAGAGCAACATGGGCTATTTTGTGAACTGAGGTTACTTTAATGGCCTGGTTTAAAGCAGTGCTTGCAGGCCTTTGTCATTCTCCAGGGACAGAGCTACTGTGGCTGGGAGCTACTGCTTGTGCTGGGCTAGGAGAGGCACCAGGATGCTGTGCCAATGAAGTTTGTTGAGAGCAGGCTGTTAAGCTGCGACTAGCTGCCTAATTTTTACTATTCCTTGTGTACTGATGAGAAGGGGAAGGAGCTCTAACTCCTCCTTTTCCACTAGTATGTTTGATTTTCAGTAGGTGGCTCCTTTCCTGACTCTTCTTTGGTTGCTTTAGCCAAAAAGACAGCACTATGCAGGGCCTCACCCTCATTTCACTTCCAAGCCTGATGTGATGAGGTGAGTCAAAAGAGATTATTGAAGCTGTTTATACATGGTAAAGCATCCTTATAGATGAATGTGTACATTTAAGATCTCAGAGAATAAAACCCAGAGGAAGATTAAATTGCATCCTTAAACTAGCTGATAACAGGAATGTGACAAGGAAAGCTGGTGTCTTGCCAGCTGTGATTTGTTTCCAAAGCAGACTTTCTAGATCTTTGAAAAGCTGTGGAAAAATCTACTCCTGTGTAGGAGGTTGTTAAGTAAGGTTGGTCATGTCAATACATCCTAGAGTTTTTTTCCCTTGGATTTGTTACTAAAAGCAGTGAGATTTTTAAGTGCAACTATTAGCTAATGTCAGTTAGGCCAGAGAAACTTAGCAGGAATTCAGAGAACTCTTGTTGTTTGGCTAAGAAAATAGACTTGTTACTTGCCCTGAGTTCTGCAAATATTCCAATCTGTTACTGATGCACTAGATACACATAAGGACTCCAAGGAATTTATTTTAATGTTCCAAGTATTGATTGAATAGGAATCTGAGTTTCTCTAATGTTGACATCAGTTTACAAAATTATCTCTGTTAATGTGCTGGTTCAGATTCTGGAAAGAATAATAGATTTTGTGGCCTGAATTGGATCATTATGATAATCTAATCAGAGCTTCTTTGCAACATAAGTCCACAGAGGACTGGTAGAGCTTCTGTGCTAGTTTGGCTGGCAAGCTTTATTTGCAGAGGATGTTGTCTCTTGCCTTACATAGGACTGGATTGCTTTCTGAACATTTTTCTGCTCTGTGCTTGTACTGGAACCCAGCACATGACAGGTTTTGGTTCCATGCCAGTGACTCAAAGAATCTGATGTGGAAAGAGAAATCTGGAAGGTCTCTTCCCTTTATTTTTGCACAACCTTGTGCCTGTTTGTTCATTATGCTGAAGAGTTATTTTGGCCTAATAGAGAAAGTCAAGCTGATAATCCTAGAGAAACCTAAAACAAATGAACAACACAGATAAACATCTTGAAATTTTATCAGAGTCCTGTTTGGATAAAACTTTAACCAAGGGCTTGGGTTTTGGACTGAGGTTCCTCGTTTAGGAAATTTTGATAAGTAGTTTGGAAATGTTAGAAAGAACAGTCTTGATATAGGGGGGAAAATAAAAACAGATGAAAACCTTGGGGTTTGTGATTGGGGCACATTAGAAGACATTGGGTTCTCTTAAAAGCTCTTTGTAAGAGAGAGTATATATAATCCTTCTTGTGTGATAGCCTTGCATAAGCAGTTTGCTTCACGGAATCTGTGTATGGTTATTGTGTCTTTCTGTGGATCTCAAAGGAAAATAATTGTCCAGAACTGAATGCAATAAGGCCTGAAAAGGAAGCACAGAAATTCATAGAAACGTGAAATGGAGTGGTTTGTATTGGCAGGAACCTTTAAAGATCATCTAGTCCAAACCCCATTCCATGGGCAGGGCCATCTTTCACAAGATGAGGTTGCTCAAAGCCTCATCCAACCTGACCTTGAACATTTCCAGCTTCTCCGGGCAACCTGTTCCGGGCAACCTGTTCCAGTGTCTCACCATTCTCATTGTAAAAAATTTCTCCCCTATGGCCAATCTAAATCTGTCCTCTTTCATTTTGAAATCATTGCCCCTTGTCTTGTCACCACAGACCTTGGTAAAAAGTCACCTTTTCTTATAAGCCCCTTCTCTTTACATATTGAAAGGCTTCAGTAAAGTCTCCCTGGAGCTTCCTCTTCTCCAGGTTGAACAACCCCAACTCTTTAGGCCTGTCTTCACAGGAGAGGTGTTTCAGCCCTCTGACCTCTCCTCAGTACCTGCTTTACCAGCTCTGACCCCAGAGCTGAACACAGTGCTCCAGGTGGGGTCTCACAAGAGTGGAGTAGAGGGGGAGAATTGCTTCCCTCGACCTGCTGACTGTGCTTCTTGTCATGCAGCCCAGGAGATAGTTGGCTCTATGGACTGTGAGGCATGTTGGTGGGTCATGTCCAACTTTTCATCCACCACTGTCTCCAGATCTCTCTCCCTCGGGCTGCTCTCAATCCGTTGCTCCCAGTCCATATGCAGGACACTGTGCTTTGGTTTGTCAAGCTTTGTGAGATCTGCATGGGTCTGTTCCTCAGTCCTGTCAATCCTCTGGATGGCATCAGAGTTACTGAATGTTATGTCAGAGCAAGATCTGGATAAAAATCTGTATGAATTGTGACTTTTAATTGTAAAATAGAAGCAAGCTCCAGGTCTGCTACTTGGAAAATTTTAAGCACACCCTGATCCTTGCATTCAGGACACAATTTCATTAGTACTATTAAATGGTGAACACCTACTTAAAGCAAAGCATACAGTAATACTAAAGGCAAGTCTAGTTCCCAGACATAGCTGGTGGGCAATTTTATTTTGTCGGTTGATTTCTCCATGGCTTTGCTCTCCCAGTTTTAGTTCTTTGCAGTTTTTCCCAATTTGCTATGCAGTGAAAGTATTATGAATTTCTGATTGATGCCCCCAGACTTGTTTTTTACATTATTTTCTGAATAGCTTCTTGCAAGTCTAACTTTGAAATAGTTTCAGAGATGTAGTTTTTCAATACACACAAATTCACTTATCCTGCTTAAGGCAACACACAGTTCCTGCATCCCCAAACAGCTTTCCTCCACTACCATTTGACAACAGCACTTCTCTTCCTCCAGGCTATTTTGGGTAGGATATGTCATTAAAAACAGGACATTGTAGTTATGTGATTATGTGAATACCTTTAGTCACACATCACAAGACCTCCCCATTGATTAGGTACTTGTTCCTCCAAGGTGATTAACAGACCAATTTATTCTGCTAATTGCCAAAGGACTTGACCCCTGACCTGGAGAATTACCATAGATTTGAGACAGGACAATGCTCAGGATTTCCTCTGTGACTGGCTTGTTAGAGATCCTCTCAGCTGTTGACAGTCTGCACAATCAGGGGAACAGTTCTCTCCTGAAATGGCTTCCCAGCAATGGTGCACTGTGTGAGGAACAGCAGGAGCTCTTTCATAGGGAGCAGAGGGGAAGCATTTCCTTTGGAGTGCTTATCTTGATTGATGATCCAAGAAGTGTTCAAGACGTCCTCAGTTAACCCCAGCTCTGGAGTTGAGGTTGGTTTCCAGACGCTGGGGTTTATGGGCTTACATCCCTCTCAGGCACTTTCTTTTTACTTTTTATCTGGGATTCTAGGACCTCCTGTTTATATCATGTGCAGAAATCAGAAATTCTCCTTTACAAAACTCACCATAATGACTTCCCATATGAGAAAAGTGTTAGAGGTGTGGTCAGGTAGGCAGAATTTCTTTGCTGTGAAAGCAATTAAACACTTTTCCACCCGAAAAACTCTTATACCTTATCTATTTATATTTGCAAAGGAAGATATTTTGGTGATTATCAAAGCTGTGGATTTTCTCAAATTCAACTTTCACGGAAGAGTTTAGCAAGCAAAAAAAGGGTTGTGACATATAATTTCATGTCTTCTGGCTCCTTAAAAACATGCAGATTTCCAGTTATGTTCCAAGGTAAGCCAATATTCTGGAAGGGAACCTAAGCTAGCTTTTACTTGAGTGAGAATTAAACCCTTTACCCTTTTGATTCTTTAAAAGACAGCTGTGTTTTGAGAATAACAAGATACTGTGACTTTCCTAGAGCCTTTAGAAGTGAAGTATCTTCTTGCATGTAAGGACTATTTGCTCTTGGAGGGCCTCCAGGAAGGATAGTCAAGAATACTGGACTGCAAAAGATAGTTTGATATTGAACAGGTATGTGTTTTCAGGGAGTTTTCTGAGATACGGAGAGGCAAGTTCTCATTCATGAGTTTGCTGTTCAGATCTTACAAGTTCCAGTTTCACATTCTGAAGCTGGAGAAGCTTTATGTCTGATAAAATGAATTTGTGTGTGGAAGATGCCCATTTGAGCAATGATTGGCACTGCTGGACATCACTGGTGTTTTGATATTGAATGCAATTTTGGAACACTTAGTAGAATGTAATTTCAGAGTATTTTCAGTTTAATTTGACTCGTAGGTCATAAGGCTTATTGTTGGGGTAATTCTATGAACTTTTCCTCAGATCCGGCCCATGTGTAAAATATTGGATGTTATTAGGGCTTTTGTCTAGAAATGGACTGAGATCTAAAAAGAGCCACAGATTTTCAACATTCCTTACTTTGTGCTGCTGCATTCATGAACTTAGAAGTGCAGCTTACCAGGGGATGCAGTCACAGAAACTGAGTGGAAAACCCAGCCTTTTGAGGAAGCTTGTCGCACTCGGTGAGAATTTTGTTAGAATGAGATGAATCTACTGAGTCACTTCTTCTATTGTTTTTAAACAGACTGCTGCATTCAGCAGCTTGCTGGAGAGCTTTTCATGTTACCTATGTTTAAGAACTGCTGGATTGAGTTAGAGATCAATCTAGCTCCAACTGCAGGGTTCTGCAGGGGTTCATCTGTCTTCCTGTGCTTATGGAAGTGAGCAGTGTCTTACACAAATACATTCCTGCCACTGCCATCAGAGAGGCAATTTATAGACATAAATGAAACCTGGAGAACAGTAGTAAATGGCAAAAAAGACCCAGTCCATTAAAATCTTGTAATCCCAAATCCATTCTACTGTTTTAGCGCTGGTCTATTCTCATTTAGTGTAGTGAGTGTGAAAACAGGGGGAATAATGCTATTGAAGTCAGCAGAAGTGGTGCCTGTTAAAGTGAGAATAGAATCAGAGTATAATCAAGTAAGAGATATGTAGTATTATGAAAATCACATGATGGTTTGAAGGCTCTGAGGGTTTTTTGCAGAACTCTACAATTTCAAGTGTGCACAGTTTCACAGATTAGAAAGATTTTTTTTTTCTGTACACTTAAGCCTTGTAATCTTTCATCAAACAAAACAAACAAAAAACAAAGCTCACCAATATTGACAAAAGAAAAGGGGAATTGCTAAAGGGGAATATAAGGTTTTACTTTGTTCAGCTGCAATCCAAGTGTCTGTCTTAGTCAGTCTTGGGATGTGTCTCTTTAACATTTTGAAAATTATCCTGGGTGATGCTACAGCATCCTTAGAAAGGTTTTCCCTCTCTACCTTCTTGTACTATCTGTTCTGTCCACCACAGACACAGTAATTTTAGCCATGTCCTTTATAACCATCTGTTTTAAAGCTGTTGGGGTTTTTTACCCCTCTCAGTTACTTTTCCTTCTGCTTGTTTCTCCTGGTTTTTCTCCATGCTCTGTCCAAACTAGTCAGCATTTCTTTTGTCTCAAAATGGGAACAGAACCCTGAATGGTAAGTCAAGTAAAAATCTTACTGGAAGTGTATTAAAAGCTTTTCTCTCCTTCACTGGTCCCAGCATAGTGTTTGCACTTCCTAAAAGTCTGGTGTTATTACCTAGTACTGAGTTTAAGAATTGTTTAAATACAAGGTCCTTTCCCTCAAAACTTCCATCTATCTGTAAATTCCCCAACCCATATTTGTGTACCTCATTATTCTGATTGAAATGTAGTTTCTTGTTCTTATTGCATTATTTTTTTTTATTTCTCCAGTTTAAAGTCTGTCTGTATTTTGATACTCTGATGTTGACTAATACAATAATGTGTTGGTCAGTTTATTCCAAAATAAGACATACCTGTTCACTGTAATGAGCTGGATGCATATTACCAGGTGATGGGCTCACATTTGTTGACTTTGCAGTGGGTAGGAGTATAGGTGTGCCCTTGTCATGATAAAGTAGATTGTGACTGCATAATGTAGATCTGTCTGATCTGGGGTGTTAACATCACCTTTCCAAGCCAAACCTTGGTGGTCCATTAATGTAAACTGCAGAGTAAGACAAGCAATCTGCTCAGCTCCTGATGTAGAGGTATTTGTCCCCTTGCCTACCCAGTTATATTTTATAATGAGATACTACAGCATTTTCCAAACATCTATTAATATCCAGGAGATACAAGTGCTAGTGATAAAAATCACTGCAGCATTACCAGTTTCTTCACAGGGAGAATGTTGCTGTCATTCTCAGGCTGAAGGCAAAGCAGAAGAAATGTATTTTTTCTGTAATGCTTTTACCCTCCAAAGAAATCAAGGTGAATTTAAACCCATCATAGTGGTGCTGAAAAATAAAGTTTACACAAGGAGAATATGAATGCAGTTTTTGGGCAGACTGTTTCCTGCCCCTAGGAAATGTAATGAAAATACAAACCAGCTGGCTGAGTACTGGTTTGTGAGTGTTTTTATAAGGCTGGAGGCAAGCCTGACACATCTCATGCATGAAGTATAAGATCACTCATTTGGCTTCCACCTCACACTCCCAAGTCCCCTGACTTGTGAATCTTGCATTCGAAATACCCGTTTCTGTCCTGTGCTGTGACCCCACAGGATGCTCTCCAGCAGCAGCCTCGCCTTCGTGGGTTCTTTCCTTTCATCAGACTGTGATGCATGGGGACATACCCACATCTGACAGAAGAGAGACTCCATATCTGAATATCTGTATAGATTTAAACTTGGCTTCTCTGTACACTTGTTTCTGAGTACAGAAGACGCTGCCAAACTGGTTTTTTCCGTGGTCTGCCAGTGGGAGTTTAAGTACACTGATGCTTGTCTACAGATGGAGCAGTTTTGGAATTGTTATGCAGACACTGTTCTTCACTGGGTTTTTTCATAGTAGCTTAATCCCCTGTGAAAGAGGATTTAGCTAGAAAACAGTACTGTTCTTGTGAAATAAGTTGATTGTGGTATTACCCTGTCCTCTCCATCACCTCTGTGACTGGGGCCAGCTCTGTTTGTTTTTCCTTCTGCATTCACTGAGGAGTGACTTTACACCTAAAGCCATATTGTTCTTTAGGGATCTTTGCAGTTTTCAGCACCCTCAGGTCAATTGGCTTGCACATCCCAGTTTCAAAAATGAGTTAACTGCTGAAAATCAAAGGCATTTGTGCTCTCAAGTCAGATATGGAAGTGAGGTCAGGTATCCTGAGTAGCTTGCGGTCTTGCATACATTTAAAATATGTATATGTTCATATTATGTGTTTGCAGTGCCTTCATTTATGGTATTTACATGCATACTACGGAAGTGATTATGCATGCAATGATGATACCATCCTTGGTTTATTTTGATTTTGTCATATTTGAAAATTATTTAATACACGTAGAAATGTTGCACAGAGAGTGCTGGGTAGATTGAATTTGGGTTAGACCCCAAACATACCCCTTGTTTAATACCTATGGTGTTTCTTTTGTTGTGTCATAAGGCTGGAAAGTTCCCCTCATCTAGGTAAATACTGCCCAAGAAGGTGTCAGAATACATGGTTATTTAGGGCCACTTAGTCTCAGCTTCTGCCTTATGCTTCTCTGGCCACGCTGCTGTAGTAGCCACATATAACAGCCTTTAATACCTTTTTCTTCACAATACTTTTATGCAAGGGCAGTGTTATGGTCCACTTAGGAGACTGATAGACACAGGACAGGATTAATTCATGACTGATTCAGGATTCTTTGTTAAATGTAGACATATGAAGGGTGGACATGTTGCATCTGAGCTGGTCATTCCAGTTTCCTGCTAAAATTTGAGGGGATCTGTTGAGTGCACTTAGCAAGGCTTGCACAGAACTCATCTCTGTGAGAAATAGATGCTGAAATGGATCAAATGACTCCTGACCTAAAGTGGTTATTACTTACAAAGGGAGCTTATGTAACTAGAGCTTAGGTATAAATATTTAAATTGTAGGAGATTAAAGGTGTGAAATAGAGCTCAGCTCATACACTGAGGGTATAACATGGCCAACAGCTCAGGTGATAAGAAACAGTGAGTTAAATGTGGACTCCATGCTTGGTTTCTAGGGAAAATTGGACACAGCATTGGCTTGAGATCATTTTCTGTCACTATTGGGTTTTACTTGTGTCGCCTTGCAGATATAATGGAGGATGCAGGCTGAAAACAGGCAACTGTGGTGCATTGGAGTTGTATAACTGTGTTTATCCAAATATAAAGGAGAAGTTTCACCATGCAGGACAAAATCCATAGAAGTGAATGCATGTCTAGGTAGCACACCTCACACTGGCCTATCTGGCCTTTTTCCACAGAGGACAAAATCCATAGAAGTGAATGCATGTCTAGGTAGCACACCTCACACTGGCCTATCTGGCCTTTTTCCACAACAGAGGACAATCTAGAAGAGGAAAATTTATGCTGCTCTGTTGAAATGCAGGAATTTTTTGTGCCTGCTGAATGGTTTACTGCATGCTGTTAGTGAAGTCGTATGAAGAAGGAAGACTTACCATGTTGATATCTGGAAACTCTGAGGCTGGTACTCAGTATTGATTTAGCCATTGTCCACAGGAACACGAAGAATTATGCCTGCTGTGGTTGTTATGCTTTCATCGTAAAGTCTTTATTGAGCAGCCTTGGCCAGTAATACTAATGGATGGAGCACTATTAAGCTCACTGCTCTTGTAGGTCAAGATTTAGTAGATGCTCGGTGTTTCCTTTCTTAGTGAGTCTGCTCACAGTTTTCCTGGAGCGTGTTGGAACAACTAAGTTGTGTGAAAAATCTGTTTCTTCAAATAATGTGGCTTCAAAGACTCCAGACACTTGAGGAACCTGAACTGATGGTACTGGAGGCATTAGGAGCTCTCACATACCCTCTTCTACTAATCCTGAGAAGACACCACTATTCCAGCCCTGTGGGTACAACTGAAGCAGGGACTTGAGAAGAGCACTGTGTTATCAGCTACTCTGTTGTAAATACTGTTTTCGTGAAAGTTTTCAGAGTGTGGGAAAACGACTCGCGAGTGGTTGTGAACTGCAAAACTAATGGGCCAGATAATTGCAAAACTGTGTCATCTGCCATTATTAACAAGTGTTTTTAAGAGATTAAAATTTCCTGTGAATCTGATGAAAACTCTGGGTCAGCAGACCCTGCACTGGTATAGTTGCCTTTAATTTCATTAGAGTCAGATTTCACCATAGATACCTGATTCCTCTTGTGAACTTCATGGATTTATTTGCACATAGCATCTTTCTTGCTTTGAATGTTTTGTTCTTGGCTTTGTCAAAAGTAATGAACCACTGATAAAGGATGCTCAGAAAGCAGGGTTTCTCTTAGTTGGAAAAAATTATCCACTCGAGGGAGTGAGTAGATGCAGAGGAATGTAGGTGGTATTTCTGGTGGTGGTAGAGTCCATAGACTTGAACTTAATTCTTATGAAAGATATTGGATCTTAACAAGTTTTGATCCTTAGGGAAGCTAGTGGGCTTTTAATGTAAATGAAAATTTGAGATAGGAATACCTTAAAAGATACAGATTCTTAATGTGCTTTTTTCTGGTTTAATCTTCTAAGAAAATATTCATGTTTTGCATAATTTTATTTCTTATATACTGAACAGAGTTTGCCTGTTGCAGACAAGCTTGGAATACAGAATTATGGAATTAATTTCTTAAGGATATATATTACTAGTCTTTTGTCAGAAGCATTTTCCATGGGATTGAAATGTCAGCATTACAGTGCATTTGTTTAAGTGACCACTTGTGAATCAAGGTCCTTTGTGACTCTGGTGAACACTTTGTGACTCTTATCTGCACATGTGAGCTTGTGTGTGCTGCCTAGTACATTCATAAATAGCCCTGGAATTGTAGGATTGGCATCTGCCTCTTAATAAAATAGCCACAAGCTTCTCCTTCACTACAGGCAGCTTGAATGCCAGCAACCCTGCGTTACTCTGTGGGTTTCTTCAATCTTGCCTTGTTTTATGTGGAGATATTTCCCAAGAACAAGCATCTGTTGTGGGATGGTGTGAACTAAGACCTCTGGAACTAGTACAAACAGAAATCAGTTAAAAAATATGCAAAATAGGAGTACTGAAGGGGGAAAAAAGAAGTGCTTGATTTTATTCTAAAGAGATTTTGTATTTTAGGCATGTGCTGGGTTAAATTTCTGTCAGCTTCATTTGTTGGGGATTTTATTTTCTCAAGAACAACTTATTAAAATGTATTTAAGCATCATATGTGAAGAATGATTGTGACAGAGAGCCCTTTAAGAGGTTAGCAAAGGGCAGTGGATCATGATGCTTGTAAATCATAAATTTAATATAAATGTGTATCTAGGAGCAGAGAGGTCTGAGACAGGGAGGTAAAAACCCTCCACCTTAATGACCTTATGTTAAGTCTAATGAATTAAAATTCTCAAACAAAATTAGTCTCTGACCTTTTACCACCTTTGGACCATGCTCAAGTGTTTTAGTGGACAACTTAAGGTCTTCACTGTAGGTTTCATCCTGCCTGTGTTTGAGATGTGCCACAGAAGCATAACAAAGGCATTTGTCTATTCTTGGAAGTCAATGATGAACCTTGTAGTTATTCCCATACTTCTTTCAGTGGAGAAGATCATGCACACAGAGAGGAATAAATCTCCTTTATGTTTTCATAGTCTTATGGCTTCATACTTCAGGAGATGAGGTGACCTACTTAGGAAAAAAAAAAAAAAGACGGTAAAAGAGAAGTAAAGGACAAAGGAGCAATAACCTAGTGGGGATTCGTGAAGAGTGATGGCAGAACAAACCGATCATTTTGGTTTCTGCAAGTGTGATTCAGCTTGCTTTGTGCTTGGGGCTCCCCATAGCTTAGCTTGCAGAGAACTCGGGGAAACTGAACCGTTCAAGATGTCAGAGTGTTGTGATTAGCAAGGGAGCATGACAGACTAAGCAGAGCAGAGGCTTCAGTGTTTGGAAGGAGACAGTTTAACCCTTAGCTCTGTGACTAGTTTTGCTGTGTATATATTAATTCTCTCTTTTCTCACCTCTTGCATCTCCTGCTTCTGAAGATTGTAAACTGTTCAGAGCCAGAATTGACTTCCACTGTACATTTATATATTGCCTGGTAGACTGAGACTCAAATCACAGTTGTGGTTTCTACCCACTGCTGAAACATGAATAATAAACTTCCTTTTATTTCACTAATTGTAACTCTGCATCTCTTGATACTCCCCTAGTTGTGCTCAGTTACTTGACAAGACTGATGAGACATTTCAGGGAATGCACACAGACTTTGCCTACCAGTTACCCAGCTGATGTCAGAATAGACCCCAGTGACTGCAGCTGAGCTTGGGATGGAGCATTACCAGAACTAAAGCAGAAGATGTGGTCCCAGATGACCTTCCAGTAGTGACAGGTGCAGAAGTGGTGATGGCTTTTCGGTACATGTGTTGCACTTTGTTCTGTGCACATTGAACTGATAGGAGAAGCAGAGTTTTTTGCCAAATGCAGCATCCTCCTCTTGCTGAAACAGTACTCACATCACAACACATCTTAATATTCACAAATATCCCAGAGGATGTGCCATATCTATGCGAGAACAGTCTCACAGAAGCTCTGAACCTTTGAAATCTTGCCACTCCTTGTTTTTCTGCCAGCTGTGCTTCAGCATAAATGATCCCATTGCTTCTCTCCCTAGAAGTCCTTAATATATGTCCTTAATAGAAGCACTTAATGATATAGTGCTTGTGAGGCTGCTCAGAGACTGTTAAAACTTGACAAAAGAAAATCCCTGACTTCATGTGAGGGGAAGGTTTTCTGAGATCCACTAGATCCACAGAGCTTTTGCTCTGCAAAATAATTTTGTTCTGCTAACTTGAAGGAGATTCATTCTAGACATTCAGTTCAGATACCTGAGAGAGTAACCTGGGCTCTCTATAGCCAATGGAGAGGAGGATACCATTCCAGAGTGTGATTTCAGAGCTTATAAATTTTAAGTGTGCTTAATTACATTGATTGAAGACACCAACTGTAGGTAGTAAGTATACTTTTCTAATGCCTTCTTTTGGTTGTTCTTTTCCCCTCCCAGTTTCCAGAGAAGTTGAGACGCTCAGTCATGCTTGTGTGTTTCTGTCTAATTTTGCCTATTTGAGTAATATTATAACCAACTCTGTCAAAACAGCTTGAGGGTAGAAGTCTATTGCCACAATTTTCTTTAAATATAGGTAATCTGGTAAGAAAAGACACAATTCACAGACCCTTGAAGGGAGACTGCAGTGTAATTTTTTGTCTTCTCAAGCACTAAAGGCCTTAAAAAGGAAGAGCTTTTATGAGATACCCCACCTGCAGGACAAATTCCAGTTGGAGCTGATACCTCATTAGACACTGGAGGATTTAACCATTACCCTTGTCTTGTTGGAAACGTTTGCTTCACTAGTTCTGCTCCACAAAAACACATGTTGGTTTTTTTATGTCCTGCTTTTTACTGTCTGCTTTTAGACCAGTTTTTTGTTGTGTGACTGGCAAATCCCAGCGCTGCCATCTGTGAGCAGCAGCGCAAAATACCATCTGCTGTGAATGAGTCTCGTTGCTCTGTACCCATTAGAACATCACCAAAGGTGTGTGTTAAGATGCAGTGGAAGGCTGCAGGAGGCAGAAATGCAACTGGAGCAATGTTTTGTGCCATACCTGATCCCATTGACGCCAGTGGAATTATCTGAAGTTTAAATTAGCATATAGCCTGACCTCAGCTGTTTAACATTAAGCAGGAGGAACAAACCTATTTCCATTAATCATGGCGATGGTGGATGTAAAACGCCTGCATGAAGTCATTGTGCTAATTTAAGCAAGCAAAGGTTGCTGCTCTGATTTGAGACAGTAAGAAATAAGAAGGAAATCTGCGGTAAGGAAATGGGAAAAGTAAGTGATGCCAAAAATTTCTTTCAAGCAATGCTTTTTGTGGTGCATTAGTTTTTTGCATTGCTTTCCTAAACTGGTGTCATTTCAGCTTGAAAAGAACAGTGCCCACTTAATAGAAGTTTCTGACACTGACATTATATAAATAAGGCACTGAACTTAAGGATTGTTCTGCCCTTTTGACATATATAGAAGGTTATTGCTTTTCCTGTGCATATTTGCGTTTCGAATAGTAGAAAGAAATTTGGTTATTGCAGGTGGTCAGTTCATTCAGACTCATAACGTTTCTCAGCTTGTAATGTAGGAGCTTAGGCAGGGAAGATAAGCAATGAAATATTCTGAACTTCTCGCTTTTATGGGTCATCAACAGAAGCAGGTTTTGGAAAGATTAAAATGTATTTTGTAGTTGTGATATGACATATATTTTATTGCATTGTAATACACTAGTGAAATGACTAGTGGTGCTTTGAAATGTCTGTGGTACTCATTTCTGCCAGAGTCATGAAAGATGTGTACAGACAAGGGCATCACGTGTGACATTCAGAGTGCAGGAAGAGAGTGAAATATTGCCCCATTGTATAAATAGAAAAGCTTACTAAAATATCAAAAGACTACTCATTTAAACAGCATGCTGTGGCTGTATTTTCTTTACAAATAAACAAGAATCCTGGTTCCTTACACATAAATAACCCCAGGGATGAACATAGTATCTCATAAATGCTCTACTCCCCTAGCCAGTACCTGTCTGGGTTTAATTTGGTGCTTTTGGGATAATTCAGTTCTCCTTTCACTACACAGAGGCTTAACATCTGGAGACTGTGCAAAGGCTCTTAGTGGACTCTGGATCAGGCCTGAGTTCCAGCTTTAGACCATCAAAAGTTTGGAAGCCCTGCACGTCTCCTGTCTGCACTGAGGCTCCAAACTTTGCCATGCCAGTGCTTTGTGTGTATGTGTGTGTGTGTGTGTGTGTGTGTGTGTGTGTGTGTGTGTGTGTGTCCCTGCCTATGTATATGCAAGCACTGAGATATTTGGTAGCATTTTCAAAGTGAATCTGGGTTGGTGGAAGTCAGCTTTCCTCTCCAGTCATGTCTCGGTGTGGATTGAGGTGAACTGCCTGAACTTCATCTACAGCAGTATGGAGGTCTTGAGGGTGGGATGAGGAGATGAGTGTTATCTGTGCCTTAGAGAGAAGGAATTCCATGTAATCCCCTTTGGATAATGCCTGCTGACCTTTCTTTTCAGCTGCCTTGTGCATGTCTGGTCATCTATGGGCAGATTATTGTCACAGCAGCTATGGAGATACACATTTCCATGTGACTTTCCAGATGCAATATTCCTCCTTCTGAGGAAAACATTTTACTTGGCGTGGCCAGCCCAGGATCTCCACTGGCCACTTTTAGGTCGTGGGTGTTGCACAACATTCCAGCTATGATCTGTTGTGCCTGGAGCTTGTCCAGCACAAGGATCATGCTTGCATCATCAAGCTGAGGTGAGAAGGCTGCCCGACCTGTATGCCCATTAAAAGCTAAGGCAATTAGAAGAGTGTTCTCCAGGACTCTGGAATGTGTTTCTGTTCACAGATCTGAAATAGAACATACTTAAAGAGTTAGAGTAAGTTGCAAAAGGAGAGAGGACTTCCTCCTCCTGCACTGAAGCAAATGATAGCTTGAAATGGCTTGCTGCCTGAATTTCTGTAAAAGTAATGACTTTAAAGCTGTTGAAATTTTATTGAGTGGTTAATGACGTTAGGGGACAGAGACCCATGAAGAGGCAATTTTTTAATTGTTTTAAATCTAAATAAACAAAATGTTATCATAGCACGTGCAGTATTTCCTCTCTGTTTTTTTTATAAATTACCTTTTCCTCCAGAACTCCCTTTGCTTAGTGTTACAGACAGAAAACATATCATTGATTTGGTTTGATGATTTTAAGATTATGTGATTCATCAGATACTTCCTCAGCCTGCCAGTAATCCTAGAAACAGGAATGTATCTGGGCATAGAAACACTGCTTCTATACTTCTGCCTTCCCATGGTAATCTGCCCTACATTGCAGAGCCCTCTGGCCATCCTGTGTGGAAACAGCCTGGAAGCAAGAACATATGGTGCCTCTTGTATGAGGGAAGTGAGAGAGGGGTGTCACATGCTGTCAGATACATAAACCTGCTCATCTGCTGCCTAAAGACCCAGAGTGCTCAAGAGAAGAAAAGGGAAGTCTTCCTATCCCCTCTCCTTGTACTGATACACAGTAAATCAGAATTGCTGTGTGCAAAGGGGAAGGACATGTATCTTCCCCTGTTATGCCCAGGTGATTGGCAGAGTCCTGGAAGAGATATGTAAATGGCAGACTGATGGGCAGTGTTTTCTTTACACACATCACCATCGGTGTGCAGCTCTTTGCCCAGCAAGCAGGTTTCTCTGACATACCCAGACACAAGTTTAGAAACAAAATGTCTCAAAGCAGAACATAAATAAGCACCCATGTCTAAAGAGGGGATACTATTTCAGGCGTTCCCCTAAATTTAATGGGAATCAGGCAACTAAATACTCAGAACACCTGAAAAGCTCAGTTTTGAAATGCAGTCATTTTAAAAAGGACAATCTGCTGTAGACCAACTCCTTTTAAGAGCGCAGAAGCTTAGTAGTGGCTTGTCCCAGTACAGTGGGTGACCTTCCCTCTCTGTTTTGAGGTCAGAGGGAGCAAGAGTGGCACAGACTAGGAACTGCTGTCCACAGACAGGGTGTCTGGCCAGGGCAGTGTTCAGGAGAAGGGTATGTTCGTGCCATGAAGAAGTACCACTGTGATTAGGTTTAGGAAGCAAGAGATGTGTTAGTGTCAAGCTTGGGGAGAGCTGCTGTGTCCTAGGTAGAGGAGCATGGGGAAAATCCCTCAAGAGCAAGGAAAGATGTCTTACAGGGAGAAATGAGGTATGGCACTACCTTGGGTAGCGGGAAAGGAAGGATGAGTTACTTTCAACTGTTTTTTTTTTTTTTCTATGGGTCCTGAATTGAAACACGGGGTTGTTAATAAGTCTTAATTCTACTTTGTATGTTTCTCACTCTCCTTGAGGAGCAAAATTAATGAAGTATCCAGAATTAGTCAAGCTTTATCCTTAATAGGAAAGAAAATGATAGAGCTGGAGAAAGCAAAGAGTGAAAGGATTGTAGGTCTTTGCAAAGTAAAGGTTGGTTGATGAGGTGATTGTCCAGAGTGTTACCACCATGATATAAAGCTGTAGCCCTGGTCTTGCAAATATTTCCATGCAGACAGAACAGCATTTCTTACAGGACTGGACCACATGATCACATTATTAGGATGTCCCATTCCTGAGGATAAGCATTTTCAACTTCAGGTGCAACCCTGCTATCACTGAACTCAGTGGAGAACTTTGCAGGTGCTTTGCTAAGGCAGGATAGGTGCTTAAGTAAATGGCATAGTGCATGAATACTTATGTTTTCTTGCAAAATTGGGTAGCAGATTGCAGTTCTGGAGCGTGTTCTAGCTTCTTACTTCCCCTCCCCTCCAGCTATCAATTATTCTTTCTGGTTTAGATCCTATGGGAGAAATTATTTCTCTTTTGCTGTTTGTGTTGCAGTGAAACATTAGCAACCTCTTATTAGTTTCCTGTACTAATTATCTCAACAGTTGCACTATTCTACTCGTCTTCTTCATTCACCATGAAGGAAGAATTCCTATTCCAGCAGGAATAATGGAATCACTTTGCTGTCCCCTTTCTCTGCACGCTGCAAACAAATAGAGTAAAAGCATGGTAGATCCTGACCCTGCTGTACACAAAATGCAGTGCTCATGATCTTGTAGGAGGGCAGATGTTTTGAAATGCTTCTGTGGAGAAGTTTGAGGAGTTTTGCAGTGTGCCATAGTTCAGTGCTTGCACAGCTGTCACTCTCTCCTGTGTACATTGTCACAAAACAGCCATGTGCTCCTTTGAATGGAATATTTCAGCCCAGAGGTTTCAATATTTTAAAAACATTTGTGCATAGAAAACCACAGTGGTTTAATATGAATGTCAGCATCCCTCATTTGTCAGGAGTGCTTACAGGCAGGCATCTGCTGTGATGCCAGTTATGTACAGAAGGAAAATTAGAAATGTTACCCAACATGTTACTGGTGTAATTAAACTGAATGAAATATAAAGGGGGAGTGTGCAATAAATAATAAAATTATTTATTGAAAAAACTAAGGGCTGCTAACACTTATCTACCAGAAGATTTTGCAATGGCAGACTTAATAAATATGCCTTTTCTGTGGCACTGTTTGCCACAAAACATAAATCCTTTTTGTTAAATAAGAGGACTGAAAGGAAGCAGAGTTATGGAAATACATGATGGTGAAGAGAAGGCGATGAGTTATTCTAATATAAAAGGCTGTCTCATATCTCCAACACTGACCTTTACCCAGTGAAATACATTTACAATGTTACATGTTACTTGTTAATAATTTCAACTACTCTGATGTTTGAGTCCTCAACTCTTAGCTCAAATATGTATTTTAAAGTTACCATGACTATTTTCTGAGAAACAAAGGAAGTCTGATCATTTTTCATATGTAGACATAACTAGGACAAATGTCTGTCCTTGGGATCCAGGTGCTTTCCTACCATTAATCTTCACAACCCTCTGTCTGGGGTAGGTGGAGGTTATTATACACACATTTTATTCCTGGGGTAAGTGAAACAGAATCAGAGAAGCTTGCCCAGAATGTAATCCTGGTCTGACTGAAGCCAGTAGGAGGTAAATGCATCACTTTACTGGAGGCATAATTTACCACGTAGTAAAGATGCAAGTCAGTAATCAGGAGTTCCTGCCTGCACATCCAACAGCCAAATCACTTGGCTCTGGTCTGTTTGCTGACTCTTTTGTACATGTAGGCCAGTTTGGAGCTCCAGATAAACCTGTGTGAGATGGACTTATATTTTAAATGAGGCTGAGATGGTGTTTCAGCTTCTGCTATTTTTTGTCTTTCAAAAAACTCCTCACAGCAGTTCTCTAAGTTGTAAAAATTCTGCGTATCTTTTATTTTGTTCTTTGGAAATGTTCATCTGGTATTTGTGACCTTGGCATAGGGCAGCAGGTAGGTCTTGTACTAATGTTAATCATGTGTAAAGGCATTTGTAAAGGTATTTGAAAGGATACCATTCTCAGAGGAATAATCAGGGCACAGTCTGCAAAGTAATGAAAATTTAAAAATAACTAGTTGAACAATGCAATGTAGAAATGAATAGGCTGTAGAAAAACCCACCTAATGTAAAGGTTGTCTGCCTGTTTCTAGCACACTTTTTATAACGAAAGGCAATATTGACATATTGGCTCTAATTTCAGATGCTTTAATAAAACAGTATCTTGCTACACAGGCTCAAAGATTACTCCTCTCTCTGTAGAGTGTCTTTAGTAGCTTTTACTCTCTTTTTCTGTTGCTGAGTATTGCAATATAGGGGCCAAATGACTCCAGGTTATTAGAGTGCTAAGGCCAAAGAAGAAATATGTATCTAATCAAATCATTTGCAGAATGAATTTCTGGCTTTTGCACACGTCCCCTCATCTCATTGCTTTCCCTTTGTCCCCTTTTGCCGGGAAGGAGAGGCTCAAGCACTGCGTATGTACCGCAGAAAGGTGTTCGTTGGGCTTAAATCAATCTTCTTTAAAAATTGGGTCACTTCCTTGCCTGTGAGAGTACAGCCCTGGGAAATGGGTTGTTGTGGATCATGGGTGGTATCAAAGTCAGCAGCAATATGCTGTTGAACAGTCATCTGTTCAAGGGAGAGGACATGGAAGGAGGGTGAGACTCTACCTCATTGCAAACTACTTTTCCCAGTACTTATCTATTCATAGATCATATTCACTCTTGCACCAGGGCAGTGCTACTCTCCTAACTTGTTGCAGTGCTTTGATTTCAAGACCAAGGTCCAGATAATCATCATCTTTTTTAATGTTTCAGAAAGCCTCAGAACATCCCATGTTCTAGTGGGCACCCTGCACAGAGATTAGAGCTGAGAACAACTCAGGTTTCAAGGCTACAAAAATTTTACTGCTGTGAGCTGGGATGGGTAATCAATCTTGGAATTGTCTGTTCTGTGGCAAGACAAAGAATAAAATTAGTTTGGGTCAATTCAAATGATTTATTTTCATCTCAGGCCTTTTTTAAATTTTTTGTTCTTCATCCAAATTTCAAAAACACTTCACTTTTGGATATAAATTGGTGTTATATTTGGGCTGAAAGTGATCAGTTTGTATCTTCTAACCTTAAGCAATAAATCCCCACCCACAAATGTCTTTGAACTGGAATTTTCTTTTAAACTAGCCCCTTTTCCACCAGAAGTTTTAACTTCGATGGATCAGCATTTTCTGAAAGTATCATCAAATAGTTCCTGACCAGCTCTCTTGAGTGCCTGATAACAGTCAGATAAAAGAATTGCAATTGGACATGCTTTCCAAACGAGAGCTCATTTCATGTGCAATCACTATGCTTTCACATAGAGGGTGATTTCATACATTTCAAAAGAAACTTCATTATCATCTTTTTTTTTTCCACGTTTTTATATCCTCATGAGGTTATAATGGTTTTTTAAATTATAAAAAAGAGGTTCTACATAATAGGAGAATCCTAGATTATGTTTGACTCAGGCTCTCCATTTAGGTTGCTCTGGCTTTTTTGAAACATTTTATATTGTTTTTTGGTATTGCTTTGTGTTTTACTGCCTATTCAATATATTTCCCACAGAGACCAGTTCTGTGTGTTTCCTGTAGTGAAGACTATTCAAATGGGCTATAATCCTGTAATAGTTTATAGCAAAATCAATTTGATATGCCTTGAAAAATATTCTCTTGTATTACAGTGAAAGGAAATGTGTGTGCAGAGCTAAGAATTTATACTTGTAGTGAATTTCTTGAAGTTGGAAATGCATGTGCTTGTATAATTGAGGGCCTTCTTATGTTTGACTTAATTATTTATTTTCCCACTTCTTTTCAAGAAGAATCCTTTTTTTGATCACTGTATTAGTTAGGAAGATTTTAAGGATTTTAAGCCTGTATTTCAGGAGAAGCTCTTCAGCAGTATTTTGTGCTAATTTAGCTCCAAATGTTCTGAGTGCCTCCATGGAAGTAATTAGGTGAATTATTGCTGTGTAGCTCTGTGTACAGTACCTGCCTGGCAGCACATCCTCAAGTTAAAATTTAAGAACTACTGCAGCACCCTCAAGTGGTGATGCTGATCTGTATTTACAGGGTTTTTTTCCCAAATGTTTATTTCTAGGCTTATGAATCATTTCAGTGTTTTGGGCTGACCTGCTCGGATTTGTCAGACCCTGCAGTCCTTACTCAAGTAAAGTTCCCAGTAAATACGATTAATCACTTTGGAATCTGAACAACAATCTCGGGGAAGTTTTCCTTGGATTGTCAAATGATTTTATGGAGGACATAAAGCATTCTCTGTGCCCGCAGAAACTGTGTCTTTTCTGTCAGTTGGGCTGGAATAAATAACCTGAGAACCTTTTAGAAAAAGTAACCAGCACATTGGGGTTTTACTTTGGACTGCAGCTGCAAACATGGAACAACTGTGGCATCAGAAACACAATTCCCTGAGCACACACACTCACCCCAGTGACATCTATAGCAATGACTTAGGAAGAATGAATGCTATTTCTTAGGGAAGTTTTGCTGTCTTTGTGGTGCAGTTCTCAGACTTCAGCTTTTTTCCATTAGTTGCCTATTTTAAACAAGCAGCTGTGTACCAGATCAGATGAACAGCTCTGGTCTGGGGCCCATTGCTTCCAGAATTAGCAAGTGGCACCTCTCCTGATGCTTCATCTCCTAATTCTGCTGAGCCTTCCCAGTAACAAGAGTCATTACCCATTAAAATAAAAGGCCATGGGATGTCTGTGCACTCTACTGCCCCCAGATCAGACTTGCCTGAGCAAATCACTCAGCTCTGCTGGTCTCATCTGTAAAACACCAACAAGAAGTTTCATCTCAGAAATTTACTGTAAGTCTTAATGGATGTTGCCTCCACTTTAAGGGCCTTAAGTGAAAACAGAGATCAAAATGTTTACTTTCTTGTCTCTTCTAAGAGTGTGTGCCTGGGAGAGGGCACAGAGTGGTGGGAGTGGAAGTGCTCCCTCACCACCAGAGCTGCTTTGTACCCTGTGTGCTAATGCTGTGGGTTAGCAGCATGGCACAGCTTCTTGTTTACCATTGCAACTTCTACCAGGTCAGGCACGTTTTCTGCATCAAACTCAGAGAACAGGCTTGACAAGCACTATAAATAAAACAATTTTATTGCTGGAGGGTAGAAGGTGATCCAGACTCTTATGTATAAAATTTTATTGATCCAAATGAATTTTCCTCAGATTAGTATTAATAATGAATTTTAGATTTTTTTTTCTTTTTACCCTCTTTAAGCTATTTGATATAGGTAATAGAAATCACTAGCATTTTAGGCTTTGTCCTCTTGTCATTTTTTTTTTCTTTTTTTTTTTTTTTTTTGCCTCTCTGTTAGAAAAAGACTAACTTTAAGTGTACCATCTAGGTTGTCATCTATGTAAGAGACTGCATTGTGTTCACAAGACAAACATGTCAGTAGAGGGCAGGGTCGAACAGTAGTGAGTTTTCAAAGGGATCTGATAAAGAAATGACAACTATTTTCTAATATGAAGTATATAACAGACAAAACCTGTTTGTGGTGAAGTATATTTAATGCAATGGCTGTGCTCTCATCTTAGAGGCCTGTTGTCAGCTTAGAAATCACATTATGATCTTTTTTATTTTTTCTATAGAAAAGCACTACAGGTAACAAAAAAAAGAGTGAGAGAGAGATTACTTCATAAATTTGCCTTAGGCTGCTCCTAAAATAAGCAGGAAGGTGCAATCAGACCTCTGCCACCATGGCTGCAGTAGTAAGCTGGGATGTGCCGGCAGCCCACACTGCAGCTGACCCACAAACCTACTTTAAGACATTTTGGGGCACATGTGGGGCTTGCAAGGTGGCAGGACATGCAGCTTCTGCTGTCTCTGAAACTAGGTGGCCTGGCTAGAGATTTGTCTGGGGCGGGGAGGGGAGCTGAAGCTCAGCATGAGAATCCCAGTCAAGAGTCAGTCACGAGAACAGGGAGCCCTTCAGCCTTGGATCATAAGCACAACGTACAGGTACATTACAGATAAAGCTCCTCTACAGCTCCTTGGAAAAAGCAGGCCAAAGATGAAATCATTGCCAGTGTACTTATTTAGAAATAGGCCTTGGTGAGTGTTCTGAAAGTAACGCTATTTCAGGCTTAAGAGACCAGGAAATTCCAAAGGTTTGAGCCCCTTTCAAGTGTTTTCTTTCCTTTTTCATAGAATCATAGAATCATAGTATCATTTAGGCTGGAAAAGACCTTTAAGTTCACTGAATCCAACTGTTAACCCAGCAGTGCCGAGCTCACCACTAAAACACATCCTAAAGTGCCACCCCTGCACATCTTTTAAATACCTCCAAGGAGTGACTGCACCACTTCCCTGGACAGCCCAGTCCAGTGCTTGACATCCCTTTGCATGGAGAAATTTTTCCTAATATCCAATCTAAATCTCCCCTGACACAACTTGAGGACGTTTCCTGTCATCCTCTTGCTTGTTACTTGGGAGAAGAAACCAACCCCACCTGGCTACAATCTCCTTTCAGATAGCTGTAACGAGCAATAAGGTCTCCCCTGAGCTTTCTCCAGGCTGAACAACCCCAACTCCCTCAAACACTCCTCATAAGTCTTGAGCTCCAATACAAGTCAGGTTCCAATACTTTCTTGCAAGTTTTTTAATACAAAGAAAGCTCTGTGTGTTTCAAGATGAAGCAGATGCTTTTTTTGCAACAAAATCCCAGGTCATTTAAATTCTTGCATGTTCAATTCTGGCCAAAACACAGGTTTGCCCCTATTTGGGGTGACTGTCCCAATTTCTGGTTGTGTCATCTCTGTTGTCCAGCAAATGTTTCCACCTCTGACAAGTTGTTGCCTGCATTTGTCATAATGTGCTGCAAATGTCAGTACCACGTGCTCTTTATCTTCAAGGACCCATATGTTTCTGGATGACACAAATAGGCCATGCTAATTGGTTTTGAGGCGTCATCCACTTCCAAAAATACCAAGCAACACCAACACAGGGATATACCCCTTTGAATGGAGAGACTTTTCTCAGTAAAAGATATTTTCAAGAAATTTATTATCCTCAGAATCAGTAGTGAATTCTGGTTTACCAAGTTACTGGATAGTCAAAGACATATTTAAATTGGTGAATAATGGCTAGAATGAACAATTCCCACAGAAAAATGGTAAAATTCGTTCAGGTTCATGAAATTGAAGAAGGTTATACTGTGGTTCTTTATATGAAATCATTGGAGATGTAATGTCGAGAAACAATGTAATGATTTAAGAACCCTAAATACCACATAAATGGTGATGTTGGTTGTGTCTGCCCACTGCTGATAAAGTTCCTGGAGGGGAGGTATCATCCAGTGTAGCAAGCCATCTTTTGTCAGAAACTGTTACTGCCTTAAGTCATGGTGGCTTCATTCCTTCCGCAGTTGCTTTCAGTGATGGTGCTTTTACAACATAGAGCTCTGGCTGTGCTGCTGAAGTCATGTTGCAGAAACTGTGATGGACTCAAAGATTGGTTCTGGGGCCCTGTTGTGACATTTTGAGCTACCTAGTTGCTGCTTGCCTGCTTTGTGGAGAGGAATGAGAGGATCTGAACACTGCTGTGTGCTTGCATAACTTGGAGGGAATTATTCTCTGGCAGAGAAAATCAGACCTCTTTCAGAGGTTTGAAATTATCAGTTATAGTCAGAATTTCACTGGATTACCTTTGTCACAGTCACATTCAGATCATGATGAAGAAGCTTGTATTTCTTGCTTAGCAGAGTCCTGGATTGCTTTTATCTTTGTGGTGAAATTATTGAACGTCTCTAAAGTTAGTTTTCACGCTTTTTTTTAGCTTGATTCACTTGACATGCTTTTATGATTCCTTGGCATATGCAAATAAATATACATATAGATCTGCCTCTGAGTCAGGAGGGACTAGAAATATGCATGACTTGTTTGACAAAGCTTTGGGTTTATTCATTTTTTAAAGATACTGCTTAGCAAGCCAATAAGATCTCTATCAGGTTAACTAGCAACTAGAAATAAAGTGCCCCTAAATTTAGGTACATGCAGTGAATAAAGCAAGATGCATGTGAATATCCCTTGGAATTTTCCAAAGCAGCAACTCATATTGATTATGCCATCACTGATCTGATTTTGATAATTCCAGTGTGTATTCCAGTACCTCACGTTGCTAAAACCTTTGCAATGCCTCTGGCATACATTAAAAAAGTGTGGTGAAGTTAAAAGGAAGCACATATGTTGATGAGTTAAATCCAGGCACATCCTAAGAGGTATTTAAAATTAAAATCTCTCATTGGTTGGCTTTAGGTTGACCCTAAATAACTGTGGTCATAAACCTGTGTTAAATTGGTAAGGACATAATTCATTAGTCTCCTATCAGTATTCAATTCTTGTCTTTGTGTCTCCCACCTCTTAAGAAATGAATACTCTCTGACAGCCATTTGTGATCCTGTATATTTGCTGTTACATAGTGGCAGTTGACCAGAAGCATTTACAAACCTTTAAAATAACTTCCATGACCCTCACCCATTTTAGACTTTGTTACTAAGACAGGTGAATTGGACAAATGGTGTAGTTTGTACTTAGAAAACTATGAGTTAGCTGGTAAGCTTTTTTTGCTAATCAATTTTTGAAGGCAAATGGGCAGGAATGAACGTGTACCAACTCTAATAGTGAAGTAGCACAAACATCTACCAATTCAAACTAGTGCTAAAGCTAAAAAGCAATTATTTACTTTTAGGAAATTTCAGGAGGTTTTCAGACAACTAATCTAGAACTGTGCTCCATAAAGTCCCTGCTTACAGCCCACTTAACCCCAGATAAATGGAACTCATTAGATGCTTTTCTGACCAGTCTGAAAACTTTCTGAAGTACTCATGGTGGCAGTTCTGTACATTCAAAACTGCCCTGAGAAGACATCTCAAGACAAACGCTCACCTGTCTGTAATCCTGATGAGAGACAGAAACCAGACTGAATTGTACCTTCAAGATTGCCTGATCCAGTATTTATTCCTAGAGGATATCCAACATGCTCTCTCGCAGGGAGGTTTTTACAAACCTCCATCATTGCTCCTCTCTTTGTAAAAGGCTGCAAGAGAAGAATATTGGAATATGCTGAATCTGTGCCAAACTGGAGGAAGAAGCATATGTCTGGCAGGGCCAGAATGAGAACAAAGAAGTAGGATGATATTTGGTTAGACTAGGCTAGCCTTTTTGAGGTGTCCACTTCTCTCTCTTTATTTTTTTTCCCCTGCATATTCACATTTGTCTCTAGGGTTTCTTTCAGCTATGGGGTTCCAAAACCTAAAATTGTGTCATTACATCCCCTGGGTCTTTTAGTAAATCTAGGTTTTAGTTCTTCTCTTCCAAGCAACAAAAAAACCTGAATTTAATGACAGCTAGTCTGAGGTGTCATAGATCTGTTTAAAGAGAATCTCTGTATAATAAAGAAGAAGTCTTTAAATAAAATTATTTTGTCTTGTCTGCTCCCTTTGAAATCTGTGGCATGCATTCGAAATGCTGACTCATTAAATTCCTTCTGTTCCTCCACGATTCTGCATGCACAAGTTCTTTTTGGCGAGTGAAAATTCAGAATTTCTCCAAGGTATGTTGCTTCTGTGTGCTACCAATTCTACAGTGGTGAATTAGAGAGGAATTGCATCAGCTTCTCCCAATAGGGGCAATTAAGGATGTGCAGATATGGCTCACGAACATGAATGGAGCAGGAATCTTGTGCATCCCTTTCACACGTAGAGCTGAGCACATCTCTTGCCTTGAGACACTCCGTCTGAAGCAGTTGTGACTGAAGTGCCAGTGGATGCTTTTGCAACACAGTTACTTTTCTGATAGTCCTGCAGCAGTCCTACTTTACCTTTGTGAAGAAAAATATATTCCCTTTTCTTGCTGAAAACACCCTTGGGAGATAGATTAATCAGGCAAGCTTGTTGTTGTCATGGCATATCTGACTTGAGCATCAAATACTGTCAGGTTACAAAGCAGAGAAAAATATGCATCGTGGGACCAGTTCAGCAACATTAGCCGAGTCTTGCATGGATGGCAACAGCTTCTGGCATCCAAAGATGTATTTACCTGTAACTTTAATGCTCAACTTCCTGGCTTCTCTTGAAGACGCGGAATTGGGATCTCATCCTAACTTCTCTCAGACAAAGCTTCCAAAGACAGAATATTTATTAAGACAAGAAGGACAGTCTGCAGCACGAATTTCTATTGGTATGTGTGGCAGTACTAGGTACAGAGGTAGGCCAGGCCCCCAAGGTGGTGTACAGCTGTACAAACACATGTACCTCAGTACCTTCTTTTACTTAGGCTTTGCAGTTACCTTTTCAAGCACCAGACTTGCACAGCCATTGTTTCTGACTCCTCTCTTCTGTGGTTTTTTTACCCCTGTCTTTCATCACCTCTGCACCAACTGCAAAATCATAAAAAAACGTATGGGAAAGACCTTCCTGGTCATGTGGTCTATCCTTTTGCCAGTTGGCAGGATTATGCCTTACAGCACATTTTCTAATGCCTCATACAGACTATTTATAAATGCCCTCAGCATTAGGACTTTCACCCATTTCCTTTGGAAACAGTCCTGCTCACACTACTGGGAAGAACCTGCTGATATTCAGCTATGTGTTCTTGATTTCATTTAATTAGACCTAGGTGTGTATCAAGACTCTTGGTGGATAAAATCACCTGTCTACTGACCACTGAGACAACATTTATCCACCAGGTGTCGGAAGTACCCTCTGGAGCAGCTCATCTCCTGGTTTTGAAAATCCTCCCATTGTGTGGCTCCAATTGACCTTGTACCACCCCAGCCTGTCTCCCCACTCTCCAGGAATGTTAGTGCTTTCTGTCTCTGACTGTTTTGGTCCACTTCCTCTCTGCCTCTTTGACCTCACTTGCCTTCATCTCCTTTTTCTCTCAGCCCCTCCTGGTACTTCACTGTGTCCCTGACTCTTCTGTATGCTTTTAATTTTTTTCTTCTCAGCCCCCTCTGGGCCCAACTCTTTCCCTGAAGAGCCTTTTTTTCCAGCCTACCTTTTTTTTCCCCAAAAAAATCATCTATCCTGTAAAGCCACAATTGCCTACTGTTCCCAGTACTTGAGTATCAGTGTTTTCTTTTCTCCACAAAAAGCCTTCCCTCAGCCACTTCTGTAAGATTCAATTATTCTTGCAGTGCCTAGAAAACTAATTTCCCCAATGTTTCTCTTAGTCCAGCCCAGAAAGCTATCTTGATTATTTAGGGATTTGTCTTTTTTTTTATTTTTTTTTTAATCATTGTAAGGCCTGTGAGATTATTTTTCTCAGTAGAGTGTGATGCCAGAGAGAAATATGCTTCTCTATGTCCTAAAGTCACTCACTCCAATGCTGCATTTCTACATAACTTGCCCTGAGATGCTAATAGCACAAACAATGAGCTAAGAAAGTGAACAGATCAGTGTACTAATTCCACAATATGTATCACCCCTCAGCCTTCTGCAGCCCTGCTGTCACTGGTCTTGACATAGTGGTGTGCTCTCCCCAGCACACACATCAGATCAAAACGAACCATCAGTTGTATCCTCAGAGACTGCTGAATTGGTGCATTTGACATAGGAGAGAGATTTTCTGTTCTGTTTTGGTCTGGTTGAGTTTTTAGTTGACACCAGACAGCAGATGTATAGAGGGTATATGCCTGGGGCCATTGAAGATTCATGAGTTGGATTTTTTTTCTTGGCTAACAATGGTAATAGGAGTTAAAATAGTGTATCGTTGTTTCTCTAGTGCCTAGAAAGTTGCTATTATAAAAAAACCCAGAAGATTTATATTAATAAATACAGTCATTTTAAGAGAAAATACTCACTAGGCCTTTTCTGAGGTGATATAAAAAAATAACCAGGAAATTAAAAATTCCTTTAAAAGTTCATTGGAAAACGAAAATGTAATATTTTAAGTAATAAAAAGTGTACTTGAACTACTGAAAAACATTTTTTCTTAAACTCTCCCTGCTGATCAACTGCTTAGTAGCTATCACCACTTGCAAACTGGAAACATGTTTAGCTCTGTCTGCAACAAACTGTATTATTTAGATGACAAGTTCGTAAATTGCTTTGTCAGAACAGAAGAATGGAACATGAATAACAATGCTCTAACTCCCTGACAAATAGAAGTAATATCTAAAAAAAACATATCCAAGGATAATATTGCTGGATTGTTTCTTTACATTGTTACTCTGATAGCCAGTGTTATTCTGAGCTAGCTTGTCTGAAAAGAAATATTTTATGTAAAGTTTTAAAGGCAGTAGGGCTTGGGTTTGACCTGCTTTTGATTGTGTTACATTAATAGTGCTGAAATGTGGGGACACCTTTTATTTATACAACGTGGGGAAAAGTGTCATTTTTATCTGTATACATTAAAAATGTCAGTAAAACATACTTTGCTGCTGCAGAGAAAATGTCTTAAGCTAACACACTTTATTTTGATGGAAATGTCACTAGTTAGGAATCAAACCTCCTTTCAAAACTTTGGATGCTGAATTAAATATACAACTAAGAGATGCTTGAGGACACTGTTTGTTTTGAAATGCTTTGATTTTTATCTTGGGATCTCTTTGCAGGATTTAGGGAAAGGATCTTCCCTACGTGTAAGATGTGTCTTTAAAGACAAGACTTACATTTGTACTTTTGAAATATTTTGCCTCCTTAAACATATTTCATAACAGAAATTCCTTGCTTCTCCTCAAAGCTTGCCATAGGCGGAAAAGGTCTTTTGCTGCAATGAAACCCCAATTACTGATATGGTGTTTGCTTATTGACATTTTACTGTCATGTCTCGATGTTTCCTGTGTTTCTGTTTTTTGGCTCCATCCTGTTTTCCGTGCCCCGTTGATGTGCACGTTGTATGACAGTATGTGGTCGTATAACCAGGATATTGTAGAGGCCTCTGGGCTCCAAGTCATGCACAGGTGAGCAGCAAATTAACCACGGACTTGCAAGTGGAGAGCAGAAGGCTTCCAGCACTGAGCAGTGACTCAGGAGCACTGGGTTGTGTCCCTCCCTAACAGGCAGGCAGGACTACCATAACACATGCTTGCAGGGGACAAGCTACATCCTGGGAGAACTTGTGTGCAGCAGACTGGAGTGCTCTCCAGAGTCCGTAATGAAATCATCTGGGTCCCCTGTGACTCAGAAAAATCCTCCTGCTTTCAGTAATGGCATCGACAGACTGACTCTACTGAAGCTTATTGCAGGGGGTTTTTCAAGATATTTCAGCCTCCAGCTGCCTGCTCAGCCCTTCTACACAAAGTCACTCTCGCTGTAGCAGGGTGACAGAAATGTGTCTTTGCACTTCCCAACTGGTGCAAATCATCTTCCTTCACCCACTGTGATACCCAGAACATGACATGACATTGCTTCTGCTGTCCCTGGTCTGTCATGGAGTGGAGAGCTGGAATCAGGAAGGCCTTTAAATAGCTGTAATTATTTATTTTAGAGCAAGTGAATCACAGCCCGAAGCTGCACGATCAGGATATTTTGGTGGATGAGGACCATTTGGCTGTTTGTTTTTCACTGAGCTTTTGAAGTGTTTGACACTGCAATTTTGTACTCCCTTAATATAATTTTTACATGAACTGTGTACACACATACATGCACGATATATGCATGCACGACTAGACAAATTCAATTACGTGAAATCTTGGTTCTTAAGAATTAAAACCACAAACAATGTATTTGGAGCTGAATTGGTCCTTAGTGGCTCTTTCAGTTTTGAATTGAGCTGTAAGGCTGAATGTTTTCTTTTTTATGTACTTTCTTTGAGGCTTTTTAATTCAGACATTTAATCTTTGGTGTTTTTCCCTGCCTAGTGGTTTCATCTTTTCTTTTTTTTGTGGCTTTCTTTGATTATTCCTTTGTGTCCTAGTTTTTCCTTAGAAGTTAAAAATGTATTATTTCTTTTAATTTGTTTCTCTTGATCCTTTTATTTTCAGCACTAGTTGTCACCAATTCCAAATATAAAATCATTCTTAAGGCATTTCAAGGTGGGATTTATCTGAGCTCCCTGTCCAGATTTTTGGCAGTCAATTTGTGTCTAAACAGAAGTTACGAGGGGTCTGAGTGGCTTCTGGAAAGTTACGTCTGTTGTGATTTGTGTTGCTGTGATGTAGAAGATAGACCTTTGCTTCAGAGCATTGTGTGCTCATCTTGTTTTTTAATTAAATGTCAGGATCTCAGTTGTGAAGATCAAAATGATTCCTTCTTTCAAGTTGCATCGTAAAGGCGACAGAGCGTTTGTTTTTGTTTTCTCTCTTGATGAGATAAGGTTCCCTTTTCATCTAAATGTTAAGACTTATCATCCCTGACTTTGAAAACACAAATAAAAAGCAGTGGATAAAACTATTCAGATATAAAGAGATTTTGATCAGTTGTTGAAATCATGGAGGGTGGGACAGTTGCACTTTAAAATACTCTGTACGTGACCTACTGAAGTGAGGGGGTTTTTCAATACTAATGAAGTCACATATATCAAAAATGGTATTATCTTGACAGCTAAAACTTTAATCAAGAAAATGTTTAGAAACATTTCAGCCCATCAAATCCACCGGTTAAAGTATACTCAAGTTTGTGAGCTCTTCCCTCAATGGGAATGGGCAAAAGCTGGTTTATACTTTGTGTGTTGTAATCCCAAAATCTCTGGTAAATTTAGAGGTCAGAGAGGAGGATTTCGGGGAGCAGAAACAGGGGACAGCAACTCTGCCACTTTCCTTTAAACCTAAGCATTCGTTGCTATGGTAACCACGGAGCTTGATGCTGGAGCAACAGGAATTGTCACCCTCTATCCCGACGCAGCCGTGCTGGGCTGGCGGGGGCTGGACCCCGAGCCCAAGCCCAGGAGCGAGGCCGAGCACATTCCCGCTGTCCCTGCCGGGAGCGTTGATCGGCGGCCGCGCTTCCCGGGCCCAGGGAGCGGATCCCGGCGCTCCCGCGCAAGGGCCGCGGCGGCGGGCGGGTCCCAGTCGGGCCTGGACCCGACCCCGACCCCAACCCCGGCCCAGCCCAGCTCAGCCCAAGCCCGGATCCATCCCCGGCGCCGGGACCGCGGTTGTTTATCCCCAGCCGGTGCCGCTTTGGGCGGATTTCCACTGAGGGGCGCTGAAGCACGTTTTAATGCAGCAAAAAATGAATTAATACAAAAATAGTAAGAGAGACACGATTTACCAGAATCTTTTAAAAAAGCGACGACAACAACCACCTCCCAAAAAAACCCACCCCGCAACCCTCCCTTCTCCCTCCTTTCCTCGACCGTGGTTGGAGGGAGGAGGACGGGCGGAGGGGACGGGGACGGGCACTGCCCGCTTGCCGGGCTGGGATGTGCCCGCGGCCGCTGGGCAGGGCAGGGCAGCGAGGAGGCTTCACCCGCCCTTCCCTCGCCCCCTCCCCGGGGCCGAGCCGCTCCGCGCACATCGGCATCCCGGAGCCCCTCCAGCTGCCGGTCCCGCCTCCCTCCTCCCCGCCTCGCCTACCCCCTCCCCACCTCTTTTTCTCTCTCTCTCACGGCTGGCGATCAGGTGTCTGTTGCCTTTTTTTTTTTTTTTTTTTTTTGAGTTGTTTCCCCGGGAAAAAAAAACAGGCAGAAAAAAAAAAAAAAGAAGGTACCGAAAAGGATATGGTTGTAGAAGAGCCCTCCTTCCCCAGAAGAGCAACGTGCTTTGAATGAGGCTTCCCAGCCTCTTCCACTCCGTCTCACACACTCTGTCACTCTGCCTCTCGCTTGTGCACACTGTTGGTATGCGACCTCGGAGGCGACTGCTCCGCCACCTCTGCCTGGGGAGCCGCTGACAGCGAGCGATTGAGCCAGCCCCCCTTCCTTTTTTTTCCACCTGCTTTTGCAAACACACACGCACACCCCCAAAGCACATTTAATGCTGATCCACTCAGGCGCCATTATCGGGGGTACGTCTTCGTGGAGTGTTTTGGTTCTTTTTTTTTTCTTCTCTTTTATCTTTTTTTTTCCTTCCCAACACTGGATGGTGCAGCATTCCCGGGGCCTGTGGTGTTACGGCTCGATTGCGTTTTATTATTTATTTGTCTATCTTCTCTCTTCTTCCCCCCCTCACTCCCCCCGTCTCTGCTCTCTCGATCTCCCCCCCCCCCCCCCGCTTCTTTCCGGGTGCCGGTGCAGAGGACCGGGGAGCAGGATTCCTCGTTCTTCCTTCCACTGACGTGGGACTGATCCTCACCCGCGTGTAGCATGCTGTAGCCAAAACAGAAGAGAGGAGGGGGAGAAAAAAAGAAGCGGTTCTCTTTCCCTCCCTCTCTCTCGTTTCCCGCGGATTGACTTCATGGCTTCACTGTACCAGCGGTTCAGCGGGAAGATCAACACCTCCCGCTCGTTCCCCGTTCCCCCCGAAGCGAGTCACCTCCTGGGCGCCCAGAGCAGCGAGGAGGACGGAGCTGCCGGCAAGACCTCGCGTCCATTGCAACAGGAAAGCAGCCGGCCCCGCTTCCAGTACCAGTCGCGAAGTGACTGCGAGGAGGAGGATGTAAGCGCCGGTGTCGTTCGCGTGAGGCTGGGTTGGGTTTTGGGTGCCCCCCCCTCCCCGCCCCCCGTCCTGCCGGATGCCCGTGTGCCCCTCTAGGCTGCCGGCGATTCCTCGCTGTTTGTCCGCTCTTCCGGGCGGGTCTTTGCGCTCCGTTTCTTCCCCTGAAGTGCCGGGGATAGTATGGGACGGAGCGCGCCGTGACCCGAGCAGAGCCGGGACTCGCCCGCCCCGCGCTGTCCCTGCACCTTTCCCCGTTACCTGGCTCCTGGCGCGGCTCCGCTGCCGTGGAACGGGCATGGGGGGCGCGGGGTCATCTCATTAGGAAACGGCAAGTGCGAGCTCCGGCCGTCTCCCTCCAAGAGAGGCGACAAGGCTCCCCATCCCCCCTTTTTAATTTTTTTTTTATTATTATTTTTATGTTATTGTTATTCCGTGTTTTACCCTTTCACACTCCCCCGGGGCAGAAGTCTTCACCTTGTCCCTCCCTCCTCGCTCTCCCGTCAGCCTCCCCCTAACCTGGCAACAGGAAAACTTTTTAACCCCTGAGCAGCCGTTTCTGGGTCTCTCTCTCTCCTCCCTCCCCGAAGCCCCCGGGCGAGTCCCCCGCGGGGAAGGCGCAAACTTCGGCCGCGCACCTTCCGCTCCCGCGCTGCCTCCGAGAGCAGCGACTTCAAAGGGTGCATCTGCATATCGCCTTAGTAACGAGTGACTCATCCAGGCCGCCGGCTGGCTGCTGTGTCCGATGGAGTTAAACTGGCCTGGGTCGATGGCCCCTAGTGCTTTCGGGGTGGTGAGGAGTGGGAAGAGGGGATTTGAAAAGCAGGGAAACTAAGAGAAGAAGAGCCAGTGACAGATCAAAACATGTGGCTCCCCATCGCTGGCTGGTGTTAGGTTTGCAGAGGGATTTGAGTGTGTTTTGCCTCTGTGGAAGCACACACAAGGGGAAGCAAATGGCTGCAGTTGGGAATAATGTTTGTGTCTGTTAAAAATACTTCTTGCCCGAGTGGGACGCGTTAGCTTTGCGGCAGGGCTCAGCTTTGGCTCTGGGAGCCTTCCCAAGAAACGCACTGCTTCAAGCCAGGACAGCAGGTCTGCTTCACTCGGGAGACAGTTGTGTATGCAGGGAAATTTCCTCGGGTTATCTTTTTAATCCCCGTCAATTTTCCCGTCCTTTCGTAAACTCTTTTGCACTCCGTAGAGCAAGGGGCACTTCTGCCAGCGACGAGGCCAATCGACCTACACCTCTGCCAGCGGTGGCTGTCATGCTGATAGCCCCGGGGGCCAGCGGTGGCAGGAACCTGAATTGACTCTTCCCTGTGACTCGCTCACCGGCGACAATTTTGGCACTGCAGCTCCTTGGCCCTGGCAAACTGCAGGAAGGGACCGATCCCCCTTCCTGTGTGCCTTAAGCCACTCCTGACCCTTCCCCGGCGTGGCTGGGACACGAGGCCCTTCCCGACGGTGTACTGGGCTCTAGATGTCGCTGCGAGCCAGCGCAGTGCCGCCGCCGGGGCTGGGATCAGGCGCATTTCCCTCATTATGTGTTTTAATTTCCCTTCCCTGGATTTGGAGACAGATGTCTGGAGCCGCTCCTCCGGTCACCAGGAGCGCTGAGCCCGGAAGCGAAGGAAAGCCAGCAGTTTATAGCATGAGCGAGTGATTTGTGCTGACAGGCTCCAAAATAATGTTAATAAGGACATTATTAAATTTCTATAAGGAGAGGGGTTTTTTGTTTGAGTTTTGTTGTTGTTGTTGTTATGGGTTTTTTTCCCCCTTTTATTTTCTTTTCTCCCCTCAGAATAGTGCGTGGGTGGAGAGCGTTGCTGTTGAGAGAAAGGTACCTGCCTCAGTGCCTTCAGCAATTAAGTGCAGAAAGTGTGTCCAGAAACAGGGATTTGGGGTGACTTCTAAACGCACGTGGACACTTTGTGTGAATTATTTTTATACGGGGCAGCGCGTCTCATAAAGTGCCCTGGACCGGGTCGGGCAGCTCACAGGCGCTCCCGTCCAGCGGAGACCGGGCAGCCGGCACGGATGGTCTCCAGCGGAGGGTCGTTTAGGTCGGGAGGGTGAAATCGTGACTAAGCCGGTGGAAATGGTGTTTGAACCGTGTGTTTCAGGAAGCGGGGTGTCCTGCCCGGGCAGAGGAGAGCGGAGGCAGAGGGCAGGTACCGTCGGGACGGGGGCGGGACCGCCGGAGGTGCCCGCGGTGCTGAACCGGGGCGGAGCTGTCCCTGGTGCCGAACCCCTTCTGTCCGGGGTCGGGGGGAACTGTCCGCGGTACTGAACCGCTCCTGTCCCGGGGCAGGAGGAGTTCTCCGCGGTGCCAAACTCCTCCTATTCCTGGTCAGAAGGAGCTGTTCTGAAGCCGACCTGTGCCGGGGCAGGAGGAGCTGTACCAAACCCTACTGGGACCGGTGCCGAGGCGAGCAGGCAGTGACCTCTCACCCTTCACCATGGTGAGATGGTGGCAGAGGCAGAGGGTTCCTCTCCCGCCTCTGGTGGCAGCAGTCAGGCTCGCTCAGGATGAGCAAATGCACCCTTAGGCATGAAACCACCAAGGAAAAGGGAAAAGTGAGGCAGGCAGCGAGCAAAGACTATGGGAGAAGTGCAAGGAGGGTGGTCTGTTTGTGTAAGGTCCCAAAAGCACAAGCTATTGCTTGTTATGGTGATAGGCTTTTTGAGACATCATTGGAGACACTTTCTTTAGGTGATTAGACTTCTGTTTTCTGTTTTGCACTAATACTATAGTGGGCATTCACATTGTCTTTCATCCTTCAACATCAATGTAGTAGGAAAAGCCAGATCGTGTAGCAACAAAGTTGTGGGGTTTTTTGGTTTGTTGGTTTTGGTTTTGGTTTATTTTGTTTTGCCTTTTTTTCAGTTTGGTTTCTGTTTTTTTTTTTCCACCTGCCCACATTTGGAAATATCAAAACAAACCTGAGAATGAGACTGTTCTGTTCCTGACTTTGTCATGTGATTAATAATCGGGAGAGAACTGAGTGGTTTTTTTATGGGTTACTGATGATGACTTTTCCCATTGAAATATGTGTGCTGCATTGAGCACTATATTTTTAAGCACCAGTACAGACCTCAATGCAGTACAAAACAGAGAGAAAGACAGGATCTTGCCTTTGAAGGTCACGGTATTATAAGTAAGCATTTTGTCCCCTGGAAGTACTACTGGTGGAAAAATACTACATGAAACCTATACAAAGTTAAAGAGGAGGCAGTAACTCTCTAAGAAACACAATCATGATTTTATATGACAACTGCTGACTTCACTTTATACATACCACCATTGAGACAGACTTGAGAACATTGTTTTTGTAATGTGAAAGTATACCAAAGCAGAGGTCACAACATTTTTTAGAATTTTGAAAAGTCTTTATTATGTTTCAGCTTGTGACAAGTACATGACAAAATATATATATATATATATATATATATATATATATATATATATATACAGTAGATCTAACTTGTGAACAAAACCTGGAATAAATATTGCTAATTTTTCATGTTAGTTATTAGTCTGATGAGACAATCATGTTATTTATGGGAGGAGTAATAAGAAAACTAGGTTCTGTAAAAATGACTCCAGAAAACCACTTCCTAGTTGGCTCTGTGGCATTATTGACATTAAAGTTAATTACTGGAACAGCTGTAAACAAAATTCTAGTGGCCTTTTGGCTTTGTTAAAGGATTAGCTTTTCACTACATTTATTTGGGTATGAGGAAACATCTGTGAGAACTCTTTGTTCAATCTAGTGTGGTGCAATATGCCAGTTATGAAGAATTTTGGTAACATAATTCTCCTTTTTAGTCTGATGAGATTACCTTTTAGATAGTAGTGATGACTGATCTTAGATTGATGAGATTAATGCTTTCCATATACTGTGGAAGGGATTTTCTCCTACATGTTGACTTGAGAACTTTTTCCCCACAAAATAGAGCTTCTTCATCTTTTCCAGGCTTTTTCTTCTTTGGCATCACAGTGATTAATGAGTTTAATTTTTGCAGGCAACTGCCAGGAGGTGCTGAGTAAGATGTATCATGCTGATTGTGTGTAACGCTGCTCCTTTTAATTACTGGGATGATAACAATGCATTAATCAGGTGCATAAAAAATTCAGTACTTTTCTGTAACACAGAATATTGATCTATTTTATAAGGCACTGACTATAAAACAATGATCACAGAAGTCCTTCTTAAATTGAATTTTGTATGATAAGTTATCTTTTAAAAATATTGGACCCCCCACTGAAACATCATAAAACTCTTCTATTTAAAGAGCCATATGCTGCATTCTTACAGGTTCATTACTTAGCCAAAACTCCTGTTGGTTTTAAGAGGAGACTTAACCATATAAAGAAACCAGTCCCAAAGTACAAAAGTCCTCATTTCTGTGCATATTCTTTCTACAACTGAATTCTGAATATTTCTTTCTTTCCTGCATTTGCTTAAAACTGTATTTGACCATATACTATACTTTACTAGTCCTGCAGTTGATTATTCAGACTGATTTACCTTTTGGGAAGTTTCTCATTCAGATATAAATAGAGATTATTTTGAGATGCTTCAGTAAAACTGTGTTTCCTGCTTGGATAAGTTAAGGATTTAGTAAATCAAATATCCTTTGTTTAGAGAGTGAGAAAGTGAGAGTCAGAGCCATTAGTGTAAAAGAAATGTAATTTAGTATGTCAGACTTGCTGTTGCATGTAATTGAAAGTGTTAATTTTCAGTTCATTATTTGTCTGATGAGAAGAGATATTGCTTCCTAAAAATGTGTGTCAAGGACAGTGTTTCAGTAAGGTTGAGGCCTGAGCTGTAGGCAACAGGCATTTCAGAAGTGGAGTGCTTTTTTTCCTAGACAGTTGAGTGAATTGATTGTATAGAAGGGTTTCTAGGACTGTGGGAATCATGACTTTACTATAGGATATAATTGTAACCAGAAGCCTATCTACAAATCTGAATTGTTGTGCATATGGGCAGAAACTACGGTTTGAATCTGTAAGAATCTCCTCTTCTGCCTCTTCTAGGTGAGTTCTTGGGTGCTGAACTCAGTTATCCTACAGTCAATAAGATGTGGAGAGCTGGGACTAGTTCTTTCAGTGGAAATAGTTAGGACCTGTTGACATTCTGTAAGCTCACCTTTTGAAATGAATAAAAATTGCAGCCTAATTCCTTCAGAAAGAATAGTTATAAACCTTATAAAAATCATGGGTTATATTTGCACAGAAGCCCATCATATATTCTGTCATTACTGAATACTGGACACTCTGACCTGCAGGTGATAAACTTTTTATACTTTGTTTTATAGCTATATTTATAATTAAACTACCTTATGATATTTGCTACGGGTTTAAAATCAGCCTCTATTTCTGCAGCCTTTACTAGCCGTGGTGATGATACATGCACTAAAAAATCTGCCAGAGAGAATGTATTTTTAAGTATTCAAGAATAACTGTGTGAAGGGGCTGAATCATCTCTCTAATGGAAGTGAACTGTGCAATAGGTTGGGATACCTCATGTAGAGTACTCAGCTCACATTATTTCTCTTTTGAGCAAGTAGCAGGAAGTGCAGAAAGAAGAGACTGGACCCAAGGTTGGAGCAGCTCAAGTTGGTTTCCAAGGGGTCTTTCAAAGATATGGGAAGTGTGAAAAAAAGTCTGTATGTGCTGTTCTCCATCCGTTTGTATATTTTTGTTTCAGAAAAGGCCAGACAGAAGACAGTTCTTACCGTGTCTATCACAGCTTTGAAAATGCTCTTTGGGAGTCAGAAGAATTTGTCCCTTGAAATAAAAAACTTTACATTATTTTGGGCTAATATATCTGTGCTCGCAGTGGTCCAGCAAAATCTCCCATTGTAGTTCATCAGCTGCAAGGTGATTTTGCTGGGATTTTTGCCCGATGTGCTGGATGATTCCCAGCACGTTGCTGTGAGGTACGAGCATTTTCGTCCCGTGACCAAGGGGTGGCAGCGTGTCGTGATCACACTGTTCCTGTGGAGTGCTTGGCTTTTCCTTGCTTTTATAGGAAAGCACCAACCACGCACTTGTTTACATACTCATACCTACACGTGAGGGTTTTACTCAGTTTTTTATTGCCTTCTCTAGGTCTGATGGAAATGATGACAGTTTTGTAACTTTTTTTTTCATGTTCAGAGAGAAATATTTGTTTTCAAAGCTCATAAAAAATGGTTCGACAATAGTTTTACATGGCCCCATATTCAGGCATGGGGGAAGGAGGGGAGAAACAAATCTTTCTTCTAGGGAATGTTTTTCTCTTATCTCCCAAAAGAAAACAAAAAAGCCAGTGTTTTTGCAAAAACCTCTTTCACTCATAGCAGGTTGTGATAAAGTGTGGCTTTTTAAAGTACACACAAATAATTTAGTTTTGTAATTTCAAGGTTTTTGAGAAGATTTATGGTCAAATTAAAAAATACATATTGTAATGTATTTCCTATTTAGATGCATAAATAGTCATTTTGGATCAGGTTCTTACCCATATATGCTCATATAACTCATATAGCTTTGAAAATGTTAGTGTATTCATTAAATTGTGGGTGTTTGGTACTGATAAGACTCAGTGTGGGTGAGTTAACTGAGTTAAAACATATTTTGAGTTTGTGCATTCATGTATATGAATAGATCACTGTACCATAGTCTTTACTGCCAATATGAAACTACAAAAGGGAATAAGAATGGGCACTGGACACGTGTCTTGCAGCACAGAGCAATGCAGAAGGGAACAGAGGGAGAGCGTGGGGGTACAATCCAGTGAGATGCTCTGAAGGATGAATGGGCCGGAGTTTTTGTGTAGTGGAAACACAAGTCCTTCCCAAATTTTCCACTCCTTCCCAAATTTTCCACCTTAGAGTGTTTGGGGACCTTCTTTTCCCACATTCAGCCAGAGTTTTAATTATGTCTCAGCTTTTAAGCACTTTAATTTAGAGCTCTTTGATAGTTTGTTTTGTTAAAATAGCACTTGAAAGCCTTCCTAAAGATTATAGCAAAGATTAATATCATTTTTAAGCTTCAGAGAACTTGTAATGTGGAGCTAGGGAGAGAGGTAGAGGGGGTCTGATACTCATTCACTTTGCAAGCAGTTAAGTTTAAGCAAAGGTATCGAAGTGTGTGAGGTAATGTGAAAAAGCCCGATATTGTGACTCTGCTGGTGAAAACTTACCAGATTTCCACTGAGCATGTTTTTGAAATTGCTTATCACTTGCATAGTGTAAATTATTTTCCTCTGAACAAGGTGCTTGTTAGTGGACTTCAGTTATTGCACAGATTCTTCCATGAGTTGCTATCCCTGTGCCTTTTAAAAGTGACTTATTATTATCTTCAGTTTGCAGGTGGAAAATTAGAGGCAGAGTTGACACACAGACAGTTCATCTCAGCTCTTTGGCAGTGATGGTCTGCTGTGGCTCAGCCCTGTGAGCTGTTGCAATTTCTGGCTCTGGGCCTCAGGGGCTTTACGACTAAAAATTGTTCCAGTTACCACCAAGGGTATTCTTACAGGTGTAAAACTAATTGTGAAGTCTGGCACATTTAAGTCTTTGCTGTGTCTAGCACTCATTTCTGACAGTTTTCATGTGACATTTCAAATGTCTGATGTTTTCCTCTAGCTGTTCAAGGCTTTGGAGTTTGCTTTGAGCAAAAGGAGATTTAAAGCATCCAAAAGGAAGGATAGGAGTATCTTAATGCTTTCATTATAATATTTTCGGGAGGGGTGGTTTGGGGCTTTTTTAATTTCTTTTCTGTATTTGTCAATAGCATCTGCTCCAGCATTTCAAGCAGATTTCACTCTAGGCAGACCTCAAAAGCAAATGCAAATTTCTCCCTGGGCTTGCTGTCTTGGATGTACAGAGCTACATGAAATGGAAAAGCAGCAGTGGGAAATGCCTGGTAGCCTCAGCTCCAGTTATACCATAGACATTAATTTTAAAGTGTTTATGACAAAAGTATGTATGTGTTGCTTATTGGCCATTAAATTGAGCTCCAACTCTGTATAAAAGAATGTAACTGTGGTATTTTGGTCAGAGGAGAAATGAAACCCACGGAGACTGAGCAATTACAGATGTTACTTCAGTCTCCAAGCCCTAGGTCTGAAGACACTTGGTGAGCAGAACCAGCAGGAGGTTTACACAGAATCCCTGTGCCTGCTGGTTTCCTCCTCTTCGGGCAGAGGCAGAGGGAGAATTAAATCCAGCATCTGAGCAGCAGCAGGAGGTTTGTTACTGCCTGCTGTCCCTTCTCAAGGGTATAAGCAGTGGTTGGCAGAACCCTATGGAGTTTGTGTCTGTGAAGATGAATTCAAGTGTCCTGCAGTGCCTCTGGCTAAGGGGGACTAAAGAAGACTTTTATTTGTAAGACCAGCCTTTGGCAAAATAAAAAGTACGAACTGCTTGCAAAACAGACAATCATGCTTGTACCAGGGTCACAGAAAAACAATCTGGTGGCAGATGCTGCTGCTGTCAGGTAGGGTGGTATGGGACATGGCTTGGGGGTGGATGGCTCTTTCCACTTGCTCCAAAGACCTCTGAGTCCCTTATGAGAAACAGAGACAGCAAGCACAGCTCATGTCTCCCTCTCTCCTTTTCCCCAGCCCTACCTCACAGGAGAAAAACCCTGGTTTTTTTTGCACTGCTGGGAAGCCATGAGTCAGTTCTTCCTCCCTGTCTAACAGGTGGCTGCAGGCAACTTTATCTCTCTGTGCCCTGGCGCCTAAAGATGGATCTCCCAGAAAGACCTCAGATGGCTCCTCTCCAGCTGCTTTCACAGTGACATGCCCTCTGGCATAGCAAAATTCAGCTTCTGCCTGTCTCCCCTGCTCTCCTTCTAGGACAGGCGGATTGGGTTATCTTGTATTCCAGAGGAACAAGGAGCCTTGAACAGAGAAAAAAGAGTATGCATGGATCTGCTTTAAATAGTGTTTGACCTCTTGCATAAGAGTCTGATTGTCCCAAGATAAGTTTATTGCATACACAGCTCTGAGATTTGCACAGATTGCTCGTAGGATTATGTTTCATGTGACTGTAGAATCCTATCTTTATTTGTCATTTATTGCTAAATCCCTCCTCATGTCTCTGGGTAATCTATATTAAATATGGTTTGTCTTTGATTTTGTTTTTCCTATTTCCTTTAGGTGTGAGAAAACAAAAGTAATGTTTAAAAGACCAAACTTCTATTACACTGTTGATAAGGAAGCTGTTGCCATAGAGACATAAATGGTTTGTAGTGAACAGAAGATTTTGACTTTTACTAGTCTTCCTTTATTAATACAGTTCCTCTGTCTGCTCTATATTGTTTTCTTTTTCTTTTCTCTTTTTTTTTCATGTGGGTGTTTGTAATCCCAGATACAAAAGGAGACACGTGGAGAAAACACTAAAGGTATTATAGTGCTTCACAATGGTCTCTTTGATAAAGTGGGTGCTGTTGAAGCAGGTCCTTTGTTCTGTTATGAACTGCAGCACAAACAACACTTGTCAAAACACATACAGTGAGTCATTGCAAACAAGGGCAGTTAATTAAGACCGACATAGCCAAGGTTTGGGATCACAGTAACCCCACCTATTGTACTTGCCTTGTTTATACTCTGTGCTTGAGAGTGGTGTGCTTGGAAGAGGCTTCTTCAAGGAGTGGGTAATTCTCACTGATTTCTGGGCATGTTTATGTACCTTCTGTTTGAGGTGGCCTGGATCTTTGGTAGAGTGTTGGAATAACTATTAGGGAAATCTTGCTTGTCTGCCAGTGACCTGCTGCATGACCTTCCACTAGTTATTTATCCCTGCGGGGGCAGGACCTGCATCTCTTAGATACCATAAAGGAATTGAGGCCATGACTTCATTTGTGGCTTCACTGTGGTAGTCCATAATTAAATAATTTCTGCTTCTGGCCTAAAGCTTTGGGCTAAAAAGAACCCATAGAAACATGAGATTATTAATAATTAGTAGTGCAGTCATTAATTCTGACATTGGAAACATTTGTGGGAGCATTGCTAATAACCAAAACAGGCTTGATTGTGCTTGTTTATGGTGGGCTAAAGGTCTCCCTCATTACAATGTTTCTCAGGCAGTGCCAGGAACTGATAATCACTATAATGCACATTTTTTCTTTTAGCTAAGAAAAGCTAATAAGCATCTGTAGTTTTGAAAATGTCAGATTGAGCCAAAGTGCATGCAATTAGATAAGGATAATGTAGCAGATAATAAGAAGATACATGATGCTGGATAAGCAGTTATCAGACTGTTGTGCTTTGGCTGCTAAAGTGCTACGTGTCATATAAAAGAAAGTGGTTGTTGGTTGAGGGAAGACATGCCAGAAGTTGTCAGAAATGGAAATGCAAGCTAATGTGGTAAAGTGACAAGGTTAGTCCTGGGGGACTATAAACATGGATGTCAGGCTTTTGATAAATGGAAGGGTTGTCTGGGTTAAAAGTCATGTATCTGGGAGGTGGGAAAGACCACTGAGAAAAAAAAGGAAGCAAATATGGAAAGGAAGATGAGTAGATGGGAGTAATTTGTGGTTCCTGTCTCTAAGGTTTCTTTTTGCCTTGTGTGTGATGTCTGGACTGTTCTGGCTACTTTAGTGTGCTAAAACCTTTCTGAGACAACTTCTTTGCCCAAAAGGAGTCACAGCCATGATGAACTGATTAAGTGAATTTTCAATGAGTGTCCTCAGTTTAATTTGCCCCTGGGGAAAAGAATTGAGGCACACTCTGAAAGCAAGAGAAAAAACAAGAGAATGAAAACCAGACAAGGGACAGGGAAGGGAAAGAAGAAAGAGGAAAACTGTGGTGCACAGAACTGGATGCCAGCTTTGATACTGGAAGACAAGGAGTTTTGCTTCTAAAATATTTTTTGCTATAGGGCAAAATATGTCTTTTGGCTGAGACAGAATATTCCATATTTTCCTTTTCCTCCTACTTAGCCTAACGCAGGAGCTGGTTCTGGGCAGGAGGGCAGATTCTTCATAATCTGGAAGAACAGGTTTTCTTGTGTAATTTCTTTTTTTCTGGAATGTCTCCTCCAGCCTTTATCCCACCTCCTGTGAAGTGTTCTGATGTCTTCAGAGGGAAGAGATTGGAAGCCATTTCTCCTGTGTTTTGGTTCTGTGATAACTTTTACCGATTTTTTTTCACTCTTTAGAAAGCACCAAGTATTTAATATCTTTATAAAATACCTAACAGAAAAGCTGTATAGTTCTCATCCTCTCCTCTTCTGTAGCATCTTTAAGAAGATATTCTATACATACTTAAGTAGTGACCAGCTATGTAGTGTTACAGCTGCAGTCCTAGAAAAATAGTATTATTATCCTTATGGAATGTTTGAATTGTGGATAAGAAATTCAAGGTACATTTTTCCACTTACAAAACATTGTCCCTTTGCATTTCTGTTTACAGCAGAATATATCTTTTCTTTGGTGTATCTTCAGCCCAGATTAAGTGTGTTTGTATTAGAGGGTTATATAGAATGTGTGTGTTTCATGTTTGTGTTTGGAGTAGTCTCAAGGAGAATCATAGATTCACAGAATGGTTTGGGTTGGAAGAGACCTTAAAGATCATCTTTCCCATGGGCAGGGACACCTTCACTGTCTGTGAGCATTTGAACTCAGGCAGGGGGTTAAAATTCTCTTCCTGTGAATGTTTAGGGAGGGTAGCAGCACATTCACGGGATATAAATGCAGAGCATGTATAAACATGGCCAAAAGGGTTGCTTGTGGTGTTGTTGCTTTTTTTTGTTTTTATAATTCAGTCAATAGAAAATTATATGCTTTTCAGTAAGTTGTTCTTCTCCAGGCATTGGACAAACTTGATATTAGAGGAAAGGGAAAAGAGAGGAAATCTACTGTCTTCTCTATATTGGGTCATGAGGGAATATTTCCTTTCTCTCACAGACACAAGGGTGATGATAACAACTACACATATCTGTGGGGGCTCTCTTCTCTTTGGATGAGTTAGAAAGAAGCACCTCATGGCACTGGACAGAGAAGGTGAAGGTGAAGAACAAGGTTAAAGCCTGTTTAATCCCACTTTGTAAATCTGCATATGAAATCCCTCAAATTATAACTGTATTCCCTCACTGTTTCTTCCTGTCTGTGCTAAGCTGAAGCTCTTCTGGGAATGGGCTTTTGGCAGATAGCACATCACTATTGGGCTGGAAAGATACGTGAGAATGCCACAGTCAGCTTTTTAACTGTGCAATTTAGTATAAAATGTAGGGAGCAGCAGTGTGAATCAGAGGATTGAATTTGCTCTAAAAGTTCCACAAAAGGCTCCTCTTTTTCTAAAGACAGATTGTACCAGTCCAACCTGAAAAACTGTAATTTAATTTGAAAGCACCGTTCTGCATTCCTTTCACCTGGTCTCGATTGGTGACAAGCCATAAAATTTCTCTGTGGTCCACTGGAGTTCAGTAGATGAGAATTTCCTAACTTCATAAAATGATTAAAAGCACTCCAAATGTGTACTATTAGCAAGGTTTCTTTGAGACAACTCAATCAGCAGGCTTCGGGGGCCTTTGTGAAGGTTTTGGTGAGCATTGCTGGAATGGCAGCTCTCTGGGATAGGTAATAACTGAGGGAAAGACTGCAAGGCTTTATGCTTACAGTAACTTAAAGAACAAATGGTAGTGCATTTGTCTGACAGTGTTTTTTCCTGTTTGCCACAATGCCATGATAAATTGTACAAGGATCAATGTCTCTAGCAGGGATAAGTGATATCTGTGTGGCTGATTTTGGCAGCAGCCCACTCCTGTGTTTTTCTTTAACCCAGTGCCTTGCACAGCACTGGAAAGCAGAAAGAAGTAGATTGGTTTTATGTGTACTGCCTGTATCTCATCTTGAAAACTCATCTGCCTCCAGCATGTTGGATCATAAACCAAAAACTGAATCCACTTTCATCAAATGTTTGGAAGTAATGAACTATTCAGGACCGTTCTGTTCTGTTCAAGGCATTTCCACAAACAGAGAAGGATGATTTATCGACTCATTCCAAAATACATGCTGGGCATTAGGGACTGCCCTTCCTCTCTCCCTCTCCCCCCTTTCATACTGGTTGGCTGTGACTTGCCAAGCAAACAAGAAAATGTGACTATTTTATTTTTCTATTCCATTTGTTTTCATGAATGCCAAGCAGAGACTTGTTAAGGGGGGAGTGGGCAGCCAGATATTTGGAAACTGAGCCTTTTAACATCAGTTAAGGTGCCCCAAATTTCTAAGGTCAGATGAAGAAATCTGATGGCTTTTAGTCAAATGGGTTGAGAGATTGTTGACACTGCTAAACTTTCTGATGAAAACTTAGAATATATGTAACAGTGCTTATTTCTCTTTTCTTCCTCTGGAGCTCAGAGCACTCCAGCAAGGTACAGCACCAAAATCTGTTCTTTACATCACAGTGATGTAATCTTTAGACTTTCCAAATGTAAATTCGTGTGCTGACTAAAAGGCAAAGAGGCTTTTCATACTTAATGGGTCTTATCTCTTATCAAAGCTGGAGATTAGAATTTTCTATGATTTTGCTCTCCCTTTTGCTGATAATGGTGGAAATGGAGAATCTATCCATTCTCAGGATATCTGTCTAGCAGAAAGTTTCATTGTCAGACCCAGGCATTTCCAGCATTTTTTTTTGTTAACTTCAATAATCACTGCTTCTCATTTATTCAGGTCAATGGGCCCTTCTCTGGGGACTGTAAAGTTTTTTAAGGTGAAAGATATTGTTGGAATAAGAATTGATGGCTGTAATCTGGTCATAAATTGTTTTAGGCAGGAAATAATAAGAGTTTTAAGATCTTGAGCATTGAAGTATTGAAATAGTCTTCCAGAAAGAGCAGGCAAAGATAAAAGTTATATCTAGCTTAAAGATAGATCTCAGATACCCTACTTTTATAAGATTATATACCTGCCCTTGAAAGCAAAGAAAACACAGGGTTCACTTTTACAACTAAATCTATTGAAATTTTGTGTGAACTCATGAAGAGGTCTCTGCCTCCAGCTAGGTAACAGGAACCTAAGTTTTAGCAGTTTTATGCAGGCTAAATATCTTTTCAAAGAATCTCCTGAAGAGGTAAACATTATTGCACTCAGTGTTTGTAAAAAAAACCAAAAATAATCATAGTCAAACACGTTATACAGGGCTGAATCCAGTCTTTGCTCATATTTTTAAGATAGTTCTGTCAGGTTTATTCAGGAGTCCCTTGATTTTGCTGCATTTTAAGCAAACTGTGTCAGATGTATATGATATTTCTCTGAGCATTTCTAGCTACCTCCCTGTAGGTGAAACACTTTTCCATTTCAAGAGGCAAGATTTTAAGAGGTCTGTCACTAGGAGGGCAGTAGCATCTATAGACATTTATGTTGCAAATGGTCTGTGTGGGGAAATCCAATTCAGAGCAGTTCTTTTTCCCTTATTGTTGTAGAATTGTATGTTCTTTTTTTTTTTTTGCCAAAGTGCTTTAGTGTTTTCTATATGAGTCCCAGAATCTTTTACAGACAGTACCTTTGCCTATCTCCATAACAAAGACAGATTGCAGAAGGAAAACCTATGGATGAGAAGCTCTTGGAAGAATATCAGACAGTTTGTTTTCTGTTATAGGACCACTAAAGTGTACGGAAAATTAAGTGAGTTGCAGATTCTGGTATCTAAAGAGAATTTAGTATCTCAATACATTCAAATGATTGAGAACACTGGCTGAGTTTTAACAGCCTTACTGGATATTTTCCTTTTTTAATACAAATGATCCCTAGGCCACAAGAGCAGTGCTGTTCATATGATAGAACTGCCCAGCTGTAACCACCCAAGTTCATCAAATCCTCTCTGTGACTCAGAAACAGGCAGAGCAAGAGTTCACTTCATCTAGGAACACACCTGGTGCCCTTCAATGACTCACTGCACTCTGGGGGTTCATTGTGGGTTTAACATGATTTGAAAGGGTTGAATAATAAAACACAAATTGTTTTAGAAACTCTACCTGGAGGAGCAAAACTGCCCATTGCTACGTGGCATTTGTCTAGTGAGAAGTCCGGGTTTGGTTCTCAGCCTTTTTCCAAACCCCATCTCTCATCATGAGGTCTTGGCTGCTGCTGCAGACCCAGGAGGCTTCTCCTCTCTTTTGTCTTTTCTGAACACAGGAGACACAGGTGAGTGTAAAAATTACCCAAGAAAGGTTACCACAGGCAATAACAGGCAATTCCTGTTAGCTTCTGCCCCTCAGTACCCCTAATGCTGATTTTTCAAGCTCCCGGTGACTCAAGATGTTGACAGTGTAGGAGTGGCAGTGCCTGGATTGTGAGCAGCTGTGTCCTTTGCTGTGTCTGGCCCTGAGCACTTTTGAGAACTTGACCTATGGCACAGACTTGTTTAATGCAGATACTTCTTCAAATCAAGCGATGAGAGGCATATGTGTGAAGGTGTTCAATGTAGCAAGACTGCTCTAAGGCAGCAAATTTTTTATCAATTATTCCGACACTGGCAGAGGAGAAGGGCCCTCTCCCTTTTTGGGCAGAGCAGAAGGGGAACAACAGACATGGTGCTTTCTGAAATGGGTGCTGAGGTAGAGTGGTGATGTTGGTGCTATATCAGTGCAGTCAGAGGCAGAGGATGAAGATGACAGCTTCTCACAAGTGTAAAGAAGTGGTTTGGGTGTTCAAAACAGCCAAAAGTAATCTCCAGGTATTTCATTCCAGCAGCAGAGGGAAAGCATGCTGCATGTGAGTAGTAGGTCACACAACATCATGGCTAGGGCATATGACTGGAAGTTAGAAAGCTGTTCTTGTATGGCATTTAATTTTTCAGAGACATTTAAATCCCTGTGTTGTATTGGGCAGATTTTTCCAGAAGATTTTGGTTATGCAATAAAAGCCATCTGATATTGTTTCTCCAGTGCTGTTAAGATGAAGTGTTCTTATTATATCCCATAATCTTACTTGAGCTTTCTGTTCTTGATGGTTTTTCTAAGCCCTGGGCCAATGGCATTGTGATAGAAATTATTCACCCAACAAAATGTCCAAACTGTGAAGCACTAAAACTCTTTTCCTTCTTTTTTTTTCTACTTCTCAAGGCAGCAAAGATCAAGCAGTACAGCTTATACTGCTTGAAAGTGCTAATATGTGTTGAAGACTCAGGATTTTTATGGTTATTTGAGCTGGATTTTCACATGCCACCAAACACACAGTCGATCTAAATCAGTGCCTCCCCAGGGCCATGTCTGCCCAAGGGATGCACATCCCTCATGCCAAAGCTCAGTGCAGGGCTCAGTGTGATGCTCTTGTGGAAGAGCTGTGGGTACCACAAACACTGTGTTGCACCAGTGCAGTGCCAGTTTTCAGCTGCTGCTCGTTCATATTAGTCAGAACTAATTTATCTACTGATTACTCACACTGCTGTAGACCTTCAGTTGCTGATAGAGGTTGTTCAGGCCTCCTTAAATACCTCTATGTGGTATTACAATGTACATATTACAATATACAATATTGCAATATACAATACCCATCACTATGTCGGGTACTCAAAACATACCAACATTGCTGGACTTAAACTTGCCAGTGAATCCCTTATTACTCAGGTTTCCTTGTGTGCCTTTTGTTAGTCTTTAATTAAATGGTTGTGTGTCACTGTGGTTGGGTTTGTTGTTTTGCACAGGACCCCTCTTCCCATGCTCACAGTGGTTTAATGAAAAGCTCTTCAACATTTCATTTTCCACTCGTTGTTTAATGTATGGCCTTAGGCCTTAGTCTGCACTCTCTTCAGATCCTGTTTAATTTTCTCTTGGGCTCTTCTCTAGCATTTACTGCCATAATATTTGAATGCATCTCAAAAACTAGTGAATTTGTTTTCATGGGACAGCTGCTGAGCATGAGGAGGGGTTTATTCCCCCAAGCTGAGGAACAGTTCTTAATGTAACCTGAATACCTTGATGCAGATACAATTTTTATGAGAGTCTAAAACACAGATCTGTGACCTCGGCGACAGTGCTGATCCTCAGCATTTCTCAAACAGTATCAGAAGTCCCAGAGGTGAACATTTGTGAAGTAAGTAACACTGTAGTGCTCACTTAGCAAAATTCAGCTAAAATGTTTTGCCCAGCATCACAGAATCTGGTTGTATGAGAGACAGGGAAATCATCTGTGTCTTCAACATGTCTTGCTTAGTCATGAAACTGTCCTTCCTCCATTTTTCCAGCTCAGTGCTTTATTTGCTGCATGCTGCTGTTTTTCAGTCATGCATGTCACCATGGGCCCTGCTAATTCCCTCACAAGGCCTTTGCACTAGAAATCCCTGTGTGCTCAAGGACAAGGCTAAATTAAGGTCAGTTCTGTATAGACCCCCAATATTATGCTGTACTTAGTGTTAAAGCAAGACTTGTAGGGAGATGTAATATCTTTTATTAGGGTAACTGGTCTTGTGGGTAGACAAACTTTCAAGTGCATGAGCCTTTCAGATTCCTCTTACATCAGCTGACTTCCTCCTACAAACCACATCTCTTTTATGTCCTCAGATCACTGAGTCTACAGAAGCAGCCCCGTCTTGGAAAAGTGAGCAGGAAAACAAGAGGTGGCATAACATGGCAGCAAATGGAGTCCCCAGTTATTCATCAGTAGATTAAATGTAGGAGAGTGTGACTGTTAACAGAGTAACTGAGAATAATGTTGTTCTCATGATCTCTAAGAATCAGATATTGTGGGGAAATAGGGCCATCTCTGCAGTGTCACAGCTGTCAAGACACTGGAAATATGTAAAGATTTGGGAATGCTGAATTCTTTTCTGATAGCAAAGGGCATATTTGGGTAATTTCTACCTGACTCATTAGAAAATCACATCAACAGCTCTGACACATTTCCACTATCTGTTCCCCTTTTGTAGGCATCTGGCTATCTTTTGTAACATGCATTAACAATAAATTATTTTAGTAGAGCTTACCTTTTTGTTGGTATTCATACAGTTCCTGACACACAAGGGATGTGATTTTGTGCTGGAGTAATTAGGTAAACTTAACTGAGCTGTTTTATAAATGAACTGATTTTTTTCTAAACTTTCCAATTTCAGTTTACATGAAGCTGGCAAGGTTGTCTTGACGTTAGGGACGGTTCTGACAATGGCAATTCAATTTAGGCTAAATTAAAACAGAAGAAGGGAGTTGTAGCAATCTGTCCAGATGGGTGAAATCACCTTTCAGAAAGTCTCCTAATCACTAAGACATAGGATTTTATAGGGCTGCTTTGTAGAAGTCTTACCACCTTACAGAAATAATTAGACAGTCGTAGGAGCAAAGTTTAAACCCAGGTGTTTGATTTCTCAAGAGAGTGTTTTACATTCCATGATAGAGAATTCTCTGGCCTAAGTAAGCATTTAAGCATTCCATGCAAATCAGCTCACATGGAAAAGAGTGACAGTATCCTCTTCAATCATATTTCCAAAATCTTTAGTCTGGGATACACAAGGATGAATTTCCAGGAGGTCCAGCAGTGGACCAAAACCAACTAAGCTGAAAGAAAAAAACAAAACCAAAGTGCAATTATTTTTTCATGTTCTATCTTGTTCTCATGCATGTTCTTCTGAAATGTTGTATTTTTCTAGTTTATCTCTACTGAAGCTATTCAAGAGCTGTTTATCTTCTTGTATCTTCAGTGTTTTTATTCCTGAGAAAGCATAGTTGAAACTTGTCTCTTGTTCATCTTCCTGCTCTGTGGGATGCCACATCTGAGTTAAGTTTAGGCAGAACTTCAGACCTGATGTAACATACTTAGAGGATTTTCCTATTTTTAAAAAGACAGAGCATCCTTAGGGTTTTATAACATTTCCTGGATGAGTCAATAGGAAGAAATGTTCATCATTGCTTAATGGAAAACAGGAGTCCTCCTGCTAAGAGAGAAATGCAGCACCACAGGATTTTTTATTTTATTGCTTTATATTGCAAAAGATATGCTTCCAAATTCTCTGAGGCTGGAGAAACTTCAGGTGCCTGGAAAATAGAAATATTCCTTGTGATTCAAAACACTAAATTTGAAAAGGAACATAAAAAGAAACAAATAGAGGTTTATGAATGAATGCAGAAGAAATTATTTGTGTGTGTGCTCTGAGGACATAAGTGAGAGAGGTTTGCACAGAATTGGCCACAAAGAGGAAAACAAACTTAAAGTGTGGTCTGTTTGCAAGAGAACTTAGTAAGGGTGATATTCCTGAGACTGTTAAGAATTCTTTCTGTAAGGAAAGTTCAGTTTCAGTTTGTGGCCCATAAATATTTAGTAGTTTGCATTCAAGAGCAATAAAATATGAATTTAAGATCAAAAAAATGGTATTTGGTGCTATGTCCTATGCTAAAAGGAATAGTTCTGAAGCGTTTGGAGAAATAGGGTAGATCTGTTCAGTGTTTTCTGTAATTATGTTCAGTTCATCTGATCCCCTGGTCACAAGATTCTGCTGCACTAGAACTGTGGTTTTAGGTGCGAGTACTAAATTAGTAAAGAACTTGTAGTGCTGAGAGCACCAGACAATATTCAATATTCCCAAATCACCCTGAGCTCCTGTGTTGGAAAGAGTTTGCTGCATTGCTGGAAAAGTGCTGGCATATTTAATGCAAGCAAGGGCAGCTTGCACACCTGATGTATGCAATGAGCTTGTACCCACCTGGTAAAGCAGAAATCACAGAGTTTAGGCACATGAGCTGTTAAGTAGCAGCTCTCAGGCAGTAAGTGCCCAGTGAAGGCTAAACTAATTCAAATTACCTTGTGTTTGCCATGGACTGAGTATGCACAAAGAAGGTTATTGCACATCAGCTGCCAAGTAATGGTTTTATTGCTTGCTGTATCTTGCCTGTTTGCACCTGAGCCCCAAGGAACAATCTGTCCTTTGGAGACAGCCTATTTTTGCCTCTCCCAGTGGAGTCTTGATCTGTGAGGGGCACTATGACAATATAGTGATGGACTGGTGAGTGTGGATGAGAGCGATCTGCTGTGCTGCCTCCAATCTTAGACTAAACTTGTGATCTTCACTTGAATTTTTAGTGCATAAAGTATCCTAGCTACCCTAGCTATCTCATTCTGAGCTTCCAAACTATTGATGAAATAGTATTCCGTACCTAATAATGTGTATTTCTCTTCTTCCCTGAGACTGGTGGGAGCCTCTCATCTCCCCTGCCGATAACCAGCTTGTACTCTCTCTACTCCTTCCCCCAAAAAATGTCTGGGTACCCCTGTGCTGATTATATCTGCAAGATCTCTCCTTCACCCAAACTCATAAGGATATTTTCCTGGTGTGTCATGTCAGTCTAGACTGGACTGCAGTAAGTTAAGAAATGGTGCACTTCATACAGATGTGTTTGGCTACTCTAGAAGGTGAAATTAATTGCAATCATCTAGTCTGTTGTGGTCCTTCTGGTAGCTCACAGGTCAGATGTTGTACATGGAACACATTTGTCATCCATCCATCCATCCATCCCTCTCTTTTAGCCTAGTAAAGACCATAGGAGGGTTCTTGCTCAGGAAAAGTTGCACACCCTTTGCTTATGGAATAAGGGGAACTGCTGCTGCCAGGGCTGTGTGGCAGATGCTGAGGGAGCCAGAGCTCCATCCAGACATTATACAACAATGCAGGGAGTGTTGGTGCTGGTTGTGACTGGAATGCATCTTCAAAACTGCAAAGTTCTACATGAGATTGAATTGTTCTGGAGTTGTCTGACTGACACCTTCCTTCTGCAGGTCATGAGCTTCCATGAGTTATGCCAGCTCTGAGCTGAGGAACTGTTGATAGAGTGTAATCATGTTCTGAGCATACCCTGGTGACAGGGTGTTTAAGTCATGCAGTCATTAATGACTTTGCTATGCACCTCATTTTTCACCTGGCTTTGCCTGAATTTGTCTGTCTTCAGATTTCAAGCACTGATCTCTGCTGGGAGGCTGAAAACCTTTCTATCATTCAATATATTTGGTAGGGGAAGAAACTTGTGCATTATTCATGTGGGTTTGTGCTAACATCACTTCCTTTTTTTAACTTCTTTTCCTACATATAACATTTAATGTCAGAAAAAACCTCCCTGATTTGCACCTGCAAAGGTTTGGAAAAGAAGTGCTTCAACTGTGGAGGTAGGGCTGCAACTCCTGTAGGTGTAGACATGTCTACTAAAAGGTTATTTTGACTGGGTGCCATTAGGAGTTTAGTCCTGGCAGCACAAATCTCACTGTGGGCTCCTTGTGGTTGCCAGAGACAAGAAGTTTGTGTTTGCATGGCCGACCTTGCTGAACTTGCTGCTGGGACTTAACTGCTCCAGGGATCTGAACTTGCTAAAACAAAGCAAGTGTGGGCTGCAGTCTCCTATCACTGGATATGAAGATATACTGCGTTTCTTAATTTATTTCTCCCTGATCCATATCTCTTTTCATGAAATTCAAATTACTTCTTACCACTTAGGAGTCAGCAAATTGCCTGTTTATTGTCTTTGGGACTGATCAGAATGGAAATTCTGTGGAATGATATTGCAGAATTTTGAGTAAACAAGCTCACTTTTAGTAGTGTTTGTCTGTCATATTTTTAACAGAATACGAAGATTTAGAATGTGCTGCTCTTTATTGATAAAACATATTACAAATAATAAGAATAATTAACTTGAACATGGGAGTCTGGTTATGGGAAAGAACTGAGCTCTGCAGGGCTTTGGCATTTGAATATCTCTGTGGAACTGGCCTAGAATCTTGCACCTGGGCCACATAAATGATGGATTCATGGCTTCTGCATGCAGACACCAAATGAAATTCAGGATAAAAGAAAGAAAATGGAGGAGAAGAATTTCTCTTACCCGAAATATACTGTATGTGTGTGATGAAACACAACAACCTATTGAGAGAAACAGCAGAAATAAAAATACAATAATAGTAGAAAAAGGACCAAGAGAATATTCTTGGAATATGTGTAGAAAAAATTTTGACAGGAGCCACTACTGATGCAGAAAGAGATATTAAATCCTCCTTTCTGTTGAGCTGGTAATAGGGTAGATGGTAAAATAACCTGGATAACTTTGGGTGTGGTGAAATTGAAATTCAAACTGCTGGAAAAGCTGATTTGAAGAGATCTGGTGCTTCAGCAGATACATTTTAAGTCCTCAACACTGCAGGTAATGCTGGTTTTCCTGGTGTACTTAGGTCTGATTTTTAAACAGGCATTTCACAGAATGACCCTAATGTTACTCCACCAGGAAAAACGTTTTTTTCAGCTGAAGTTCTTAACACAGCTGAAGTGATGAGCAGAGAGATGAGACCAAGAAGGTTATCTCCCATCCTTCCAGAATGGGCTTTGCTGCATAATACATTCTTCTGTTTGTCCAGTTTGACTTTAAATTATTCAAACTATGGGCATCCCTGAAGTAACCTGTTTCATAACTTGAATCTCAATGAGCCCCTCATTTCACAGAACAAACCCTGCTGAATGCCTCTGGGAGCTGCATGTGCTGATTTGGGATGGGATATGGGCCATGGAATATAAATTGTTCATGGCCAGCCGCAGGAATTGAGAATGACCCTGTGATCTAAGCTGTGGATCTCAGCTTAAAACAAACCAACTGGCCATGTGTGCACTGGTCTCTCTCTGTAGACGTTTTGAAGTGCCATCCTCTGAGGGCCATGGTGGGTATTGGTTTCAGTGGAGCCTGGGTTATAGCTGCTGTATTGAGACACCACTAATGGGATGGCATGTGATCTGTGGTTTGGCATTACTTTGCCATTCCTCTCAACTGCCAGTTTCCAGATCAATGTAGAGAGTAGTGAACCCCTTCCTTTTAAGAAACAAAGTCAATGGAAATCCCCCAAAAAGCATTGGACTGAACATTGATCAACTGTTGGTAGCAGGTAAGCAGGGCTTGTTTTTCAGCTTTAGCTGTGCATGCCTGTTTTGCCATTTGGAACAGTCCTGTACAGCTTTCTTTCCCTCCTGGGAGTGAACATTGTACTTTTCTGCTCCCATGTTGCTGCTGGGAAGGTGCACAGGATATGGAGGCACTTGAAAGATTCCCATCATGGTTCCTGTTGCATCACAGGAGCAGGTAGTGTGTCATCTGGCAGGTCATGCATGAGCCATTCTGTGTTATGTGTCACAAACATGTAGACTGAGAGAGCATTCAGAGGAAAGCACAGTCTAACTCCTCTATTGCTGCTGCCTCCCAGGCTCTTCCTGGCACAGCACAGCAGGAGAAAACATGAGCTGAGCAGTGCACTGTCATGGAGAAATGGAGCAGGTAAGTATTGAAAAGGAAGATGTGCATCATTAATACTGTCAATTCCCAGCATCTATAAACTCAAGCCTCCACAATTTAAGATTTGATTGAGATAATCAGGAGATTAAATGATTCGAAGTCCCTTAAGGCCTTTTATGCTTTGCTTCTATAATATCAGGTGTTAAGGTTCTGAAAGAAAGCTGGAGTCACCAAATAAATTCTGGTACTAAAACATAGAAGAATGCATACTGGATCACACAAAAGGTCAAAATATTTTCTGCCGTCATCTCTTTGACAATTGTCAATAGCAGTTGCCTAGAGAAAGAATATTAGTCCAGTGTAAACAGACTCTGTAGCTCCCCCCACGTGTCCTCCCTGCAGCCTGTGGCCGAGGATGGTTCTGTGCCCAAGGCCATGCCACAAACACATATAAAATTTTGGTGTACACAGAATCCTGGGGCAATGAGCTTCACAGTTTAACTGTCTGCTGTTGGGAAGGGAAAAGAAAGAAAGAGGTCTTTTGTAAGAAGAGGATAAAGTAATAAAAGCATTGCTGTTTTCCTACACATCTTAGCCCTGATGTGACCCTTCACTTCTTGCCCTACCTCTGCAGTGAAGCCAACAGTTCTGTTTCCATAAAGGACCTGGCCAGCCCCTATCCCCTTTCTTTCTGATAACCAGTAGGGTAGCCCCTTTTTTTGGGACACAGTGGAATAGTTTCCCTCATGTCCTAATTCAGTATATCAAGGAACAGAGCTCCCCTCTGCAGTCTAAATTACTGCCTAGAAAACAGAAACTGGGACAGAGGCTGACCTTGTGTCTGGCCAGAGCAATCCAGGGGTGCAATGCCAAAAATTTGCAAAGCTACTCTAAGTGGGAGATGTATTATAATTTACCAGCGAGATGAAAACCTCATTGAGTTTCCCAAAATGGGGGTGACTAGTGAAGATCTGGATATTCTGGAGGTCTCTGGATTGCATTAGCAGTGTGTAGGAAATACGTGGCATGAGGAGGAGACATGGGGAGGGCAGATGAAATTACCATGAAGTTAATTTGCTGCTTCCCAGGAAGGTGTGTGGGAGCCCAGCTTTGCTGTGTTTTTGCCCTCATGCTGTGAGTTTGTGCTGGAGCGGAGAGAGAAGGCACCAGTCTCTCCTAAGCAGTGTGACTCAGACTAGACTTTGATTTTCAGTGTTCAGGTGAGAATCGTGTAAAATTCACGACTTTCAAGCTGCTATAGAATTTCTCCAAATTTCCAGGAAAACAGGTGAAGATAAAAGAGAGGGAAGACAAACTGAGAAAGTGAGTAATGGACAATGCACAGGAAAAGGAGGAAAGAATAGATGTGTGTCATTGCTTTTCATCCAAGTGGCTTTGCCACCAGGCTGGCACACTCCTGCATTGTAATGCACTTTTCAAGCTATGGGGCGGTTTGAAGCCACATCTGGTATCAGAGACTGGAGTGAAAGTATAAAGCTGTCTGCCTTCTGCCCTGAGATTCACTCCTTGCCTTGGCTGTAAGCCACTAAACCACAATTAAAATAGCATGAACAGGATGTGTCACTGAAATGAAGATCACAGTGTTCCCTCAAACCCTCTGGTTGTGCCCTCTGGAGGCCCTGCAACAGAAGGTAAGCCCTGTGTATGGCTTGCATCCCTTGGGCACTGGTGTACAGGTAAAAAGGCTTTACAAGCACAGCCAGAAATTTATGGCAGGAGCAGATGAGGAGACAAAAACAAGAATATAAAGCAAGTGACAGAACTGGAGACAAGACAATAACAAGTAAATTGCCTCTTCGTTTTTCTCCCTCATTTTCCAGCACTTTGGTACTAAGAACAGGCTCAGCGTTGTCAGCAATAAAGCAATGTTCTCTGTGTCTCCAAGCCATTCAGCATGTCTTCAGTAAATCAGCAATTTGATGATCATTGCAACAGCAGAAACCTCCTTAGCATTGGCACTGCCATATGGATTACATGAGCTGATGGAGCTGTGCTGTGTGGGCTCAGACTGCAAATTCAGGGCTGAAGCCACTGTCTGCATTGTCTGTTTTAGCTATTTTTCTCTACAATTTCAGTCCTAATTGTTAGGAGAGTGGTGCCACACGTAAAGATTTTGGAGGATCCTTGTTTTTTGAGTTTCCTCCTGATGTTTCATCATCCTCAAGGCATCTGAGAGTGGCACAGCCCATCTCCCTGGCTAGTAAGATGGTTTATCCTCCTGCTATGGAATCTTTCTGTAGAAATCTGTGTTGGACTCAATTTTCTAAGCTTGCAGTGATGGCAGAGTGCTCTGGCTTTTCCCACTGCTCTGAGTGCTGGTTGTGCCCCACATTTTCTAGTTTTATGGCACCTGTTAACTGATGACACCTCTTCAGCTCCATAGTAGATCTGAGCCTCTTACATGTCACATTGACTTATTTTGAGTCTGTGCCCACATCAGCCTTAAGCTTGCATCAGTCATGCCCTCACCCTAGAGACACACCTGACCCTCATACGCCCTGCTGCAGCTGCTGGAGGTCAGATTGCACATCCTGCCTCCCTGGTTTGGAGACAAGAGCTCCAGTCACTCTTCATGGGGCTATTGGCTCAGCAGAAGAGCAGAAGACCATGTTCTCACTAGATACTGTCTTAAGCATGTACTTAAACCTGAGCACATGTAAGCTCTTTGCTGAGTCAAGGTAAGTGAGAGCAAGCTCCTGTTCCATGAATAGCAATGAAAGCCAGAAGAGATTTTTAAGGGCACCATCAACTTGAAAATCCCACTCTGCCTGAAAATTGTGTCTGTTCTAATTAGCAGTAGCACTGTGATTGAGAGAAAGTAGCAAGGCATAAAATGTCTCTCCTCCTAGGTTGATAATTGTTCTCTTGATTGTGCTTTGAGCTCTGTTGTTCTTACTACTTTATTTGTTTTTTTCATGCCTGCTTTGCCCTCGCCTCATGCATTAGCAGGAATCATAGAATCAAAGAGTCGTTAAGGTTGGAAAAGACCTCCAAGATCAGCAGGTCTGACTGTTAACCCAGCATTGCCATGTTCACCACTAAACCATGTCCCCAAGTGCCATATCCACGTGATTTTTTTTTAACCCTTCTAGGAATGGTGATTCCACCACTTCCCTGGGCAGCCTGTTCCAGTGCTTGAACACCCTTTCAGTGAAGGAATTTTTGCTGGTATACAACTGGTGCAACTTGAGGCTGTTTGCTGGCCTTGTTCTTGCATGTGGCACTCTCCTTGCCTTTGGCTGGGCAGGAGGGCACATGTCCAGAGCAGCTCCGAGAGGACTCACACTGCTCTTGCAGAGTTGGGTCTCTGCAGGTGTCCTGCTTTCCAAGTGAATCCTCTGAGGGAAGGGGAGCAGCCTTGCTGACTTGCATGATAGGCCTGGGGAGCAAGCAGGCAGCCTCCAGTGTTGAGCAATAGCACCTTTCTCTCCCTAGCCCATCCACTGGATGAGAGTTAAGAGTATTTTTCATTTTTTTGGGTCTCTCATGGCAAAGACGCGGAACAGAAAAGAATGGAATTAACTGACAACTCTGGTGCTGGAAGCAGAGGGGGAGTTCTGGGGCAGGGTAAAACTTGTCTTTCATCCGTTTGCCAGGGCTATTTCTTGCTTCCCTGCTGCGTGTCATCATGTGGCCTCACAGACATTTGTGTAATGAGAGCAACAGAAATGTTCTTAGTTAAGTGTTTTTTTCCCCAGCTGTTTCCAGTCTTTCAGCTATTGTCCAGTCCCAGCTGACTGCTCTGTGGGTCACCTGGAGCCTGTATTCAAGATTTGTCTGCAACTTGGCACCCAACTCTTCTTCCATGGTGCAACTCCCAGCCTGGGATGGGCAGGTTGGGGTGCGGAGCCACTAGGGCAGCATTTCTACCTGCCTTTCTACCTGCCCCTCCAGATGTGTCTCAGCATGACAAGCTTTGTGCCAGGCCTTGATGCTTCCTAACAATCTGCAGGGGAAAAAACCCCACAACTATTGAAAATTCTGGTAACTCCTCAGTTTTGAAAGAGAAACACAGTGTGTGCACCTGGAAGCTCTCAGCAGAGTTGCCAGTGCATCCATAAACTCTGGCAACTGTTCTAAAAATCCTGTGTCCTGCTGATCTCTGCCCCTCAAGTGCTTTTGGTGACTGCTTGGATTTTGGTTTATATCAATCGTAAAGGTATTTGTGGTACAACCACATAAATCACAGCAGAGTGGGAGAGGAGCACACACTGTTTATACGGTTCAGACAGGAGCAGAGTTGTGTGCTGACATGATACCTGTTTGAGAAAATATTTAATCAAGTGGCTTTAAACGTAGCTGTTGAATAGGAAGTCTGAAAAAAGGCTTTTGCCAAAGATCATGTACATATCTGGATTTCACAACTTTCCCATTGTCTGTGGAAGGCTTTGATTTCTGATTGTAAAGAAGTGATAATTTTAGGACCCAGATTATGCCAATAATTTATGGTGTCCATATTTATTTTTTTTACCAGCATTGCCTGATGTCATGGTGATTTCAAAGTTGCAATGCCCCCTGTGTAAAATGTGTATCTCAGCTCTGCAGGTGTGGGGCCAGAGATGGGCTCAAGGATGTTCTTCAGCCTGACTGACTGAGACATCTGCTCTTGCAGTGGTAGAAGGATGAGGCTGGACAATAATTCTGTAGCATTGTGTGATCAATCTGGAAAGAGTGGTTGTTTTCAGAGAAGAGAAAAAGGGTGAATATAGTATGAATTTTTAATGTACCTAATGCACAGGGTAGGTAGCATGAAGATTTCTATGAAACAGAAGAAAAAAAGTCAGCATTTTTATTAATGCCTTAAGAGGAAATTAATAAAATCCAAAGCATGTCACTGAATGGATTTTTACTTGTATTTTTTCATTGCAATCTATGTGCAAATAGGCAACCCCCTGAATGCTTATATATGCATGGCACTAATGGCATTTAGTCACCAGAGGGCAGGGTTTGCTGAGCAGAAACTCTTTCTGCTAAGAGAAATAAGGCTGGGAAAAGAGCTTCAGAGCCCCATTGTCAATGCTTTAATACTCTACACTACCAACACTCCGTTATACTCCCTCCCCGCTCCCCTGATTTAATTAAGCTGTTCTCAATTTCAGGTTTCTTATTTAAATCTGCTTGGATAAAATTTATAATTCTTTCTGGGTTTCCACCTACAACATATCACTAACTTCGGTTCAGTTAAGCTACTTGGGATATATTTATGAGCTTTGTAGGTTCAGGACTATATAACTTTGAAAATCATTGTGGGTCATATTCTGTCTTTTGGGAAATGTTAAAAAAGTGACAGAGTTCAATGAAGTAAAATTGCAATATAGAAAGAGTCAAGGAGAATTTTTTTTTTCTGAGCTGAGGTCAGGAAAAAGGCAAAAAACTCTTGCAGGAAGGAGTTTCAATTACAGTGAACAAGAATAAATTCTGGAGTTTCTTGTCCTAGTACAGTAATATGCACCAGACAAAAAGGTTAGGGAGAATATTAAGTATGTTGGCAGTCTTTTACCTGAATCAGAGGTAAATGTATTTGAAGCTTTAAACCTTTCAGATTGAGTGTGGCAAATTATTGATCTATTTATGTTACCTGATGTTGATATGTAATACATGTAAGCAGTCTGGTAGTAGGAGAGTTTGTGGAACTACATTAAAGCTCCAGTGTTTTCTTTCCTTTGTTAAAAATTAGATTAAATGGCACAGTGCAAGGACTCATAGGCAGTGAATAGGAAAGCCAGTTCTTCTTAAAAATCCCATAAGGAAAAGCTGATTATATGTAGGGAGACTTAAATCTAAACCTGTTAACTTTAAAAATTTCCCTTAAGTGGAAATTTTCCTTTTCATACGTGGCTGAATTTTAATGAGGTTTACATGTAATAGGACATATGAAATGTGTGCAAGGTTCCTTAGAGGAAAGTGTCACTGGGAAAAAAAAGGAGTCACAGCAACAACCATGAAACTGTTGTTTGTCATCTCTGAAATACTTGAGATAGTTTAATTTTGTTTTAGCCTAATTCAGCTTTCATTAAACTCTGCAGTGTCTGTTGTTGCTCAGTGTGTATTCTTGGATGAATTTTGTAATTTGTCAAGGCAGTTAAAGTCTGTATTAATCTGAGGAAGTGCTTCAAACATGCCTAATACAGGGGGTATGAGAGAATTAGCTACTGCAGCTCTTTTAGTTTTTTGTCTTTTTCTGATGAGAGCTGCTCCACTGAGATGCCACTGATCTGCCTCAAATAAGTAGTAAGAAATGTGGGAATAGCCAGATCCTTGGAGGCGAATGAATATTTTGGAATAATCACATCCTCAGGGGGGAATGAATATTTGGTCTAAGACATCCTAGTCCTTTTGAGGAGACCCTTTCAAGCACTAACAGATGTTCTGATATTGGGACCTGTAACCAACAACATTCTCTCACTTAACCTAATAATATAGAAGGGTTTGGGTAGGAAAGGGTTAATTGACTCATAATAATTAATTACTTCATTTGCTTCTTTAAAAAAAAGGCAAAAACTAAAAGAGGGACAGTGTGATGTCTAAGCAGAGAAGTGGTAAGTTGTAACACATGGTGACTATGTGGAGTGTCCCACCCTCTGCCCTGGTGTGGTTTGTTGCTTTAGTGCTTGAGATGATCATTGGTGCATTTCATCTGTCAAATAGGGAGGGCTCCAATTTTCAAAAAAGAAATTGGCTCCAATTTTCAAAAAAGAAATTGGCTCCAATTTTCCAAATAGTCACCACCTGTTTTATAGGTGGTGAACTGAGGAAAGAAGAGACCAAGAGCATTGCCTGGGCTGGCCAGGGAAGATTGTGGCACTGGAAGGAATTAACTCTAAATTCCAGGCTAACACTTCTAACCATGGTCCATCTTCCCTTCCTGCAGTTTTTACCATTTATTATAGATAAAGGAAGTTTTAAATTTTTTTTCCATATCTGACTCTTACACAGGCCTGCTCTTGGCTTTGCTGTGCATACTTACAGTCTTTCACAGGAATATAAGCAGGTAAAAGACAAGCTAAAAAAATATTATTTTTAAAATCAAACTTAGCTGGAAAGTTGATTTCAGAAGTTGTGGATTTGTTAGACATGTTCAGATTAATGTGCACTGCAGTGCAGTGGATATTAAAGGAACTGTCAAGAAGGAAAGTCTGTGCATGGGATAAATTAAGACTCTCTGGGGATTAAAAAGATGTAGGATTTTTATTAAGTAGCTAGCCTACTATTGAAAAATAATGAGTAGTTTCCATAGCAACCTCACTTTCACACGGAGCAGACGTACCGTAGCAACATAAAAAAGAACAGTATCAAAGAAGGAATAAAACTGAGCTGTGCTATTTGGATTTTTAAAAATATTCTTCAGTCCCAAACTTTCTGTTTACAATGCAAAGATCATTAAATCAGAGGATTTTTTTTTTCCAGAGATTATAATTGTTATAACTTTAATCCAAATACTTGGTAAAAGGAAGCAAAGTGGTAAACATTGCTGAAAAGAGAACTAGAAAAGATTATGGTTCTTTCCTGTCTGTAGCTTAAACAAAGCCAAGAGTATTTCAAGTTCTCAGCACCTTGTCATGGCCTTGTATCCCTAGTTGAGTTTGGCATGATTGGGAGGATACCACTGTTATTTCCTGAATTCACATCAACGTGTGTGTGACAATGTGTGATACTCTCATGTTGCTCATCATCTGACCTGTGCAGAATATTTGTGAGAGAGGCTGGGGGCAAGTCAAACTTTTCTGGCTTTAATTTCCCAAAATTAAGGTTGGTTCCTCTGAAGGTTGACTAAGGGTTGAGATTTCTTCAAGCAAGGCTGGATTCCTTAATAGTTTCGCAGAGAAATCAAGTAGAAATGACATAATCTCGAAAGAGAAAGGCCAACCAACAGCTGACAACTTTGTCAGAGGTTTGCTGTGATTTTTTGCATATCAATCTGAGTCCAATGACTGCTGAAGGCCATGAACTTCAGGGAACTGAAGCTCAGGAAAGTTTCAGACATCCTAACTTTAACAAGAGGATCTCTCACTGTGTGTTCTGCTCACTGTGTATTCAGTCTTCTAAGTGACCTGACCACTCAGTCGAGAAAAAAATTACTCTTTTTCATTTCTATCCTATCTTTTTTTGAGGAAAAAATGCAAGGAGGTTTTTAAATGCAAATAAGGAAGGAATTATAAATATAAAAATACTAAGTCAGGACGCAAGTAAAGAAAAAATCATTAGTAGTAATCGTTGTAATAAATTAGAAGATTGAGTTTCTAGGCCTTTGGTCAGAAGATATAAAGGTGATGACATCCCAAAGATATCAGTATTTTTAACATGTGCAGCCTGGTTTGGCTATCATCTGGTCAATGACTGTATCACACTATAATTGTATATGGGGAATCATCACAGAGCAAATGGACTTCTCAGTCCTGCACGAGCTGGTTCTTGATCCACCATCTCAAACCTTGTGTAAGTCACCCATAAGAATACATGAAGTGATGGCAGAACAAGTTTTCTGATTATATTATACTGACTTTTATGTCAATGCTAAAGATAATGGGATGGACAGATGACAGCTGAGATCTGTTGGTAAGCTGAAAGAACACAAAACCCATGTATTTCAGGAAAGTCACACATGACAACAAAAAAATATGGGTCGTATTTTTAGGGTGAGGGAAGTAATGTCTGTGGAAAAACAATCTTGGTGTCATTGAGGGATATCAAGCAAAGGACAAGCTCCCCTTAGATTAGTGCGTCCAAAAATGTTCACATGTATTTGACCTTTCAGTAAGAAGAAGGAAATTACAGTAGATTTTGACTGACCCTAAAGAGATCGTTAATTAAAAATTACATGAGTGACAAGTGTCCATGTTTCAAAAAGAGTGCTGAGCACAATGAAGAGGATCCAGAGGTGTTCTGATGTTGCATAAGAGAAGGAAAAATATACCTCACTGAGCTGAGTGAGTTTGAAATGTTTGTTTGTTGAAGTGAAAGTTCAGGGCTTTATTGTGTCTTTGATCTGCTTGAAAAAGAAAAAAATCCAGCAGAGCAAAGAAAACTGAAGGTAGGAAAATGTTTCCAAATGAGGCAAGTAGGCATAGACTGCTGGTCGAAAAACTTACCAAGAGTTATTTGTAATGAGCTCCAACCTGGGAAATTTTTTAGTCAAGACTAATGAATGGTCTCATGCAAACAGAATTCATATTCAGAGAAGACCTGCAACCATCAGCATTTCTGGATAAATGACTGTAAACATCCTTTATAGTTGATGAATGTATTAATCTCTCTGATTTGGGAAAGCTTTGCCATGTGAACCTGTTACTGCACTATAGGACTTGCTTCAGAACAGCTGCTTCAGGATTGTTGATATACATCTGTCTTGCTCCACCATCAGCTCTGTGAGGCAGCTTGTTCCCCTTTTGCTCCAGGTATCATTCAATCAGCCCAGGCTTGATTAACTCAGCTTACCTTACATTTGCCTCTGAGTGCCAGGTCATAAAAGTGAAATTGTGCATAGTTACTGCAGAGAAACTGATATCTAGTAATTTCCTGTGCTCAAGTCCTTTAGAAATACCAGCAGGTAATACATCATAAGCTGGGTTCTTTTTCTTTTTGCCCCCAGCTTTCAGAAATAGAAAGGAACTGTTAATTGCAAACAAGTGAAAAAGGCCATAAAGGTCATGAGATTTTGCTTTTGCAGCAAAAGTTCTTACAGGTAGTGAAATGTGGTAAAGTCTGTGCTTTAAAATGTAGAGAGCAGCTTAGATTTTGAAGCATCAAATGCAGTTCCAGAAGGCTTGTATCCTTAAAATTTAAAATTTGCTTATGTGATTTCCAGAACTGCACTATTTATTAACATGGAAAAGTGCCATTTTCAAGTCAGAATGTTGCAAGTAATTTTCTTGATGATATATTGATTCTTTCTTCTTCCTTCTACAGAACTGTTCATGGGGCTTTAGTTTCATTAATATTAAAACAAAATTTGACAATAATGAAAAGGTTCTGATTTTAACTCTACAAAGATAAATTTATAGATAAGACCAACAGTCACCCTAAACTTCCATCAATACTATCCGACATTTCTAGTTGTGGTACTTAGAGCTAAGGCAGCTTTCTTGATAAAATACTTCTGGATGCCAAACGCTAATTATTCATGGGAATATGCTTTTCTGTAGCCCCAGGTTGTTGCAGAAAATGACAGCTTTTGATATTACTAAACAATAATATTGTTTCCCCTGTGGTATTTTATTGCATACCACATTTAATGAAATGTAGATTTTTAAGGTCATTTCATTAGCAATGAACCCAATAGGTTTTGGTTTTGGTGTCTGATTGTACTGTAGTAGTTTCAAAAACAAGTTTCTGAGTAATTTTATTTTTCTACAGAGTTCCTTCGAGTTTCTTGAACTTTCAAACTCTATTTCCTCCACTTACATGAGGAAAAAAAAATATGATTGCGAGGAAGAAAATCTATGATGTGAAAAGCTGAAAGAGATTCCAACTCATTTTGTTTCTGTGAAGATCTGAAGTGCGTTTCCTCCTCATCGGTTATATGATTCTCCATCCCACATCACTTACTTTTCAATTAATAATTTTTTTCCAAATCCATGCTCTTTGGGGAACAGATTTTTATTACTTCAGGAATCCTCTGCTTCTTTTTACAGCTGTTCAGATTATTTTAAATAAATCCTTTGTGAATTGTGAAAACTTCTCGCTACTACAGCAAGAACCAGTATTCCCCAGAGAATTGTTTCATCCCTTGCCTACAGGCCTGATGCTGACCCCTAGGAATCAGTAAGGAATTTTGCCAGTAATGCCATGGAGAGGGATCCCAGCCACATGGGTAGAGCCTGCGGTGTTTTTGCAGATGAAGGCAAGGCAGTGCCTGAGCTGTTGTCCTGGTAGGAATGTCTTCCTTTAGGAGTCACTCAAAGCCATTGACCCATGTGAGGCTGTAACTGGTGGAACAAGATCAACCTCTGTGAAGCCTGTCCCCCTTCAGTGTGCCCTTGCAGGATGCCTCTTTCTCACTTTTCCCATCTGCTATTGCTCCAAAGGGACATTTGCACTTCCAGTATCTCTTCCAAACCCCACTGTAGCAGCAAAATGGTTAAGTAACTACCCCTTTTTAGGTAACGCTACTGATAAAAAGCACCTTCTGGTCTTGTCTGAGCTTCATGCCAAGGCACACTGATAGCTGCTGGTGGTGTGCCTTCTTCAAAGGATTGCTGCCATCCTTGCTTACTTCTCTGCAGAGAGCAAAGAGCCTTTGAAAGTGCCTTCTGCCTCATCGGAGTAATGAGCACTTAAAAAACCCCCACACCAACCCGAGAGTTGGCTCAGTTGTTCATAATTTTGCTGGATTCCGTGTAATTAATTAAGATTTTTTTTTTTTTTTAAAAAAACGTTGGTAGCTCTGCCAGTCTGTGTATCTAGGTTGTGCCAGTTTCCAGGATTCCCCTCCACCCCCATCCCCGCCCCTCGCCCCGGTTCCTTGCACAGACGTGAGCAGCTGCAGACATGGAAGACTTCTTTGTAGAGGAGGCAGCTCCAGTGAAACAGGTAGGCGGGCTGGGGTGGGCACTCAGTGCCCTGAGCGAGCTGTGACAGCTGGCAATATTTAAATCCAACAGACTTAGGCTCCAACCAGTTCACAAGCTCTTCCTGCCTGTGAAGGAGCAGGGATGGGAGGATGTCTTAGAGACACATCGGGTGTGGCTGAGAGCAACCTGTAATTCGGGATGAAGACGCCCCAGTGTCCATCAGGAGAAGGCTAAAAACTTTCTTGTGTGACTGGAAACCTTCGTGTTTTGCTCGAGGGGGCAGGTGTTGTTGTAAGCAGAGGTCTCTTTCCTGGGAGGAGGGAATTCAGCAGGAACGATGCTGAGAAGTTCTGAAGTCTTGTGAGAGCAGGCTGGAGTTTTTCTGTGCAGGCCTGGATGTGATGAGTGTTTCACTGATCTGCACTCAGATGGGTCTGTTGACACTGTTATTGCTTCGCTGAATTTTCCGTTTCACGATGTGTTGGAGGCAGATATTTGAGGGCACCATTGCAGCACAGGTTACAGCAGGACTGGATTTGCCCCTTCTGCCTTATATTGACGTGGAATGTTTTCTTCCTGTGTGATTCTGGTTTTGTTTGGTTGGTTTTGTTTGGGGTTTTTTTGCAAGGTGGTTACTCCAGCTTTTTCACACCTCTGCTAACCCTCTTGCTTCAGCCCTGCCCTAGACAGGCATATTTCTGGGCCAGCTGTACCCTTGGACAAAATGATTTATAATGAACATTGCAAAGGGCAGAAATGTGAAGCTGGTTAATGCCATGAAGTATGACCAAAAGGATGCAGTACAGCAGGTGACTTGCCAATGTTGCAGGTTCTTTAGGTCAAACCTGATTTTGGGGAACATTTTCTTCGTTAGGAAAAATGACAACTGCAGAAGTTACCTGTTATACTTACTACACACCAGTGGTGCTGCAGTGCTTGGAGTTGTATATTAGCACTGAGTTGGGTTTCCTAAGACATGACTGTACAAACTGAGATGTTCAAGGTGGAAAATGATATTAAATAAAAGCTAATGATTTGAACTGGCTTTTTAACTGATGGGCATATTTTGAAATATTCTCTTTTACTACATAGGGAAGGGGGGCTGAGTTTTGCAGCTCCTTGAGTTGACTCCTAAAAACTTCTGCTGTGTTAGCAGTATCCTGCCACACTTTTCCCAGTGATCCTAATCCAGAGTGCAGGAAATAACAGTTGAGAACACGCAGTACCCTATGTTTACAGGTAAACCTCTGAGGGCAGGAGAAATCTACAGTGAGTGGGAGTCATGGATCCGACGTTGCTGGTGAATGTCATGGTGGTGAAAGGCCTGGTTGGCAAAACAAATACGTTGTGTTTGAGTGATAGTTCACCAAAAAAAAACATTTCTCAGGGGACTCATGGGTAGAGTTAGGATGTACTAACTTAGGGACTCACTATCCTGAGCCCTACTGTGTGGATGGGCAGTTATTCATCTGTTGGGCTTCCAGTCCTTCACTGTGACAGTGGGATAATAGCATTCCTGACCTCCTGGGCATGTGGTGAGGATAAATACTGCATGGGTCTGCCAGATGCTGTGGGACTACAGCTACATAAGAGGGCCTTGAATGGGAAGACTATGTTTACTTCATGCCTGAAATGGTGTTCTGAACCTGATGGGGACAATTCGAGCCTGCTCAGCAAATCAGAAGAAATGTTCAGGACATTCATATGATGATAATATTTTTAAATGGAAGATTGATGTTTTTGCAAATAATATTTTTAAGTGGAAGATTAATCTTTTGCAAAGTCATGTCGTGTTTTCTGACTTTTCTTTGAAGTGAAAGCCCACTGTTTCTAAACTAATCTGGAAAGTGAATGTAAATTGTGCTTGGTAATTTTTCTTAATGCACAGCTGACAGTACCTGTGAGAACAGTGAGGAGTTACACTCCTGTGTTAAATAATGAAGTAGGCGCATTAGTAACAGGCTACCACTTCTTTAAGGAGATTTATTTGAGCAATTTAGGGACAAGCTTATAATTCAGCCTATGTGGACAATTTTCTTGTGCTGGGTAACTCGTTTTCACCTGCATTAATGCAGGTGTTTGGGTGCCAAGCAGAACAGGACTCCAAGTTAACATTAGTGTCTATCTGGAACTTATGACTTTGAAATGCCCTGTTTAATTGCCTGTTTCCCTTGGGAGTGGTGTGTCAGCATGTAAAGAGCACTGCAGGACCCCTACAAAGGGTTGCATTTAGCTCTTTCTTTTACAAGTATTCCTGAAAGAAGGTGCTGGGGAAAAGTAGCTTTGAATTGATCAAATTCTGAACTGAGGAATTTTTTTTGTGTTTTAATAGAAAGGTATTACTTACCATTATATATTTCTGCAGATTTCCACATGCTTGCACTCATTTTACAAAGGTTGATATTTTAATATGAGGAGGAGAGAGCGTGTACTATATCTGCATATTTGTTCTGTAAGCATTTTGGATAATGGAATAAAGAGTACAATTACAATTTGTGAAATTGGTAATTGCAAGCACTCTGAAAGAGGACAGGCATAGAATTTCAGATGATCATGATAAATGTGAATGGCAGTGTGAAATCAATAGGATAAAAGACAAGAAAAAAAAATGCTGAGTATTGTAGTTAGGAAGGAAAGTTGTAAGACACCAGGACAAAATGGGGAATAACTGGCTAAGCAGCTCCCTACAGAAAAGGGAGTTTGTGGCTTATATATACAGTATATGACAAGTTAAATATAGATTCAAAATGTGTGGAATTGCAGAAGTGGTTGTGCTCATTCCAGGGTATATTGACAGATATGTTATATTTAAGTTATGGGAAGTAATTACTCAGTTATATTTGGTACCAGAGAATTCTGAAACTGAACGCTGGGCCTAATGCTTGGAGGGAAATTAGGGAAACTGGAAGAAGTCCAGATGGACTCAATAGGGTTGAGAAACATGATAGAAGTTTGAAAAACTGTATTTATTTAGTTGAAAAAAAAAAAAGAGAAAACTGAGAGAAACAATTTTAAGTGTCTTAGTTATGCAAAGATTTTTTTTTTGTAATAAAAATTTCTACCGGGAAATCTTAATTTAAAACAATAATATGTGGATTAGATTTTAGGAGGAACTTTATAATTATACATAGCTTTAGGAAAGAATATGGGGTACATTTTGTGAAGAGAACAATTCAGAACAGAGAAAAACATCTGTCAGCGGTAGTTGGGAAACTATGCTGTAAGGGACTGGAAACTCTCCTGGGCATTCTTCAGCAGTGTCTTTCTGTAAATTTTATTTAGGCTACGTGCTAAGAACAAAAAAAGGAGGATTTTTGTTGTGTGCTTCAGAGGAATTTTGTGGTGGCAGAGAAGAGAGATGCAGAAACAAGACCTATGTGTGTGTTACTGATAAAGTCCCAAGGAGTCAGTGACAGGACACAGCATCCATAGCTGTTGTGAATGCTTCTCACAAACAGAGAAGTGCTGCTGTTACTCTCCTTTTGGGTTAAGTGCCAGGAAGGCATTCCTATACACCTGCAGAGGAATGGCTCTCTAACAAAACGTGAGTTTAAAAATATCCATTTTAAAGAACCATACTGATTCTTTAAATGATACAGGTGATTGATTGTACATTGCTTGACACCATCCTTTATCATCAAGTAACAAACTGTCCCTACTGCAGAATTACCTATTGAAATACTTGCTTGCAGAGATGATCATTATTCTAGAGCTATCCCAGCTTTTAACTAAAAGGAGGATACTTCACATATGTTGAGTTGGGGGACACATGAAAAAGAGGGTGAGTCAGAGAAAGCTTTGGGGGTAGCTGTTATGATTCCTTTTCTGGAAAAGGTCCCATTTTACTGCTTGGCTAACAGAGAAAGAGCTAAAGAGAAAATGTTTTCCCCATGGGTTCCATTAAACAAAATCGGGGAGCGAGAGTTGTCATCTGCCCAGCCAATTCTAGGAGAAGGTCTATAGCTCTTATGTAGCAGACAAAGAGTTTTTCTCTTGAGTCACTGTCTAGCAAAATCCATAAATGAAAATAGGCACAAAGACAGACTGGGTGGGCAATGGATTGAGAGCAGCTCTGAGGAGAAGGACTTGGGGGTCTTGGTTGATGAGAAGCTCAACATGACCCAGCAACATGTGTCCACAGCCCAGAAAGTCAAATGTGTTCTGGGCTGCATCAAAAGCAGCACGACCAGCAGGTCAAGGGAGGGGATTCTCCACTTCTGCTCTGCTCTCATGAGACCACACCTGGTGTGCCCAACACAAGAAGGATGTGGTCCTGTTGGACCAAGCCCAGAGGAGGCCAGAAAGATGCTCAAAGGGCTGGAGCACGTCTGCTGTGAAAACAGGCTGAGAGTTGGGATTGTTCAGTCTGGAGAAGAAAAGGCCCTGGGGAGACCTTAGAGCACCTTCCAGTACCTAAAGGGACTGCAAGTGAGCTGGAGAGGGCATTTTGACAAGGGCATGTATTAATGGGACAAGAGGTAACAGATTTAAACTGAAAGATGTTAGATACAGATTAGATATTAGGAAGAAATTCTTTACTGTGAGGGTGGTGAGGGCCTGGCACAGGTTGCCCAGGAAAGTTGGGGCTGGTCCTTCCCTGGAAGTGTTCAAGGCCAGGTTGGATGGGGCTCTGAGCAACCTGGTTTAGTGGAAAGTGTCCCTGCCTGTGACAGGGGAATTGGAACTAGATGGTCTTTAAGATCCTTTCCAATCCAAACCATTCTGTATTTCTATGATAAATAAGTGAGGGTGCTGCTGGCAGCTTGATATTCTTGAATTTCTAAGTCTAGTGACATTTAGCAAGGTTATAATGCAAAACATGAACAACTCTTAAAGCTTTCTGCTGAGAAAAAAGGTTATTACAGGTTAAGAGCGATTTAACAGAGCAAACTGACATTTTAAGAAGCACACTGCTATGTCATACATTTTGATCACTTTGATGGAGTTCTTTTGGATTATCTGTTTCTGTGACAATCCAAAACTCCACTATAAAGCATGAAAAGAGCTAAAACCATTAGAATTTAGCTAGAAAACTTTTTTCCCCCTGAAGGAATAAAGCAGCCTAACCAACAACTTATTCCCTTGATAATCAAGACAGCACATCAGGCTGCTTGAGTTCCCGCAGTAAATGAGAATACTGTACTATGGTATTGCTAGAGCTGGATCAATGAGCAATTAAAATAAATTTATCCAATTAACTTGGCCCTTTCATCTATTCTCAAGCTGTTTGCAGATCAGCCTTGTCTCCTGTGTATTTGTCTTTGCCGTTGAGTACAAAACACATTTCTGTATCTAGATCCTCTGCAAAATATGATCACAGTGTTTTTCCTGTTCAGTGGCTGATTAACAAATAAATTGTAAAAAAGAATACTGTATAAACGAAATAGACTTTTATGGTTTGGTTGTTTAGATATTAACTAAATATCTTGGAATTCATAGGTTTTTAAATTTCAGGAACATGCTCCTAGCTACTTTCAAGAACATCTTTGTAGCCTCCAGCAATTTCATAAGCCAGGTCTCCATCCATGTTGTAGTCCTAAATGAATTTTTCTTCCATGAATTTATCCATCACCTTTTAAATACGTGTAAGCTTTTAGGGTCTTATATGCGATGTTGCATAGTTGTCGTATTGGAAAATAAAATAAACAAGCATTCCCCACTCATCCTCTGCATTCCACACTTCTGTGTGTAGGCTATATATTGTCCTGTGTGTTATTTCTGGTTTGTTCCCTATTTCTTTTCTAATGGTTCTCAGTATTTGATTTGCATCCTTGATTGATCCTGATCGCCAGCTGACATTTTCATAGATCTGTTTATTTTAACCCAGGCTCTCCTCCCTGGGTGCTAATTGCTCAAAACCCGTCACTCTCTGTGTAAACTTTGGGACTGTTTCTCCTTCGTGCATCACTTTACATGTGTTTACACCGGGCTCTTGTGGAACATTTCATCATTTCCTCACCCATGAGGGTTTAGTCTCAAGATACTTGACAGCCACTTGAGCAAATATCAGAGTCATTCCTTTCCTATCCCACATACTGTCTGTGACATGTTAGCTCTTCTCTCTTTTCTTGTTATTAGAGCTGGTTATTGCCATTAATCCTAGCTCCACTGAAGTGGGTGTCCCTTACATGCCACGTTAAATTCCCTTTCCACACGGTCTCTAACATGTTGGTTTGATTTAGTAGTTGATAGTATTCATTTTCTTCCTGGCAGCATGACCAGAGATGCACTCATTTTGTTCAGGAAGACAATAATTTTTTTGCGAGCTAAATAATAAATCATAAAATAAACTGGCATTTTTGGGTTCTTCTTATGATTCTCACAGTTTTGCCACTAGACCTTGGGAGATTATACTATCTGAAAAATCTAGTCACTCTATGGAGATAATTTGTCAGTGGTTTAAAACCTGGATATGTGAGATTTATGGTTCTGAAAAACTAGTGATCTCTTTTCTCAGTGCTTTGTCAAAGCCTACTGGGCTTATGCTGCCCATAAGCCAGTCTAAGCCTTTGTGTCTGTAAGGGAATGTGTTTTGGTGATTAACAAGGTGTTGTTTTCATCTTATATTTATTACACTGAATCTTGTCAGAACAATTTTGATCCAGCACATTTATTAGATTGTATCTCTTCATGCCATTGATGCGGCTGTGATAGTTTCCTGTGCCTGGTTGCAATAAAATTAAAAAAAAGAAATACCCAAAGAGCAATGTATATATTTGCATAGATTGCTGGGAAAAGTGTCAGACAAAATATTGCTGTGTTTTTATGTTCTGAGAATGTCTTGAATTGCAACCTTCCTCCAGATGATAAATTCCTTAGGTCAGCTATAGCTGAATGAGTTTTTACCTTGATAAGTCAAAATAAAGATGTGTGAGTGGCTGTTTGGAAAATTCACAAGGTGAAAGGAATATGAAAGTTAGTGGCTTTAGGAAATACAATGAAGTTTGGAGAGTGCATCTGCTTTCAAAGCCTGGGACTGTTCTTACTTGTTTAAGTTGCATGTGTGATGTGATAACACAGAGTCATTTCATGGTAAGAAGGAACCAAGAAAACTCTTTCTTTTAACAGTAACTCAGTTGCTTCAGGTGATATCTGTGTCCCCTTTTCTATATATTTTATGGAAATTACATTAACACCATCGCTCACTAAATCTTGCAGTGAATAAATTCTGTATTCCTGCAGAATCATAGAATCATTTGGGTTAGAAAAGACCTCTGAAATCATCAAGTCCAACTGCTAACCCAGCATTGCCAAATCCACCACTAAACCATGTCTCTGAGTGACATCTGTGTATCTTTTAAATACCTCCCGGAATGGTGACTCAACCTCTTCCCTGGGCAGCCTGTTTGAGTCCTTGACGTCCCTTTTGGTGAAGAAATTTTTCCTACTATCCAATCTAAAACCTTCCCTGGCACAACTTGAGGCCATTTCCCTTTGTCCTGTTGCTTTTTACCAAGGAGAAGAGACTGACCCCCAGCTGGCTACAGCCTCCTTTCAGGTAGTTGTAGAGAGTGATAAGATGCCTCATGAGCCTCCTTTTCTCCAGGCTGAACACCCCCAGCTCCCTCACCCGCTCCTCATAAGGATGCCTTGCTCTGATTTAAAAATACTTTAGGGGAGGTTTTTCAGGAGCACAGCAGGCATTCAGGTGCCTGATACTCTTTGAAAGTCAGAAGAAACATTTTTACCCCATGTGATCCCAGACCAAAAAAGTTTGTGATCCTTTGCCTCTTTCTGGGCTTGCACCCCTGTGCTTTGGGAGTAGCACAGTATCACTCTACAGCAACACGTGAAAACAAATTCATTTTGGCTTCAAAGGAAAGGTTCGTTTTGTCCTTTGAGCATTAGTGCCCCATATTGTGCTTTATCTGCCAGGACATTGATATGTAAGCTCTTGAGCCTGCTTTTTTCTAGGTTAGTAGGATAGTGTTGCACTTGGTATTAATTACAATTAAATAAAGCTACAGAAAGGGAAGAGAGGATGTTATTAATGGCCAGGGGATGCTTATTTTATTTTATTTTATTTTATTTTATTTATTTTATTTTGTTTTTGCTGTAGACAGATGTTGGAGCTGCTAAAAAATTGATTTCAATATTCTCTCCAAATAAAGCACTTTACAATTTATGCTTTAAATACATTCTGAAGAATTGTTCCTCACATACATTCTACTGTATCTATAAATGTCAGTGGAAAGAGTTTAAAAAAATCTAGTTAGTATCTGCATTTTTGTATCATATTCTGATCAGGCTTTTTGCTACGCAGATTTTCTTGCCATTTTTCAGTGCATCTGATAAATGTGTTGCATGATATTTTGTCCTTCCATATCTCCAGCTACTTTCAGACTGGAGGTTTATTTAGTAATTAAACAATGTCACAACATGCACTTGTTAATAAGGGTATGAGAAACCTGGCAGTGGTTTCCTGAGTCCTTATTAACAAAGAAGAACAGAGAAACACAGAGTGCGTGAAAAGCATCTTAGAGCACACGAGGGCTATAAGGGCTATATAACAAAAGTCTCCTGGAAGAGCCCTCCAGAATAAAATGTAGCTTAAAATTCAGCAAGAGCTTCTGCCAGTGCAGCCAGCTGACCTTCTAGAGGACACAGTGAGTCCTTACAGGAGGCACGTGAAACTGCTGGTGTGGGTTTATCAGCAGGAGGGCTGGGAAAGTCAGTGTGGGCAGAAAGATGTTGACTCCCTCATCTCACCTTGCTGTGCAAACAACCCTTTACAGCTTTGCCTTAGCTAAGGATTGCTGTGTGACCTCTAATGCACAAGGCACAGATGTGACTGTGTAGCTTATTTAAAGCTTTTTTTCCGTCCGTGTGGGTGCTGGTGGGAATGTTGGAAGCTCAAGGCAGACTTCTGCATGGTGGGATGCTGCAAGGAGGATGTGTCTCAGCGAGGGCATGTACACCCACTGTGATCAAATTCAGACACCTAATGTCAGTTCTCCCATCTATTTTGTGCTGTCCCTGCTGTGACATCCCTTCCCTTTCAAGTCTCTGTGTAATCCTAAGAACTGGTGCTTATTACAATTTCTAAAGCCAAAGGTTTCCTTTGAAAAATCTTTTTCTTAAGGAGTGAAGACTAATGCAATTTTCAAGTCTTTCTCCTGCAATCAGCTCCTTGCCAATGACCTCTCCTGCCTGTTCTGAGGAAAGGTTTGTGTCCTTCATCACCCCTGCACAGACTCTGTGACACGTGGCCCAGCTGTATCCCATATCCACTGTGTGCAGGGATTTAGCTGAGTATTGGGTGTCTGGAGCCTTTAACACTGAATACAGGAAACAGAGCAGCAAATATTTGAGAAGAATTTCAAGACAGGTCAGCTCAGGTCAGCTTGAGGAGATGTGATTCATGAGAACAAGCCTCGTATGAGAATGAGGTAAACAGGAGTTTTAGGTATTACACAGCAAATACTGTTTTGGTGTATATACTCATGGTATGTTACTCAGCTATTAGATGCTTGTGTAGCATTTTCAGATAATGACTGTTCCTTATTAAACAGCAGAGACCATCAAGACCTTGAGCTGGGTAGGTGTCAGTGTTTGTGTAGGATTCACTCCTGTTGCCTATGGAAGAGACTCTGTGTTTGAGTGAGGGTTGTGGCTGTACCTATCAGGACAGACTTTGTGTCTGCTTTTAAAAGTACAGCTACATCCATTCATTCATTCCAACTTGAAAAACTGCCACAGAAATTTATCAGCTCAGCCACAAAGACTAATCTTCCAACTTTAGCAGAATGGAAATACTAATGACATTTTACTCATCCATCAAAAATAATTACACGTCCCCGCTGAGCGGGCAAGTAAAATTTGCAAGACTCAATTAAATACCTGCATTGAGGAGAGTTTATATGATGTTCTTGTTGTAAAGCACTTTGATTCTTACTGGAGCTGTATAAATTAGCCACTTCAGTGCTTTCCACAGAGCCTCCTATGGGTCAGAACTCAGATTCCTTGACACCTTTTGTGCTGTTAAGAGTGGCTTACACTGAGAAGCAGGTAATAGGAAATGTCTACAGCAGGTAATAGGAAATGTCTACAGTAGCAAAGTAATTGCCACGGGATGCACTCATGGCAAATGCATAATGCTAAATGATACACAATAATAAATGAAGTGTCACGGTATAAAAAGGAGCAGTATTTTCCCAAATCTTATAATGATACTTTGGTGCTCACTTAGACAGCTGGGAGCCACACATGGGACTGAGACCCACTGAAGCAAAGCCCAGCAATGAGGACTGGTGTGGAGCCAGTCAAGAGATGGTTGTGAAGAGATTAATTTCATGGAGAAACTAGTATTCTCTCATCTTGCTAATGTGCCTTCAGTGTGCATGTCCTGGTCATACCTGCTGTCCACCACTGGCCAGCCCTGGGGAAGATGGTGACAGACCCTTTGCTTTTGCTCTTCCTTGGAAGAGTTGGAGACAAGGCATTATCCTGTCCTGAATGCTACAGCAAGGAGATGCAGCTGGATTTTAGAGCACCTTTTACTTTAACAGTATGATCTTCTCATCGTCGGAGTTGTGATGAGAGAAGTCACTGGATTACAAAAAGGTGATGTTTCTGAGGAATAAAGCACAGTTTTATCTACCTACCATGAGCCTCCCTAATGGCTACTGTGAGTCAGCTAATGATGTTCCTGAGAAAAGGGTGACCAGTGGTCATCACGTGCAGGAACACTGTGTCAGACATATTTGCCTTTGTGAGGGAGAAAGGTTCCTTGATCTGTTTCCTGGGACCTTCCATGTACCTTAGAAGCTAAAAAAATTCTTCCAAGTAGCTGGTTTCCGCTGCTGCAAAGTCAAATGTTCTCCAGACAGGTAGTTCAGGGTCTAATTTCTGACAAAGAGGAGATTAGCTCAGGATTTATGTAATGAAGTCTTGGATGCAGAATAAATTGAACAGCTCCATTTGTTCAGACATAAATCACAAAACACCTGCAGTCAGAGTGACTGTCCCTTAAATGTCATGGGGACATGGGTCATTGTGGAAATATTACAGGTTTGAGTCACACACTTAAATAGAAATGTGAAAATTGGAAATCAAAGAGGGCTGTCAACTCATCAAGCTCATCACTTCTCTAGTACTGAACATGCCCTAGGACCCATCCCAAGCTTTGTCTGCTGGCTTGGCTGATACTCCCCCATCAAATCAGCTCAGTGCAAGTCTTGAAAGGAACCAACTAAATATAAATGTGAAAGGCTTTGATGGCATAAATGCACTAAAAAATACTTTTTTTTAAAGTATGCCTGGCTAGGGCTTTGAATGGGATATTTCTGAATAGTGTAAGAAAATAAAATGACTATTAATAAAAAAGGCCATGACAGGAAGATTTCAGTGTGTTCTGAAGTTTTTTATACTCAGTACTGAGGCGGTATGCAAAAAAAAAAAAAAATTGCTTCTTAAAAATCAAAAAAGCTTCCATCTGTAACAAAATTCAAACTCCACCCACCACTTAATAAAGCCTACAGCAACATAATGACCATTTAGCAGCATTAAGCACTCTGAGTTAGGTAACAAATTTGCTCAGCCAGCCACTGACATTAAATAACCATACATACATAACTTCAACTAGTCTATAAATCAAAGCTACACAAAATCATTACTCACTTTTTCTGCACGTCTTTTCTTCTCCAAGATTTCTGCTTCCTTTCCAATAACTGTGCACATTATAGGCTTTTCCAGAGTGCCTGTTGGAAGGGCATCATTGAGATGGACAAAGGGAGGGAACAAGAGCCAAGCCTTGAAGGAATAGTCTGCTCAGGTCTCCTTTCTACAAGAAGAGTCTTACAGCTCAAATTCCTCTCCTTTGTATGGATGGATAGAGGTTCTCCTGCAGGCTGGACAACTGCTAGTTAAATCTGTTGTGAGCAAAGTAGTCCTTGTGCTCAATTTCAGTGTTTTTGCACAGTTGATCAATGCACTTCATTTCTCAGTTCCTTGTTTTCCACCCTACAAAGAGTAAATATCAGTTCCTTCCATTTTGGAGAGACTAAATGTTGCAAATGGTAAGACAGTCAAATAACAGAGAATCAGAGCCAAGCAATTCCCTTATATTATAGGTCTTACTAGATCATGACCTGTGTGTTACAATCAACCCAAAGGCCTGTCCACAGGGACCCTCAGCACAGATGTCATATGAAATGCTGGATGTTCATGGCATCACCCATGAGAAGGTACAAGGTGAAACCTCCTTGGGGGTGCATCACATTGAGCTCATCTTACAGTTATGTGGTTTTCTGTCTCAAAGCCTTGTGTAATATAATGTAAACCTCTCTTGTTTGAGCATGTCTGGGTCATCCCATCAGACTGGGCAGTGAAGTTTTGCCATGGAAGTGTAGCTACTGGGAGACAAGGTGCGATCTGGAGAATTGTCTTTGCCACTAGGCTTTTATTGTTCTTAAGCTAGACATTTATTCCTAAGCCTTTCCTTGAGCAGATGTCACTGGAGGCTGTATGTCAATATATGAGGTGCAGGATGACAGTGTATTAGAATTTTCTCAGAAAAAAATGTTTAAAAATTTCCAGACAGTTCTGTTGAAACTCCAAAATAAACTTCTACCACTTTTGCTGCTAAGAAATACAAAGAGATAAGATTTAAAGGTTACATCTAAAGAATTAAAGCAATAAAGAAATATAGACAGGATAAAGATGCAGGTAGGGACCAAGTCAGTGGGCAAAAGGAAGGATGAAAGAGCTGTAAAAAGCAGATAGAAAATAATCTATCTGTAGCAGGCAGAAAAATAATATGAAGTGTAGAAATATTTAAACTCTTTATGAATATTGATCCATATTATTCATGCTTTCTAAAAGTGTGTTGAGAAAAAGAAAAGCCCTGTCTTTGTGAAACTCACTGTTCAAAGAGGGAAATACACAATGGAAGAAAAGTGCTTGTTATATATACAATTGTCTGTCCTGTACTCTATTATGGAATCTAGTCTCAAATTATTTCTCCCCCTTACATTTATAGTTTGTAACCGTAGTGTCTTTTGGATTAGAAAAACAAGACATTTCATGAAGAAGAATGCAAATGCAAAATCAGGTACCTGTAGAAACAAAGACTCCAGAAAGGCAGAATTTACAATTCCTGTAAACTCTGTAGAGCAGTTCTTGCAAATTACACAAAGTGTAGCTATTCAAGATTGCCAGTTTATCAGGTCAGTTGAAAAGTACATCACTCACCCAAAGCTCCATCCAGCGCCAGCTGGATTCGAGTCTCAGCCAAATCTCTTTAGACAGTAGTGTGAGCAAAACCCCAGCAGATCAGATTTGCAGCACAAACCCAAAATGAGTTTGTCACTCTTTTAAATTCCCATGTACACTGGTGGAAAATTGCTGGAAAATGAAATAAAGAAATGGCAGAAGTAGTTTAGTTTCCTGTCAGCTACGAGGTGCAGACAACCTTACACGAATATGATACACAAGAAAGCTCTTGTCAGCACGTCCTGGTTTCAGCTGTGATGGAGTTCATTTTTTTCTCAGTAGCTGGTACAGTGCTCTGTTTAGGAGTCAGTATGGGATTAATGTTAGTAACACACTGGTGTTTTGGGTTGCCAAGTAGTGCTTACTCTAAGCCAAGGACTTCTCAGCTTCCCATGCTCTGCCAGGGAGGAAGTGCACAAAAAGCTGGGAGGGAGGAGCATGGTCAGGACAGCTGACCCCAGCTGGCCAGAGGGATATTCCACACCATAGAATGTCATGCCCAGTATAGAAACTGGGTGAGTTACCCAGAAGGCAGGGTGATTCTTATTGAGGGGTGGGTTTGGTATCAATCAGCAGGTGGTGAGCAATTGCATTGTGCATCACTTGTTTCTTTTGCGCTTTATTTCTCTTTTTTGTTTCATTTTGGTTTTGGTTTTGTTTTTTTTTGTTTGATTGTTGTTTTGTTTTTTGGTTGGTTGGTCTTGGTTTATTTGGTGGGGTTTTTTTTGGTTTTTTTTGTTGTTTACTTCAGTTATTAAACTATTCGTATCTCAACCCACGAGCTTTACTGTTTTTTTTCTGATTCTCCTCCCCATCCCATCAGGTTTGGGGAAAAAGTGAATGAGTGGCTGCAAGGTACTTAGTGCCAGTTGGGGTTAAACCACAACATGGTGTAATCTGGAAAGGCATGACAGCATCAAAGACAAGGATAGTAATGGCCTGTGGCTGGAGTTCTGTTCCTGGCTGTCAGTGGTCTCCTCACAGCAGTGAGTTTCTCTACCGTCTTTCCTACATTTTGCTTTTCAGACAGGTTGAGCTCAAGCTGCTCATCCACATATGAGAACAGTGGGAATCTGCCAGGCACCTGGCATGGCACACACATGCTTGCCATTGTAATGCTGGAGCTCCAAGTTTTTCATGCCACGCAGTAGCTGGTTTGTCTAATTTTGTTTAAATGTGGGCCCAGCATATTGTGGCACTGGCTTTTTCTGGACCATAGGGCATAATCTAAATTTTATTTATGGATTAAAAAAAAAATGAAAAAAAAAGAAGAAATCAGTGAGTTCTTTTTCTGCTTATTATAGGATTAGGTGATCCTACTCACTTTGAAAGTGGGTTCAAGAACCTCACCTTGAGACACACTTTATATATTTATGTGTACAAGACTGTGCACATGGTGAGTTATTTGGGATAGCTGCTCTTGAAGTGCCATTTCTGGAGTAGTTTCTGTTTTAAAAAAGTCCTTGTTACTAGACAGATTTTTGTTCCTCTAACCTCCTTCCAGAAGCCAGTAACAATCTGAGAGGGTGCACAGGATGTAGAAGCCAATGGATTAGCATTGCAAATACTCAGTTATAGTACTAAGCTGAGCTCCAGCTGCTCTTTAAGATCTCTGCCCAGGTTTTGGGCACTGGAGAGAAAGGGGGGAGCAGAAAGTGTACGAAATGTATTTTCACATCAGAGGATTTCTCCTGAGAAGTGCTGAGTATTTTATTATTTAATTCCAGGGGATATATTGGGAGTCAAAGGTGCAAAGTCTCTCAAATGTCTCTAAGTTGTAGAAACCCCAGTATGACACAAACTGGAACGGTGTGTGGGGTCACACCTTTCAGACGACAGAGTGACTTACATAAGGAAACCCCTGTGATTACAAACAGGTGTCACATCATTTTTTCTATTAAATGGACCAAATGGGTTGAAATCCCCGAAGATGAAGTTATTGAGGTTTGTGCTCAAGGCTGTGTAGCCCATTTGTCTGCAATCTCAGGGGAGAAGGAGCTTTGCACAGGAAATGAACTCTGGCCATTTGAATTTTCTTTAATAATTGCCTCAAAGTCTATTATATGTGCACCACTTCAAATAATTACAGGTCTCCTTTTTCTTTTTCTTTTTTTTTTTTTTTTAACCTGTTACCTAGGACTGTTTTGCTCGTAAAATCAAACTTAGTTATTTAGTCCTTGAACTGTTTCTTTCTGTACCTCTGCTGCATTTAAGGATTTATCACTGGTCAGAATAAAACCTCATGAAGCTGTAATAGTCTTAAAAATATAGTGATACGTGAATTGGACAAACAAGGTAAAGAGCACTGAAGTCAGGTTGTTTCTTGCAGTGTGGATTAGTGGATTTTCGGTGTTCACCGGTTTTACAAACTCTTCCTTTGAGCCATTTTCAGGTTCATCTTTCATTTTGTGTAGGGCAAGGATGTTTATTGAAAACAAAGCATTTTATTTCACGGTGGTGAGTTATCAGTCAGGGAGTTATTCCTGTGAATCCAGTGAATTTTTGTAATCTCTGGGAACTCTCTTTAACTCTCCATGCTGCTGCTCCAGACTTCTCAATGAGTAGACTTCCATCTCCCTGCTTGTGAATGAAGGTCTAGGTCATGTGGGTAATTTTTCTTATTATTTTTCAAAACTGATGGAAGCCAGGAGCAGTTTTAAAGGTAGGAGATGCCCTTCCCCCTGCAATATGCCAGTGCCCTTGTCTGGCCACATCAGCTTGTTTGAGAGCCCAGTTTAAAAGCAAATAGCTACCCTTGCAAGCAGTCCCAGGCAAGAGAGCACATTAAGCGGTGGGTGGTAAATGAGGCTCTGATTCACAGCACTGCTGGGTGCTATTGCTCTGATACCAAAGGGTGGGAAATAGCAGACAAGCACAGGATTTTCCCTTGCAATCAAAGCCTTTCCGACTGGCTCTAATGGATATGTGCAGGTGCAGTGAAGCACGTGGATGTTTGGAGAGAGTTTAGAATTTCTGTTTCTGTTTCAGGCTGGGCTTTTTGGTTGCAGTGTGTGGGTGTGATACAGTAAAAACCACCACCACAGTAAGCAGTAAGGATGATTGCTTTGCATTTGAAGTTGCAGGGCTCACCTTTTTCTATCAGGTAACATCCCAACTATCCATGAATGCCCAATTCCAGTTCCCTTGTAATTAAGTTGTTCCGCTTTGGCCATAAATATGGTCAAATTATGGTGTTTTGTAGCACTGCAGCCATTGGACTGCAGTCCTTCTGCAGGTGTGCTGCAGGAAGCCATGGAAATGCAGCTACCACGAAAGTGTCTGGGAGAGCAGGGTCCAAATTACTCTTCCTGCATAGCAATCAGCCTGAATTGCTGTTGGTTTGATCGAAAGGACAAATAGGTTGACAATAATACACGGCCATACTGACAGGCAGCCGCTCACAACAGCTGTATAAGCTGAATAGAAAAAGGTAGGACAGGACTCCAGTGCACAGCCTAACAGTTAGATTGCCAGTTTCTGTTTTCTTTCTCCACTAAATGCTATTATACTTGACATTTATGCGTGTTCACCACTATAATTTTAAATTGTATTATTGGAATAAAGCAGGGTATGTGAAAGCTGCAAATGATAGCTCATTTAGTGCTTTCCTTGTGGCTTTGGCTCATCGTGTTTTTCTGACTTACAAAAGACTTGGCACTTGCACAACTGGGCACAGTGGGTAAAAAGAAAAAACACAAAAAAAACCCCAAAAAAACAAACACAGCCAAAAAAACCCAGCACTGTTTTGGACCAGATTTTTAAATTGGTTGGATTTTTTTGTAGTGGATTTGTGTGGTCTGGTAGGGCAGGTTCCCACATGGGGTGTTTGTGTGATCATAAATCTTTGTGCATGCAAGCAGACTGCATGGAACACGCTGTGAGGGAAACTGTGCAACATGATGGTTTTCTGGTATTATGCAGGGTAGGCAAAAATTTGCAAAAGGTTCAGTTCTCAGAGATCATTCTGTTTCAAAAGGAAACATGAAGAAATAACACAAAAATTTCAAAGTTGTGCTGAGGCACAGAATAACTTGCAAGTCACCTAAAAGACAACAAGAAAAGGCACTATACATACAGTAGGAACATGTGAAAAGCAAAGGAAAGTGAAACCAACTACTTAATGTGGAAAGAAAATAAAAAAAAGATGGCTGAGAAAAGCTGGAATTTTTATTGTTCTTTATTTCAGTCTTCTAAAAGAAATTTGTGACCCTTTAATTAAAATGATTTAATTTAACAAGGAAACTAGATAAAAATAGGGGAGGAGAAAACACTATAAAATATGTATATAAGTCAAACACATTTAGTTTAGGAGTGACTGACTAAAATTACCTGTGAGAGTGAACCAGAAGAGGAATGAACCAGAAGGAGGGAAGGAACCTGAGAGGGTGGTTGGCCAGTTAACCTGATGCCAGTAGCCCAAAGGAGAATGGATCTATTCATTAATAACCCTGTGGAGCATAATAAGGAGATAAAAATAGACCCTGTGGATTTGTCAAGTATAAATTGTGTCGTCCCTGTAGAAGGATAAGATCTGCTAAGTGGATAAAAAGTAGTAAATGTGACGCATCTTGAAATTAGTGAGGCTTTCTACACCATTCCAAATGACATTTCCCAAGCGGTGAAGACAAAAATCCATCAAGATGCATCCATTCTGAAGTGGGTGTAGGGGTGCCTGAAAAGCAGTAAAGTAACCTATTGATGGTTTGCTGTTGAACTGGGAGAGCATTTCACTGGAATGTACCCAGGCATTTAATGTTGGGCCTTGTTGTTGTCAATGTTTTCAGTGATTTGGATGGTGGAGGAAAATCTCCCCTTCTGACATTTCCTTTAGATGCCAGCCTGGGATGGGTTACAGACACAAAGTACAGGATTATTATACAGAGTGATGTGGATATGCTTGCCAAATAGCCTAAAATCATTAAACTAAAGTTAAATAAACAAAAATACTAAGTACATGGATGAAGGAAATGAAATTGCAGAGATATAAAACAGGGAATATTTCACTGGGCAGCACGGAGACAACTAGTGTTAGATCATAAATTAGATAGACATCGTTAATGCAGCTGTAAAGATGTAAGGAATTTCATGAGGAAAGTTTTAATAAGGGTAGCTTGAGCAGGATGTAGGGAATAGTTATTCTGCTATAAATACTTTTTTGTGCTTTGATTCACATTTTCAGAAGCACAAATCGAAGAGAATCCAGGGGAAAGCAAGAATGACAAGATTTAAAAACCAAACTGCACTAAACTAAGCCTGTTTGAAGGCTGAATTTGTTTGATTTTAAAATGAGAGGATTTCAAGGCATTTCCAGTGCAGAAAAGCTTCTTATAAAATGGACAGCAGTGAGTCAGAAAGAGAATAAGAGTTAATGAACTTTATTTTCAGTAAGAAAGATTTAAGTTTATTAGAAGGGAAAAAAATTATTCTAAGAATAATTAAGCATTAGGACAAGTTTGAAATGATTGATAGCAGAAATAGGAAATGTGACCTTGTCTAATTAAGGATATTGTGCTCAAACTGGTGATGCTCCTTAATACTACTGAACAAACTTAGTAATTGTTTGCACTATCCATCACTCAGGAATTTTCACAGTCATCGAGGCTGTGGTGTAAGGGCAAGTCATTGACCAAGGCAAGTTCCATTTTTTGTGACTCATGCTTTCCCGTCCTCAAAACTAGGGCAAGATTGCACTTCATCAGGTGTATCTGCAGAAAGGTCAGATTCTTCCTTACTCTTTGCTGACTATTCCCTTCCAGTGTCTCAGATTCAACAGATAGAAGACCTACAGCTGTTGATTCCTGATGCTCTGTGATTGCTTAATGACAGATAACTAAACAAAATCGAAACACAATGCAGCTTTACGTTACAGTGCATGTAATATTTGTATTTACTACTATTGCATAATACTAAGTATTGTGCCCAACACAAAACTTGTCTTGAAATAATTTAACAAGGGCAGTTTGCACTGCAGGTTTCCCAGTGGCAATTAGCTCTGTTCTGTGCCATTTCCTTGCGAGCCTTAGGGTGGGTGTGTGTGGGTAGGACTGTGTTGTACCAAAGATGGTGACTGAAAATGTGGTCCTGCTGATCAGGGATCATAGTTCTGGTGCCTTCTTTGAAGGGAGAATTGTACAAAAAGGAGTAGAGAAAAGAAATTAAGTGCAGCCAGTTTGAAACTTGGAAGTAACAGTAAGTCACAACATCTATTTCTGAAGTCCCCAAAATAGATGCCCAATGTAAGCAGCCATGTTTGCAAAGCCTGGGGATGCAGGGATGTGCTGTGCTGAGCCAATGCAGGTCTGTTTTCCCAGTCACTGGCAGGGGAGGTTAACTGCCCTTCACAGTAGAACATGTGAAGGTGTGTTGGAGAATGATCAGCACTCACAGTTTTTCCCTGCTGAAATGTGTAGAGGTCTCAGGCAATATTTCAGTGAAGCTAAGGATCTAACCTTCACTCCCACACAGGGACAGAAGTCTTTTTATTTTCCCCCTATATACAAGAAAGGTATGAGGCTAAATCTAAAGAACTTTGTAATGTCTTTATGCTCTTAGTAGGTAATATGCTATTAATAATTCTCAGGAAAAACTATAATTTGCATCTTACAGATGTCTACAAAGAGAGGTTTTCTGGGAAAGGTGCGTCACTAGTCCCTGGTGAGTTTAACTCACACTGAAACACATACATTGTTTTCAGGGGAAAAATAAAGCTGTTCTGATCCAAAACTGGTTTGAATCCAAAAGATTTTATTTGATCAGTAAATGAAAAAGCCAAAAATCAGTTCTGTCATTCTTTTGATCCTAGCTTCAGGCTGAGATATTGAATGCACTTTGAGAAAGTGATGGGGTTTATGATATTTTAAAGAAAGAAAACTAATTCCATTTGTAGACTGTCCCTTTCTTAACATTCCTGTTTATGAGAAAACAAATGCATAATGCAATGGACCTTTGTATGGTGGAAATTCTACTTGAAATTGAAATGCATTCCATTTCAGAAATGGCATGCTGTTCCTAAAAGTTAAATATGAGCTTGAAAATGGGGAAATAAACTAGGCCTTTTCGTTCTCTTACTAGAAAACTTTAAAAAATAAAATTTAATACCCTTGAAGGACAAATGATTCAGAGCACTGGAAGCAGAAAGCCTCTGTGGATTTGGGTCATGCACTCAATCATTTCTTCTAAACTTAAGCATAGATATGAGAAACACCCTTAGTTCTTTTTACATTAAAGCCTAGATCTAAACCCCATACTTTTGTCACAACTTGATATTGAGATATAAATCACTAAACAGAAATCTCCATAAAGCCTCATTATAGAAGGGACTTCTGTTAGTGTCATTGATTGAGTTGCTGATTTACTGCATCCTCATCACTGATCATGAAGTTCTCAGTCTGAGAAATATATTCCACATGCATAAAGAGAAATTGTTATTTCTGGAATCAAATGTACTGAAACTCAGACAGTTGTGCCTTTCCCAAATGTAATTTGAGCTCGATACATCATGAAATTGTAACATGCATTTGTGATCATAAAGCAAGTAAAAGAAATTACTCATGTCTGAAGATGGGCTTCTGTCCCTTCAAAATCCACAGTATTTAAGCTCATGCTTAATTCTGTTAATTTGTACTTTCCTTTGCCTGTATGCTAACCATAGTTTAATAGTTAAGTTTTAGTATATAAAAAAGAGATGCTTGCTTGTATTCAATGCACACAGTAAAGCTTTTGGGTTCCCATTTCTGAAAAATAAAAACTCTTTCTTCCTTCTTCCTACTTCCTTCTTCTTTCTCTTTCTCTTTTGCTTTCCTCTTTCCTCTTCTTCTCCTGACAGATATTTAAACACAAATTCTACTTGTCCCCTTATCCCCTGTGTAGTCTGAAATATCCAAAGCAGACTCTGAAATACAGTGGTTGCAATCTCCTTTGGTAGAAAAAGTAATAAAAACCATTATTTCATAGCTTTGTCACAGAAGGAAGTTGATTCTTCTTTTATTATATTTTCTTCATTCAAGGGCATGCTCAGATTAAAGAAGGATTTTATAAGGTTTTTCAGTGCTATTGATCAAAATAAATGCGGGTGTCAGCATTTTTCTTCCATCTGCAACTAGTCAGAAAAACACACATCAGATTGGAAGCACTTTGGCCACAGTGATGTATTTATTTCTACTCAGGTTTGACTCTCATACCTCATATCTTTCAGTAGAAACAAAGTGGAGAAAGCTCAAGAAAAGTAAATGAGGAAAAGTGTTTTCTTGGTTCAGACTTGGAAGTCATTACTTCCAACAGGAAATTCTTATTGTGGTCTGAAAAAGGTGAGTACTTTGTGCCTCCTCTAAAAAGGGAAGGAATTTTTTGATCTCTGTAATCTCTTTTGTCACTTGAGGTTTGTCACTCTTATTGTTGAGAGCATTCTTAGACCCCTTTTGTAGAACACTTAATGGTCAAGGTACAGAAGTGGTTTCAGAATCAATATAAACACATAGGTCTGGGTTTTGATGTTTGCATTCAGAGTATAAGCACAGTAAAAAATCAAAGGTAACTAAAACACAGATTATGGCAGATACTTAATTTGGAGAGCCATAATTCATGCCTCATATCTTGATGATGAGGAAATATTTTTCATAAAAATATCAATGTAGTCTTATTCCATCAAGATTAAAGAATTCCTTCTCAAAGAAGAAAACAACTAGGAAAACCACAACAAACCCCAGCAGGTTCCACTTCAGTGAAGGAGACATTCAGAAAGGCTTCTGAAATTCATACAGCAGGAACTTATGTGGGTAAAATATGATGGAAACACTGTGATAGGCTCATCTTCATGCACTACACACCTATCAGTTCAGTTAGCCTCTCTCTGTCTGATGAAATAATTACATTGAGAGCGTGATGATGTGCTGTTTTAAGCCTGCCATTGCTGATGGCTTATTATTTTGTCTGCTTTGACTTAAAAAGGTGCAAAGAATGTGCAACCAGAATGCACAAGCCACTGGTCCCTTTGATAGAAAGCCTGACCTACCAGATTTTCTCCAAGAGCCTGACTGGAATATCTAAAGGGGAAGAACAAGTGTGTCTTGGATGCAAAAAATGAACCCCTGATATCTCCCCAGGCAGACAACTCCTTGGAATTGTGGAGTGTTTTCTTTGGGTGTGCAGGAGGAGCCTGGGCTGTCCCTGGACAGTTGCTCAGAGGAGAATCTGACCCCTTTTGCTTCTAAGAGATTTGCCAGATATGGGACTTTTCAACATTTGTATCTGCTTCACCAAGGCAGCCCTACTGTCTTACAGAATAACACTAGTCCTTTCTGTTATATTTGTTTTACACTGGCCCTTTCTGTTATACGTGTTTGCCTATAAAACTATAAACCATTTTAACAAGTGAGTTTCATGAGAGCACTTTGTATTTTTCAGCATAATTACTGTGTCTAGTCCAAGAATTGTGGTGAGACAAATTCACCCTTGAGCCTTTTGGTAAGATGTTTATAGCCTGTGTTACATTGGTGGTCAACACAGTTTCCACTCTGTGACTTCCAAAGCCCTGAAGTTACTTTAAAAACAACATCAAAGATGGCCATATACAACAGAAGGAGGAACTCTCCCTTATTTGGGGATTTTAATTATATTCCAACTCCACTATAGTGCCCGTTGTTTTTAGTATCTTTGTGTTAAGTGATGGTCAGCATCTGTCTCTATGGGAGGAGATTGAGATAAACCTTACACCATTTCTGGCAGTTGCCTGCTAAAGAAGAGCAATGGGTCCTAAATTCAGATGGGAAAGTGGGAGGTTTTTTCCTTCCTTCCCTCTTCCTCTGGCAGTGAATGTGTCCCTTGTGCCACAGGGCCCGATTGGGAACTGTGCTGAGAAAGTCTGACTTTAGTGAAGGGGATGTTTAAGAAACAAAACCTTCAGCCCCAGTTCAGTGTAAATGCTCTGAGTGAGCTCATCAAAGACACTGGCAGCTACATAAAGGCACCTCAGACTATACAACACTTTGGTTTTTCCTCTGTGGTTCATAGACGTCAGATCTTCTTTCTTTGATGATTTTCTTCCACTTCTCTCCATCTCTGGTAGTAACAGCTGAGAAGGATGAAATCTGCAATTTTTTCATGGTCAAGCAAGATACTTAGACAGTGGTAGTTTAATTGGAATTAGAAAAGACAATAACACCATTGTGCTTTGGGTTGTATTCTTATAGAGCAATTAAGTCCCAGTAAATGGTATGACCTTTGGTTAAATGCAGATGTTTCCTGTTTCCAGAACAGGAAAATCTTGGCTGTCAGAACTGTCAGTCCATGGGAATGCTATCTTCATAAAGCAGTCAAGGTCACTGTTCACCCATCTATATTCCCAAAATATAGCCTCTAAATTACCTTCAACTGAAAACCAATATTATTTTTTATGTTTTTTAACAAACATCCCACCAGGTTTGGTTCTGTACAAACATAGAACAGACAGATGGTCCCTGCCCTGGAGAGCTGGACTCCGAGACCTCACATTTCTCCTGGTGATTCTCTGTGTTTTCTCTGATTAGGACATAAGCACTGTCAGGCCAGGAGACCTTGTTAAATCCTCCTTCCCACAGCTTCTTCCATATGTATGCAACATTCAGCAGAGATTGGGACTTGTGATTTTTTTTCCCTGTTCTTTCACAGCCCAGTACTACTTCATAAACTCTTTCAGAGTCTGAATGGGGCCGAGTCAATGCAATCCTTCCTTGTTCTTGCATCCTCTAAAAGCTCTATCAATTGTTCTGGTGCATTATTTCATATCTACAAGCAAACTGGCCTTTTGGATGGAAGTGGAAAAATCCAATACATAATCCACTATTCAGAATTACTCTGTGATGTCGAGTAAGTCATAAGATATGCAATTGCACTGCTTCATGTTAATAAAACACAGATATAATATTAGCATACTTGCTCTCTTTTATTAATAAATTAAGCCTTATTTTTGTCTCCAAATAGAGTAATAGATCATACAGGCTGAAAACATATAAAGGAAGTGACTTGCATTTGTTGTGGAGAAAAATTTCCTTCTCTTTCTTTCCCTTTCCCATTCTTTTTACTTGAGTTGGCCATAAAGTTTTATGCTTTTTCAAAACTAGCCACAGCATTTTTGTTCCACTCTTTTGGTCTTCTTTCCTTTCTCTCCACCATCACCTCTCTAGAGGTGAGAAAAGGTTGGTTTATGCCTTTTTCCTTTCTTTCAGATTTATTGGAAAAGAAGGAGGGAGAGGAAGAAACGAAGACAGAAGAAACAGGAAGATTAGGGAAGAGAGTGGGAAAAAAGGAAAATTGCTATTTCACTATGATTTTTCTAGATATTTTCTATAATCTAAATATCTAAATAAAGCTAAATCTTAATGAATAGATCTAAGTCTTATAGTAATAATATTTAATAACCTGCAATTCTAATCATATCAAAATTATTGATCATTAATTATTTAAATTAATAATAATCTAATGGCAATAATAATTACATAAATATAGATATAAATATTTTCCAAAATCCTAATTTTTCTCTGAAAAATTAACACAATATATTTTTTTTAAAAATCCTCACTGCTTATATTGGAAATGTTTTAGTGGATATTTTTTTTAGCTCTGTTGTGGGGTTTTATTCTTTAATTTTTTTTTTCTATTTTTTTCACCTGTTGAGGTGTTTCAAACTTAGAGTGGTGTCTGCTGGAAAGATACATAACAAACTGAGTCTTAGTTCACCACTTAGGCTGTAGAGTATTGAAGTGCAGAAGGCACTTTCCATACTCCTGTATGTGTGTCTTAATTAAAAGCAGACTTTCATTTCACTGGGACAAAGGCTTCAGCATCTGCCTTTCATGTTTGTACCACCCCAACATGGTGGGGTTTATCAAAGCCAGGATCATGCCTGTCAGGCTTTTTCTTTATCAGCTTCTTGCTCTTAATTTCTATATCTTCTCTATCTTTCCCTCTTTTCTGCCTGTTTCTCCAACACTGCCCAGTGTTCTGAGTGCTTAGTCTTCCCTGGTGGCTGCAACGTTCTTTTGCTCTCCTGATATCTGCTGCCTCCTTTGGCTCATCTATACCCAGAAGTCAAATTTGTTCTGTGCTTCACCTTCCCATCTTTCCTTTCAGCCTCTCCTAGTCACAGATCTCCCTGAACTGTGGTGGTCTTCCCAAGGCAGTGTGATGTGTGATCATGGTGTTCAAGTCATCAGCATTTGTAGGCACTGATAATTAAAGGGTTAGCAAAATAATGCACTGTTAAGTGTGAAGGATTTCAGATTAAAGGTTATGCAATGAACTCAATTAAACTGACAGTAGAGAGCTGGGGAGGCAGGAGTTCAATTTCTTATCCCAACTGGCAGTTATTTTACCTCCCTATCTGTCATTAAAGAGAAAAAAAAGCTAAACCCTTGAGACATCCCTAACTGCCACTGCAAATATTCTCGTGAAAGTACAATAAAATCCTTGGCACGTAGATAGGACTTATACCTTCTAAGCAGTGCACTTGACAGTCCTTAATCCTGTTGACTTAAGGCATTCTCTGAATATTCACTTTACATTTCTGTAAGAATGTCTGAGAAGTGGGACAGGAGATTTTCTGTCAAAAGTGGTTCATAAACATCAAATCCATTTTGCAGCTTGCAAATGTAGATTGTCCTGAAAGTAAACAGAGGCGTTTTTGGAAGATAAGAGGAAACACCTTAGATCCAATTACATATAAAAGAATTGACCTCAAAGTCAACTGGTTTTGTAAGTAGCAAACAGTATGTCAACTTTTTCCTCCCCATGCCGTAACTGACCATAAGATTCACCATGAATATAATCACATTTGTATATGTTAAAATCAGAAAGGACTATCCCATCTTAATTCCTGCATGCAGAAGTCATTACTCTTCCCTCTGACATCCTTGTATTCACCTGACGATTTCCAACAGAGACATGGATTTTAAAACATATTGGGGAAACCAAAACCAAGGAAGAAAATTACAGATGCAGTATAGCTCCTTTGCAATGGCCTAAAAGCTAATGTTTTAGAAAAAGCAATGCTAAGTAGGCAATTCTGGTTTGTAGTTGAACTAAATATGGCTGTGTATCCTTTCCATGTAATGATGTGGATGGACAAAAAAGTGCTCTGTCCTTTTATACAGAGGTATTTTAAACACTACTTTTTGTTATTATTATTTTCTCACGGAATTTTAACAATAATTGGGAAACAGGGCAGTTTTCTGGTTACTGCTGTCTTTCTGGCTGCCTGCTCTGAACAGCCACTCCATGCCATGTGTGTGTCAGCCCATTTGGTAATATTAGTAAGTGCTGGAGGGGGTTTAAATTCACAGATTAAGACACCTAAATATCAGTGTTTGCAGGACTGCTTAAATTCCCATTACATCCTGTGTGTATGTAGCCAATACAGTCAATTGTGCCTAGAGAAAAGATGATTTGCAGGCTAGTATAAGACTTTAATTTTAGGTATTTTTATTTGCACATTGAATCTCTCCCCTAGTGTCCCACCACCATCTGATGGCAGCCCCTAAGAAACAGGTACAGATTTCCTGGAGCATCTGTGGGATTCTTAGTCTTGTTTGCACCCCACTGTACCCACATGTGGGTCTGGGTGTTTACCCTGTCTATGTCAGGTGCCACATTTAAGGAGCTGCAGGGAAGCTGTGACTCTGAGAACAGCCTCCCCATCACATCAGGGATAAGGAGGTGGAGAGCTAAAGCTTTTCCCCTTTGGAAGCTCTGAATCACATAAGACCTGCCTTCATAAGCCATAGATTTGTTTCCACCTCTGATATTCCATATAATTAATTACTTCTGCCCTCGCCAGTGAGCCTGGCCACCTCCTCCAGCCTGTTCCTCTTTATGAGTAAACTGTTATTTAAAGACACTTTGCTCCCCACCCTTGAAGAGATACAGTGGCACAAGTGACATTGCCAGGAGATCAAGGTCAGCATTGTATTAGCAACGCAACAAACTTCCTCTTTGTGGAGGAGAAGTAAGAAAAAGAAGAATCAAATTGTCCTTTCTGCAATTCTGATTTTATTTCATAGCTCCCCAGAGCGTGCTAGGCATTTTTGAGCTGTGAAATAGTCTTCACTTCCAATAGTTTTCCGTGTAGACCTAACTAAACATCATTGCAGCACATAGTTTGTCAGAGAGCATTTTGCTGTGATTGTTCAGAGAACTTTTCCCTGTGGTTGAAGATCAGGGAGCCAGCTTGCCCTAGTTGTGTCTCCTCAGCCTGGTCCTCAGCCCCAGCCTGCCTGCCCACAGTCATCCTGATGGCCAAAAAAGGGCTTCTGAAATCGCCATTCATCAGTGCTCAGGTTGCAGGGAAGTAGTTGTTACTTTAGTTGCTTTCTCTAAGGAGTTACCACCTCAATTGAATCTATAAAGAAAAATAATCTCCAATTAAGATTTTTATTTTTATTTGCTATGTTTTGATTGAGTGTTTTTTTAGGCCAGTAGACCCTTGACTTTACTTTTTTCTCATGTGTATTGGATTTTCTTTATAGAAAAGGTGCCAACATTACTAACAATTTTACTTTACATATCTGAGGGGTTCATTAAAAATCAGTATAGTTTAACAATCACTGTTTCTAATATAAAAGCCAATACATTTCACATACCATCTGGAACTAGGCAGTTAATTCTCTCAATTATGTTGGGCATATAATTAAACTGAATGGAAATAATGGTTTTCTAAAATATTTTGGCGACAGTTCTGGCACTTTACTAAGCATAAAAATTTATGAGAAAGTCAAAGTTATTTATCATACTTTCATCTTTTTTCAAGTGATGCCTTTCTTCTTGATGGGCTCTTGATGGGCTTGTCTGTTAGGATATAGAAAAGTGCTGCTCTCAAAGCAATTCACTCCTGTAGCACCTTCCTCGAGTTTCATTTTCAAAGTGATAACTCTGAAACAAACATAAAAGGGAACTGTAGTCTTTGCACTTCCAAAGGTGGAATATATTTTTGTGCTATTCCTTTATACAGATACTGAGTTTCCAACATCTTCCATATTCCTAATGCAATGGAATAATGCATAACACACTGAAGTTAATCTGGCCCATACCAGTTATGAATGGTGTGAATTTGCTGCCTGCTTCTACCCAGGTGGTAACTTCTAACCCTGGGAAGTCCCACAGGAGAAATAAGACAGTGCACAGGAGAAGAAAATAAAGTACAGGCAGCAGCCCTTGACAGTAGGTCTGCAAATATAAATCAATGCATTACCTGGGAAATTTGCATTTTCTTTCATTTTTTTCCAGAAGTTTAATTTTTCTCCACATGTTGTCTTTCTATTCATTGTGTACTTCATCTCCATACCTCAATTAAGCAAATGAATGGAAGCAGAGCATCACTTGTTCTGTGGCAAGACAAGACAAAATGGCTTTTAAAATAACCTCTAATTCTGAGACCCTACTGAGGGTCAGTTTTTTTTCAGAAGTAACAAGCTCAAATAAAGCAGTGGGATACCCAGTAAAAGATGCCTGGTTTTCAGAAATATAGGCACTAACTATGCTGTTTCTTTCAGGATCCTTAATGACTGCATATACTATTGTAAAGGATAAGCTTCAGGACACTGGAGTTTATGTGGCCATGTATCATTACAAATGATGTAGTGACATTTCTTGGGCACATCTCCAGACAAAGCAGAGAGATAGAGAGCAGCAGTGTCATTGCAACCAGATAAAATATGTTTTATCTACAGATGTTGCAAGAAAAACTGCATCTGACCAGACCATTACCTACAGAATACAGTAAAAAACAGTGAAAAAACCAAACAGTAAAACTCAGATTAAACTCACTGTTCTGTGGGTAGATACAATTCCTGATAGTCGTTCAATAGGTCTTTTAAGGAACCTACCTTTGTTAATATTCATAATCAGTGAGCTTTTATTCCATTGAGGTTACCACATTGCCTAACTCTTTCTTGATGTAGAACACAATTTATAGACATACAGATCTTTAAAAAAAGCCCAGTTCTCTTCCTCAGTTGCTGTGCAAACATAGGAAGAAGGTGGTTTTTTTTTTTGCTTTTCTGTAAGGATTAAGAAAGGGCAGCAGTTTTTTGAAGTTAGGGATTAGGGATTACTGACAAACCATACTTCTCCAGTAGAAGCCTTTAATCTGACAGATTCAGAAATTTTAGGATGAAACATGGAGCATTACCTGTCAGACCATTTGCATGTTTTAGATTATAGTTTGAGAGTTAGTTACATAGAACTTTATATAACAAATAGAACTTCAGCTCATACAAAGAGAACAACACAGATGATTCACAAAAGTGAGCAGTACTAATTATACAACAAAATACAGGTACAAAGCAGGTGCAACACAGACTACTGTTATTACACACCTTTTTTGGTACTTCAGTCAGTGAATCCTGACATTGACCTCCCCTGGAACTGACTTGTGCTTCACAGAGAAGCAGGACTGAAAATTTGAGTTTTGGTTTTACTCCACCCAGTGGAGAACATTTGGCTACAGCTCCAAGAGTGATGAGAACTGTTTTGGTTTTGTGGTTTGGGGGTTTTTTTGTTTGTTTTTTTTAACTAATTAGCAAACAGATGAGTTTGATACTAATGCACTAGGAATTTCATGGGATATTTAAACAGTGTAAGTGAACAGTTAAGTCTGTCTTCCAAAAAACAAGCCCTTCACAGGAGACAGATGGAGCTCTGCTGATACCTTGTTGTTTCTTGGATGGTGCCATCACCTGCATTTAGGCAACTGAAACAAACCCTAAGGATGGGATCTGAACAGTAGGTACCTAAACATGAGCCAGCCCACTAAGTTCCCATGATAATGGAGGTTGTTGATTAAATTAGTGGAGTCAGAAGAATTCAAATCAACCCAAGACAGAAATCTATGTCTCATCAATTGAACTGTGCCCAGAACTTCATTAACTGCATTGACTGCATCTCCATGGTCTATAGTGGGAACTTAAGTTGTGGCTTGTGTGGTCACACTTCAGTATCACTCTTCAGGCCAAATCCCACCCTAAATGCTGTGTAATCCTCTCTACCTTTTTTTTTTATTTTAACATTGCATGAGATTCTACATATGCAGTTCATTTTATAGCCTTGTGAAGATTGTCATAGTGGAAGTGGCAATAAATAAGACATTTGATCCAGAAAATGCCTGTGAGGGATTTATGTGCTCTATGATAATTATTCTTGCTGTTTTCCTGTAAAATTAATCAAAAGGGAAACAGTTAATGAAATGATTGTCCCAGTTCAGAGTTTAAGATGTATTTTTCTAGCTATAAAAATGTCTGCAGATGACTGAGAATTGCTGACTCCATGACTCCACAATTTTGGATCTCAGCCTCCATTAGTCACAATTCTGCTACCTTTTCATCCTTTTTTCCCTCCCGTTTTGCAAACAAGCAGGCACTGCCATCTCACTACTCTGTGCACCACATCGTTGTGGCTGCTTCTCAGAGCTTTCATTGTGAGGCTTGGGAGGCTTTTGGAGAGAGGGGAAACTTCTGCTCATCCTTAAATTGCCCTGGTAAGTGGCAACTGGCTTTCTCCTGTGTCCTGAACTGTTCACTGCCTTTCTTGCAAGCTTGATTCAGCCTGAAAAGTGAGTGAATGAGGAACTCAAAGGTTGTGCAAGGTGCTTTTCAAGCCATGTTTAATGAAAAAGTGTAAAACCAGGAAAGAATGAACCTTTCTGCCTTTCTCAGATCCTTTATAAATGCCCAGATTTTAATTTAAGTTTAACCTCATTGAACCGCCGTCTTCTCTCTCATTTTTACTGACACTTTCAGGCAATCCATTAGGACTACATCTAGGGATAATTAAGGAAAGTTCAGTAGGAACAGATTGTGCTCTGGGCTTCTCAACGGTTACCAATAATGATGTTAGAATGAAAGAACACTCAAAATCCAGAATGCATATTTACATAGGGTATGAAGAAAGGATGCAGTGAAGATGAAGGTTTAGGTTGCAGGAAATATGTGCTCTGCAGTATTCTTGGGAAGTCACTTTGTCTCATGTCCCTTTGTTCTTCTCTAGTCCTCTGTCTGATTTTTTTATTAATATATTTTTTTTTTTTAATGGTAGGACTTAATGGCAAGTAGTGCCTCCTGGTAGATATTTACATGACAACTAGTCCACAGGCTCCAATTTCAGAAAGGGCTGTGGGCAAAATTATAAGGATCATTAATTAACTCTTCTGTAAGTAATGGCATTTTTTTGGATGAGTAGCTTGTTTGCAGAACTATCAGTCTGCTAAATAATAGCCCATTTGCATATTAAAAAATGTAAAGAACATGAAAAGTGTCTTCCTTGGAGCATCTGAAGGATACAGTAGTTAATGCAGGATCCTACCAGTTCTGTATTGCTTTTTCTACTTTTTTTAGGCAGTGTTGATTTGAGGGAATCCACAACATTTCCTGAACTCAGTTCAGTTTAAAATCAGCAGCTTTTTTTGTGGTGCTTATGGTGGACTGAGCCCACTCATCCCATATTCATTGCAGCTCTGCAATGAGGTGGACAATGAGTCTTGTGAGTTGTAAGGGATTCAGGGACTCTGAGGTGATGTTGAACACTTATCTAGTGTTTCCCACTCATGGAACTTGAAATCTAATCGCCAAAACTCTTATGGGAATTTAAACATCACTGTGAGTATCAAAGGCTTCTGATTTGCATGTGACCATTATGAAAAAGAGTTTGATTTTATACTTTCTAGGTTCTTTGTTGCTCAGCTGTTTGGTCTGCTTTGAGGGCTGTGATTGTTCTTTTCAGACTGTGGGTGCTGAGGTCAGTGAGGGACCAAGCTGGTTGTCCTTGAAACGCAGGCAAGAGGAGGGATTTCGATGTCACATTGACAGGCTCCTTCCTCTGGCATCTATTGTTTCCATTCAAAGGGGAAAAAAAACAGAATTCTCAGCTTAAGTACAACGTTTAAACCTGTGAGTTTATTTTCTTTGAACGCCAGGCAGGCAGGTAAATTTCTAAAGCCTCTGAGGTAGTTTTGAAAGCAGGAAAAAATGTAAATGGTTTTGTGGCAAGCTACCCCGTGGCACTTATGTAAATGGCCATTTGAATTGGTAGGTGCTTGAGAATTCTAGAAATGCACTTTTGAGGCATAGAAGCTATTTTTGTACATTGTTAGATAATTTCTGAATCCACCCTGAAGTGATGCATCCCTTGTTTTAAGCAGGCTGTGGGATCCTGTTAGAGAGGGTATGTTGAGGAGGAGCCAAAGTGGGTCTTCTCATCAAGGGAAGGTCAGCCAGGAGCTGGGGAGTCAATGGGACCGGCAGGGGAGGGCAGAGCAAGGCATGCAGAGCTGGCCTAGGGGTGGCAGCCAGATCCTCCCAACAGGATAGATCTATAGGATAAGATATGTCCACAGCCAAGCCAGATTTCAAACCAGCAGGTTGGGACCAACGGGGCACATGGCCAGGCTCAGGTGTAGCTACAGCCTCAATCAGGAAAGGTCCAAGGGCAAGGGCTGGAGCACAGGCAGCTCCCAAGCAAAGGGATCAGCCCCTGATGGAGCCTCTCCCCGGTTATCTCACAGAACCCCTCTCCCAGCAGGCTGCTCCCATGGTGCAGCCAGGCCACATCTGAGCTGTCCTGGAGCACTGACAACCAAACCCTCAGAGTGGGGATGAGGTTTTTCAGAGTCTGTTGATGCACCCAGGATCTGGAACCACTGGCATCTGGTATTGACTGCCCCAGCCCCAAGGGGACTGGGGAAGGCAACCTGTCTTTCCTTGCTGCATTCCCTCTGCATGTCTCCCAGTTATCTACAGGACTGCCTGTGCCTGGCGTCCCCACTGCACAGTGCTGGATTTTATGGACTCTCCTGAAACATCTGCAGTGACTGCCCCTTGCAGTGTCCTTTCTCAGCTATGGCTTTTGGGTGTAGCTTAAAACTGATGTCTTGGCCACTATAGCTGCATCCCCAGCCTGTTAAATAAAAGCAGAGATGATCCTACTCTTTCCTCAACATGTTAAATAATAGCAGAGATGATCTTGCTTTTTCCTCAGCAGGTTTCAGTGTGGAGAATTAGATCAGAGACACATGAATGACTCCTGTACTTTCTATGCAGAAGATGATCTTTCTGGTGTCTGCTGCTGTAATGGATGAGTCAGAGATGATAATGTGTCCTCTTCCGTGGTCAAGCTGCACATGAGTTTGTGGAAGGATATTCTCTTACGTGGAGAGTGTGCATTAACTCAAGGGAAGAATTCAGGTCTCAGGTGCTGCAGTTCAGTCTCTGATGTCAGCCCAGATGGCCCTGGCTTTCTTGTATATATGTGCTGAAGTCACATTCAACTGAAAGTTAGGCTGGTGCTTGTGCTGTGCTGCTCTGGAAACACAGCCTTCTGCTCCAAATGCAAACACTTGGTAAGAGAATAAAGAAATCATCTATAAAATAGGACTATAAAATATAAAATATGCAACTTATTTGTATGAGACACTATACAATGCTATTTGTATATGTATCAAAAATATCCAGAACTCCTTTTTAGTCCTCACTACTGCAAAATCACTGTGCAGTTATGAAGGAAAGGTGACACTGTATTACTCTGGTGTCTTTGAATGCTCTGCCATGTCTTCATGAGACACACAGAGAACAGTCTAGGAGAGCAGATGGCACAAAACACCACAAGCATCCTCATTCTGCTGTAGCAGCACTACAGATCTGACGTCTCCCTCCAGGGCTACTCTAGTATCTCATGAGAGCTGAACGGATGGGCTCACAGCGAGACATGAGGTGTTGTGGTTGCCACTGCTGTGATTCTAGAGATATTCTGGAGGCTCTGTCAACACCAGCTAAGATTACTTCATGTTCCCTGTTCTTTGGCACATATGACTAATCAGTTTCTACTTAGAACACAGAAAGTTCAGTAACTCCATCCCTATTTGTTTTATTCGTTGAGAGCAAGATGTTGAAAGCAGGCTACTTTATGGTGTAGAGGATTCCAGGGTCCAAAGGTACTGTAGGCTTATGTATTTGGGAGTGAAAAGGAAAGTGAAGATTTATATTGGTATGTTAAAGAGTGATGTCCCAACACACTTGCACCTCTGCATGCAGAATGGATGTTCACAGTCACAATGGTGTAGACTCTCAGTGGCACATCATGGCTGCAGCCAGCTCAGAAGGGTTGGGAGGTCAGACTTTCTCTGTTCCCCAAGTAAAGGACTTTAGGAAATCAAGGATATCCAGGACAAGACTATGCTAGAAATGCAGATTCGTTTTCTGATGAGCTTATCATAGCAACTTAATTTGTTCACTGCAGATTGAAAATGTTTTCTTCTTTGCTTTGTTAGGGAGAAATGGGAGGGAACATTAGATGAAGGTTATTCTTAAGAACTTAAATAGGTACTTCTTTGAAGTTCCCAGCATTGCCTTTGGCTAGAGGGATGAAGTTGAAATATGAGGCCCTTTTTTGAAATGCATTTGAATTAACGAAGACTCTCTGCTGGACATTCTTATTCAAAACAAAACACTGTGGAGGGAAGAAAATCAAACGGACATGATTAAACACTCAAGGAAAGCAATGACAATGAGCAGCAGCAGAAAGTACTTTCCTTGTAACACTGATAAGAAAGACAAGAAACCTGGTGTGACATTGTTTGTGTATGGAGCTGGCAGGACTCACCCCTTCAGTCTGGAAAAGCAGGGCTTTAAAGAAGTTCAAAATGAACTTGAATGATATATTAAACTTTTAGGAAAGTGATGTCTGCAAGAAGAGGCAGACATTGCACAGGGAAAGGCAAACAGAGCAGCACACAAACTCTGCAGCAGGTTCCAAATGGCAGGACACTTGAAATCATCAAACTGTTATTAATACATGAAGAGATTATGCCATGCTGTGATGACAAAACAATCCAAATTCATCACTTTGCCCAATAATTTTAAGAACTTAAATTTGGGTTCAGATAGTGTGGTAGGGAGCAGTCTAATGAGCCAGCTACCAGACAAGGCAATCTGGCTGTCCAGGACATTTTGGGTTTATGATCAAAAATTGGAAGTCTTGTCACTGTGTTTTCCACATGTCACCCTAGAATAAGCTCAGTCACATTGTAAACCTCATTAAAAAACAGTATGAGTGTTTCCTTGCAGATTATTTGTAGTTGCTGTTTTTCCCTTATTTTGACATGTAGTGCTTTACAAGTTCCTATTTTTTATAAGATTTAAATTCACAAAAGACCATGGGATCGTGTAACTTTTTATTTTTTATTTTACCTCTCTCCGAGTCAAATGTTGCAATTTGTTATCTAGCAAGACATCCTGTAGTATCTGGAATTATAAACACGAGAGAATCTTCCCATTCCCTCAGCAGTGATGTACCCCTGGCTGGAAAATCAGAATCTCTGGTATCTCTGATTTGACATGCAAGACATTTTGTTTGGATGAAGGAAAATATCTCAGTGTCTTTAAATCAGTTTTGTTTCAGACACTTATAAATGCTTAGGTGCATTGATTATATTCAAACCTGTTATTGACCATGCTGTTTAGAGGACAAGTGCTCCATCCTGCTCCCAGGCAGGTCCTTGGTGAATACAGGACACATGCATGGGTGTTGTGCTGGGTGGATGTTGTGTCATATCAACCACAGAGAGGAGTGTGAGACCTGAGAACCAGGTCTGTAGAGAAAATGGGGATACTGGGCATCTGATCTGTGGCAAACTGTCAGGATGAGGACAGGCCAGGGTGTAGTTAATCCAAATGAAGATGTTTACCTTCATCTTGACAAACCAAAATGTTCCCTTTCAGTAGTGCAGATAAGAAAAACTGAAATATGTGAGTGCAAGTCTTCCATGGAAAATGTTGATTTTTCTGGAAATCGTGTTTCCTACTGCAAAGAGAAGGTTATCTGAGTGGTGGTATATTCCCAACTCACTCTAAAATGGAATCTGTCTGCATCTTAGTATGGCCATCTGGCACCCAGTTAGAGAACAACAGCATATGCTTCTTTTATGTTGCTGTTTGATATTGATGAGTAAGACAACTTGGTAATATATTTGGCTAATTACTTTTTTAAAATTCCATGTCCAGAAAATTCATTGGAAATGTGATACAAAACTTTGTTGAACACAGTTGAGCAGGAAGCTGTTTTCAACCTGCAATAAAGAGGAGATATAAAGCAAAGACACAGCACACAACCACACTGCAACCTACAATGTTGATAATGTAAGACTTCACTGCCCAGGAGGGAACTGATGAACAGTCAAGTAGTCAAAATCCCGGGCTTCCAGATCAAAAACATTGATGACAATGTTCTAGTTGAAAATCACTGCTTTTAAATGTAATGGGTATTGCCATCCTTGGGTTGGCCCCCTCTCTTCCATGCCTCTGAAAATTATCTCTGCTTTTTAAAGCAAACACAAAATACTGACTGATAATCCATCAAAATATTTTTGCTTTAGTGATGTCCATCTCCCTGTGCACATAAGTGTGGATAGTGATAGAGCCTGTCTCACATTTAATCATGACCTGATCATGCCTCTGACCAGCAGCAGATTCAGGAGGCAGCACAAGGTGAACAAGCATTTGGTGCAGAGAAGGTTTGCTTGGAAATGGCTGAGGGGAGAGCACAGAGAAGTGGAAACATGAGCTCTTCTCTCTGCTACAACCTGGGTGGGTGAGAGCTGTGAAGTAGTAGGAGGGAAAGCCAGATGATTCCTACACTTTTTGGGATAGCGGGACACAGTCTTCACCCTCTTCACTCCCACTCCTACTTCCCTGCCTGGTGAGGTGATGGCTTTTGTCTTGGTCCCTTCTTCTCCGTCGTCTAAGGAGAACGATCCATAAGTGATCCATCTCTCCTATCAGTAACTGAAACACTTGGAGCTTCACCAGGCCTTCCAGGTTTGTAATGGACTTGCAGACGCCCGTGTGGGCTGGTGCAAATTAGGGATGGGGATGGACACATTTGGCCTTTTACATTGTTCATGAGGCTCTTCTGAGTGTTGCATAAGCTCCTATTGGTTTGAGAGCATAATGTTGGGGAACGAGTGCTCAGTTCATATTGGAGGACTTCACAGTCCATTGGTTTGGACCTCTGTGCTCTCCTTGATGGCTGAAGAACGTTATGTGCACTTTGGGAATGGGTCTCCCCGTTTGGTTTTGTCCAAAAAGTAATCTGTTCATTGTGCCAGACCCACTTCTAGGCTGCACCAAGACGTGGTAAGTGAGGCCCATCAAAGGATCCACATCAGAAGTGCCCCACTGGGGGCTGAGGTGAGCCAGCATTTCTGATGCTCTCTGTGCTTGTAGAGCCAAGGCCACGAGAAGCTGTTGCCATTGTATGTCCTCAGGCAGTCCAAAATGCCTGGGATGGGAGGCAACTGCACACCAAAGTTCCATTATCCCCTTAGCAGTACTGCCAAGTGTTGCTGATTTGGATTCCCCTTAAATAATTCACTGCTGAGCTATTCAATAATTCAAATAAAAATATGGAGATTTACATTTTTGCTCCATGAAGTTGCCAACTTTTGTGGAATATTTACTAAAATAACAGTAGTCTCTTTGAAAAAAATCACAGAATCATCACGGAATCATAGAATGGTTTGGGTGTGAAAGGACCTTAAGGATCATTTAGTTCTAGCCCCCCACCACAGGCAGGGATATCTTCCAGTGACCAAGACCCTCAGGACCTGATCCAGCCTGGCCTTGAACACTTCCAGTGTTCTGAACATCTTAACACAACTTTAGAAAAAAAAAAAATCTTCCTTACAGATGGTTTTTGACTAAGGAAAAGCAAAACTAAGAGCTGTGGAGGCTGTTATAGTACCATGTGGAAACTCCAGTAGATTTCACTAGGTTGTTATTGGAATCCTGCTCTAAGTTGTTATTAATTAATAACTGGAGATTTTTTTTTAAGTACTATTAGTAGCAGTCTCAGACACAAAAATATAAAACTGTGTTTCTTTTGATCTAAAACTGAATTATTGGCATTAAAGAAAGGACAGCCACCAAATTTGCTGGAAGTCGGCTCAGCTTCTGAGACGCTGCATGAATCTATATATTACTTTAATAGAGCCACATTTCACAATGCAATGCAATTTAACAGATTTAAATTGCACAACAACAAATGCACTATTTTCTAAGAGCAATATAAAAACTAAAGCTACCTTTGGTAGAGTCTGTGCAGAGAAAATGAGAAAGGAACAGATGGGGAAGCATTTACATAGGAGATGGCAGGCAATTTCATTTTTTCTATTGGCATGCTAATTAATGATCTTTCCAAAGCAGGAATGCTGTATAAATCTCCTAAAGGAAGGATAATAGCAAGGTCAGGTGTATCTGCTAAACTATGCAAGAATTTGAATGCACAAGTATTGCAAAATACTGTGTCAGATTAATAACCTGTTACAAAGAAAAATTTGAAGTACTTGGTAAATACAATTTGAAATGCAGATAGGAAATAGAAGGGCAATGCATTGGAATTTCAAGTTGCACAAGTTGAACTCCTGAGCTGTCCTGGATCCTGAAATTTGTTTAAATCTGTTGCATGGGGTGAATGCTGAAAAGGAGAGAGGAGACTCAGATCTGTCATTTTCTCCCCTGTCCTTAGTCCCTGGCTGTCTTTGAAAGTCTCCATAGTTTAGCTGAGAAATAGGGATTCAGAGACTTCAAAGCATTCTGTTTAGCTGAGATAAACATTTGAAATAGGGCAGGCTTTTCTATAGCTTCGAATAATAGTAATCATATTTGCAATATTTGATGTAACTAAAAGCTGTGTAATGCTGCTGGTGCTGCTGTGCTGGTAAGTGGGCAGTTCTCCTGTCTGGTCCAGAAGGAGCACAGCCCACAGTAACCAGGGATTCCCAGCTGCTTGTCTGAGGTGCTGCTCATCTGAGTGTCACAGTGTTATGCACTCCAAACCCTTGGCAGTGTAGGATTTTCTCCTTTTCCACAAAATAAAGGGAAAGATTGTCTAAGGTCACCCTGTCGGGCTGTTCTAGAGAACCATAACCTGGGACTCTGCAAGGTTGCACTGCCCGAGTGTGTTTCTGCCTCTTTCCAGCCTCGTCTCTCTCCTTATCTCATTGTCTCTGACATTTTTGGATCTCTTCCTCTATGATCTCTGCTGATTTTCTATCCCTTCAGTCAAGTCCCTGAGAATTCAGGATTCCTGCACCTCTGGCTGTGCCGAATTATGTTTTTTTAACACATGGAGATTGCGAACCTAAAATACACTGTGGCGGGAGACCACTTAGAAAACATTTTGAATAGTATGACTGTGAGGAGAGTTAAAATATGTATTTTGTGGAAAAGACCACAGGTTGGCTCAGGACTGCAATTCTGGGAAGAGTTTGATCTGTGCTGTCTGTAGGAAATGTCTGTGCTCACTCAGGGCTGGATGTTAAACTGAATGAAGAACTGCTTGGTGATCTTCACTTTGGATCAGTTTTACTTGTAAATAACTGCTGGCTAAATTCACAAGGAAGACTGAGATAAAGCTCCAAAGTCCAAATGTAGAGCAGGAACAGCCCTCTGACAGCCTCCTTAGAAGCCCTGCTGCTGGGCTGGAGCAGAACTGTGGGCGCCTTGGCAGCGTCGAGCTTTGTGGTTTGCAAGTCTCACATTGTGGGCTCCAGACATTCCATTCCTTGTCTTGTTATTTTCCATGCTGGCTCAGGCTTTTCTTCACAGGGAATTTTTAATGGTTTTTCATCAGCCTTTATTGGGAAACTGAGGATGTGAATTTCATATCCAGAAATTGCCTTTGGAGCAGTAGGGCAAAACTCCACGTACATCTGGAAGTAAACCTTAAGGAAACAAAGGGAAAAAACCAATATAGAGTTGGAAATCAAGACCCTGAACAACAGTAGCATAAATATGATAGTCAAAAATAGTATTTGACAAAATAATTCGGTAAAGTCTACTAATGAGTGTGCACATATCAAGTGGAAACTGTCCCCATCCCAACACTTAACAAGAAGGAATTTAAATGGAAGAAAATAGCATTGTGATATTGCTCTGTACTTTCAGTAGGAGATGAGATGCATTAACAAATGTGACTTAGAGGACTTGACAAGCAAGTAGGACTCAGACAAGTATGCCTACACAGAAAAAATGAATTAATGTAGCTAGAAATAAAACAAGGCAAGCATAAAAAATTAGTTTTAACGTTGAGATTGCAAAAAAAATTACCTACTATGTATTATATTTATGTGAAAAGATGCAAATTCTAAGCATTGCATGAGCAAAAGAGACTCAAATCTCCAACAATAAAGTTTCACAAAGATTAAAAAAAAAAACAACAAAAAACAGAGTTAAGGATGGCCATTACCTCACCTGGGTTAGTACCTAACTTAATAGAAAATGAGGCACTGGCAATAAAATAAATAATGCTGTTTAATTGCAGTCATGACCTTTAGTAATTGCTGCAGTGTTGCTTGGTCTTGTAAGAGATTTATTGTATTTGCTGAAATGATTGTTTCTTTTCCTCTTCCAAAACCATCAAGCACTGGAATTGGAAAATATCTATTAGATTATCCAGTTTTTATATCCTCTGCTGTGCAATGTCTTGTCCAGTTCTGTTGTAAATATCTTCAAGTGTTGTTTTTTGTGAAATGCACTGGAAGGTTATTCTACAGCCTGAAATACTGGTTATTCTTACCATGGGAATGTTTTTACCTCTGATGAGTTGAGGGGTTACTTCCAACCCATTTCTGCTGGCTGAATTTTTTTCATGCTTCTCTTCATTTGAAATGGTTTTATTAACCAATCCTTCTTTACTGTGTTCACTCTTTTCCAAGACTTAAACCGATATCAAGAGGGATTGGTTTTTAATCACCCACATGACTATTCTCTGATATTGAATAGGAGAATGTGCCTTCGTTTGTCAAATCTGTAGAACACTTGTGCAGTTATTTGTGGAAAAAAAAAAGGTAAAAAATAAGAACAGTAGAACTGGTGTTCTTTGAAACTTCAGTCTCAAAGAGATTCCCTGCTGCCCCTGATTTCATTGCATTCTAATGACAACGGAAGAAATTCCTAGGGCAAAAGGCAGTAGTTTAAAAGCAAAAAAAAATCAAACAAAATAAAAAAAAAGATACCCCCCTGGCATCTTTTGTATGTCTAGGCCTAGTGAAGAACATTGGAAAGCCTTTATAAAAACTGCACTACAAGGGAGAAAAATAAACACAAGGAACTATAGCTAATATTAAAGATGTATAACAAATAGATCATAGTCTGTCATGTATAAAAAGCTCTCATATTCTTCCCTCAGATCAAACTTTAAAGAATTATCAGAAATCTGCAATGATCTGCCATTGTGCCAATCAATTTATATGTTTGGCTTCATTGAGTAGTCAGGTGAAATATATAAGGAACTGACAGTAAGGGGCTCCTGGGTATATGTACAGAGGTTGATGTGGGATGTGTGTACATACCTTCAAAAGTAGAATAAAAAAATCACTTACTAAATGTGTCTAACTCATGCATCAACTACACCCAGTAAATTAATACCTGAACCTCAGGGGGGAAAAAAAAAGAAAAGAATAAATCAGGAATTTTTTTTTAAAAATACCCATTTTTAGAATAAATAAGCTTTTTCAAAGACAGTGTTGACAGGACACCAAATGGTTATTCTACACCCTGTACTGTCACTCATCTGCAGCCCAATGTGCCTCAGTTTCCCTTCAGAGCTGCCTCCTCACTGGTTTCTTTCTGAAGTGTGTGTGTATGACTGAAGACAAGGATCATTTGTACAGCAGAAGCCAAATCCCAGCCTTGCTGGAAGCTGAACACCATGAAGGGACTTGAAATTAAGAAATTTACCCATATGAATAAAACACTGAGTGTTATTTTTAGAAGCTTGAGTGTTCTGACAGACTCAGTACTTTTTTTCAGCTAATCTCACCCCTGGTCCTCCTGAGCCCAGGGCTATCTATCCCCCACACTCCAGAATTCAGAAAGTAACATCATTAATGATTTTGATGGAATTTGCTACCCTTTAGCCAAGCACATTCCACTGGGGCTTGGAGGCAGTCTGCTGTGGATAAGTTGCCTTGGCCAAACTTTCAAAACCTCATTCAGATTATTTAATTGAACCTCTCACTTTCACAAGGAGATATTGCTTATTCTCAAAGACTTAATAGGTCTCCTGGTCCAGGTAGTTCCCTCTGATCATTACAGGAGGTAGGGCTATTAATATCAGCCCATCAAGTTTTGCTGCTCTGTCATATTTTCCCTTTTTTTAACTTTACTGAAAGTGTTTTATTAGCACAGTTCTTCTGAATAAACATGAATAATTTTTTGCCTAATTTTCCTCCTGACTGTCCGTATTTTCAAAATAGGTTATTTTCATCATCAGCCCACTGTAGTGACAAGAGTTTTATTTCCTTCTCAGCGGATGGGATACACACTTCAGCTGTGACGGCTGCCACGGGGTCCTAATTGGCATCTGATGGATGCATCCAGACCTAGAAATTCCTCTGACTCACCTTTATTTCAAAATCTAAACTATGCATTGCCTCCCTGAGCTGAGCTGGGGAGATCACAGCACCCCATCTCCAGGTTTCATAAGCCCACATTGCTACGAGGCATTTGTCAATGTTTCATCTGTCTGTAAATCTCTGGTGTTGAGCCCTTGGAGGAAGGGAATCACTTAGTCTTTCTGGATAACATCACTCTCTGATGTTCCCTCCAGGTATCATGGGCCATATGAGTCAGGCTCTGCAGGTAGGAAACCTCTTTGGAGAAGCCCATGTCCCCTTTGTCCTACTGGGCTCCAGAACTTGCCTAACTGAATCCAACTTGAGCACACATTTGCTTGTCCAATAGTTTGCATGCATTGTAAATTTGGGGCTTAAATAGAGCACAGTTGTCCCATGATTTTTTGAACAATTCCCAAACTCATCACTTATGGGGAGAGCAGTGTGGGATATGGTTTCCAGTGACAAAATTGATCTTTCTTAGGATCTTTTTTCCTCACTGAAAGTTGCCTGGATTGGTGATACTTCAGCTTTATCTTTAGTAGACACACAAGAGGCTCCCAAAATCTTGTACAAGTTCACTTAATTCTGGGAGTTACAGAGGAGAGGCATCTTCAAAGAAACAAACAGGCCAAGAAATCCAACAATGAAGCTCCTTTTAATGATCCTACTTATTTATTGAATAGATTGCATCCATCTTTTGCCACCCGTAAAAATCAACAAAAGTGGTAAAAATTGCCCAGTAATGCTTCTGATATTATCTTTTTTTTAAAAAAATGAGATGTGTACCTTTTCAGAGGACTCAGCAGGACGCTGCCTTTTCTTCTCCTTGTTGTTCATTGTATTCAGGATGGAATTAATGATTTTCTCAAAGGTTTATTCCTTCCAGAAATCAGTTCAGAAAAATCATCTATCTTGAAAAAAACAGCCAGAACTCTTCCAAACCAGGCCTCTTTAACTAGTGGATTGCTCCTTGAGCTTTGATGACCTTCATGAGCATTTTAGCTCAGGGGATGTAGCTCATCTCACACAAATGTTGGTCCCAGTGTGCAGGTGAAGGCAATGGTACAAATGTGCATTACCCCCCCGCCCCAGTGATGAATTTTCCATGTGAATATTAGCATAGTCTTGAACTTGCTTAATGTCACTTCAAACAGCTGAAGGTTTTGATGGAGGCAGCAGGGAGGAAAAAAAAGGAAAAAATATGGAAGTTGTTAAATGATGTCTATAGATAGGAATTGCCATTTCCTACATTAAGTAGGGGAGAAGATCACATTCTATTTTGGGAGCTACTCTGCCCCAGATAACAACATTTCTTCTGTTTGTCCTCACTTTGTCAGGACTGGGTATCTTTCCTCTTGGCACCTCTTTTCACCTTTCAGCAACTTCCTGCTCCCGTAACCTTCACTTATTCACATCCTTCTCACCAGGCTGCTTTATCACTGTTTCCTTGAGATTTTCTTTCTTCCCTGGCCTTCAATCTTCTCAGATGTGCTCTAAGAGGATCTTTCTTATCCAGTATCTTTCAGCTCCAGGCTTGCCTTCCTATCCCTCCTTATAAATGCCTGTTCTCTCAGCCTCCTCTCCCTCTCAGCTCTGTGGGAAGGCTCAGGTAAAGGCAGCCATACAGTGTACAGTCCTGTGCCTCCAGAGTACCCAGAACATCCCAACCTGGACTTTGATGTCCCCAGGAGAAACATTCCTGGAAGGTTTTCTTTGTCATCAGGCACCACACCTCTGTGCTGCTGCCCCAGTTGTACTTCCCTATGCACTGGCCATTTGTTGCTGCTGCAAGGGTGGTTTTGGGAAGATATGGGGTGTCGCAATAAGGCAACTCAAAAATTTATCTCATGTTTTGCATAAAGTCCTTTGCATAAAGAACTGATTTTTCCCTATCCCTTGATATTGAAAGAGCCCATTAGAACAGGTTCCCCAGAGAAGCAGTGGAGTCACTATCCCTGGAAAGTGTTCAAAACATGAATGGACAGGGCACTTTGTGATATGTTTTAGTGGTCATCATCTTGCAGGTCTTCTCCAACTTAATGATTCTGTGATTCTGTGATTGTATGAAATAAAGGCTCTATGTGTGTTTGTATCCTAGGACCCTTCCCTGTCCCCAGGCACTTCCACTGCTGATGCAAGGGCTTGCTGTGGAGTCTGTGAACTTACTGTATGACTCTGTGTTCATTCAGGCCTTTATCTCAAACTATTTTAATTCTTTATGTGAAAAAAATGCAGTAAAAATACTCAATTCAGTGTAAAACAAACACTTGGCTATTGAGGTAATAGAAAAAAATTCTCCAAGTGATGTTTTTGAGATAAACAGTCTCTCACATGCCGTTCCCCTTCTCAGGACTGCCCGTGCAGATGCACTCTGACAAGACTGGGTTTAGTCCAACTGGTTTCTATTGTGAAGCAGGAAAAACAATTCTGGCAAAGGCTTGTTCTGGAAGAGAGGCCACACAGATGTGAGGGGTGAGCTGAAAAGAGTAATTTCAGCAAGATAATATGCTCTGTCTGAGCTCTCTGAGCAATGAGTCCCTCTTTCATAAGGTGAACAGAAATGGTAGGACCCTCTTTTCACTAAAGCTTGACTTCTCTGGGCTCTGGGTGTCATGTGTGAGGGTGGCATTTGCTTCTGGTTGCTCCAGGGTGCTCTGATGTACCTCTACAGCACCATATGGGAAGGACAGCTCATGGCACCACCAGCAGTGCAGCTTTGTGTGCTCTTCACTCCATGTGATGCCTTATTGGCACCAACCCAGCCCAGAGTTAAGTTCATGCAGCAAACTCCATTTAATCAGTGATGAATGTGTGATTGCTGCTGCAGCCCTGTGAAACTCTTTGGCAAAGTCACCACTTTGCCCTTTCATCACTGTGACTTAAGGAAACAAAAACCAGCCGAAAAATGGCATGTGAATTTTCCTATCAACCTTTAGGTGCAATCGCAGTATATATTTCAAACAGCCATACAGAAACAAGGAATCCTTCATGAACTCAACTGGAAAACAACAGATCTATTTCTACTGGGAATTTTCAGGCCTTATTCAGTTTCTAAAAATTAGTGGGGAAAAATTATCTACATTCCTGTGCTATTAAAAAAGCCCACCAAAACCATAAAAACCCCCTTATTCAATTTCTGAATTTGTACCAGCCTGTTCTAGCAGAAACTGAGGCAGCTTGCCAAAGGCTAATGATTCAGTTTTATATGATTGGTTTCTTTAGCTGGATCCAGATATTTAGGGGAACTAATAATTTGTTGTGCTGCTAATCTCTAAAATGCCTGCAAGGACTCACATCTAACTACACTACTTCAGTCGTGACTTTTTTTAATTCATCTTTTTGTTCTATGTTTTTGGTATAAATATGTTAATGTAAGAAAAGAACAATGACAAGATTATGTAACCCATATAATTTTTCACAGCTTGGCATCACAAGGATGTATAAGCAAAAACAACATAAGGGAAAAGTACCTAGATAGAAGCTGGAGGTTTAATTAAAGAAAATTATGTGGCTATAAAATTGTCAGTATTATTCATAGCTGACCTTGATCAATAAAACTGTCCTTAAGTGGGGCCACAGCCTAACCTGACTATGTTTCTGCAGTTTAGATTTCTGTATCTCTGAGTGGCATATCAATGGGACCTGATAGTTTGGGATGCCTTTATTCTTAAGTGTAACATGGAAAGAAAGCTGATATTCAGAAATGTAGTGAAAATCAGTTCCCTTTATGATTGCTTGTGCTGGACCCTGATATGCTCAGAATTACTGACCATTTCTAAAAATGTAGCCTTGTTGCATGTTGTTATATAATCTTTTTTTCTGTGTCCCTCTAAGCCAACGCAACTGGGGTTCATAAGGGAACCTTCAGGCATCTACACGATGCTGACTGTAATACTGCTAAACACTCCATTTACTGCTACATATCATGCAGTACTTGAGCTTGTAAAAAGTTGAAAAGACATCTGCTGAATCTGCAGATGACAACTGTGAAAAATGTTCCCCTTTTCATTCTGTATCTGAGGCAGCAGTGGGAGCCCAGCTCTTAACTTCCGAAATCTGCAATGACTCTTTTTTTCTCTCCAGGTGCTGCACTGTGAAAATAAACATTAAAAAAAAAAAAAAAAGAGCTTTTCAACAGAAAAAGAAAAGGGGGGGAAAAAGTCATTTTTTTCCTATAACAAATTGACTCAGATTGGGCCCTGTGACCAATGCCCATCTAAATTGTTGTAAAAATTAACATAGGAATTGCCAGATCAGAATGTCATAGACTAATCCTCCATCTGGTCCAGCATTGTATTTCCAGAAGTGACTTACACCAGATGCTTCAAGGGAGGAATAAAATATTAAACATTTAGAGAATGCTATAAGTGTCCTAACCAGCCACTAACATGGTCATTGGGCAGCTGCTAGGAAATCTAGTGGCAGAAGGAGCCTGCCAGCGTTTCTGTTTTCCTATTAAATAGAGCAAAGAAATGCACTGCCCTTTGGGATATTGGTGTCTGCTGTGCCCAGCCCTGTGTGCATTTATCATTCCTCCTGTCCTGCCATGCACATGTGTATCCAGATGCACACACAAATCCTGTTCTCTTAAGTGCAAAAAATGTGCAAGGGTTGCAACGTGATGAATTTTATCAAAGGTGAAAAGTTCTCGGGAGATTCATGGGTCAGAATTTATTTTAATGAAGCTGAGACATTTCCATCTGACCTAGTAACCTTAGAATCAAAAGAGAAATACCAGCATTTCCAGGTCTTGCCTCTTCTGTCCGGGTTTAGATACCTGATTTAGGAGCTGGTGACCCCACTGAGTTGAGTTCCATCAACTGCCAAAGGCATCCAGGATGGCTCAGCTCAGACCTCTACAGGGCCAATGTCTGCGTTTCACCAAATGAGTCTCACCTTTGGTGGTAAAGCTAATATTGTTAGAATGATAAGGGGCTTTAAGGAATTAAGATCCAGAATAGTTAAGGCTCTTGGGGACATTTTTCAATCTGTCCCTTTCCTTAGTCTCCCTTATCGCCCGACTGCAATTACATCTAACAGAGACTAGATGATTATGGGAGTGGGATAAGAAGCTTTTTACCTTTAACTAGCAGCTGAGAAGGATCCATCTTCATAATGACCAAAATGTGTTAGCAGTAGATGACCATGAATGGGTTGATTGCATCGCTAATGGTTGATCACCCAAAATGCCCTCTGGATTAACATTAGTTGGTCACCTTGGTGGAGACTTCAGATGAAAAATCTGTCTGAACAGAGACAGTGGTTGGGTTTTATTTTCCCTGTAGAGTTTGTCTTTTAAAGGAGGTAGAAAACACCTGAGGGAATAGTGGCACAACCACTGGTTGTACAGAGTTACTTGCCTTCTCCATGTCTGGCATCTTCCAAAGTCACTACATCTGTGTCTGTCCTAATTGTTTTATATTTAATGTTGCTTATAATTCAATATTTGCTTATCTAAAATACGGATTGTATTCTCAGGGGTAGAGAATATCTTTCTGTGTATTTTCTTTAAGTCTAATTTGTTGACCTTTCATTTTATGTTTTTTTGCCTCCCCTGAGTGGGAACAAGCTGACTTTAGGTGGCTGAGCAACTCTACTGAAAATAATACCACGGCTGCTAACCTATTACTGTTCCTAACAACCCAGGATCACACAGGATAGATAAACAAAAGCAGAAAACTGCAAGGCACGGTGTTCTATCACCAATCAATGTCAGAGAGCAACATAATTTAGAAAGACAAAATGCACTCATTCAAAGAGCAAGACACCATTAAATACTGTGTAGAAAATTTTATATGTCCCTAATAAGGGAGAGAAACAGAAACTGTCTCTATAAAATAACATCTATTAGGTTTGAGAATGAATCTTACACCATGGATGGAAAATTAATTTTTAAAGTGTAAAACCATGTATTGTTTAATGCCTTCCCTCACAAGGACACATGGTGACAGTTTTTATTTATCTAAAGAGTAATTGCAATGGGGAAAAACTATCCCTAGGTCTTGATGTAGGCATGGCATAGAATAATGAGCTTGGAAATTTAACTTTCCAGCTGTAGAGGCTGGGCTAGATTGCCTACAAAGGTTGTTAGGTCTCCATCAGTGGAAGTTTCTAAAGCGAGGTTGGACAAATATCTGATAGGAACTGCTTAACTCTTTACTCCTACTTTGTAAATTGGTTTATTTTCATTTAATTTAAAAGAATCAGGACTTTCTTACAACAAGGTGTAATGTAATTCACTTTAATTTGTTATATGTACAACAGGTTTACAGTGAGCTCTAAAATTACTGAAATTAAGTAGAGGACAGCCCTGGAGCTCCCTGTCTTGAAAGTTACTGCTTAGCTGTGCTGCCCCAGCTACAGGGTGCCTGGAAAGCTGAGATGCACAGAGAGACTTGATAACTCAGATAAGCACATCTTCCCATGGAGCCCAGATCTCCTCTATTCATATCTCACAGTTTTTAATAAATTTAGCCTGTAAATATACTTTCAGGATAGTTGAGTTGACTGCTTTTTCTGCTTCTCTCTATGCTTCTGTATGTCCACTTCTCTCTCCTACTCACTTTCTTAGTCCTCCTGCTCCCAAGCAAGAAGAGGGTTTCATCCAAATGTCTCTTACGGAGGACAGGATACACCACAGTCCTCAGTCTGTGTTGCTGTTCCCAGTCCTTTCTGTAGTCCAGAATTTCAAAATGTTGGGATTCTGAATGCAACAGCATGTCATGGAACATTGGTGCTTCCAGTGAAGGAGTCAGGACTTAACTTCACAGTGAACCCAGTGGTGAAAATCAGGAGTAGGTGTTGCTGTAAATCTACCATGTAGGTGAGAATGGAAGTTTTAAGGTAGTTGATTTAGAAATTAAATACCTCATGAATTTCTGGCTGCTTTTACCTTCAGTATGAGTAAGATTTTGATTCTTGGGACTGAATTTCATGAAGGTGTTGGGTATCTTGTATACCATGGTCTAAACACACTGGTGGAGATGGGAGAATGTTGTTGCTTTTTCTTCTCAACAGCTGTTATATATGCTGAGATGTAGAACATATGCAATGAAGGGAAGGAGAACCTGTTAAATACCTGAAACTGGGACCCTACAATCTGTGTAGCTGAGTTTGATGAAGACACTGCTTGAAAAAAGTATAAAATCTATAACAAATGGGGCCTTTTGTGACAGACAGTGGTGATGACAGGTTGTCTCAGATTATTTTGTTCCACCCAGACATGCTACTTTCAAGGCTTCTCTCCCACATCTCCTGCAGACTGGAAATCAGCCACTGAGTGTGGTTTGGAATAACTAAGCAGCAATAGGTGCTGCATTTTGCAGAGACTCCATGCCTGCAAGTGTGCACACCCATATGTGAGGAAGGACTTTTTGTTCCCCTTCGTATTTCCCTAGTGCAGTGTGTAGATGTGGCTGAAGTATTCATTTGAGTTAATATATATGCAAATAGTAGAGACCATTAAATATACATTATTTCCTCCTGCTAATGATCTTTGGTACTCCCACACTGCTGCACTGTGGCTTCTTCCCAGTGCTTTTTGCTTGCAAGCAGCTGATTCTCACCCTCTGAGGGCTGGTGTTTCCAAGGAGCAGGGGGGGCAGGTTCGGGAGTTCACTGCAGCTCCCAGCGTGAGGGGATGGAAGGCAATGCCAGAGAAAGGAGCTGCTTGTCCTCAGCTTGCCAAATAACAGCTTGTACAGCCATGCTGTGAGCCAGATCAATGTGCTGATAAGTGAACTGACCTGCCCTGAAAATAACCTCGTAAAAAGAGATGAATTTTCTGATCCACCTCACAGTGTGACCCCACAAGCAGCTGCATTGCCACAGCTGAGGTGGCCTCACACTGTAGTGTGCTACATGTTCAAGGGAGGAACATCATTAAAAGTATCTCCTGGTTTTGTCTGTTATTGAAATAAAGTGAACAGGAGTTCGTGGTCACACATCTTTGTGGCTCGTGTGGGCACCATCTGACAGAGCAATGTGGGATAGCAATGGGCATGTTGTTCTTGGTCTCCCGATAGTGGCAGTCAGCAGGAAAATACTGTTTGGGGGTGACTTATCTCCCTGCTGCAAACAGGCAAAGATTGGCATCCAAATCCCTGCTTCTGAGTGTGCAGCAGAATCAGTGTTGTCAGTGGCAGTATGAGTACAAGCAGTCCTACAGGCAAGGGAAGAATAGAGCATGTCAGTTTTCTGTATTTTGGCCAAAAGCTGCTGTCATCTTTGGGGACAACAGTGGGCAGCTCAGGCTGGAGAGATAGGGGAAAGCTGTAGGTACGAATGTTTTTCTCTCCAGGCTTCTGTCCATGAGCCACAACTATCTGTGGGCAGAGCTGGGCACAGCATCTATCAGTCACTGTGGCATTTGGTGTTTGCACCTGTTTTCATCACAGTGCTCAGCTATACTGACAACATGTCCAAGCCTCAGCCATTATAGGATCTTCATGAAATAAGATGGAGAGCTGGGTGTTTCAGTTCCACTCCTTTTACTTCTGGCAGATGCCTCTTGTTGCAATAATACATTAGGGATTTTTACTGTTTTTCTCCATGGTTTCAGCATCTTGCTTTCCCTGTTCATTGGTTTGGGCTGTGGCTCTGGGTACCACACCCATTGCCAGAGTCAGTTAATGAGCTGGGATGGGATTAATTGTGTGATTCTGCTCCTTTCACTCATGAGAACATCAAGAGCAAACAGGACTGCAGATTGCCACCTTTTCCTCTATGTAGCTTTTCTTTGTTGTTTATTTTTGTTTGTTTGTTTGGATTTTTATACTTTGTATACTTCACCTGTCAGAACATTCTGCGTCTTCTACCTTAGGTGTCACCGTGGGGTTACACACCACTGTTTCTATTAGCTTTTAGAGAAATCGTGTTGTCCCCCAAAATCCTCCTATTAATATTAATGGAGTATGTTCCAACAACTAAGTAACTGCTCCTTCCTGCAGTCAGGAATCCAGGAAAATATTTAAAGGCTGATGAAGGCTAGTAAATTAAGAGTGCTAATATAATTATAAACCTTAAGGTGAGGATGACACTTTTAAATTTGATAATAGACAAGCTTTGAGTTTTGTCACATCTGTGAGCTGAGAGAATCCTGTGCTTTCTTCATCTTGGGAGCCAACCACCTGAAATGTGAGCTGAGTTAGCTTTAAAAGCAAAAGTTCAAACTCAGATTTACAATGTGAGTGTATCATGTGCATCTGATTTGCTTGCAGGGAGGTGTCTAATTCTGGTGGAAGGTAAGGCTTCAGCTGTGATGTCCTTTAGTATGTTTGGGCAGCTCTGAGTTTGAATCTGGCTGTTGTGACTGATCCCCAGTGCAGGGGTATGATCAGATCATGGCCTGATGAGCAGGCAATGCTCTGGTGGAATATGGACCCCTGGGCTTATGCAGGGAAATGGTGACAGAGCAGTCCTAAGCCCACTTCATGGGGCAGTGTGTGCTCACTGGGAGAAGAAAAGGGTTAGAGCTGGTGCTCACAGTGCAGGTGGGCATCAGGTACAACTTTCAAAGATGTTTGCCTAATTCTGTCACGAGAGCTCAGTGAGGAGTAGGAAATTGGTAGTAGCTTTTCAGGGTTTCATACTGCAGGCACTGCTGTACTGTCCCACTCATAAACTACTCGATCATGATCTTAGAAGTGTGTAACATTTTTTCCTTTCTATTTTTATTAGGAAGATACTGTGGAGTCAGATGGTCAGAAACCATTATTTGATTTTTAGCTTACATTTACCCTTTCTTGTTTATACATATCTGTCCTGTGTCAGTGTTGACTTAGGGTTTAAGTAGCTGTTCTTCCCCATTTCTGCCGCTTTTCCCAGTATATTTGTAGATGGCAGCCACGCTGGTGGTTTATGATCCTATGATCGATTAGTACAATCAAACCTTCTTCCTCTTCTGTTAATTTGAGAGCTGGTAGAGGAACCTGATTATACTTACAGGAACACACATAGCATTATTGCTCTCAGTAAATGCAGCTGAGGTGAGATTTTTAGCTTGCAGTAAATATTTGGGAATGATTTCACTCCATTATGTTTAACTATATTACTGTGTAAAAGCTGAGCTTCTCATCTTACTGGAAGCAAAGCAGCAAAACCAACAGCAGCAGTTCTTGCTGGATGGCACAAAGAGCTTGTTAATGTGTAGCCCAACAAAGCAGCCAAATGGAGAAAGTCAATACCAAAGAATCATCTGTAAGAACTTGAGGAAAATTTGATAGTTGCTGTTCCTTTGTTTCTAAAACAACAATATGACTTTTTTTGTACCTATATTTGTCTCCTTTTCTTCATCTGACTGTGTTTCTTACAAAGTGCTGGTCATTTAGGAGAAATTCTAGGGTTCAATAAAGAGAGACCTTATACTTGCTGTAAGGAGGTTTATTTAGAGATCAGAGTTTATGGAAAGGAGTTGGAGGAAATGAGATGGTGATTTGGTCATTAATAACTGGGCTCTATTCTGATCCCCCTCACCTTGTCAACAATCCCTTAGAAATGCCAGTGCTTTGACGTTTGTGGGCTTCAGACTTCCTAATCTAGGGAAAAGTTACTGTCCTGAATTGTGCCTATCAGTGTAATGAGTGTAGTGAATGAACTACGTCAGTTTATTTATGAATTAGGATTTTATCCTGAAACCATGATAACAATGTGCTGGAAGCCACTTTTCAGCACAACGTCAAAAACCCTTAAATTGATGAAAGCATTTTGAATGTCTCTGAAGTTGGGTTTAATTCAGGAGAAATATTTTCCCTCACTTCTAACCATAAGATTCAAACCACAAAGGAGAAAGCCAAAAGGTAGAGCCACGTTTGGCTTGTCCTTAGCCTGGACATGCGGTGTTGCTTATAAGCCCTGATCACAGCAAGCAAAAGTATTGTCCTTAACATTTTCACTTCTTATACTATGGAAAGGCAGAAGCTCATGTCCATCGTTTGAGGATGAGGGAATATAAAGCAGATTCTTCTGCTGCTTAGAGAAACCATTTCAATGAATGATTCCATTTCGTTTTGGGTATCAATGGAGTCTAGGAAAACGTACCTTCAGTTGGAGGTGTCTAGCAAAGATAGGAAAGAGAAGAATAGCTCTAAGATACTGACCCAGCTGTAACTGGTCAGACATGTGTCAGTGCAAAGCTGTCAGTCTTGTTTTGGTCAGAGGCACAGTTACACACAGAAGTCGTAGAGCTGCACCTTAACTGCACCTACAGCCAAAGCATGTGCTCCCATAACAGCACTTGTCTGCATTGAGCTTGACTGCAATTGCTTGGGGCCTCAGTATTAACTGTATAATATCAAGAAGAACTTCTAGACATTCTCTTACATCTAACTAATCATTAACTAATCTAACTAACAATAAGTGCTAAGAAAATTGAAATATTCTTATCTGTCTTCAATGGCAGGCAGATTAGGGTGCATTGTCAGAATGACAGAAAATTAAGTCTGAAAAATTTTGAAATACTGTTGTTAGATAATTGAGAAACTGATTACTGAGGGGGGATGGAGTGCTTACAGAAAATCTAATGAGGTATAGCTAGTCCTTTTAGATAAAAATGAGACATGAACCACTTTCATTCTTTATTGAACAAAGGTTAGATTCTACTGTCATTAAAATAAATGGGAATGCTCCTAATGGAACAACATTAGGATTCTGATATCAAATGTGAGAATAAAATAATCAAATAGATCCCTAGGACCAGTCTGTCACTTCTGTAGCTAGCACATAACAGCTCTTGGTATCAGCTAAACTTGGTATCCATGTTTGAAATGGAGCTTTAGATTTAGTGGAACATCTCATGGCCGTTAGAAAGCATGGGTCAGGTCCCAAATTACTGGTCAATGAGCAACTCCTTATGGGCTTTGCTGCACCATATAATTAATGACACGTTGCACAGTCAGAACCTTGCAGCTTCAGACCCATAACACTTCTGCCTGGACCTCTCCTTTCAGAGAAGGAGAGGACAAGTTTCATAAGGGTTGTGTCAGTATTGACTAGAATATCAAATGTGGTCTTATATTCAGTGTAACCTGATCAAGTACACATTGCATAGTATTGTAAGATGGGAAAAGAAGTTTTCTGTGATGCTGGAACACGAAGATAAAGGTCCAGGGTAGCGCAATGTGGCAAGGAAATTGGTATCATTCCCACTTTTCTTGTTGAGGGAGTCAGTCAACACACCAGATGTTCAAAGCAAGCCCCTTTTATGTATCTCTGCTGGATGACTTTCTTCCATCACCTGGGTTGTTACACCACCAGGCTTTCAGTTTGGTCTGCCACTCCAGAAGGGTGTCCTTGTAGTCACACCTGTAGAGGTGGCCTGTTATGCACTGCAGGAGATCAGCTTTGGAGCTGTAACTGCCTATAATAAACCAGTGTTTGTCAAGCAAACTTATTTTCTCATTCCAGAAATGGATTTGAAATATGGTTGGGGTTTTTATGTTTTACCAGAGAGATATATTTCACATACTTCCTGCTTTCTTTTCCATTTTCTGAAATTATTAAAGGGAACATAAGAAGCACAGATGTATGAACAATAATTTGGTCCTTCTCTCTTGTAGCGTTCTATGAGCTGGATAACATGAACTGTGACCAAAATTTTTCATGATTAAAACTTTCCATGGGATGTCCCTTCTGGATAGATTGTCCGGATGACATCTTTCCTTTAGAATAAGAATTGGTACAATTTCCTGAGTCATTCATTCATTTTCGAGAAACTTAAAAATTAACATCTTTGAGTTTTCTATTTCATATGATATTTCATTTTTTATTTAAAGAGGGACAAAGGGTTAAAATAATTTGGGAGGAATGACAGGTGTGAACATTTCCACCATTGTATAAACCTCCCATCCTTAGGAAACCACAAAAATAAAGTAGAAAACACTACACGAGGTATTTCTCAGCTTCATTCCATTGCAGCACATTGCAGATATTTTTGTAATATCATGTGAATTCCATAGTCCTTAAGTAGCTTGCTTTTTTTCTTTCTTTTTTTTTTTTTCATATAGGATTAAAACAATCCCTTTGTAAAGACTCATCATGATGGTGCTTTAAAGTGCCATGACTGTCAGCTCACAAGTCATCTTAAAGTTGGATGGCTGACATAATAGCATCTTTTTTTTTTTTTTCACTGACCTAAATCAAGTATTGGATGGATCAAGACTTCTCCCTGTATGATCTCAAAGAAGGGATTTCGGTTTTCTTTTTTTTCCTGTGCCTATGTTCAGCTATTGGTTACTTTATGCTGAGCTGTGAACTGTGTGGTTATTGGAAGCAGCATTAAAAGCCAGGGAGTGCCTCTGTTTTCAAGAATATCTATGACTCTACTGTTTTGGGCTCCAGACTGGTTGTAAAATGTATTTACAGCCATATAGGATACATATTTGATCTGCAGGCATCAGAGATGAACAAATCCAAATGGTCCAGAATGAAGAGATTTTAAAAAAATATGGAGGGTGAGTGAAAAATGTGCATTAGTCTTTTAGAAAGATTGCAGTGGTAACAATTAAAAGCAGATAATTTTGGTGTTTGTGGACAAGTTGTCCTGCTGCATGCACGTTATTTGATCAGACTTTTCATTGCAGGGTATGATTGTGTGCTTATTTTTTTTCATATTAGTCACATCTTTGCAAATTTCTAGAGACATTAAGCATTCAAGTTTATTTGACTTTTGAGAAAAGTTTTAGAGACTTTGCAACAACAACATTTATATGGTAAAAGCTCTTGAAGAAACTAAGCCAAACTGATTTCCTCTGTGGCCTTTAAAAATGCCATTTAAGGGTAGATGAATATAAAAAAGGCATTACAAAAAAAAAAAAAACAAGCCTCTTTTCCTCTTGGGCTGTATTTTAGAGCTGAGATATACTGTAGAGCTGAACTATATGGAACATGATTAAAGCCCATGCAGCATTGGAATCTAGCAAGATGATCAAATTAAATAATAATAGAGGAGTGTATTTACTTTATAAACAATTGCATGTCTATAGGTTGGAAATAAAAACAGAGAAATTGAACAGATAATTCTTTACCAAATGTGAAGTTAATTTGGTGTAACAAGTGAAACTGGTATTTCTGATGTCTCATAAACTGAATTTCCTTGAAAAGTTTGGGGTTAGTTTTTCTCATTGTTAAAACTGATTCAAACAGTAGTTAATTTAAAAGGAATTTAAAAGTAGTTGAATACATTTGTTTGTATGCTTCAGAAGATGGGTCTCTGATATCAGTTAATTAAGTTATGTAAATTATGTTACATTATTATTTAAATAACGTGCATTTTCCTTGATCTGAAAATCAGTTGACTTGCTTACTGATAACATCGATTTGAGTATTTAAAAGTAGCTTTGATTTGATATTCTATCAATGATGAGAAATGGTCAATTTCCATAATATACAGCAATTTATAGTCAGGGTATTGAGTAGTAGAGGATATTCACATTTATAATTCTGTCTTCAAATGGCTGTAATTTCTCTATTTATGGTTTTGTTTGTTGAAAAGTGTTATTGCCAGGGTGAAAATTATATTTTAATCATCGTACAAGTTTCATTTGTGCAAACAGGCAGTTTCCTTAGAAATTAAAACATATCCATTAAGCATAAGTAGATATTATATCATATTAAGTGACATGAGATAATTACTGTAGTCAAAGCATGGTACTTAAATGGGCTCTGGGAGAGGTTTAGTTGTAAGAGACAAAATGTCCTTCTTGGATAGAAATATTTTATTTGCATATAGCTGTGTATGTTGTTGTGCAGCTGAACACTTTGTCCTTTACCTCCTATTTGTGAAAGCTATTTAACTGCGGGCTATTAAGCATCCTTTAATTGATGCATTTTCTGCTCTTCTCCCTACAGCATTTGTCCCTATTCCATCGTTGTGGTACCTGATAATTCAGGGTAATATAGCTCAAAATTAAATTTCTGCAGAATCAAATGTTAGTTTTAAATACTAATGTTTCTTTTTTTCCTACTTCAAACTATTCAGGGTAGAAGCATGTTAGAATCTCAAAAAGGGCCTTTATGGTTCTTGTTAAAACAAAAGGGTAAGACCTTATATTGTGCAGAGTGTGCTTTTATAATAAGCCATAATATATTTATGCAAGAGATTATGTCTGTGATATGGCACGCACTTCTTTTCTCCACTTAACTCTCGGCATTAACTTGCTCAGTATTTATGGATATATCAAAATTATGATTTACACTGTACTTATCATTAACATCCCTTGCAATAGCTCTCTGTAGTTCTTGCCATCCTTCTGAATCCAGTCATAAAATGAAGATATTAAGAGATAATTAAATTAAATCCTTAATTATTTGGGGATGATGAATTCACTCTGTGATTCCAGAAAGGTATAGAGAGCCTTTTTCACAAGCAGTATAAATTGAAACCAGTGGAGCTATGATGATTTATGCCTGCTTGACGATCTGACTCATACTGTTCATTTTCTGCTCCCCTTTTAAAAACATATTAATGAAAATTGGATGTAGAAAGTGTTTATTAAAATATGAAGCTTTCAAGATATTTTTGAAATATTATATACACTCCAAGATAGCACTACTTGAAAAGTACCTGTCATTTTTTCATGCCAAATAGAATGTCCTTCAGCAGAAGGCAGGGAAACCTCACTTTTGTTTCTCCAGAGGTTTCTGCCATCCATAGGAGGCCTTTCCTTGTCTTCAATTAATCCTCGATCTGGCCTGTGTTCCATGGTGATCCTCAAAGTGTTGGCATGTGTGAATGACAGTTAAATCTTCCAGAATGTTCAGCTACTACCCAATCCTGCTGGTGAAGTGGCTGGTTACTAAACGCTGCTAAAGATACAGCCAAGTCAGCTCATTAAGGACAGAAAGCCAAACTTGCAGGAAAAAAACAGGGAAATGAATTATAGGGTCAAAACAGGCAGCAACAATAAGCTTTCTTTCTGTACTCAATCCTGAGTACATTTGCTCAAAAAAAAAAAATCTCCCCACAGTCATTATGAAGTGGATTACAGATTATGGTATTTAACGGGAATGCTGGGCTATCATGAGGACTGAAGGTTATAATATTTACCTTAGGTACTGAACTGTTTTGAGGACTCATTAGTAAGGGTTCTTTGTGATGCAGAGATATCTGGCTAACACCTGCCCCAAGCTTGGAAGAAACACTGTGCCAAGTTTTGTTAGTAACAAAAAAAGTAAAGCAATCATCATGGAAACATGAAAATTGATATGAGAGTATTTAATGGCTACTTCAAAGCTACTGATTCTCTTGTGTAAACCTTTATTTAGAAAATGTTTAGGGCAGGCATTATTTACTCAATAGCGCAGTCCATTGTGATCCATCATACCTGTAAGTATTTAAGATCTGGTTTTTTTTAATGCATTTTTGACCCAACAGACTGTGACAGCTATTATGGTCTCTCATGCCAAGTATTGGAAGGGATGTTTGGAGTAAATATGCCTTTTTTAAAAATCACTATAACTTGCTCAGGAAAAAACTTATGGTAGTGGGCTGGAGCAATTCTTTCACTTCAGAAACAGCTTCTGGAACTGTTACTGATTTCATCAGTGTATGTTCCTCCTTCATAATTTGTGTATTCAGACTGTAAAGTGGTATAAAAGCATGGATTCTGAAGCGATTTCTCAGTCTCTCTGCTTCTTGACTATATATCTTGATGAATAATATTTAGCAGACTTGTGTTAGCATGTGTAGGGACTGAGATGCAAAAAGAATGTTTTGTTTAAGTACCTTTAAAATACGTTTTCTTTTAAAGAATTATAGCCTGAACCCCCAACCCCAAAGGCAACAAGGTTGAAATGCTTTAACCTGTTAACAGAATGTGTATCCAGACTTTTAGGTAAAAAGGCTTTCACCCTCCCTCGAGTGGCAGTGTCTGCACTTCCACTGCTGAGGCACAGGGCATGGATGCGAGTTCCAGCCCGTGTGGCCTCATATACCCTCCTTGCTCCCCATAATACATCCATCAGGCAGCAATATGGTGTAGCTTTAAACCTTTCTGGAGAGTGCCATTTCTTCCTTGCAGTGTGTAGGACAGATGCTTCTGTGTTGTGCTGTGCCAGAGCATCCTGCAGCAGCTCTACCTGTTCTGCCTGAAGAAGCCTAAGCACGTAGTAAGAGCTGATGGCACAGGTTTGAATGAGCAAAGATGGATTCAGAAAGGGAACAAACACGTCTCAAGAAATTCCTTGGTGACTTCCTCTCTGCCTCCCTCTCTAGTAGCTTTTAACAGAAGACTAATGGGTGCAAAAATCCATCAAATAGCACTCTCCCCCTACTTCCGTTTTCAAGGATGCCTCCCCAATCCTCTTGCACTAATGAGAGAAGGATGACTTGGAGAAGAGTGGGAAAGAGGGAGGAGGCATCTGAAAGTCTTCACGTGCCCCTCAGCACAGGCAGGTGGGGAAGGGCTCAGGCAGCCTGTGGCCCCTGGCTGAGCACATCATCCCTTCCTGCAGCAGAGGATGAGCCTGCAGCACCCGTGGGTGCCTGCCCCAGTGGAGGTGGAGCAGCCCTCTGGCAACACCAACAGCAGGGACCTGCTTGATGATGATCTGGTTAGTGCTGGCAGGTAGGAATGGGGGCTGAGAGGAATGAAAATCACAGAGAGAAGTCCCAAATCTGAGGTACAGGGGTGGGAGATAGATTGAAGGAGCTGCTTATTGTGTTGGCATAGGGCAACAGAGAGGTCAGGATTTCTGCTTTTGTGTTTCTCCCTTTGCCTTCTCCTCTCCTCCCTTTGATGGCTTTGTGATCATCTGGTGGAGGAAAGAAGGAGGAAGGAGGGGTTTGGATGGAGCAGCTTACACCACCACTGCTTCTGCTGGGACCAGCTCCGGTCCCTCAGACTCTTTTGTCCTCAGGTAAGGAGCAACAGTGAAAGAAGGTGGTAGACAGGTGGGGGTCAGTCTTTTCTCACAGGTAACAAGTGATAGGACAAGAGAAAATCAACTCAAGTTTTGCCAGGGGAGGTTTAGATTGGATATGGTGAAAAATCTTTTCGCTGAAAGAGTTGTCAAGCTGCCCAGGTAAGTGGTGGAGTCACCATCTGTGAAAGTGTTCAAAAAATGTTTAGATGTGCTGCTTAGAGACATGGTTTAGTGGTGGACCTGGCAGTGTTAGATTAGTGGTTGGACTCGATGATCTTAGAGGTCTTCTCCAAAATTAATGATTCTATGATTCTATGTGGCTTTTAGTTCCTGTGTTTGGAGAAAGATTTGGCCATGTGTCCTTCAAGTCCTTTATTTTCAAGGACTTCCCATGGCTGAGTCAGGAAGCTCCACCATTCTCTCCTCTGGAGATTTGTGCCCTGGCCCAGGACTCAGCCATACTCAAAGGATTCGCTTGGAAAGTGCTCAAATAAGAGAACCAAGAAAACGATTTAACATCAACCAATTGCACATAAATGTGAATCAATCACTTATAATTTTGTTTATGAAACTGAAAATGTCAAATGCTCATCTCGAGGAGGCCATTTGGCACTGTTGCTCTCTGTGTGATGCATTTTGATAATGAGGATGTCTGAAAACAAACTGCATTGATTTAAAATAATAATGGAAAACATTTTAATATGTTCTTGAACATGGTGATTAGTGCTACAAAGGTCTTCCCTGCAAAAATGAGTTTGCTTGAACTGGTCTTAGTTATTCAGGGCCTGTCCTTTGTGTTGGGAAACTAGTGGAAAAAACTATAAATCAATAGAAATATATATTACAGATTTTGCTGTGTATTGCTCCTTTTATAACTCTCACAGTGTTTCTAATTATACTTAACTGTTAGTATCTGGTGTATTGGTTTAAAATGGGAACTACTTAATTCACTAAATGTGTGAGTGGTAGATCTTTCACTGCTCATTCCCCAAGGTCAGTAAGGGACTCCCAAGTGTGGTAAAGCTGTTAAGTATAAAGTGGATTAGAGAATTTACACATTCTTACAAATCTCAGTGACCAGACTTTAAATTGCTTGGTTTAATTCATTAAATGGACTTTGTAAAACAGTCAACAAATATATCCGTTTGCAGCTTTAGATTCAAATATAGAATGAGTGAAATTGCATGTGCTACTTTAAAATGCTGCTTTCCATTTGAATTTTGCAAGCCCCTGTAGATAAAAAATAGTATTGAAATATTAGTTAACACACTGATCCTGCAAACCCTCATTCATATGAGTGATTTCATTCATGACAACAGTTCTTTTAGCTTCTGTGGGAACTAAAATAAAATAAAATTAAACATATCTATGAATGTTTATTGTACCATCAGACACAATTAATGAATTGTTAAAAAATGAATGGCATTAGGTGTTCACTATCCTGGCAGTGTTGTGAAGTTTTTTATAGAGTTGATTGGGATGTAGATAATCCATAGCTACACAGACCAGAAACCTGTGTATTCATCTCTTTCACCTCTGGATGTATGAACTTGGTAATAAACTGTGAAGGAGACCTTCCTGGGGGAAAAAAAAGGCCTCCTCAACATTTTGGCTGCCTTAGCTAGTTCCTTTCAGCCTATTTTCTGAAGATATCAGAAAGGCTGGCTTGTTTATTAGATAGTGTTTCCATTTGAGTTACAGCCATACTGGGGATGACATCAGAATATTTGTAGCACAGGGGCAGCATTTTAAACAAATTTTTACAGAGGAGATTATGCTCTCAGAAAATCACACTGCAATCAAACACTTCAGCGACCTAAAGCTAAAATGGAAAACAGCAAGAAAGTGAGCATTTACAGCTTTTTTTAAAAGCATTACCTTTTTTTTTTTTGGTAGATCACTTTTCACCTGTGATCCTCCTTTCACAATAGAACATGCCAAGAATGTTGACTGTGTGTCTATTCATAAGCTGCTGATGTTGTGCTAATGGCTGTTTATAATCACTGTTAGCAGTGACTGCAGGCTGTACAAAATTTACTTTAGCATTTCTAGTCAGTATTTTCCCTGTGAATGATGAGATCTGAGGTTTCTGGAGTAAAATCCTGACCCTCTTAAAGTCAAAGGGAGACCTCCATTAGTTACCATAGGTCAAGGCTTAGCTGCTGAGGGTCCTCTGGATGAATGCATCTCATTTAACAAGCCATGTGGCACAGGGACTTAGCTACATTGCTTGCACATACTGGCAGCTGCAAATATTCTGCTCGTATTTAAATGAGATGCCACATATTTATAATTGATTTAATTTATTTTTAAATTATAAAGAGAGGGGAAAGGGGAAGGACAGCACTAGAATTCAGCTCTCCTATTTGGGTACAACATGAACAGCTGATCTGCTTTTGCATTCCTAGAATCACAGAATCATAGAATGGTTTGGGTTGGAAGGGACCCTAAAGATCATAATTATTTACCTCCAGGGTGGAGGGATCTCTTACCACCACAACCTAGTCTTGTATTGCTCTCTTCTGAAAGTTCAGAAGCTAAGCTGCAGGGACTGAGTTTCTTAGCACAATGAGGGAAAGCTGTTACTTGGCCATTGATTCACGTTCTACAGCCACAATGGTCTTCTTGGTAGAGTCTTGGAGTTTATCAAAATGAAGGATCCATATGCCACAGTTGGATGTAGGAGTTTGAGTCTAGTCTTGCTAATTTGAGTTCCTAAATAGGGCCTAGCCTTTTCCAAGCAGGAAAAAGGGGGAAAGCTGTCAACAGGTTTGTCTTCCAATAAGTTTTAAGGGGGGAGAAGCTGAAATGTAATGTATTTACATTCAGCAAAAATAACTTTCTGTGCAGAAAATATGGATTTATTATTGCCTGATTTAAAGGACTAACAAATGAAAGCTCCCAACTCACACATCTTTAGAACTACACGTGAATTCCTCCCTAGTGGGATGCAGGGGTGCCTCTATCTGAGAGCAGACAGGCAGTGGGTTGAATCACTCTTGACTCGCAATTTCATGGTCCTTTGAAGGCCTCTTGAGAGAGGTGGGTCATCCTGCTCAGCCCTGGGCCATGGTCCCAGCACACAGGCAGATCTTCCTTGGGAAGACTTGCTACCTCCCTGTCACCCAAAGGGGTCCCTGTGCTCTAGCAGGTCTGTGGGAACTGGGCTGTGTTGTGACAGAGCTTGCTGGTACCACAACTGGTGACATCAGTCCCCTCTCCAATACAAAAAACAGAGCAGGGAGCAGCCCTGTCCCTTTTGCTGGCATCTCTGTTGAGAAAGGCCTTTCTTACAGAGGCTTTCTTACCCAGCTCAGTTACAGTTTGCCTTCTCCGAGTGGAGGGCAAGTGTTTATTACCCAAGGGCAACTTTGATACCATTAACCTGGTCCAGCCTGGCACCTGAGGAACCCTTCTGCTGGTTAATTTGCATGTGCCCTGCTAAATTGAATATTTAATCTGAAAATTTTTTAGGTTATATTCATGTGAACTAATGTGCAGAGTTTAAGGGCAAATAACACAGTCAGTGAAGGCCTACTTATAATAATTTATTATTGGCTTTTGTGTGTGTTGGTTTTTTTCTTTTCTTTTTAAAGAACTGCAGAGATTGTCCTGGGACTCCTCTTGACCCTGTAACTTAAGAGGGTAATGGTGACTCCTCCTGCTTTGCCCAGCAACAGCACTGGTGGGTGGGAAGGTGAAAGTATCCTTGAAGCATGGCACAGAATGTCTGTTTGGTAGATAATTGCTGCATTTAGAGAGGGTACAGAATTAATGGTGTGGTGTCCTTCTGGCAAAAATATTGCTAGTATTAGAGAAGTGGTGCTAATAGCTCAGAAAGCCTCAGCAAATGCAGAAGTTTGCATAATTGCACAAATTTGGTGAGTGTAAAAGCCGTGTAAAAGTAATGATTTCTGATGGTAGTAAATCAAATGGCAAGTCTTCCAGTTCATAAAGGATTTGTTTATGCAAATTCTGGAGTTTACTAAGTGCTCTGGGACAAAATGTTCTTTTGCCTGCAGTTACCAGTTCGTGCTTTGAGGCAGGATGACCAGCTGTTGCCCACACCTCATATCATTTAGTGAAAATCAGAGTGGTCTAAAGCCTAGGCTGATGATATCTTAATCTGGAGGATTGGTCAGGAAAGTGGTTACCTCCTTCCTCTCATGTGAATTTTGGACACTTTTTCCAAAGGTTAATAAACAGAAGGCTTCTCCTTTCCATTTCACTACCAGAGCAGTTCCCAGATTGCTTTTGTCATTTTTTAAGACATACAATTGTTGAATTTCTTGTCATTTTTCTCCCGTGATGATTTCCTTTTTTTACTATTGCCTTCCAAATAATTCATGTGTGAGGCAAGCAGGAAAAGCATTTCTGTGTCCTGACTGTTTCCTCTGTTACCTACAAGGGGGTATAAAGAGGTTTCTTGTAGTCTTCTGAGGTCAGTCTTAATTTTGTCATTCTTGCTCATTGACAAAAAGGAAATGCCCTTTCCATTTTCTGCTCAAAGGAATTTAACATCTGGAGCTGAGTGATGCCAGCAGACAGCCTCCTGTAGGTAAAAAACCTGAGAGAGCATAGATATTTAACCAGGAGGGTGGATGCAGACCTGCTAGAGCACATTTGAGAGTATGTAGCTTGATTCTGTCAACCTCAGAGACTGAGAAGGTCTTTCTGAATATGTTGAGTCTTAGTCTCAACCATCTGGAAAAGCCATTTTTGTTATGCAAAGCTCTCCATAATTAGAAGTACATGTTTGGTTTGAACATCTCTGTTGGGTTAATGCATTGCAGTAGCTGGGCTGCATTAATTGTAGAAAAGCTGCATCCCACAGACATTCTCAGAGGATAAAGAGGTGCAGTTATGCTGGTTTACCCCACAGTCATACTCATATCTAGTTTTTTTTACTTGTACAAAGCTGAGTTGTTGGAGGGAAGGAGGTCTTAGTGTTGATTTGGTTAGCCCTTTGGGAATATGGCCACATTCCTAGCTGGAGAGTCAATAGTATGATAGAATTTAGCATCAGTTGGTTTGAAGCTGGTATGTGATCTTTCCACAGAGTGGGGAAAGGATTTCTAGTGAGCATTTCTTGCCATTCCTTCTCTTGCCCTCTTGTTGCTCCCCATAAAGCTTGGAGCAAGCACTTGCTGGACCACATGAATGAAGCAAGTTTATTTATGGCTGCTTCCTGAATTTCACTGGTTTTATGCCTTCTGTGGAGCTGTTCCTGAGAACTAAGCATCTCTCAAATAGTAACTTGACTGACAATAAGTAGATGGGATATTACTCTCCTTGACATCTGTTACAGTTTCAGGGTGTGTATAGCAATTGATGGGGCAAAAAAGTCCTCTTGCAGAAGGACACATCATTCCACTGTCTTTCTTTTGGTGAAGAGCAATCCCTCCTGGAACATATCAAGACTGATAGATGGCTGCAACTAAAAGCCACACTAGGGTGGACTGAAGTTTTTTGATGCTTTGTTCTTTCACAGAGATACTGTAAGGAGAGGTGACAAAAAGATTTCCAGCTCTCAGCCCTAGTCATGTTTCCTGTCAAATCTGCCAGAATCATTTGTTTGCTCAGAAAATGAAGCAGTAATGGCATATATTACTTAGAATAAATTCAGTTTATTTCAGAAGCAATAAAATGTTAAAGTGAAGCTGAGATTTTTTTTTTTAAAGACACATGGATGTCTCCCCACAAGTCATAGGATTTGTGGTGACTCATAAATTCTTTATGGATTTTTCTTCAATAACTTTGTGTCCTTTGTTGTGAACTTTTCGTCCACAATGTAAACCATCTTTTTTTGGTTTATAACTAATTGGGTTAGTCATCTTCGTACTAGAAAAGGTGATATATGAAAACTGTAGATACTAAGTATGGCAAAGGCCTCTGCTTTCACAGTCCATTCCCCTAAGGCTTGATGATTGCCTCAGAACTTGAAATGGTTGCCTCAGAATTTGCATCTTAGGTCTGTATCCACATTGATTTTGACCACTGCAGATTATGGACTGAATTTGCAGTGGGGCAAATCCACAAGGCATCCACTGAGCACAGCCATGACCTCTCTAGGTTCAAAGGCTGTCCTATGCATGGAACTCCTCTGAGTGACAGCCTAAATTAAACCTTGGTATCTGAATACTAGGTACAACCCTCACCCAAAAGGCAAGGATCACAATCCTTCTGGAAAACTCAGTCCACTGCTCAGGCCAGCTATTTGTTTTTGTGGTAAGTCCTACTCTTGCACTCATATCTCCCCACTACTTCTAATAGTATGAACAGAGAACATTTTTAATATTTCCGCTCATAAGCCCTCTAAACCCACTGGGATGCTCCAAGGGCTGTGTCTGAGTAGCCAGACACACCTGATGAAGGTTTTGCAGAGAGAGGAAGCTCTATACAATTCATTATTAAAAACTCTCAAGCTGTTTCTTTGACCACTGGGAGTGCTCTGATGGTGAGTCTGCTCCTGCTTCCCCATCACTGAGCACTCAGGGACCTGTGGGAGTCCCAAAGGAGCTTGCAGGGTGCAGCAGGTCTGGGTGCAGCCTCGTGCCCAGGGCTCTCTGCCTTGCAGGGGTTGCTGGGTGGGTGTGTCGCTGCTGGTACCCTTCAGATATGTGTAAACTCATCTGTTTTCCTTCCTCGCTCTCTCCTCACATAGTTTCTTGTCTGCCTATTGTACACCAGGAAAATGTAAAGAGGACTCTACCTTTTGATTTGTGATAAAAGTAATTCTAAAAATATCTTGAAGAGATTCCCCCTGGCCTTTCTTCCTACCGTATCAAATCCAGAAATCGTATTTTCCTCTTTGCTGAAGAAGACAAATGAATTCAAAGCAGAAATCAAAACACTTTCACAGGATTACACTCAGAGCAAAAGAAGATGATCAAAAGATTGGAACAATTAGTGTAAGAAATAAAATTATGTATAAAATGCTTTGATTTAATGACAAGTAATATGGAAGTGAGTTTATAACAGTTTACATATTTATGAGAGATGTAAACATAAGGAAAATAAGAAAATATTTGTCATAACAAGTTAGAGTTTCAGAATGATATTTTAAATGGAATAATGTATGCTGAATATAAAGCAAATCATGATGCCTATGACATCTCTTCAGCTATACAATAGTTCACAGGAGTTGCTGCTAAATCCCTTTGCTATTATATGAAAATTTTCAACTGATCTAGAGGAAATACTAAACTATTGATTTAGGAGAACAGTCTTGCATCACTAACGAGGTGGTTTGAATGACTGAGTGGTTGGGGCTGTTTTCTGTCACTAATTCCCAGGATCCAATAGTCTTTGAATTTTACAAGATCTGCAGAGGGCAAACAATTCCAGAGACATAGTTTCTAGTTTTTGTGCTATGCAGTGAGAATAAACAGCAACTGCTGCAACGTATTTCAGCCTTTGTGAGCCTGTGATGGTGTTGCGTCCAATTGCTTTGTAGACTATATTATATTTTAGCCTAATGCTTCTTAGGAAAGAAGTTTCTTAATTCTTTTTTGCACCAGAAGTGCTTTGATAGAGAGGTGCTAATGTTGTTTTTATCAGAGTGGTTGATATGGTTCCAGAGAAAACAATCTGTTGGAGCACCTATAGCAAAATTTTTTCCTCAGCCCTTCATTTAGAAATTTCTCAGGGCAACACAAGCAGTGGTTAATTCTCAAGCAGCCTACTGAGGTAGGCAAGCCTTGTTTTCCTGGCTAAGCTCCTCAGAAAAAATGTTAAAGCTCTTCCCACTGCTGTATGCACTGGAGTTAGCACATTCCAAAAGCAGCCTATTTGTGAGTGCCTACAAATGGGCTTAGATGCCTTGCATTAGTCTTCTAGATTAGAAAACTGTGCCTTTACACTCCAGCCCAAAGGAATTGGGGGCAAAGTCAGCACTCAAATCTAAAGTATAGCTATTTTTAACTCTACTCCAACTCTTATGCCTGTTTGCTTTTAAACAGGCATCCCCCACTCTACTGCCAGTGGTTTCTTGAAAGGTTTTTCAACAGTACCTACCTGTCTCTCAGCCCAGGTGAAACTTTCATGCTGAATGTGCTCTGGGCAGGTGAGGGAGATGGACCCAGCCTGCAGGTCCATGGGCAGTGATGCTGCCCCAGGGTTTGCACAGACCAAGGCTCTGCCATCCTCTGTGGCCTGGCCATTGCCCACAGCAGTGCAGACCTCCTGCAACCTCATCACACAGCTGGGAACCGGCACTGCAGCTCCTGAGAGCTTAAGTGTTTCCCTCCCCAGAGGTCTGGCACTGAGAATAGTCTGGAATAGCATTTAACCTGATGGGGAGAGGTGCTGTAATGGAAGAAAAGAGACACAGTACCTGTTTAAGGCTTTCAGAATGTAGTCATGCTTTGCATTATGAAAGTACTTATACCAGTCAAGATAACACACTAGCACACAATTTGCTGTGTAGACTCCAGATATGAGTTGGGAATGATGAGATTAGAAGCAAGAGCATTTTCCAGAGAAATGAAGCTCTTACAGTAGTAAATACAAATATTTTTACTTTAAATTGTACATGCTTCGTAGAAGGGTATAGGGAGGTGATGTGACAGATACATGCATTACAGTCACAGAATATATGAATGTGTGATTATGTGGATTGAAAGTGATAAAGAAAATATATGTAAAAAAGAAGAGAATGTTTTAAAATCAGAAAAAGAAAAAGAACAGTAAGAGGCAGGTAACTTAATAGTGGAGAAAATCTTCCCTGACTTACTTCAGTTCATGGGTCTACGTTAAAATTCAGGAGAGGTTTCAGGCCATCTGCTGATATAAAGCAGGTTCAGTGCCAAGGAACACCATCTTGGTACAAAGCAATCTGCCTTTTATTATTCTATAGCTTGTATGAAGTTAGCTTAATTCCTCTAAGGCAACTAAATATGGTATTATTAAATTATCTTAATACAACCATGGTAAACAAATACCCATACTGCTAACATGAAAGCATTTTTCTCTATGTAAGGTAATGAATATATTTATTCCCTGATTCAGAACTCATCTGGCTTTCTGACTTCTGCCTAAAGAAAGCTCCAGGCCACTTCTTTGAATCTTTTTACTTCTAATGTTTTCTGGAAATCTTTATTTTCTATTAGCATAACCAAATAGAGCAAATGAAGCCCACAGCTATTAATTGCCTATGCTAAGCTCCTTCATGTATTGTTACATTATTCTGGATATCTAATTGTTGTTCCTTGTATTATCTTTTGCTTAGTAATACATGTAGGACTACAGAAAGATTTAAGATTAAATGATAGGACTGCACTTAGCTCACTCCATCTGCTTTTCTTCAGCATTATTTGGGATTTAGGTCAGTTATCTAAGGATTCATATAGCAGATAGGTTTTCTTTGAATCATTAATTCTCACAGGTTCTTTTTCCCACTTCTCTGAAGTGGTTCTTTCATTTATAAGCTCCTGGCGTGCTCAGATAACTTTCTTACATGGCTTGACACAGTATTAAAGTCCATTACTCACTTACCAACCCTAATCTGTCCTCTGGCCTCCCTGTAGTGGAATGAAGCTGAAGCACCAGCCTGTCTGGGAGTCAGCCAAACCCTGGCTAAGGGAAGCTTCATGCAGAAGGACTTTTAATAAGCAACAAAATCCCCTCATTGGCAAGTTCAGGGGTGGGGGCAAGGATTCCTCTTATGCTCACAAACTCAATACAGGGTGGGGGGTGAAGGGAGAGAAGGAGAAATAGAAAAAACGTGATGAAATTACATACTTCAATACAAATAGCAGTTTGACATAGATTTGGAGTTCTTGGTGTCAAATGTGATTCAAAAGAATTCAGAAGTGGATTCCCTAAATCTTATTCTGTCTCTCTATATATACATAAATATATTTCCTTATGCACACAGACATGAAAACCCCCTATGTGCCATAGTCACACTGCACATGGCTGGGGATGTGTAAGTGCAGTAGTCCTTCTGAGGGAGGAGAGCTGTATTGCTTCACCAAAAGGTGTTTAGAGAGAACTTTGAACACGGTAGCGGTAGAACCGTTCCAGCAGTACAAACTTGGGGAAGATGAACCTCCCTTAACTTAAATGAACTCTGTGTAGGTTGAAAAACCTCTTTTCAACACTGCCAAATCTTTGAAGTGAAAATCTGCACGTTGTGAGGGAATGATTGAAGTGTGAAAACCACCTGTCCACGAGAAGCCTATAAAGGATACTCACCTGCTCCGGCAGTGCGACTGTGTAACACGAGCCATGGCTGTGTGCTGCTTTCTCTTTATAACATGTATTTCTCCAGCCCCAGTGTCAGTATTCAGCTGATGCTGTAGCACTGTGGAGTTGCCTGTCAAATGCAATGCCACAAGACCACCTTGGCTCTGAAAAATGGCCATGGGACGCAGAAGTGGGACAGCCAGCTCTACTGGTGGGCTAGCACAGGGTGAGAGAAGGAAAAGCTTCATAACAGGACCCAAATAAATGTCTTGCGATGAGCAGAGATCAGATATATGAGTGGTGTTGTTTCACTTGTATGAGCATGGCAAAACACATGGGGAACTTGGTTGGGAAGGGATGTTGACCCAAGCGAAGGTTTCCTCTGTTTTTTGCTCAAGGGAGAGACACCCTCTTTGTTCTGGTTTTGCAAAACTTCTCACAGTAGAGTTGGGCCCCTGCAATCCCTTTGGCCAAGGAACCAGCACCTTCCTACACCCATCTCCATAGGCATGAGGCACTTGCAAAGGTCCCATTCAAAACACAAAGATCGTGCTGGAGACCTCAGGTTACATTTCCCAAAGATATGCAAGCCCAGTCTTCTGACTGGTGTTTGTCTCAGTCTATATCAGCTGTTCTCCATCACAGTCACAACCAAGATTTCAGAAAAGTCTAATCAAAATGAAAGCATTGTGGCAGGCTGCTCAGGTTAAGTGATGCCTGAACAGAGACTAAAACAACACTTGGGCAGAGGTACTATTAAGCACTTGTGGTACGTAGACATTTTTTTCTGCAGGGACAAAATAACCCTATATTTTTTTATATATATATATTTTTTTTTTACTTGTCCATTGGTGAGGGGTTTTTTGGGTTTTCTTTGTTTGTTTGTTTGCTTGTTTGTGCAGGGTTTGTTTTAGTTTTTTTTTTTTTTTAATATTTATTATTTTTTTAGTACCCTCATGCTTCAACTGTTACCATAAAGCAACCACTGTGTATTTCTAAAATGGAAAGCACACTCTGATATCTGTTCAGGGATTCTGACAATGTGATTGGTTGAATGTTCTGTAACTCCTGGATTGTGAAGGCCCTATAAATATTTTAAAACTCTGGCTACAGCTACAGCCTGACTGAAATCCATACTGAGACTTCATTTTTCTCACACATGCCTTTGTAGTTGCAATTCTGTCTGTTCTTGCTGTTGCAAAACTTAATCAGGAAAAAAAAGGTCTCTGCTGGTTTAAGCCTACTGTTGAGATGTTTAGTTTAAGTTTGTATTGCAGTTATCACCCCCTTCTTGCACAGTCTTGTAATCTCAGACCATTTTCCCAGACCAATGGGCTATAGATCCCTCTGCAAATCTTTACATTTTCAGGGATTAGTAACACCAAATGTTTATTCTGAGGCTGTGAGTGTCTATCTGGAGTGTACAGACCTCTGATAAAAATGGTGCCTCTTCTACCTACTTTCTTCTTTTGGGGTATGTTAATTGCAGTGTCCTCCATGCCTCAAACCTCAGGCTCCATGAGAAGTGAGTGACAAGGACAGTCCCCTGGACAAGGCATGGCTGGAGAACATGGCCCAATTCCCTCCTTGGTCACAGGTGCTATAAGTATTTGCTATACCCTGCAAATTGATTATCCCTATTTTTCAAAAAAAAGACTATAATAATATTTCCACACTGCACAAACATCCTGGGAAGATAAAATCCACTGAGGGGAGAGAAGGGTTTAGACACAGCAGTGATTAGGGTTGGATTTGTGCATAGATCAATGACAGTGAAACACCCTTGAATAATCTCTGCCTCAAAGCAAAATTTGGCTTGCCTAATGTTCTCATTTTGTCTTGCTGGGTGACTAAAAGGCTATGATAATCTCAAGGGATCCTGTAATTCATCCAGTAAAACACTGTGTGCAGTAGGGTTACTTTTTCTAGATAAACATGAAGGAAATCAGAGTATCAGGACTCAGTGACTGAAGGAGTTTCCATAAGTTTGGAGTACAAAAGGAATACAGCACCTGTCCCACTGTCATTTTTATGAGGGTCACCAGCAGAGAGGTGAAAGTTAACCCCAGCCTATGTGTACCACATCAGTAACAGCAGGACTAACAGAATGAAGTGTAGCTGTTAAAAAAAGCACCTTGTAGGATTTAGTATAGTTTTCTCTTTATCTTACCCATGGAATTCATACCTAGCAACACCTACTAATTATCTATAAATACTTGCTAGAAGGCTTCTAGAATGATCAGGAGTTTAAAAATAGATTTTACTATTAACCTGTATTCTGTGATATATACGTGGCTTTTACTTTTGCAGACCTAGAGCCTTCCACAGTCTTCCAAATCCTGTACTTTTCAAAAAACCAAAAACCCTCAGCTGACTATCTCACTGAGGTATTTCAGAGTCACTCCAGTTGTGTCTTGTTTTCTGCACTCTATAATAAGTAACAAGGAATTGTGGTTATGTAATTTGTAAAATTGATCTGCTAACTAAAAGTCTGATTCACTGACAAAGAAAAAGTAAAGGCGAGTGAAATGTCTTCTGTAAAGGTTAAGTGCATGATTTATTTGCAACAGAGGATTGCGGATCTTCCCTGCAAAGTTTTGTATATCTGAGTAACCTTGTGAAAATGAATTTTCTTTATTTAAAAACCGTAGTTCTTTAGTTAGTGAATTTTCTGAATCCTGTCTGCTGTGGAGGGTCTTTGGGGTAGATTCTCCAATGCCTACTAACATGATTACATTTGACATCTATCAATTCATTCCATATAGATGTTAACTGTCATTTCTTCCCTACCAGGCTGCCCATTTGCACAAAACTTCTGGGACCTTTAATATATTTGTTGAACTTTACTTCTTTGTCAAATTTTGGTGAGTAGCCACAAGTCCAAAACTGAGCAGGGTGGACACTCATACAGCGTAGTCCCATCAGATTTGTTTCACTTGAAACCCAGGTGTAAAAAATTGGATTAAAAATAAGCAACCAGTGAGGAGTTCTGTGAATCCCATTTCCAGTGTTTTTGAGGACACGATGGTGCTCTGCAGGGTCTCAGCAGAGTTGGCATCCACAGCCAGAAGCAAGAGCAGTGAGAGGAGATTTAAGTAACAATTCATAAACTGTTCAGGATTTGCTGTTCAGGATTCTCTGTACAGAGACTGAGAGAGATGGCAAAGGGAAAATTAGAGCAAAACTTTTCTGAGCAGGGAGCAACTGCAGGATGAGGTAAAGCTGGAGCTGGCACAAGGTGTTTGCTGTCTTGCTCTGTGCCTTCTGTTTTCTGGGGACATATGAAGAAAGGACATGCAACTCTCTTCTTCATTATACTCTAGTTTTTCAGGCTTTGGTCACCAAACTGCTTTTCTAAATTATGAAACTGTTGCCTCTGAGGGCACCTGGGCAACATTAGTCTGTATTGTGCTCCCCTCTGTAAAGCACAGCAAAATTATATCCTGGAAAGAACACAGACTTGATTGCTGCATACAGAAAATCTTGCTCGAATATTTAGTGAGAAATTCATTTGTGTAACTTCTGTATGTGGCATCTTATTTTTGCAGTTTGTTACACCCATTCTAGAGCACAAATACCCTTCACAAGAGACTACAAGATGACAGATAAGGCATAAATCTCTAATGTTTACAGTCAAAAGGAAGTGAGGCCCATATAGGATTCAACTAAATAGATATTTGTGTCCCATTTTCAGCAGCCTTCAACCTGTGAGTCTACCAATGGTACTAAATTAAGCAGCACATGACCCTTTCTAGAGAAAGATGAAATGATGTTTAAGCACCCCACCAGTTAATGGGTGATTAGCCTGTGCTAATCATTACTCCATCAAGAAACTTGCTCTCAGTCAAATGACAAACAATGAGAGATGCTTTAATTGTTCCTAAATTACTTTGTGATAATCAGTCAGCTGCAATCCCAAAGAAGAGAATAAATTGAGGATAATGCCAATATTTCCTGAAGAAATATTTGTACCCAACAGTGATCACCTAAAAGACTGTTCATACTCTGCAGTCCTGAATGTGTCTGGGAGGATGTGTGCCTAACCAGAGTCCTCAGTCTTTACTGTGTGCAGCCTGAGGACTTGGCAGCCGAGCATAAATGCCAGAATTCTGACACTTTTTACATCTTGGGTGATGGTTCACAGGTCCTGCAGAGCTGAATCCTACAAAAAGCTTAATTAGGGGAACTTTATGTATTCTGTAGGCTGTGTGACCTCCATTGTAAGGTTAAATCGTGCAACCACAGTTGTCCATTCCATTTTCCTCCATTTACATTGATGGCTTTATATGTCTGTCAGTTGTTCACTGTTGTAGCAAGGTGCTTGGCAAAATTTGAAACCCACAGAAACAATGCCATGAATTGTGCCTGCTGGGTCTTAATATAATTAACCCCTAAGGGGAATGCAGGGGTGGATTTCAGCGTGGAAGCAAAAAACACTTCTAAAATTGAATGTTTACAGCTAATTCTGTAAATTCATTAAACTTTTTGTGTTTGTGTATTTGAGGGCTTTAGACATAGTTTGATGTTGTTTTATTGTTGATAATGAACCAAAAATTGCTTAGAATCAGAGCACTCCATAATTTCCTTGACAACTTTTCTATTTCTGGCCATGAAAAATAGAATTTTCCAAATCTTCCATGTTAATCCAGTGTGTGTTTACTTTATCTACTGCTAAGTACTATGTGTCAAAAGTAATTTTTTTTTTTTTTGTCCAAGTACAGTTACCAATAAAACAGTGTGTGTTCTGGGGTATTCTGGACAGGTAATTGAACAGCTGGCAGTAGTCCTGTCAATGAGTACAAATTGTACCACAAAAGGTAGTCCAGCAGCTTTTATTCTCTTGTTGTAACTTGCACATTGCATCCATTTTTCCCCTCTGTCTAAATCAGGCAGCTGTAAAGCAATTACTGTCAGCATAAATAGAGCAAGCTTGCAAATTGTCTTCAAAGTCATCCAAGAAAACAACTTTATCCTTTAAGGTAACTGAAATATTATGTTAATATTATATACAATTATTCATATAATTTATAGGATTTCACTGGGACAAGTTAAGTGCACTTTATGTGTTTTATCTGGATGACTCCTAATGCATGGAAATGTAAATTATTCATAAATTGCCTTTTGGTTATAGGAGCCTTTATATAGCTTTTGTTTGGTAATGCATTTGATAGGCTATTTTGTGCACTAACGCATTATATAGATAATACTGGCAATAAATTAAATGCTAAATTGTACATTCTATAGTACTGCATTAAGAGCTAGTAGAGTCTGCTTCATCATTTTTCCTCTGTTCTACTTCACAAATCTAAAGATAAGTGATACTGTCGAACTATCACCTAACTCATTGAAAACACACTGCCACTGAACTGTTACTGTGTGTGCTGATGTAGAACTGGCATTGTTGAACAATTTTTTAAAGCAGTGAAAAGCTAAATTTCTAACATGGAAGCTTCAATATAATACCTAGAGTCCATGTGGGGCTCCCTAAATGTGAACAAACAGAATTTATAGTTATCATCCAAACAAAGTAATTGGTAACAAGCTTGAGTGCTTGCTTGTGAATGTTGACCTCTAGCCAAAATGATGACCTAACTGGAAAGGGAAAGGGAAAGGGAAAGGGAAAGGGAAAGGGAAAGGGAAAGGGAAAGGGAAAGGGAAAGGGAAAGGGAAAGGGAAAGGGAAAGGGAAAGGGAAAGGGAAAGTCTGAGTCCCTCTTAGTGCCTGGTTTGTCAGTTCTTTTCAAAAAGGTGTTCATCTCTTGGGTTTGTATCTTGCTTCTGGCAATGATCAATATGTAATGTTTTGGAAAAGGGACTAAGGGGGGAAAAAAACTCCAAACCATAATTCATTAAACCAACTGCACAACACTATGAATTCATTCTCAGTGCTCTATGAGCATCTTTGTGATTTGTCCAGCCTAAGCCAAGTCTGGTCTTAGGTTGCATAAATAAAAAAATAATTTTAATTATGAACTTTTTAAATTAACATTTAATGAACGTTTTTAGCATTTAGCTCCAAACTAACTCATCTCAGAACTGCTTTTCCTTGGTTTTTGAAAAAGTAGCAGTCTGAAATACAATTAAAAGCCAAAGAGGGTTTGCAGTGCACATTTTCCCATGTTCATGCAGACCCCCCAGAATTCTCACTTCCTTAGAACCATTCAGGTTCATTTGTTAAACTTTTCCCATTCCTCCTGTATGAATTCACTTACCTATGATGTAAACAGAAAGGATCCCATTGATAGCATCACACCATTCTTAAGGATCCTTGGTTATCCTCACTTGTGAATTAAGCTTTTAAGTAGTTGAAAAACAGTGTGTTAACATTTAGTGAGTTAAGATTAACGGTTATTACTTGAAAACTGTCCTCCATTGATTTTTTTTCATTTGCTAATGGTTTCTCAGTGGCTGAAAATATTCTCCTTCCCCACTGCATTATCTTTCCTTTTGTTATGGATTTTTATTGCTTCTGATAGCTCAGTTGATTTAAGCATATTCATTCAGAGTAACTATATTTACCAGAAAAAAATTGCAAGACATTTCTACTTTTGAAAAAGTTATAAAATGTTGATTTTTTTGTTTTGATGTTTTGGTTGGTTTTTTATTTTATTTTAGGTTGCTTAATTTTTATGTTACCATTTCATACATTTTCTGAGTTTCCGGGGGAGCTGTTGGTTAAAAGTCGTCAGAGTATTGTTATTAAACCCTCTTCAATTAAGTGTGTGGAGGGATGAGCAACTTTGGAGGGGATCCAAATCTTCATAAACTTTGTGAATTAGGATATAAGCACCTTTTAAAACATATCATTATTCAATTAATCTTTAAGATAATGGGAGTCTTGTTTCCATATTACTTCATCTTTACGCTTATGAGTCTACAAAATATTTTCTAGTGTAGTAAAATATACCAAGGATTACTGTTTAAACTCTAGCTTAGAAACCTGTTTCTCCATTATCTTTTGACTCAAGTTGTCTTTTCATACAAGGAAAGATTTAGGAAGAAATATTCCTAAATGATAATTCTCCTTTCACACCACTTGCAGTCTGATGTTACCCCATATTTTTCCCCTGGAGAAGTAGTTATATAGCAAGAGCTGAAGGCTTATATGTTACACAGCTTCCTGGGGTTAGAAAAGCAGTTTCCTAGATATTCCTATTGCTCCAAGAATTAAGGGGAATGTGTACTTGCCACCTTGTATTTATCAGCAGAGATTACTCACTGTCTCTTTTTGTGTGCCCCTCATTTGTCCACATTGAAATCAACATGGACTTGATTTGGTTTTTTATTTGGTTTGGGTTGGGGTTTTTTCCCATTTTCTGCTTATTTCTTCTCTGCTTTCCTTGTTGGGAAAATATTTTACAGAAACCAAGAGCTGAGGATTTCAATTTCCCAAGTTATTTTAAACAGTAGTCAAACCCCAAAAAAGAGCAGATCTAGTATCTTCAGAAGTTCTTTCCTGTCAAGCTGTAAATTGCAGCATCTCCCAAATATAGTGTGTAGAATCATTGTTAAGGAGATCAGGCCAATTTGTGCGACTGGTTCCAGAATCCCCTAATTTAATAGAAACATGAAGTAAGTGTGGTCATCCTGAGGAGAAGAGAGAATATTAATGAGGCAATCATAAGATTTGATCTCCAAAAATAATTTGATTAGTTTTTATTTCAACAGGGTGATTATAAAAAATTACTTACATTTTACTGATTTCATTTCCTTTAGCCTGTGTAAGGACATAAAAATTAGAAATAAAATGTCTAGGTGGAATACTGATTTAGGTATATCTTCTTATGTTCCCTACTTAAATTTTGTGCTCGTCATTATTCTTCATGTATTGCAGTGCTTTAAAGCTGAGATTTCTGAGATATACACTTCCCACTGACATTAATGGGAATGGTACATCAAAATCCGCTAGGTGGCTTTGAAAATTTCAGATATATTTTCAGTTTACTGTGGAAATACTGCTGAATTTATCCTTACACCACTCCTTGGAGACAGGTAAATATCCTTTAAATATATTTTATTGAAGTTGAACTGTGCAGAACAGAGATGTGAGAGACATAATGGGCCTAATCCTATTGACTTATTCTGGCATTGGAGGCATAATCATGAGCCAAAACCATTAAGCATTCATCAGCAAAACTAGACTGCTACCACAGTTGCCTAATGTTATTTAAAAATATGATTTAAAAAAGAATCTGTGGCACTCTGATTTCTTTTTTGACCTGCAGAGGATGGGGAGTGCATTCATATAATTTGAAGTGTGACCCAAAATATGTATTTATAATTGGTACTACAATGCTTCATGGGAGGCATAGGTCTTGAGCTCATATTTCCTTCTTCTCCTTGGCAGAACTACATATAGTTTTCTCTTTTGGATTCAAGAGCAGCTCTGGTCACGTCCATCACAAAATAAATCTCTTGGTTACTGTGGGCAGTCCTGGCAACCCATAGATAAAATGGGTGATATTGCCTTTAATTTCTGGGCAATTCCTCTGCACTTTATCCCTAGTCTTTCCTCTTTGTCCACCACTTCCCTGGGGTACTGCATCCTGTTTTGGGATCCCTGGAAAGTCATCAATAACCTGGAGTGAGGCCAAGGGCTGGGGAAGGGGCTGTGTGAAGAGAGGCTGAGGGACAGAGCCAGACTCAACACCTCTTGGAGGTGCACAGCTGAAAGGATGACAAGACAGAGATACAGGTTACAGGAGCAGAAAATTAATGAGTTGATGTGGAAGTTAATTTAAATAACTGTGTTAATTTAAATCCTTAATTTAAATCATTGTGTTAATTTAAATCAATATGTCTTCACATGAGAAATAATGACACAGTGAGGAGGCCTCAACTAAAAGTTTTGGAAAAAAGCTTTACAAATCATGGATTTGCTGTGATTATGACAAGAAATTACAGGCTTCAGTAATGGGAGATTCATATCAGACATTAAGAAATAATGGTAATATTAAACAAAGGGGAAATAAAATAATATTTCAGCAGTGTGGGATCCCCAGTATTGAGGGTATTATAGGAACATCATTCAGGAATGGCTTAAGGGGAGTTTACATAGTTTTCTGGAAGGACAGTTAGACAAATTAATCTCTCCTGGGCTCTTTCACATGTGTTTTCTCTGGGTTTGTTGATAAAAGTGTAGGGCAAAACTTGGGGTCAATGCCCTGGCTTACTGCAGTCTTCCTGTGTGACCTTGGGTACATCAGTTAACTTGGGCTATGTTTCAACACTCCATCTCCAAAAAGGAGATTATTATCAGTGTTTAACATGGGAGGTGCAGTGAAGGTATAATCCATTAATGCTTTTAAAGGACTGGCTTATTACATTAATGATAAAGAAATGTCCTGGCCCTGCAGAATTTATAATCTAAAAGGATGAAAGAATGTGAGAGGAATGAATGACACAGCCACAGGGAGAAGTGATTTGTTAAATCTGGCTAAGCAGCACTGAGAGAAAACATCCAGATTTGTCGTGTATTCCTTGAAGACAAGACCATGTTTCCTCTCTCAGCTTAAGTGATCACAAATACTGTGATTTCCTTTTTTTAAGCTCCTCCATCAGTGTTTCTTCACAGGAGTCGCTCCTCCTGCCAAAATCAGTGGGAGTAGTACAACCTGTAGCCATTCGGTTTGACTTTACTTTAAGATGGCAGCAATTATTTCAGAATTAACAGGACTAACCCACTGGTGTAGCACATCCTCCCATCTTCTACCCAGCCACAGCCTCGCTCACACTGATGTCTCTCAAAGTCTGGCTTGCTCACTCGTGCTTGGAGTAGTTGTCCTCCAGACTGCCATGACTGCTGCATCAGTACCACTCTTCTTGTATAATTGAAGATGATCTCTGTGGCTTTGCCAGGTTTTTGTAGTGTCTAAAACCACACTAAGTAACTTACTTATTTAAAAAAAAATAATTAATCTAGGAAAACTCATGAAAGGCCTGGAGAGCACTTCACCCTTGGGTGAGAGTTGTTTTCTCACACCGAGTGAAGGCACGCAGGCCGGTGACTCATAAGGTTACTGTGCTGTTGGAACAGACTGTCACAGGCTGATGCAGGATGTCACGGCAGGACACCGTCTCCTAGCAACTGCCCAGAGTTGTTGTCTTTACAGTTAACCCTTCTAAATTTACATGCATGCCGGGGTACCACCAGGATGTGTTTGCACACCAGATTCTGGTGCAATTTAATCAATACTTCTCTTCCACTGCTCTTTGAACAACATGGGGCAGGCCAGAGGGCTCCAGCACATTTACTTAGACAAATGGAATGGATCAATCTGTGATGCCAACAGGATTTTCCCCTTCTTTTGCTTTTCTGTTTCTTTTCCCTGTGCTTTTAAATGTGGAATTGTTTCTTCTTTATCATGTGTCCAATAACTCCTATGGTTTCACTGAAGTCTACCTTAAAACATGCTTCTCTGCGTGGCTCCGAGTTCATGATATCCAAAGGAATAATTTAAAATGATCAAATGGTTTAAATAAGGCAGAGAAAGATCCAGCAGCAATCTGAACTTCAATACTTTCACTTCTTTGTAGACTGGTAGATAGATGACACATCTCCAGGATGCAGCACCTCTTCTTCCATTCCTAGTTCCTACCACATGTTATACATGTGCAGTGTGACAGTGGGAAAGATGTTTCCTTGCTGAGAGGAAAATTGGTAACAAAACTCCCTGCAAAGGCTTTCACTACACTGTTCTAAAAGACAGGGTATAGATGGTTTTATGGAACTAATTCCATCCCAGCAAGCTAAGTAAAGGCTTATTCTGTCATTGGTTTAGAGGTACATAAGAGTTAACAAGGCAAAAGAAAGTATTTCTCAGTTCTGTAATGGTAAAGGGATGGCTCTTGCCCATCAGTTAGTAAACTGACTTTTGTCTCAGATCATGGCAGAAATGACCTTGAGCCTTTGCTTAACTCCTCTAGATGTTTGTGCATTTGTGTTCAAGAGCACTTATCTGAATGGAAAGAAAGCTCTTCATATTTTACATTGGTTCTAATTTTTGATTCTTTAAGGCATTAATTTAAGTGGCGTTAGGAAGTTGGCTCAGTCCCACTGCTGTTGGAAGTGTGCTGCTCGTGCCAGTTGTGTGTATGAACTGACAACATTAACCCCATGCTTTGGCCTTATGCATTCACATACTTGTTGGCATTTAGAACTTTCATACCCAGAGCCAGTGGGAGCTGAGCAACTGGCATTTGCTGAGCACGTTCAACTTGAGAAATTAATTTGAAATTTGAAAATTAAGACCAAATGGAGTCCTTGCCCCTCACAGTGTTTGTTCCCAGATCGAATTGTGAATAACCCAGAGGTGTAGAAAATATGTGGAGACAGGGTGCCCACACTGCCTGTATTCCCAACATAACCTCACAAAGGTCCCATGATCAAAGGTCCTTCATTTATCTCTACTTACCAGCACTAAAATCCTTCTTGCAAATCACTTCAGTAGTAGCTGCCAATTTATTTTTGTGAATCACCTCATTGCAGCAGCCCTGCTGCTGAGTGAAGAGGTTGTGGTGCAATCTGTGTTCATTATGGAAAAAAGTTTTAGCCTCTTCACAAGTTTGGGTAATATTGCAAATCTTTCAGCATCTATTAGAGCTGAAGCTTGAGGCTTGAATGCTAATGGTACTGAAACATAACACTGAGGTGATCTGACAAAGTCGCCTAAGGAGGTTTTCATAAACCTTTTGTACAATATCTCTGCTTCTTTGCCAGTGAAAATTAACCTCTACTTGCACAAAAATGAAACTTCACCTAACTCATTTAGAAATAGCAGAGGGAAAGAGAAAATCAATCCATAATGAACAGTATCACATTAAGAAAATCTAATTAGAAGTGGCTTCTCTTTTATTGTACTGATAATGGTAAGCTTTAAGAATGACATCATTACAGAATTCAATAGCTTATAACAGAGTGCATTTTTTAAAAAGTGTTTAAACTACCAGATCAATAACTTCACACACCACATAATTAAATTGTACAGAAATTCTCAATAAACACTAATGTTAGAAGTGTACTCTATTTTAAAATAAAGTATATGGTATAAGTGCTGCATGTACTTCTAAAAGTTGCCCTGATATTTCTGAAGAGTGAGAATCTCTCTTTACACAGTACACTGAGGACAAAGTCTTCCCTTCTTCTAAGTCATATTGCTCTTCAACTGGAGTTGGGTGGAATATTTTTTTGTGTCTGTGCACCAGTTTCTCCCTAGAAATGTTATTTGAACTTGCATGGAGGTTTTTAAGAGTAGGACTTGAAAAAGTAGAAAAATTCAAACCTTTTCACTATAACTTCCAACATTTTCTTTTCAAATTATTTTCTTAATTTCTTCAGAAAGAAACAAATCTAAGAATCCTTCTGCTAACTGGAAACAGGCCCTGATGGTAAAGTTTTATCAAGGGTTCCCTCTGTTGCACAGTCTCTAAACCAACTTCAGTTTTACAAAAGTAGAACACCCAGTAATGAGTTTTTATTGAGTCACGGATAATTCATCAAAGTTTGGATGCAGCTAAAATACAACAATGTGCTGTACACACGTTATATTCTATGGACTAAGGTGTAATTTACCAGTGGTAAAATTATTTTTTTCTAAATGCACACAGATAATCCTCACTCACTTATTGTGCCCACTGAGGGAGCAGCATATCTAATGTGTAATCTTTCTGTAATGAGACTATTACTTTGGTTTCTAGGTAGAGTTCCAGCAGGCATATCTGTGGGCAGTTTTGTTCATACTCTCATGAAAAAAGGTCTTAGTAAGATTAGCTGCTGTTTGGCAATTTGCATGGCTAGATATACTTGTTTATAACAAGAGCAAGAGATAATTAATATACTTTATACAGCAAGCTTCAGCCATGAAAATAAAGAGCAACAAGATAAAATCAGTTCTGTTTTCATTTTAACCAGTCAAGTGTTGCAGGAGTTTCAAAAAGTTTAGGAAGAGGATTCAAGGTTACACAACAAAAGAATTTCTCTAGCATGGGCCTTGCAGATAAGAAACAATGTGCTGCACATAGTACTTCTGAGGTTTGAATTAGAACTGCCAGGGATATTGGCAGTGGAGATGAGCACTGTAATGCACTGTTCTGCAAAAGGAGTTCATCACTGCTAACAGAATTTGAATTATACTTTACTAGATTTCCTGCATATGTCAAAAATAAGTAATTGCCAATTATCCTGCTCAAAAGAGCTGGTGGGATACAATCATTTCACTTAAGCATAAGTGCAGAGCTGCAGAGCACTGAGAAAAAGCTCTGCAGAGGGAAAGTTTCAAGAAGTAGTTGCTGATAAATGGAGGTAACTTCAACTAAAGCAAAAGCTAATTTTAACTTCATCCTAGCATGTTCAGTACTACTTAATACTCTGCAGCAGTGCACCAGCTAAAGCAATGGGTTAATTCCAACAGTGTGCCTGCTCAATAAGGCCATACTTTTGACTTCATTCCTCAGGAAAGAAACATCCACAAAGACTGTGGCTTGTTGGAATAATTGTGCAAGACCAAGAATGAATCTGGGTCTCTTATGCTAATCACTCTATCCACTGAAGCCTGCTCTCTCTGGATGACCAGAACAGAGCTAATGAGAAAGTATGATTCCTTATATAGTAGGCTCTTTTTAAATTTTTTCTTCCTTTCTGTAAAGTTTATTGAATCCATGTAGTAGCCAGATTATTTATTGGTTAGATCAGAGCCCCAAATTTCTATTCCAGTTTCTGCTGCTGCTTCATTTCAGGTAGGTCACTTGTTAGCTTCCCCATTGGCTGAAATGGAAATAGTTATATGGAGTTTGTGGCGGTGCTATGAGACATACTTGTTGGTTTAGATTGATTTGGGATCTTTGCAAGAAAGATTATAAAGAAATGTCAAGTGTTGAGGTACTGCAATCTTTTCAATGTCTGAAAAGGTATGCCTGGAAACTATGTACACAGTAAAAAAAGAAAAATGATAGAACAAAAGGTGTTTTATAACCATATCATAATTATATAGATTTACCTACAAATATAGCCACCTTGTACAACAGTTGGTATGACTAAACTCTGTCTGGCACAGGCAGAAGTGAGTTTGTCTCCAAACATTAAACAATTCTAGTTTTTTGCATATTTTTGGGTTTCTGTGCATATTTGTATGATAATGCATTGGATTAAGAAGAGATCTTGTAAATAGGTTTCTGCGAGTCAGACTTGATTGCAGTTTAGAAATGTAAAATGCATCCCCCTGGTTTTTGTTGCCTACACATAAATTCTTGAGAGCTGAGGATAGCAAATGGGACCAGTAATAACTGAGTAGGAGACAGGCAGAGAATTCTCCAGGAGCAAAGCAAACAGCCCTATACTCTCCTGCATGAACAAACCCAGTCTGCTGTGGTGATATAATTAAATAATATATAATTAAATTGTATATAAATATATAATTAAATACTGCAAGTAGCACACCTCTACAGAGGATGGGCAGATCTGGTCCAGTTGATCCTCTTTGACATCTCAGGGTCCTGGGGTGGCTCTTTCTCCCCACCAAGTGCAGCAGCACAGCTGTCAGCAGGTTATGCTGATGCCTCCAGGCTCACAAGATGTTGCACTGTGCCCTTGTGGAAATCTGTAAGTTTCTGTAGCCTCTAGGATCTGCTCAGCACAGGGCATTTTGGGGACTGGAACTGGAGGACCAAAAGAGCTGAGAGGTGCTTACGTGGGCTGCACATCCTGGGGTCATAGCTGAGCGTTTGATCTCTGTGGTTCCCTGCATCTAGGGTTGGGTTCCTGAAATAATGGTCCAGAATTTCTGAGAGCAACATAACAAGTGATGAACTTCACCCAAAAACATAAAAGGATGTTGGATAATCATTTAACTTAATCTGTGAGTTTTGGCCCAACCCCTTCAAACTGTTTACCTGACAGATCTGGCAGCCAGAAACTAAGGGAGTGCAAAGATAGTTTGCTCAGAAAATTAGGAGAGAAGCTTTTTAAGGTAGTTGTCTCTAAAAAAATGTGATTAGTTTCTTAGTTTGTATGGATCCTAAATTGAGAGAATGAAAATTGAGGGGGAAGAGACTGGTAAATTTAGGTGTGTGTAAAACTCCAGCAAGATCTGAGATGAATGCTGTGACTGTACTTTGGGGTTTTACAATTTAGAACATGGCTTGTGGTCTGCAGGGTAATCTAGTGCCTGAACCTGTCATTGGGGTTGTGTGGTTTCCTCTGCCAGCTCCAAGCCCATGTCAGCTGAAATGGCCCCATCACATACAGTGAGGTCACTGCAACATCTATTCGTTTGATCAGATTGTGCCCATCTTAAGAAAACAGTCAGAAAGTTTTAATTCTTTTTTAATTTTTTTTTCCTTCAAGTAAATAACATGCACAGAACCTGTTAGCTTTCCTGGAGGCTTGATAACTCCTGAGATACACTGACCTCTGTGAGAGGATTCATACCCTTCCCTTCCATGAGAGATTGTGGCATTGGCAAGATTTAGCTGTGGAATGAAAATCCAGCCATATTCACAACACTGACTTCCATGGGGAAACAGCTGCTGCATTTTAACGTTTGACTGGAGCAAAAAGTAGGTTAGAAGGTTTTGGTGTCCCCCCTGGAGCTTCATCCCTGACTGAACAGATAACAACTCTCTAGGAAAACACTCCACAGTCTGGTGTTTTCGTCCTCCTTCCCTGCAAAAGCCATTTGCTGCTCTTCCATAAGGAGATGAGGAGGGTAAACCTCTACAATTAGCAGACCATCCAGAACTGAGGATTTGAGAAGATTTCATTCCCATTTTGGGTATGTGTCACCTTTGAAACAACTGGTCCTTAATTGTTACTTGACATCCCTTGATACTCCTGAGCAGCTGATGTGCTGCAGGCAGGACCCTGGTTTTTGGCTGTGGATCTGGTCTGTAGTGTTGGCATGTTCCATACAGGTTTTATACATGTTTGCAGTGGAAAAAAAAATAATAAAAAAAAAATGGTGCCCTAAAGTCAAGGAGACAGACTGTATGGGATATCTCTGAAGAAAGATCCTCAAAAAATGCATATCTGGGTATATATTTGACCTAGTTATCCAGGCTCTCTTTATAGTCATAAAAGAAAAAATGTCACATTAAGGGTGTAATTTCTGACCCAAGTTCCCTCAGGCTTTCTATGGAATATGTTGACACATAGCTTTTGATTAGGAAGCCATGGATGATACGGAGAGCTCAGGTGTGGGTGTCTTCCTTTGGGCAGATGAAGCCAATGTCCAGGAGCTGGAGCAGCCCTCTGGTTTTAGGACTCTTTACCATTGCCCTGCAGTGTGCCAAAAATAACTGCACAGGTAATACTATGCTTTCTTTGCTAAAGTGTGACAGAAGTCTGTTCCCTTCTATCCCGGAGTTATTACTCAAATACCATCCTGAGGACTCTGGAAGGACTTTTTGGAAATCCACTGTTATTCTTCATCTTTTTTTATTATGTCTGTCTTGAGAAAGAGTAACAGGCTTTGTGGCTTGACCTCAGCTTCCCCTTCTCGTCTTACTTGGCTCACTTGCTCTGGCAAATGCCACAGTGGTTTGTGGGTTTGCCCATATCTGCCCATTCTCTATAATAAGCACTAAATTGCTTTTCCCCATCCTTTTCTTTCTCATTCAGTGTTCCCTCTGCCCTTCCCTGTTACTGAGGCAAGACAAGGTAATGCAAAGCTCTCAGCCCTCTGGCATCCTTTTTAATAAACAGACATTGCTTTGGGCACCTCCTCCCCCTTTGAAGCTGTGATTCAAATGGTTTAATACTAAAATATACGTTTATGTTGGTCACTCACCTTCATTTCTTCTACACTCTTGGAGCAATACCAACCAGCCTGAGTGATATATTGCATTTTAATTTATTGAACTGTTCTTTCACCTCTTTTCTCAATACATCTGCCTTTGAGAGTGCCTCGGCTTCATTACCTGTAAAGTGTCACCTTGGGATGGATATTTCCCCTTCACCTTCTGAAGTGGAAGAGAAATGAAAAGAAATCCATTTAGTTTCTCTGCACTTGGACTGAATCATTTACCTTCTCATTCTCTTTGATCGCCACTTTTGCACCACAGGGTTGCTGCTAACAAACTTTCCTGTGGGCATCCTGCTGCTGAGGAACTGGGAACTGGGTTATTTCTCACCTTCATAGTCTTGGTTAATTCATCTTCACCTCCCTACCAGCCCCTCTTCAGTAGGAGGTTTGTGGTAGACCCTGAAGGTAGAAGTATGCACATGTGGGAGTGACTTTATTACTTGCCCTTTTTTTTTACCTGAACATTTTTCTGGCCTGGCCTCTTGCATATCGCTGGTTAACAGTGTTTGGGGGAGGGAGAGGAGCTCTCTGATAGTTTTGTGGACTTTCCTGGATTCTTATTAACTGGGCCTTGTAGGATGATTTTGTAATTTATTCTCTTTTTTCCCCAAGGATTTCTGAGGGGAAAAAAAAAGGTTTCTAATCATTTACTGTGACTTTCTTTGTTATTTAGAAACTCCCTAAAAGGAAAATTTAAGCGAATAACAAAAAGTGGCTTAAATCAGCATGGCAGTAGGTAAAAATCACCTTGCTGGAGGCCCTGGAGGGTTTTCAAGTCAGTAAACAAAGGCAGATGTTGTGAATATGAAGACATGGCCCCATCCTCTGAAGTCTGAAAGACTTCACAAAGAAGAAAGGAATTGCTGCTGGTACTGCAGGGCTTTCCCTCTCCTGGGCAGTGGGTGAAGAGCTCCGATATTCCCACCTGTCTGCTCTCTGGCTGTTTGGTTGTCACCTATTTACCTAGATACAGGAAAGGATTACATCAAGAGCACTATTTCTGCTGCTTCTTATAAAGTTTAACTTCAAGATCAATCTGTTTAAAATGTGGCTGCTTAGATTTGTTGACTCAGTCACTGCTAATTACAGAGTCAATTATTGTATAATGCTGGAATTATGCAATGTCCTCATTTTTCCTTTACTGCTTTTGTTTATTCTCATTCTGCATTCTATTCTTGGCATCAAAAATCTCATTTCTTTCTTTTTTTTTTTTCTTTTTTTTTTTTTTTAATTTTGAAATCAGCAAAAATGGAAATTTATGGATGTGGACCAGTTTCTGATTTAAATTTGACTTGTAATTTCTTCCAAGATTTAGCCATCAGGATGGATTACATTGTATTTAGCAGCAAGCTGGTTAAATTTTTCTCTCAGGCTTCATGGATCTGTTCTTGTTAGACTATCCTTTCTTAGCCCTGCCTGCCAGTAATTAAAACACTGTTATCTGATCCCTATAAATACATAATTCTGCTCCTTGAAGGATTACTCATCTGACATGATTTTTCCAAAGCACCTTTTGGCTTCCTTTCCCCATTTAACAAATCTCTTCTACCAGTTGCTTAGATATTATTCATTTTCATTACCAACAATGTGCATAATTTTTCTGTCTGGTGTGTAAATTAAGCCTTTTTAATTCTCTCAGTCCTCAAAATAATTTCCTGGTGCCTGTTTAAGGTGACAGTTAACTACCATTCTTCCACCTTGTCCTGGCCTTAGCCCATGGGGACAATGCAATTGTGGGTGGCTTTTGTTTGTTTGTTTTGTTTTTTCTACTTTTAATTTAGCTGACTGTTTTGCATCTCTGTAAAACACAACAGTTGGAAGTTTGCCCTGCCACTGGAGCAACTGGAATACAGCTCTGTGCTCTTAAATTCCAGAACACGTTTGCAACCTGGATCAAGCATCATCTAAAAGACATTAAAACTGAGTCAGACTTTCTGTGCTTTGCATTAGATGGAATTAGTTCTTTTTGACCAGCACCTCTTTGAATGCTGGGTTAACCAGGGAAGTTCACCGTTCTTTCATTTTCTACACCAGTTTTTGAACAGATTCCAATTCTGACATGATACATTTAGTAGCTCCAGTGCTGAATGCTTCTGTTGCACTCTTTAATATCCCATATAATGACTATGTGCTTTATACTGAACTTTAACTTTCATTATTGAGAGATTTTATAATTTATTGGATTCTGGTGTATTAGAAGTGCCCTTTAGATTATATTCTCCTAAAAAATCTGCATTCATTAGGACTAACCCCTACTCCTTTATTAGCCCAGAGACTACAATTCGTATTTCACATGAAAAGACCAGCAACTATTGTCCAGTTTCCAAGCCTTAAAAACATCTACTCCACCCAGTTCATCCCATGGGGAAACCAGGAAAATGACCATTACCAGCCATCCCTGAACTTTTGTGTCATTACCCAAACCTGTCCAACACTACTGAAGGAAACCCACAGAAACCCCTTTATAAAGAATTCAGCTTTTGAATGAGTGGACTCACTGTGGAGAGAAACTTAGAGTAACTTCCACCTGTGCTGTAGATAGTAAATTAAATTGTCCAGTTGGTCAAGATGTTCAGGTACCCAACACAGACAGGTACCTGGCATGGGAGGTGTTGTATTGTTTGTGTGACATAACAGGAATGTTGAGACTGTGGCTTTGTCCAAATACAGAAGTTGTTTCATTTTACCATCAGGAGCAAAGGTACTACAACACCCTTCGTGTGGAGGGAGTGTGCTCTGTCCCACAGCACCAGCAACAGAAACTGGGCTGTGTACATGGGGCTACAGAGCAAGGGCTGATGTATTTGGGAACCAGCAGGCAGGGAGAAATATTTTTACTTGCTAATGCACACATTGAAAGCTCTGCCTTGAGTTTTTCCTGCTTTACTTCAAAGGCTTGTCATTTAGAAGGTTCTTGCAAATGATAAACACTTTTTGATGGGAAGATTTTTGGTTTTCTCACGCTGGAAATTACTTACTTTCCCAGCCAATTCTCCTTAATAAAAAAGAAAAAAAATATTTCTGAATCACCTAGATGGCCAGAGTTCCTTGGAAATGAAAAGAACATAATGAACAGAACTTTCTTGAGAAGTTACCAATTTAAAAGAGTACAAGGAAGGAAAGGTCAGGTCTAAGTCTACAAGGAAAATCTTTGCAGAGCTGTAGTTAATACAAAAAAATGCCTGATTTAACATCCAATGCCTCCTCTTCACCTAAGTAAGAATTTCTAAATGAGCAGATAAATAAATAACTAGAGCAAAGCCAATTGTTGCAACTCTGAGAAATTCACAATAGAGAATTAAACACTAGAGATGGAGATGAGGGGAGGTAATTAAAACAAATTGGAAATCTTAATAGGTAGAAATAAAAATGGAGAACTTTCTGTCAGTGAGTAATCTTGATTGCAAAAGTGCTTGCAGATGGCTTTCAGCCTTAGAGAATTTCAATTGGGAGGTTCCTCAGCAGCACAATGAGCTCTGCGAGTGCTGACCCATTGTAAGTGCCTAAACTAATCTTCATTTAAAATATCTGGGGAATTGGGAAACAACTGACTCTTACCCGAGCTTTTCTCAGGTGTGTTTTGCAAAAGACTCCCAGCAGACAGGATGGAGCTGCTCACAAAGACATCAGTAATCTTCCCGACCTCATCTGTTCTTATACAGGCTTGTGTTAAAAATGAAAGTGCCTTGGTGAAATTAATGCAAAATACAGTTGGGAACATAATGAAAACTCTTTTTTGATAGTCCTTAGACTGCTGCGAGCATCCTTCACTTCTCTCTTCCAAAAAAGGATATAATAGTCCTTTTTAGTGTTTTGTTATACTTGAAAGAAGAACACACAAGTGTTTTCTACTTTTTTACCATTTTTTTAGTAACCTGAAATGCAAATTGGATGAGGACAACATATAATGTCCTCACTTATGATTTTTTTTTTTCCCTGCAGAAAAGGTATGTTCGGTATTTTAATAGCACCATCTGTCACAGGAGCAAGTGCCAAGCTGCAATATTGATCTTGTCACTTTGGGGAATGGTATGGTATTTAGGATTATAAATAACATTTTTCTTTGCTCTGTTCGTGTGTTTAGTTTTTGTATAGAAACCAAACTCAAGAAACCACTCTTATCACCTAATAAGTCAAGTAGTTAGAATCCACAGCAGAGTATCATTAGGACCTGGAGCAGCATTTGTGTTATTACCTGTCACAGTTCAGTAATGTGAATAACCTAATTGATCTGAGCAATTTATAGAGTGATAAGTATAGTCACATCTAAGCAAAGATAATGACTTGTAGTGACCATAAGTCATCACTGGGCACTAGTTTTCTCTCTTTAAAAGAGAGATGATTATGCTGATGAGTTTTTAAATTAAGAGCACTCAAGCTGAGGTTACAAACAAAGGAAGTGCTGCATTTTTTGCTATTTTATGTGTTGATCACCAGTGTTGGGTCTTTTAAAGGCTCTGTCCCCTTCATATCACCTGGATTTCGTTTTAAATTTTCATTTACTTTGCCTTGGGAAAGAGAACATGCAGTATGTAGCCTGTTTTTATCTCCAAACAGACTCTCTGGGAGGCCAGAATGGTGGTATCAGGCTGAGGTTATCTGGACCTGGAAAGGTCTCAGTGTTCTACCTGATTCAGAAAGAGACTTTTCCTGGCAGGTTCCTGACAAGGAGGAGGCAGTTCTCCTGCAAATGTAAAAACTTCTCTGTGTTTCCTTCCCTGTTTACATTTCTGGATGTAGATGGATTTTTCAGTGCACTAGGCAAAGCTCTGCTGGTCATGGATGTTTGAAGAAAAAGATGTTGGACAGATGTAAGGGGTAGTGAAATTTTCTGAGTGATAATGGTATTTTCCAGGATTTACGGGGTTGAACATTTGTGTCTGTAATACTCTGTGTTAGACATAATCGACATTTTAATAATACGCCAGCATTTTTTTCTGCTCCACAAACTTCTTTCTTTTGGGTTGGGTATTACATGAATTTTGTGCCTGATACAGTAAGATTTCACCTGGGATTTGTAGTGTCAAAGTGTTACAATAGAAATACTTTAATATTGTTTCTTCTGTTAGTAGTTCTCTTGCTGCTGAACATATATTTATACTCTGCATGCAATTTCACTCACAACTCCAAGGCAGCTACGTGGTGCTCCTAAGTACTGCATTTTATAGATTTTCTGCAGTTGCCATTAAACATCTCTCTTGAGGAAAAAAAATACGAAATACATTTACACAAAACATCCAAATCTTGTACTAAAATAATCCGTTATAATTCTATTCTTCATTTTTCACAGTCTGTGCAAATTGATTTCATCTAAGATATTGCCCAACTATATTCAAGGTTGGGGCTGGTTCTTTTATCTGTTTCATTTCCTGTAACTTAAAGAATTTTATGAAGTGCAGTATTTTTACCAGGGAAAATAAAACCTAGTAAATAGTTTTCTGTATTCTGTGTGTTGGGATCTGGATAATCCATTCTCTACCTCATTGCTTGATTTTGTTGCCTGGTTGCTCAAGCACTTGCTCAGCTGTTTCTGAGTATTAGCATTTAATTAAAGTAATACCTGGTGTAGAAGACAGCCAGGCTGTAGCCATGGATGAAGCAGAAATATATACAGATGGCACACTGAGCTGTTGTAGATAGATGTACAAGCAATCTGTAGCAGTAGTCAACCAACCACTACAGAAAAGTTCATATTAAATTACATATTAAGTGTGTTTATGAGTATATATTTATATTTATATATGTGTATATACACACACACATACATATATACATAAATAGATTAAGGGCAGTTGCCAAAATCTCCATAGTGGCGGTAGCATTGCCTCTGGATTCCAAATGTGATTCCTTTGCTAGTGTTTCCTTTCATACCACATGTGAGCCCTCGGTAGCTCATAGACATCGTGTGAGGCTCTGGCAGGAGCTGATCAGGAGCCTTTGAGGCCATGGGAAGTCTGGTCAGGCACTGTCCAGCCTGGGATTTGTGGTAACTCATCCTGCTCTCCTTGCGCCTCAGCATTATGGCAGACAGAGTCCAGGATCCTTGCTTCTCCAGCAGAGAACAGTGGATTAGAATAGGAATGGGCATTATTTATATATTTTTGGGTAGGAAAAAGAAAAGAGAGATGACTATTTTTTTTCTATTTTTTTTTTGTTCAAGCAAAGGGAGTATCTGCCTCGCCTTCTCCTTACAAAATTGGCAGAGTACTTCTGCATCCATTACCTTATGTCTGTAATTATTCAGTGCTAGTGTTTTCCTATATGTGGGTCGCTGCTCACAGGTGGTAATTGCAAATCTAACCTCCAGTGCTGATGCTCCACCAGCTCTCAGAGCCAGTAATGCCTGGCTGCAGGTGGGAAAGGAGACAACAAGAAACATTGCTCTGTTTGAGGCTTGACACAGCCAGCTTTTCATATATACTCCTCTCCTCTGTCTTTTGGTGGTGGAGGGAGCTATACTGTCATTAGCAGCCAGCAGGGTGTTGTTAAGAGATGTATTTTTACAGTGAATTCAACTCCCCTGGTGCCTTCCCAGCTGCAGAAAGCGGAGGAGGCTCTGGGCTGTCTGGGTCAGCAGGAGCTGAGCTGCTGGGAGGGGAATGGAGAACTGGCAGTGGTCTCCCCTCCTCTTCTGAAATGCAGGGTGACTTGCCTGACCTGGGAACACGAGGGGGACAAGGTTCTGCATGGAACCAGGGCAGGAGGAGAGCTGCAAGGAGTTGAAGGGTATGGGGTGAGAGCGTGTTTTGTAGGTAAATGAGCAGAGGGAATGGGGGGGAAAGGCTTATGGGAACCTCTGTGATCAAAGAAAAGATTTGGTGTGGTTGTTTCACCAAGAGTTTCAACCTGTGAGCTGGATTACGCAACCAGCTCTCAGGCAGAGCTTTTTAATACAGACACAGGTAGTTTTTTCCCTTTTCATGATCAAACAGGAGAGATGCACAAAGTTACTGAAAGTGTCTGATTAAAACCAAATATCCGCCCTTCCAAATGCCCATGCTGACAATATTTCTAAATATGAGAAGTTTTGTCCAGCTGTATGCAGCCCATACAGACAAGGCTATGCCTGGGAAAAAGGAGCAATTAATAAACCTAGGGAAGCAGAGGAGGATATAGTGAGTGCAGCAGAGAACACAAACCACACCAGAAGCATTGCTCAGAGGGAAGGAGAGAGAGACAGGCACTCTGAGTGCAAATTAATTAGGCAGCAGATTTAGTCCGATGTTTATGGACGTGACTATGAAAGAAAACATGTCAGCCTTATTACAGTTAAATTATTTATATCTGTAAAGAGATTGTAGAAATTTACAGATGAAGGAGAGCATGAAAAGCAGCTGTTTTAGAGATTGGATAGGTGTAGGAAGGTAGATATTCCTTCATCAGCTTGCTGGCAGCGGCTAGGAAGGGTTTGTTAACTATCACACAGTACCCAGTGTGATAGTTAAGAAGGGATGAGTAGGGAATGATTCATGGTCTTGTTTGTTAAGGAAAAGAAAAAAAGAAGGAAAATATTTTTTTCTGACTATTAGCAGAAATAAAGACTAGAGACAAGTGCTTTGAGGCAAGTGATCTCTGATAATAAATTGTGCTGAGTACCTCTTCATTAGAAAGGCCAAAGGGATGGTTAGAAGTGTAAAAAAATGCCAATAAGATAACTGCAGCAGGACTTGAGGAATATCTTGTGTCAGTGAAGAGCAGATTGAATCATGTAACAGACAGCAACGCTGAAAGCAACTTCCTTGTGCTTAGTGGGCCACCGAGACCTACCTCCCCTGAAGTGATTTACTGGCTGCTGGGTGTCTCCCTTCCCTGGTGTGGGTGTCCCAGTGGAGCATCCAGAGCTGAATGCTCTCTGTTGCTCACTGGGGGACTTTCACCATGGCCATGGTGTCCTGAGGTGCAGTGGTTCCAGCATTTATCCTTAATACAACCCTAGCTGAATTTCCTACCCTTCAAATGCAGATTTGGCAGGGGATTGAGCATCTGCTGCCTCAGCCATGGGGTCTGAGGGGAGATGCAATCCCGGAGCAGCAGTGGATGCATTTGGGGTCTAAAATGCAAGGCTTAGGGCTGCAGGGTTTCTGGCTGTGATAGCTGCTGTCTGCAAGAGAAGTTTGGGCAGATGACCTACACAATCAAAACATCAGAGAAAATAGGAATGGAAAGGATCTCTAAAGGTCATCTAGTTCACCCTTTTGTCTGAAGGCAAGTTTAATTATACCCACACCATTCCCGAGAGATGTTACATCTCCTCAGCCTCTGCCTCTCTAAATTAAACCATCCGAATTCTTTCAAGTTTTGCCTCAGATGTGATGCATTTTTGGAAATCTGTGAGCCTCTTCTGTACTCTCTCCAACTGATTTGCGTCCTTCAGCAGCCCAGGGCTGAGTGTGGCTGGTACCCTACACACAACCTCTCCAGCTGGAGAGAACCAAGGGTCTCCAGCTTTGTTTCATGAGTCCATGGATATATTCAACTTTTCTTAATGATTTGGAGAGAGCTTCCTCAGAGATCAGTTTAACGTCTTGAAGAATTCTTGTTTGTGTGTTATGGGCCTTTTTTACTAACTTCTGTCAGGGTGAAATAATGGGCAGAGACTAAATTCGAAAACTTTTAGAAATTGCCTCAATATAAACAACTTTGTGTGGACTGAAAATTAGTACAAAGTTTTTGATAAATGGCAAAGTCTCTGTTTACAAGGATAAGCTTATTGCAGCTGTCTGTGTTAGGTCAGGTCTCATTTAGCATCTTCATTTAATGATCCTGAAGAGGGAGTAAACAGTCTGTTAATGAATTTGTGTGTGGTGCTATGTAGGGAGGAACTGTGAGTAATAGGCAGGAAAGAAAAAGACTACAAAGGGACATAGAGATTATAAACACTCACAGATAATGGAGTTAATTTAATCTCCACATAACACAAACTAATGTGTTTGGGTGGAGTGGAGGAAGGGAATGTGCTTAAATAAACTTGGCCTAGTTGAGAGCATTTTATGAGCAAAGTAGACTTAGTTTACCATGTACCAGTACCTACAGGGGGCCTATGAGGGAGTTGGAGGAGAGGGACCTTTTGGAAGGGCATAGAGTGATAGGAGAAGGGGGAATGGCTTTAAGCTGAAGTAGAGTAGATATTAGATTAGATATTATGAAGAAATCCTTTACTGTAAGTGGGGTGAGACACTGGCACAGGATGCCCAGAGAAGCTGTGGATGCCACATCTCTGGGAGTGTTCAAGGCCAGATGGGATGGGGCTCATGGTGTCCCTGCACATGTTAAGGGGGTTGGAACTGGGTGATCTTAAAGGTCCCTTCCAAAACAAGCCATTCTATGATTCTGTGTGATATTTCTCCCCAAAAGCTGAATACTTGTTCAAGGAACTGCTCAGAATCTTTCCTCTCTGACTGTAACTGGTCCATGTGCTTTACTACCAATGAGATATATGAATATATACAAACCCAGTAGTGAAGATGAAGGGAGGACTGGTTAGTGAGACTGGACTAAAATACCCTGGATTGGCTGATTAACCTAAGGGACAGAACAGCCTATGGATGTAGTTTTCATAAAAAAAAACCAGAGGTAACAACATGGCAAAAGGGAGAAAATGCATTTAAGAATGGCAAAATTGTCAACAGCAATAAGGCCTTTGAGCTGATCGTGTGTGAGGGATAGTTTAGTCTGGTGCTTAGAAAATCCTGGGTAGTATGTGGGGGAAAAACACTTAAGGAAAAGCTGGTTTTCTGGGAAAGATGGCATAGAGGATAAGGGGTGTTATTCTCCTTTTTATTTTAGTTTATTTTAACTCCCCTTACATTATTCTGACAAGAGTAGCACAGAAGGAAGCTTAACAGGAATGAGAGTCTGGCCCTAAGAGTCTCTGCTGAGAGCAGGTTCCCTCCAGTGTTTCAGCCCTTCAGTCCCCTCTGCCAACAGAGAAGAATTCAAGGATCAGACATACCAGAAACTCAAAGATCTGGATTTAAAGACTCACAGGTTTTTATTTCAAGTGATTTCTTCTCTTCCTCTTGTGAGTGTCCCAATGTGCTGGAGGTCTGAATAAAGAAAACTACCTATCTAAACCAGAACACAACCAAAACCTATTCCCAAAGGAATATATGTGTCTGTGTGCATAAAGAGAGTGATGAAATGTTTAATTATGAATTTCCTTTAAAAAAACTGGATAGAGAATAGGAAAAGGCATCAAAATATTAAGCTGGGCCAGTTATATAGCATCTGGCTTATGGATAAACGGCAGTAATGTCCTTTAATATCACAGAAATAATGTGGGATTGAAGAGGTGCATCAGGGCATTAAGAGACACGAGTAGGGAGTGACAGATGAGATCGTCATTGCAAAAAGCCTCCATGAGTTCTTTTCCATTAGTATTTAGAGAAAAAGTTGAAGGTCATATCAGAGACAAGAATACATTTTCCTGGGGGCAATAAGAAATGCTAAAAGGTTTTATGATTATGCCAGAGCAGATAGTTACGCAATTAGAGCTGTTAAAAATTGACAAGGCACAGGATCCAGATGAGTTACATCTGAGAACTGAGATGGAAGCAGCAAGTGGAGTTGAAAGCTTTGGCAGATATTTTTTGGTCCATCTCCAAGGATGGGGTAGTTTGAGAGGGTTGGGCAGAGAGTGGCTAATGTAGTTGGTATATATAAGCAATGCTTGTGACAAAATCCAGTGCCAGTGCAACACTTCGGTAAGAATATTAGTGATAGAAGATGTTTTGCTTGAACTCGGGGAAAGACAGTTCTTGGATCATAAATTCACTAGAGTTTCTGAAATACATTATTGTGCCAGAAGACAAATGTCAAGCAAAGTCTATAATTTATCTGACTTTTCTGAAAGCATAGCATACAAAATATTGATTTGCTTAATAAATGCACATTATCTCCTGGAAATGATTAAAAATTAGCTCAGGAAGAACAAATAGTGTCAGTAACACTGCAGAGGGATAACAGACTTGAAGAGCAAACATGTGTTGTGTATTATTAGCATCAGATGGACTCTTATACATCCTTGTGCAATATTTTACTTGTTTTGAGCTTTAGACAAAAAGTACTGTAGAGGAAAAAGGGGGAAATCTTGTCCTTCCTAGTACCACAGCTCAGGTTCAGTGAGGGATAGAACCACAAGCCATTCAAGGCTGTGCAAGTCTTTAGAGTGTGTAAAACCTCATGTACCCCTGGCAGAGGCTGCCCCTCAGGCACAATTCTGTATTTGAAGGAGCTCAGCTCTGTCAGGGGTGATGATTGGCCTCATAAAGTATTAATGATGGCAAACTAGATTGTTTCAAGCACAGCTGAATGTGATGTCAGGAAATATTTGATAGAAGATGAAGAATGCAGTATGATAGTTTCAGTGTTTCTCTCTGAGCTGGGCTCCTTCCCCAGGGAGGATTCCTGCTCTGGAGATGGGAGTTCCCAGAAGCAACAGCAATGGGCAGCTGTTCATCCCTTCTGTGTGTGTGATGTTCTCCTTGCCTCCTCACATTTCAAAGTGATAGAGATCAGCATTACACTGACCCTGGGTGTCCTGAGGCAGTGGACACTGACTGAAGGGCCATTCATTCCCCCCCACACACTGCTTTTGGTTATGTGCATTTCTTTCTTGAGGTGTTTTCTTCTGCAGACTGAAAAAGCTACAACAGGTCTCTTGCAGGTGTGATTTTTGTTCAAAGGAGGTGGGACTACAGTCAGACCATGACCCTGTGGGATCTGTCCCATGGTGGAAAGGGGACATACCTGTGCTGCAGCTCTCTGTGCTGCATCCTATCATGCCAGACAGCCCTCTTGCACTGACCCAGCAGGAATGCCAATATGAATTGTAAGTACTCAGCACCTTCGGGGATGCACCACTGTGGTAATCTCCTCCTGCAGCATAATCTTCATAGCTGAACCACTGTTAATGTGTTTGCTATTCCTCTGCCCTAGCATTTAAATAGTAATTATTAGCGGCATATTCTTTTGGGTGATCAGCCCAAAGCTGCAGTGCAATAGTGTGACCTTGAGTTTTTCTATAGACAATGGAAATTAGTTGATAATGGACAACAGTAATTGCTTGGATGACAGTGCACCTCTGGAGCTACATCACCACAATACATCACTGAGGCCAGGAGCTTAGCAGGATACAGGGAAAAAAGGGAATTAACAAAATGAAAACAAGATGTTGAAATGCATGAAAAATGGGACAGAGGATAATACAGAGGGTAATTATAATATAATTATATAAATATAATTATATAAGTAAGCACTGTGGCTTCACTGGGAATGCTGCATGCAGGGCTGGGCTCAGAGATGGCTGATGACTGTGTTTTGAGGCCTGAGTAAATCCTACACAAAGGAAAATTCTTAAATATTGGGAAAAAAACTAAAAAAATTAGTTTTGGAAAGGAGATCACAAGGAGGACATCAAACTTTGACACAGGTGTGTCAACCTGTGGGACAGATCTAGCCCAGAGAAGGGAAGTGTCCTCAATTTTACCCCATGCATGAGGAGAATGAAAAGCAGTGGGTGAAGAGCTGAGGGCACTGCAGGGAGGGGAGATGTTTCATACTGCTGCCTGTCCCTGGGATGATGAGGAAGCCTGGGACATGAAGGCTGGTTGCAGTAAATGGACTTTTGGCACAGCTGGGGAATAGGAAGGTCCTGGGATGGCGCATTTGGGTGAGGTTTGAGAGGTGCTGAGGTCTGAAGAAATGAATGGTGTTCTGCAGGGGAAGGTAGTAGGTTGTTGAGCAAATAAAACTAAATAGTCATTCAGCAGTCAGGCAATAAGAAGTATGTCACTGATTGGGGCTGCACAAAATAACCTTAGGGCAGGAGAGGGAAGGGATGCGAGTGGGGCACAGGGCCAAGGCACCTGGAATATTAGAGCCCTTTTCTCTCACAGTAGAAGAGGATGAAGAAAGGGAATGGGACTAAACAGCATATCAGGACATCTTTCCCCCTTCTTTACATGCAGATGGACAAATGGGCATGGCCATTGTTGAACAGACACACAAGAAGGTACAGGAAGGAAGAAATCAGGGTAGTAGAAAACAGAGCAATGAGATTTCCCTGTTAAATAGTTTTCCTTCTTATCCACTCCCCCAAATACTTCCCTTCACGTCCTTCACTTGAAGTCCTGTTGCAAGACATGATCTAGAGAAGGAAAACCAAAAGTTTCTGAACAAGTGGCAAGTCTGACATTTCTACTGTTTGAATTCAAGTGAATACAAGGACTTCATTTTCACACAAAAGGCTTGTTGCCACAAAAGGAGCTGAGAGTAAAATTCTTCCACATTTGGGAAGAATATAAAAACTAAGAATACTTCTGTTGTTCTGATTAACAGCAACACATTTTAGGAGAGAGAGTCAAACTGGGTGACTTAGGTAAATTTTTAAGTATTGGGGATGACAATTCAGTTGGAAACACAGCATCCTTTCTGGGTTTTACACTTTCTGGAATTAATTATGCTTTCTACACATTTAATTCACCCACTTGTACTTTCTAGTCAGGTCTTTTCTACACTCCTGTTTTTACATGAACAAATAGCACTCACAATTATCAGCATAAGGATGAGAAATATATAGAAAGAGCTCTTGAAAGGAATGCTAATAACTCTTAACAACAGAAAATTTGTGCCTTTAAGCAGGTTTGTGAAAGTCTTTTTGCATTTTAATTTGGCTGATTCTGGCTGTCATACAAGATGCACTAAACTGATCATTAGTTTGATCCAGTGTAATGTTTTTTGTGGTTTAGATCTTGCCTGCTGCTGCAAAGATATTCTTCACTTGGAAATGGCCTCACCTATAAGGTGGCTGTACTTGCAGGCTCCAGTTTTATTAATATTTGACAGATTGATGCACTCATGCCATTTAGTATCACTTTATTACAGATAACAATAGCACAATTAATTTCAGAAACAGAAAAAACCTTTACATTTGACATATTGAAAACTAGTTAAAATTCATTTTTGACCATGTGGTCTTCTTCAAGCTGAGGAGAAAATGTATAATTTGCATTAAACTGTTATTTTTCCTTTAGAGTTTCTCCAGTGAAAGCAGCATGACCAAAATCCTGTTCACTTTCTAGTTTGGTTTTTTTTCATGAAACTTGAAAGTGGGTAATATTTCAGTGATTTTTCCATTCCATGGTTTTATTGCTGGGACAATACTGTTTCTGTTACGGCTTGTGAGCAGTACTTTGTATTTGTTCTTAAACAGATCTGATGCATGAAATTATGATGTTCCTGTGCTTTCTCAGGGTTTGAAGTTATTAGAGCTTAGTATTGTCAAGTTTGCTAAATGTTTGGGTGAATGAGCTGCTGTACTGTCAGACCTGAATGTGCAAGAAGTAATAATCCACAGTAAAAAGAACAGAAAAATATATCAGCATTTAAAATAAAATTAAAAAAAGAGTTGTGACATTTTAAAAGGGAAGATATATTTTTGGGCCTCTTTATGTCTCTACTGGGTTTTTCACTTTTTGTATTAATGAAGTCAAGCTTTTCTCTTTCTTCAGGAAGGCCAGAAATTGATTGTTTTCTTCTTTCTAATGGAATTTGGGCTTCTCACATGCCTCATTGAGTGAGGAGTTTAAAGAAATCTCCATACATCAGTCTTTCCTGAAGATTAAGTCACACCTTCTAGCAACCTCTCCAAAAATGTCTGTCTGCACTATCTATTATCACAAATACTTTCCCTCTTTGCAAATGTATTTCAGCCCTGAGTAAAGGATCAATAGCTGAAGGGAATCCTGGAAAAAACAGGCTGGTGCTATTCCTTAGTGTCTGACTAGCTTGTCTGATTGGCTGTGATTTGGGAAGAGCTGCCTTACTTCACCCCAGCACTGGCAGAGTTTCCATAGTGGGTAAAGCAATTATTGTTGGTTTGCCTTGTAAATGTTGAAAGGCATCTGCTGTTCCTCTGAGGTGACTGGTGAAATGGAAATTGATGCTGATAATAAACAGAATTATAAAGAAGGTTGCTGGAAAGACTCCTGATCTGTAAGGGAAAAGTGCATTTTAAGAACTGTGCTGTGGATCTAATGAGAATTGGTATTGCCTTTAAAACCATCGTACTGAGGCTGGGATGAGATGTCTGATAAAGCTGCACCCATTGTATGACACTATATTGCAAAAGGTTTGGGTTATGTCAAATGTCCATGATGGCACAATGGATTAGCTTGGAAATTCTTTATCTCATTTGCAATCCTCTGGATTTGGGCTTTCATTGGGGTTTGAGTTGGGTTTTTTTTTTTTAATACAGAAAGGAAAGGTGTCAAAGACATTCCCCTTGAAAACTCTCCTGAGTTTGGTAAGGCTTAGCTTGGCCAGTCCAGACCATCATCAGGGACCCGTTGGGTTGCAAAATACAAATGAAAACAAATGTCTGGGTTTGGTACAAAACAGCAGGCTTGATGTGCCTGCACAATGAAGTGTTGCAAACAGTGATGTCAAAGAGGAAGAGGGTGAGAACACATATTATTCTGTAAGATTCATGCTACCTGATAGTTTATGTGCCAAGTGTTTAGACTGGGGTCACAAAATACCAGCTTTTAAATTAGAGGCGGCTTAGTGCAAATGTCAGTGGAAAAAAAGAGTCGAGTTGAAAATAACATTAAATAATTACTGTGAAATTAAAGGACTATTTCGAAGTTGTAATCGAGTTTGATGTGTCATGATTATGTTATTGGTAGCAGTTCATGGCTCATCCAACGTTATTATTGCAGAATCGATGTTTTCATTTAACGTTTTCTGGATCGTTGTAGTCTTCTGTCGTACTTAATTGAATAAAACACAAGATTCACTTGGAATAGATGCAGATACAAAGCTCTAAATTTCTCAGAGGGAGAATGTTTTCACTTTGTTTAACCCAAAGCATTAGTTTATTTGCAAATACAATTGATACTGGCTTGAAGAGCATTCTTAGAGTACATTAAGTGGGACAGCCATAACAACACTATTAGATTTATGGCAGATGAGTGTAAATAGTGCAGTATTAATCGTAATGGATTCTGGACTATAAATATGCCACTGTGTCCCACTATGTATGGATCGGGAGTCTCATCCATGAATGACTCTTTAGATGTGCATTGCACGAAAGGAAAAGAGCCCTGTACTTTGAATTACCTCTTGATACTTAGCCCAGAGCTGCATATTTCAGTAGCTCTGAGCTTCAGGGTAAAGCCCAGGTCTCAGCCCCCAGCAAGGCTGTGGTCTCTGTGTCCAAGCCCAGCACTGAAAGAAGAAACAGAATGGTGAGTTCAGTGGAGGTTGCATCAAATGCCAGCTGCTGGCTGAGGACCTGTGCAGGGAACTGTACCTTTTGAATCCTTGCTCAACCCAAATGGAGGTGTAGCATCACCTAAAGCTACTGAACGATTATGTGAACCATTCAAGCTTTTTGTGTCTAGGAAGGGTGCTTTGAAACGGTCTATGAAAGGATGGGGAGAGATGCAACGCTGCACACACAGAAAGAGTCTTTTGACAGGGTACCTCAGAAGTGAGCACTGGAAAAAGAAATATCTGTCCTCTGTGAAGAGAGAAAGTCACTAATAGTAAAAATGGTCTCTTTAGGAATAGGCAGCAGTGTGCTGGGCAGGTGTCAGGCAGAAAATTTTTGGGACTGTAAGTTATTTTCTGCAGGGTCTGGTGTTCTCTTGGAAACATCTCTAGCCCAGAGCACAGGGAACCCCCAGCTGTGCAGCTCCTGGGGACTGTTGTAATATAAATAATGTATTTAAAAAAGAGTTTATTTTTCATTTAATTTCATTACAATGAGTTTCTAATACGTTGGCTGTATTGATTGTATACTATACTACAGACTATTCTGTAGTATAGATGTTGAATAGATGCTTTTTGGTTTGACTTCAGCACACAAAAAATGGATGTTCATTTATACCGTGTCTGCATAGCACGCCTCTGACTATGTAAGGAGGCTTTAAAATTGATGTGCATTGCACTTAGAGCCACTTATAGGCACTTCACAGAGCCAGAGTGACATCAAGGAGCTTTAATGCCTGGGAGAAGATGCACAGGATTTTGCCACGATGTAAACTCTATCAGCCTTTTAAAGCAGTCAAGTATCTTTGATTATAGAAATTCAAACCTCATTTACAGTGCAAAATCTGATGAATATACTTAAGTTTCTGTCTCCCAAAAAGGAATTAATCCGAAGTAAATTAATTACCCCTTTTCCTCATGGAAAGAAAATCAAAGTGAAGAGACATTCTGGTACCTTGGTCCACAACTCAGTGTGGGCTCTACTCTTTCAGCAGAGGAGTACATGTATCATAAGAGTTAATTCTATCATCTGTGTTTGTGTTACCTTCTGTTAACATGCCATATTGTTATTGGGGAAAAAATTAAACCTTTAAAAAAGGTTCTCTAAGCTTGCTGCTTGAACCCTCTGTGTTGCTCAGGTATGTATCTCTACCAAAGAAAGTGATACTGAAAGTTTATTTAGTAATGAGATAAAAGGAGTTTATTTTATTACAATTCATGCCATCCTAATGGAACAGCTGATAAGAAAGCATTAAATTGTTGTACTGGGTAGACTATAAGCATATATTCATTTTCCTTCTACCACTACCATGTGGTAGACTTAACCATTAAGTACCAGACTAGTACTTAATGGTTAAGATGAACTGTTGAATCAGGTCTATGTCATTCTGCTGCCAATACTATCTGAAGTGAAATCAGCTCAAAGAAAATATCAAATGAAATCATCCTTTCTAGACTGTAACTGCTGGTTTTGTAGCTTTTAATCACATGCAGCCTGTCTCTGGCATCTATGAAGGGGGAAAAATTGTTGAAAATAGATTTATCTGTTTTTGAAAGCTTGTCTCTTGACTTAATTTCTCAACATAATTAAAAGCCTGATCTGTTGGTTAGAATTTTCCTGTATGCTTTGACTTTTCTTTGGCTACTGGAAGGGGTGAGGTGATCAGACAAGGTACTGCTGAAGAATCATGACTGTTAAAGCTTTGAACAATAGTTTCCCTCTCATGCTGACCTCAGATTTGCTGGCAAACATGAATGTGTATACATCTCCCATCAATCTATTATGCTTTCTCCTATTAATCCTTTCAGAGTAGCTATTGCTTGTTCTGGGGTCACTAAAATACAACACAAGGTGAGAAGTAGTTAAGCAACTACTCAGTGCTCTGGATTGCTCTATAAAGCAGATGGAATTTTTTTCTTTTTTTCTGCTGGCCAACTTTTATTTCCACTACTTCAGGCTCTTGCAGCTTAAGGCTCTAAACATCCCATTCTTCAGTCACTTCTCACACCAGCAGAAGTCTTGATCTACAAAGGTGAACAATAGAAATGAAAAGACTGCTGATTCCATGAATAAATATAAGCCCTAAGCTGCCTTATTATCCCTGGAAAATATGTCCAAAAGACTGTCTTTGGGTAATATTTGTGATAAAAGGCTGATAATGTTCTCAGGAGTGATGAAATCTGCTATGTCTTGTTTTAGAAATTCTGATTTGCTCAACAGAGTATGCAGTGATGGGTGATGTGACTTTTTTGCAGTTTAAGTTCATGTATGAAGGTGAAACTTTGTAAGCTTTCCAGACATAACACATTGCAGATATTTCACAGGTAGAGCTGGGCAATGACCCAGGGTTTTTCAGAACACATTGTTTACAACAAAGCCTGACCTGAGCTCATGGTATTTGTCTGCTGTGACCTCTTATTTCTGACTTTATTTGAAGGGTTTTAAGTCCTTCTGTATCTCTTCTTGTAACTGGGCCACAGGTTGGGATAACAGCGGGCTGGACTGATAACTGGAAGATGAGTGGGCTCAGCTTTTGTCTCTCTGTGGACATTGGTGTGGTGTCACAGCATATGTAGGCAATTGAGTGCACCACTCGCATCTGATTTTTATATGTGTACATAGGATGGGCATGTTACATCTGTGTAATTACATGCAATTTGGGAGGTATATAAATTAGACATGAATTGGTTATTTGTAACAAGCACGTGGTTCAGTCTGGTACGCTCTCTCTCAGTCGAGCTCACATTTCATACCTGTGTGATTTCCTAAGGGTTATATATTTGGGGGAAAAGTCCACGTTCTTGCCTAGCTTTGTGTAGCAATGTTATCGAATTTTCTGTTAGTCTCCAAATACCTCAAATTCCCTTCTTTTGCTATTTTCTAAACTAGAGGAAATCACAGATCTTCTTTCCCATGCAAGAATTCAGAGACATGTTTGCAGCTGAGGACTACTTTGAAATGTTTGTGTCATTACTTCTTCTTCGCTGTCTTTGGAATATGGTAAAATGGAAAGATATCATATCAAACCATAATAAGGGGAAACTGTTGGAGGCAAACTCACTAGTGAGTGTTACAGAAAGGATGCACTTGTTGTTTTGGGTTTTGTGTGTGAAGACATTATTAAGTACATCAGAGTATCTGTGCAGTGTTTTGGGGAGACAGTAATGTATTTTATTAATATTCGTAAAAGATTATGAAGCTCTGTCAACTGTAGTGAGTCAATCTCAAAGTCATACTGATCACAGTGTGTTAAGCAGAGGTCCCCATCCCTCAATGAATGCTGCTCACCTCTCCTGAGACCCTACAGTAACACTTAGACATTGGGAGCCAGCACACGTACCTCATCCTGGCTGTAAGACCTCAGAGGAACAAACATCTCAGATGGGAAAACACAAGGAGTTGTCTTGAACCGGGCAAGAGACTTTTTATGCTCCCTGTACATTTTGGACATCCCACCTCTGTGCTGCTGCTCTTTTGCCGATGACAGTCACAGTCTTTTAAAGACTTGTTCTTGCTTCCAGTAGGGACAGGTTGGGGCAAGGTTGAGGCACTCTGTCATTTCAAGAAGAGATGTGAGGGCTTTCACACCTCCTCTGCCTGCGGCACATCAGGTGCTGTGCAATCTGCCCTTGCTCCAGCTCTGCTTGAGTGCCCAAGGTGGCATTGCTGAATACCTGCTCTGTCTCTGTAATTAATGAACATTATCAATGCTAAGTAAAGGATGTCCTTTTAGAGGTCTTGTGCTGTGCTCAGAGCCCTACTGTTCTCCAGAAGGTTTCAGTAAGATCTATAGGCTATATAGATCTTGTGCATTCCTTATGCATCAATTTTCTTGTGTTACAAGCAGATCAAATAAATAGATGGGAACAGGACTTCACCACTACATTACTTGAAGAATTAATGATGCTATTTAGGTTTGTATTGAGACAGTTCTGTATTGTATGTGTTTCTACATCATGCAGTAAGGTTTTCACTTTCTTTACTGTGTCACCTGGTTTCAAGTGAGTTGGGAATCTGGTTTGGTGCAGTATTCTCAAAGTTGAGGAGTAACTCACTGAGGCAGTTAAAACAAAGACGTAGTGCTAGCACACTTTTAAAGGTGCCATTAAAAATGAAACTAAGGTGCTACAAGTGGCACATCAAAACTGCTGGTCAGTTTTTAAAAATTAGAGCAAGACATTGTTCTAGTTTATGTTTGCTTCATTGCAAGGAAATCAACTATGGAGGTTGTAATAGTAATAATTGAATTCTGTTCACCTGCCCCCTTTATCCTTTTTAGTAAACCTTTATCTCTGTGGTGGGGGTTCTGGGTGGGCTTTTCCAGTTGCCCGTTTTCCATAAATAGCATTTCCACTAGAGGGCATTCAACATACTGGTAATAAGCTCTACCTGTTCTCTGGGTTGGTACAGGTACTGTTCAAAACCTGCAGTCCAGAAAGGTGAATGCAGGGTGTGGGTGCTGAGGCACAGGGGGGGGGAAAGTGAGTGAAGTGACATTAATTCTGTGCACCACTTGTTTCCTCTGCTCAGTGGAGTTATGTCCAAGTTGTTTTCTGCCTCTTCCTTACACCTTCAGACTTTAGTACAGTAATCTGAAAATATTGTGGGTTTGCCTTCTCCAAAAATAAAGATGTGAAGCAGACAGGAAGGACCCTGGGTCCCTTTGTGCCTTTTTCAGAGAAGACAAGTGTTGGCAGTGTTTTCATTGTTCAGACTCTTGAGAAGGCTATTTTGGGTTGGTGGAAAAGCTTATCTACCATAGAGCTGGTAGGAATGCAGCAACATATGGTTACCATAACAGATTTCATCCCAAGAGATCTAGAAACACTTGAGAAAACACACATCAGTATACAAACCCTCACAGACATCACAGCCCCCACCAGTAACTGAGGGCAGTGAACACAACAAGCCCCTCAGCTCCAGGGAGTTTGTTGGGGAGGAGTAAATACCAGTGAAAACACCAGTGCAGGTGACAGAGCTGATATCTTTGCCCCTCTTGGTGTTGTTTGGGAACATTTGAGGGAAGTTATCATGAGGCTAACATGGTGTCTAATGGGCTACCACTCATCAGGGTCCAGTGGTAGAAGTTCCCAGGGAGATTTCTCCAACAGCATCAAGTTGGGTGCAGACCTGCCCAGACTGTGGGACGTGATGGAGCCACATATCAAGTTTTATGTTCAGAAACTGAGGATGTTTGGTCCTTATGCCTGCATCCCCTGTGAGACCTCATCCGTTGTCATGGTATAACTTTCAAGTTAGAGCAACATCTTTAAGATGAATGTATGTTATATACATCTGTTTAACAGTGTCAGTGTTTTGCATAACCTCACTATTGAAAGTGTCTGGCTCCTGTTGTCCTCTTTTTTTTTTTTTTTGTTAAAGCTGATATAACTGTGAATGAAAAATAACAACCATTGCAATGAAAAGTGTACTTCATAAAACAAATGCTTAAAAAGCCACTTGCTCCAGCTGTGGCTTTTATGTACAAGGATCTCTCAGGCAATGTATGTGCTTACATAAGAAGTCTTTCACAACATTTACATTTAAACCAGTCATCATCTTATATGCAGATCATTTATTCATCCCATAAATCACTGTTGCAGCTAAAAATGAAAATGAGGCACTCTCTTTTCCAAGCAGTAGGCTTTTAAATAGCCTAATATGTTTGCAGCTGTTGTGAAGATGGGGATTCTGTTTGAAAATGGTTGGAGGGGGTTATTTTGTTATCTCTGTTTTCTCATCACTGTCACTATTGATATCTTTTACAATTTCTGACCTGGATTACAAAACATATGTCCTGTATAAAACTTACATTTAAGTAAAGAGAAAAAAAAACAGGTAGGGAGCAAAGAAATAAATCCTTCCACTCCTAAAACAACAGTTAAAACCAGCACATACTAAGTCAATAAGTAAAGAAGTCAGCTGCTGCCCAGAAATAACCGGGGGGTATGTGGGGAAAATGTCAGTGAATATTGATCCCTAAGAGTGCAGGGAGCAGAAATACTAAGCCAGACTGTGAGGAGGCAAACTTTGAAAAAACAATTTGGAGACAATTCACAGCTGGCACTGAAGTTGGGGCCTCAGAAGTCTCTCTCACACAGATAAACAAGTGAGAAAGAGGCATCTGTTGCATTACAGCTGCCAAGGTCACACCAGCAGAAACAGGCAGAGGGGCAGAGAAAAGCCAGCGACATAGTCTGTATTCTTTGCAGGGGTAACACAGCGCCAAATAACCATGGCAGTGCTCATCATCTGCCTTTGAGACTGGAATGATGTATTAAAATATATACACCAACTCAAAAAATAACCCCACAGTGGATCAAAAGCAATGTTTTTGAAAAATATCATCCACTTCAACAGGAAAGGCTGAGTGTCAGCACACACACTTGATCTTCAGGGTAAGCAAACCAAAGTGCGTACGTAATCCAGAAGTGAGAAGGGCACAAATACCTGCTGTGTTCTCCAGAGTCACGCTCCAATTTAGGCAGGAAAGTGCTATGCAAAATAGCTCTAGCTGTGCATGAAAGAGCAGGCTTCTTCACAGCTTGCATCCCTGTGTTGTCTTATTTGTTTACCATGAACTGTGGGGTCCTGGAACTCAGAGAGGCAGCGAGAAATGGGAAGCAGCAGAATATAGTGCTTCAAACAAACCTATTAAGATCACTTTAAACTACCTTCTCATGGTCATGATAAAAAAAAAAAAAAGGCAACTTAGTGAGGCTGTGGTAATGGACAAGTAGCAGCAACACCATGAGACTGTTACACAGAAACACAAGTGGTTCCTGCAGTGCCCATTGTCTCTGTGTCCCCTGCTGCCACATACCTGCTGTCTCAGATAGCTGGAGTTCTCAAGCTTGTGGGAACATTTTGAAGTGTATCCCCTGTAGGAACAGATATTCATGCGAATAACTAATTAATGGCACTGACTAAACAAACCGGATTTGGCCTGTTAAATGAAAATAGCATACCAAATTGCTTTCTTAATGATCTTGGTCATGGGTAATGAAAGTGTTATATATTTTTATCTGTAACTATATTCATAATCTGTTATTGCCTCTAGCCTTTTCACAGAACATTTGAAATCTGGAAAATCATCCATCTGAGTGGATCCCCAAGACAGAAACATTCTCAGTGGAGCTTCTGGACATAGAGACTCTCCCATGACCAAACAAACATGGTCAAACAAACATGTTGGAGACAACCAGAGAGGGGTGACAGTATCAGGGCTGGAGCAGAATAAAGCTAATTAATATATATCCTTAAAGGCCAAAGATTTTCTTCCTTTACAAGAAAATTAGTTTTGGGATGCTCTGACAAAATGAGAACTCTTGCCAAAGATAAGGATTAATTTGGAACAGGATTACAGTGTTTTTATGGTCTTCTATTAAGAACTGTTATGAGGAGCAGTGCTGTGGATGGTGTGTAGGCAATAGAGATGCTCTGCAGCCTTCATAGGAGTAAAGCTGATGTCAGCTGATCTACCATCTAAGTGTTTCCAATTCCAAAATCCAACTGGGGACGTTGCTGTGCAATAATGTGATATTACTGTTGTCACATTCTTGGAGAGGGGCAGGGCACAAACTGTGCTTTCAGAACAAAAAATTAAATTCTCCCTCTCCAAAGCTTATTCAGATGAGCGCAAAGCAGAAATCTCCAGAATGAATAGCCACAATGTCTGTGGGCCAGTTTTGATCCACCTTTCAAATGACTGAATGCTAAAATCCACGGCTACAACGTTTTTACAGGCTCATCTCACATTCCTTATAGTAGATATCTGTGCTGGTAGAGTCTGTCTCTCTTCCTGAATTATCTTTCTAACATCTACTACATCTGCTGTAACTTTCAAAAAGAACTGTAGCCCTTAGGACTTCTCCTTTGTAACCTACTTCTGATTTTTCCATTGTCATATCTTGCCAGATTATGTGCCTTCCTGGGCCTTGTGTCATTCCTGAACTGAGAGCAAACCAGCCAAACCAGTGGGAACTGGCAGTGAGTGTGAAGCTCAGAGGGGCTGGCTGTACAGAAGCAAATCGTGTGGTGTGTTCTGCTGGAGGTAACACATTACTGCACCCCAGATACTAATGGCTTAGACCCACAAAAAATGTCAGATACATAGCTCCCCGTGGGATCTGGTCTTCATCTGGAGAAGGGAAAACATTAGCAGACTGTGCAAAGGTATGGTTAACCAAGTAGAACTAATTTCTACCCACTCTGCCCACTGGCTTCAACTTCCTGGATGTGACAATGAAAGAGGAATAAATAGCCCAGTATGGTGCAGCCAGAACCCCAGGTTTTAATGGAGCACAAGGGTTCTGCATCAAATAACTGCACTCACTGCTGCTACAGGCTGATCACTGTCCTTAGTCTGTACTCCCTTGAACAGATGTGTGCAGCTGGAGGGCTCACTGTGAGCACAGGCTGCTGTTGGATCTGGCCTCTGTAACATGCAGGGGATGAGAATGCTCTGCACTGACTCCTGAGAGTCCATTGCTGCTTCCCATGAAGGAGCTGCTCTGCACCCATGGACAGCAGAGACCTCTACCCTCACAGAGGGGCAGAATCAAGGATGGTCCTAGTAAACTGATCTGCTTAAAAATGTTTGGAGCAGTAACAAACTGCTTCTTTTCCTATCATGTGTTGCTGTAACGCATCATCATAAGCAATGGTTACTGTACTTTAGCTCCTAAGAGTTCACAGGTCTTCGTGGTGATGACATTTTAAGATTTTAGTCCACCTTTTTTCCCAAAGCCATGGGGACATTAATTTCTATTTGCAATGTTAAAGGTTTTCAACAGTCTTTGAGCATGAGCGAGATTTGTGGTGACTTTGTGAACTCCAAGGAGAGTTCTGAGAATGATCCCAGACCACAATCCTGTTCCTGCCAGTCTCAGGAGAATGAAGCACTTTGCTTTGAACAGGAAAGGCTCTAGGACATGTGTGACTAATTTGTTACAAGGTAATTAAAAATTATCTGTATTACAGCAGTGCTGCGTGATTTTGTTAAAACAAGCAGTCTGGGTGAAGATGAGTTGACAAGCAGGGAACATTTTCCTTTACCTGTTGCTGGTTCCTCTCCTGATGGGAAGGAAATGTCTGTCTGTCCTGCTTTGGTGCTGGAGGAGCTAATTGCAGTCATGTGTAGGGATGCCATTCACATGGTTGTAGCTGGAATTTTGTACATGCATCTTGGTAAACAAGGAGAGGTGTCTATGCTCATAGTGGTCTTCCTGAGCTGTCACAATGGTGGCATAGTGTGGACTATATGAATTAATGTAAGATTTTCATGATGGGGATGCAGCTTTTGTGGCAGGGAGCGAGCCTGGAGACAGACTTTTCACGTAGCACAGGCAGTGAGTGGAGACAAACCTGTTGCAATGACGGGTAGTAGGGAGTGAACAGCTTGATGCATTTTTGAACCTGGTAGGGAGGAACGACCTGCTCCTTCTATCCTTGTGATCAGATGGGATGGATGAGAAGGACATACTCCCAGGGTCCCTGTATGCCAGTGCCTCTTGCTATGCCCTGAATGGGACTGTCTGTATAAATCCTTCTACCTGGGCAGCTGTTGGGTTTGGCAGATGCAGATTCATGTCCTTTTATAGGGATGTATTAATCTTTCATCAGTGATGACTCAACCAAGCAATAAAATTGGTACCCTAACATAGCACAGAGGTCAGGATGGATGGCCTCAGCCCTGCTAATATGGAAGCAGATTATTCTCTGCCCGTGAGTAATGAGCATTTCTGAAAGGCATTTCTGCTTCCTCCTCCAGTGTCTCTTCAGGAAGTGTTTGGCAACCTCAGAACTGCTTTAATTAAGGAAGAGTGGTGACAGAGAGCTGGAGGATGTCACTGTCCCCTGCTTTCACATCCTCCTGGCAGTGAGCAGCAACTCATGGCCATCTGAGGGGATGAGACACCCCTCACAGGTCAGGAGTGACAGGGAGGTACTGCCAGGCAGAGATCAAGGCATCTCAGTAATACTGGGGTAGTGGTGCCAAGCACTGGGAGATACAGTCAGAACAGTCAGCACCCTAATGCACCCGTGTAATGAGGCTCAGCCATATGCATTTGCATAGCTAACTGCTGGACTAATTAGCATAATTAACTTCTTATGTGTCCAACAACAAGCTTAGTGGGAAAAATGTCTACACTGTAAGGAAGAGTGGCATTTCCAGAAACTGAGTGAAAACTGTGTCTTAAGTTGCTAATTGTGAAGAAATTGAATAGGTATGTAGATAGGTATAGATATGTTAATTTTTAATATCAATGCAATTCAGTTCAGGGATTGCCAGTGTAAGTATTGAGGGGTCAGGGACACAGTGAATGGCCCATATTTTAAAAGGGATCTGTTTTGCAGAGGTTTCCAGGATGTACTCTAGGGGAATAAAAAACAAAAAAACAAACTCCAAAGACAGTTTTGTTTCATTTGAATTCCTCTTGGAAAGAAAAATAGCAGAAGTAAAGCAAGCCTTCATTACCACTCACAACAGGTAGAAAAGTAGACCAAGCCAACTGGAAAATTCAAACTGACCCACTTGTATAAGACCTTGAAAACAAGGTTCCGATGGCTGGGGAAAAAATGTATGAGCAATAACCTCACTATAAACACATATAAAATATTGTGACTAAAACTATTGGGACTAAAGAGATGGAATTGCAATGTAAGCTAGGACTGTGTCTGAGTATAACCCAGCAAGAAATCAGCACTGTTAGATTTAAATGCAAATTACCGTTTCTTGTTAGAGAGGTGCTATTCACTTTTTTTTTTTTTTTTAAATGAGCTGTTGCCTGGATTGTGGCACCTGGGATGAGGCGAGGTTATCCAGTTTCCTATCAGTGCAATTCCATGTTGCAGATCTTTTCTGTCGTGGTTTCTATGAACTGCTGTGACATGTAATGGTGAAAACACAGAAATGCTTAGGGGGTCCCAGTGGTGGCTAGTAGATATCTCTAGAAAAACTTGGCGTGCCTTTGATGCGTCCCTGAACCAAGGATCAAAATTATCTCAGGTGTAAGGAGACCTTGCCTCTAATGGCATTAGTGAATGTGACCTTGTATAATAAATGCATGTTGTAAAATTAAGGATCAAAGGGGGCATAATCATTTCCTTGTCAGATACACACTCTGCTGTTTCTTTTCCTTAGCTGGTTATCTACAGACTCAGCAGAGATCCCAGTGTCATGTGAGTGAGAAAACATTTAGCTTTACACAGAGCTACAGCACTCTGGCGAGAGCTGGGCTCGATCCAGCCTAGTATTGATCCCACCTCAGTCCTGAGTGTGCTGGGTAGGAGGTGAGGATGGGAAAAGCAGCAACATGGCAGTTTCACGTCACCTGACGTTGAGGTGAGTGAGGACTTGCATCAGTCTCAAGCAAATTCTGAACAATCTCCGTGCTGCTCCAAGTTTTGTCCAACCATTTGAGGTCCCCTTGAGGGTTACTGGAGAGTGGTACTTGCTTTGTACCTGGTGCTCAGGCACACCCCATGTCACCCCGTGCTGACATCAAGGTGGGCAGCTGTGCTAGCAAGGCTAGTTTGACAGCTCTGCCGTGTTGGAGAGATCTCCGTTGTGGCAGAGAATCTGCAGGGAGCGAGATATGGCAGCGTGGATCGGAGCAGGGAACGTGTGCTGGTGTGTCACCCTGCAACGTGACCTACATGGCAGCCACCGGCGCGCAGGAGGCAGCCACCACATCAGACATGCAGAGTGGCCCCGGTTGTGTCAGGGACATGGAGAGGGCCGGGGAAGTCTGAGGGCACGTGAACGTGCCACCCTTTGGCAGTGAGACGAGCGGCTCCCCGGGGAGCGTTGGTGATCTCCGCATCCCACCGGTGGGAACCAGCTTCCCTGGGAGCGCACGCTGCATCCTCCAAATCCGTGCTTGCAGCGGGGCAAAGGCTGCCCTTGACACAGCTCTGCTTCGCAGCCGGGGACTGCCAGGGCACTGAAACCTCCGCAAGTTGGGGAGAAGGCGAGAGCGCGTCTGGCAGAAGCTCCCGCATCCGCGCGGCTCCCGTCACCGGCATCCCGGGGAATGCGGGATTCAGCTCCTGAGCGGCGGGCGGCTGCGGCCCCTTTGCCCGGGTGCGGGAGGGGAGATGAGTGCCGAGCTGTGCACATCCCCAGCGAGCTGCACAGTGTGTGCCGAGGCAGCCGGTGCATGCGCAAGGCGCGGGCGGCCGCCGTGGAGGTGGGGAGCGAGGACCACATCGCTGCCTCCGGCTCCGAGCTGCCAGTTGCTGGTTGCCAAGCAGTTATCATTGTTTCTGTGACGATTGCAGAGGCTGTTGCTAATTGAAGAAGCCCCCACAGCATCCTTCTCTCTCTCTGCTCCTGCTTCTGCTTTTATTTTAGAGGCTCAAGGGGGAAGACAGCTAGACTAGTGATTTTTTGCATTACATTTTTATTTATTTCTTTTTGTGGGGGTGGGAAATTTCTCAGCTGGTGATTAAGTGATGGACTAGTTACTCATCCATATCCCTTTAGTCTTTGTGTGTGTGTGTGTGTGCGTGTATGTCTGAACACACAGACAAGCTTACACACACACACACACACACAGAGTAAAATCCTGTTTGCCACTGCAGTGGGCACAAATAGGTGAGCATGACTACAGCCAAGGAGCAAAATGCATCAGGGAAACAAGCCCAACAACAAGACCAGGTAATGCTTTTTTTCCTCAATTTCGAACAAATACAGATTTGCTTTATATAGCTCTGTGTTTCTTTTATGATTATTATGATTTATTTTTTTTTTAGTCTTTTTGGTGTGCATTCCTAAAATTGTGAACTGAGTCACCAGTCAGTGGCAGGAGGAAAGTGCTGTGTAGCTGTGTTCAAGGTCTGCTTTCTCGGTGTGTGTGTAAGCTGAAATTGTGCTATTTTTAACAACCTGTACCTCTCACTGAAGACTATAGAGGTTTGTTCTGTAACTTGTTCCTTACATGTGTGCTGAGGGGGGGGGGAAGGATGTTGGGATGGAGGCCCCTTCTTGCTGGAAAAAGGGGCGAGAGTATTTAAACCCCCCTCTGCAGATGGATATAAAATTGTAAAACTGGGGTTCAGCTTCTGACTTTGTCATGCACTTTAAGGGAATTTTTTTGTCTGACATTGCCTCGGAGGGACACTTCAGGGTGCAGCGTGTGCTCAGGCTGTGCATGAACAAGCAGGGATGGCGAGGGGGGGGCAAAAAGCAGCTGTGAGTAGGTTTAACTCCCATTGGCTTTGGAGAAAATTGCCGTGCTTACACCATATCTAAACTCTATTAATTTATTTCTCATGGTAGTTGGTTTATGTGTTTCTGTACAGGTAGAAAGTTAAAGACTTCATTTTCTCTGTCAAACCTGTGTTATATAGAGGATATTCCTGCCTGCCTGCACTTACCAGGACAGAATGAAGTCAAAACTTTCCCTGTCAAAAAAAACAGCGGGTGGCAGGAAAAAAAGGGATGTATTCTCAGCCATAAAGGATAGGCATAGCTAGAAAGTGGTGGCATGAGGGAAAGCCTGGTTGCGATCTCTGAGCTCCAGCTGAGGCTGATGAAGGTTCCTGGGCTCTGGGCACACTGGCAGATCAGCATCTCCATTCTCCTCAGCACCAGCTTCTCCTCCCTGTGCTCGGGCCCGTGCCTGGGGGAGCCCAGACGCTCCAGTTCTTCAGTTTTCCTCATCTCCTTAAGACATTGGAAGTTCACCACTTTAATCTTTGGTTAGGACAGCACAGGAGGATAATTTAAACAGATCTCTCTCAGGGCACAAATTAATTCTTAAAATAGTTCTTCCTGGCTTGATAGGCTGAGAGCCTCACACGTTGTTTTTCTTTTTTTCTTTTTTTTTTCCTTTTTTTTTCGTTTGTACTTTGGTTTAGGGAATTGAGGAAGGGGAAAGCATGGGAAGACACTAGGCACCAGAAATAGCATCATATAATCTGCATTTTCAGGGTGACATTTTACTAATGGCCAAAACAGGCTCAATGGTTCAGTGAAAACAAGAAGGAAGCAACTTTGATACTCAGGGTAAAGAAACTTCATCTAACCCTGCATCTGTTGGGCTTCTTTACTTCTCTGTCCAATGCTTTTGGAGTAGGTATTTTTGTCACTGTTTGCAACAGATTAAAATGAGTCTAGCTGTGTTTTCTGGCAGGCAGGGGTGTATAAGTGCCTTTTCTGAACAAAGAGCTGTGGGGCTGTCCCCTCCTCCTTCTTAAAGCTGTGTAAAAGTGTCGGGTTTTGTAAGCCAAGAAGTGTGTGTTGCCTTTTATAAAGGAGCGGTGGTTTTGTTCCAGGTGGTGTTATCTGCCCAGTACCACTTTGCTGTTGGCATGCCATGTCTTTGCTACTTCGCTCTTCTCACATGAAGTATAAAATGCCCAGAATAAGTCTTTAGTGTTATGCAGAATCTTAATTGAGTATATTCTATAACTGATTGAATTGCAATTATACCCATATGGCATGCTTAAATATTCTGAAAGTACATCCTCTCTCAGCTCTGCCCTAGTGTGAGCATGAAATAGAAATATCAAGCATATATAAATATCAATGATATTGATGAATATTAATGTTTGAGTCTGTGAACAACTTTGCTCACTCCCATAATTTCTTTTTTTGTTTTCACAATGCATTATTAGTAAAATGGCTTCACAGCTGGGGGTCAAATCCAATCTCTGTCCATTGATTTGACTGCACTTTTATCTTCCAATACCAAAAGCAGATCTAAACCCTTATTTTATCTAAAACAGTTCATATCTGAAAAAAGGCTCTATCCAAATTCTATTTCTAGCCAAAATTCTATTTCCAGGCTTATGCATATCAAAAATTACTGAGATTTTTTTCTTGCTTAAAACTGATCAAGAAACTGAAAATTGTAGCTAGGAGAAAAATTGAAGACAAAGTGCTGGTCTGGCTGAAGAGGACTGAGTCTTTTTCAGAAGCAGCTGCTGCTGTCTTAGGAGATTGTGACCATCCCTTTCCTGTGTTCTTTGCTGTGACATTCCCGGAATCCAGAGGCGAGCAAGTGACACAGTTGGCTTAAGTCTTTGCTGTGTCCTACCATGCTAACCCAAAGAGAAGCTGGGCATGAAACGACACTGCAGGAGCAGGGTGGGAAAAGTTTGGAGAAATCTGCAGAAGCTTTGCAGGCTTGAATTTAAAAATCTACTTTAGACTTGTGTCTATATGCAAATGAAGTCATGTTCTGTCTTGAGATTTACAAAAATGATAATAATTAAAAAATGATTGTGATGTGGAGATAAGCAACTGCCTTAGCTGCTGAAGCCAGACAATCCCTTTCTTCCTTAGGTAATTAAAAATGCTTCCATACAATTTATTTCTGATAAGCAACGCTGCTCACCTCCCTGCCAGCTAAACTATTTAGAATTCCAATCATTTATCGCCTTGCTTATCTGTTCATGGGTCTGAACTTTAAGTCTTTTGGGCATCATGTACAGAAGACATTCTGTAAGTGATAAGTAATACTGTCTTGTGCTGTCAAGTTGTGATTGCTTGATCAAACTGTAAGTTGGATGTGGTTGACTCTGTACACTGGGGTGCTTCTGACACAGCTGTGGTTTCTTGTTCAATGGTTGGAGCTGGATACCATGCAGTGTACAATGATTACAGCTGGCTTTCTGCTAGACCCAGTGCTCAGCAGTCCGTAGCAAAGCCTGTAGACACTAATAGACTTGGGATCCAGCTCAAACAGACTAGAGAATCTTGTTCTCTGTCTTGGGGTTTGTTAGCTGCATGTGTGGATACACCATTAAAACCACTTTTCTGTGAAAAAAGGAAAACAAAATAGCAACAACATGTCAAGTACTGTGACAATGTGCTTTAGCTATTTACACAGGCTGAAGATCTATGTGTTTTAACATAAGCCTGTAAATTTGTTATCTTAATTTAACCCAGTTCTTGTTACTTTTAATGGCCTCTGGGAATGCAAATAGCTCTGCAGTCATATATAAAGATAAAGAGGCTGATTTTTTAGTGAAAATGTGATAACAGCCATAATGCTAAAATGAGACTTTTAAGTATTTTAAAAAGTGAGTCAGCATATCAAGGATAACAGGGATCACAGATTCTCAAAGAACACCTTTTATAAAACATATTTAAAGGGTTGATTGGTTAATTGAGTATTTGAACATTCGGAATAAAGGATTGTTCTCATTTCTTTTACTGTATAGAGAAGAGCTGTCATGGGCTTACAGGGAGCAAGATGCTTCTCGAAATGTGCTCATGTCCTAGACAAGGTTGTTAATGACTGTTTGCCTGGAGCTCCATGTAAAAGACCAAAAATTAAGTGACGAGGCAAAACAGCTTGAGGGCTGCCTTACTGAAGTGGGCTCCGTGGAGGAGTGGAATCAGATCAATAGAACAGTTCTGCCTATTAGCTGTCATTAAGGTAATCAATTCTGAATTTTACAGAACAGATGGAATTTCAAATAATAGGGATGGTGTCTTCAAGTGGAGAGACAACACGTTTCACTTGGAAAACCTTGGCCAGACTCAGGAATAAAATGATGGAAAGATTAATATTTCATGCTCCTAATGTTCCCCTGCCACTCTGTACTTCACAGAAATAGCCTGTAGTATCTTGAAGCATGAGTACTGTTGGAGAATCTAATATACTATGCTGAAAAGTGCCTCTATTTGTGTAAATTTACCCAAACAAGAAAATCAGTGTGCACTTTAGCTGCATTTTGCGGGCTTTTCCTCTATGGTGTTATAATTCAGGTAATTCTGGGATTCCTGTTTTAGAGGGTGTCAATCCCTGTGTACCTGCTGTCTTCTTTCAAGGTCGTAAATATTCTCAGCCATTGTGAGTTGAGACCTGTGCTATTACTTTATTCCCAGAGTAGATTAAACTAAAGAATATGGGTGTGCTTACATTTGGAAGTAGTGTGGAGCCACCCTATGAGAGTCAGAGAGATGATGTTGAGGTCCCAAACACATATACTCCAGACTAGTTCCAGACTGGTGTGAATGTGCTGTAGTTGTTCAGTATCTTCTGACTTAGCTTCATGCAAAATGAAGCCAATCTGTGCACTCTGAGGGTACTATAAAATGTGAGTTAGAGCATGGTAGATGGGTCAGACTGAGAGATTCGGTCAGTAGTGCAGTTCTGAACTGAACAGAAGTACTAGATGTGAACCATATGTCTTTAGTAGGGATGAGGGGATGCAGCCAAATAAATGTAACTTCATGTGATCTATGTTCCTGTATTTGAAGATATATAGTTGTTTTGTTGTTTTGTTGTTTGTTTTTTGTTTTTTGGTTTTTTTTCTTTTTTTTTCCTGGGAGGAATGACTTAAAATCATTCCAGACCTGCTCTGCTCACCCGGTTGCTGTCCAGAAAGTCATTGTCCCTGGGTGTCTTGGTTGGCTCAACATGCTTTGCCTGAAACAATGCAACAATCCTGATTCTCTGTGACACCTAAGCCTCTTTATAGCACACGAGCAACACAAATTTTGTCCAAAGAGTGTAGGATCAGATTCTAAACAGGCAGTAGTGTACAGCAGGTTCAGGCACTTATAAGTTACGAATTTTATCTCTTGAAATAAGGAAGGGACTTTGCCCTTTTATTTGTCAATACTATCCCTCCTGTATGCTAGATCACAAAGAACCACTGCTGAATCCTCTGTCTTTTTTAGCAAGGTTTGAGGTTACCATTGTAACTTAATGTTTGTAAGCAGATTGAGCTGTGAATTTTTACAAGACAGCCCTGATTCACAGTGCCATTAGCTGGCACAGTCAGACTCCCCACTGCAGCACCCCAGTGGCATAAAATCCACGCAGAGGAGTTGAAGAGCACCATGACACACCTCTGCTGTACCCAGATCTAACACTGGGCTGAAAGGAGCTTGGCCTGGAGCTGCTGAACAGGTGGGAGTGAGTCTCCCAGGAGATGAGCTAATTTAGCATGTTATCTCAGTGGCTTGTGACAGAGCTCCTACGTTCTTGGCTGGAGTTGAAAACTGTCATATCCCAAAGGTGAGTCTCTGCTTGTGAGAATCCCTCATTCTCGCTGCAGTATTCTGGCTCAGATTATCACAGCTGTGCAGAAACCAGGGAAAGTGTCCACTTTTGGAAGGTGTCTGGCAAAGAGAAGGGTAAAAGGAGAAACATGACTCTGACTTGCATAGAAAACAATGGATTTCTTTAGTTTTAATGGAGCCATTTAGAATTCATTGTTAAAGTGCATAATTTTTTTAAAATAAAATAAAATTCTTCATATGAAACCTTTTTTTTTTTCTTGATAACAACTCTTCAAATTACATATTTTATTGTAGACCCAACACAGGCTTTCTCCAGGAACTCATAGAGAACATTTATGTTTCATTCTGTTAATGGTATCTGATCTATTTCTCAGGAGATTAAATTTCCGTAATAGCGCTCCTGAGAACACTGTATTCAAGAACATGAAATTGCATCAAACTGGCAGTCTTTTCAAGCTGTTAATTTGATGTGAGGAATGCAGGCAGGAATGGGGAGGGAAGGGGAGACAGAGGTGGAAAGGAGCATGTTTGGCATAAAGCTGGAGTGTCAAAAAGAGGAGACTGTAGAAAATCCCTTTTGGTATTCAGTGCTGAAATGGAAGTGCTTCTGGAAGCTTTTAAAGATTCATATACTTCCATAGGATGCTGCTTGAGATTGTGTGAATTTTACTCGCTGTCTCTGCCTTGACCAAGTGGGATGTGGTCTGCCACTTGTCCTTGGTACAGTGTTGGTGGTTGCTGCTTCCTCCATTTCTGGCAGAGGTACCTTGTGTTGCAGTCTTTCTCACTAAAGCTTTCTTTTGCTGCTGCATAAAGACAGAATAATTTGTCTCTGAAGTTCACCAGTTATCTAGGGGTCATGAAAGTTTGAACAGCGCAAGAAAAAAATCTTAGATTTTTAATTTTTTTTTTAAACTCTTAGAGAATTCAGTGTTTCATTCCAGTTGTGCTCCATTAGCAGTGTTATTCATTGCTACAGGCATTTAGTGAACAATGGTTTTACCTGCTTTCAGTTCTTATGCCTTTAATGCTGCTTCTTTGTGATCTTTATCATGCATCAAGTTGTGGTGAATCATGGTCACTTTGGGTGATGTGAGAAAAGGCAGCACTTTTAAAATGATGTAGAGTGCAATAATATCTGGTTTTTATGTAGTTTATTCTCTGTGTTTTGCATTCACATCTTTTGTCCTTTTTTTTTTTTTCCTCCCATTCCTCTGTCCTGCCTTCTGTGATTCTTAAGTCGGATTTAAGTAAGTGAAATAGATTCAGAGAAAGGAAGGTGCCAGCAGCAATGGAATGGGAAAGCTGTGTGCAGTCCTCCAAAAGGCTGCTGCAGATGTGAGGACTAACTGCAGAAGTGAGAGAAGTGCATTCAGCAAGGTTGAAACATTTGTGTAATATAAATTTGAAGAGAGACCTATATTGGAAATCAGTGAAAGTGATCCAGAATGGAAAGGCAAATTAATATTAATTTCTGATTTAATAAGAAAGTTTAAGTGGGATTATTTGGTGGCTTTGCATGACAGTTCAGTGAGTGGAGCATGGAACTTAGTGCTTCTTGTGTGCAGACTTCCACCATAGCCGTGAGCAAGAGGGTTTGGTTCTCAGTGGCAGTCAG